>NW_026695936.1:0-1200000 GCF_030347475.1 Cadophora gregata | reverse complement strand
CCCTACTAACCATCTTAAAGCACTCGTCCGCATGTTCATGGCCATTCTTATCCGGATGTGTCAGCAAACTGATCTTTCTGTACGCCTTCTTGATATCGGTGTCCGTACACGTCGTCTTAACAGCCTCGAGGTTTAAGATGTCGTAAAAGGCCAGTGGGTTGCATTTCCGTATCCGCAAGATCTCGCGCCTATGCTCTTCCTTCACTTCTTTGTCTTGGTTTCCCTGCTTGTGTTCGCGCGATCGCGCAGAGCCATTGGGATTCGCATCAGCGCCGGAGGCAGTTGCTGCGGGCATTGCGCAGCGATGTAATGGTAAGTTCCCAGGACTGGAGAGCTGAGTGAGAAACTGGATGGACGACTTCGGGGGGTACGATGGATTGTTTGTCGTCGTTGGAGGGGATATTTTTTGGGTTATGGCCAGATGCACAGGACTTGGCTGTCCCCATTTGTTGCTTGGTCTTGGGCTGATCGATAAGTACGGTCACATGTTACTTACCCTAGCGAACACAAAAGCAGCCATAAAAACTTTCTAATCTTTAATTGAAAGCATGTTGTACCGAATGAAATCAAAATTTCTCGTGGAGTTATCTTCAAAATGTGCATCCACTTTTGGTTGAGCTTCCGGTTTTCATACATTCCTCTTTTACCTGATCTTCAAGTGCTTCCTGGAGCAAGTCGCAGCGCCGCTTTTCGGACTACCTAGCTCTGAGCCTAACGAGGCTCAATGACGATGTTTAGTTTACTTTCTCCAGCTTGACATTTCTCCCAAGTTCAACAGTCAGAAACCAAACCAATTCAATACACAAAATAGCCCACCATGTCGTCCGAAGTCCCAGACAAAGAAGAGGTCAAAAAGGCTTCTATATCCTACGCAATGGATTGGGGCAGTAAGTCCAGCCTTCTCAGCCTTCTCACTTCCACGCTTTCACTAGCAGCTTCAATTCCCTTTCATTATCTTTCCTCCTCCTCGACCTACTTGACTAACCCCTCGTAGAATCTCCCCTTCCTCCAACTCTCCTTGCGACCCTAATCACCGCCCTCCACGCGCGCCCCTTTCAACCTCTCCCAATGCTCTTCCCGCCCGTTCTCCTCTTCAGCGCCTACCTCAACCTCTCATCCTACCAAGTCGACTCCGCAGGCCTGACAGCCGCCTGGTCCGGTCTGTACCTCCTGCTCGCGAGACGTCGAAAGGTCGCAGGATCGAGCTTTAGCTCGAGGATTGGAAACAAGTTTGGCGCGAGAGGGTTGACGAGGGGTTCGGCGATGATGCTGGCGGGTGCAAATGTGTTGGGGTGTGGTGTTACGTATGTCTTTGGGAGGAGGAGTGCGGAGGGAAGAGCGCCGTAGGTGGAATGTTGAGTTCTGGAAGTATAACTGTTATGCTGGGTCTGCCGTATTGGATCATGCGTAGGGCAGGCAAGGAAGAGTTTTGTATGCTTTGTGTGAAATATCAGACCACATGGTCACGAAAAGAGGAAGGGATGGGGCAAATAAATTTATGGAGAAATGGTTGTATTTGTTAAATGTTGGATGTAAGGATGTGATCACGAGGGATCTTGTAGAAAGCATCGGGCAGGGCAAAGTCAAGGACTGTATTCTTCTTATTTGTACAGAATTATGTTTCTTATTGCTTTATTGCATGACTATACATCCATTATTTCGATATTATGTTAGATTCCCTCCCGAGGATGTCGCTGTAATTTCTTTCCTACCTCTCATGCCAGGACATCAAGATATCCAATTTCATTGAAATA
Source organism: Cadophora gregata (assembly GCF_030347475.1). NCBI lineage: Eukaryota > Fungi > Ascomycota > Leotiomycetes > Helotiales > Ploettnerulaceae > Cadophora > Cadophora gregata. The sequence continues at coordinate 1,198,246 of NW_026695936.1, read as the reverse complement.
TTGAGTCTCCATGCACGGTTAAAAAATGCCCTTACCTGATGAAATACCCACCTTGATCTTCAGCGCTTCGTGACTTTTCCGAAGCTGAATCATGCTATATTAAACAAGTCCAACCAGATGCAAGGACTTGCATCCTTGACTTCAGCCCAGATGCTGAAGTGATGGCAAAATCTTGTGCTCGACTCTGTTTCATTTCTCTTGCCTGTCTATTCGCAAATTCTGCTGGTAGGAGTCTGGCAGCACTGTAAGTATGCTTAGTAGAAGAATTAGCTCCTGTTTGTTGCAAATATATCTTGCTGCATAGTGCATGTTCAGAAATTCTGCAAGTCTTTCATTGAATGTCTTGGAAGTACTGAGTCTGTCCAAAAACAGCTTTGAACAGGCTGACACAGGTCATGTGAATATTCGTCAATGGCCTGAGAAGTGAAAGATGGTGCTGTACTGTGACGAGCGGATAAGGTGCTCCATCCAAGCCAGTGAAGTGTGGCAGCAAGAGTTCTGTATTAGCCACATCATCACCCACACTGTTGGCACACGTTCAAGACGCATGCATACACACGAGCCAAAGCTCAGAAAGCAAGATGTCTTTTTGTACACGAGCGCACTCCCTTCCTGATCCGAAGAGAATTGCCCAAAGTAGTGACAAAAGAAACGAAAAGTTGTCAAGTCTATGCCGCCCGCGGATTCTCTCCACCAACTCCGTGCGTCTTGCAGGACATCCGTTGACCGCCGACGGCTTTCTAATCCCAATGACCTTGGTTCTGTTGGTAACGCCATTAACCTATAGCAAGCGAGCAAGTAAAATTTGTGAAACACCATCACACCATGCTTATGACCTTTCCCAATATGTGTAAGAACTCCGATCCTTTTGCGCGTCAAATCAAAAGTTAGGCGGCCAAGCTCCAACTACTAGCCCAAGACAGACTTCCGATCCAAATTATTAGTACAGTGGCTGCCAGAACGAAGAATCTTAAAAATTTCCGATCTCGGTCGGTGATGCTGCTTGTTGTGGCTGGTCTCGTGAAGAGGTTTTCCAGACTCGAGACTTTATAGCTGGTGATGTAGTTGACATCGCACTCTCGGACCTTGGGCTCCGCATAACCACGATATTCTTCGAGTATGGCTGTTATCATATCAGCTCTGTTCCGGTAGAAGTGTAGTTTTGAGCTTTTGATGCATGAAACTTGCGCTGGAGTCAAGTTCCGGGTATCCAAAGCAAACCTCTTGACGCGGAAATGGGAAAGCAAGCCGCACATACCTTCGACATCCCAGCGAGCAACATGACGAATAACGCCAACAGCACAACCAGTTCGATGCTTGATGCCAATCAGCTTTTGTCTGCACTGTCAACGATGTTGATAATACCTTTCCGTGGTTACAGTGGATGAGAATTGGATGGTTAGCCTCATCGAGGACAACCTCCATGATCGATTGCATAAGCTCCTGGGTGATGTCGACTTTCTTGGTGCCAGGCATATCAATGACCTTGTGTTGGATTTGATTGTTCTTGAGGAAACCCTTGAACTCAGAGGTTAAGTCCTTCTTGACTAGAGAGCTGTCACGAGCATCAGCACGCAGTCCGGCAGGGTTTGCTGGACCTTTACTGACATGACTGTCTTCAAATTCAGGGACTGTAAGTACTGAAAATCTTCCACCATGGGCCAACTGCTCCGGTATATCTTGCCGGTCACAACAACGCCAAAATTGAGCGGGCGGCCGTCTTCCTTTGCCTTGGTGGAGACTTTGGCTGCTTGGAGACTCTCGGTGACTACTTGGATATCAGCAAGGCTGTACGCAGAGTTGATTGTGAGGCTTGGAGTAGGCATAGCCCTAACGGGTTGCTGCAGGTCCAGGCCTGGGCAGACAGATAGGGGAATACCATGCCAGACCACGAGAGAGTCAAAACTTACTATGTAGATCGATATCTTCGGAGTTGATTGGGAATATGTCGAGACTCCGTCCTACGTTGACCATTGTCTGTTGTGTACTCTCACCTCCTGCAATTGGGCTCTTTGACTTGAACTGGTGTGCCGCCTTCTCGATATTGTCCACGCTGCTCTCCCTCGAGCTGGCCGACATTGTAATACTGCTTCTGTCGACGAACTCCTGCTCCTCTACAAAGGTCCTGGTTGATCTTCTCGACATCTCGCTTTTGATCTCAGTCAAACTCATCGTATTCTTGCGCAGACACCCTCCACTTATTGTGATCGATCGGACGTAGCTGTCGTCTTCGAAGCTGGAATTGCGACTGGGGCAGTCCCCTTCCAATGCAGACACCCGCCTGGACAGAATCTCTTAAAGGAGACCGCGGGCAACGCGTTGCATATTGAATTGGATTGAAGGCATGATGGATTGTCTTCTGTCCGCAGGAGGCTGATGGTGTCGAAGGTTGGATGTTGAAGGTCAGAGGTTGTAGAGTGAAAGAGAGAGTGTGAGAGAGCAGGCAGGCAATTATTGAGGATAGGTTTTCCGGAAATCGCCCTTGGTGTGCGATCTCATGGCATGGCTAATTGTCTCTCGGTCCCAGATTTTGAGAAGTGAGGTTGCGGACGTTGGCTCGAAGTCTAAGAGAAGCGGATAGTCACAAGCGTGCAGCCTAGAGCCTCACACCCACACCATACTGACTTGCAGATGCACAATTGCTGGGAGATGGGGAATTTTGCGGATCAAGTCTTGCAGAGGATGAAGGGGAAAGGATTGATTGATTGACAGTGTCAAGTCAATGGGGCTGTTTGGGAGATAGCAAGGATGACTAGGTCTCCACGGTGACAAAGGGACGAACGAGGCTGACGCTGACATCCAAAAGTGGCGATAGAAGCAGGTGGTTTTCGCGAAATTGCCGGGCTTAGCGGAGTGCACGAGTGCAGCTCGAGTGCAGCTGGAGTGCAGCTGCAATTGGTGACGGGACACTGGGGCAGCCTTGCCAGGAGGGTCTCGGGTCACCAGTGTCACTACATCACCATGCATGCAGACCGGTACCTACTTGCTGTATGCAGCAATTATGCAGGTGATTATGCATTCCAGGGTCTGGGTCTCAACAGCAAAAAGAAATGTCATTTGTTTTATTTGTTATTCAAAGCTCTATCCAGGTTATCTTTACACCCGGAGCACTTTGCCACATTTAATCAAAGACTACTTGATCTCCGCAACTTGTGACTCTATATGTGTGGTGTGATTAACAAAGACATCAACCTATTCATGACCCCGAAACTTTGCCTTCCTGGGGATGAGTAGGTCATCGTTCGCAAGTGGACAAGCTGGTCATATCGCAAGCACTGAGGACCTACGCCAAGAAATTCAATTCGCTCAGTTGTCATAATTGCTGCTGTTGGTGGGCATCTGTCCCACCGAGGTGCCCTTTTTGGATGAAGTCATGTCAACCCTCCATTCCAACCACAGCTATGCATAATTGTTTCGAAAGAACGCCGCAACGCACCAACTCCAACATGATGTAACACCCCGAGCACCCATCGTCTATTATTCTGTAGTTTCCATTGCCGTAGTCTCCGGTACTGTGGCTTGGGATGCTTGAAGTCTTGCTGCTCTGGCCGCCTCTCTTGTCTCCGCTCTCCATGCCTCGATTCTGGCCTGCAGCTCAGGCTGGGGAATCACATCCTCGATCCTAAGTGGTGCACGACTGTACGGGTCGTTTGGATCACTGAGAAGGTGACTGCGAATCGTACTGCGGTCCAGGATGGTCCTGCTGACAGGCAACATGACAGGATCCGTCATCAACGTTGCCATCAGTGGATCCATGAACTCTTCAGGAGGCTCGCCCATGTCCTCGTCTTCCTGCTCATCGTTTAATCTTGCAATTCTGAAGCGTTCTTTGAGCTTCTCGAAAGCAGCAATGTCCTCGCCGGATCTGAGGCTGTATCGAGTGATGATGCGTATTGCCGCGTCGAAATTTTCTGGCTTGTAAGAGCGACCATCACGGGCAACCGCCACGATGAAAGCCTCTGAGACTGAAAGATTAAGATAGATGTCGAAAAATTCACCCAAGAGAGTCTTGGGTTGAAAAGCGTACTTCTTAGGTTCATCAACTTTCAAGTTTGCTGACTTTGGTCCAACCAGAGTATCAAGAGTGTAATTAAGCATAGCAGCCACACGATCCACAATTTCTGGCATCGTGAAAGAAGCGCTCAACGTTTTGGTGAACAGTTTCATCATGGACACTGTTTCGTTGGTCAATTGCATGTAAGATTGTGCTTGGCTTTCTGCAGATGCAAGCTCCTCTTCTTTGGTACTTCGCTCCTCAGCGGTCAAACTAGAGTGAGGATTTCTCAGCTCTTGTTGAAGGTCATGGATCTTTGGGAATTTCGTAAGAGCTTCATCCAGGACGTAGGTGACATCATTCAAAAGCAGATTAACGAATCGAAGGAAGAAATCGATATTTGTTCTGGAGATGATTAGAAATAGTCAATTTGAAGTCCGTTTCCGCATTGGCTTACCTGCTTTCCTGAGTTAATCGCTGTTTGTAGACATCATTCGTCCATATGCATTTGATGACTTGGAAGATCTCATAGCGGATATTGAACTTGTCATAGAACTGAGTATGTGCTCCTGTAGACTCAACCTCTGTGGATAACGTCAGTGAAAGATTAATGATGATGTTATTGTTTCTTACCGATGTAGAATTTCATCAAAGCATGGAGCAAATGATCGTTGGCGAATTTTAGGCCAATCAACGAATCTCCCAGGACGCCTTTGGTTCGGTGATAGACGGGCCAGGTACCGTTGAAGAGAAGAGAGACGAGTTTTGCCTTGAGGTATGGGTTCTTGATATAGTCGGAATTGGTCAGGAAAGTGATACAAAGAGCAATGAGCTCATCTCCCACTGCTGAGATCATAACATCGGGGATGTATCTGCAACGAATTAATGAAAAGCTCAATAGCTTAAGAATCGCGAAAACTCACCTGAAGACGAAGTTGAAATTTCCAACAATATCTTCAAGGACGTATTCGGGCAAATACTTAAAAGCATCCGGCTGCTCATCTGGTAAAGGCAATCTTCAATCCATTAGCAATATTCGCTAAGGAGCGATGAGTAAAGCTTACTGAATAGTCTTGTCTGGCGTGTAACTAGAAGACGTTGCAACTCTTAAAAGCCAAACAGTGACAACTCTCATGAACATCAGAGACTTCGCTTGCATGACCTTGTCAAAAAGAACACCTTCAATGGCAAACTTGAGAGACATTGACTTGTCCAGAACGTCATTGAATCTTCTTAGTTGTTCCTCAAATCGGGCCATATTCATTGGTGACTAAACACGTTAGGTTGCTTTCAGACTCCAAATCTTTCACTAAACTCACATTGGCAAATTTTGGTCGCTCTGCTTCCAATTCCGCCACCTTCCCTGTCAAATACTTGATGTCCTTGTCAAGAGACTTGAGCATGCTGTTTGTAGCCTCACTGCCGTAATGGTGTGCAGCAAGAGTTAGGAAGAAGACCTCGGATATGAAATTAGACGTGCCAGAAACCTCAACATCGTAGTACTCATCGGAGGCAGTTTGGTCGGCATTCAGCTTGGTCTCTTCTTTGATATCAACTCGTGGTTTTCGTCTTAGGTACTCAACATCAATTCGGTCAACCTTTGAGAACATGGTATCCATGAAAGGTTCACACAACCCATCGAGAACCACTGTAACATTCATCAAGAAACCGTCTGTAGACAGTTGGGCAGCATCTGGTCGGATAGCTCGGCGTTTATGATTTGAGTTTACGATATACGCAAACCATTGTAATGTCTGGTTCTTTGCTTCAGGGCTAGCACGCACGAGCTGATTGACGATATCAAGCAGATCTCTCTGGTGAGCTTGTAGAGTCAATCTCAACGCATCTTGTGAGTTATGGATATGTCTCTTATCCATGGTCTTTGGTCCGGCAAAGTATTCCTTCGTCACTTCAGGCTGGAGAGGGGAGATCCGGAAGAAGGGACCTAAGATAGTGTGCTTTTCAATACCAGGTGCTGAGGTCGCCATCTGGAACGAGGGGTCCATCGCAATAGCAGTGGCAATCGGCTTAAACTGGCAAAGCCCTTTAAGTGCCTGTAACGACCCGGTTAATTTCCAATCGAGGCTGCAAGAGTTGAGAAGGCTTACATTGACATGTGGCTTGTAGTTGTCGTTCATAGTCATATTTGAGAGCTGCAGACTGATGCCCGAGACTGCCTTTGTGATCATTGGCTTGACGGTTTCATCCTCTTCAAATCTGCTAACTAACTCAGTTAAGAAATCGGGGCAGATACCCATGTCTTCTCCGCCCTCGAATAGTAAATATGGTGTAAGAGAGTCAGTCGCAGGATTTGGGTTACGGCTAAATAGTGCTGTTAGTTTAACAAAAGTTCTGAACTGTATACCATTTTCGGCACCACTGACCCATATAATTCTGGCATTTCTACAGCAAAGATGCAGTAGCTCATGCACAATCTCTTTGCCTCCTTTAATATTGCATCTTTGGCACCCGCATATCCCCTAAGACCCTTGGACGCTTTCACTACTCTCTTCCAGCAAGGAAGTAGGTAATCCAATATCGATTTATTGTTCGGTAATGTCGAACCAGCCTCGAGAAGCGCAGAATCAAGTCGATCTTTCGTCAAAAGGACCGGAACCTCCTCATCTAGCAACTCCTGCCTCAAACTCGGCAAGTAGATGAGCTTATGAGATCCTTCAGTTCGGTGCTCTGGGTCCAATGTAATCCGGAAAATGTTGCTCAAACTTCTATTCTCCCACTGCTCGATAGGCTCGTCGGTCGCTGGGATGGTCGTGGTTCGAGGTGGGGGAGGACTTGTCTGCGAGTCGATTTCAGCCCGCTTTCTCTTTAGAGTTGAAGCAGCCGTATCAGGAGTTCTTACTGTGGATGAAGCGGAAGTCATGTTCGCGGCACGGGCTTGTGCGCCCAATTTCGTGAATGGATTGGGATTATCAGCCGGTTTTGGGGAAGGCACTGCTTTCGCTATCTGAATCTTTTTCGAGACTTGAGTGGACTCAGTCGAAGGAGCGTTTTCCGGTGCAGGAGAAGATGATGACGAGACTCCCATTTTCTCTCCTTCGGCTTTAGGAGTCGGGGCTGGACCTGAAAGCTTCTCCATGCGTCGCTTTCGGATCTGTAATCAACAAAGTTAGCCACTTCGAAGGTCTCCACCCCATCTAAACAACCTTGCCTTACCTGGTCCATCTTCTCCTTATCTGGGGCCTCTGGCACATTCGTAGCAGGAGGTTGGGGATCGTTCTCCATGGTGGGCAAATGTGCAACAATGTTGTGATGCGAAATGGTTAGGGCAATGCGGGTTTATTGTTGGACGGCAGAGTGAAGGTAGGTAGAGTCGTCTGTCGTCCACGACAATGGTAGCCTTACGGGCTGCGGCGTGTTGTGTTGTGACGTTCAAGCGAAGGCGGTGGAAGCGATAAGCTAATCGCCGCGCCGCTGAAGCGACAGGGATTCAGAGGCAGGCAGGCAGGCTGGCAGGCTGGCAGGCTGGACTGGCTGAAGGAGAATTAAAAAGTTGACTGCTTTAAATTAAAGGCAAGCAAGCTTGAGCCCAGGTAAAAGCTTCTCGCTTTTCCAAAAGGCGGTCCAGGTAAAGAGCTGAAGCTGTTACATGCCATTATTAATCAACACGGTCATTTCATTGCAGATCTGCTCTGCATATATCATTCTGCTCTGCCTAAGGTACAACCAGCACGCGAGTGAGGCTGGCTCGAGAAATTCACTCCACTGGCTTGGCTGACTTTCATTGGTGAGGCTGAACTCGACTTGACCTGACCTGACTGGAACCAGCAACAATCCCGTGTCGTTGTCTTTGTTTTGCTCGCATTCATTGTTTCCTCCCGGTTATCCCTCTTGCACTTTTTGTTGGACTTTGTATTGCGGAGCATCATGACCCAATGGCTCCTGTCCGCGGCCGTCGCAAGCAACTCATCTGCTTCTATTGCAACACTCGGTCCGGCATCAGGTACAATGGCAACAGACAATGGGAATGTGCATACTGCGACGCCCAGAACTATCTCGACGAGGTAAGTGCCGTCGTGCATACACGAGTTACGCAGCATACTAAATATCTTCTTCAGAATGGAGATATCACCGATCCACCGGTAGCTACAGAGCTGGCAGCCCCAGCGAATCTGCAATACTCAACGCGCCCAGTTTCCCCCGAGCACCTAGAGCACGATATATTTTGCGCGACATGTCTGAAGAATCAGCACATTGTGGCCACGGCTATTGCTGAATATCCATTCGACACAGATACACGCCGCCCCGGCTACTTGCAAGATGAGCAGGAATTCAATAAATACAAAGCAGGGCTCGAACATCGATTCCCTCAAGTCTGTCGAGATTGCGAGCCTAAAGTCCTTTCGCAGATGCGCCAGGCCGGCAAGACTGCCAAAACAGACCATTTGCGCCGGATGATGGAAAAGTCGAGAGAAGCCAGATCAGCGCCGGCCAAGAGCGCATCGTGGTTTGGAATCGTTTTGTTCTTGACTCGGTTACTCTGGTATATTAGCCTTGGCGGGCAATTGCTCTGGGACACCGCTCACCTCGTGGAATGGGGTCTGATCGAGGACAAGCTGGATGCTCAGCTGTCGTCGTCAGTAGCGCCCATACTACCACTTGTTATGGCATTTGTCAACATCTGCAGCACCAAATCTTGGGCTCGCAATAGTTTGATCTGTGGCTTCGCATCAGCGTGGTGGAATCCGGAGTTCGACCCGGTAACAAAAAATTTCAGGAAGCGTCTCAAGGGTTTCGACATTTGGTATACTCGTCAAACAATAGCGATCGTTCTACGATCGCTCCTCTATTATATCATAGTGAAGAATAAGCTTGGTGGTCAAAGTGCACCACCAACAATATTAGCACACGTCTGCTCTTTGTTTGCAGTTGGATCCGTACGTCAAAGAATACAGTTTCAAAGAGCCATTGCTAACCTTTGCAGTTTTACACAACGGCAAGGAACGCCTTCAAAGTCGACCGGGCACCTCTGTGGAAGAAAACGCCCGAGAAACTGGCCAGCACCGAACCAAGTCAGATTTCAGGTTCTCCGAATTCTCCCAGGGGTATAGAATCTCTGGGAGAACTCCTAGATGAAATTTCACGAGATGCTCGTCCAACGATTTCCGAATCACCCGAGCCAGAGCCCATGACTGGTTCATCTCAACGCTTCAACCTACCTCCAGAATCCCAAGCACGTAACCCAGCGCGCTTTCAAAAATCCAACCCTCAGCAACATAACCCGCAAGTAAGAATACCATACGAAAATGATGAGATGGAATGGTTACCAACCGTACCTCAAACCTCATCCTTCCGCGTTTTCACACCTCCATCACAGCCACAAACGGCTCAAAAATTCAATGAATCGCCTGTCGGCGACAAAGCGTCACCATTTTGGTACAAAGTCCCACCAGCTCCTATTACGCCAGCTCATCGACTTCGCAACCCACCAAACAAGCCAACATTCGTATCCCAACAAGTGAAAGAAAATTTCTTCACTACCAAATCATCAACGAGCTTCAGCATCCATCCAGAGAGAAGCCGTATAGACATGAAGCAGCAGTCGCTTTTTGTTCCTGAAAAGCCGAGCCCAGAAGGAGATTTGCTCTCAGGCATGATGGGTTCGATATCCATAAGTGAGGGAGATGCCCCAAGGAGTAAGGAAGTTTCGCACAGAATTGGCATGGCTTCGTTAGGAGTCGCGGCTGTGGGTCTAGCATCCTGGTGTTTGTACCAGTTTTGAGTTTTCGAAGATCAGGGTACATATTGATTGCATTGTATTGGATGGATACATAATCTGTTGATAGATAATGAATGACGTCTTGACCATGAACTTGTGTTGCGAGGAGTAAAGGGAACTTTGACAGACTTGACAGCCTCTAGACGTAACTGAAATATAATAATAGCCGTGAAGCGAACAGCTTCTGTACACTGTTGACCTACAGAGCTTTCACTAATTTGCTCATTTGCTTTCGCTGCAAGAGTCTGTGCAAGTATCATACCCACCCAGTTGTTCTTATTAAGTAGTCAGGAACCCAATTGGATTTGACTCCATTGGATACAGCACCGTCTTGAGTTCGGTTGCGAGGCAACATTTGAAAGTGTGTACAAAACATCGATGTCATGTGGACACCTAGGTAGGGTGGCATCACAGGTATCGAGGATATTTAGGATGCACTTCGCTTACCTGATACCCATTCCTGGCATCCTGGGCTTACTTGAATGTCCGATGGTGAGTTGAATCAAGGTTGCAATTCTGGCTCGTCTCTTGACTCAGATATGGAGACAACATATCGTTCCAGACTCGATTCGAGTCTTCCACAAATGGAGGAAAGCGAGGCATGTAAGTTCCGTTTCCCACCGAAGAGCCGGCTACCTGGATACACATATTTCTTGCTCTCCTCTCTACTCCCGGTATCTTTGTTGTCTTTCTGTCTAGGAAGAGCGCTGTAACATGACAGTGCACACAAAGGGGTATGCGGCTCCGGGAAACCCAATTTTAGCTGAGAGGTTGTTGGTGGGTGCTTGTCGTCGATGCTCTTCGTGCCTTCCCATTTTAAATTCGTTGTTAAAACATGCTGGTAATAAACGGCACAAGGTTCAATAATCTTCTCAACAATGCGAGAAGTTATGAGGTTACATTGGGTCCGTGGCGCTCTTCAAAGTAGAGCATCTGTGTAGTAGTATTCGTATAGACACTTTAGATCTTTGTGCAATTCACTTTGGGATTGTATTTTGGTACATGTTGTTTACTCGTCGTCCGGGAAGAATGAATGGACAGCTTTATGGACGAATGACTTTATTCTGGAGATATTTAAGCAGGAGTAGATGCTGGTGATCATTGTCAAGATGCCCACAATACTTGAACGAATTATGGCGCTACTCATTGCTGTAGTTACAGCTTTCCCAAAGAAAATCATAGCTTTAAGAAGCTTTATGTTTAGTCAACTTGGTTGATATTCCCTATACCATAGAATCCCATTTAAGTCATCGAGAAGCAGCACGCAACCGCGTTGTTGAGACAGATATTGCCCTCATATTATCGAGGAAGCTGAGTGAAAGAGACATATGCAATAAGCAGGATACAATCAACGGGTGTTTCGAGAACGCGACTGCCAGTCTTCTAACCCCCCGACACGAGGATGAAGGTGCCCCATACAGGCGCGCAATGTCGTCCTTTCTGCAACAATACCTGGGTAGGATGACGAGAAATTGTTTGTGTAACCAAGTAAGCAGATATATCAACATGAACAGCAGCAGGCAGCCGCTCTATGGTCGAGCGGTCTGGGCAAACTGTGTTCATGGTCCGTGGAGATCTCACGGATCATAGTGTGGATCGATGGCGAGTTTGGCAATTCGACAAATAGCAACAAAATCAACAAACGACTTAAAAAGCAAAACCCTTAGAAAAGCAGGGTTTTTCTTTCCCCCTTGTGGGTTTCTTTTGCTTCTCTTACTTACTATTTTGTTTCATATCTCTCTTAAAAAATATTTCAGTACTACGAGTAAGCCCCTAGCGATGAAAGTCAGGGATGAGTAGGCAAAGAGCGTAGAGATCTTGATAAAACACTTAGCCGATCGAGATAGCCTGGAATCACATCAAATGAACATGCTAGCAACCTTCCTACATTCCAGTTCGTGTTACATAGAGTGGAAGGCTTTCGCGCAGCACTTGGTGATAGTGTGGGCTGGAAGTCATCTACATAGACACGAATACTGATACCAGATACAATCTAAACATCCGGTTGGCATCTACCTGTATGTACCTGGATTTTGCAGAAGGCAATTGCATATGGGGGCTTCTCGTTGGAGAACGGATGAATCAGAGCCCGGGCTGAATTTTGGATTGAGGGGTAGTGATCACCTGAACACCAGCTAGTAAATGTTGTAGCTTGAGCATCATTGAATCAGACTGGTTGTCTTTCAAAGTAGATGTTCGAATTTAGACATGTATCCTAATTACCTCATGACAACGAAAGAAAACAAACATTGTTGTCTCGCTTAAGTTGAAACGATATGAAAAGGGGTTCGGTTAAATCTCGCCCGAAAACCGAAGTGGAAGGTGGGGTGGAGACATAGCGAGCGGTAAAAGCAGCACATGCAGAAGACCTGAGGATTTCAAAACCCAGACAAAAGTGGATTCAACTTGACGACTTTTGTCACAGCTTGCACAACTGGAGAACATCACCACAACATTTCAAGCCGCTTCTGCTCTCCTGCATAGCTTACTCCGCCTCTCAGCCTCCAAATCTCGCACATCATTCGCAATGCAGGGGCCATTACAAGTCGAGCAGATTTCCACAGTCACTGCTGACGAGGAATCAGAGATCCCTCGCTATGATCCATCAATCTACTCAACGCCGTTCTCACAATTACCCAACCCAAAGCGGGTATGGCTTGGGTCGCCTTCCTCCCCACTAGAAGGTCTAGGTACATTCACCATGTTTCTCCACTCTCGATATGCGTATTGACTGGTGAACTCCTTCAAATTATATTTTGTAGATACACTGACTTGAATCAGGTCGTCTCTCACTCCTTACTCCAGAAGTTGTGTCCGCAGCGGCAGCTTCTGAGATCAAGACTGGGACACGAGTCGGATTGGGCTGGGACATGACCAAGCTCGAGCACTCTCAATTCGGGAGACAGAAGTGTGGGCATACCATTATTCCACTTACATTTCCCGGCGGAGCTGGGTTTGGTGCTGGTTTTGATGATGTGTACTCCATGAATCCTCGTACGTATTGTCTTTCCACCTTTCAAGCAGAGTATTAGTCTGTTCCACCACAGTAGTATTTTGTACGAGACATCAGCTGTAATATAAACTTCTGACAGTATAACAGAACAAAGTAGCCAGTGGGACGGTTTCCGACACTATTCCCAACCGAGAGAGCCAAAAGGTTCCTCGAACTCCCCAGATAGAGTCTTCTACGGCGGAACTACCAAAGAGGAGATCATGGATACGAGCAACCATCGAATTGGCATTCAACATTGGGCAAGTGAGGGAATCGCTGGTGAGTGTTCAGATTTGTGTAAATCTAAGATTTTGTAGCATTATTTTTTTTTTGGAAATGTTTGTCGGGCTTGCTCCAGGAAAAAGTCCGCCGGAATGTTTCTTGCAAGGATGCGGACATACGTCTACCATTGCGGACTATATGCACATATCCATCTAGAAATTGGACAATTATGAAGTCCCTGGGACCGGGATGGTTCTTCCGTTCCTGTAGACAAGCTTCAGATATACGTCTTCAGATCTACGTAGATCCAAGCTGCTCTGGATCTACTTCAAGCCTGGCGTAGCCCTACAATCAGCCGCAAGCCTAAGTCGAGTACATCAACTGACTATTATAGGCCGCGGGATCCTTCTAGACTATCAACTTTGGGCAGCTTCACAGAGTCCCCGGATAACCTACTCTAACTTTTCCACTCACGCCATCACCTTCACCAACATTGTCGCCATGTGCAAATATTTCAACGTAACACCGCAGAAAGGTGACGTGCTCTTCATCCGCATGGGTGTCATACCCGAATGGGATAACTACACAACGACCCAAAAGCAAGATTATGCTGCACTAAAAGAGCCCGAACACGCAGGTGTAGAAGCCTGTATCGAGGTTCTGGAGTGGCTTTGGGACAGCGGTATCTCAGCTGTGGCTGGGGATGCTATCTCATGGGAGGTACGTTGAACAGACTAGCTCTACACTTTTATCGTCGACGCAGCTGTGCCGCGTTTTGGCGTACGGAACGATTGACATGCCGGAACTATTGATGCTGACAGCAACATCCTACCGGGACAGGTCTTCCCAACTCCTGGCGCCATCTCAATGCACGAATATCTTCTAGCTGGATGGGGTATGCCTATCGGTAAGCACATTTCTCATCTCCGCTTTATTCCCTCCCAGTCTCCCGTTACTCCGCTTCGCTTCCTTCAAAATCTTGTCAACAGTGAGATTGGCGTGCGAGATCGAATCTTTGTATGGAAGGAGCAACGTGGAGAGGAGATATGACTAACTCCTTCTTCTTCTTCTAAAGGCGAGATTTTCGATCTCGAAGCCCTGTCAAAGACATGCCAAGAGCTAAATCGCTATTCCTTCTTCATCACATCAATGCCACTCAACATGCCAGGCGGGGTGAGCAGCCCACCAAACGCTATGGCCATCTTCTAGATAGCATAAGAAGACAACTCTAAACATTTTCAAATATCCGACCTATCAGAACCAATAGATGTTGTATTTGGTAAAATACTTTACCTCCTAGTCATGTTAAAGCTGAATAGCAGTTGGAGTTTCCAATACGATACAGAACCTACATAACGTTTGAGACACGGGACCGGGACCGGGACCGGGACCGGGAAGCGCGGAGTCGGCTCCCACGGTCAGACCAAGGCGTAATCGTAAACTAGTGTGGAGAACCGCATGCAGCGGCAGGTTCGCCATTAGAGTTCAGCCTTGCATGCGAGCATGCAACCAGGTGAGGGGATAGGGGACCAAGCCATTCCGTAATAGGAAAACCTCTGCGAGTTTACCGTAGGGCTGTCGAGGCTGTCAGTCAGAAGTCATCCAGCCGCCAAGAGAAGGGTAAGCTAGCGACATGTAAGTCGTCCGAAGCGGCAACAAAGAGACTTTCTCCTTCCAAGTCATACCCTTCCCGCATAAACTCTATTAGAGCAAAAAGATCCTTCTGGATTTCTGGGTCCACCTGCAGATCTGGTCTTGGCCGGTATTCAGGTCGCTTGACCCCGCGTCGGGTTCTTTTGGGGAACTTGGAAGATGCAGGCGATGCAGGCAGATATTGCCGGTGCATAAACCACGAGGTGGTGGACAAGAGCCCAAGATAGCTGCGCATCTGCTTGCTGTAACCAGCATAGCGAGGGAAGATCTGTCGCCGAAGATCGCGTTCCATCCTTGGTTTGGAGAGCGCCGGCTTGTTAGCGTAGCCTTGTCGTCAAAAGCTGCCTCGGGGGGAGAATGCCGTCCCAACCTTGGATCTTGGACGCACCCTGGTGAAAACAAAACCGGAATTTTTGAAATTCTTAAAAGCAGTGCAAACATGGACATACTGTATGGTCTTGCGAGTCCGCAGATACCTACCCTTGGCAGACCCAAGAGGAGAACACTAGGCGAAGCGAGACTGCTCGCAACTCCAAACAACCGACATACCAAGATCATGATAGGTATCTACGTAAATGAACATGAGAGAATAATATACCTCCGGATGAAGGCAAACTCTTATCCGTGCTATTGCACTAGCGCTCACAAGCCCAAATCGAAGTTCGGATGTATCGTTCCTTGCTTTCGTTTCCTAAGTGCCAAGAGCAACTATCCACTAACTGATTATGCCACTCTTCCAAGACTGACAGAGTTAACACATGACAGAGTATACAGACACGGATCAATAAGTAACTGGACGAGTGATCACTAATATCTTGCCCCTCGCAAAGCGCAGAGGCCAACATCACCGATGGGTCGTAGAAGAGGAAATTTTGTGATTTTGTTTGGGGTCTGCGTGATTGCATCACGTTGGTATCGTATCTCTTTTCATTATTTTTTAGATAAACAGGCAGATTTCTGATCAGTTTGGTCAGTGAGTGCCAGAGGTGCAAGCAAGCCAGCGGCCAGCAGCCAGCAGAAAGTGATACGAGCGAAAACAAACGCAGTAGCCCAGTTGCTGCGTGATGTAAGCTTGTAATTCCTTCCTGAAATCCGCACTCTGACTCCGTATGTCGCACCATCTCAGTCCCATCCCAACCCGTGCCCTTAAACCCCTTCCCTGCTAACAAAAAACGGTGTTTTTTGTCGTGATAAATCATGAACCATGCGCCTATGCAGTCCTGCGATGCAGCCTTTCCTCCATTTCCGTGAAGGTATATAGAATGTGTGGAAATAACGAGAAAATGCGATATGCGATATGCCCAATGCAAGTGTATGTCGTAACATAATATGACAAATGATGCAAGCGATGCATGAGAGCCGTGAACCGGGTATCTTGTGTATGGCCGTTGAAAGACGTCCTCTCTTCTCTTTTGATGGTCCTTGTTTTCGTTCTTTTTTTCCTCTTAAATATTTCCAAATCCATCGAATCCGAAGCATGTGGTGTATGACCTTCTTCACGATTCTTCTCAAATGATTTCATCCTCCTCGCTAATTCTACCTACTCTTGGCCCGGCAGGGCTCACTCGTTCGGGACCTCGGATCGGCTCCGGAAGTGGCTCGTCTTTCATACATGCATTCTCTAGCATATTGGTCCATTTACCGCTAGTGCCTGCGTGACTGTGCTTCAGATGCTGCCTGAAATGATCTGCTCTGAAGAACTTTTTGGCGTGGTTGCACTCGCCGAACTTGTGCATTTCCTGAAGATGGCCGATCCGAATTTCCCAATCCTGGTCATTTGCAATAGCAATCGGTTGTCCTGATATCGAGGGAGACGAGATTCCTGACCGTGGAAAATCTTCTCCACAATAGCCGCATGTGTCAGCTTCGTTAGGCCGATTTGGAGAATTATGGAACGCTGCGGCGTAGCCTGATAACGCTGCACAGGACCAGGAATGGCGCCTAAGATGAAGGGAGTTTTGATGTCGCTCAGCCTCATTTTTATTCTTGAAGCGGTTCCGACAGTATGCACATTCGTACTGCTTTTCTTGCTCGTGTGCACTAAATGCGAGGTCAGCATGTGAAGAAATCTCGGGATGGGATATAATACGTCAGCTCTTCCTGTGAATCAAATTTCTTTGGTTTCTTTGGGCAACATTCGCACATGTAAACACCATGCAGTTTGGGAGGGCTGTCGTGCTTAGAAGTTCCAAGGCTTTCGGATAGTTTCCGAGAGGTCATCAGAGGGCGGGACTCGGACAGGGCCCGATTATGATTTGTTCTTGACAAGGAGCCGCGCGGACTCAGGTTCAATGACAACGAGGTTACATATGGTGAGTCTGACATGTCTGACCCAGCATTTGAAATACCACCAGGAGAAATTCCTCCAGGAGAGAGTCGTCCATAAGAGCTCATGCTCGTGATACTACTTGCAGTCACCGAAAGTGTTGAAGCATACGAGTTATTCCTTGGCGCTGAGGCTGTTGATGACACTGAACCAGAATTCGAGTGGAAACGAGGGCTGGGAGAAGCTCGTGATGCAGACTCTCTCCGTCTGTATAGATCGCTCGCGCTACCGACAGTGTGCAGAGAGTGACCATCGTCACCTGGTGGAGAGGAAGCACGTCTTTTCTGACCAACGGTTGCGCCAGGGGAGTATCCTTCATGGCGGTTAGAGTAGTCGTCAATATGTAGTCGTCTAAAACCAGTATCCTCCATAGGAAAATCATCATGTTCCGGAGTGATCCTCTGATCATAACTCTCCCTAGACCTACTAGTCACTGAAGAGGCGTCATCATTGATATTCATGATAGGAATGCTTCCTGAACACCTTATGTACGGGACGGGAGACCTGTCCGAATCCGCATCGTTTGGCGATCTGTGATCATACGGGCTCTGCATGCTGAATCTTGGGTATGGATTGCCGGGCGAGATGGCAGATGATAGGGGCGTGTCGGCCCATCTACTCAGCGGGCTTTCGACAAGCCCCGGTCTTCCTGGAAGGATCGGAAGTGACAATGGTTTCAATTGAGTAGGATATCTGTGCTCATGCACGCGAGATGTTGGGGATACGTCGTTGACAGACGAGCTGAAGCTGGGTTTTGGGTGTCCTTTGGGAGGTGTTGTGTTGTCAGATCCCCTCCTAGCATCGAGCTTCTGTATTTGGGTTCTATCAAATGCTTGAGCATTACTCTGGTATTTATCGTGGACAGAACTTTGAAAACTCTGAAAGCTTGGTAAGGATTCTTGGTTTCTGGATCTAGAAGAGGATTGTTAATACGGCTATGTCTACTGGGCGCTGGGTAGCCGACAATAGGGTACTCGTTCTGGGCGAGAATTTTCGCGAGACTTCTCAACCTAACCCTAACGGCAATGAAGAAAGGAGTATACACTGCTGGTAGGAATAATCGGATCGTGTTGAAGGAAATCGCAAAACTGACTTATTCGACCACACGCTCGCTCCCAAACTCTCATATCCTTCATCTCTTTGATATTGGCCCTCCCTTGAATCTGATTTTAAAGTCGAGATAGAACTTCCACGGCGTTGGAAATCCGATTGTTCGTCGAGCATCCTGCTTCTACCCATGTCACTACCGGTTCCGCCATGTAAGCTGGAGCCTTGTGGAATAGATGCCGTCGCCTTGCCCCAATCTCTACTGTCGGTATGCGAATTGCCCCATTGCCATGCAATATCAGGCCCATTGTGTCCACCATCTGCAATGTCCGCCAAATGTCGTGGTGGGGGAAGCGGTGGGGGGACGAATTCTCGAGTGTTCGGTATTGACATTGGAATCGAAGACGGTCTTGGAGATGACGCTGAATTGTACGAGCTGGACCTGTTCGACTTTCGATACATCTCAGATGGGTCGTGTATTTGAATCTGAGGGAGGCTTCCCATAGGCCTGGCTCCTCGATGGGGTATCTCCATGTTGAAAGGGATCGCGTTGCTTGCCACTTGCTGAAAAGAATGCACAGTTGTTACCGTAAGCACTCTAGTCCACGAATTCCTACGAAGTTTGCGTCCTCGGGTGGCGGTGGTCTTTCGGGAGATCCGATATGGACGAGGAAATGAAGGCGAACATAGATATCGATTCCAACAAGAAATGTACAGCAAAGAAAGTGAGAATACCGCCGGATAAGTCGAAGAAAGCTATGTCATCGGAGAATTATAAGAAAGAGAAAGACTCGCGAGATCGACCTGTTTTAGGAGATGGAGTCAGATCGGCTTGGAGGGTAGGGCACAATAGTGTGGTCGCGGTCGTTGCTGGAGGAGGGGGAGGAAAGGATGTAGTGTAGCGTATGTTGATTTGGCTCCAGGTGAAGCAAAGCAGGCTGAAAGAGTCTAGTTGACAACTAGTGGGCCATGGGGCCTTCGGACTTTACAAATGTCTTGGAAGGCTGATGGTTGGTGAGACTAGTCGTGTAGTAAAATGGTCCAGCTGGGTAGGGATTTGGAGGCGGCGACTTGCTAATAGCGCTGGTGTGGTGTTGGCCAGGACGGACGACTCAGTGCAATGCTGTGCTGTGCTGAGGGGGAAGAGAAAGGGAGCAGGCTCAGGGAGAGAGCTGGTTTGGAAAGTGGCGTCGAAGATGAAAGCAGATCTGGTACATGAAATCTACTTGAAATAGTACCTGTGGAGCTCGGAGGCATACAGTGGACTGGAACTGGTAGAGTTTCGGCGGAAGGCGGTAGCCAGATGTTGGTTGGCCGTAGGAGGAGGAGGAAGAAAGAAGGATTGGGGAAAGCCCTTGAGGTTTGCGGCTAGGGCTAGCTGACGAGCAGAGGAGAAGAGGTGGCGGCGACAGGACAAGGACAAGGACAAGGACAAGACAGTGACAGTGACAGTGAGCGTCAGCGAGGACAACCCAGCCAGGGCCAGGTCAAACAATGGATCAGAGAATATGTCATGTCATGGGCTGGGTGTCTGAAGGGCCTCGCTGCACGTCTCAGAGAGAGCCCTGTCTGCCGGGACTGGTTCCAAGGCACTACGTATGTCTGTCCATATGTTCGGAGTAGGTAGACAAGGTGGACAAGGAAGACAGGAAATTTAGGTGCCAGAGTCGGTAGGGGACTGATCTCCGGCGGCACATAGGCAGATTAATTGGGCCGTGGATAGGTAGGTACCTTATGAAATTACAACGTCTAGCTGTGTTTTAGCTGGTAGGTCGTTGCACAGCCTTCCGAGTGCCCACTTATTAGACGTTGTGTTTTGATTTATTTGCCCAGCCAAGCCTAGTTGCTCCACCTAGTCCCTACCCACTGTTCATTCCACTCGAACCACACTTAAACCTTGTCTCGTCTCCCTTCCCTTTCCCCTCCATCCTATCGCATCCCTACTTCCATTCCCTGCTCCAGAGATCTCTATCCGCAGAGGCCCGCACCCTTCCTGCCCCTGCCCGACCCATGCCTCGTCGTCTTATTGTTGCCAAGGCTGTAAGGCGAGGAGGTGGGGATCGTCGAAGTCCTTTCAGGTGCGGTGTGAGAAGGACGAGACGAACGAGAGGGAAGAACTCATGAGGAAAGGAGAATAGGCCAGGACAGTTCTTATACTCACTGTCTGTCGCCATGCGCCAAACAGGTCTGGCTCAATGATCACTGCTTGCATATGATGACCGTTGACTTGAGTGGCCGGAGGGCAGGTGATACTTCACGATCCCTCTCCATGCACGCGGATTAGACGGTATTGCATCTTTGGCATGTATAGAATTCGATGTCTGCCACCGCGTAATGCATTCACAGTGATGTTTCCTTTAGTAGGTTTCATCTCATTCGTCCCTCGAATCAGCTTCCCCTTCTTTACTTATATCCAAGCCTTCATGTACGTAGTGCATAGTAATTCTGCGCTTTCGAAGTCCAGAACACACACTTGTTCGCTACGGCGCTCATAAGAGGTCACGAGAATACGAACCCGGCTGTAAGACCCAAGCTTGACACAGAAGCCACAAACTACCTAGGTAGGTTGTCTATTCACAGATCACGACATCATGAATTGGGCGTTTAGGAGTCTGGCCGCTGGTAGATACGTGTTGAAATTCGGCGGCTTCCATCAACAATGGACTCGGCTTCATTCTTGTCCTTCCCCACGCTCTGTCGAGCGGGCCTCACCTTGGGACGGCACTCTGCTCCGTCAGGGGTCTGCCGAGGTGACCAATTATCAAGGCGTTGCTAGCATTCTCATCCAGGCTCTCGCGGGGTTTGAAAGGGGTGGCGGTCAGGGTGTTTGTCATTTACAGGGAACGTCATGCAGGGATTAGCGGGCTCAGTCCCAGTCATTCAATGGTGTTGACCTCAGCCCTACAGTAGCTCCAAGCCAGTTTCTCGTGCCCATCACAAGGCAAGACAAAGCAGCCCCGAAAGGTTGTGAGATCACACAATACCCAGCTCCTCTTCCTCCCAATCCCACTCTGGCCTTTCTGAGGCTCATCCTCGCCTCACCACTACTGTATGTGATTTCTGTACCGGACTTGGCTTTTTTGTGAAAAGAAAAAAACCATGTTTTCATTTCATTGTTTGAGCTTCATTCATTCTTAGTAAGTGCAACAGGACCTGGGATTGCTTGATGAGTGCTGTTACAAGGCAGCTGAGCTGGGACACCGCAGCGCCAAACTGTCCACTCTCTGTGCTCGCCGCTTCCTTGGATACCAGGGCAAAATCTAAAGCAGGCTGCTTTCCCATTGCTTGGATTATGATAAAGTAGTCTCCAGTGGCCGGAAAAAGGAAAGTGAAAAACAAACAGCCGGTCCAATATTTAGAGATCCAGAAAAAGGATAATTTAGCTTATATTGTTAGGTGTGCCTCGAAGTCTCTTATTCTCCAATTGGCTATATTACGATGAACCAATTGACATCTCCGCTACAAATTGCGTCCCGCAGACCATAGACATTTCTCCCAACGAGCCTGGCAGTGATACAGCAGCCAGCGACTCGCCATGTCTCAAGACTGGATCTTCTGCTGCGCCACCACCCAAGGCCTTACATAAATTGAGAAGCTGGAACAACGAGGTCGAGTTGCGAATCAATGGCAAATTTCATCTCCTCCTATCTGTGCCAAGTTGATTCGAACGTTGCGCTCAAAACACCATCAACTCCACTTTGTCTGAGATGATGTGCACGTCCAGGTTCGATGCTACCCCCCAAATTGTGCGGAGATTTCCGGCAGCTTTATTTACGTCAATTGAGTTTATTTTTTTCTCTTCCCCTGGCCATATTGCCAATCTTCCATTCTCAATCCAGTAGTGGACGATGCTGATAGAGAAGAAGTGCCTCTCTGCTGCATGAGGCACAGTCGAGAAGGCCTAAAGTCTACTCGGAGCTTGCCGTGTCTAAACTCCTCATGTCCATAGGGCTACTTGAGAATTGACTCGGCACCCAAAGATCCCGAAGTTTTATTGGACATGGGGACATGGAAGCTACTCTATGTTGCTTCTAGACGTTTGCTATGGCATTGAGCATCAATCGTTCGCTACGGTATATATTTCGGCATATGTTTAGTATTTCAAATTCCCGACGACTTTTCGGACACTGCTACACTAAACATGCATGTCCAGTAGTGTGGATTATCATGGCTTGCAAGTAATCGAGCTGCCTCGGTACTGATCGAACGACTCCCCAACGTCACTTACTCGGGAAGCAACGTCAGCAAATTCTTCACCCCACCAGTAGCCTGAACAAGAAGCTCGATTACTGAAGATTTTACTCGCGCGGCTATGGTTGCGCCGATCCAGGAACTATCTATTGAGATCGAGGCGCCACGAGGCAAGCACTTGACAAGGCACTAGACGGCTTTCTGGAAAGATCAGTTAGTTCGCAGTGGATTCGGTGGCGTGCCCTAACGTTAGGACTGCCGAGAAAGATCGTCACCATCGGATAGAAGGCGAACGCATGGCGATGGCACTGAGGAATTGCGCTAATGACTCGAGGCTACCAAGGTTTGAACTCGATTCCTGACCCCTCGACATCAACGTCCAAAGGATCCCAGCAAGCAAACACGCATCGTGAGGTTCCCTGCCCCCCCCCTCGGTAAGAGGAAAACTCTTGATCAAATGCATGTGCAACGGTGACGGTCGTGGCTCTGAGGTCCCTAGCCAATCATTTTACGGAAGATGGCTGTTGTGGCTGGAGACATTGGTGGCTGGACTTTAACAGTATAATTCTCAGGATCAAGACCGAGCGAGAAAGTAGCGATTGCGTGCATCACTCGTGGGAGATCCTCAATGACTCGAGGTAGAAGCTTCGCTAAGTTACTTCTAAAGCTGTAAGCAAGTTACCTCCCTCCCACTTGTTTGGATGCTCATCACCGTTGATCCAGTAATGGCCTGCCACCGCGATTTAGCTTGCCGTGCCGTAGATGAGATCTGGGTGTAAACGGGAACAGGGGGGCTGGGCTGGTTGCGCAGGGCAGGGCTACACCTCAATAATAATATGCGGTATCTTAGCGCGAGGGACGGCTTCTGGTTGAGCGTGCGGGAAGGAAGTGTCCGCGATGCACACGGACTCTGAGCTCCTCGACGAATCGAGATAAACGTTAAAGGTTAGGTTATGTTAGGCTGGCGAGGTTGGGCCTGAGCCTGAGCCCTAGCCCTGAGCCTTGCCTTGCCTTGCCTTGCCCTCGCCTGCCCTGCCCTGCCCTGCCCTGCCCTTGATGAGTGATCGTCGCTCCTCAGCCCTGAGCGAACACGACAACCCCACCCCACAAATCCACCCTCCACCCAACCTCGGGACCCGGCTAGCGAGCCCTGGACTCCTGGACTCCTGGACTCCTGGAGGCATGGGAAAACCGGGCTTGAGCGGGCTCTTCGCTACTTACTGTCTTCAGCCTTCTTTCTGCCTCGCCTCACTGCGGAAATTAGCTTCTGCCACAAGGGGGAGGGGGAAGGGGGAAGGGGGAATGCAGAGCAGCCATCATGGGCGAACGAGTCGACTTGCTTTATTGATGCCGTATTGTTCGCCATCCCGAGACCTTTTCGGACATTGAGCCCTGATTCAGCCAGCTACAGTAGCAGTGAAAAACAAGCAGATGCACATTACTATTGTTAATACGCACGATTCGTGCCATCCCCTTGAATCTCTTGCCCTACCCGACAACCGCACCAGAAGGGATGCTGTCGGGGGCGTTGCAGCCACCGTGTGAACCGGTCCTCCTTACAAAGCAGTATGTAAGCTGCGCACCAGATACCAGATACTCCTTCAACAATGAAGTGCGCGTCCACCTTGTTGCACGAGGGCCTGGTTCGATCGCCCCCGGCAGAGCCTAAAGTGTATCCTGGTGCCTTGTGCATCGTGCAGCTCAGCTCAATGTACCCCTCCTCAGCTCTTGAGGGGTACAATACTTACGCTGCGTATTCAGCGCAAGATACGTACCTGAGGCGCGAGACAACCGCCATAGACCCCAAAGCCAATCCAATCGCATGATCTTATCAACTGTTACCAGTCTACCGGATACGAGGACTGTCCTTACAGTACTGTCCAAAAGTGTGATCATGCAGATGGGCCAGACAAGCCAGAACTTCAGCTGCCCCCTATTTTGGATTAGGCGAGGACGTGTGGACGACGACGGGACTTGCCTCTGGACCAACACTACTCTCAGAAGCCGACTCGTCTACTCGTCTACTCGCACCTAATCGAACACCAATCCTCAGCCTCCAGCCCAGCCAGGCCGATGCAATGCAAGCGACATGCAGCGATTGCGGGCCGAAGGCATGTATGGTTCGCATCCGAAAGAGCGTCGGGGAGGGTTCTGATTGACTGGAACCTGGTGAACCACTGTGTGCTTCACGGATAGTGGCTGTGATGGACAAGAAGGACCAATGCAAGGCCGAATGCTTCTTTTCGCGGTGCAGCAGGATCTTATTTTGGTCTGCTCATCCCTTGTATGCCGCCTGCGACTAAAAGCTATCTGTCATTCGAACGGCACAACGTAAATTAACTGCAGACGAGAATAGAGTCGGTGAAATGTCTCAAGATTTGACTGCCGCGCGCAAATGCGTGTATTGTAAGGCCCCAAATCTCACCACTCCCAGATTAGTCACTATGTCACGAGCCTGTCCAAAACAAGACGTTCTACCTACCCATATTGCGCATTAGCTAGGGTGCTGCCGGTAGTTCTTGCAAACAGTCCATGATCAAGCTACCAACTGCCAAGAGCCAAGGAGGTGAGAGACACTAGAAAATTTCCTGATTTTACACTTTGTGGCATTTTTAGGGCCCAGTCTCCGCCTCAGGACGCGTCTTCTAAATGATTGCAACTATCGAACCCGTACCAATTGACCAACCAATCTTTTCGCCATCCACTGACAACCAAAAGCCTGTGTCGAGGACTAGTTCGCAAAAAAAAAACACCTTGCAAGATCTGCACCTTCATGGTTGGAAACCAGGATTTCGGCAGGCGTATCGCTGGTCGCTGATAATGTCGAATCAGAGCTATCCGGAGGTAATAACGAGACGAAATTACATCCATAAGCGGACATACTGGCGGACAGATGACATTCGCAATCCTCTCTATTGGGGAGATGTCAATGGGTTAGTCACAAGTGTTTCTGCCGATATCTCGCAGCCTCGGCGGAGAGAATGTTTCTTCACCGTAGAAGGGGCAAACCGCCATGGCGGTTCATACAGCGAATCATCAATCTGCTTAGCCGAGTAAATGACCCGATCACGGTGACAGTCCTTAGTCTTGAGAAGACGTTAGGCCATGGCAAGGCTGACCTCTTAATCGGCTTAGCATCTCCGAGCCGTGTCCTGTTTCACTCCCGGTAGAGGAAAGCCGGCAAAAGGACCTTACCGACTTAGTCAAGCCTGGCCACAGACCAAACCAAACCAAAGACGGCTTGGAATTTCCACTTACCGGCTCTTTGGGAGTCCGTAATTCAGGTCGGCGATTACATGCTGACAAGCAGACTTATGATCACCTCATACCTGGAAAATAATATGTAAACATGCCAAAGGGCCAAGTGATCTCAAGATCCAAAATCTTCTGACCACTTCTTTCAGCCTTGCTGCTGTGTGACCGCGCGAAACGGAATCCGAGTGAATCAGATGCAAACACTAAAAGCAGGTTCAAGGCACTCTGAAAGTTGCATGAGTGCATATGACGGAAGTGAGGCTTTCAGCTGAGAAAGCCACCTGCTCTGCCAATGTTCGGCCGCGTGTGACACAAACTCTCGCTTCCTTGAATGATGAATTGTCGCCACTGGTAAATGCAATAATGGATTGAGAATGTCGGGCTCCTTGACTCGAGTTCTGGTGTAACCTCGTAAAGTGTACCCTTTTTGCTCTCCCGATTGAGCCCGAGAGGAGGGCGTCTTATTTCTCCACAACCGAATACCCTTCAGACGTAACGAAATTATACTTCCAGGCTTCGAGACACTAGTAAACTCTGCGTCAGCCTTGTAAGACATGAATAATGGCTGTTTATCGGGCTATGTAACTTCCCAAGCCAACAACAAGTATCTTCGGTGTATCTTTTCTGCAAAGATCCACTTTCATAATGTATGTGGCCGACCAGCCGTGCAACATGCATGAAAACTACAAAGAACTCCAAGAAAGAAAGACAGGACATGCTCATCGTCCCGTTCCCCACGGTCCACGGATGATTCGGAAATTTCCCATCCATTAATTCACCGACGGTGACGACTCGGATATCAGGAACTGGGTTCAATGGCTAGGACATAGGGACCGAAAGCGGGCCAGGGACGGAGAACAAGGTTGCTTTGGGGAGGTGGATAGAAAGCGTGGAGCAACAGGCATTATTGACACAATGCGGCAGTCAGAGCCCACGGCAGATCACCATGGTTCCATCTTCGCCATCGATCGTGTTTCATGAGATTTGATGCTGCCTCCCCGAAACAACGAGCCGAAGTAATAATTGATAGGTGCCTCAGGCACACATATTCACTAGTCCCTCGGGAAGCAAGCCCTAAATCATCGCCAGTTCAGTCGACAAGGATTTCAAAATCAAAGGCGGGATAAACAAAAGTGCACAAAGGACGTCTGAGATACCATTACGAAAAGTTACAGCTAGTGGCCTTTCATCACCCAATTGTGATAACCCCTTTCGACGACCCCTTTTTCGTAAGCACCAACAGACCGAGGCTGTTTGACCATTGATCAGAAAACTGTGGGTAAGGAGTCAAGGACAAAGGGACGCAACGAGGGCTTTGGCCACCAGGAGCAGTAGCATCAAATTGATACTTCCAAGAAGGCAGGCAAAGTGGATTACATTCCGCCTCCGTCAAACATGGCGCTCTCACGAGTTCCAGGGGACGAGAACCTGTACGTTGGTGGGTAAGTACAGTTTCCAAATTCTGTTTGCCACTTCGCCCTCCTTTTAAACACAAATATTTACTACACGTGACGGGTCCATTCATTTCCTGTTCTGGGCACTATTGCAGGTTCCCAATGCAGCGTACGATCTCCAGCCTTCCGAATCACTATTGAAGACAAGGGCAACATCGCTAATGGAGCTTGCAGCATCTTCACCTTGCGCCGAAAGGCCGCTCTCGAAACCACAGGAATTACTCACATAGTCTCGGTTCTGAAATACGACTTCAAGGACTTCGAGGACTGGGAGAAGTACAAGCATCTGAGTATTGAGGTTGATGATGTCGACGATGAGAATCTGCTTGTAGAATTTGAGAGGACGGGGAAATTCATCGAGGAGGGCTTGAAGAGCGAAAAGGATGGCAAGAAAGGAGCTGTGTTGGTTCATTGGTGAGTGCATTTTGCTTCGGATTATCGGAATTCATTCTCCCTCAAAGTGTTGGATGTGGGAATTGGTCAAGATGACAATTCAGGTTCGGATATATGGAGTACCAAGGAGGGTTCCCAAATTTGCGTAGAATCGGAAGGGGAGAGCCTACGATGATAAATATCATAATTTGATCATTTGCGTGTTGACTCTTGTCATAATTAGCGGAGGAGTAAGATTCTGGGGCAGAGCTGCCTGCCCAAAACATGCCCATTGTTTTCATGCAAGTTGATCTCGCTAACCCTTTTCCCAGCGCGATGGGCAAATCTCGCTCTGTCACGGTCACAATCGCGTATCTCCTTCGCAAATATCCACACCACACAGTCAAGTCTGCTCTTGAATTGATCCGAGAATCTAGACCTATTGCGGAACCCAACGATGGCTTCATGGCCCAGCTCCAGCTCTACAAGGAGATGGGCTGTCCACGTGATATCGAAGCGCACCCAAAATATCAGAGATGGCTCTACGATCAAGAGGTTGGATTGGCTCTTGCAGCTGGCATGGCACCAGAACGAGTTCGCTTTAGAGACGAAGAAGAACTCGTCGAGAGCGAAATTGGGGGGAGAGAGCTTGAGCTACGTTGTAGGAAATGTCGGTATGTATATTCATTCCGCTTTTTGCTGCACGACTACGAGCCTGGCCCAGCACAGTGAAGGCCAGGACGAGGACTATTCAGTGCAAGCAAAACCACATAGTCTTGTTCCGTTCGGCTTTTTTGGGTTGGCTAATGATATCCTTTCAGACGAACACTAGCTACAACTCAATACCTTGTCAACCATCTCCCCACGCCGGGCAAAGCCCAAGCATTGCCAACAGATGGGCCGATATCCTCACTCAACCCGTCTCTACCACCTGCCCCGCTTCACAGTGCGTGTACTCACCACTTCCTGCATCCTGTATCCTGGATGCGGCCTGCCCTTGAGCAGGGTTTGCTCAGCGGCCGCTTGGAGTGTCCGAATCCGAAATGCGGAGGTCAACTCGGGCGCTACGCTTGGCAGGGTATGAGATGTAGCTGCGGGGTATGGGTATGTCCAGCGTTCAGTCTGCAAAAGGGGCGCGTCGACGAAGTCACCAAAAAGAATGACCATGGAACCAGTAAGTCTGGGAATATGGGAGATAAGGCCAAGATAGGGACTGGGCATGGCATTAGGCTACCGCCGGGAATGAAGGGGAAGGAGAATCTATAGGAACTGGAGGGGATGAAAGGCCCAGATTCAAGTGTTGAAGGCTTCACACAAAGTGCATGAACTCTAAGCAGCCTGATTCGTGGCTTCACGGCCTAGCATGGGGTTTCATTGGACTCGTGCAAGTCAGGTAAGCACGTTTCGACCGGAATGCGCCGCAGTCGCCCGATATGGAGCGTATTTGAAGCATTCGATGTCGTCGAAGACGCTCCCAGAGTAGAACACGATAGCTATCAATTCATAGGTGCTCATGCATGGATAAGTACGACCAGCGCACTCGCAGTATGCATCTGCATCAGTCGGAAGCGGCACGGTGAGGCGCACACGAGGAATCACGGTGCGATTTCCTGATTTGATGATCAATCACTCCTCGTGATGGCTTCCATGTCACTCCCGTAAGAACCCTTGGATGATTCGTGGATTGTGAGGAAACGAGGGATCCATACAGCGCAACGTTAACTTGCATGATATAAAACACGGAAAGACCAGACTGCTGGAATTCCAGTCAGCCAAACACGCCGTAAACACGCCGTACATCATGTATGTCCGAGGTGCGATCAGAGTTCTTCCTGCGGGTGGTGTTCGAGTAGCACCGAGACATTATGACTAGATATCTATAGTTGAACCGGACAGTGATGCCAACTCGGATAGTGCTCACTCTCCGAGCCTATAGACTTCATGCTATGCTGACGCAGCAGGATGACAAGAGAAACAGTTGAGATGTGGATTTGATGATTTTAGCAAGAAACAGAAGGAGTCTGTGTTGTGCTTCGATCTTCACTCGCACGCTGCCATTATTGCACACATAATGTACAGAAAAGAAGCATCAGGGTCAATCCAGACGATTGTCAGATTCCCCGTTCGCGACAATACAACTCCACCAAGCATGGATATGTCCTCAAGTCGCTCTACTTGCTAAGCTGCCGTTACCGCTGTATCTGGAAATATCAAGCGAACTTGCTGACAAGTGGGGTTCATTACTGGTTTTCCACTACCCAAGGTCCCGTAAACTTCAGAGAGGGGTACAAAGACTCGAATTGATTCAAGGAAATGTGGCTGATGTCAAGGATGGTAAAGGCTGAAGAGTAAGCACTAGCAGGAAGAGGTGGAGGTGCTCCAAACCGCAAGCGATCTCAACACCCCACCGCTGCCTGCAAGGCTGGAAATACTCACGGGACCCTACCTGTTACTTGAGCTTTAAATCGTTTACTCAACAGAGCTCGTTTAGGTTCTCGTTACTTGAATCCAAGCTGAAAGATCTGGACGAGGCAGCTTGGCACAGATATAGCGTTGCACCATCCACGATGTCGGCCGCCCTCTGAACAACGCGATCCAGCCTGGTGACTGCCGTGTAGGCGATCGATCATCCTTTATTTTTTACCAGGATAAAATACAAGGGTTTATAGACAGAACCTTGCCAAAGCCAATACATCCTTGTCGAATTCTATGCACATGGCAGGACGGACTGGACGGGTCGATCGTCTCAGGGATGTATCTCATCGGCCCTCCTGCTTGTCAATGATATGGAACAATTGCCAGAGTAGTGACGTGTATCAAAGAGTCAGACTACTAGTTGGAGCTCAGACTGAGGAGGTAGGTATTTTTCGTGTTGCGCCAACGAAGTTGATACCAGAAACTTGAACCATTGCGAGTTTGTCGAGCTGACTGTACTGGATCTCACTGAAGATGTTGACCATACTGGTCCGAGCACTAAAGAAGTCGGCATGCCCGATAGAACCAAGGAGTTGGTTTGCTTGGCAACCTATCGAAGCATAAGACCCTCCTTGATAGCCAGCCAGATGTGACTGAGAATAATTATAATCACGTGACTGGTGTCACCACGCCAATACCTAGGGGACAGCGAATCCTTGAATGTTGCATGACATGGCTGCAGAGTCCATTTAAGGAAAGCCTTTCGGGACTTGGGGAAAAAGATTCGGGTTCTGGAGACGTTCCCTGTTGCGCTTCGCAATCTCTGCATTTCTCTTCTTCTCGATTCGCTGCTGGTAAAAAGTTTTCTGCAGAGCAAAGACTCTGTGTTCTTCCTCAGCCGGGCTAGGTGTGGCCTCATCAGATCTCTTCTGCAGATTGCCTCATTAGTAGTCTACCTGACAACAAGAGTGGGCCTTGGCACCTTTTCGTCCGCACTCTTTTCCGTGGCCTTTTTATCGCTGTCCTTATCCTTGTCCTTTTCTTTATCCTTCTCCTTTTCTTTTGCTGATTCCTTCTCCTTCTTCTTTTTCTGCTTCTCATCAAATTCCTGTTTTAACCGTTCAATCTCCGCGTCCATTTCTTTCTTCTTCTTGGCGGCTATTGCGGCCTCGTCAATGATAGGGTTACAGAACCCCTTATCCTTAAGATGACCTGGACAAACGTAGAAGAAATCCTATGCAGAGGTGAGTAACAAACAGAGACATGTCGATTGATGATGACAAACCTTGTTCTCTGAGGCTACAAGAACGCTAGTGCTGGGTTTATAACATATCTCGCATGCTTTCGAGGCGGTATCGGCAACTTTCCGGTGTGTGTATACATTAGCAAACGACGCCATTCTTGGAAACTGTTAAAGACAGGTATGTCCTTCTGATATCGTATGGTGTGCGTTATCTGTCGGTGGACAGGAATTGCAAGATATCCCGGAAGAAGAGTGTTGATGGATGTCGTTGATGAGAGTCATGTGAACAGCCCGTGAGACTGGGGTTACCGCCTTAGCCTGTGTGGATCCCTACAACCAACGGTAAGCGTTGCCAAGTTTAGACGACGCTTCGATGTCAACACCACAAGATCACTCCAGCAATCCGAATCAGCTTCATGGCATTACTACTATAGGCCTTGATCTCCTGAATTGTGAGGCGAGTGGCTTCCATCTAAATCGTCTGGGACAGTCAAATTACAATGAAATGGTAAAAGCTCTATTTCATAACAGTGTTCCGTTCGTTTCTGCACCGTTGACTGATCAGTCATCGACATATTGCATCCCTTATAGAGCTACAAGGTCATCCAAATATGTACATGCTACTGTCCATACGTGAGTGACTTGGTAGCAGTGTCGCTTGACTCATTCCAATTTCCCCCGCAAAAATTGGGACAACAGTAGGCCGGAGAATTTCGATAAGACCTAGTTCTAGCAGCTAGGAAACAGCCTAACTGTACAATCAGTTTGTAAGTATGTATCTAAAGAGTATACAGCATTTCTCTCGAGATGAAACAATATACTTGCCATAGGTGGCGACAGCTATTCGGAGACTTCCCCCAGGTTTGAGCTGAACAAGCATTCGAAGAGAAGGCTCCAACAATTTTTCCACGCTTGTAGAAAGCTACCGAATGGTCTCTGAAAAGAAATTGTCAGTATGCCGAAGCTCTTGCTGGTGTCTACAACTCAGAAATGGATGCTTATATTACGAACAACATCGAGTCTGCAAGCGATCATTGAGATGAAGAAGATATCCTTCTGCGACTTTGAATTGATGAATTCTTCGACGAAGTCAAGTCGGTACTTAGCAAAAATGTGTTCCTCTCAAGCTTACCATATGGAGAGAAAATGGACATGCTTCTACAAAAATTTTGAGACATCGATACCAATAATGAAGAGATGGCGCATAAGGGAGCTATTACGCAGTTGAACACCGTAAAGGTTTGTAAGTTCGCCTAGAACTTAATGGAGATATCTTTCAACCTCATCGACCGCGTCAAAACGGGGTAGAGATCCACCTGAGTCTGGCTTTATATTTTTTCGGTCAAGACCATCGTTCGAAGACGAGGTGCAGCTTTCAAGGAAGAAAATCGGTCCCACGTGCTCTAGACAAAGGACAAAAAGCTCGAGGAGGATGAGGATATTCTGATTCAATTGTGGGAGGCGATAGGAGCTCCTTAGGACAGGTTAAGTAAGGAGGTAAATAGGCTCGAGCTGGACTGGAAGAGTTGAAGAAATGCCTCGAACATGCAGTGGTCAAAGCAAACAATTATTTGATAAATTTTGAAGAATAGGTTAGACAGGCGTTACAGAAAGATATGGTGTTTTAGTTAGAGCTTGAAGTTTATGTGGGAAGTAAGACAGAACCCCGAAGGACAAAGTCACGAAGCCAAACGATGCTCTGTTACATCCAAAGGTTGAATATACTTCACTGAAGGAGTAGAGTACTTCAGCTCCAGCTGTCTCGGATTTCCAGCATTTGGAGTCTCTAGTCTCAGCCGTCACTGAGGATTTTGAGAAGAAGCTACTAATCCGAGAGCTGCAAACACGAGATACAACAACCGGCGAGATATCTGGATGCTCTCATAATAAAGACTAAGTACAAAAAGACGATCTCTACTCTTGAAGGCAGATTAACAGAAATGGAAAAAATACAAGGCGGGTAAATTAACGAGTGTGGGTCCCTACTGCTATCCTTATGTCTTATTCATGGAAAAACTAACAGGATTTCATTTAGAGGCTCAGCTAGCAGAGGAGCGCGAAAGATCGAAAGGGCTCGAACAAAGACTGACACCGTTTATTTGTGGGGGTTGCCAACGCACAGTTTGAACGTTTTACGTTTCGTTGGACGACATCGCACCAGTATAGCCAGAATTTTACAATACATTCTTCTCCATTATTCAGCACCTATGGTGATCAGATATTCATGAAGTCTTGTTGCTGCTTTGCATAAACAACAGGAATAGACGTCTCACCGCTTTCTTATGCTTTACTGGAGGTTAGCATTCATGGGTAGGGTACGATTGTCTGCGTGACATGTTACGATGACTTCGGCAGACACAGGTATTGATAGAACACTAATACCGGTTACCATATGAATATAATCCAGGGAGCGTGCTAGGTGTGACTTGTGGACTTAACGCTGGCATGGTTATTGGAAGTATTGTACCCGGTTCGAGACAATGAATTTTTGGAGAAACAAACAGGCATTAGAGTCTAAAAATGTCTCATGCCTGTGGATACTCGGATAGCTCTGAAAATTGAAAGAAGATATACTATTTTCGTTCACGAAGCCTTCTGTCGACTATTAGCAAATCGTAACTGTACCCGTACATCCTAGTGGGGAAGTACTGGTCGACCATGAAGAATCCTTACGATAGAGCATTGTGGAACAATTGGAAAATGGTGTGTCGTCTCAAAGAAATCGTGAAGATTGGCAGAATTGGAAAGATCGAGAAGCGTGCGGTTGGGAATCCTGGGGAAATATTTTTACATCCCCGAGGAACATGCAGATGAGCGTGGAACGAGTCTTGCGGCAATTACGGGTGAAACCATGTCAACGTAATATAAGGCAATGTTTGACCTGCTCCATACCTTCAGTGTTTGCCTTAGATTGAGATTTGGCGTTTATTGTTTGTTGACTCGCCTAATGCGGCCCCACATAACCCAACCTTCACTCAGGTCCAAGTCCAGAAACCGTCTTCATCTTTGACATGGTTCGCGTTCGCATCACAAAATCGATATTGCAACTTGCCACAGTCGTGTACCACCACGTCTGAAACCCCGATCTTGGCATCGCCAGAGAGACCGTTGGCACCGATCCTTTGGAGTCCAGGTTGTTCAAGATCAGACTACACTCACCTTCAATTCGCACCTGGTGGATAGAATACGTGCGGCAAAAGTTTCACGGCACAAGAAGTCTTGAACCTGTGCGCTTTTGGCGGAGCACTTTCGAGTCCCAAACCAATGCTGCGTCGAAACTCGTCTAAATATGATCAGGCATTGTCAATTTCTGCAGAACAGGCAGCCCAGAACCTCCCTAATCACGTCAAGAGAACGTCTCATTGTGGAACCTGCGAAGAGAAGCCTAGCCATCAACCCGATTCGAGATCGGTGTCGATGGATGATGAGTCGCGCACGAAACTCTACCTAGAGATGATGAGAGAAAGTCTTCTCGACTTTGTTTCTAGGACCCAAAAGGTAGGCCCCATTGAGATCCCACTAGAACATGTAGTGCCTCTCTTTGGTGTTTGCAAGTCAGTCTTTGAGCACACAACCGCTACTCGAGTCGACGCCACGAAAGATTCAGCACATCCTCAGGTCACGGCGCTCAAGAAGCTCGCCGCCATGATGGTCAACAGCCAGCCGGGCCCAGTCATATTGGACTCGGAGGAGGTCTGTTGTGTATCAAAGCTATCCTCATACCTTGAAAATCCTCTGTCACATCTCTCACAACGGGATCCTTCACTTGATACACCACAATTTGTTGCAGTACAGTCTGCCCCAGCAGCAAAAGTCAAAGCCCCGAAGACCAAAAGCATATGCAACACTACATCATCAACTGTATCTGAGAGTATCCACAAGGATAAACTTGTGGACCTTGAAGAGGAGGCAGCCATGAATTCAAGTGAGAATGAAATTATGGATCGCATCACAACCATCTACAAGACATCGTTTCCTGAAACATTTACCAACATTTCGGACGATCTTGACACCGCGAAAGGCAGAGCATTGAAGGGATACGTTGATATTATAGATGATGGTCTCAACACCATGAGGAAAGCGGAGAACACAACCCTGGAACAATTATAGTCGACGCGCAAGAAAGTCCAAAATTTTGAAGCTAAGATTCACGACATTGAAATGAAAGCAGCAGAAGACCTCCGATCCGAACGTGGCTCCTACGCAACACTCAAGAGGAATCTGAGTAGGAGGATCGATGACCTGGAGAGAGACTTAGAAACCACAAAAAAGACTCTCCAGAAGACTGAGGCGAAGATTACCAAGCGAGCCGAGCAGCACTCAACTTATGTCCAAAAATTGTAGAGCCAACTTAAGACCTCTGAATCAAGATATCAACAGGAAATCAAGAACCATGGTTTCACTAAGCCGGATTATGAGTCGACGCTCGAAGAATTGGAGAGTCTCAAGGCTACGGGAAAAAGGACGTCTGATGACCACGATGCTAAATTGCTAGCACAGGGGCAGGAACTAGCCAAGTTGAGGTCTAGTCGAACCAACCCTAAGATTGAGAAGGACAATATTGAGCGAGCCGTTCATAATGCTATGCGCGTAAGGCAGGCTGAAATTGACGATATCAAGGCAGAGTCGAGACAAAAGCAAGCCGAGATCGACAGACTAGAAATTGAGCTTACTGATATGCAAGATGCACTGCAACGACAAGAGTTCGAGCTGGAGGAGAAGCAGATCGAGTTGAATGATGTGTTGGAGCAGCTCGCGGACGACAAGCCTGTACTTGAGCAAAAGAACGAGATCATCAGTACCCTGGCAAGCAATCTTGTAAATACTCGGGGGGCTCTCGATAGACAAAACAGGTGGGACGAACCTTGCCCGGCGTACCATCGTTTGAGAGGCAGATAGCTACTCTAGAGGAGGAGTTGAAGGCAGAACGAGCGAAAACGTCTGCTCTCAAGGAACAAGTTAAACGCATGGGCAAAGCGCTCATCGACATTGGCCGGGCAGCTGTACAGGCAAGCGAGTATCCTATATCTGGCTCTTTCTAGAGCTAGGCCTGCAGTTTTGTGTGCCACTACAGAAGTTGTGGCGAGGTCGTGTGTCAGAATAATATACGTGTGTAGAATTATGGCAAGACATTCGCATAACGTCAACACAGTCAAATAATATTGAGGCAGGACAAGCCGATACTGAATCAGCTATTCATGGCCCCCTGAAGACTGTGAGGGAATAGATTAAGATGCAGATTCTCGGATTGCTTTGAATCAAATTTCGTCAATGTTATTTCTCATTGCTGGTGATTAAACTTCTCAATCGAATTTCAGGTACACTGCCAGGCAAAAGGGAAAAAAAAAACAAATAGAACAGAGAGTCATGAGAGTATTAGCAGATGGGAGTTCATGGCAATGATAGCGAGTAAAATATGACAAATATCAATCCGCAAAGCAAATTCTAAAGCTTTTACGGCTATCTTCGCTCGCAGGATATCATTTCTATTGACAGCAGGTAATTTTCGGGACTTTTCACTTCTGTACTGGCGCACCGGTAGCATCGATCAGAGACTCCTCAGTCCTAATTGGACCCTCACCAACAGAAGTCAAGATGACCCTGCTCACACCATCCTTCAACACCTGTACAGCTCTAGCATCGAGATTGCTTGGATTTTGTGGCTCAATGTCCCGTGTTTTCCAACCATCCAAACCTCCTAAGGCACCGTTCAAGACTCCAGCAACCGCATCCACGTTCTCCTCTTCGTAATAGATAACGGCGTTTGGCCCAGCATCGAAAGTATACGCCGCAATGATCTTTCCAGCATTCTTGTTGATATCCTCCACCACTCTGATAGCCGCTCGACTGACATCATTGAGGTAGAAGATTGGCGGGAAGGTATCCAGACATGTAGCATGGAAACTGTTACTCTCCCTCATCGTGACCTCACCAAAGCTCTGGAAGTCTTTCTCTTTGATTGCCTTCTCCATTAACAGCATGCTTTCTGGTACCACAACCTCCGCTCTGCGTTTGAAGAGTTTCGATGTAGCGACGGTAATCTGCATGCCGGATGTACTACTGACTCCCTTCTTCTCGGCTGAGACCACGAGGATCAAAGCGCGCATCGTGGGCCAATGTGATGCTGGCGCTACCTGGACAGCAAGACTGTCTGATCCGTCATCCTTCTCTCCCATCTGCCACGCTACATATCCGCCAAATAGTGAACGACATGCACTTCCGCTTCCTTGTCTTGCAATTCTGGATAGTTCTGTAGGTGATGCAGGTAACTCATAAAGATTTGCAATTGCTCGCACGAGAGCAGCGAAGCCGGCAGCAGAGGATGCTAGACCTGCAGCGGTAGGGAAATTGTTCTCGGAGACAATACGGAGGGGAAGAGTGGCGATCTTAGCGAGAGAAGAATCGGAAGCTTCGAGGGCTGTGCGGAGGGAGCGCAATTCGCGGAAACATGCTTGTGTTCGTGCACCTGAGACGTCTTGAGTGGAGGAGTTGAGGATGAGGCTGTCTTCTGGGCCGAAAGTAGCAGAGCATGCTGCTGTGGTATGTGTGCGGAGATCAGCTTGAGAAAGTGTTACCGACACAGAGGAGTTGGTCGGGAGGTTAAGTTTTGCATCGCGTTTTCCCCAATACCTGAGTGTTTTGTTAGTGGTGTTGTCAAAAGGAGGGGTTGATGGAGGGGTTTTACTTGACAACAGCGATATTGACTGGGGCAGTTGTGCTGGCTTGATA
This sequence comes from Cadophora gregata, assembly GCF_030347475.1. Taxonomy (NCBI): domain Eukaryota; kingdom Fungi; phylum Ascomycota; class Leotiomycetes; order Helotiales; family Ploettnerulaceae; genus Cadophora; species Cadophora gregata. The sequence continues at coordinate 1,160,616 of NW_026695936.1, read as the reverse complement.
GATTTTTTGGTCTGCCATTCTGGATTTAAAATTTCTGTCAAGAGCATGAATAAGTGTTGGGACTGATCGAACTCTTGAGAAGTTCTCAAGAGAAGTGAAGCTTGTGGTACTGTATTCGTTTGGCACCAAAGGAGATGGAAATTGGAGGCGGTCTGCACTAACCAATCGGCGATTTGCTTTCCAATGGCCGACATCCAGGGACCAGCCCGGCTCGGATTATATTTTGGTGTGAAAGCATCATCGAGCTGCAGCTTCATTTCCGCAACAGTGACTGTACAAAATGTCAAAAGAAACAGAAACCCAGCCAGAAACATGTCCCGTTGATCCAGCTACCCGTGCGGCATGGCTGAAAAACAATCCCGGAGGCAGACCAGTGGTCTTCCCCGGAATAACTCAAGAAGCCAGTCAAACCAGTGCAGGAAATAGCTGCGACTCCAAAACAATCGACCAAAAACCTCCTCCAAAACGTAGCTTCTTCTCGCGCTTCACGACCCCCGTAGCGCTTCCAGGCGATGCTCCTAAAACCCTCGGACTGGAACGCGAAGTCTCGACCATTCCAAGAGCTTCTCCAGTAAACAATGACGAAGGCGCAAAGCCGGCGAACAGCGAAAAGGAGAGCGGGGTTAGTGAGAGTGGGAACTGGATATATCCTTCTGAGAAGATGTTCTTTGATGCTATGAAGAGGAAAGGTTATGCAAGTGAGGCGAATGACATGAAGACGATTGTGCCGATTCATAATGCGGTTAATGAGAGGGCATGGAAGGAGATCAAGGAATGGGAGAGGCCGTATGGGAGTGAGCAGAAGTATGTTGCAATCTAGATTCTCCTGCGAGATTTTCGGAATTGACTAGTCGGATTAGATGCGGTGGACCAAGACTTCATTCCTTCTTGGGACTTTCCCAGACTTTGAGCCCAAAGGCTCGAGTCAACACCTGGTTGGGATACACAGCTCCATTCGACAGACACGACTGGGTTGTTGACAGGTGTGGCAAAAGAGTGGATTATATTATCGACTTCTATGCTGGGAGGAATGACGGGACGGCGAATGGCAAGCTTAATTTCTTCCTGGATGTAAGGCCCAAGTTGAATACTTGGGAAGGCTGGAAAATGAGAGCATCAAAGATAATAGGCTTGGCTTAATGTATTGTAGATTGGCATTGGCATTGGCATTGGTGCTTATGTGGCGGATTCTGATGGAATCTTCGCTTCGTCGGAATAGTGTATCATAGAGGAGGGAGTGTACGTTTTGTTGTATAGTACAAAGGTCGAAGTGCCGTAATCAACGGACATCAAGCAAATATGATGCACTAGACTGGTAAGAGACAGGACATTTCATGGAGCGTCTCGAACTCATATACTATGTTGATACACTACTAACACCGTTACTGTATCCTCAGATTCTCCGGTCTCCTAATCCTCACTCCGGACATAGTCTCCATGGCACCTGTGTTTAAATCCCAGCCAAGCTCTCCCAGCTTTTTCAAGATATCTCTGTGAATCCTCCTAATGTAAGTGGCAGTATCGTTCAATGCCTCCAGGAGCGGTTTCCCAGCTGGTTTCCCATTCTTCGCAAACCATAACGCAAACATCCATGCAGACAGTATATCACATGTTTCCGCGCCATCTTCCAACACCACCAAGAAGGTTTTCTGAGGCTCGTCATACCAGATGACATAGTTCTCATATTTGAATACCTCAAAGAGCTGAGTGAGGGAAGAGTTCATATCTGTAACTTGGCTGAAGCACTTGATAATCGAACCCAAGTCAACACCAAGCTTGCAATGGCCTAGTACCTCCCGGTTCCACCTCAGAATGCCATCTCGTTCGAAAACACTTTCCTGTAACATAACAGTCTCAGGTACTGGCCAATTAATCTCCTCCAGCATTGGGTACCAAGACTCGCTGGTTTTCAAATTTGCTGGCCCTTGATACTCTGCTGTGGATATCTGCTCTAGGACAATAGAGAAAATGAGATTTGCCCGCTGGCGGTTGATCGTTCGCATACAGACTGCTCTTACTGCGAGGTAATTTGTACCGAGATGAATGGAAAGGAGGAAGATGAGTGCGCTCCAGGTTGCCAATTTAGACGTTATGTGTGAGACGACAATGCTACCAACAAGCATTCCCAGGAGTGATATGACGGTTTCTTGACTAGAGTCTTTCTATTTCCACATCAGCAAACTCCAGAAAGCCTGCAGAAGGAGTCTCTACTAACTTACAGCATTCAACTCTCCCAAATTCCCCTGGGTAGCAAAATGGGCACTGAGCGAAGCCTTCGAACTCCCTGCCGCAACACCACACAACGATCTAAGGACACTAGATAGACTCAAAAGAGCAACTCTAGAAGCTTTTGGAAAAGCTGGCGATAAACAGTCTAGAATCATAGCAGCGTCGTTGAAGATATCTGCCGCAAGTCGATACATCTTGCATTCTGGCTCAAGTGAAGTACCGAGTCTGTGTGCGAAGAGGATAGTGGCTATTCGGCCCATGCTCTCCTGTAGGACAGAGAGGAGGAGAGCGGCAGTAGGTGAGGCGTGAGAGTCTCCGACACCAATTCCTGTTAATATCTTAAGTACGATTTATGAACTTAGGAGTGCGCCATTGTACCTTCGAGAACAGCTCTGGAAGACAGCATTCCAGCAATAGAGCTTGAGAATGCCTGTAATGAGTCCTAGCATGAACTTAGCTCAACCTATCTTCATCCAAACGCTGGAGCTCACATAAAATTGATACCTGTAACAAAATAGGTTAGTATCGTTCATCAATTGAATATTAAAACGTACTCAAGATAATCACCTGTCACACTATGAGGATACCCTGCTGGCAAGAACGCATGGAGCACACTCTTAGCATAGCTGTTCACATTCTTAGGAATCTACGACTCTATTAGCTTCAGAGATCATCCAAAATTCTTGATGAGCCAGACGGATCTCGGAGACCACGTACCACAACATCAATCCGCTCTCCCTTCCCGCTTGGTTGGCTCTTGATATACGTAGCAACTATGTTATTCGCCTGGTCTATCTCTTGAATCTCGAGCAGCGACTGGGATATATGTTTCTGACTCATTTTGGAAGAATTGCGGTGTGTTTTTACGACATCGATTTAGTATTGTGAGTTGGGAGTTGTGAAACTCACATTGCGTTTGCGTTGAATCCATACGAGGCTGAGCTCGGGTATTTGCAGATGGCTTCAAGTCGTGTCCAAGTAGCCCAGCGGAAGCGAGATGTTGATTTGACAACCTTATAGTGGCACAAATCATGTATACTGGAGTGCCGAATGGCAATACAGGCTTGCCAGTCGCCAGGTATTCTGTCTGTAAGATTTTGCCTGACATACAAAAGTAGATGAGCGATCACAGACTGTGCAAAGCGCAAAATTCATCGCAAAAGCGAAACGCAACATTCCAGTCACGGGCGTATACGTCTATGCTACTCCGAAGAGAGCCCACATATGGTGGTGTGAAGGTATTGGAGATTGGATTTTATAGCTTATGTACAGGCCACTGATCTTGCGACAGATAAGTGGCCGATTGACCCCTAGAAAATGAGCCTCCAAAAAAGTCGTCCGATATGTCCACACTCCAAGCGACTGAGCGTTCCTTTTCCCATCACTGCTGCCAATGTCCCTTTCGCACCTGGTCTTTCTTCCAAGCCATTGGGGGATAGTCACATCCCAATATCATGTCTCGCATGCTCATCATCACCTCGTTTCCTCATCCGTGACATGAATTGCATTTTTCTTCGCAGTGCGTAGGGTATGATTGCTTTGCCTTCTCAACAAATCTACCCAATATTCCTCCTTAGCTCGTCATATCAGCTCAGCAGACTAATGTAGCCCCACCAGTCTCAATGGCATCGATTTCGGAGAGGTCAATGGGCTGTCTTCGGAAGCGTGCTGGCAACTCGCTGCGGTCGAAGAACTCGCCCTTTGCAGGAGCTACGGAGCCCAAAGATTGTCCAGAGAGAGACCCGATAGTTCCATCTGCGGCCTTGGAGCGGCCAAGAGGACCATGTTGTTGGGCTTGTTGTCTGTAGGAGGAGAAAGATGCCGAAGAAGACTTTTGGGAGGATGCGAAGTCTGCTGGAAGTTCGTGGGTAGGAGAGGCTGGATGAGCGTGAGGGGTATGGTCGATAGAAGCTGGTGCGTTGTCAGTTCAACAATTTGAAGATTTGAGACCATTAGAGCCTTCGACATAACATACAAGGAATCGAACGCTTTCCCAAGAACTTGATCAAAGGAGTGCGCTCAGCATGTGCAGCTGCCGAGGCCTGCCGGAGACACTTGGTCGCGAACATCTTCAAAGCGAAACTTGCGTCGAACGGTTCTAAGATAGAGCTGACAACTGTTTTCCGGGATCCTGCGGGCAAAGCTGTCCTTCTATTGCGTCGAGATGGTCTTATTGATATTGAGGTTCGGCGTGTTTTTCGAGCGGGACGGAGGCTGGAGCTTTATCTTGTGAACGCGAATGAGCTCCTCCGCCAGTTCTCAACTAGTGCTCGTGCCTCGCTAAAAGGTAAAGGGGAGGCCTGCAGGAATGGGATGGGGAAACAAATTTGACGTGGCACAGCGCAACCAGATTCGTTAGAAGGGGGTTTTTTTTCTTGTTGAAATTGTACTGGCTAGGTATTTCAGGAGATGGGAAAACTTCAGATTTGACCCAGGAAAGGCTGCATGAAGAGATAGAAGCGAGCGGAGGGAAATTCACAATATCGATTAGTGTTTCTTGCTGATAAGCGGCCGTTGCCGTCAGCGAATACGGAGCTCTCCAAAACGCCATCCCTACAACGCGGCCCATGGTGCAGTGCAGTAGTGGGGGAAAGCTTCCTTGCATTCATGGCGTGATAGAAAATTTACATGGGTTTTTCTAGCATCGTTCTGGGAAGTCATCTGGAGCCGCTCCAATAATTGGTTGCTATCTTGCAATGCTGCTGCTGGCAAAGTTTCTCCTCACATGCGGTGACCCATTTTTGCCTTCGTCTCCCACTTAGAAACGGGCGTCTTTCCGAGCTCCACAGGCGTTCGCGGCGAAAAAGGATGTTGTGGAGAGCTGGACGTTGGAGTTGTTGTCGTCTGACTCTGATTTCTCCAGGACACCAACAACTCATCCTTCATTGTCAGCCTTGATACTGACTGTCAGTTGCGGTGGGTCTAGAGACATGCTGAAGCTCGGCGTCTCGGCGTCCAGAGTGGGATGAATTTGAAAAGAAGACTTGGGGTAATATCTGTTGGCATTTGAAATTCTATGCCAACTTATAGACTTCCTAATGAAGAACCCTTCCCCGCATTCAAGTACACCTTCCTACTCACACCTTTCAGACCTCCCAGAATAATAGATACCAGCCCATAACCATCATCTCTCGTTGTTCCACACGCTCAGTCATCCGCTTCAAGAAGCGAAGTCCGCAATTGCGGCATTAAAGTAGCCGTCAATCTTGGCCTTCTGAGCAGTCCCTGTAGCCTTTGTATCACTGGACGAAATGGCAATAAGGGCATCAGAGAAGGTGTCAGTCTTTGTCTTCAAAGTGGCCAGGCTGTTCTGGACAGTGGTTGTAAGTCCATCTGCCGCAAAGCGAGCCTTCTTAGCCCGAATTGCTGTGAGAGAAGCCTCGACTGTCGGCAGATTCGAAGTCAGCACTTTCTTGGTAGATTGATAATGAGGTATTAAGAAAAAATAAATGCAAGTCTGAAAAGTACCAGGCACAACACCAACAGCAATTGATTCAAGAGAAAACTCACCACTAGGAGTCAGTCTGTCAACAGCTGCAACGATGGATTGAGAGTCGGCTGAACTCAGCTGAGGAGTAGCGCGGGCATCCGTGGTTCCTTTGTCAATGGCGGTTCCCAGGTTGCTTTGTGCCGTGAGGATGGGAATTGCTGCCAGAAGACCTCCATTGTAGTTGTTGGCGGCCGTTGTGAGTGTTTGGACGTTCGAATTGATGGCCGAAATATCATTGAGAATCGTAGCAGTGTCTCGCTTTCCAATAGTGAGTGCCGTCACGGCTGTGGCAAGGAAGAGAAAGTTCTTGATGGCGACCATTTCGACTATCTGAGTAGAGTAGTTGAATGACTGAGTTCTATGAAGATGTGTGCGATATATGAGAAACTGAATGTATTGGACATATTGGGGAACGAGAAGTTTTTATATGTGGATGAAGCCTCGGAACAGATCAAGGTCACAAGCACTGGTCGTGCTCTTCTCCCAAGGGAACAAGCATTGACAACATTTCCCCTCTTTCCAAGACGATGGACTCAAACAAATGTAGTATACTGCTCCGATGATTCACCGCCAAAGAGGGGGATCATCAATATCGACAGTCAGATAAACAAGCCAGAACACGGAAATGTTACCCAGGTAGTCAATGTATCCGACAAGTTAAACTCCTTAAAGCTTACACGATGAGGAGGCCTTGTTCGACAGCAGGACCCTGCTTCGAACCCCGCGTTATAATTTGGACGGTAGCATTTTTGGGATTTCCCGGACCAGAGTATACAACAAGTGTTTCTCCGCAAGCCTGTTGACAATAACATAGTGTCTGACTAAACACTAAGGCTACCGTTACTGCCAAGTATTGATGTGCAGATTAAGAACACGGCAGATCTCATTCAAGAGTAAGATCAAATGCAGGAAATACCGATGAAGTACAGCGAGTCTGGGGAAGTTGAAGTGTGGGGAAATTGGCCAAGAAGACGTTAGAAGTGAGGATATTTCAACCTCGGACATTAGCTGCAGCCAAATAGAAGACGCTATTCTGAACATGTGCTAACCAAGGATTCTCCACGTCGCGTGGATAAATACCAGAACGTGGAAAGTAAAACCGAGTAGTACGGTGTAAAGATGCAAGATGGCTGTATGACTGCCGAGGTTGACATGTGGATGTAACCCATGGGAATGACCCATGGCGTTACAATTAGGAACCAGAATACACTTCAAGTGTGACCGTGAAATTTACATAATGTAATAATGTTAGAAAGTAAGAGCTTCCAACAGATTCGCTGTGTGCTGGAGTAGAAATTGTGCTGTGTCAGTACTCGTACCCTCGATAGTGAGACTATAATTTTCTGATTTGTATGCCTACTCTTTTGATCCGAGTAATAAGGTACTCGACAGACGCAAGTGCTTGACCGGTATGAGAAGCTCCGGAGTGGGAAATACCACAGGTCAGTTTGAGCCGGATCAATGCTGCAAGCCTGTGTTGGTTTATCGCAAGGAGAGGGTGTAATGTCGATGTCGTTGATGTCGTTTAACTCGGGTGGAGTTGAGGTGAGGCTTGGCGTCCGATCTGTGCCACTGCCCAATCCCTTCATTGGCTGCAGCTCACACCACCTCAACGTGCCATACTCTTGGAGATTAAGCACAACCAACAGAACATCCTAGCAAAGCTTAGTCAATATCAATCGACAATGAAGCTCTGAGAGATTTCTCATAAATTATAGTATTCACTGTCTTGGAATGATCTGGGGTTGGGTTGTGGTTACAGCCAGGAGGAGTCCCAGTCCTTTACACTTGCTTTGCATCATGTAAGTCAAAGCATATCCAAGATTGATCATATTGAAACTCAACTGCGTACAACATAGCTCTTCTACTTCAAGTCTGCTCTCACAGGGAAGCTAGTAAATTGATCCAATTCTGCGGCTCAGTACAGTTCAAGAGAACTTTTAAGAATATCTCCGTACCTTTCTCTCACTTACGATTCAGGGCAAGCCCTTACGAAAGCGAGACTCTATCAAGATGGAGAAAGTAGATAAATCGAAAAAGGACAAGCAAGGAGCTTCAACAAGGACAGATTTGCCAAATGCTCACGAGCTTTTCCTCACAGCCATCATCCCAAATGAAGAATTCGAAACAACGCTGCGAATTCTCCAAGGCTACTGTGCAATAAGCCCAACCCAAGTTCTGACTCGAAAACTAACTTGGGAGGGCCCTCGTACACGTACGCCAACAGGAATCGACTCAAAATTCATCAAGAATCAGCCTCAGGCAAAGGTACCACATTGGAGTGAGTATGCATTGGGAGGCATTTGTTTCCTTCGAGAAGCCGAGGTCATGATGTCCTACATCCTGGATACTTTCCCCATCTTACTTGTCATGTTCTTCCGAACCCAGAGCTAATTTCTCCTGGCTCTGTAGCTGGTCTATCGGTACAACTCTCGCGGCAGTCGTATATAATGCATCTACTGTATGAAGTCGACCGTCAGTCATTCGGAAGGGCTGAGAGTGATCAGATGTCTGCCTTCCATGCTTCTCCAGCACCATTGTAAGTGGATTTGACAAATCTCTTTCCAACAAGTCAAGCAGAGTTACAAATTTGAGTATCTATAGGGGTCTAACACAATTACTGACATCGAAATAGACTACTGGATCAGCGCATTGGTGTTCTACGATGGAATGACCTCCCAGATCCTACTGAGACTCCAAAATTACCAGGCGGAAGACTCCTTGACCCTAACGCAGTAAAGCCTGTCAACACGCGACTGATGTTCAGTATTGAAAACCAGGGCCTTTGCTCATTTATGAAGATGATCAATCATAGGTTTGTTTAACTCGTCGAATTGCGCTCCAATATTGACACAGACAGATTTGTTCGAGAGGGGATCCAGGAAAGCAACAGATTTGTCCATGGCGATGTAGTCTTTGACTTAACGCGCTATCTGCAATTCCCAGTCGGCGAGAACGATAACCCGTCTACCATCAGAACCGAGTTACCAGACTTCGGTACTCTTACACCATTCGACTCTGAGAACAAGTGGATCTTGACGGCGTCTACTATTGTCACGAGGGGTGACAATCCACAACAGGTGAAGAAGGGAACAGATCAGTTGGTGGCAATCAAGGATGATTTTGAGGGCTGTTTTGATTTCAAGGTACTCGACAGGCATATATTTGACACTAGAGTCAAGTTCTGAGGACTATTTTCCATAAACGATGCTGGCGTTTGGCTGGTAACGGGAATCGGAGTAGCTAGATATCAGATCGACTTTGAATTCTATCCTCATTCCACAGTCACGGCTATGGTTGGAGAATATAAGCGCGATCAACTGAATGTTTTCAGCAAAGGTTAAGGCATATCACATCTCAGCATTCGGTTCGATCACAGAACAGCGGGATGTCCCCTCAAGAATGGATTTCCACATATCCCTTTCGACCCATGATATCTCTATAACCATACATTCTGTTTCCATGTACACATTCCAATCCCTTCTACTGGTTCTTGTATGTCTGCCAGACTGCAAGTCCGAAAGGAGTACCTGTCATATGATTAGCCCCTTCCCCTCCTGCCTTATCTTGGACACCTACCGAACCCGACTGCCATGAAGGACCAGTATCTAAGAGCAAACCACTTCGTCAATGGATTGAATGGGATGTTGGATCGTGGGCCCTCTGGGTAATGGTATGGTGAGGAGAGCTGAACACGGGTGGTTGAGAAAGCTCGCCGAGAGGCGACCATCGAGACCGTGGAGGAAGTTGCGCGGACTGCTGCTCGGGAAAGCATCTAGTTGATGGTCATCAGTATCTTCTATGCCAATTGAGACTGCAGCGGTGTCACCTTGAAGGATTGAGTGGTTGAGTTGTTTGTCTATGGACTTCCGAAAGTGGTTCGACCTTAAGAGATCGAGCTCGTTCGAAGAGAGCCGCTAAATTCCATTGACAGGGATCAACGCCAAGGAAAAACTTCGGCAGTAAAAATAAATGCCTACCTACAAAGGAACGCAACAGTCTTTCAAGTTGGCGGGTGCCATTTATGACACAGATCATATTTCCATGACGAAATTCTCCAATTGTCCACCGCGATACTTCGACTTCGGCCAAGATGGACGACCTCTTCGACGTATTCGATGACAATACTGCAGGCGCAGCAGTTCCAGAACGGCCGAAGAAAGCAAAGGCCAAGAAGGAGCGGGCAAAGAAGAGAACCGCGAGCGGCGAAGTGAAGAAAGTCGCAGAGGATCAAGATGAAGATGCTGAGATGGAAGATGTAGAGCCGGCGGTAGACCCTGTCGAAGAGGAAACCAATGCTCTGATTGAGAAGAAGGATACCAAGAGACGCCGCCGCGAAGAAGAAGCCGAACCAGTTGTTACAGATACATTCCAAACAGAGCAGTCAAGAGAAGTTGCTGCATCAGCAGGCTTGCAAGCCAAAGACGATGGGGCATTGGTGATCCAGCATAATATTCAGCACCAAGTTTCCTTGCCCCCGGACTACGACTATGTCCCCATTTCCCAACACAAATCGCCCGAAACCCCTGCGCGAACATGGCCCTTCGAACTGGATCCTTTCCAGAAAGTTTCTATCGCTTCCATTGAGCGCGGTGAGAGTGTATTGGTATCGGCGCATACCAGTGCGGGAAAGACGGTTGTCGCCGAATATGCCATTGCTCAGAGCTTGAAGAACAACCAGAGAGTAATTTACACGAGTCCTATCAAGGCGCTGAGCAACCAGAAATACCGAGAGTTTGCGGCAGAATTTGGAGATGTGGGACTTATGACCGGAGATGTTACTATCAACCCTACAGCGACTTGCTTGGTCATGACAACAGAGATTCTGAGATCTATGTTGTATCGAGGTTCTGAGATTATGCGAGAGGTGCAATGGGTGATCTTTGACGAAATCCATTACATGCGAGATAAGTCCAGAGGCGTCGTCTGGGAGGAAACAATCATTTTACTACCAGACAAAGTCAGATATGTCTTTCTGTCTGCCACGATTCCCAACGCCATGCAATTCGCAGAGTGGATCACCAAGACGCATCAACAGCCATGTCATATTGTTTATACCGACTTCCGACCCACACCCTTACAACACTACTTCTTCCCCGCTGGCGCTGATGGTATTCATTTGATTGTTGACGAGAAGGGCAATTTCAGAGAGGATAACTTTCAGAAGGCCATGGCAACAATCGAGGACAAGAAAGGCGCCGATCCAGCAGATATTGATGCCAAGCAAAAAGGCAGAGGAAAAAACAAGAAGACCATCAAGGGTGGCAGCAAGGACGAAACAAACGATATTTACAAGATTGTCCGTATGATAATGATGAAGCATTACAATCCTGTCATTGTCTTTAGCTTCAGCAAACGAGAGTGTGAAGCTTATGCCTTAAAGATGGCTTCGATGGCTTTCAATGACGAATCAGAAAAGGCAATGGTACAAAAGGTCTTCGAGAGCGCCATTGAATCTCTATCCGAAGAGGACAAAACACTCCCTCAGATCCAGCATATTCTGCCCCTTCTACGTCGCGGAATTGGTGTTCATCACTCTGGCCTTCTTCCAATTTTGAAGGAGACAATTGAGATCTTGTTCCAAGAGAATTTGATCAAAGTGTTATTTGCAACCGAGACATTCTCCATTGGTCTCAACATGCCTGCGAAGACAGTTGTTTTCACTAGTGTTGAGAAGTTCGACGGCTCTAGCATGCGGTACCTGACTCCGTCAGAATTTGTTCAAATGTCCGGGCGTGCAGGAAGAAGAGGACTTGATGACAGAGGTATCGTCATTATGATGATCAACGACAAGATGGAGCCAGCGACAGCAAAGGAGATCGTTAGAGGAGAACAAGATAAGCTCAACTCCGCTTTCTATCTGGGATATAACATGATCCTGAACTTGATGAGAGTCGAAGGTATTTCCCCTGAGTTTATGTTGGAGCACTGTTTCTATCAATTCCAGAATACGTCAAGTGTGTCTGGGCTAGAGAGAGAGCTTCAAGCAATGCAATTCGAGCGAGACAATCTTGAGATTCCGGACGAAGCTACTATCAAGGAATATTATGACCTGCGACAACAACTCACGTCATATACTAAGGATATGCGCAATGTTATCAACCACCCAAATTACTGCCTGCAATTCATGCAACCTGGGCGTGTTGTTCACATCAAGCACAAAGATCAAGATTTTGGCTGGGGTGCAGTCGTCAAGTTCAACCCAGTCAGAGTGCCCAAGGGCGCTGAAGAGGTGCCTCCACAAGAATCATTCATGCTCGATGTGCTGTTGTTAGTGTCCAGCGAGTCCTCAACAGGTACACAGACTCAAGGTCCTATTCCGGCAGGACTCCAACCACCTTCTGGTGAAGACAAGGGGAAAATGGAGGTTGTTCCGGTACTTCTATCCTGTATCGAGGCTATTGGCCACGTTCGCATCTTCTTGCCAAAGGACCTCAAGCCCACAGATCAACGCAACACGGTTCGGAAATCACTGGACGAAGTCAAGCGCCGCTTCCCAGATGGAATTGCAGTTTTGGACCCAATCGAGAATATGGGAATCACGGATGATTCGTTCAAGAAACTCCTACGAAAGATCGAAGTCCTTGAATCTCGTTTGCTCTCGAATCCACTTCACAACTCTCCTCGTCTCCCTGAATTATACAATCAGTACGCTGCCAAGCTAGCTATTGGTGGTAAAATCAAGGACAGAAAGAAGGCAATCACGTCAGCATTGAGTATCATGCAACTGGATGAGCTGAAATCCCGCAAGCGTGTACTGCGACGTCTTGGCTTCATCAATGATCAAGAAGTTGTTGAACTCAAGGCTCGTGTTGCGTGTGAGATTTCGTCCACTGGTGATGGTCACGAGCTTCTGCTATCCGAACTACTTTTTAATCGCTTCTTCAATGAGTTAAGCCCCGAGGTTTGCGCATCTGTACTTTCATGCTTCATTTTCGAGGAAAAGAGTAAATCTGCCGAGCCACTCAAGGAGGAACTTTCAAAACATTACAGAGAGATCCAGAGCCAGGCCAAGATCATTGCGAAAGTTAGTCAGGAAAGCAAGCTAGCTGTCAACGAGAAGGAGTACGTGGATAGCTTCAAGTGGGAACTCATGGAAGTCGTACTTTTATGGGCACAGGGAAAGTCCTTTGCAGAAATCTGGTACGGCCAACCTGAATAATGGATGACAGCCACAGGCTAACATTGTGAACAGCAAAATGACAGACGTCTATGAAGGATCACTCATTCGTTTATTCCGCCGTCTCGAAGAGCTACTCAGACAGATGGCACAAGCTGGCAAGGTCATGGGATCTGACGAGCTATCGGCAAAGTTCGAGGAAGCACTTTCGAAGATCAGAAGAGATATTGTGGCTGCTCAGAGTCTGTACTTGTAAGTTGCAGGTTATGCCCGATCCGGTCTGCCATTCTTGCAGCGATAATGGTCTGGATAAACGAAAAATATGCATGGTTTGGAGCACGGAGTTTATGTGTGGCAACCGTGGAGGGTACACACAGAGAGGTTTATTTTCAGTATTTCTGAGCGTCTGATGTGTTTGTGTGGTCTCCCAAAGATGAGATCTTTTACAAGCAGACCATAGATGTTTCTCATGGCAAGGACTCACTTGTCTCGCCTGGTTCCATTCCACGATGCTGGAGCCATCTCCGAGTCTGGGCAACCGTCTCGGGGTCCGAGTCATGGTTCTCCGTCTCTCGAGATCTGCCAATGAACTAGATGATGATATTTGACTTTCCACCCGCTCTGCCTGTGGAACCCCGTGCCTCCTAGGCCCATTTCCCGTTGCACAAGATCTCGTCGCAGGGGACGGGTATCTCGATGATGCGTGACAGAAACTCTGTTTCGAAACCTTGATCCTGGCCATGTGCATGACAGATGACGATGTGCGGTGTTTACATTCAGGTACGGAGGTACGGTTGTAGTTTTATGGGGCAGCTGAGACCTGGGTCCAAGTGGCTCGTCCCTTAGTTTGTCAACACTTGCTGCGCTCAACTACCTTACGCGTCTTACTCGTCAACTGCTGAGAGCCGGCATAAAGTTACTTGCTAGATGCTCAGCCGCCCCAAAGAAAATATGAGTGAGAGAAAGGGAGGGACGGGAAGTTAGTTCCGGTAGGGTGCTTGAGACTACGGGGGAATATCTACAGTAAAGTGGGCTGGCTCCATGGATTTCCCATGCAAACAGTCTATTCTGGTATCTAGGAGGCTCGTCTATGATTTCTCCAGCAACAGTTGCAATCTCTGATAAAAGGGATGCAAAGCCAAACACTGTCTTCTCCTCGCCTGGTAATGGGCGGCTGTGCCTGACTGACGGCAGGAGGCATCTTTGACCCCTGATCTAAGCTCAACCGTATGGCAAGTATTCTTCAACGGGCCCACGCCAACACTCGGAGCGGGTCTGATTCTCGTCTCCCTTTCGTTCGCGTCCCAGTTGTCTCGACGCGACTAGCCGTCCTAGGTGGGCGACCTCAGCACTTGGTATAATAAGAGGCCATTTGGTTCGGTTCTTGAAACAAAGCTCTTGTGCTCTTCTGGGTTGGTGCATCGGGGGTGGGGTGGTGAGCTCAACAGAGGCTGCCAGCAACGGCAGACATTATTATTGGCGTTCCATTGGCATTGGCTCTGGCTCTGGCTCTGGCTCCAGCCTATCCCGTCATTACGAGCAGGGCAGGCTCCTCAGTGGCCACAACTTGGGCTCCATTGTGGTGCCTCTCGCGGGGTGTGGAGCATAGGTACCTACCTACCTTACAGTAGGCTAAAGCCCCGAGAAGTCCAGCCCGTCTCCCATCCATACTACTACTCTAGAGTAGGTACCTAAATTCACATCGACTTTGTGACTACTACAGTATGTACCGTACCGTAGGTCCGTAGGTGCCTGATTCTGCATACTTAACTTATCACATTTCGAGTCTGCAGCGCCTGCCCGCACACCACTTCACCCCCCTCCCCCTCCCCCTCCCCCTCCCCCTCCCCCAATCCAATAATGCAGAGATATTAAACTTTACATCCTGGTGGGACTCTCCCACCATCTCTTCCTTTTTACCTTACTTACGAGCTTACCTACCTCACTTACCCTGCCTCCTCAGAGAGTGAATTGCCCCTTTTCTTCTGCCTCGTGCGACATGGGCTGCAATTATCAACCGTACTGTTGAATGCCATATATATTTGGCATTGGCATTGGCATTGGCATCGGCATTGGCACAGACTTCTGATATATTGGCAAGCAACACCTCAAGCCTTTCTGGAATATTGCTTCCCCTCGACTGCTGCATCCGTACTGAGTTCTAAAAGCAGACCATCGCTCGGATCTGCATCCCGATAAGAGCGCGCCAGAAAGTCGAAAGGTCGGCCGGCACAAGACAGGGGCACCCAAGTCTCTCTCTTCTCTGTCTCTTCTTGCGTTGCTCAACATCCAAGGAAAGGAAGAACAACTCCTGCGGCACTTTCGTATCGTACAGAATTTGTCTCTTCGAGATACCACCGCACTCTCCGGGTCTTGTTGACACTTCGGCACAAGGACTGTGTGTCCAGCAATCAATCCTTCCCCAGTCCTGTCATTCGGAGTACGGCAACGGCCTCCAGATACGTGCCATCCCATCCCATCTGGACTCTGGGCTCTGCAGACTTATCAACTTGAGACGGTCCAGCCGAACTTTGCAGTTTGTACCGGGGTTGCTGTGCGATTATTCCTAAATAGTCGGGGATCTGCCAGAACAACGGGGCCTCAGTCCAGATCCGGCATCATCTCAAAATTCCCAATTGTCCCCACCTTACAGCGCCAACGACGTGGAGCCTGAGCTCTCTTCTCCAGACGCCAGACGCCAGACGCCAAATCCTCCTCTTCTCCTCCAAATCTAGCCCATTGAAACGCAGTAGATCTAAGCTGCAGTTCCTGATCAAACGCCGTGGTCATTCGAGGTCATCGAAAATCTCTCGCCATTCCCGCGAGAGTTTTGTCACAAGCCTTTCGATGTCGACCTAAACGGTAAACCACATCTCTTTACGAACAAAGGCCGGCCAATACCCCTCCAACACTAGGTCCACGGCCATGGATCCTTCCTCTGCTCCGCTGGCAGATTATTTTTGGATCGCTGGCATCGATTCCATATCTTACACCGACCCTGTCCTGGGAGGTCCCAACCTGTGGGAGAAAGCTGCCAATGGCGCAGGGCCACCCTCACCAGGAGTCGATGCGACCATCGAGGAAGGCAGCGAAGGAGAAGCAGCTTCCTCTCCACCTCCTCGAGCTACCGCCCGCCATTCTCGCAACAATTCTTGGAACAAACTGGGCAAGGTGCCCAGCGATGTACGGAACTCAATACAGAGTCTAGAGGATATTGGGAACACGCAGAGCAACAGGAGCAGCATTACGATCAAGGCCCCGACTACGAATGGCAACGCCAATGGCAATAGGGACAGCGTGTTGGGCGATTTCGACTTTGACCGGGCGCTGGTCAAGTTTGCAAATGAGAGGGAGAATTTCCTGGACGATTTAAGCTTCAGCGCCGGCGCTCCCATACAGAAACCTCCGCCAATGACAAACCCGAGGGCAGATAGGATTAGAATTGAGGATACACTGGAGACAAATGGATCTGGCTCTGGAATGGGCAGGAGAAGCCCTCTGAGAAGTGTGGGAGGTAGCATTCGACGGAGGATCAGTTTTAGAGATATGAGCAGTATGAAGCGGCAGCCCTCGATGGTTCAGAGAACAAGTAAGTTTGTGATTAGTTCTTGCAGATGCAGAATCTTGGTATAATCGGCTATTGTCAATGTCTTTTGAACATTTCCTACCTTAGAGTTATTCCTAGACCCCTAGACTAATGTATCTTACAGCCTCTGTAAGGACCTCGAGACGCTTGAGTAACTACAATTCCGTCATCCCACCGCCCGAACCTCTCAATGCGGATCCCGAGATGCATCCTCTGAAGCGCCGCTTCGAACCAGTCTTGCTTGACCGGTATCCCCCGAAACATGCTACAGACGAACTGAAGCGGAGGGGCAGATTTCCGGATTACGTGCCAATGTTTGCATTTCCAAATGATATTAACATAGTTTCCGCGGACGAGAGACCTCGCTCAACGTGGCATGGATTTGCAATGACAGGCGACGACAACTCTAAAATTTACGGCATTACGGTCATTGTGTGGATGCCATTGAACCCAGATGCTGCCGAGAACGTTGAGAGAAGATGTGAACAGTGGAGACAGAGTCATATGACGAACGAGGAGAGAGAGCTGGCAGCTAGCTTGGGCGAGCGACTTGCTTCTGAGAGAGCAAATCTGTCACAATTACTTGCCAAACTACCCGGCGTGGCATCTGGATCTCCAGCCAGAGAATCGTTGGAGGAAGAAATCAGTGCTGTGGAAGAGAAGATCGGTCTGATGACTGACATGTTGCGACCTGTCAGACACGGCGCAGCTGCTAAGATTGATGGGCTCACAGATGGCGAGACTGGACTTTGGACACCGCGAGCATATGGAATTTTGGGTCGAGATGCTAGCTTGACCAGCTTTTGGAAAGAGTGGCTCAGAGCCGTCGTTGTTCCCATGACTGACGGAGGCGTCTTGAGAGTTCCACCAAGTTCTCCTAAAGTCGGAAGATGGCAGCCGTTGGAGAGATATGTGGTCAATCTATGCACAGAAGCACTAAGCCCAATATCCAGCAAGACCCAGGTTGAGCTTGCCGTCAGAGAGTTACGGTTATTTGCTCGCAAAGAGGCAGTGAATGAGCTACCCGAGTCGAGGAATACTGATCTCTACGCCTTGTTCAGATCTCTCAGCATTCCAAATATCGTGGCCCTTTTCGAATTTGCGCTGTCAGAGTCAAGAATAATATTCCTTTCGTCACACACTGCCATGTTGCATCTTGCAAGCAAAGCATTGGCCAGTTTGCTGTATCCGCTTAAATGGGCAAGCATATTCATCCCAGTCTTGCCGGCCAGACTGCTGTCTGCCTTAGAAGCACCATGTCCTTACATAGTTGGGATCGAAAGACGATATGAAATCATCGAGCTGCCCGAGGAGGATTATGTTTTGGTCGATCTGGATCAGGACATCATTGAGGCGTCTGGCCCACCTACCACTTTACCTCGGCAACAACGCCGCAAATTGGTGTCACTTCTCCAGCTTGCTGCTCCTCATCATAATCGTTGTGGTGTACCGACCGGGCCTCCACCGTATGCCATCGAGACCTACCCGTACGATGCATTCTCTTCTGAGAACGATGCAATTTACACCCAAAATGCACCTCTAAGCTCTCTTGGAAAGTTTGTTAGTCAAAACTCAGCAACGTTCGGGGACCCAGATCCAGCAACTTCGAAGAGAGCATCCGTCTTCAATGCTTTCTTGCAGTCAAAGAACGACCACAGTCGAGTTGAGAGGCCTACGACAAGTCGATCGAGTAAAACAAGTCCTCCTAATTCAGTCTCACCACTATCTGGTCACTTCCCTGTGCCCACAACCCCTGTTTCCAGAAATGACTCTGCATTCGCCCTGACAGCTACGTTGAGAGAGAAGAGATCAGGTCACTTTGATGGAACCTCTAGACGCAGCTCATCCTTTGGTGTCGACCGTCAACCAACTCTTCGTCGACCGAGCATTCCGTTCAGCAACGGCCACTCTTCAAGTCTTTCGACTTCTGCTTTGTCGATCGATGCTAAGTCAACATACGGATATGCGCCATCAACATATGCCGCCTCCACACTTGCAGCATCTACGATCATGCCAAACATGCTCATGCAGCCGGTACGAAACACCGACACCACGGTGTGGGTTGAGGGACACTATTTTGTATGGCAACGGAATGATACAGCATCGGTTTGTTCGATATGTGATGACAAGCCCGAGGGTGATGGAATTTACAAGTGCAACAGTTGCAGCACAGTCTCTCATGGTCGGTGCTTGGGTCACGTCTCACTAGTCTGCCCATCCGCATTCCATCCTGACAGGGTTCGCGCCTCGTTTGTGAGATGCTTCTCGAGTCTGTTCTATACCTACAGAAAGTATTTGAATAGGCCAACCAAAGATCAAAAAAGCAGCGGCCAGCTCTACGGTTTTGATATGGACGGGTTCATGAAGAGTTTGCCACACGAGCAGCAGGAATACACAGCTATGTTGAAGCAGACGCAAGGTAAGACTCTCACGGCACCAAACCTAGGCATCGCTAACAAGTTCAATAGCATTTAACGAGTTCATCCACGAACGTGAGACAACGCCTCCAAGCTCGCCCAGTATCCAACTCTTCGACAGCATCATTCTCGCCAAGAAATCACGCGGTCGGACTTCGTTCTTCTCGAAAGGGTCCAAGTCTACTTCATTCCTTGAAGATACCTCGGAGCACCTTTGGAGAAGCGCGGCAGTGCCTACACCCAGCGCGAAGTTTCCTGGTGATTACAGAAGCGTGGTGTCACGAATCCCAGCACAGCTGGATGTAGCACTTATGCGAGAGCCGAGAGTCATTCAAGGCGTGCCGAGGATGGATATGCCTGGCAAGCGGGTGGGTCGGAAAGCCGTTCCCAGTCTTCTACGGTAGTTGAGAAGACAAATCGGCAAAGTGAGATGAGAGCCAGTTGAGATATCGACGGCGAATAGAATACGAGGCAACAAAATGTACGATATACCGACTGAGTAATTCAAAAGCATGCAAATCAGGTGTCATAAGGAAAAGGAGTACATAGGAGATTGCTTGCTTGAATGGTTTTCCTTTACATGGGGTTTGGTTTGGGGCTCGAGCGGGCATCATAGATCTCGGGCATATCCATATCCATATCAGGAGGGAGCGGAGGAGTAGGAGTCGTAGTCGTATTGACTGGGTTTGTTCTGATTTTTTGGTTGCGACTTGCTGTTCTGGCTTCACTGTCTCTAGTTGCGATTTGGATCAAGTTAGATGAATCACAGCATGTGCATGGGATGAAGTGACAGGGCATGGCCAATAGAAAGCGATGAAAGACGGAAGAATGATCAGCACCTGAGCCTGCACATGGAGAATTTGGAGTACTGTAATTTGACGAATGTGATGTGAAAGACTGAGTGGACAGGGGAGATAGACTTGTAGAATACTGAATGCAATGTTCTTCTGAATCATTTCATCTTTACGAGCTCATTTCAAAACTATCTTACAGATGGAACTTGAACGCTAATGATTGGAAGCTATTAATTCAAGCTTGGCCCTGTTGACTAAGAAAGTGCATCCAAGAATCTTGTTATTGAGAGGTCCTGAGCTGCTGGGGAGCGGGCAAATGATGAGCTCTGTCTACATTATTCAGCCTTGGTGGATCGCAAAGTCTAGACTCTGTTCTCATAGTAATACACCATCGGTGTAGGTTGAGAGATAAAATTTTCACCTCAAATAAAGATCGTGGGTCTCTCCTTGGGCAGGTAGCCGTAATTGTGATCCCGCAGTCTACGTCGGTCCTCTTCATGCTTTCTCGGGAAGTTGTCACTGTGAAGAAAGCAATGATTGGTCTGTGGGAAGTATTACATTTCTTTTCATTCTTGTTAGCTTCTGGGATTCGCGGCTGGTGAGAGCCCGAGAAGAGATTGCTTGAAGGATTCAACGGTATGCCACTTGAGACCTGGAGTGATTGCTGAAATGGGATTGAGACTGGCCTGTTATAGTAGATCTCTAGCTTCTATCAGTCCATCCACATACATAACTGACAGAATGCCACGAAGTGCTGGGATCAGGAGGAGAGAGTGTGTGGGTGTAAGTGGCTGCCGACAGACCATGAATTTTGATCAACCTCTGAAAGATATGTATTCAGGAGTCGGTATCAAGTACAGCCAGGTATATTTACAGCATGGATCAAAGCACAGATTGTGTGGTGATGTAGTTCTTCAGCTTGAAAAAATGGCACCACAGGATACTTGTACGGACAACGAGAGTGAATCGAAAGCAGATTTGTTGTCAAAACTGTCCCAGATGGAGAACACTTATGTAGTCTCGGAAAGGAGAGAAAATTGCTTATGCTTGCCGCTCTGAAGCAAGTCCACGATGGAGAGCAAGATAGCTACTCATTACACAGAGACTTCAAACACCAGCATTGCCAATCTCTTCACACGGTAAGTTCAGCTCCATTGCCTCTGCCATGATCTCTTAATATCTATACTCATGATATAGTAGCTCAAAGGCCACAAATGCACCTTTAATTCACCTTCCATATCAAAACCACAACAAGACAGTAAGCATTTCCTCAACCAAGACTTCACCTAATACCAGCTAACGCGCAGCCAGATGGACATCAGCACCGCCACCAAAGTTGCCGAAATTCTGGCCGCGTATCACCTGGCACTGTTGGAGATCGACCGGGAGTTGAAAGCCAAGGCAGCGGCGTTAGAGAAGGTGGAGGAGCTCCGGGTCCTCAAGAAGAAGGTCACGAAGGCGATGGTAGTGGTCGCGGGGAGAATCAGGGCGCTGAACGCGTTATTGGTGGAAGATGAGGAAGAGGTCCCTTTTGAGGGCAATGTGTTATTCGTGGTTGAATCGGAGAAGTAAAGGCGAAACAATGACATGGCGAACAGCTTTGTACAAGGAAACGACGTCAGAATCGTGATTTAAACTTCTCAATTCTGCTTCTTGATACTGAAAGTACGAAGAAAACATAATAATATGGCTTAGGGACACCCAAATACAACCAGGTGAATGTATCTTCAAGGTTTCGCGTTGTCACAAAACCAGATCTCGCTTATTCGAAGGCATCAAAATACTCGAAGCGAGGAAGTGGGTTGAACCAGGGAATTTGATTCAAAGAATTTTTGCTGAATGTCTGCTGTTATGAATATATTTTTTCATCTATGGAAAACTATGTGCAGTGGTTCTTGCATACCTAGTCTTTCGTGCCTTCATTGATGCTAACGGGGTTTGTGCTAAAGGGGTTTGTGCAGGAGCGATATGGCCCACTATCGTGACTTCCTTGCCCAGCGACTGCAGAAGCTATTCAAGAACGCGGCGTCGCCCTCTGCTTCTTCTGAAGAGTTCGCTACTCATTCTCTCTCATATCCAATCGTCTACGGAGATATTCGAGTCACATCACACATCGTCTACTTCAGGCTACAACCTATCCATTGCGTGGGTAATACCGTGGACTTATACATTAAGCTTCCAAGTAATTCGTTACATGCTTGCAGGTTCGACACATCTTTCTCACACAAAATATTTTTCACGAATTATAAGCGGAATAGCCATTAGCTCCCAAGATGAAGATTCAGCCACCACCAGAACGCGAGGAAGCTGATTTCACTAAAGATGAACTGGCTGCTCCCACCATTGAAATTACATTCGCTCCACCATCCATCATGGATAACCCTCTTCCCGCGACAGCTGTAAAACTGAGTAAGAGGCTTCTGCAAGAGCAATTGAAATCCGAAGAAGAATGCTCTACGACAACCCCAGCTCAACAGTCTCTCTCCCCAGACTTCCCTGAGATGCCAAGCGACCCTACACCAGACACGATTCTCGAATGGCTTAGTTCACCTCAACATGGATCATCTTGCTCCTCTCCACGACCAAAAGCGTGGCTCCACTCTGCACAGCAATCACAGTTGAACCGTCGCCAACCCAAAGACGACAATCATTGTACACGTCTGCAACATAACAGTTTCCTCTGCGGCAGTGATGCTCAGGCCACAGTGGATCATATCGAACACAGTACGGAGAATCTTGTGGCTGTACCAGAATCTAGGCTGCAGATTTTGGAGGCAAAGATGCGAAGAGCAGAACTTTTGATCCAGATTTCTGATTTGGAGAAGGAGATTCTGAAAACAAGCTTGTGCGAGAAGTGAGTACAATCTGGGGAACTTGCGGAATGACATAGCTAATAACGGGTAGGGATTTCATTACAGAAGAACAAAAGGTCCTCCACGACGACACTGAACTCAAAGAACTGCAGAAGACAACTGATGAGGGCCTTGAATTACTCAAGAGGATCCAATACGAAAACCCCATATGCAAGGATGATCCAAGTGTTTTTCAGGAAGCTTACCATCATTGGGTTGGTCTGCGACAACGCGTGGTGGCATATCTTACCAATCGATCCACAGCTCAACACGAAAATGAGGTCAGTATAGTCTGGTTACAGATATCTCTATGTGCAATGGCTTCTGATATCAGCTGCTTGATATTATCAGACATGATGGTGTACTTGCTGATAATCCCTCGTGAGCAGATCAAGTGGCAGAAGTGTAAGGACCTATATCCAAAGAGGAAAGCTCTTTTGGTAGAAATTGAAGGCGTCGACGCAACCATCTCAAGGCTTGAATGCCCTATCGCTAACGGTACAGAACTCGAAAACAACAGCTCAGAAAAAACAGAGCTAAAACAAGCAGATGTCGACCGCCAAAATTATGTAAGGAGGGATTCAGGGGTTGACATGCCGGATACAGAGACAGCCACATATTTGCCCTCATCGCCAAGCTTGGCCATACTATTCGCCAAGGAGAGCAACAAAATCAACGGTTCGTGCTAGTCTGGATGACCGAACCTAAATAGATCTGAAGGGGTTATCAGACCTAGTTATCTTTCTACAATACCCGAAGTCAATGCCAAAGTTCATGTTGAGGAAGAACAAATTCAATACAACAGCACCTGGGTGCTTAGGAAAATGGCCGAGTAGCATTAGGTATGGTGCGAATGGAAATTATTGAGGATTGAATTGTATTGTTATCAAAGTCATTCATGGACCACAAATCAAGCTGCTAAGCAGGAACCTTCTTGTAGTAAGATCAAGTGTCTCAAGCAGCGCATTAAGCTATTACTGCCCAAGCATATAAATTGCATCGAGCAGACCATCCTCCCACATTTTGTTTCTTAGTGATCGATGTTATCCTTCTACTATGTCTTTAGACACACACATTCAGATGCCTAGTAAGGTGACTATTCACTGAAATGTTCTTCAATTGAAGCTGAAGTAGATACTCTGGTGAATTACTCTTACTCAACTAGCTAGGGTCACCTTGTCTCAATAAGGTGGTATATTCTTCGATAACAGGAAAGTCTCCATGTTTAAGTGATAACCTAACACCGTGAACTCAGTCACTGTTTCGACCGACTGTTCTTCCAAAAGCCATCCTTTGCACCCATCATCCTTTTTGAAGCAACCTTACTCAACGCCTCAACGCCTCTACGCCCGTAACCACAACGTTGTTCACGGTTGTTCTTTATAAGCGCTCTTTCGAGGCTCAGACACGCTCTGTACAGCATCACGACAACCTTTCATCTAAAGACCTGCTAGATTCTCCATGACTTGACCACTATACCAGGTAGTATTCTGTCTGAACCTGCAACTCTTGAAATCAAGTCACTTTCTGAGATGAACACAGCATGAAAATGAAGAAGTTTATCTCCGAAAAGTCAACCCCCACAGTCGCCGTATCATTGCCCAGCTTGGGGGATGGTGGAGGATTCGTCAAGTTCTTGCGCGAAAAAGCTGGATCATTCAGCATGGCGTGCGAAATGCCCAAGAAGAGGTTTTGTGCCGCTGTCAAGATCGAAAGTTCCAACCGCAAGGACGGCTTTCAAGATCAAAATAACCATGAAGCCAGAGGCAAGAGCTGTCTCATAGCCATCGACGACGAGGAGGAAACTCACTCAACGAAGCGCTCTGCTCAAGATAATGGGTTGGACTCTGATACCCAAGCCAAGTCTAGAGGAGTCAAGTCATTTGAGGATGATGAGGAAAAGCTGGATAGAATGCATGAAGAGGCAAAGCTTTGGTATATACTTCAGAAGAGGGAGGAGTTGGTGTCTATGGAGAAGGAGTTTGAGACTCTGAACAAAGATATTCAGGAGTTGATTAAGAAGGAGAAGGAGGAGATTGAAGTTATGGAAGGGTTGATGAGGGAGATTGAGAGGAGAAAGGAGGGCTGTAGAAAGGATAAGGGAATGTATAAGGCGAGTGATGAGGAATTGGAGTAGATAAAGGTGCTGGTTCATTTTCTGACTTTGGGGCTCTTGGAGGTTTCATATCTACTTTACACAATGATCTGATGGAGGAAAAAATTGAACCGACAGCGTTAAGGTAAAGCCTGGCCAAGTCACAAGAAACCAATTTGCAAAATCAGTCACGAATGGAGTAGACTAGAGAATGCACAAGAATTCATGCAAGTGATCAAACAATAAGCCCTAATCAGATATTACCTCGTAATTTAGTCATTAATTCTTGTGGAATACGAATTCTCTCTGGATGGTTGTAGCATCACATCGAGTTTGTGAAGTGGTGACCAGCCAGTAGAACCCACATGACCCTCAACAAAGCATAATCCAGAGACAAATGGTTCCAAAGATCATGAAAAATTTCCAGTATGCCACCGCTGAAGCTTTCTAAAGGGACCTGTTACAAGTACGAGGGTACAAGCTGGCTCCACATCGCGAAACCCGAAACCATAGCTAGCGACCACGCACGCGGCGCTCGCCCTTGCGGAAATCACGCTACTATCTAATGCCTATGTACAACAGAATAATCAGTTTCTTACAACCGTGGGCGGCCACGACGTGGTTCAGGTCAAAGCGAGTTTTTTTAATCGCAAACGAACACTAATCATCGGCGGATCGATTCGGAAAACGTATTCAGGTACGTTTGTATACTGGAACTTCACTCGCATCCGAGAGTTGAGCTTCCAATTGAGTTTTGTAACTTTTTTTTCTATCTTGTTGATTCTCGTGTGGAATTTTTGACCATTTTTCGTAAGGAATTGGCGGTAAGTGAGGCTTCAATTCTTTTGGTATTTTTTTGGTCGGACGGTGCGGGAAGTTGTTTTTGTTGATTCTCGCTTAAATGTCTTGGCGTGACTATCAAAAGTATCGTGGTACTGTTCCAACAAGCACTTACGGCTTGGGCTTGCTGTAGGAAAATTCTACACATGGACTTACCACATTTAGTTCCTCTTCGATATATAAATCCACATTATTTGTTTCTTAATCTAATATCTTGCATATCTACTTTTTGGCGATGGTCAGGCTCCATATTGGCGGAGGCAGCAATGCGCTCGGCGCGATTACCTGTTCTCCGACACGGCTTCTGCAAGAGTGGTGGATACTGTACGATTTAACATGTACGCTGATGCTATTAAGAAGAATCAAGTAACAAAACATTTCTAGAATTACACACGTTCTCAGATACAGTTAATTAGCAGCAAGCAAATGCAGCATATATCAAACACCAGGCAAATTGCATCGCAGAGCGAGTACGAACTCCAACAGCCGATGATGTTTCGTATTCCAAAATGAAAGTCTGAGTACAACTCTGTTTGGTCGGGTAGATGGAAGTGGCACTGCTGACAATGATGAGAATAGCGGATAAGACTGGTGCGGGGAAAACTATCGAGAACCACGGGACGGAGCTGCTTGAAACGTGATCTGGGTAACATTTACTGCATCTGTGCCACTTTGAGGACGTTGGACTGATACATTTGAAGGCAGTTGTACCACGACTTGTAAGTCTCGATTGTGGCATTATGTGAGCTCCCTGTCTGCCTGGACTATGGCCAGAATGCTGTGCAAAGCGACCAATAGATTCAGGTTCAGGTTGGGGTGTGCCTGACTGGTCCCTCGGCTCTTATGTTCCAGTCCTTCTTGGAAGCCTTGCCCTTAATATCCAGCCACCTCTCGCGCGGAGCGAATGACCGAGATGCCTCGGCTTTCATGAGCAGTTGTCCAAGACATGCTGTCGTAGGTATTGAGTTTTGAGTATGAAGGCAGCCATCTTAAAACGGATGATGACGGCGATAGCTGGTAACTTCATTTCAGCCTGGCTCCCAAGGCACCGGTACTCAGAAACCCTCTGTTCCCCATCGTGCCCCTCCAACCTAAGCTCAGAATTCCAAAGATTAGCCTGCCATCCACTGGCTCCGGTCTCTCCTCACCCCCCAGCAACTCCTCCACTAAAAAGCAAACCTGTTGTACATCCCCCGGCATCAGCACTGGTCTCTCCATTTCTTCCCCAGGTCCAACAACTTCCCAATTCAAACCCTGACTTCTAAAGCCCTCTCTTGTCTCCAGTACAACCATATCCAGCGTGATAATCTCCTCGCCACAATTCTCCAACTGCGCTTCTAGCGCCCATTTCCTCCCCTCCTTTTCCCCCGTTCCAGAAGGTAAAGCACCCGTCTTGGTGCGTACCACCATGCACCCTTTGCAGACGAATTGGTATAGTTTGCGGAATGTGCGGATCCGACCACTTGTGGACGTTGTTTCTGAATACGTGACTGTGACGGCTAGGACGTGGGAGCCTTCTTCTTTCAAATCGAAATTGACGACTTTCTGGAGACTCTTTCCAGGTTCGAGATCTACACCGTTGTGGTCCTTGTCTTTCTCAGCTTTCTTCTCTGGATCTTGCTCTTCCACATTCTCTGCTGTATTATTGGATACTGTTGTTTCTGGACCAAGTATGAGTGGTATAGGGACGCCTGAACTGGGGATCTTCATCTCGGCCTCAATCCGTACGTTGGTGATGACCTTGGAGGCTGCGGCGGAGCCCGGGAGGATCTCATTGTTTGCGCAGAGCGTGCAGGAGAATGTTTCACCGACATATGCGCTGCCAAAGGCGGGTGGGAGGGTGAGGAGGGGCGAGAGGATGAATGGCTCTGGCTGAGAGGAGGGATATGCTAGGGAGGCGGAGGGGGTCGGGAAGTTGGATTGTGAGGATTTGGGCGAGGGCGAGGGCGTTGGGAGGGGGTGTTGAATTGAGAGGGAGGGGCGGGAGAGTCTGGTTCAATGTTAGAGAGGCCTTTGATGTACACGAGGGGAATGCTTACCGGAGGACTTTGAGTGAGACGGAATGGGGTTCTTTGACACCGTCAACTGTTGAGCCGCCCCGTTGGTGAGACATGTTTGGGATGTTGTCAACACATATGGTTCTCCGAAATAAACTTTTCAAGATCAGAATGTCTGCAAAAACAGTTCTAATGCCTGCGTTGTAAAGTTCGAGAATAAGTGAGTAGGAGGATCGTCGCTGTAGTCACTAGCTCTTGATTCTGCCGCCCCAAGTGTACACCGCTTTCCCAGTTAGAAAATGTTGTCGCCAAAGCAATCAAGCCATCCTACACAAATCCAATTCGTGCAAGGGTCCAAGTATGGCCAAGACAGAGGATGCAAAGAAGGGGATACAGAATTTGGATGCTGGAATACCGCTAAAGAGGTCTGAGGGGTTGGTTTTAGTGATGGATACGCCAAAAGGTGCGATATGTGACTTTGTTTTTGCATTCCATAGTGTAAAGGTCGTTATGTTGTTGATTTACTTACCATTTTGAGTTTACAGGAAGAGGGGTTTTTGCCAGCAGAGACATTCCCGGAAGAACGGTGCTTGAGGTCTCACCTGTTCTGGTACTGGATCCATTGGAAAATGAAGAGCACATTAGGAAGACGAATCTATACAATTACACGTAGTACGTATCACATGATAGCAAGGGAGGAGAGTTCTGCTAACATATTGCAGTAACTGGCCATACAATCCTCCTGTTGGAGCGAATTCCCAAGGCGCTAACTCTGCCAAATTTCCATCAACGACCCAAGCAGTTATTCTCGGGCTTGGAAGCATGTTCAATCACTCAACGCTTCACCAGAATGTCGGCTGGGACCGAGACGTTAAGAACCTCCTCGTCACGTACATCACACTTCGAGATATCAAGGCTGGAGAAGAGCTGTGCATTTCCTATGGACAACGACTAACGTTCAAGGACAAGGACGAAGAAGAACCCGAGATAAGATCTGAAGATTGGACAGACGCTTTGGCTATAATTGACCTAATTGATTGAGTGCTGCGAGCCTACCATCAGTTTTGTGGGGTACCCTGTTTCCTATTGGGTGAGATATCCTGCCATTTTCCCATCCCTACCATAGCAATGCAAGTATAGAAATCAGAGAGGAGAAAAAAAACATTAGCGTCGATACGGTCAAATTAAATTCCAGGTGGGGGAGGAACCTGTCACTCATCAGAATTTTGTTACATCTGTTGTGGGTGAACATACAGCATTATATCCACTTCCAGGAGCGCCACCAGGAGGGGGTGGTGGGGGTGCCTCAGAAGGTGGTGGTGGAGGAGCAGAGCCAGGAGCACCAGGTGGGCTTTGCTGTTGCTGAGCTGCAGCGACTTGAGCCATGTAGGCCTGATAATACTGTACATATGCGGCATATCCACCATAAGCTGCATATGGGTCCTGACCTGCTTGACCTTGAGCTGCGTAGTATTGAGCATATTGGGCTGCGTAGTCAGCTGCTGCGGTTGGACTTCCAGCACCAGGTGCAGAAGGGGTAGTTGGACTCATAGCACCACCTGAGTTTGGTGCAGGTGAGTTGTTGTAACCACCTCCATAGCCGCCGCCGTTATCACGACCGCCATAGGAATTCTCTCGTCCGCCGTAAGAGTTGGATCGATCAGGAGCACGATCTCCGTAGCCTCGCTCGCCTCCGTACCCAGTGTTACCGCCGTAGCTACGCTGCTGTTGAGGCCGGCTCTTGAACTCTTCATACTGCTCTCTAACGTTCTTCAGCAAGTCTTCACAAAGCTCCTTTGCCTTTTGGACTTCATTGGGATCGGGGCCTCTGTTCAAGTCAGTAGACATCCCAGCAAACAATTTTCCACCAAACTTACGCTACGTGCAGATACATGGGCTCATCACTCTCGGCACCAGTTCCGTGCTCCATGAAACCAGAACCACGTCCCTTGATCTGTACACGACACCGGGTCTCCTGTTGGATATGCTTGACATAAATACCACCATGACCAACAACTTGAGCACGAAGGTTGAAGCCAGGAATGGGTTCAAAGTCAATAGGAATCTTCTCCTCAGGCCATTTGCGCTGTTAAAGTCAGTAAAGTTCCCGTATGGTCCAAGTGGTACACACTCTGCCAAATTCATCTCTCTCGACTTGCTCGGGCTCTCTACGTCTGAAGCGGCGCTCATCAACTAAGTTTGGTAGCTCCTGTTGCATTAGTTCTTCAATCTTCGCCACAGCCTGCTCGAGACCTTGCTTAGATGTGCTCGTGACGTGGAGGTAAAGCGGTGGGTTCTGTGCCTCAAATTAGCAGACTCTCTGTCGATCAGTACAGGGAAGCTCACAGCGGCCGTTGCCATGCTCTTGTCCGGGTAGTAATTTCCACGCGTAGTGACATCTTAAAAAGTCAACATGAGAGCTCTATAAAACGTTAAGTTGATAGGTAGGTGTAGCGTACCGGCTCCGGTCTCTTCTTTGATCTAGATGTCACGCAGCGGGAGTCAGCAGATGCCAATGAGGGGTTTGTAGTAGTGAGTAGTAGTGCTATAGCGCTCGAAGGTAAGCTTGAAACTCCCCAAATACAAAAGTTTGCTTCTCGCAGTATTTTGAACATAGAATACTTTCTCTTTGCCTACTTGCTCGCACTGCTTGAAAAATGAAACGGGAATGAAGGATTCTGTTCGCTTGCAAACTTTGCTATATCGAGGTAGAGAAGAGCCTGATGTATCAGTGGAATATAACACAAGGAGTATTTACCATCTTTTGTGTAGAACCTTTGGTCAGTGTATAGCGGTTGCGCAGGTCATTGACCTCGATATCGCGTATGTAATCGCCGTCTGCAATGTACATCTCACCGTTGACCAGGGCCGCGCTGTTGCCTGATCCAGAAGCAGCTGGAGATGCCGACTTTGGGGTTGGAGTCAAGGTAGATTGAATCGGAGGAACATCGACATGTTGGATACCCTTCTTGGCTTGAATCTGGGCGTTGATTTTCGCAGCAGCAGCAGCTAGAACAAACATGTTAGCAGATGTCGCATAGAGATTCGAGGCTCTGGGCTCCCTACCTGCAGCAGCCGCTGGGTCCGCAGAGGGCTTCTTGGACTCGGGCGCTGGACTACCTGAAGCTCTTCCAAGAGGACTTCTGCTGCGTCTGGACTCGGGCTTCACAGCGGGAGGAGAGCGGGAGCGTCTGTCGAATCTGGAAGGTCTCTTATGCTCGGGTTCCTGATCGAAGCGCGAGCGCTTGGCCGATCTTCTCTCTGTGTCGTCCATCGTGGGTATGGTGTGAGCGACAGTGATGAATGTTGGCTGCGTAAAGAATATTGTTCTGCAAAAGCGTATAACAGGATAGGCCGGCAGGTCCAAATGAGTGAGGCTGGCAGGCTGGTTGATTTTCGTGACAGGGTTCCTCGTTTAGGTATTATAGTGTAAGCTCGGGCCAAGTGCCTGTAAAAACTGGGGTGGCTTCTTAAGCGAATTATTCACTGGAGTTCGCGGTGGGTACTTCCGTACGAGCTGCGACTTCGCTCTCGTCATCTGAACTCTCTTTGCTCGTTTGCTCAACCTGACTCACCGTATTTGAACGTCTCAATTGAGTACTACGGAGGCAGGGAGACTCAATCAGCAACAATCGCAGCCACCAGTGGCCTCGCAACCCTCAGAATGGCTTCGAGAAAAGCCCTCTTCGCACTGCCCACTCGTGCAATTCGCTCCACGAGAACCTCCTCCTCCTCCTCGCTGCTCACCCCCCTCCAACACCACCGCGCCGAGTCAACAGCTTCCTCAACCTCAGCACTCGCCTACAAAGCCCTCCACAGACGAGTCTATCCTCTCCCAACCTCCGACGCACCTCCTTCCTGGTCCGCCCAAGCAGCCGTCTCCAATATCCTTTACGAGACACCTTCACCTTCTAGCGCACCGCCTAAACGCCATATTCTCAATTGTCTCGTGCAGAATGAGCCCGGTGTTCTCTCCCGCGTATCAGGTATCCTCGCCGCGCGCGGCTTCAACATTGACTCCCTCGTCGTCTGCAACACCGAAGTCGAAGACCTGTCCCGCATGACAATCGTGCTGTCCGGTCAAGATGGCGTTGTTGAACAAGCCCGTCGCCAATTGGAAGACCTAGTACCTGTCTGGGCTGTATTGGATTACACGACTGCTCCATTGGTCCAGCGTGAATTGCTGCTGGCGAAGATCAATATTCTGGGTCCTGAGTACTTTGAGGAGTTGATGGCTCATCACAGGGAGATTACGGGTGGTGAGGAGGAGGTTGCAGAGGGAGAGGAATGGGCTCAGAGGAACTCGGAATCAAATGATTTCCACCCCAGCAAGCTGGCCCTGAGTCAGGCGTTGAGGTTAAAGCATGAGCATCTGAAATCCATTACCTACTTCACGCATCAGTTTGGTGGAAAGGTCCTGGATATCAGCACGAATAGCTGCATTGTTGAGGTGTAAGTCTTACTCTCCTCGATTTCCAGCCCATTCAAGTACAAGAATACTAACCCAAGCACAGCTCCGCAAAGCCCACTCGAATCGACTCTTTCATGAAGCTTATCTCCCCCTTCGGCATCCTCGAATCTGCCCGAACAGGTCTCATGGCCCTTCCTCGCTCCCCACTTTACGGCCCCAATGAAGCCGAACTCATCAAAGACGCCGACGAGATCGTCGATGCCAGCGTTCTCCCCCCAGGATAAAGTACTTGCCTTAGAAATGATCTGGATTCTACTCACGTGGATGGATAAGCGACACAAAATCGGTTCTGAACATGGATGGAGTTGGCGTCTATTTTCTACTATCTCTCTTTCTCTCTCTTCCTCGTTTACTGTGCCTGCGATTGTATTTGTTTCAGCAGCTGGTGAGAGAGCAAGGAATTCACACGCACGTGGAGGATAGATTGGTTCAGAGAGAAAGATCTGCTTCTATGTATTCTATACAATCAAGTTCACACCGGTGTCTCCAAAACGCCTGTTTCGTCCCCAATCCTTCCTAGCGCCTGCTTCTTTGCCAAACCCCAAAAGGCCCGTATTTACATTGACTCATAGATCCATTATCATCTTATGCCACTCAAAACCTGACACTAGCACCAATCCCAGACCCTGCATACCATACTGTTTCCTTCCATTGCCCAAGCTTAATCTGCACCGTTCCCTTCGCATCTAGTTTCAATGTCCCTCCAAGCGCATTTTTTAATGCCTCATATCCAACAGAATCAAATGACCAATCAACAGGGAGTTTAGGCGATTCGCTAGATCCAGGAGGTACCTTGAAGGGGAGATCGTAGAGAATTTGGCCCACTGGCTCTGTGTGGTTGTAGAAAGCAGTAGCATTTATGTTTTCGATGAAGATGGTGCTGTATTGAAGTGGTGAAATGAGTGTGAATGTTGCAGTGGAAGACAGTAAATGGAAAGTGGCGTCATCTATGAAATGCGGTTTGTCGCTGTCCGGGCCATTGGTTGAAAGTCTTGGAGTAGGTATCTCTATGTGGAAGTGACTGAGTGCCTCGCCGAGGTCTGGCTGGTGTGGGATGGAGTCTTTATGAGTTTGGAATGTCAAGGTTGTGTTGAATCCAGAAATGTACTGCGAGAGTAGTTCCCGCCCAATATTTGCTGCTTTCTTGCCGCCAAATCTAGTTGGGTCCCAGGTCGCTTGGACGAGAATATTGGTGTTATTACCGGGTTCAACAGTGATGTCGTTTGCTGTAGCGTCCCCAATAATGGAGCCATTGTTAAGTATGTGAATGTTGAAATAAGGTATCTGTGCGCTATATTCCGTAGGGTTTGTGAAGTTTACTCGTGCTTCAAGGTTCAGAGAAGTCCTGCTGGTGCTTAAAACCTTCAAATTACCGACCTGAGGCATGAAGCGTTTTAAATTGCCACCCCTAGAGATCGCTGTGTAAAAATCTCGTCAGCTTCGGTGCGGTCGACCTGACTTAATTAAAACGGTTTCTAACGTTTCACAGGAACGACTCCCTCTGCAGGGAGCTTCTTGATAACAAACTCCCCTAACACAGTGGAAACTTCAACATCGACGAGTGCTACCACCTTGAGCGTGATTCGACTGCCGATGAAGAGCGACATTAGAATATCTGTCAAGACATCGTCGTCGGTGACATTCAATGGTGCATGCTCGATTCGAGATTCGATCCGTAACGCAGCATCCTCTCCATCCTTTGGCTCTATTCTCTCTGATTGTGCCTTTTGCCATTTGTGCAGGTTCAGGACACCGAGCTTCTTACCCTTGTAGAACACATCGGCATTGGCTCGTACACGCGTGACATTGATTCCGAAGTTCATCTCCTTGGGCAATCCGGCGGTCACGACGATAGTGCCTGAGATCTGCGGATCTGCTTCATCGGATCCAGGCTTTGCTGAGGAATCTGGGAGGAAAAATTCCGTGTCTGTAAGAGAAAAATCCTTGATCAGGTTGTCGAAGCTATGGCCAGGGAATGGTACTGGGACCGTAACACTGGAGATGATCTTGGTGATCCATTCAGGTGTATCGGCATCCGGTGAACTTGATCCTCGTACGAAGATCGTGGTGTCGTTGCCATGAATGTATTTTCCAAGTAAAAGGTCTAGCGGTGAGTCACGGGAATGAGGGCATGCCTGTAGAAGAGTCTTTGGGATCTCTCGAACAATTCCGCCGACACCAACCTTAACATCGGAGTATGGCTCAACGTCGATGGTGCCGGTTGTAGCATCAGCAAGTTTGATGTAATTGTCATCGGCGCTGCAGCTTTCAACAAGAATATCAAACCCAAGCGGTGGAATCGTAAGCTTGATAGGGTAGGTATTTGCCAGAGCAAGTGAGACATCCGCAGCCATGCCGCGACGACCACTGGTAGAAATAGGTATTTCCCGGAAGTTCAGGCGGGTAATGTTATACTGAGGAATAGCTGGAAGATCGTTGCCTACTGGATGAATTAGCTCTATGTTCATGTACTTATATGTGCCAAAGAACACGAATGACCCTGGAGGGTCTAACAAACTTGTCAGACTACAGACAAGACCTAGAGTTACAGACTGATGCTCATTAAAACACTCATCAATTCAACCCAATGTTTTCTCTCCAAGGTACAAAGATGCAAAAGAACGGTAGAGTGATTGACCTTCAAATACCAGCGACTCCGAGATGGACTGGGTTCCCAGAGGAAAGATTCCAGACTTCAAACCAACGTTGGCTTTACCCAACACTCTGATTTCTCCCAAACGACCCTCAAGCCAATCATTTGCAACCTGTCGGATCCCCTCGATATTTCCAGGCTCTAAATCAGCGAGGAAATCGATAGCAGTGACATGCCCGTTCCGAATATCAACAACGACAGGTGGTACAGCCGCTGTGCCAATAAGGATATTGCCGTATTCGGGAAGGTAGACTTCGACTTTTGAAGACTCGCTCTCGACTTTACGAGCCACCCAAGTACCGAAGCGTCCGATGTTCCTGACATTCTTGTTCCCAACCCTCGACGCATCCATACGGAAGTTGGCCTGTACACGGGCTCTAACCCCGCTAGCCGTAAACGAGTCTATCGAGAGATTCGTAGGCTCAATGACAAGCGCTTCTTTGGCGTATTCTTGCACCACGGCAGGAGCAAAGAAGGCACCGAGTATGATGGCCACTGCTACCAAGCCCAGAGTGACGATGGCAAAGAAAGTCGGCCACCTGCGATCGCCCTTCGTTGACCTGATAGATGTCCCGCCATTCTGAATCGTGCGTAGTGATCTGGTCGCAGGCGATGGGCGTCTGCTTGATTCGTGGTTTGATTCTCCATCGTATCTTGGAGAGTTGTCTATTTGTGATAATAGAGGGGTATTCTCAAGGGGTTCCCCAGACTGGTGAGAGTGGTTGGAGGTGGGTCGTGAGGAGTCACTGGGTCGCAACAACGGTGACGAGGGATTATCAGACATGGCTGGAGGAGGCGAAACTGTGAGGCTATCCAGATGATGATATTGACGCCCAGCGCCAGTCAAGTGGGTTACAGTATTTGGTTGTATGGTCTATGGTCGTGCCAGAAGGTGGTTGTCGTGTGTTGAGGATGGAGCGCTGAGGCTGAGGATGATGCGTCGGTTCCTATCTTAGCTTGCCACTCATGCCTTGGCGCTGATTGTGAGTTGGTGGTGGGTCGAGGAACCTGGAGAGATTGATATGACGATAAGAGAGAGCGTGTGACTTGGAGGTTGTAAATTGTGTGGAATTATTATTTTACAGCATTATAGGTATAAGTACAAGTACACGGACGATATGTACCAACAGTGAAGGTGTATTTCTACCTATGCTGCCGTGTCGGTTCGTCGCTGGTTCCTGAACCAGCGAAACAGGTGAAGCAATCCGGGGTTGATCATTGGGCGGATCCACACGCTAGAACATGCCTGCATGCATGCCACCATATCTGCAGCCTGGCCTGGCTGTGGTGGGTGGTGGGTGGTGTGGAAAGATTTAAAGACTCACATGAAGTGAGCAAAATTTCAAGTATCTGCAGTAGGTGGGTTTTCCTGCTTCAACTCTCCTCTCTGACTCACGGCGCACAGAAGTATATCTTGCTTTACTTCTGTTTCTACTTGCGTCTCTTTGTTTTCGTCAATTGACGCACAATCTATCCAATTGACTCTGCAAGCAAAATGCCATCCACAGCCCACCTTCGTCCAGCTCGAGCAGCTCTCCAACAGCTCTCAAAAACCGCCTCCAAACGCAATTACTCGCTCGCCCCATCACCAGCAACACCACTCACTTCCCCCTTCGCTCCCCGTCATCTCCTCTCCATCGCAGACCTCACACCTACCGAACTCACCACCCTCGTCCGCAATGCCTCGACCTCCAAAACTGCCATCAAATCCGGGTCAACACCCTCCCATCTCCAAGGCGCCCTCTCCGGCAAGACCGTCGCAATGATGTTCAACAAACGTTCAACACGCACACGAGTTTCGACCGAAGCAGCAGTGACAACAATGGGCGGGCACCCCATGTTCCTAGGGAAAGACGATATTCAGCTCGGCGTAAACGAATCCCTTTACGATACCTCACTCGTCATCTCCAGCATGACATCCTGTATGGTCGCTCGCGTAGGCCCTCACTCCGATGTCGCAGATCTAGCAAAACACTCCTCTGTACCTGTCATCAATGCCCTGTCAGAAGACTACCACCCTCTCCAAACTATCGCCGATTTCCTCACTATCCACGAAGCGTTTCCTTCTTCTTCCAGTGCGAGAGGAGCGTCGAGTCTTGGTTTGGAAGGGCTGAAGATCGCGTGGGTAGGAGACGCAAATAACGTGCTCTTCGACCTCGCAATCGGGGCCCTGAAACTCGGCGTGAACATTTCCGTCGCCGCGCCAGAAGGCTACACAATCCCCTCGCGCATGCGGGATATCATACTCTCTTCTACCCAAGGCGTCTCTTCGCCAGGTAAGTTGTCCGAGACCAACGTGCCAGAAGAAGCTATCAAAGATGCGGATATTCTTGTGACGGATACATGGGTGTCCATGGGACAGGAAGAGGAATCGGCGAAGAGACTGAAGGCTTTTGAGGGATATCAGATTACGAATGAGTTGGCAAAGAGGGGTGGTGCGAAGGAGGGCTGGAAGTTCATGCATTGTTTGCCGAGGCATCCTGAGGAGGTGGCTGATGAGGTATTCTATAGTCCTAGGAGTTTGGTTTTCCCAGAGGCGGAGAATAGGCTCTGGGCTGCTATCTGTAAGTGCCGATATTTTAGGCGAGGACTCTGAGAGGTTGCTGACTGCTTTAGCTGCTCTGGAAGGCTTTGTTGTCAATAAGGGAAAGATTGTGTAAATCGGTACCTTGCACAATCCCGTGCTTGGGAATGGCAGCCTAGCTCTGATCATCAGTCCCGTCTGTATTCAGATGATCGAGACTGACGTTGAGACGACGGTATTTGAAGAACTTTGCGCCTAAGACCGGCCACCTGGACCCTATGTTCGATTAAAATACTAATATAAAAGTCCGGCGTTCAAAACCATGAAGAATGAAATAGAGCGTTACTTTGTTGCAAAGACTTTGTCTCGTTCATTTATAGCTCATGTCAAAAGTAAATCGCCCAACAATCTTGATGCAAGGGAAGTACTTGGGTGCTCGTGTCCATTTTGACCTCTCTTGCGTTGCTGCCATTTTAAAGCAGCCTAGTCTTACACTGGTGTCGTACCGTCAAAAGCAAATAGGTATCCCCAAGCAACGCCCCATGCCCCATTATCCATTGCCATCGTCCTCATCATGGAAAGTTCATACGCTAATATCATATCGTACACCCTCACCCCTCCACATCCCCTCTCCTAACTAATAGTAGCCATCGCCGAACTGACGTCGAACCCAAACCTGATGATACGTACTCATATCACGTTGACCACTCAAACCAAGTTCACCAGCAACATTGACATAGCCTTCCTCGTTGACCTGTCCGCTCTTGCTGATACGCTTGAGGCTATCCTCATCACCTTTCCATGGTGTCCGGCAATAGACACACTTGACCGGACCTGCAGGGTGTCAGTTTAGTATACTCCGCGACTCTGAAGGGCCAGTTTTAGAGCTCGAGAATACTTACCAGGCTTGCTTCTCGCCCATTGTTCGAAGCACTGTCGGTGGATATTGTTCCCACACGCACCCTTGCACCACAGAATCTCCTCGGACTTGTCACTCTCATCGAACTCCATGACGCAGACTGGACAGTCTCCTTCAACTGGCTTTCGAGAACCACCTGTATCGGTAGCAGTTGATGGGGCACTGTCAGATGACTGAGGCGTAACTGGAGCATTGGCAAAGATCTCAATGAGCTCAGTGCTGAGAAGTGCGAGCTGGTACGCTAAGTCCTCACGAGCTCTCAAGACGTTGACCATGACCTAGTGATACTCAGTACGAAACACAGTGGTCGTAACACGGGTTGGACTTACATATATAATATGCTTGCATTGATTTCCGTTTCCCGCATCTGGACAAGTACACCTCGGAACTTTAGAGATAGTAACCTGGTAGATATTGCCCGTAGAACCGGCAATGTCAAACTTCTCCTCGGGACACTCCCCATCCTCACCAACGCCCTTCTCCCGATCGATCAAGAACATCCGCTGCGTAGTCACGCGCTGTAAGCGTTCCAAGTACGAGACTGGAGGTTTGACCCTGAATCGCTTGACGCGCTTCTCTGCTGGCTCTCCACCCTCAGCTTTCTTCTTGCGTTGGCGCTTCGGTTTGGACGTTGATGCGAGACCGGCTTGGGCTTCATTGGCGGCGAGGGCAGAGAAGAAATCAGCTTCCTCTCCTCGTTGGTCCTTG
Organism: Cadophora gregata; assembly: GCF_030347475.1. Classification (NCBI taxonomy): domain Eukaryota; kingdom Fungi; phylum Ascomycota; class Leotiomycetes; order Helotiales; family Ploettnerulaceae; genus Cadophora; species Cadophora gregata. Next base: position 1,121,921 of record NW_026695936.1, on the reverse strand, counting down.
GAAGTGGATGAGGGTGAGGAGTGAGCTTCTTTACGTTTCTTGGGCAATTGATCCTTGGAGGGAGTTTTACTGGCTAAAGAAGAAGTCATATTCGTCGAGGACATTCCAACTGTACTGGATTTGGTCGGTGACATGTACGTGCGAGACGCCATATTGCGGCCAACAATCGAGGCTGGAAAGTAAAATCAATGATCCAGTCAATTGAGTTTTCGAATGATGAACTAGTAGGCTCTGGGCTGATTACGGGCCAGGAATTCTAATCAGTGACCGGCCGTGAATTCAAGTTCGGAGGTGGCGTTGTCTGGTTGATGCTTTGTTTGAGAGAAGGAAGAAGCGAGGTTGAGTGGAGTCGCGCATGCCAAGCTTCAGCTCGACGCCAAATCATCTGATCTGACTAGTCCCAATAAGGCTCTAGCGCATGCCCTCACCAAAACCAAAATTTTCGCTGATCGTCTTCTCTTCTTCTCCAGTCTTAAGGCATTCACCTATACATCCTGTTCTGGCTCATTGTTTCACCGCCTCGCGGTATGCAATGAAGCATGGGGTTTACTCTGTATTCTCCATGTTATCTGTAGCCTCTGTCATATTCACGAATAGCCTAGAGGAAGCGCCTTTTATAATCCTGCTGATGGCTCGAGTTTTCACTCAATGTATCGGTGGGTTCGCTTAGTGCCTACAGAATCCTACCTTGATGGAGTCGATGATTTGTGACGGATTTGTTGGAAGACCGAAAGATTGACGTGAGGCACCTCTTCGTGGCTGTCACGTCCCAATGGTGTTGATGTATTTACCACCATCTCTTTTTGTCTACTCTAGACCACCCGGACCTTCGAAAATACTTCATATTACATTGTCCAAGTGTACCACATTTCATTGCAGTCCGCGCAACCATGCAGCGAGAGGAAATTCCATGTGTCGATTTGTCCAGCAGGAATCTGGGCAATGCTTATCACATTGATTTCCCACCTGGATAGACAATCTTCCAGACTCAATTCGGTGGCCCAATAACTGTGGAGACTTCAACCTCTGCCAGGGATTCAACCTCATCTGGTTTGTTCCAAAAGGCTTGCGATACATGTCTATGAATATTGAATTGTGCTCTGTGCATGGTATTGATCATATCCGCAGCGGCTGGAAACATCATCGGGCCTCTCCTAGCGGGACATTCTCAACGCCTAAGCTTCATTCTGATATTTCGCCTCCGTCAACTTTGTTTGACCCCATTATGAAAAGCTAATGGATAATATTGGAAGCATTCTCTAGTATTCCGATAGTAACCCCTTTGAAAAACAGGGGGCTCTTCACTCAAATGGAACGCAGGAGAGAAACGATGAATGAAGCAAATCAATGGAAGCAGATGAAGACATAAATGCACGATAGCTTAAAATTTTGAGAAACGTATTCATCAAGCTTAACTGTAACTACTCCTTAGTAAGGCGACAGCAACCATTTCTGAAGAGGCCAGCCTATTCTTTAAGCTCCCCGACCATTACGAGCTGCTCCGGCTGCTCGAACTCCAGGTCACTGAGTGACCCGAGGCGCTTTGGGGAGGTGGAACTGTGGAGTAAGATTTCGAACTGATGAATGGAGAATTGTTCGCGTAATAAATCCGTAACAAAGCTTGCATTCAGGAGTGGGTTTCCTTCATTGTAGATTATTGATGAGAGCTATTTATGAAGTCCTGCAGTTGAGAGCTCCACGCCAGACTCGACGTTGAAAGAGAATTGAGGTTCGTGGCCAGGACTGCACTAAGAAGAAACGTGCACCAACCTGTCCTGGGCAGGGATTCAACACGATCTGCGCTAAACCGCAAAGGAGCAATTACGCTTCAGGTCACTTTGGGCTTTGAGAGTTGCTGAGAATACGAGAACCTGCGTTGGGCTTTTCTCCCACCGTCCACAACTAACCAACTCGAATCAACTATGTCTGCTGTAGCTCCCCCGGATCCCTCACAGTCCTCCTCTTCAGGTTCGTTGTCTCATCGCTTCCGAAGCCCCTCGCCCATCTGGTCTGTTGTTACTGATACATTGATTGCATTTAGCCCCCAAGAAGAAGACCAACAAGAAGAAAAAAGCGGGAAAAGGGAAGACGACTGAAGAAACTCTCAAGGTTCCTGGAAATGGGAAGGAAGCTGGCTCGGAAAATGGGGATGTAGAGGGCGATGAGGACTCAGGGCAATCGGCTGCGGTACGGATGACACCTGTTCAATTTACGAATGTCATCAAGAAAGATGTAGAAGTTCTGACTTGATGCGCAGAATACACCTCGCGATGCAGCTTTCTCTGAGAGTACCAAACTGCAAACGAATGGTCACAATCATGATTCGACCAGCAATGGCCACGCCATCGAGCATTCGTCACAGTCGGGCAGTCAAATGGAGCACGGAACATTGGGTGGATCAGATGACAAACAATTAGAGACCTCAGATGCTAGCTTACGATTCGATGCCATGTCGCAGGAACGAGAAGCTCTTCGTCTTGAGGTGGAACAATTGCGGAAGGCGCTGGAGGATATCCAGGGGAAGCATTCTGAAGAGATAGCGACGATCAAGGGACAGCACACAGAAGAAATCTCAAGCATCGAGTCAAAGCACACGGCCGAAGTTTCTACGATTAAGGGTCGGCACGAGGAGGAGGTTTCAACTATTCGAGCCGAACTAGAGGAGACCGAGTCTGCGAAGGATCATGCTGAGACACAGTACCAATCACTCCTAGGGCGCATTAACACTATTAAGTCGAGTTTGGGAGAAAGGTTAAAAGCGGATAAGCAAGAACTCGCCGAAGCGAAGGAGCAGATCGAGGAGCTCGAATCTCAGAACGAGTCCTTGCAGAACAATGTCAAAAGTCTGGAGGGGGATATTAAACGGCTGGAGCAAGAGGCTCACGAAACCTCGAAAGAATTGTCCAGTTTGAGAAATCGGCACAACTTGTCTCAGCAGAATTGGGTCAGTGAACGAGAAGATCTGGTTCAGCAGACCAGGCAGCTGAGAGATGAGGCCGAAGCTGCCAAAGAGGCAATGGGAGATTGGGAGGTTTTTGCAATGGAGGAGAGATCCATGCGAGAAGGGTTGGCGGAGCGAATCAAAGACCTGGAAGAGCAGTTTTCGATCCAGAAAGAATCCTATGAGGAGGCTGTATCTGAACGAGACAGTCGATCGCAAACATTGGAAGGTTTACAGAGAGCCTTACAAGATGTTCAGGAGTCCCGGAAAAGGGAATTGAGAGAGATGGTAGAATCTTACGAAGAGCAGCTCCAAGCTCTCAAGAAGCTTGTCCAGGATTCTGATTCTAGGGCTACGGAAGCCGAGGCATCAAAGGGAGCGCTACAGGCCGAGGTCGACCGTCTGGAACCCTTTGAGAAAGAGATTAAGGAGAAGAATCTTCTCGTCGGTAAATTACGGCACGAAGCAATCATTTTGAATGACCACCTCACGAAGGCCTTGAGGTATCTGAAAAAGGCCAAACCGGAAGATAATATTGATAGGTATGTTCGTATGTTAAGCAAGCTCCCGCCTATGCTTACTTTCTTAGACAAATTGTCACTAACCATTTCTTGCACTTCCTTGCTCTCGACCGGTCTGATCCGAAGAAGTTTCAGATACTGCAATTGATAGCATCATTGCTCAACTGGACCGACGAGCAGAAAGAGCAAGCGGGTCTTGCGAGACCGGGTGGATCGAACAGCAGTTTACGCTTACCCATGTCACCATTCTACCGTACTCCAAGTACGCCCTCTCTCTCCTCAGAATACTTTACTGAGACTCCTACGAACAAGGAGTCGTTGGCAGACCTGTGGACAGGCTTCCTTGAGAGGAGCGCCGAAGAGGGTTCTGCTGCTGGGAGTAGGAGTGGCAGCGTGAGTAGTTCGGTCGTAAGACCAGAGACCAGAGGTGGCGAATCAGGCTCAAGAGGGTAGTCGATGTGAAAAGACGATAGATCTGTTTCCTGTATTATATACATTGCGATGGGCGTTGGGTGCAACAGGCGACTGGCTGGCTGCCTCACAATTCGAATTTCTGCAATGTTATATTTTGAATTAAGAGCATGTTTGCCAGATTGATGTATTTGTCAGAGTTCTTTAGAGTTCAACTACTATAGAGCTGTGCTGACGAGGTTAGCACAACATGCAAGCCAGTGAGAGGAGGCTCCAGTCGGAATTCGCTCTTACCGAAGACTTGCTGTCCGTTCTATGGCGATGACCTGGAGCAAACATATTCGGAGTCGCGTGAACCATTGCCACACTTCATATGCTTTACTTAATCTGTCCAAGACTACGAAGATGTTGTTCCTGCTCATGTGATTGATCCGGAAACTGGTCGTGGCCGAAGAGGAATTGTTCATTGAGGGAATGGTCCTCAAAAATGCCAAAAGAGATCGCCAAGGACAACGAAATGCACGAAATCGACACTGTCACGAATGCCATTACAAGTCTGGATGTCACATTGAAGGCACTCATCCTCAATATGGCACAAGACCCCGGTCGTCGAAGGGTTTGCTCGGTTTATGTTCCGGGGATCAAGCTCGCTGCACAATACCTTGTGAAGGCTACTATTCAGCTTTCTACAGCTTGACTTGATAGCAACTATCCCAGCACACATGATCAGGAAATTAGGTCTGAGATCTGGAACGTGACTATCTTCGTTGGCAAAGATACGGCATTTTTTCAGCTAAAGAGCAAGATCCGCAGCGTTACTCTTGATTCGCAGCCCTCTTCATCACAGAGTGGGTTTACACCACAGCAGCTCAGATTCGACATGTTGACCTTGGGTTTGATGCTCCTCGTTCACGCATAGATGTTGTTGAAAGCGATTTCATGCATGCGAACAATTTGCACTCGCCGATCAGGCTCGAGGATTCTAATCGGGCGCGTGCTTGCATTGCTCACAGCCAGCTTACTGGTTAAGAAGCTCCAGATAGCTCCAAATGATCTGTTTGCAAACTTTTTGAAGGCCATGGACAAACCACACTCAAAGTTACGTGACTGCTCACACTGCTTCGATGGCTCTTCATGGAAATGTTAAAGTGGACAGGGAGACGGGTTTTTTGTTGATACTTGTATGTCTGACTTAGATAGTCGAAGAATACGCTGTACTCCACCGTATCTAGGCGCGATGATTCCTAATTCCAAAAGATAAACAGTAAATCCTCTGGCTCCTAAAAAGAGCTGGGTGGAGAGCAATGACGTTGGGGAATTGAGAATCCTCACCTCCCTTATCATAAATTAATGAAGCTTTTGCTCACAGTGAGCAGTATCTTCTATACTGTGATAAAGGCTGACTGTTAAGTAGTTTTCGTTACAAGCAAGAGCCTAGTGATCTTCCGTCGCGATGTTTTGCTAGACTCGTAATGGTGAGATACAAGGGCCCCACTTTCGCGAAGCGAGTCAAAGAGTCAACAAACAACAAAAACAATCAGAACACGTCAAACTTGGACAGCAAGAACTTATAGAAATTGTAAAACAAGCTCCTACCGCCCCTAAGATGAGAGAAGCCACCTTCTCCGAGATGAAGGGTGTTTTTTTGTGTCGTGATCCACAGGCCGAATTTGCTGGGATTCCTCCAGCGCTGGCAGTGCTGGAGAGGTTGTTAGTTGCATTTCTGCAGCAAGTGCCCCGGTGTTGCATTGTTTCTTGCTGATATTTCACGCAGTCTCACGCGAATTTCGTGTCGATAACATTGTCGATGCTGTAATTCCGCATATTTTGTTACTTATTGGGGAAGAACTTTGCCGGACTTCCAGATCCACCTCAAGACGGGATTCCCACTGTGAACCTCAGCAAACAACCTAACACACCTCGAAATTTCCAATTTTGTGTAGGTGTTGTCGATTTGTACCTTGCGGCAGTTGAAGTATAATTTGTAGTGGCTGGTAATGGATGATGACAGGGCCAATGAGTCGAGTCATAGCCTCTAAGTACCGTCACTTGGATGCACTTCAAATAGTGGATAGATACATATCTCCTGTTCCTGTATGTTTGTCGGTCAGCCTCTGAAGAATAACTCTCCCATTATCTGTCGTGCAATTAACACTTCCGACAGAAATTTACAACACTGGTGAAACCACTGACAACATCACAAACAAACAGATCTGCAAGTAAATGCGCTGGCTGCAAACGAATCTACCATCTTGGGATCTTATTTAAATACAGACCATATCGACTTCCTCTCCGACTTTTCTAACTAAGAAAGTATCAGCAATTTATCAATCCTCACCATTCCAACTACGAGTCTCACCAGTGTCTCCAAACACCAATCCTCACAACCACATACCGACTCGTCATGTGCTGGATCCTGTACAAGATGTGTGAAAGCTTCAGGACTCGATCAGTGAGGGATACTCCAACAATGAAGATGGGTCTTCGTGGCGGGTTTACACAGAAATCGGGAGCGAATCGTCTTCAATCCTGGTTCAGCAAGCTGAAACCCCATTTTCGGAAAGCTGAAGGGCAGGGAATAGTTGGTTCGTAGCTTTCTGTCAATTCTCAAGTTGAGCAAGCGTTAAACAATGACCGGTCATCCAGTGACTGCGCAGGACGAAGTGCCTGGTATGCGAATCACCTTCAATGTGAGCAGCGAGTCGTCGTTGTGACAGGGTCGTGCGGAGATGGCAGGTCTGCTTGGTACATATCGGGGTATTTGGGAGTCTTGGTTAGATCTGGTTAGTTCTCGGACACTCCATTGGCAGCTATCATCAACGGAAAACATTGTAGGAGAGGGGCCGAGCCAATGAGGGGGGTTGAAATAATTGGCTCGTGGCAGGGACTTGGGTTGATGAGAGATGCTTAGGTCACACATTCATGCGCGTGCGCTAAAGTTTTCGATGGATTCTTACTGATTTGAATGCCTCATTGGTGATTACCGGATTTCTCACAACGTTCCGATTGACGTGACTTTGGAACCTACCTACATAGGCAGTCAACTTCAATTAAGCGAGACAGTGGGGCGGATAAACAAATGGCCTGCTTCAAGTCATAATCGAGTTTCGTTGTCTGCACTACCATACCGCTTGTTGCAAAATAGAACGAGCGATGGTGGTTGGCTGCCAGCCATGTCAGTCACAGCTTCTAAAACACGAAATTTGCCAGAAAGGATTGATACCATCACTTGAGCCACCAACCTCTAATTGAGAAATGCAGCGTCATCGGCTGGAATTTAACTTCAGGGTCATGGTACAGTTTCGAACGAGACTCTCAATTATTAGGAGAGCTATATTATTACCAACCTGAAGTACAGAGAGCCAAATGCTCAAACGTTATTTGGATAATTGGCCCGCCTAGTGAAGACATTGAGGCTTGAGCTTGAGATAAGAGCAGTCCGATCATATGAAGTACTAATGCATATTCACACGTTCATGTGATGACATATTCTCAGCTCAACTGCCGAAATCAATGACCCAGAGTTGGAAGACTCGAACTCGGTAAGACCCCGCGCAACGATGCCGTACAATTCAAGTCAACTTCGTCCCAAGACAACGATGAACTAGCGAGGCGAAAGTGCTGATGGTAACAGTTCCTCCACAGCAAATCCAAACAAAAAGCCCAAAGCAGATCGAAACTCTTCCACGCCACCCTGTACCAACAACGATTCCACTCTAAAGTCTAGATCCACATCCACGGCACCGTCATCCACAATAATTGTCGAGCGTCGTACGCCAACGCGAGTCAAGCAGCTCAATAACAAAGACTCCCCTAAGCCGAAGCGAAAGAAGCAGACCTTCCAAAGAAACATCATCCGCGTCATCTGTGTCCACGTCAAAACGTAAGAAAAGTGCGGAGACATCCAGTACTACAAACTCCCGTATCCAAGCCTTCAGTTCCCGTACCGCACATATCAAGTCAACGACCCTAGTACGAGTTCTTTATACGAATCAGTCCCAAGTCACTATTACCGTAATCTAATTCGAGGCTTCTTGAAACCTACACTAATCTGGATGATGCGAACAACAAGGTCGCCAGTCAGTGGGCAGAGGAGCAGTCAACCGGAAATATGGATCACGTCAAGGACGTGGAGGAAGATGGGAGAATTTGGTGGGCAGCTTTGGATAAAGATGCGTTGCGTCTAAAGAAAGTCGAACTTGAGCTTCGCGGCATCAGAGGCAAGAAATACTCCTAGAGATCCTAAGAGTACCATTACATCCACGCAGAATGCTCCCAAAAACTTAGTTCCAGATGTTAGGATGTGGGCAAAGGATATCAACGAGGCTCTGCTTGGTACTGACGAAGATTGTCACTATACGAAGAGCAGGGAAAAAGTGGCGCTATTGCGAAGATAACTTTCTAGATATCGTTGTTTTGGCAAGAGTCAGTGTCTAGTCATAGAGCCCTTGCTCGAACCGCTCTGTCTCATAGAATAGTGCCGAGATAGTGTTCCCATTAAAGATTCGCCCTTCCAGTGCATTAACAGCCTAACTTTGTTAGTACGTAAGCAAAGTATTAAGTGCATATAAGAACTCACCCTCAATGCAGAAAGAGGACTCGTAAACTTGACGAAGACCTTCGGAGAGGTGCCATGCCTGTCGATATAGACGCGTTCCACTCGCCCATACTATTCTCGTCAGTCAAAATCTGCAGGATCTGAATAATCCACCATACCTTATCAGCACATTCGTCCCCAATTTCCTGCATCAGGCCTCCATCTCCAGCGCCTTCAACCTCCTCGTCAAGGTTCATACCATCGACCATGCCCCTCAGAACAATCACCTCCGACATGGGACCAAACTTCCCCACTTCCTCTTCCTTCTCAGGAACATTTTTCTTCCCACCTATAATTTTGCCCCGTCCACCAGGCTCTCTAAACCCACCTCCCTCAGCATCAGACTTTTTCTTTCGCTTCTCGATCTGTACACGAAGAGGATTGACGATTCCGGATTCCTCAGCACCAAGACCTTTGCCCTTGCTCCACCCATACTTAAACATTAATCGTTCTGCAAAGCCTTTCTGACCAGGCCGTAACGATCTTGGGGCATCCTCACTCTCAGCCTCATCGTCATCTGGTTCTTCTGCAAGAGCTTTCTCTAATTCTGCTTCTGAGCTGGGTATGTCGCTTGGAGGTGGTGGAAGGTTGTAACGGACGGGAGCTCGGGATATCGCCCCCGCGGGCAACGATTCGGGAGCTGGAGGAGGAACATCTTCGGGAGGTGGTGGTGGAGGGGGTGCAGGACTGTATGTATCTGAATCCACGTTGCTGTCCGTGCTCTCTTGGGGTTTCTTCAGAGAGTCCATTGGAGGTGGTGCGAAAGAGTAGTTCGGAGGCGGAGCAAATTGATCTAGTCATTTCAGCAAGTCGGACCAGAATCGAAGAAGTCCAGAACTCACTGCTCATCTGTGGACGGTAATCTTCCTCATCACTGTCCTTCTCGCTTGACTTCCTAGCCATCCTATGAGCATACAACCGATCCTTCCACTCCCTAACCTCTCGAATCTTCTCATCACTGTGCTTATACTCCTCGTAATTGTTCGGTCGCGACGGATCATAAATATCATCCCAGTCCTGCACAGCTATATATTCTTCCCTTGGCTTGTTCTTTTTCCTTCGCTTTCCACCTCTTTGTCTCTTCTCCCCTCCATAGAAACCATTCACATCATCATCATCCAGGCCCGTCCAGTCAGCCAAGGTAGTCTTTGCTGCTGGTCGGACTGGGTTTTGGGGAGCAGATGAAGGACTAGAGACGTTGCGTGAACCTGTCGTGTCTCCTGGCACGGATTTGGGAAATGAGGGTTTTGGTTTGGGCTTTTGCGACAACTGTGGTCGTTTGGTCGGTTGGAACCGTAAGGCTGCTATATATATGTGTCAGTACTATTAAAATGAAGACTGTCAAACAGTGCCACTTACCTGAATCTATCTGTGGTTTCTTAGCTGACCCATCATCTGCTGCATCTGCTGGTTTGAAGACAACGGGCCCTTTCGAAATTGTGCCAGGGGTTGTGGATTCCGGGTCTAGCAAATTTGCATAGAGTGAAAGACCACCACTTCGAGGCGTCGGGGTCTGGCTAGGATTCGACATACTGGCCGAATGGCTGAGATGTGAAAGTTGTTTGTTTCGAAGCCGTCAACATGAACTCGAGCTCTCAGCCTCATCCATGAGGCTAGCCGGTGAAATGCAATATTAGTCAGCATGAATTTAAGCTCATCCTTGCTCCTATCTCGGCGATAAGACGCCATACAGACTTCAAACAGCAAGCCCAGGAGGAAATCAGACGTCAGTTGGTCCAGACATCTGCAAGTGCGCAAAGTCTACGTGCAGCACATGCCAATCAGAAGCTAGTTCTTCTCGTCCCAATTGCACTGCTGGAAATTCCAATCGATATAATAATTTCTGAGAAACGCTCTCCAGTCGTTTTCATAACTTAGCATCCTCGGTTCATCAACAAAGAGTTCGCTATGGCTACGACACTTTCCAATTCCTTCTCAGCGGGAGATAATGCTACCGCCATTATCATCCCTTCCAAACCCAATCCTCTCGTCATATCCTATAAGCAACTTTCTGCTGAAATCCTCTCTTTTCAAAAGAAGCTGGCCAAGTTAGGCGTCACTCCTGAAGCTGCTGTCTCGATAGCTCTCCCGAATACCTACGAGTTCATTGTTGCATTCTTAGCCAGCGCGTGGCAGAGGGGCATTGCAGCTCCCCTCAACTCGGCATACAAACAGGAGGAATTCGAGTTCTACATTGACGATTTGAAGTCCGCTGTTGCGCTTGTTCCAAAAGGCTCTTATGCCAAAGATGGACCTGCTGTTCGAGCTGCGAGGAAGTACAGTGCTGCTATTGCAGAGTGCTATTGGAATGGACAAGAAGTAGTGTTGGATGTCAAGGACGAGGGGAAGCTCAAGGGAAAGGGAAACCAGAAACTCGAGACAGCCCAGCCAGACGACATTGCCCTCGTACTCCATACCAGTGGTACCACTGGTCGTCCCAAAGCTGTGCCATTGACACACAAGAATCTCACCCGCACGATGAAAAACATCAAAGCTACCTATGAGCTCACACCTGCCGACAGAACCATGCTCGTCATGCCACTCTTCCACGTCCATGGTCTCCTGGCAGGCTTCCTCGCTCCCCTCTACAGCGGCGGCTCAGTGATCGTGCCTCTCAAGTTCTCTGCCTCCGAATTCTGGGACGACTTCATTACCCATGGTGCCAACTGGTATACCGCGGTCCCAACAATCCACCAGATCCTACTCAAGAACCCTCCTCCACAAACCAAGCCCAAGATCCGTTTCATTCGCTCATGCTCCTCTCCTCTGTCTCCAACCGTCTTCCATCAGCTAGAAGCAGCCTACAATGCCCCGGTTTTGGAAGCATACGCCATGACCGAAGCCGCCCATCAAATGACCTCCAATCCTCTCCCACCAGCAAAGCGCCAACCAGGAAGTGTAGGCATAGGCCAGGGCGTAGAAATCCGCATCATCGACCAAGCCGGCGAAGAAGTTCCTCAAGGTTCAGAAGCAGAGATCTGTATCCGCGGTGAGAACGTCACGAAAGGCTACCTCAACAACCCTGAAGCCAATAAGTCATCTTTCACAGCAGAGGGTTTCTTCCGCACTGGTGACCAGGGCAAGTTGGACAAGGATGGTTATGTCGTCATCACGGGACGGATCAAGGAGTTGATCAATAAAGGAGGCGAGAAGATCTCACCGATTGAGTTGGACAATGTGCTCGCTAGACATCCTAAGGTAGGCGAGGCGGTGAGCTTTGCCATTCCCGATGAGATGTACGGGCAGGAGGTTGCGGTGGCTATTGTGCCGAAAAATGGGGAGAAGATTAATGCGGAGGAGGTGAAGGCGTGGGTTGCTGAGAAGCTGGCTAAGTTCAAGGTCCCGAAGAAGGTATGTCTCCGTTTCCTCCTACCACTGTAACCACTCGGACAGTTCGTTCTTATTTGGAGCTCGGTTACCATTTCGAACTCTTGCTAATTTGATCCTAGGTATATTTCACAGACAACATGCCCAAAACAGCAACAGGAAAGGTGCAGCGCCGAATCGTGGCTGAGATCATGGTGAAGCAAGACACGCCCAAGGCGAAGCTGTAAAGACATCAATTGCACGGCGGCGGTCGAATATTGCTCTGCACGGTGATGATAGTGTAGTCGAGCTGTAAATGAGGAATAGAGAGGATAGATTCCGGCATAGAAAGATATGAGCCCTTTCCAGATACCAGCAGCCGGAAGGGCCATGCTAGATATAGAGTAGATATTTAGATAGATGTGTAGAAAGACAGACAGACAGACAGGTAGAGAGACAACGATGTAGAGCAGGAAGATATTTAGAGATATTTGTAACATCAACGCTTATATCAACACGTCTTCTCCATCTTCTCTCCGAACCTTGTTCTCACATTCAAGAACAGGAAGCTCCGTCTTCTTTGAATTCCATCCACTTCCAAAGCAAGACAGCGAGACAAATGGACAGACATTCGGATAACATAACAAACAATTCACCTCCTCATAGTAACTAACCTACAGAATGAGAAACATGACAAATACAGTTTAAATCTCTCCACCGCCCCCGTCAAGACAATACCTCCTCACACTCGACACCCTTCCTGTTCACGTCTACTTTTACCCTCACTCTCTACTCAACCTAAACTTGAGTCGAGTTTTCTTTCTCGTTGTCACACAAGACCTTCCTCCTCTTCACACTTTCCAGTTATGACGAGCACACAGCACGCAAGCAATCCCACTCTCACTCTCCAATTAACATCAAACATCACACAAACCACCAACTAACCAGCCGCTCCACTCCCACACTCCCCTCCCATCCTTCGCATTCCCCCTCCCGACAACTCCTCCCCTGCAAAACATGAAACAGCCCACCATCAACCTCACACACCCAATTGAAACGAATTGACTTTTTTTTTTTCATTCGTCACCATCTACAGTACTCGTACTCTATTTATTGTCAAACAAGACAGCATCAGATGGAGACTAGGGAGGGGAGGGAGGTTCGGTCCGTCCGTTGGAGAAAGATTGGAGTGCGAGGTAGTGAGGCGAGGTAGGCATGAGTGCTTGGAACGTTCTTAAATAGTTTGACAGGTTGGGATGACCATGAATGATTGTCAATTTTCAAAGAATGAGAAGTTTGGGATATGTCTTCCGAAGTATAGTATCTATTCGAGAGAAAGAGAATGGGAATGAATGCCATGTGAGAATAAATGTGGTGAGAAGGCAGAAAATAGTAATTGTATTACACGAATGACGAGAGCACACAAAAATGATATTGTCACAGGAACCCGATTTCAGAAATGAAAAAATAGTAGCAATACGATCCAGAAGCAATGTACAAGGTGTATGGAATTTGACTGTCCTAATGTCCTCCACTTTACCATCAGCGTCCGTCCAAGTAACACCAGAGATTCCAACCCACTCCTGCAACAACCACCTCACTTAATCGCCCGCCAGCAAGCATACAGCCGATCACGCGGAACGTCCAATAAAGAGGTCGTAAGCACATGAGAAGGATATAGGCCAAGCCGGAGCCAGTAGACCATATTCCCTAAACGCACGTAACCCGAACCGCAACCAGAATGATCCTAATGAAGGTCGCACAAAACGCTCAATGATTGATGACTTGCTTCGTTTTGCTGATGAGTTGTAATTATAAAAAGACAATGAGAACGTGGCAGATTAGGTCTATGGTAAGGCAAACTCAAGAAAAACGCCAACATCCCAATGCTCTACAACATCATTTGCAACAGACCACCGAAGAAGGAAATGCCGACAGCAGCCTGGCTGAAGCCGAAGTTGGTAGCATCACTCTTTGGTGTAGAAGAAGAGCTGGAGCCACCGGTAGTGGAAGAAGATCCGTCCAAGGTCTGGGTGGTAGCGGTGGCGCTCTTGCAGATGAACTTGCCCTGAATGATGCTTCCCTTTCCGCCGGATTGAGACTCGAAGCCGGAGCAGGTGATGGCTTGTTGAGATTGGATGTTGAAACCACCCTTGACATCCTCAAGCTTTGGCAGCTCGGGGCTGTGCACTTGTTAGCTTACGTTCTGATAAGTAATAAGCTGCGATACATACGTAGTGAAGTTTCCGGAGAAATCAATGGCACCTGCAACGGATGTCAAGGCTGGGAAGGCGATGGCGTGCAGAGCAGTGTTGTTGGCGATTTGGTTTGCTCCTCCGACGCTCTTCAAGGCTGGGAAAGTAATGTTGGCGAGCTTGGCATTGGCGACAATGGCCAAACTTCCAACACCAGTTGCAAAGCTTCCGATAGAGGTCAAGTTTGGTGCGGCAATGCTTTCCATGTAGTTTCCGTAGAATCCCATGGATCCGTTGACGGTTGCCAAGGAAGGAATCTTGATGCTAGAGACATTTCGGAAGGTCATATTAGCAGCCCAGATCAGGTTGGGGAAGGTGACAGCCAACTGGTTGCCATTGGCATTGATGTTAACGGCGTTGGTGATGTTTGCAATCTGGGTATCGAATTGCTTCAAGTTGTTGTTATTGTCAATCTGCAGGGTACCAACAGTGTTCAAATTGATACCGCTAAGGGTAGTCAAGAAGGTGTTGCTGATAGTGACACTGTCGGCCTTGGAGAGAGGTCCAGAGAACGACAAGGATGGGAGAGCGGGGAGGGCCTCCCAGTAGATGGTCTTAACGCTGGTCAAGGCATCGAATTGGAGGGTTGAGAGGAAGGTCAAGTTGAAAAGTCTGAACTCTCCGCCGATCGAGGTGATGGAGGAACTTGTCAAGCTGACCAGACCACCAGCGCTCTGAGAGGTCAAGTTTCCTCTGACTTGTTGTGGTCCCTCGATGGCGATCTGGCCGCTGGCGGTGCTACCAAGGACAATGCTTCCAGCGACAGTCGTGCAGCCAGAAAGCAGACTGGCATCGGCTTGGGAGTTGACGGTGACGGTGGGCTGGGAGCAGATGGTTGCAGTTTGGGCTGGAAAAAGATCGAGTCAGTACAAAGGTTCCAATTGTTCCCAAAACATTCGGTCATCGCCTCTTCTTTTTCCGCAGATATCCGTTGAGAGTGAATTGATGATCTGCGAGACCGAGAAGAGTCGAGGGGATTGGTTGTAGATGACTTACCAGCAGCGACACCGAACACGGCGAGGGCCGGGAGAAGCGTTTGGGCGAACATTTTTGATGAAATTATGCTGTTACAAGTACTTTCCAGAGGTCAGCACAGCTCAATTGCACGATGTGATGGGCCGCAGAGTCCGCGTCGATAGAATTGGAGAGGTGGGTGTTGTTGTTGGGGTGATGGCGAAGAATGGACGGATGAAAGCCGCGTGGATGGCTTTCGCGGGTGAATGTGGAGATGGAGATGTGATGTGATGCCGCAGAATTGGTTTTCTTTGATAGGACGAGTTCAGGTTTGGAGAAGGGCAGGCAGGGAAGGGACTGTTTGTCTAACCGGACACTGCTTCCTGCTGTTTTGTGATGCGGCGTTGGGCGGCGGTTTGATGGTGGACCTGGCTGGGAGGGAGGGAGGGAAGGTGACGGAAAGATAAAACACGCAACGTACCTTCTTTTGGGGTTGGGTGGCTCGTGTTTGTTGACTGAAGCAGAACCGAAGAATTCAACGGTAGCTATCTGCTCTTCTCTTTGACGATTGACACAGAACGTTGGAATTAATAGATAGGCCTTAACGAGAGTGGTGAAGAGGAAGAGAACACGGGCAGGCGAGACGTCCAAACTTGTCGAAGAAGTTTCAAGGAGAAGAAGTGGCTTGGAGATGGTGGATGAGTAGAAGACACGAGCAGAGCCAGAGACAGGGACGGAGGCCGGGCCACACTACACCACACTACACCACACCACACCACACCACACCAGCAAGGAGGGCCGATGCGCGAAAGTTAGCTCGCTCGGAGCAGTGCAGGCAGGCAGGCAGGCAGGCCAACAGCAGGGATACCGGGCCAGGGAGAAGCCAGGGTCCGGCCAGTTAAGGGGAAAGGTGGGGTGGGCCGCTGTGCGGCGGGTAGCAGCTATTGGCCCGGTGCCTGTGGTTGCTAGCGAAGGTCAAGCCGGCTAGGCCCAAAGCACTTTCTGGCCAGGATTTCCAAGATTCTCTCCAGCGCAAAAACTGGAGACGCCGAGATGAGATGAGCTCGACTCCTATCAGCAATTTATCAGTGGGTGAGACACCGACACGACACGACACTCGATATTTGCTGTTGAATTGCATCGTCACGATCACCATATCGTCATGTGCATAACCTGCAATCAATCCCGTTGTCAACTTTCTGACTCTGCTTTGCTTCCTGTCATTTCTGCAGATGCAATTGCAGCGGCCGCAGGAGGTTGGGCCAGCCATCTTCAACTACTGGAACGGACTGATGGTGTCTGTCCCAACCACCATCAAGTCAAGTCAAGAGTAGAGTCTTTGAATTTGGCGCAGACGACTGCAGTGGCTCGGTTGAACAAAGCCAGACGCGAGCTCCTGCACGAACTCCTGCTGGGGGGTCAAGACTGCTGTACGCTGCGTAAGATAATGAAACCAGCCTATCTACTGTACTCCGTATAGTACGGGTAAAAAAGCCTGTTGCGAGCATGCGAGGCGAGTTACTATTTGCCCGTTCTGGCTGTATATCTTGGCTGCCGCGACATTTCGAGCTACACACGCCACAAGCCAGCTGGGAAAAAGCTCCAGAGACGTGAATAATTGCCCCAATCGCGCTTCAGTGCTGTGTCCCTGCAACACCTTCACAAGCCCGGGTTCGATGCCCTCGAGACTCGAAGAAGAGGAAAATGCAAGCTGAGATAGGCCCCCTTGACAGCTTGATATCAAGCTAAGGGCAACGTACGATACAACCCCAGGCGTGAATACGAATATTTTGCCTCCTGATATCTCCAGCCAAAATAGCTGCAATGCACGCGCAATTCTTGCTGGCAGGCTCTTGGTCCAAGTCCCAACTTAGGTAGCATAAGGACAAGCGCCATCTACATGGCGTAGAAGCCGTGGAACGAGTGGAAGCCCATCCCAGCACTAACTGCTCTCCCGCGAATCTAGGGTCTTCTATTGGTAAACTCCAACCTCTGTTCTTTTAACTTTTCAACACTTCCAGGCTGGATTGACACCAGGAAATCTTCAACCTGCTTCCAGCCACAAAGAACTCTTGTGTCGCCACATCTCAAGCGGCTCGTGGATCTTCGATACGGCAAGCACATGCCGAATAGAAATCCCACTCACAAAAATGCCACCCCACCATTAGGACGCACCATCAGATTCACGTCTACAGCGCGTCTGGAAATAGATCCTATTTGCAGACCGCGTACCTCCGTACGGACTCCTCCACATATTTTGCCTCCCCACCATCCATGAATCCAGAAAGAGCTTGTTTCTCCTCGATTCCCGAAATACTTCTTTGTCCCCACGCCGAATTTCCGAAGCGAAACAACAAAACAAAGTTCTTGAGAACCATGGCATTACCTCGGTTGGGTGAGATACCTGGGACTGTATCAATATCACGTCTCGAGCTGCCTTCTCCTACAAATGTTGTATTGTCCCCAGATTCATGATACAAATCCAGTACTATGTGTATGGACCGCAAACTCCTTATCAGCATTCATCCAGTACGGCCTCAATGTCTTCAATACTGTCGATGACGATACCTGAGGTCTGTGACACCTCCATCCAAGGATATTTTTATCCCCCTGTCTCTCGCTTCTGCAGTGGACATTGCTCAATCTCAAATCCTGGCCCTGGTAAAGCCACTATTTACCAACAATATTCCGGCCAGGGGTAAAAGATCTCTAATAAATGCTTGGGATCAAGAAGTGGTCTGGATCGCGAGATCTTGATAACCTGCGTACATGTGCCCGGAAAAATTTGGAAATACCATCATGCACCAGTGCCCGTGGCAAATTGTTCTTTGACTTTGCATTGCGTTCATTGTCTTCTGAGCTGGCAAATGACGTGGAATGCCAATACGTTCGCTGATATTGATGTGCATGGACTCCGGAGATTCTCAACTTGAAATTTCGTTAAGTGACATTCTCAGCGGCAAAGGCAATTTGCGTTCCTTTTTGATTATCGTCCGCGTTATCTCTCAACACTTTGTCGGTTTTCTTGGTACCACTTTTTCGCTGCTTCGAGAACAGGTTGACGCTGTGGACGAGCGGCGGAAATGGCTTCGATGGCTTGGAAGAAGCTAATTCTGGTCGACTCGGAACACATTCTTGAAGCAACGACTGTCCGAAGAAATACCCAGACAGACTCATGAGTCCAATTGAACGAGACAGCGAGCCTGAGGATATCTGCACAGACTGTCGAACATAATTCAGTACTCGCGGAGGTGCTGGAAGGCCTAGTGTTGAAGAGACAGAACAGCAAGAACGAGAACCCAGAGGTGTCACTAGGATTCTTGAGGCACCAATTCTTGACAATAGAAGTCATTGTTGAATGACCAGACCAGGAAATTGGACCGTCTGATATACGAGTCGTTGGGCTGTCGAAGACTTGAGCTAGCCAACGCATATGAGACCACGCATAATAATTCCGAGGATGTCTTTCGGCAGCGACCAATACGACAGTTTTGAGGTCTTGCAGAATATCATGCTCCATGTCTAAATCCTTGAATTTCTCGAGGATCCAACGACGATGGCTCCAGAGCGTTGGTGATTTGGTATGGCGATGAAGTCGTGAAGTCAAGTACCCATCCACAAACCGGAGCTCGTTCCTCAGAAGGTGCTCATGCTCACTTCTAGATCCATTCTCATAGTTTATGATGAGCCTCTTCCGTGTATTTGCCGCTGTGAGATGTTCCGGATCCATTAAAAGCATAACAGCAGTAGCATCACGAAGCTCCTTGTCCTTCTCCTCGTGACAGTCTCTCAAGGACTTGAAAGACCTCTGTCGAGCCACAATAAATGCCTGCACTAATTTGATTTTCGTGACGGCAATATTGTTTCCTTCGACCAGAACATTGCATCCAGCTGGTAGTGTGTGGCTTTTGGGTAGAAACTCTATTTCTAGTAATTCCGAGGATTTGGTGGATAGGGCTGAAGCTATGTCATTGTAGACAGCTTGGAGATTGGCTTTTTGTAATGATGCAGCTGTTTCTGGATCCAGAGCTCTTGACATTGTGCGATATGGGATTCTTATGAAAGCAAACTCAAGTTGCTGCGTGAGTTTTGAATCTGGACATTTCGTTGCATCGAAGCTCGGAGCCTTGTGGGCTAGCCTCGCGTGCCGGGCAACTTTGAACACGATTTGGATGAGGCTTCAGAATCACCTTCCGCTCAGAACATCTGAGAATCGCCTTCACGTAAAGCAACGTACAATTCCACCCTCCCCGACAGGCCTTTTATAGGGCTAATATTACGTCTACAGTATATCCCTCAAAATGCCTTCTCTCCTCCTCCTAGTCTTCATCCTCCAACTGGCGATCCATCTGGTGAACACGTTCGGCGCCGCAACCATAAACCGCCTGGTAAGAGCCTACATCACCAGCATAGTACAATACTCGTAATAGTCTAATATTCTAACAGCTATGGAACCTCTTCAACCTCTTCCCGACCCCGACATCCAAGTCCACAGCCGAGCAGAAAAATCTCAAGGCGCAATACTTCAAGATCAAGCAGGAGATGAACGCAACCAGCAGCCAAGACGAATTCGCGAAATGGGCAAAGCTACGCAGACAGCATGATAAAGTCGTCGAACAGCTAGAGAAGAGCAGTTTGTCTCCCTAACTACCTGTTGCCCCTTTCACCAAGCAAGTAACCTTTAGAGCCTCCCAAGACTGACGCACAATACAAACAGAATCCTCCACCGACACAACCAAATCCCAATTCGACAGCGCCGTCTCCACCCTCCGCTGGCTCGGCACGAACGGTCTACGCATGTTTCTCCAATTCTGGTACTCAAAACAAGCCATGTTCTGGATCCCCAAGGGTTGGGTCCCATACTACGCCGAATGGCTTCTGTCGTTCCCGCGCGCGCCGTTGGGAAGTGTCAGTATTCAGGCGTGGGCTTTGGCATGTGGAGCAGTAATTCTGCTGGTTAGTGATGCGATTGTTGCGCTCGTGGCTTTGGTACAGGGTGATGGTGTTAAGGTGCCTAAGGAGGCTATGAAGGTTCCGGGTGAGAAGGCTGGCGCTGCGAGAGGGGAGAAGAAGGAGTTGTAGGTTCGAGGAGGGTCAGGGCATTATTCGATTGATACATATCACGTTCGATTTCCTACAGGAAAAGATACGGACATCGATTGCTTTGCTATGGCAGGCATGATGCAAAAGCATGGGCACAAAACTATGTGAGCGGTATTGAAGAAGGAATGTCTCTCATCAAAAAGACGCAAAAATCCCCATCGCTTGAAAGCTAGGATTCTGCAACACGAGTGAGATGACTCTTGGCAGAGTACTTGGGCTAGATCTGGGCATACTTTTTGACTTTGAGGACCATGGAGAGAGAGTCGCCCAAAGCTTCGAAAGTGCCACTGTGTGAGTGGGATGGATTTTGGTGTTCGAGGATTGAGAGCCTAAGAAATTATAAGGTAGCTCATTGAATAGCTATATACAAACCATTTTGATAAATGCTCGTTCCTTGCACGCGAAATGTGAGTTCAAAGTTTTCAAGTTTTGTGCTTGAGAAAGCTACCTACAGAAATTTGAAAGAGCTTTTTGATGCTCGGATGGAGCTAAGATATGGAAGCTAGCCGAATTGGATGGCGGTGGAGTGCCAAGCCAGGTACTGCCATCTCACGATAGACTCAGATCCTTGAGAGTTGCGACTGTGTCTTGTTGACTTTCACTTTTGTGACTTTCAACGCTGCATAGTTGCTTCCACCTATTCATTATGGCGGTATCCTGGGGGACGTAAGTGATAACTAGTCCAAATCTCGCCATCTGCTAATTCTCCACAGCATCAAGTCTCTCCTCCTCTTCTTCGGCCCAATCCTTCTCCCCAAAGGCATAGCATACTACCGCTCCATACGCGCCGCCCCCTCCATCCACGGTATATCGATTCGACCAGTTCCCCCGCACGTCTTTCGCGCCCTCACAATCCTCTTCGTCACATCGGGCATCTTCCTCCTCAAGACCATCCCCATCTTCAATCCCGAGAACATCTTCACCCTCACGCAATCCCGAATCCAAACCCCCACCGATGTCCTCTTCACACGACTATCCGCCCTGCGCCCATCAGGCCTTACAGAAACAGACAATCTCTTGCGAAGTCGATTAAACAGCCTCGACTCCCGCCTCCTCTTCTTTCAATTCGGACCCTCCGTCCTTGCAGAATGCACATTCTGCAACTCCGACGACCCAAACTCCTACCTCTACTACTCCATGCCCAGTGTCCTCGCGCCGCACATATTCAACCTCTTCGTCCTCGCTCTCGTTACCTCCGGCCTCTTCATCGGTAAAGAAGGCGCCATATGGCGCACCACCGCCACCATAGGCGCAGCCTGTCTAGCTTTGTTCGAAATATACCTCGTGTCTTCGTACAAGCCCCAAGTTAATGCGCGCGCTACTCGCGCGGAAGACCTCGATTTTTTCTTCTGGAAAATGCGAATGTATCGCGGTGTAGGTCTTGCTGCTCTCGATGCGCTGCTTGGCTGGATGTTGTATCTGTCCAGCACGAACCGGGCATTCGTGACGCCGCCTACGACACCCGAACGTATTGAATTATCGACTAGGATACTGGATACTGCGAGGGCGAAGCTGAATGCTACGGGCATTCTCAGGAACACGATTTTGAGAGATGAGGAATTGAGGGGGAGGAATGCGGCGTATTGGGTAAGGGAGGGGCAGGTTATGGGAAGTGTGATGGAGGAGAGGGCTGTTGTGGAAGGGGTCAATAATGCGCTGGAGAATAGGATTGATATGGCCAGGATTTCAGCGGATGCGGAAGGGTATGTGACAGGGATTTTTGCGCCGATACAGGGAGTTGGTGGGATGGATGGTAGTGGAATATGAGGAGTAGGAGATGGAGAGACGCTTTATGGATACATGACTAGATCAATAGACATCTTTTTCTTTTCAGTTCTTGGTCTGGACATATGTGCATAGCGAGGCGTATAAACTCAAATTGTTTCGGTCTATCTGGATCTTCCTTTAGCTCTACCGAACGAGAGTTTTGAGTCCAGATGTTAAGTGCTGGGAAGCCTTACTGAGAGAAAAGTTGACGCTAAATCTCGAATTCCACCTACGATCCAAACGAGAATCGCCCACATAATGACTACAATTTCGGCTGTGTCAGTATTGAAGAACAAAAGAGACTCTGCAGGCCCAAAGCAAGAGCCATAGAAGGAATATCAGCCAGCACTTCACCACCCTTGGACTGTAGTAGAGCTTATGGTGCAGTTGCTTTTTCCCTATCTTCATCTCGATACGTAACTCATTAACGCTTTAACTTTGCTTTCAGTGTTTCGTATCCGAAAGGCACATTCCAAATCTATCTCATCCACACATGCTTGTACTTTGCCTAAATCTCTACCTCCTATATCTGCCCCAATACGCAACTTCCCTTCGCAAAAAGGCAAAAGATAGCGCCGCCAATAACGAACCGAAGCGAATGAAACATATATCTTCAACCGTTTCTAAAAGGGTTTCTAAGGCGGCATTTCTGACCAAAAGAAAGAGGTGTCATTTGAGTTTTGCTTATTTTTTGCGGCGGTTTTGGTTTCGCTCCTACGGGACTTGAGATCAACTTTTTGCCGATGTCTTTCTTTTCCTCTCCTCTTCAATTCTAATGATAGTGGTGCTTCATGACAGCCAAGTGTTACTCTTGACATGGGTTTTCCAAAGAGAAATGAGTACTTTTCAGCAACATGGTGACTTCTTTTCTTGTTTACTCCTTACTTTCACGCTTACTGTGTGCATCACCCTCACTTTGTGTCGAAGCATGACAGGGAAATCGCTGGGATGAACTAGGGCTATCATCGCTTTTAGTCCTCGCATAATTTGAGCACCAAATTACGTGATTCGTTTTGGAGAGACTCGTATGCCAAACCACACGAAGGGGTTGAAAGTATACATGTTTTTTTCTTTTTGATTGTGACCCGGGGCTCAGTAATACAATCACAACATCTTTCTCGTCATGAACCGCTCCATCCATCAATCATTCTAGCATTCCAAGAAGAGAGAGCCCATACTTCTCCACCAGAACCCTATATCTATCCGCAATCCACGCAAGTGCCCAATCCAACTCAACGCTTCTGATCCCATCCCGCAGCTCTCCTCCTAGCAGGTCCGGAAGTACTCCACAACACCGTCATCTCCTCCTCATTTGGCCAGGGAGCAAGCGAATGAGCCATGCTCCTGTATAATGGAGCTCTGGTAACCCATACCATACCCTTTGGATTGGTCTTATGTCTGTAGTATTGCAGACAACCATGTTCGGATATGTATGGTTGGACTTTGCCTCGATTCTCTCCACTACCCCTTTGTGCTTCGTCTTCGTTGAAAAGCTCGATGACCTAGATATATCTTGAGTATGTAGTCTGGAATTCATATATGAGCATCATACCTTGTTGTTTGCATCAACAATGTTCATAAAAACACCCTGGGCTTTGCAATGTGGGAACAAGCTATCATATTGCAACACCACAAATATCTCGGTCATATCCGAAGGAATGGCTCCATTAGATGTGCTCTCTGACTGGCTAGTCACTGTGACTGCTTCCTCAGCATCCGTACTCTTCTTGGTATCCTGGAAATTCGTTACAACGGTCTCATTGCCACTTGTATTCTTCCGACTGGCTTTTGCTCTTGTCGCTTGGCTCCTGGCCCTGCTGGCTTTTGTAGGCTTCCAAAAGTGAGGTGATTCGATTCGTTTCGGAGTCAGGGGATCAGTCTTGGATCTTGTTGGTTTTGGCATGGAGGACTCTCCATCCGTGTCCGATGCACCGTCTACGCTTCTGATAGTATGAATGGGTTCAACGACTTTAGATTCCGATATTTGGCATGGATTCTGACTTGGCCGGAAGGTTATGGCAGGGTCTTCGTTGGACAGCAAGACTTTGATGGATGTTACTTCAGGTCGAGGAAACTCCATTATTTGAAAGTATTTCGAACAGTGTAATGCTTGACCGTCGACATATAATAGTATGGATGGTGTGGGCTGAAGCGAATGGACTGGCTTGGAGGGAATTTGTGAGGTATTATGACTTTTGAATCTTAGCTTTGTCTTTAATTGTTCCGTGGTTGAATAACTTACCTTATCTGACTGTCCGGTCCTAACTATACTAATTATGGGATGTTTGTGCTGTTGATATGGGCAAAGTTTGGAGAGAAATTGGAAGTAAACAACTGTCGCTTGAAGGAGGAGCGCTTAGAGACCATCCCATGTTGGAAGGCGCCAGGTCCGACAGTGTGGAAAGCGACACAGAGTAAAATTTCGAGAGAATGGTGGAGGTGGAGATCCCAAGAATGAACGGAATTTAGGGCATAGTTAAATGCTGTGAAGACTGATATTGGTAGACACCCACGTCTCAATCACAATGAATATACGGCATCGATGAATTCTATGACTTATAATTCGTGCTTAGATTACTAGAAGCAAGTACAAAACCCAAGTTTCTCTTTACGAGACACCCTTTGAACGACTCAGAATCCCTTCATAGCGAATATTGTTTATACTTTGCTTCGTTGGGTCAGCGCGGTCCGAAATCTGCTGCCAATTATAGAAGGATACTCCTACCACACCACGACCACTGATCTCATTTCAGTCTTCGTGCTACCTTAACTCGATCATATCCTACTCGTCCAACTCGTTTTCCTCATCCTCTGCTGGACTCTCACCAGATTCTACATCAGAGTCTTTGTTGAAATCGCGCCATTTACGTTCGGGCTCGGACCCCTCGTCTTTAACCTCTATTCTCGCAATCCCCAACTCAATGCTCTCGCCTTCTCCAGCATCCTGGCAGCTCCAAAAGACACGGCCATCGGGTTCAGCGCCAAATGAGCAATCTAGTACTCCACCATAGCCATTCGCAATCCCCTTCAGTGCATTGTTGGCGTCCTTGATGGAGGCGTAAATGCCATGGATATCTGAAGTCGCATCGCTATACTGCGGAGATGAGTCTATCATCACCACGTAAACATATAGAGGAGTGGCTGTCGACACATTTGAGGCAGAGGTGTCTTTCGAGTCCTCCTCTCGATCTTGCCGTTTCGGCTCAGGTGCTATTGCGTTGTTATCTGCAGCACTGCTTGTTCGTTTATGGGAAATTGTGGAAGCCATTACTGGTTCTTGAGATTCTGATGGAGAAATACCACAGTCTTGTGTGACTGGAAGTTGGAAGAGGTCACTCACTTTGCAGTGATGTTGAACGCCTGCGAGGATATCCAACCCCTGACTGGGGTCAGTTGTCGATCACGAGATTGCGTTTGTCCAGGTACTTACCTACATTAGGTAGGTAACTTTCCACCTGCGTCACTTTCCACTGGCGTCAATTAGTCGAAACATCGCTTGAAAAGGGCTATTCCATTGACAGAGATTATAAACTTTCTTTTACTTTATGCTCAGGACTTTAGCAATTTGTTCTGCATTTTGAGGGGGTGTTCTTACAACATCGATGCTATCGACTTTCTTTCAATTCTCAAACTAGTATAGTCGTCACTCAGTTATCGTGACTCTCCCCTTGATACTTTGCCTTAGTATGTTTCCTTCTGAATTCGCTCTAGTCAAGGCCCATTCTGATAACCGGCAATGGCTTTTATTTTATCACATTGCAACCTGCTCCAACTCCTCAAATGACCGGCTCTTGCCAGTCCCGCGTGCATTGGAACCCGCCAGTACATTTCAGAGAAACACTCCCTCTTTAATCTATTCCGCTATCTAGGAGCACTCTTTTCAGACGAGCCCTCGCTGCTTCCGGATCCCAGTGGATTAATTTCCGCACCTTCATCTCCTCTACCTTGCGCTGTACAAACGGCTCCATTGCTTTCCTAGCTCCTTCGCTTAGAAGATCCAGTCTTGTCTTCCAAAGTTCATTCTGCTCAACGTGATCTACCCTTCGTCCAAAAAATCTCTCATCCAAAAACTTCCAGTAGATGGTATCCAGTGCCCAGCTCTTCCTTGCTGCATAATTCAACCAAAATCGCCCAGTTTCCCAGCTCTCCCTCATGTATGACGACAGAGGTATGTCCGTAAACTTGGAGTCACGGTTTTGATAAGCTTCTCTATTTTCAGCCTCTTTCATGGCGGACAGCCATATCTCAAGTGAAGACTTATACCTCTCCACCCAGTCGTCAATACCGGCATCCCACATCTCCGGAGTGTCAAGTAACAACCACCAGGGAGGATCAAGCACAAACTGTGTGGGTGCAGCATATGTAAACTCCCAGTCAATTACCGAGACAACCTCGTTGCCCTCGTTGATAAGTATATTTCCTGGACGGAAGTCATCACCATAGAGCCTAAACGAGTGTGTGTTCGAGGGGCTTGGCAAGAGAGTGGAAGTTTTGGCTCGTGATAAGGCAGACCAGTTATCCTCCCGGAAGCCGAATAGAGAAAGGCGGCCTTTTTCTGCCAATTGATGGAAAAGGTGTCGTGCAACGTACTTGTTACGACAATCATCTGCTGATTTGACTAAGTCGTTTTGCTGGAATATCAACTGTGCTAGATGGCCCTGCGCTAGATTCAAGTAGTACTCGTCAGACGAACCGAAAGTTTTGTCCTCTGGATAGAAGATAGCGGAAGGAATGTTGGCAAGTTGGAGCATATCGCTCATATTCTGTGTAATGGGTCGTCCACGAACGACGAAAGAACCATCGTCTGCTTCAACCAAGGATCCGATTCGTTTAAATTTGTGGTGTGAGAGTTCCAACACAATACTCGCTACCTTAAGGTAGAGATCTTGGAGTTTCGTGTGCGAAATTTTGGGATCCAAGGCATGAGTAACTGAACGATCAAGTCCGGGTGTAGTTAGGGCATGTGACAAAGTTGATTTATTCTCAACTCGCTCTATGATGAGGAATGGTCCGACATCAGAGGAAGCACTGTAGAAAAATACCCGCGGAGTGGGTATGTGAGTTTTTTGCAGTATGTACTTCATAGTTGCTGCCTCTCGAAGAGTTTTCTCCTCTGGAAACTGGGCTTGACTGATAGAGGGTCGTCGGACTAGAACATCGGGTGAGAAATCTTCGACGTGTATTCGATATAGGTTGTTGAATCCGCCAATGATCATTGGCGAAATCCAGGTTGCTGGCTGTCCAAACTTCTCCGTTACCAATAATTCGAGACGACGGCACAAGGACTTCTTGCTCAGCGCTTTCTTAGCCTCTTCCCATTCTTCGTCGTTTTTATCCCAAGCGAGCTCGTCGAAATCTTGCCTGGCGCAGTCCATCGTATGTAGCGTCTCAGAAACTGTGAGAGACTATGCTGTAGCCAAATTTGTGCTGTAGAACTCCGTGTAGTCCAAAATGGTGAAGTCGGCCAAGACTGTAAGAATGAAAGCTTTTTGCCAAAGTTGCAGAGAGACAAAGCTGAGGACAAGGACTAGAAGTATGGGCCCAAAGGCTGGCTGGCTCGTTGGTCACCAGGATAATTTCCCTTCTGCGACGATGGGATGGACACGAAGTTCAATTGAGATGATCTGAGCCTCTCTCCGTTCCTGATGTTGGTTCAGAATAAACTGGCGGCGGTGGGGTGACTCTAATCTTGAAGTCCTGCATTGAGATTTATCCTGATTGGCCGCGGTACTGGACGAGAATTAATACCCTGTCTCGCCTGTCTGTTGTCTGCAATTCACCTTCTCCGCCTCCAATAACGAAGGCTGCTAAGCGCTCCAACGCGCCTTTTACGATCGCGACTGTACCTATTTCCATCATTATTTGCGCTGGTGTTTCAGACGTTGGCTGGCGGGGCGGGCCTGCAGAACTGGAGACGCTGCTGTGACCAGGGCTTCCCCAACGACTCAATGAGAAGTGCGAAACCGATGATACAATTGAACGTCATAGAATTTCCAGTTTTTATGTATATTCCACAAGGGTGACTGATCCTGATTTATATACTATTATTGGGCTGACGAAATAAATGTTTGCCATAACCTAAATATCCTCTGCTACCTGTATCATTCTATTGTGTCATGTACGCTCCCGGGCTTTATCCCCTCAACTACCGTATCAAACACACTTTTTACAGGCAGTGCACGGCCTGTATCCAGACCCCGGAATTAAGCGAAGAACGCTGAAATTTGAATACCGCGTTGCCTTCAAGGCAGCCTTAGCGCCGCGCTTCAGCGCTGTGCTCCGGAAAGTGTGTTTTCGGCGTTTAAGGCGAGCCAGAGTCCTGTCGCCAGTTTGTTGGTTGATATAATTCACTAGAGTCTCAATACCGAGACGCTCATTTCTCCCTGATTAACTAAACGACTGGCCACAGCGCAATCATGTCCTGGCCTGGAGGCCGAAGCCAGTTTCATGGTCCTATGACATGTACCATGGCGGATCTTCAGCCAACGTATATTTCTGGAATGACGGCGGTTAGGTCTCAGCATAGCCTCAGAACATCATTCGACTACTGGACGTTGCCCTATAAAGTCATTCCAAATGCCACGTTCTATTCCATTCAGATCATCTACTATCTTATTTTCACCGAATATCCAAATCGCCTAAGAAAACAAACGGGGAAATCATACAGCGGATTACTTGCCTTCATCATCCCAGACGCAGACTACCACATTATCTATCATATATCGTCCATTGTTATTCACATTCCAGGAAGGATATCAGACCTCTGCAGGAGGTGATACACCGGTTCACCAGAGTACGAGCATCTATCTCACATCTTATATGACTTGTAACTAACGCCATCAACATGTAGCATCCTTTTCAAAATGACTACAGAGAATAGAGAGAGCAATAATAGTCTGGAAGACGAAATTGCAGCTGAAGATAGGATGGTCGATGCAGGTGTGGCTAGCCAAAATAAACGCCGCAAGAACAAAGAGGAGAGGGAGGAGAGGGAGAGGCAGGAAGAGGAAGACCGGAAAGCAGCGGCAATCCAACAGTCCTTGGATGCTGCTGTTTCTAGCAAGCAGAGACGGAAGAAGCGTTGAGTGAAGTCTGTTGCTATTGATGTGTTTGGTTGCTGTTGAGCTGGACTCGACATACAGAGATGCAATATGAATGGCGAGCGATTTTAGGCAGAGGGAAAAAGTGTATGGATAGAAGATTGTGTGTCCCTCTTTGTACTGGATCTTTATTGCTTGATACTTGAGAATACACGGCGGCTTTCCTTCAAGTTCATTGGGACTTCGATTGCCAAAGTAATAGAATCAATCCTCTTTGGCTCTGAACATGGCAAAATCTCTGGTTATTTCCCCTTTGGCTTGTTCTATTTAGACTGTGAATTCTAGTATTCTCTGTCAATGAACGCAAATTTGAAATGCTGGGCTGGTAAGATATGCTAATTTTGTTGCGTTCAATGCATTGAGACATAATGTCAACCCCCATTCTGAGCTCTCGCGGTGAAAATAGGGAGCTGTTTTGTCGCCGAGCTCAATCCCTACCATAAGGAGAAAAGCTCAGAATAGCACGCCACGAAATGCTTACCTAGACAAATGTCAGGCTGTCCAGAGTATCACTGCAGATCGTTACTCCATATACTCCCTATATCACGCCTCATGCTGTAGAAATGATCAGCGACATGACATTAGGTATCGCAATGCCGGTAAATCTTCAACGCCTTCAAGAAAGACTCGGGCAGAAATGTAGCAGGCAGCGAAGTAAAGAAAAAATTTCGTAAGTACGGATTGTTTTCACCTCCAAGAGCCCGGTCGATGTATTGGACAAGTCATGAAAACATAATAGAGCTGCGGCATGGGTTGGAGACCTTTCTCATGAGCGCACAAGGTAATTAAATGTAGTTTTGTTGGATTGAAATGAAAGGACGCATGCGGACTCCTTACGTATCTCCCCAGGCAATTTGCAACAATTGAACATGATACGATGAAAGATTGAGTTTGGAATTATTCCGAAGATACAAACACTTCCGTCGATCTGCAAGGCCTAGGACGGAGTAATTGTTTACAAACAAAATTGGACTCGGTTGGCTTTGGCGAGAGGCTAGTGACCATCGAAGTCGCGCTCGTAGTCTCAATCACCCAGCCCAGTCAGCGGCTTGACACTTTTATATCCAGTTCTTACACGCCCAAGGAAATAGTCCATCGATACATCATTGAAGCCAGCCTTGACTTATGCAACGCTGTGCAAATAAAAATCTTCCGTTTGTTTCATTAGAATCTGCGCGAAGAAACCAGCTGCCCCTGAATCTCGCCTAATGCAGCGCCGGGGTCCTCCAACGTTTCAACTTGATAACTACCACCCGCAATCCTTAAACTTCCGTCTCCACGATTCCCCAACAGGACCTTCTCATTTCAAGATCTATACCCTGCAGCTCGCATCTAGACGCTTCGAAACATCCAATTTCAGCGATCTCAAGGGGCTATCCCACCGGAATTCAGAAATCACCCTGCATCATTGCTGACTGGGTTGATTTCAACGTAGAGAGTCCTCCGTGACTGGGCAGATTCCATCGAGTCTGCTGTCTCGACCCGGAAATTCCACACGGCCAAGACATGATCTCCCTCATCCATAGGGCAACTCCACCGAGAAGCTCCACAAAGTTTAGGAACGAAATTGATGCTTACTTACATCATTCCAACATGTCGTAGATTGAACGCGGCCACGGTCAGTGACGATATTTCATAAGTCTCTTTCTCCCTGGCCGCGTTGAGATTCCTTCTCTCTCTTCATCCTACCTTTCAGAACTTACTTTCGTTCTCTTCCCTCCAGAAAACATTTTCGGAGCACGTGTGCTCAGTCAGTCCTTACTTTCAACGATATAAGCACAATGCGTTTTTCACTTCTTTCTTCATTCTTTCTGGCTGGTGCCTCAACTGTCCTTGCTGAGCCAAGCATTTCTTCCTTCCCCAACTCGCTGACGCTCTCGACTTCGTTCGATCCTATCATCGCAGCATACTGGACCGGCCTTCCTCACCATCGTCGAACACCGTTCGCTGTCTCTCCTGACGGAAAGTCCGCTTTCCTTGCGTACTTGGACTCGACAAAGAAGAATGTCGTCGTGCAGCAGGTTGATACGACAGCTTTCACCGCTGTTGGTACTGCCGTGACAATTCCAGGCTATGAGGCTGCTGGGTTGGTGGCTCACGATGATGGATTTGCCCTGATGGCAACGATCGATGCGTCTGGAATGACTGATCTCCCAACTAACAACATGCCAATCGTGGCTCTCATCCGGTATAAGAATGGAGCGGAAGCCTGGAGAACACCACTTAACGGACCAGGTGTTCATAAGTCAGAAGGAGTCAGTGATTCTAAGTATGTATAAGTGAAGAAGGAGACTAACTGGACTAGTTGACTGCTACTCCAGACGCGAACGGCGATCTTGTCTACTCTGCAACCGCCAAACTTTACAGCGCCTACTTCGTTGTCACAGGTAATAGTCCTTGTCCAGTCCTACCTTCTCTACTAACACTCCGCCCAGCTTACACTGGTAGCGCGTCTGGTCATTTCGGAGATTCTATCCAGTATGTCAACGATGCTGGTGCCCTTCAAACAATCCCCTCGTCAAGCACATTTGGCTGTTCCCACAACACTGGTATCGGAATCGAGGCTGCCGACGCACCACCTTTTGCTACCATCTGCGCCGAAGACCAGGGATCGATCTGGTTGAACACCGATACCCAGTACATGGCCGGCGTCAAAATTGCGAATGAGAACACCACCAACGGAGTAAGCGGTGAGCCTATGGGAGGCATGTCTGGCTCCTACTCCAACTTGGCCCTCTTCCCTTCAAGTACCAACTATGTCTTCGCCTGGCAATCGCGCGGAGCAGTAGATTTGACGACGAACGCCTGGCTCGGAGCTCCATACACCCAGTGTAGCCCACGTTGGTTAAACCACAACGTCGCCATCTCAACCATGTCAAGCAAGAACAAGCTCACAGGTGCTGAAGCTTCCTCAACGGTCGGTGCGGCTGATGGAGACTCTCAGGTAAACTGGATCACCAAATCAGAGACTGACGACCACCAAAATGTTCACGTGGCTGCCATTTCATCTTCCCTCGCCCTCGTTACCTGGGAAACTCTCACCAGCCCAAAATGTGAACCAGTCCCCCTCAGCTGCAGCGGCACCTACGCTGGAACCTCATTCCAAGTCATCGATAAGACTGGCGCCAAAGTCGGCGCAGCTGTCACTAACACCAAGGTCTTCGTCAGTGGAGACATCGCCAATGTCGGTACGGACAAGGTTTGCTGGCCGTATGTCGATATGACTTGGGATTTGAGCAAGCCAAAGAGTTCCGGAACTCCTGTCACCAAGATGAGCTTCGCATGTGCGAGCATGGGAGGTGGAAGCACCACTGTCTCGAGCTCATCCGCAGCTGTTGTTGCCAGCTCGAGCGCTGCACCGGTTGTAAGTGCAACCAAGGAAGCAGTTATCCCCTCTTCAACCGCCGCCGATACCACCGCAATCGCAACACCAAACTCGAGTCTTGTTCCAGTCGAGCCAACTGCAGAGCCCACTGTCTCAGTGCCAGCTACCTCATCAGCTGATGGTGCTGTCAACACTCCTGCACCTGCAAGCTCTAGCACCGAGTCCGTTGACTTCATCACGGCCACTTTCCCATCTGAGGGACCTACAACTGCCTTCCCAACCAACGTCTTCCCAACAGGTTTCCCAACAGCCTTGTTCCCTACCGATGGCGAGACTGCCCTTCCAACGGCTCTCCCCACTGGATATCCCACAGGGGGATACCCCTCTGGATCATGGTCCAAGTCCAGGAGCAAGCATGGCCACCACCACACGACTTTCTCCACCAAAACGAGGACCGCACCAACAGTTACTCCTTCAGCTGCAGCGGAAGATGATGCCTGTGAGGCATGATGAGTGAATGGCAAACTCGTCTCAGCGAGAAGGAGAGTTGAGGAGCTTGAAGGTTTGAAGATCGAGTGCGGGTTGATGTACACTCTATTCTATTCCTGTACATATATTTTCTGCATATCCTTGCAATTGCGAGCTGGTATCATTTTATGGCTGCTTGCCTAGATATCAATGTATGCCTGTCATGTGATGACATCTTAACGTTCATCTTGACCGCTGGATGTTGACTTGACATCCCCCTTTCCGTCTGTGCTGCAATGTCTTTTGACTTCGTCGCCCAGAAAATGGGGTACCCTCAAAAGAATCATTGCGAGCGGCTTACCCGTACAACAAATTGCACTATCTGCGCTCTTCTCTTCTTTCAATCGGGGCTTGGTCGGAGGTGTGGTACTCATTCGCACGCAGGCAATGGTAAGCTGTCCATTGCCGTCACTGTGGTATATTGAACCCTTCGCTAAGTAGTCGTTTAGTTGTTATTTCTCATATTGCTTGTGTGTAAGTAATGACCGGCTGAATGCCGTTTCTTCCAGTTGTATCTCTTGCAAGCCTTAACGTCCTATCAAAGGACTTATGGACGAGCCTCGGTACAGTCTCCCGCTTCTACACAAAAATCACGTCAACTCAATAGTGCCGTGAGACTCACATTGGTTGGTTGGAGATTTGGATGCTTTCCAGTTTTCTCCAACCCCCGCACTCTCGCAACCAGCATGACTTTAGTTGCATTTGCTGTTTCCTCGAAATGAATCAACAGACAAACAGCCTGCCTGTCTGATACATAGCACTGCCTTTCCCTTTCTCCTTGCTGCTGATCTCTTCCCTTTTTAACGTCCTGGCTGCAGCAAGTCTTCCAAATTCGGTAAGTGCTGACCAATGCGAAGCGAAGCTCGCCTTGTCAGTTGCTTGTGCCGTTTGACAGACTCTTTCAGCCGAAGCTTGCAAACCCAGATAACCATAAAGTAACTAACATCTTACCACCTACAATCACCTCCTACCGCTAACGAGAGGAGAGCAAATCCAATTATGCAAGACTATTGGGTCTGTTGGGCACTCATATTTCAAATCATCGCGATAGCAAGGAGAAAACTGGATCTGTGCCGAGGGAAAACATGCCACCATATCAACGGGTCATGACTCTGTCCGCCCTTATTGGGCGCAGAAACACGACGAGACTGTCTCAAGCCCTCAGCATCCGAGATTCCGTGAAGCGAGGCTCAGCATCTTGGGTGGGGTTTGGACCCGGAGAATAGGGCGAGTAGGGCGAGTAGGGCTCGCTAGGGACTCGAGTAGGCCGTATTGAGCCCGGCGGGGCTTTCACAGCGGGGAGCCCATTGGCCAATTCTTCCCAAGCGGGGAAACTCTGGAAGTCCCTGGCACTGGAAGATCCGGCATGACGAGTTTTCCATCTTCCCATGGGGACATCAGGGAACAGACTGCTCGCTAAGGATTGCCTACACTTAACAATTGGAGACTCAATTATTAACAATGGCGACGCCTATCTTTGCCTGACCCACCTTGCTTTTAATCAACCCTCTCCTCTCTCCCCTCCCCTCCCCTCCCCTCCCCAGCACAACTATCACAGCCCTCCTCGTGGCATTTGCTTCTTTATTTATCCCTTGACCTCCTCTGCGTCATCGCGGCATACTCCTGGCGAGTGGAAGCTTCCATTAGCAGAAGCACCCTTAGCGAGACCTGCCCTTTTCACGCCTCTCAAAGTCAACACACCACAGCAGTTGCAGAGACCGCTCTTGTCTGAACCCCA
Source organism: Cadophora gregata (assembly GCF_030347475.1). NCBI lineage: Eukaryota > Fungi > Ascomycota > Leotiomycetes > Helotiales > Ploettnerulaceae > Cadophora > Cadophora gregata. The sequence continues at coordinate 1,087,375 of NW_026695936.1, read as the reverse complement.
CTGTGCATTGTGCACATTGTTTGATTCGCTTGATCTCTGCCCTTGCTGGAATTGCGTCGGTCTGATGTGTCCTGATACGCTCTATCCTCTCCTACAGGAAGACTATAGTGCTATCCAGCCTCTCTAATAGGACAAGACAAGCAATGGCAACTCCAGCTTCTGTTGCTGCCGTACCAGAATCATCAGATCACTCTTCCAACCACAAGCCAGATTCCAAACGCAAGCGTATCAGGAAGGCATGTGATGATTGCCGAGGGAGGAAGATCAAGTGCGATGGAGAACAGCCCTGTGAGGCTTGCATCAACTACAATCAAGGTATGTGGGCATGTCAGGCTTCCAGTGCAGAGCCTCCACATTTGCTTCCTGCTTCTGTTTTGCTAACCTTGACTAGAATGTACATACAGTACGGACAAAAAGGCCCGGTATGGTGGCCCACTATACGTTGAAGAACTAGAGAAGAAAATAGAGCGGCTTCAATATGCTTTGGTGCAGTTCGTACCTGGCATCAACATCAAACGGGTGCTGGGCTCAGACCATGCCTCTCATGTTTTGCCCACTTTCATTGAGCCGCCAATTGCAAAGCGCCCGACAGAAAGACTCTTAAGAGCCCACTCGAAGGACAAAGAGCTTCTGGACACCATGATTCAAGCAACAGGTCGGCTCGACATTGACGGTATGGGACGTTGTGACTACCATGGAGACTTCTCTGGCCTGGCGTTCCTTGATAGGATCAGTGAGCGTTGCTGTCAGTTGCTCAACCGAGATACGGAAAAAGAGATATCTTCAGCACTATTTCCACCCAGAGGCTACTCGCCTTCCAATGTGGAGCCAGAAACGCCGTTGGAGTCATCAAGGAATGTAGCCTTACCACCCAAGACAGTAGCGACATACTTAACAACCATCGCCATTGGAGACGCATGCTGCCTGTTGAGGTTCATTCACAAACCATCTTTTGACAAGAGACTTGATCGAATTTACGAAATAAGCCCCGATCAGTATACTTCAGAAGACAAAGATTTCATGTCTCTTCTTTATGTAACCCTCGCTCTCGGTGAGCTATATGCTGGAAAGCCAAGTGAGGACGATCAGCCAGCTTCCAGCGAGGTCGATAAAGCCAAAGGGTAAGTGCTTTCGACGTAACCAGTCCTCCTCAAATCTTGCTAAATATTTTCAGGGCCAAATATTTCCGAGCGGGGCAAGTATTGATTGATGCCATGGATTGTCATGATATTACGTCTCTGCAGACCATTCTCTGCATGGTAATCTATTTCCAGTCCTTGGGTTTGATGCACTGTTGTTACTCGTATATATCCGTTGCAATTGCATCTGCTTTCCGTATGGGTCTACATCGGTCACTCGTGCTGAGGTTCTTCGATCCCATCGAGCAGGAGGTCCGAAAGAGGGCGTTCTGGGTGCTGCAAACGATGGACACATATGTCGCAACAATGCTAGGCCTACCAAAAAACATCAGAGCCGAGGACTTTGATCAAGATTTGCCAATAGACATTGACGATGAATTCATTACAGCCGATGGCATTATTCCTATGCCGGACGGCCACACGTCGATCATGGCAGTTGCTAACGCCCATACCAAGCTACTGCTGATCATGGCGAATGTCGTAGCACGTATCTATCCTAATCAAAAGCAGCTCAGTAGAGAGTGCTCCTCCTATCAAGTTGACTATACACGCGTGGTAAACGTTGAAGCCGAATTAGAAGACTGGTTCCGGAACGTGGCGGAACCCCCAACCGTGGCTGCTCCCACGTCACCGAAGGCATTAGGGTGGGTTGTACAATGACTTGTTCTAGAACACGGGCTAACACAAATTCAGGCTGCAGCTCCTCTTGCGCTTGGCTTACGCTCACGTCCAGATGGTCTTGTACCGGCCATTCATACAGCATCTTGTACGGGCTAAGCCAGATGAGGCCCCAGAAATGAGATCTTATGCATGCGCATCGGCGTGTGTCACCGCTTCCATGCAAGTGGTATGGATCGTAGAGCAGATGGACACCCATGGGTTGCTCATTGGAGCATATTGGTTCACTGTCTACATCACGTTCTTCGCAGTCATGTCCCTCTGTATGTTTATACTGGGTAATGCAAGCGACCCGACAGCAAGCGAGGCAATGGCGGCTGCTGTAATGGGCCGGGAGATACTTATCAGGCTATCATCTGAAAGTGCTTCCGCTGCCAGATGCGTCGTGTCTCTTGGGGTAAGATCATCTCAACTCACCTATTTCTTGTCGTAACGATGCTAACCATCAGAAGAATATATTTGACAAGATCTCCTCGGCACATCTTCCAATTCCAGCTACGATAAACGGTAGCCAAGCCATGGACTACTCGATGGGGCCTCCTCCGCATCCAATGGCTCCCCCACACCCGCAAATCGGCAGTGAAGTAGGGCTTGGGATGGGTATGGGTCTGGGGAACCAAATCCCTACATTTGATCAGTCGATCCAATCGCCTCTAACGCTCATGACTGATGTGCCTCTCTCGGCATCTGGTTCCACGATGCCATTGGCAGCCCATGATGGAGGGTTTGGAGGGCAAACTAACTCCTTCCCCGTGTTTCCCCCAGCGTGGCTGGACCAAGCTTGGGCTATTCAGACTCCAAATTCTGACCACATGTCAGGGACTCCCTTTTAGATTTGTTAGCTGGCGTTTGGATTGGGTGCGAAAAGTGTCGTTGCTTGCGGTCCCGGCTTTGACGCATCATCTACCTGTCGCAATTATAGTCGTTTGGCTTTCAGGTTAAAGAGAAGACTTGTAGACCTCTACTCCTGGGCGAGATTTTGTGTGGGGTGTGCTGTATGTCTTGTCTAACTTTCATGGCACGGTGTCCTATTATGGACCAGCTGTGCGAAGTGCTTCTGTCTTTATTTGTGGGCGAAGATAACCGCTGCTGTAGCGGTCATGATCTATTTTACCGAGCTTTGGAAGAGCAAAATCGGAATGAATGAAGAGAACCACAAGCAGGAAACAGTGAGGGAATTCCATCATCTTTATGTCTCCCCAGGAAATTGCTGTCGTGTGTAACTGGGCACGGTGCCGAGAATTCTCACGGTCTAGACCCGAACACTGCATCAACTATATTGGGGCACCAATCAGCATCGCAAAACACATCCGACAGTCCGTGGAGCCTCTTTTCCAGCCTTATATCTCTGCCAAAGGGGCAACCATGCACCTGGAATATGATGTTCCATACTTGGCTTTCGTGCACGGCACTCTTCATCCGAGACAGTGTGACTCTCGCTCTCAACAGAAGAAACCATTGCTCAGCACGCGATATTATTCCAGAAATGTCTCCCGGAGAAACATTAGTGTCATGCGCGGGGTAGCTGGCATCACGACCAAAATAAATGCTAAAAAGCGTTGCATGAATAATGATACCAGATACCATCTGACAAGTTTGACTACTCTGTATCATGTCTTTACAATTCAAAGTCTCCCATGCCTAATACTCTCACGAAATCTAAGAATCTGGAACTATTTATACCACTGACCTCTTTCGACTTCCTCGAATAGCAGATAAAAGGAAATAGCTCGAACAGAGTCCTGTAATACGGCAACTAAATGCAGTACCGCATGGTTCTCACTCGATCCATGGCAATTCTCCTTGATGTTACACCATTCCATGACAGAAAGTGGAATTTTCACCAGGGCAGGAGAAAACGACGTTGAATCCGACCAAACAGATTGTTTTCCTCAAGTGGAGCTTTCAGGTTTCTCGCTTGCTTGTCCAATTACAGGCCTAGAGAGCCTCCTTTCTGCACTTGCATCCGAAGGGTGCCGACTAAGATGCTTAGCGGCATCTGTTATGCATATCCAGATCAGTTGAATTCGGCAAGACGGATGAGACAGCAAAATAAAGAATGAGACAAGGCTCTGAACCCTACATCATAGTTGCTACACCATGGCTTCCTCCTTTTCAGAAAATGGCGAGGAAAATCCCACCAGTAAGAGTCTGTGCCTGGCAACTGCAATTGCGGTGTCTGGACCACCACTCGTATCTGCTCCACAAGTGGGAATACCTCATATCTCCACATCCCCACATCTCCCTTCTTCCAAACCACACTTCTTCTTCACCTTCCTTTGCTTGAAGATGTATTTCTTCCATCACACGACACTCACGTCACTGCCTTGACAGCTTCACCTTTGAGACCTGCATCTGTCGTGACCAAAACCGCACATGCACCGCAGGAGCCACTAGATACAAAAAAGTACTCTCACGTTGGCTATGAACCACATACTCTTCATTCTTTCAACCAACTGACCGACCATGTGGGAACCATCCCTTCCCTCCGACCCTTTCTCCAACAAGCACAGACTCTCATCCTCAGATGACCCAGAATCCCAACACGAACAACAGCCTCGCGGCGTACGTTTCAAAGAGTCAGCACTCAATTCTGAGCTTGAAATCCGATCTTACGAAGAGAGTCACGAGAACGCCTCTCCACCCAATGAAGAAGAGACGAAAGATAGCAGCGATGAGTCTGGGGTGGTGATGGAGAAGGAGAGGTTGAGCGCTACGGATGTGACGTGGAAGGATCGCTTGCAGAAGTTCACGTGGAATTGGTTTACCATGGTTATGGCTACGGGAGGAATAGCGAACGCCATCAACTCGAGTAAGTCATGATCCTAGATTCAAAGCTGATGCGTTGCCACTACGCTACCCACCTTGATATACATACTTAGATCTAACGCGGCATGCTCATTCAGTACCTTTCAAATTCAAAGGCCTCAACACCATCGGCAACATGTTTCTCATCCTGACCATTGTACTCTTCATCACCTGCTGTATTCTCATCACCATCCGATTCTACTCGCGACCGGGCTCATTCAAGCAATCCTTCCTCGAGCCCTCGGAATCACTGTTCATTCCAGCAAGCGTAGTCAGCTGTGGAGTGATGCTCATGGCTTTCGCCAAATACGGTGTACCGAGTAGCGGGAAGTGGTTGCAGACTGGTCTGGAAGTCCTATTTTGGGTGTATGCTGCGATGGCATTCCTTTCAAGTTGTGCTATATATGTGATTCTGTAAGTGTATCGACCAATCCACGTTTACGTAGTTTAAGCGAGGATCCCTAGTTTTCCGAATGTCGGATCAAGCATTTGTTTACACAACACTAACACTCGGTCCTCAACCAGATGGTCAACCCAGCACTTCTCCCTTTGCGACATGACACCTATTTGGGTGTTTCCCGTCTACCCTCTCCTAATCCTCGCCCCAATGGCCGCAGCTCTCATCAACTCCGTCCCCACCCCCGATGACACCCTTCGCATCTCATCCAAAACCATAATCGCAGGCGCCACTACCCTCCAAGGCTGCGGCTTCCTCGTCTCGGCGCTCATCTACAGCGCGTTCCTCTACCGTCTCATGACCAACGGCCTGCCCTCCCGCCGCCAGCTACCTAGCATGTTCGTGTCCGTGGGTCCAGCTGGCTTCACTGCCACTGGCGTGATACAGCTCGGTTCCCTGGCTTCTAAAGCTATCCCTGTGACGAAAGTAGGAGATGCAGCGACTGTGTCTGTAATCATGCGTGTGCTGGCGTATGCTGTCGGGCTGGTGATATGGGGGTTCGCAATCTGGTTCTTCACGCTGAGTGTGTTCGGACAGTGGCGTCTGCTGAGGGATCGTGGACATGGAATTAAATTCCATGTGACGTTCTTCGCGTACGTATTCCCGAATTCGGCACTGGTGAGTGCGACGCATATGGTGGGTCATGCGTTTGAGAATAATGTGGTGGAAATTTTGGGAACGGTCTTGGGCGTGTCGTTGATTGGGGTGTGGATTGTGGTGTTTTCGAAGACGATTTGGGCGATTTGGAACAGGAAATTGTTGTGGCCAACTGACAAGGAGTCGTGAGGCTGTCTCTCGCGAATCGGAAAGGAACTTCGTTCGAAGCTGTGCTTACGAGGTTCGAATACGTATGTGTTCTGAGATCTGACGAGAAATTCGTGCCATGAGAACGTGACAGAAGAAAGCAGGTGGTAAAGGTCAGGTGAAGCATCCGCCGAATGCGTCCGTCATGTAAACATATGTATGCAAGAAAAGATGAATCTGTGAGCATGCAAGAGTGGAGGAGGACTCTGAGGCTGAAAGGAGACTTTTGGCTGTCGCTGAAGAGGTATTCCAGTAACATGACCCACTAAAAGCCACGAAGTAAACTGAATCGAAACAGGCTTGTTACATGCAATTGCAGATTTTCGTGATTCACAGCCGCGGAATCGGTGTAGAGCTGCAAAGACATCTCTGAATGAGGCACTGCTCTCAAACCTCGACTTCAAAACAAAATTTCCTTGTTCTGTGACCCAAGTAATGAAGATTGGCCAAAAATTGAGGTGGATGCTTAGAGAAGTGCGTGATTGTTGACAAATCATAGCGCTCCTGTCCTGAATTCATGCCACTCAAGTCCAGACCTGAAAGCAGAGTCACAGACCCGTGAATCACGACTGTTACTCAAGTCGAGGATCTGATGAATATAACAACAATCGCTTCCAGGATTCCCGAAGGAGTTTCGTTCTTCTAATAATACCATAACAACACGTAACTCAACTCCACTCATTCCCGCCAGAACAATTCCACCTGGCTTTCTAACGATCTCAAGCTTTTTCAAACGATCACCCACAATGAAGAGCTTCATCAACATACCCAGATATGCCCTCGTTACAATCGCAGTCCTCGCCACAAATTTGGTCCTCGCTCTGCCTACTTCTGAGACCGGCTCTAGTCAGAGCCCGGATCTTCCCGACGGGTATACACTCGATCAACTGCACATTACTGGAGAGGTCAACGGCGTCGCTGTCAACTATACTGGTTCTGTCCAGGTCAGTATAGCTGCCCTTAGGTCCTCGTAGAGCCCTTGATTTGAACAACCGAGATGTCTCTCAAATATTGTAATATCCGAAAGTTAGCAATACAGTATTGACTGAGTTGTAGGAAGTCTTTGCGCAACTCGATGCGGAAGACAATAGCTTCAAGCTTTCCGATTTAGCTGGCATCCAGAGACGGACCATTACTGACGACCTCGAGCAATTAGATAAGGTGTGTGGTACCGACCCTGCTTTCGTGGCTTGTTTAGAGGCTGACCGACTAACTAGAGATACCCAACCGATCTACACTGTCTCCCTGTATCTGGCCAGAACTGGCACGGTGCGGACTCAAGAGCTATTTCTGATGGTATCAACTTCCTCAGGGAAGGCTGGCAAACATGTAATGTTGGACCTCGTAAATGCGTGCGAGCTAGTTGTTCATGGAACGCGGCTATTTATGTTTGCAACAATGTAAGTCCAGTAATTCAAAATTAGAAGAAACTTGGACATAAATTGACATTTTCTCAGCAAGATAAAGAGATCCGCCCAACGTGCGATCTCATCGCTGCATTCGCGCAAGTAATGTTGGATAAGTGTCTTATTCGTCGCGGGATTTTTCAGCACAATCTTGTTGGAGGACAATACTGGGATAATGAGAACTGGAATGTAAACATATACAGTGATCGATGTTAAAGACTGGATTATGTGGAGTGGTTATTGAGGCACTCACCATTTACGCGTGAAGTCTGATTCATGGTGTTTGGCAGTTGCGATGGTACTACAGCTAGCGAGTAAATACAAACTTTGGGCTTCCGTTGTGACATTGCAGTAGGATTCCAAAGAGATACTAACCCTCTAACGGAAGGCTGCGTTGGAAGATGGGCCAGACCAACAAGAAGCCGGGGAGATATTTATACCAAGACACTTCTCACCTGACATCTAATCACGTGATATACAGAGAAAAGAATAACTGTATCGCGAGGCTGAACACTTGGAGAAACAGGTGAGACTGAGAGTGAAAAGATGCAAAAAGGTTCAGCGAATGGATGCACAATGCACCGTTTCTCTTTTTGCCGCTGCCCATTAGCGATAAAGAACGCTGCAAGCACTTTTGAAAGCGCGACGGACGGCATTAACAGCAGCAATGAAATTGAGATACAGGTCCTATAACGAGCATAACAAATGAGTTAAGTGCAGATGCAATTATACTGCAAAATCGACCCAGGTGATATGATTGAACGAGGATCGTCAGTAAACGGTGAAGAGCAGCAACCGCATATCGGAAAGGCGTCATCAGCACACACGATAGTGAGCATAAGATACCGAGCTGCTAGGACTGAAGAATACTGCACTGATCGTCCTCACACCCCGAATCGAACGATTCCTATTCGTTGACCTGAGAATTGCTTTGAATCTTCGTAGGCATGCCTCCACTGCGCAGTTTTGCTCCCAAGAACGGGTTGGATTGGCGAGATCTTGGAATCTTGACTTTAAAGCTTCGCAGCGGTCGCAGGCTCGGCTCGATGGGTATTTCCCTAATGACGACGACACTCAAATTTGATGAAAGTGAAATATCCAAACTCACAGGAAATCCTTTCTAATTATCAGCCGTGCTGACAGGGGCAGCTATGAGGCCGTCAATCACTTTCTCTCGTTCGATGCTTGACTAGTCACTAGTAATGAATCAGCAGCTTGAGAGGAACTTGCCACCTGATGTGAAATGGACTAGATAACCTTTAAAATGAAGGACTGGCCTCGCTATAGGGGCGTTTTAGTAGTATTTAGCTGCTCTGGCAGTGTTCTCGTTGCAGGTGTCGGATAAACATGTTGACCTTCAGCTTGAAGCTCCACCGTGCAAAAGCTGGGATTCAAACAGGTATGAATGTGGCCGCACACACAGTGGTCCAAGTCGACCTCCTTTCTTTGGCAGGTCCAAACAAGAGGAATCGCTTTGTCGGCAAACGCATCTATAGGAGTCTGTCGGTTGTGCGAATCTTGAAATTTTGGATGCAACACGGAACATGCGCCCAGGACTTTCTCAGTTTATCCGGGGCTGGAACATCATCGAACTATCGAGGTTGCCAGCGTGCATACGGACATCGTCGTCAGTAACGGCACGCAATTCGAGGAACGAGAATTAACCGCAGACAATGGATGAGGAAGGTCAAGTAGAAACGACTGTGCCGCCTGGGCGGTCTTTCTGACTGCGAGGCTGCGACTTTGTGGCAGATTTGGCGACAGGTGCGAGAGTGATGGGTGCCACACCCGAGATCTGATTTGGAACGATACTTGCTGGGAAGGGAATTGTACGATACATCCCACGCGTCCCGATGAATTGAAGCAGACCTTGGGGAGCGAGTAATGCGCTTTATCAACGTTATCATCCAATTCCAATAGAGATTGGAAGTCATCGGCATATGTCCGGGACCCGAGAATTATTCGAAATGGGCATCGACTCTGCAACAATAATGCAATGTCGTGCTTGTTAAGGACTGACGAGTGGAGAAAATGGAGAAAACAAAAAGTCAATTTGGCTACCAAGACTTGAGATCTTGGGCCCAAGATGTCGCGGGTTTTGTCTTGAAGATAAGGAACTTTCAAGCCAGGCCAGGCTAGGCTGTTGGTGATGGGAAAGCAATTGTCAACTGTGGGTTGGCCGGGGTCGCCGTGCCAGGAGGGGTGCGAGACACGGAGGAGAGGGAGGAAACGCATGCAGTGAGGATTCGGCATACGGTCACCTGACAGATATAAACATACCAAGCCTGTTACAGTTAGCGGCCGCCCGTTTTCACCGCGCTCAGCCGGCACAAGCCACCTCGGGCTGGGAAACGGCCTGGTCGAGCTGGTGTGCAGGCTTGACCTGACTTGATTTTATTTGACTTGACTTGACGTGACGTGACTTGACTTGACGTGACTTGACTTGACGTGACTTGACTTGACCTGACGTGACTTGACTTGACGTGACTTGACTTGACGTGACTTGACTTGACTTGACTCTCCCTTGTTATCAAATGCCCGGCACTCGCCAAGCACGCCAGAAAATCCACATCTCACGAACAAGCTGGGGCAAAGACATGGGCATCGCATCAAGAACATGGGCGCCGACTTCGACAATCTTGACCCCTGCGGCTGGCCTCGCCGCGTGCGCTGATAGGACGCAAAAGGCTCAAATAGGCTTTCTTACGTTTTTCCAATTCTTCTAGCGCCTTGGTACGGCCTTGGGAGACGAGCTCTATGGCGGGGACATGCCATCTTGCGGTCAGCGGGGGCTTTAGCTCTATTGGCACTTGATAAGAGCCTGGGCGCCGAGACATTTGCTCGTGGAGATGTCATTTGGGGCTGCTCGACGATAGCCATCGCAGAATCCTGAATGAGAAGGTGCTAAGACTTTGCACGGGCAGGAGGGGGCATGCCGTGAGGGGGGGAGCCTCTCGAGAGGTAAAGCAGAAAGAAAAGTGCGACAGAGGAGAAAGGAGCTGGCGGGAAAGGAATGCAGTTGTTGAGATGAGAGTGAGTTGCGACTGAGTAGGAGACAAAGTTAAAGCGGGCAAGTCTCTGCAGATGTAAACACAAAATATGATGGAGTTCGGTAAAGACATGACAGAAAGATATTGTCTGCCTAGACCAGTCCCAACTCAGTAAATTCGCCAGTGCCACAGTGCCAGTGCTACTACTCTGGAGTAATTCTACCTACCAGACTCGATCCTCCCGTACAGTTAGCTGCATGGAGCTACACTGCACTCCTGGTAGACCCATTCCCAATTGCCCGTACCGCATTCCGTACCAGGCCACAGGACAAGGCTGACCGCGCTCAAGGGTCCCTACCCTGACTCTCCGGCCTTACTCTACTTAAAGATCAGCTCTCCCCCCGCCATCTTTCTATCTTCTCCCCTCAACCCCTTGCACGTATCACCAAGTCGATTTGGACGTGTTGTTCGCGCGTTCTCTCAAGTCGAAGTTCAGACGTTCAACGCCAACGGATCAATCCGTTCCTACGTCACTAGGTACTTATCCCCTTCACTCGTCCAGACTTCACTTTCTCCTACCTGGTCACACAAGGGCAAACTCAGTCTTCCAATTCGTGTCTTCTAATCGATATAATTTCCCTCAGTTTTGAGACAGAAACGTGGTTCTAACAATATCTCAGTTCGTTCTAGTCGCAGCCGCCACGATGTCGGGAAACGTCAACACATATTCCTCGGAGGGCTCTCCTGAGCGAAAGTACGAAGAGAAGGCCTATGATCCCAATGTCGCAGGAACAGTGGGCGACGATGAGCCGATCGATAACAACCACCATCTTCACCGTAATCTGAGCTCTCGCCAGATTACTATGATTGCAATCGGAGGTGCTATCGGTACTGGTCTCATTATCGGCACGTGAGTGGCACAAGATGCTCCTTCTTGCACAACTGATATTGACAAATACTGCAGTGGAAAGGCTCTCAAACAATCCGGTCCAGCTCCTCTCTTCATCGGCTACACTCTCGTCGGATTTCTCTGCTTCCTGGTCATGGCTGCGCTTGGAGAGGTATGCAGCGTCCCACACATATCCGATGAGGTGCATTGGCTGAGGACCCTGCTAATACGGTTAAAATAGATGGCCGCATGGCTCCCACTCCCATCTGGTTTCACTGGATATGCCACTCGCTTCGTCGACCCTGCTCTTGGATTCTGTTTAGGATGGAACTACTGGTTCAAGGTTCGTAAAAAAACTTCCTCACGCTCAGCTACAAAACTTCAGAAAGAACTTTCAGGAGCGATAGCTAACTTCTGCCTAGTACATCATTGTCACACCAAACAATCTGACTGCTGCATCGCTCGTCCTCCAGTATTGGGTTCCGCGTGACAAGGTCAACCCAGGAGCATTTATCGCCATCTTCTTGGTAGCAATCGTCATCATCAATTACTTCGGTGTCCGCTTCTTCGGAGAGTTTGAATTCTGGCTATCTTCGATCAAGGTCGTTGTTATCCTAGGCTTGATCCTCCTCAGTTTGATCCTTGCCTGTGGCGGAGGTCCACATGATGCCACTGGCTTTCAGTACTGGAAAAATCCCGGAGCTTTCAACACATATGTTTTGGGTAAGCGATTTCCTGATCACTCGCATGGGCTCAAATATTAATCAATAATTCTAGACGGTGCCGCTGGTAGATTTCTCGCTACATGGGCCACTTTTACCACTGCAGTCTTCGCGTATCTTGGAACCGAACTTGTTGGTGTCACTGTTGGAGAAGCATCCAACCCACGCAAAGTCATTCCTCGTGCTATCAAGTTGACATTCTACCGAATTCTCTTGTTCTACGTTGTGCTTGTCTTCCTCCTCGGCATGCTTGTCCCATACAACTCTAAGGAACTTAAGGATGCAATCGCGAAGGGAGGAAACACGGCTACCGCCTCTCCATTCGTCGTCGCCATTAAGCTCGCCGGTATCAAAACCCTGCCAGGTATCCTCAATGCCTGCATCATGCTCTTCGTCTTCTCTGCCGCAAACTCCGATCTCTACATCGCCTCCCGAACCCTCTTCGGACTCGCTCACGAAGGCAAGGCCCCCAAGTTCTTCACTCGCACCGACAGCCGTGGTGTCCCGATCTATGCCTTGGGACTTTCCGTTGCCTTCTGCCTCTTGGCTTTCCTCGGTGTCAATACCGATTCCTACAAAGTCTTCGGCTACTTCGTCAATCTAGTTACCATGTTCGGTCTTCTTACCTGGATCTCGATTCTCATCGCCCACATCTGTTTCGTCAATGCTCGCAAGGCCCAAGGTATTCCAGACACCGCACTCGCATATGTTGCACCTCTCGGCAAATGGGGCTCAGTCGGTGCTCTTGCATTCTCGATCCTGATCGCCTTCTTTAAGGGTTTCGGACTCTTCTGCTGGCGCAGACTCGGTGAGAAGAAGTTCGACACCGATACTTTCGTCACAACCTACCTTGGTATCCCTCTCTACTTCATCATGTTTTTCGGGTACAAGTTCTGGCACAAGACCAAGATCATCAAGTCCGAGGACGTGGATCTTTACAGTGGAAAGGCCAGGATCGATCGTGAGGAACAGGAGTTCCTTGCTGCAGAGATGGAGAAGAAGGGTGGACCCGAGACCAAAGCAGAGAAGATCTATCGCTATACTCTTGGATGGGCATTCTAGATCTTGGATTGGATTGGATGGGACAAGACATGCTCATGTGCTACGCTGTCGTTACATCAATTAAACACTGCTTTTGGAAAATCATAATCTACGAGATAATACATTGAGATGTGAAGATATGAATAGACAAAGCTGCTCTGCATAATCACTATATCCCTAATCCTGAAATGACTTGAGTCTTGTATTGTGACGTGTGTCTTCCCTCATCTCAGGAACCCAACCTGTAACGCTCACTCTTCCTTCAACCGCTTTCTACCCACAGCTTCACTCAGCCTCCCACTCCAACGACTCCCCAGATCGCCCCATCCCCACATCTCAACCCCATCCTAAAATCTCCTCACATAACAGCAGGAGGAAAAAACACGTCAAATCATGTGCACGCTCACAAAAGAAAATCTCTTCGCATTATTATCAAACAGAAAACGCAATTGCGAAACTATTACCCCATAACCTTGGCACCTCCCATCCTCACAAAGTAGCTATTACCCCATCGCCTCAGTATCTTCTCCACAATCTACTAACGAAATAAAGTCACGATCCCCGACCCATTATTATTCTTCAAGCATACGTCGTCCAACTTGAAATTAGACTAAAAGCAGCCACAAGCGACGGCCAGGTTTTCGCTTTCTTAACTACGGCACGGCACAGGACTTAGCTCAGAGGCGCAGAGCTTGAAGGAATTAAGTTACGGAGACATGTCAGTGGCTTGATGGGACGGCTTGATGGCTTTGATGGCTTAACCGAGTTTTCCTTTGGGCCTTTTCAAGACCGGCACAAGGCGGGGGCTAAATTAGTGAGTGGCTTCAGGTGGTGGCTTGACTCGGCACCGACCATTGAGGTGGAAAATGAACATTATTTCCTGGGGTGTGGGGGAGAACTCAATAGGTATAGTTGATGCATGGCTTGTTTAAATTTTTCTTTCACGATGCACTTAACTTTGCATGGTACGATAATGCGAGTGCGGGTATCAGGCCTGGAGATGTCTGGCTGGGGTTTAGTGAAGGAGGATGTACGTAATAATCAGGCTCTGTCTGTGTTTATTGTTCCGGCTGGTTTTCGTGTGGGTTATTGCCATTTTCTTGTTGTTATGGTATGAAAATGGGAGGTGGAGAAAGGAGGTAGCTATTATGTATTTTGCTTCTTGGCTGGTATGTATGGGTGGAGATGCTGGGGTTTGGGGTCTGGGGTGTGGAGAGAGGAGATCTGGGAAGTGGTCTTTTTTGTGGCCCGAAGGAATATTTGTGGAGATGCGGAGAACAGAAGAGAATCGCGTAAAGCAAGAAGAGAAATGTCGGTGAGAAGTTTAAAGTCGAATGCTGGACTCTGGGGAAGTTGGGTTTCCCAAAACTGGTCCGAAACACCAAACTGCGGAAACAGCTCGCCAAAAGCTTTGCTTTATTGACATCAACCCTCAAGAGGGGCGCAAGCAGTTTCACACTACTGAACTGCGATTCTCAAGCACAGCAGCATCTAAAATCACCTGCCATGAACACAGCTTTGATCTCTTCTATTCCTTCCATTCATTCCATATCAGAAGCATCTCTACACATCTATGACCTTTCCTGATATTCCCCGTTCGCTAAGCGAATGTTGACCAATGCTTGTGAGGGGAGTCTCGAGAAAGACAGACGTGGTACACCTCGCTGTTAATCCCTTCTTTCTACAGAAATTCTCCTCCGTATGACAGTACCAATCGAAGTCCCGCAGTCACTAAATGCTCACAATGTTCATAACTTCCATCCCTAGCGAGCCTTTGGTCGATGCCATCATTTACTACGTCGAGTCCACTGAATAAACTACAGAATTTCATTCTTGCCGATAATCTTGCCGACCATTAAGGATCTTATAGAACCTTCCTGGATTGCCTCAGTAAAGTTCGGTGGAGGTGAGATTCTATCAAACTTATACAAACCCTGTTCTACAGATCTAGGTTAGGGCGCTATATACAGTATTGTCAGGACCGATGGCAGCCTCCAGATATCAATTCATATCAGCTAGAATTCTTCTGAGCTGGCACGCAGTGGTCCTCTCAGTCCGTATTATCTGCCCCTCACCTTCACAGTCAGGAAAAGAAAATCCTGCCATGGAATTTTCGATTGTGTGTCCAAATTCTCCTACAAAGAGGCCCGCAGTCATTGTTTTGGACCGCGCCTGTGAGAATATAGACGATGAATCAGTATCGTGACAGAAATTGCAAAATTTTAACGAATAAGTGCGTACTTGTGTAGTGCAGCCGGTCTGGGATACTACTCTCAAACTGAAGTCATATCTCCCCATACAGATGATTGAATAGAGCATCTACCAGTGGAATGGATATTCTTCGTCTTCCATTGCAAGAATCTTATTCCAAAAAATATTGAGCGACTTTCGATTGAGGTTTGTGGGATCGAATTCAAAATGGAGGCTCAGGGTCAGTATGAACTTCCACAAGAAAGCGGAGTTAAAAAAAAAGCCCAGCTGAGATGGTCCTTGGATCTTGTAATTGTTTTGGAGCGTTGACATGATAAGTTTCCTACCATTTCTCTCTCTTAGATTTCGTATTAAAGTAGTAATCTGAGCTTTCCTTACTCCTCTCCCAAACTCCCTGCGATTCTTCCTGTGCTCTCAAGTCAAAGGGCATAAGACGTCTCATACTGAAGCATTGTTCAGAAACTCGCAGAAACACCAAATTGGAGCCCTTTATCCATTCCAAATAGTGAAAGCTAATTGTGGATGTTAATGCCACCCACATTCCAGACTTGCTCTGATGAATTTGGCACGGCTCGCTTATTCCTTGGCAGAAAGTAAACACACAGCACCACTGCTGTTGGGTACCCACATCTCCGCGCCAGGCTCGCAGTCTACAAGTAGTAATTAACCCACGCTGCATATATTCAGAAATCACGTCATCTCCCTTCAGCGTCCTGAACATCACCAACTTCACTACACAGCACTTTCTCACGTAGCTTGACGTGAGCTTACAATGATGGTCAGCCAGAAGAACCTAGTGAAGCTCCAGTCATCACATTCAGAACCGCACGAGCAGCAAAATCCCCCTCGTCTTGATTCATGATGGAGGTAGTACAACATTCGCATATCACTGCCTCGGATCGCTTCAGCGCGATGTCTACGGGATTCACAATCCGAAGTACGAATTTGGTGAAGAATGGGGTAGGGAGGCATGAGAGAGATGGCATCATGATTGAGCTGCGGGAAGATGCTGGTATTGAAAGACCAATAACTATCGGTGGTAAAATTGTCCTTCCTACCTTATTACTACGCAAAAGAAGAAACTGAGTCCTTTCAGTCTGGTGGCTGGACGGTCTTCCATCTATTGAAATCATACATCTGCTCTCGCAATCTACATCGAGCCAAAATTTCAGTATCAAGGAATTGCTACTGATCGATGCTATCTTCCATATTCCATGGAAATCGTTCACTGAAGTTTCCAAGCCCGAGCTAGGAGCCATCCCAAAGCTCGTTCGACTTGCATTGGATGTTAGGGGATAACCAGTCAAAGCCTAGCTTAGAAGTAATCAGTGGCCCTCCTGAGGAAGGTCCGAGTAGGTAAGCAATAGACAGACTCTCCCACACTGCGACTTGGTTACTCTAACGTCATCTACACAAGCGAGCCAGCTTTCACTTAAGTGCTGGGCGTCTCGTTCATCCTCACAGCAAACATTTAAAAGATGCCAAACGAGTAATCGAACAAATATCTATCAAAAATCATGGATGATACAAGATGATTCAAGATATGACGAAGGATATGTTTTTGTGTAAAAAGACTGCTATTGTAGTGAGGCAGATATGCTTTTGCTGGTGATGTTGAGAGCGCTGTAGTTTCCCCTCAACAACACGCTGTTTTAGCGAGTGATGCCATATGCTTCAGGGCATACATCCCTGGCAGATCCCTTGCTACAGGCGCCCCGCAGCGATTGGCATTGTTCAAAGCCCCCTAAATGCTCTGATAATCAAGATCTACTGTCGGTCGAAACATGATTTTTCAATGTCTCTCTAGCAGTCTTGATTTTCACGGACACCCTAATCAAACATAATGTGGTTAGCTTGAGGAGAACCAAACACTGCTCTTCAAGATTCATACTTACCTGGCATCAAGATCGTAGCTCTCCCATGCTGACACGTCATTCAACCACTTCGCACATTCTTTCAGTCTTTCAGTTGACGAAGATCCGTTTTCCCGACCTTCAATCCAACAGATGACAGCCATCTCGTAATGCGCACATGGACAAGTCCAGTCGTCTTTGAGAGGCCCCTTGAAGGCTGCTTTACTGTGACATAAGATCTCATCCTGCAGCAGAGTTCTGGCTGTCAGCAAGTCTCCCATGGTGGTGTAGATATTCGCTCGCAAAAGTGTCTGAATTGCGCGTTCATCGAGAGATTCATCTTCCCAATGAGACATCATGCTCGACCACTCAAGCGCTGAGAGCGAATCTTCCAGTTGTGGTTGTCTCATCCTCCTGTGACCGCCGTAGAAATAGGTTATCTCCTGGATGGGGCTCACACCAACTGCATCTATGAGGTCGATCGACAGCGCAGTGGCTTTGTGTTCCCATTTCTCAATTTTGCGGCGAACGAAGACATCGAATGGAAGCCTTTTGGCCATCAGACGTTGTGTTCCGGCTGCTTCCTTGGACAGATGCAGAAATTCTCTGGCCTTGGTTCTGTTCGTTTCTTTCGCTTTTGGTTCCTTCTCGTTGCAGCGACGATACATTTCTACATGGGCGCAGCCGGCGATGTAGTAATACCTTGAAAGTCAGCATCCGAAGCATCTAATACACTCTGTAACTTACAAAGTATGAGACCAGTTGTTCAAGTCAACACTTAGTATGAAATCACTCGCACACAGTGCATAATCGTGAAGAAACATCGCAGTGAACCCCCTGTCCAGTATCGTCAAAGCCTCAACTTGTTTGAGTGGTCTCTCCACCTGCCGGCTCAGCAAATTGATAGCCTGGGCGAGATTGCGGTTGGCAACCTGCACTCGAGCCTCTTCCAACATCCAGAACTGACTGTGAGGGTATCTCCTGGTCATCAAGACGAGCAAATTCTCGCACCTCTCCTTGGGATATGCTCTGTCGTCCAGAATATCGCAGACTGCTCGAATCGCATTGTAGTAGCTTAAAAGCATCAAGCCAGCCATAGCACCATGTAAGTTGGCGTACTTTGTGGCTTGCCATAATAGGTGAAGACCCTTCTCTTTGTCTCCTCTGAATCCTATAATCCGCAGCGGGAGACTGAAAGCCGGAGGGACTAGCGAGAGCATTAATAGTAGAACACCAAAACACAGGTTTGTGCCCGATTGGATGTATATGTCGCTATTATTGGTGAAAACTTCATCACTAGAAACAAAGCCTGTGCTCGCCAGAGTCATTTTCTTTTCCGAATTGATTTCTGGAACTTGTGTGCCTGTTTCTGGTTCAGAATCTGAAAACCCCCCCGGCATGGCGTATGTGTGTTGAGCATGCACATCCGTCGGAGATACATTCGAAGTTGATCTCCGCTGCCTGAACAAATTGTCTGCATGTACGATGGTCTGCATTGTCATATATGCCTTTCTCAATTTATAGAACCCTTTTATGGCCTCAGGAACTTTCGCGCTCAGGGTCGCGAGTATGGCAATCATGAGTTGGCATTGCGCGTGACAGAGAGCAAATGCAGACCCTGGAGGGTACATCGAGTCGTCAGATGACTGTTGGTTCTTCTTGATGAAATGAAATGCATTTTGAGAGGACTTTTCGGCTTCGTGAAGTACGTCAGATGCTGAAACGGAACGGTTAGCCTATATCCACCAGTGTTCTTTGTAACTCCTGTGCCTCTTTGTGTTACTTTCTCATCTGAACCCAAGGCAACTCGAAGCAAGATTGCTAGACTTAGACCAAGCTAGGGACCCGTGTTAGATTTTGGGCATAATGTAAATATTCAATACACTAACTTTGTGAAAACTCGAGTCTCCGGTGGCCAGTTTGGTTTCCGCCTCGCCAATATCGTCACGTAGCACCTCATCGAGAGAAAGCAAGACATGTCCAACTATAATGAGGTATAAATTAATTCGAATAGGAAGACATAAACAGCTGTAAAGTTTACATACTTTGTTCAGAGACCGTATTGGGGTTGATGTCATTTTTGTTGATCGCAGTTGAGTCTCCCTTCACAATCTTCAGTGCGTATGAAAACATGACGATCTGTCCGACTCGCAATAAACGGGAGAGAATTTCGTAAGGAAGTAGAAACTCCCGAGACCTTTCAGCGGCGCAAAAAGCTGTGCAGGACAGGGATTCTGTCATACATGGGCTTGTCCAACATACTGGGTGTCAGAGGCCGGCCCTGTCATCCGCCCTCGCTTAGGGTCATCGGGCCCTGCGATGGTCAGCGATTTTGGCTGAGGCTTGCCGGCCCTGAGAGGTTAGATGCA
Organism: Cadophora gregata; assembly: GCF_030347475.1. Taxonomy (NCBI): domain Eukaryota; kingdom Fungi; phylum Ascomycota; class Leotiomycetes; order Helotiales; family Ploettnerulaceae; genus Cadophora; species Cadophora gregata. The sequence continues at coordinate 1,068,008 of NW_026695936.1, read as the reverse complement.
GTTCATTATTTTTGTGGATAAGATAAGGAAGTGGCCTAAGGACGGGATGATATGTATAGCTGTGGCTGAGAGTTCTTAGGTGGGGGAAGAAAGTAAACAAAGAAATGACTCGGTAAAGCGAGGATAAACAGCCGTTGAGGACTAACAAGCAATGCTAATGGTGTAGGACATAGAAGACGAAAATATCTATAGTTGGTGAAGCTCGATAATGTGTAACTGATGGTACATGCTTGATTGGTAGGTTCAATATTAGGTCGGGTGTGCCGAGATGCCTACATGTGAGTAGAATGTCTGGATTTAGAATCACAGTTCCTTCTGCAAGATGCCCACGGAAACCAGCAGGCCTTATCTGTGGCATGGAGATGTCCTAGGAGAGCGTGAATGTTAAAGTAGAGGCTGATAGCTATAAGATCCGGTAACTCATAACGGATGAGGTAGGTACGATACAGATGTTATTGCTAGCGAGGAAAGTCTGCAGGTTGTTTCCCCCTCCTTCAGAACCTGCCTACAGCTCGATTCCATTTCACCGCGCCTGCTTCTGCTTTTCCAATGAGCTGTAGTCGCTCCTGGTGATGCAGGTAAAGTTGCAATTGTGCTCATGGTCAAGGTCTGGCTCGCCGAACAAGTCCACGAGGAAAGGTCGTAGAGCAGAAGCACCGAAATGAGAACTAGTGCGAGTATAAGCCCCCCCTCGGAATCAAGACCTCGCGACACTGTTGTTTACTTTCTTGTATTATCATTTTGTCTTTATCCCAACCTTGTCGCCATCAGGTCTTGTCGACTCGGTTCCAAGAGCACATCACACATTCAATTGCAAGATCATCGGATACTGCAATTGGTGCTCAAATTCAACTTCTCGTTCGGAAATCTAGAAGCTATCCATCCATTGATGCACCCGCACATAGATAACCGTTTGTGGTCATGAAAACTCCAATTTGTCACTTTTCAAGCAATCATCAATTCGTCCATCATTCTTAAACTCCCCGTAGATGTCTGTCAATGCTTTTAGTAGTAATACTTTTAGTAGTCGTCGCCTCGACTGATGACTTCCTTTACGTTGGGTCGGAGTACGATGGTCTGCAAATATTGTCAGCAGATATCAGAAAAGACTCCCCAAGGACCATCTTACATGTTCAAACTGCGCCGTGTACGAGCCCTTCTTATCAACAAGAGGTGGGTATGCCTCCACGATACCAGCAGTGACCAAGCTATTCAGCTACAGGATATTAGCATATTACCACTTACCCGAAAAAAGAGCATTTACTCCAAGCAGATACTTCTCCTGACCAAGACGGTCTAGATACCGCCTACAGAAAGGTAGAGTTCCGAAGTTCTTGTTGATGACATTCAACAGCTTGCTCGCAGACTGTACACGTAATGCTACGTTTGGAGCATCTGCTCGTTTGGCATAATGGGAAGTTTCCAGCTACGCAGCGTTAGTCCTCAAATTGACAGATTTCACACACGGCACTTACATCATCTCTAACATAACCATTTCCAGTACTACCAAATGTTTCAATAGCAAACACCTCACCTTCCTCCATCTTCGTCTGATCAGAGCTCTTCACAATCGGCACGCTCTTTCCACCATGGATCTGCCATTGCCGGATATCATGTCCGTTCAAGTTCCGGATACACTTAACAGGGAAAGTCTCGCCATTGATCTCGACCTCGTAGCTCTCCATGGTCTCTTGAATCATACCTCCGATTTCGCCCAGCCGAGCATCGATTCCAGCCTCTCTGATACCGGTGTTGGTTGCTTGTTTCACAGCCTCCAGGAGGTTGTCATACATCGGGTCGAATGACATGGTGAACGCACTGTCCACAATTCGGCCATTGATGTGAACTCCAAAATCAACCTTCATGACATTGTCTTTGCTGAGAACCGTTTTGTTTCCAGCATTGGGGCTGTAATGCGCCGCAATATGGTCCAAGTTGACACCAGTTGGGAAGGCAATACCGCCCTTGATATTGTCTCCCTCTTCTAGGCCAGGATGTCCAGTCAAGGCTCTTACACCATCCTCAATACCCTCAGCAATTTCTGTCAGAGTCTGTCCTGGCTTGATATTCTTCGCTGCCCACTGGCGCACTTGACGATGAATCTCAGCACCCTGTCTATATTCCTGCAAAAAGTCATTGTTCATGCGATCCAGGTGTCTCTTTTCCTCATTGGTTGTCCGGTATAGATTCTCATCTCTGTATTCAACCTCCTCTCCGACCGGGTACTCTCCACTGGGGAACAGATTCGAGAGTAGGACTCGCGGAGGATCCGATTGCTTCGTTGGGAGGCCACCGGCGCCACCAGCCTTCTTTGGCTTCCTCTTCCTTTTGCGCTTCTTCTTTGCCCCTCCCTCTGCTCCGCCTTCCCCAACCGCGCCCCTCTCGTCTTCATCGTCGTCCGAATCCTCCGCTTCGGGGACTTTACCGTTACCGTTGGTTTTTGTGGCGGTCGTTGAGTCTTTGACGGCTTCCGGATCCTTTACTGTGTGGCCATCAGTACAGTCCATGTTGGACAATTCGGGGCGTCCTACGCTTCAAGCTGGCAAGAGCATCAGCAGTTTGCGCGGCCATGGTGTCTTGCAGAGCCAAGCCCAGTTGATTTTCCCTCTGAATGATCCCTGATATGTGTATACAAATCTCCCTGTAGCGTTCTCAATCCCTCAGATACTCAAAGGGAGTGGGAAAAGATTTCGTGCTACCAAATGAAATCTCGAAGTCCAATAGCGGGGTTCTAGGCATTAAACACTGTGGGACACAAAAGGCAATCTTTAGCGGATCGATCAACAGGCTTCCCAAAAATTTGAGGGTGGCACTAGCCATTCTAGTGCCCGCAAATTAGCCCTTCCTAGCCTAGAGCAGATCCGAATATCATGCCGTCACTTGTCTCGTCCCAGCTTCAAGATCAACAGCAGCTCAACACTTCTTCTTTTCCTTTTTCTCTATTCTGCAACCACAGATTTCTCCACGTTTGGTCAGGAAAGTTCATTCGTGATGAGGAATGCCACTCCGCTCGTTTTCCTTCCCGTGCGCCACGCGCTTTGTACAAACTTCACGATCCTTTCATTCGACTGCTGTGAGGAGGAGCGGTAGTCAGCAAAATCACTATGAGACTTTACAGGTGTCGCCAGGAGCTACACCAGCTGAGGTAAAGAAGTACGTTTGATCTTTTCTATGTCTTATTTGGCAATCTACTATACTGCGCCTCTCAGTATTGAAGCTGGCAGCTCAATTGGAATCACATTACGTGCATACGCTCCGCTGTCGGCATAATAACAAAACATCTCATCTAACACAAATTAAAGATCTTTTTACGCCCTCTCCAAAACCCACCACCCAGATCGGAACCCCAATGATCCTGAAGCCTCCTCTCGCTTTGTCGCCATCTCTGACGCCTACGCCACCCTCGGCACGCCAGCAAAGAGACAAGAATACGATCGCTCACTCAATCTGCACTCACCCGACAGCAATTCACACCACCGACCCCATGGCTCTTACCACTCCTCAGGCCCAGCAGGTGGGCGCCCCGCCAGCGGCCTAAGCAGACGCCGTACGCAATTCCAGGGCCCGCCACCAAGTTTCTACCGCTCAGGAGGATGGGGGGCACAGAGCGCAAAGCGCAAGGCAGCACAGGATTCGCATGCCGAGTCGCCGGCCGGGGCAGCGGGCATGGGACATGGCCAGAAGCCTTGGGGGCATGATGAGACGCATGACGTGCCGCATTTTGATCGCGACGGCCATTATCGCACGCAGGAGAACCATAGTCGGAGGTGGCAGAGGAGGAGGGGGATGGAGGATGGGCAGGTTCCGGCGGGGGAGATGCCGAGGAGCATGTTGGCAAACTTCTTTTTCGTGGGGGGAATCATCAGTCTGGGGGTGTTGGTGCCCAGTCTGCTGTTTGAGAATATGAGAAAGAAAGAGAAATGAGGGAATGAAAGCTCGGATTTCATACTGCCGGCAAACTTTGTGGCAAAGGAGGATATCACATAGAAGAAATAGAAGTGGTTGGATATCTCAGATCATTTGTACACGTACAAGCCGTCCGTCTCGCGCAAATTATGCAATGCAAACTCCGCTGAAACAACTGTCTTGTCTCCGTCTATCGTACTGTGTGGCCCAATCCCTAAGTTATCTTTTATGCATAATCTATGCGTCGAAGACGAAGGAGGTACCAATCTTGTGGGTGGCTTGGTCGAGCTTTTGGGTATCAAAGGAGGCTCCGAGACCGAGGGTCACACCAGGGCGGAGGAGGACGTTGTAGGCGACAGCGGCGATACCACGGTCGTTGATCTTGACCTATTTTATATATTTAGCAATGCCCAATTGCGCTTGTAAATTGGGTGTGCTTACCTTGGCGAATGAGACAGGATCCAATCGGTACTTGCTGGCAACCTCAAGACCGACTTGGTTTCCGCTCTTGGAGTCCCAGGTGGCCTTAGCACCGGCCTCAACTTGGGAGTTGACCTTGTGGTAGTAGGCAGCAGAGAAGACACTCAAGTTGTTGGCAGCAGTTACGGAAGCGGTGTATTGAGGAGCAACGTATCCGACAGCAGCAGAGTAGCTGGTGATGGCAGCCTTCTGGACATCGTAACCAGCAGAAGCACCAGCCAAGAAGCCGTCCTGACCGATCACAGCATCGACATTGGCGGTTGGGCCCTTGAGAAGGTCGAAGAATGCGCGGCCGTGGAAGTTTGCTTGCTTGAAGTGCAAGTTGAACTTTGCGCCCTTGTTCTGGGTGGCAGGGAGGAAAGAGCCTAAGAGCTCAGCCTTGAGACCCTTGGCGATCACGTCGTTGAGCTCAATCTTGGTGTCAAGAGCATTGACAGTGTTCCATGTCTGGGTGAGCGTTAAGCCTGTGCGACGATAGAAAAACATTAGCGTTTGTCCTCTTGGACACATGTCTACCAGAAAACCGATGGGATTGAATCGGTGGGGGTATCCGGAATAGACCACAAATCGCTTGAAAAATATACCGGATGGCTTGTCTGCGTACTTGGCCTCAAGCTGTAGTACCAGTCAGTGTGGTCCTCCATCATCTGCTTCAAGGGGCTTCTCGTACGAGCCCGCTGTTCGATCCCTCGTGTGTGGACTTTCCAGTCACTTTGAAGCCGACATTCGATGGAGTGGAGCTCTTCAGCTCAAAGGTAGTGGCGGTAAGGTGATAGAAGTCCTTGGAGAGCAACTGCAGATGGTCAATTTGTGTTTTCGGTATCAAATTCGAGATGGAGCTTTCTGGAGCTCCCGGAGGTACACTTACGTCGTTTGACGACTTGGCAATATCGGAGAAAGCTGGAACAGACATTTTGATGGTAGTGAGAGAGATTGATGGATTGGGGGAAGTGCGATTGATGTTGGAGGAATGGAGTTGGAGATGTTAGCGGTTGGGAGAAGAACTTTGAAGTTGTTGACGGCGGAAATTATGCGCGCACGATTCCACCCGATGATGAGACAAAACGTGGGGTGCTGATTGGGCCGAACTTTCAATGGGCCTGCGATGGAGCACCTGACGAAAAGGGGGCTTGGAAACACGACTTTCTCGATATGCAAAGGTCGACTTGTCATGGATCATCGATTGGAACATTCATGCGTCCAGCACGTTGGCAGTCAGACTTCTATTCCAGATACCGTTACTCTATCTACTACAAACAACTCGTATCAATCTACCTAGTTTCATGCAACTGCAACGCCATCCAGATTGAAAGAAGGAACCCGAGAATGATGCCAGAGGTACCTGGAACTCCCAAAATGATCAACGGCGCAAGGAATTTGACAGATATTATCAGGTTCTGAAGACCAAGGTCCAGCAAGAGATGCTTACTTTGTGGTCTCGTACTTCTGGTTGTGGATGGCAATTGCTCTGGTTCATTTATTAGCATCGATCTTTCAGGAGGGTCACATATTCTCCTTACCTTCCACTAGGATCAGTCTGATCTGACCATGTAGGAGTCCATCGCATGACAGTATCTGCGCAGTATGGCGGGAAATGCTCATCGAACATCGTTCGGTACCAGTAACTAATCTTTGTCAGCGATCATAAACAAGGTATATACTCGGTACGTACGCTTCCTTAGTATCTGGGATATCACTGCCCCATTCTGGCTTTGGGTTCTTCATCATCTCATCAGTAATCGTGGCCTCGGCGGTATCCTTCAGAGCATCAATCCACCCGTAACCAACACCATCACTGAATTGCTCCTTTTGCCTCCACAGAATGTTTTCTGGTAGGTATGGTTGAGCTCCAGGCTCATCAGTTGTATCGAAGGCCTTGCGAATGATGTATTTCTCGATCCTGTCCTTCGTGATCAACTTCTCCTCAGGGTCGATGTTCATAGCAACTTCCAAAAACTATTTGTATGTCAGTACATATCCACCAGAACGACATTTGCTGGATATCTAACCTCCTTATCCAAGAAAGGAACACGAGCCTCAAGACCCCATGCCATAGTTGACTTGTTGGCTCTCAAACAATCAGACAAATGCAAGTTCTTGACTCTGCGAACGCACTCCTGGTGGAAAGCACTCTTGTCAGGCGCGGCATGGAAGTACAAGTATCCACCAAAGATCTCGTCACTTCCCTCACCACTCATCACCATCTTTACACCCATTGCCTTGATCTTTCTCGAGAGCAAGAACATAGGAGTAGAAGCACGGATAGTTGTCACGTCGAAAGTTTCCAAGTGATAGATAACATCTGTGAGGGCGTTCAAGCCCTCCTCGATAGTGAAAGTCATATCATGGTGCTTGGTTCCGAGAAATTTGGCGACCTCCTTCGCTGCCTTGCTATCTGGGGCGTTAGGAAGACCAATTGAGAAAGAGTTGAGTTGTGGCAGGTATGTGACGGTAGAGAGCTTGTCATGATCGTCAATACCAACCAGACCTTCACCCTTGTCCTCGTCTCCTATAGTCTCGCCGTTTCCGTTGGCAGTCTCCATCTGTTTCAGAGCAATGGCCTTCAATCGAAGAGTTTCCCGCTGTGCAATAGAAGCAACCAAACTCGAATCGAGACCTCCCGACAGCAGGACACCATAAGGAACTTCAGCCATCAACCGCTTTCGGACAGCCTTCTCAAACGTCTCGCGAAGCAGCTTCAGGTCGAGTGGTGTAGAAGGAACCTTGGCACCATCCCACCACGAAGGCTGGAAATACCTGGTCGTTTTGTCGGTTTTCGAGTCATAGATGTGTCCTGGAGGGAACGAGATGATCTTGTCGCAAACGGTATGTAGACACTTCAGCTCGGAAGCGAAGAAAACTGCGCCTGGCATCTTGCTCGACCATCCCTGATACAGACTTGTAACTCCAATGGGATCACGCGCAGCGATTGTGCGGTTTTGTGCCTTATCGTAGAGGACGAAAGAGAACATGCCGTCGAGATGCTTGGGCGCATCGAGACCAAACTCCATATACTGGCAGTATATCAGCATATAATCTAACATCTAGAAGTGTGTATGTTCACGTACCAAGGGTATTATGACCTCGCAATCGGAGTGAGTCTTGAAGTGGTATGGGGTCGTCAAGGTTTTCCGAATGACTCTGTGGTTGTAGATCTCACCATTGACAGCGAGGGCAATGGTCTCGTCCTGGTTGGTAAGAGGTTGCGCTCCACTGTCAACACCCACAACACTTAGACGCTCATGAGCAAGGACTGGAAAGTCAGTCAGTCAAGTACTCTGTGACGGCCAAAACAGCCACTCTGTCTTCGAATTGACTCACTGGTGTTGTTGGCCACAAAACTGCCCGACCAATCTGGACCGCGATGGCGGCATTGCTTTACCATCTTCAATGCCGTCGGCTTGAATGCCTTCGCATCGGGAACATGGTGGCAGCCCACGATTCCACACATTTTGGTGGAGTGTTGATGAGGCGGTGGGGGAGACTGGGGTCACAATCCAATTCAGTAGCAATTGATTGACTGTTGGAAGATCGAAAGCAATGTAAGGTTGAAGAAGACCAGAGTGAGTATGATTATATGCGGAGAAATTGTATTGGTCACAGTTGTATAAGTAGTCTGTCCCGAATCCCGATACAAGCAATGGGATTATGACTCCCCTCCCTCGAAATTTATTGATAGTGGTGGGGTGAAATTTAACGCCGATGTTCGGCAGCCTGTCGCATGGTTTGACGTCTGATAAGGCAATGGCAAGGGCATGGTGGGCAGGGCAGGGCAGGGCAGGGGCAATTCATGGTGGGACAATGGAGCCCACTGCAGGGCGAATGCGGGCGGGCACAGGTCATCCACTCCCGAGGCTTGGCTAGCAAACTCAGTGTCATCCCAACCACGAATACTTTCACTGGCAGACGAGGCAAGGTCAGATGGGTGCCCCAACTTTCTGGAAGGCTTTGCTTTCTGCGTTTCTATTTGCCCCCTTTGCGGCACCTCACGAAATGGGGGTCTAGGGAGCAAACAACCAGGTGCGGGTTGTGAACTGTAAGCGACGGCTCAAGGTCAAAACACTCCGTTGCAGCGACGTGGGATGGAGGGGAAAGAAACAGGAGTCAGTCACACAACCAGCACATCAACACATGGCCTGGCTTTAGCTCCAACAGATAGCGACGAAACAACGATAACAATGACAAACCACAATCTCGTAATCCCATATTCATTGTCATAGCTCATCTAATCCCATATCGCAAACCGTCTGGGGAGAAAATCCATGCCGTAAAAAGAAGCCGGTGCCTTATTGTGGTGTCGCGTGTGTAACTCTGCAATCGACTGCAGCTCTTTCCAGCAGCAAGCAGCCTAAAGCCTCAATATCTCAAGTCTGAAAGTCGAACCCCTTGCAAACACCGCCCAACGCCATGCTCGCAATCCCGCCCGCGTTTCATTGTTCCACCCGTACGATGCACTCACTTCAATTCCGCGAAGAGACGGACCAGTTCTTCTGCCCCATGAGACGTTCATTTCCGCACTTTGTTTCTTCAAGGCGCGGGGTGGTCCCTCACAATCTTCTTGATCTTAGCATCATAGCCTGCGCGGTCTTTCTTGAATAAATTATAGGCGTCGGCTTGAGCTGGTGACTCGGGGTTGGGGTCGTTCAGAAGGTCCTGGACACCGAGCAAGATCTGCTTGATGGTAATAGCCGGCTTCCAGCCTTCCTCTTCGTTCAGGATGGATAAGCAAACTGTGCCGGATGGGTAGACGTTGGGGTGGAAGAGGGGAGGAACGAATTTGCCTAAGTTTTGTTAGTACCGTGAATTTAGAAGGTAAGGTGGTGGGGTCAAGTATACACTTTGGAGGCTTCGTTGGATATTCTGTCTTGTATATTAGTCTTCTCTTCTTTTTCTGAGTACACAACGCAGGGAAGAAGCTTACCATCAGGGAAGGTCACACTGAGCTTGAACAAACCACCTTCCCACATCGTCTTCTCCTTGCCGGGTATACCACACTCCCAAACCTTTAGATCAAGAACACCGGCGGCGTTGCGCTGAGGCTTCGCATAGAAACCAAAGGGGTGATCTCTTCTCCATTGCTTTCTCTCCTCTTGGAGTCTGTTCTGGCACAGCGCCATGGTTGAAGGTTCTGCAGTTGTTGTGTGATTTTCGAGGTTGTCGTTTTCGCGGAAACAAGATGAGGCTGAGATATCTTTTTGTCTGTCCGAGTAGCAGATAGTGAATCCGAACTCAAACTCGTGAAAGTTTAGTTGAGACTTCGGATGTGAAGGTTTTAATCTTGATTCAACACAAAAGTTTGTGGAAGTTGGAGACCGAAGTATCTGGATCGGTCGTCGAGTGGATGAGGCTGAGAAAGAGAGAAGGTGCCTTCCTCCTTCGTGGCGGTTCTAGATTTTACTCTGTAATCGCCAAAGATGCGCCTGATTGGAGAAGCGAGGGTCCCTGAGTTTGGAACGTACCTACCTAAGTTTGGGGGGTTGGCGGGTGCGGGCATGAGCCAGGGTGCTTGTTGAATGCCTCGGTCTCAACAGTGATTCACGGCACCCCACGACTTCACCTCTCAATATTTGCTTTATAAGTCTGATCCTCTATTTTTTCCATTTTCAATTTGCCAATTTCCCATTTTCTTTCAAGAGTCTCCCACTTGAGAACAAACACAGTCCAAGTCAGCTTGCAATCCATACTAAGCGGCTCTATCCGCACAAACATCTGGCCCTGTCTCAATCACAAGCTATTCTCAAGGGTTGAACAAAGAACTGCCCGCGCGCATAGACAGCACTATAATACCATGGAGACCAAACCAGGGGATCTTGAAGGTCTCGCAGAGACCTCAAGCAAGGTTATCCAGAAAGAAGCAGGAACTGTGCCAGCCTTAGCATCGAAAGACCCCGCACCAACGACAGCAACACCTTCACAGAAAGATGTCGCATCCACAGAAGAAGTCCCAGACCCGGATGAGGATGATTTGGATGACTTAGATGGTACTGTCTTCAATCTTCTCCCTCTAGACCGATACTTGGCTGATAGTATTTGCAGACATGCTCGACGAATTTACACCTTCCAAACCCGAACCACCCCCCTCAGCAAGCAAGCCCACCAAAGCACCCACAGCCACCGACCCAATCGCAGATGGAATCTCAGATGAAGACTTCGCGCGACAACTGCAAGCCGGGATGGCAGAGCTGATGGGCGAGCTAGAGACTTCTCCAGACATGCAATCACAACTCGAGCAAATGCTCAAGGAACTCGGTGGTGTAGCAGCGCTCGACGCAACTGCCACTGCAGTAGTCTCGTCCTCATCCCCATCTACAGTTACAGCTACGAAAGAAACATCAAGCTCGTCTAAAGCAGCGCCCGCCAAAGCAGGACCAAGCGATGAATCTTTTCAAGAAACGATTAAGAAGACTATGGAGCGCATGCAGAACAGCGGAGATCAAGCTACGGCTGCCGCCGCATCAGACGGTACAGATGATATCCTCGCCCAAATGATGAAAGCCATGGAGTCTGGAGGGCTGGATGGTGAGGGCGGCGAAGAAGAGTTCTCGAAGATGCTGCTGGGTATGATGGAGCAGTTGACAAATAAGGAGATTCTGTATGAGCCAATGAAGGAGCTAGATGACAAGTTCCCAGCATGGATGAAGGAGAATGACGGAAAGGTAGATGCGGCGGATATGAAGAGGTACAAGGAGCAGCAGGTCTACGTTAGCGAGATTGTGAAGAGATTCGAGACGAAGACATATACGGATGATAATTCGAAGGATCGAGAGTATATCGTGGAGAGGATGCAAAAGGTTTGCTGCCCCCAATCTTTCATTTTTTTAACCTTAACTAACATCTTGTAGATGCAAGCAGCTGGCTCTCCACCTCCAGACTTGGTGGGCGATATGGCAGCAGCACAGGAAGCATTTGGAGCTCCTGAAGAAGGCTGTCCGACACAATGAAGAAGCCTTACTACCAAAAAGCCCTTAAAAATCTATCTGTGACCCGAATCTGAACAATGTGATACAGGTAATCCAGGACGTCACAAACACCTGACACCATTGCCTGCCCATCCGTTGGTGAACCAAAAAGTCCCCTAACGCCTACGCTCAAGATGTACAGAATATGAAACCCAAACAATAAAAAACGGAGTCTAACTCATATCCATCATGTCATCGTCTTGGACGTAATCAGGTGGCTGTTGTTGACTCGACGTCCTACTCTCTTGCTCAATCACATCCATGAACAATTGATCGTACTCGTCATCGTCGCTCCCATAAATTGATTGCTGGTCGGCAGGTGCTGAAGTTCGGTTGACTGTATCCATGTCCTCGAAGAGCACACCCAGCGGATTCGAATTTGTCGAGCCATAATTGAAGGCACTCTCCTCAGGGCCCATGCTGCCCAGCATAGCCTCCAACTCCTGCTCTTCACTCATAGCGACCTCTTCAGCCATGACCTCATCTGTGTCAAATTAGCCTCATGCTATCGCAAAATGTTTGACGCTTCACCAAACTCACCTAAACTCATCAGCCTCTCCTCTTCAACATCACCCTCCTCCTCCATGGGCACCTCAATTCCCATCGCTTCTCTCCTCTGCCTCTCCACCCTCCTCCTCTCCTCCGCCACCCAAAGACACCTCAAAATCTCCTCATCGCCGCCTCTCGCCGCCCACTTCTTGTCCTCACTCCCTTCCCTCACCCGCTTCAAGAACAATTTTCGCCTCGTCTCCCTACCCTCATCTCCACTTCCACGTCCGCTCATCAACGGATTGGGTTTCGTCGTGCGCTTGCTGTACGTGCTCTCTCTCTTACTTGGTGGGGGGGAAATCAATGAGCTTGAGTTCGCATTGGTGGTTTTGTTCTTCTGGGTATGTACGGGAGGTGTGGTGAAGATGAGGTTTGTATTGCTGAAGTTGAAGTGCGATGGAGGAGGTGACACCGAATTCTTGCTGGGAGATGACATTATTGCGTCTTGTTGCTGTTGCGCGCGTGCAGACTGGACATTTATATCGCGTGAAGAGAGAGGAGATGGAGTGGTGTTGCGCAGTGGCGAAGAGGAAAGTGGTGATGGTTTGTGTGGCGTGTAATGGTTCGATTGAACATATGTTTTTGGATGTGAAGGGAGCATACTGAACATCTTCGTGGTGGTCGGTTTGATGGATGTAGAAGGCAGAGTTGAGCTCGATAATGTTTGAGGAAGGAGGAAGGCTGGGGCCAGTGGGACGCGCTTGTGGACGCGGCGGCCCGATTTCGTGTAAAGAGGCTAGCTTCTCACAGCGGAGCTCTTGCTTTCAGCATTTCAACTGCCTTGAATCCCACAACTTTCGAATTGTTACGTTCTTTTTGAAACCTTCGACATATAAAAAGGGTTGCTTAGTTTCAGTCGCATTATCGCATTAAGTAACTGTGGCTGCAAAATTGCCTTTCTTACACCCCCAGATCCTTGTCCACACCACCCATATGGTAACATCCAGACCTCAGATAGCCAATTACCAGTTCCGCTGCTATATGTTACAGCTTGCTAATCAATAGCAACCCAGAGAGCAAGTACCATAGCGCCTCCGTTCCCCAAACGCCGTGACTGATTATCGTCGCTCAATCTTCACCTTCAGTCTCGGCTGCAACCCGAAGTTCGTAACTCAATTCAAAGCACTCTGCCAGTAAGTCGTTCACACTTCCTTGGCCTTCTGGAATATCTTTGCCGACTAGAAACTTTCCATCCACTCTCATGTTGTCAATCGAATTGAGCTTGATGGCATCAGTAATATTCAACTTCAGGATCACTGGGATGTCACCTTCATGCTGTAAGGATACAACTCTCGTGGTGAGCTGACTCCTCCCGAGTTTTTCACTTCAATAAGACATCTTCTCAGCGTCTGCAGTTGGTTGTAAACTGGTAGGAGAGCTTCAGAGACTGGCTCTGAGGAGACCATCAGGTAGTAAATGTAAGCATAACTTCGCCTGATGAGGTAGAGAAGCGTCTGACAATGTTAGCGAAGCTCCGTAAACATCCAACAAAACGTACTCTTTGCACGTAAAGTTCGGCAAATACACCATCCGCATCGACGAAATTTCCATCAATGCGGCTCTCGTCAATCTTGTCCAACTGGCGTTGATAGTCGTACAAATCAGTCTCTCGCAAAGACCAGGCTTGTGTGAGTGACAACTTCTCGAGCTTGTTCCGGATATCGATCAGAGTTTGGTACGGTTCGTTGAAGCTTTCTACCATTTTTCCTTTCCTAAAAGTTGTCAGCTGTAATCGGAGAAACAGCTCTCGCAGATATTACCGTTGCAGAACAATTTCCGACCAGAGTAAGCACTTATTCAACAATTCACAGGTCTCTTCATTTCCGATCGGTACTTCTCCACTTGCAGTGACAAATTTACCATCAACTCGCATAGCATCGATTTCCTTCAGTTGAGCTTGCAGTTTCTCGACTTCTGTTGTTGAGAACTAAATTCGGAAGTATTAGCCGACGCCACATCCGATATCCGGTAAGCATAGTAATGAAAGTTCGATGTACCTTGGTCTTTGTGTTTGCCAGGGAAATAGAGCGGAGGATAGAGATGAGCTTTTCGTGAATCGAAAGAAGGTCTCCCCCAAGCCTGTCGAGTCTGTTTTGAAGATCTGTAAGTGTCGCCTGACACAGCTCAACACGATTTGAGAGCAGGGTAATGAAATATGGCGAATATCCCCCTTCGGCATCCTTAACAATCTTCCGTAGCCTCTCCAGAGTATGCGAACAGTGGGTAAGATCCTTCTCCGAGTACAGGTCTACCTCCCTCAAGTGTGCCAGTAATCGTTTTATTGTTGAGGTCAGGGCGTAGGCTGCTGGAGCTTCGTTGTTTCGCCCAATTGTCATGAAGAAGAGGGATAGCAACTGAAAACATCCGTCCAACACCCGGTCAACTAAGCGGTCAATCATTAGCCCTGGAGCGAATGCGCCGGAGATTTTACATGCCTCTATTGTCCTCTTGGGGCTTATCTGCGCGAATCTCATTGAGAATCTTGACTTGCTCCACCACTCTATCGTAGAAGGCCAAAACGTCTGAAGACTTGACGTATGTGGATCTATCTTGCTTCAGGATGGTCAACTCATCTCGAACTTTCATCAAAGAATCGAGAATGGGCTTTTCCCTAGGATCCAGAGGGAGGGGTATCGTCGGTGTATCCGCCATCGTGCCAGACAATGAGGCCGAATTTTTGACGATGAAAATTAGAAAACTATGTCGCAAGTTGAACTGGGTCAGTCGCCAATTGTTCTATTTGAGAGGGTGGTATGTGTTGAGTCTGTAGATTGCTTCTGCACTGTGTTCGAGATATCCATATGACATCTGCCCGCATCCAGGGCGGGGGAAGGTGACAATCAGCGCCCCGCTAAGGCTTATCCATGCTCAGGAAGAGAGCATAAAGCAGCGATGAATTGAAGCTCTTCCCAAGAACCATCTTGATTGTCTCAGCTAGGATGAATGGTTTCCTCTGGGACTCTCTAAAGTAATGTCATAGATGTATATAAATCTGTACAATCTCTCTTTGTTCATTTGGTGTCTGATATAAAGGACTTATAAGCCTACAGCTATATCACGAGCTGTTCCTGGAGGGGGACACTTGACGCCGCTTTTCCTGTCAGGCCACAAGGCACAGATACTAGCGTTTCGCTAAACAACCAATGAATGGCAAACTCCAGCCCACTCTAAGCACACACTGCAAAATCAACCTCAAGAATTTCTTCAAAGTCATTCAACGACGAACAAACACATCCGACAACCCAACCCGCTGTCGGTGAGTCGCATAAGATGGGGACTATTATGCCAGAGGCGCATTTACTAATTATCATTCTCAACTTTATAGAACTTCAAAATGTCGAACGCCGAGCTCGCTGTCTCATACGCCGCGTTGGTCCTCGCCGATGACGGTGTCGATATCACTGTATGGACCCAATTCCCTCCCAAAGCTCGCAGGCTGGAAATCATTGCAAGTAGAAAGGTTATTGATACTGTTTCATAGGCCGACAAGCTACAGACCCTCATCAAGGCTGCTAAGATCGACGATGTTGAGCCAATCTGGACTTCTCTCTTCGCCAAGGTACGAATGGATTTACAATGGCTCCAGAATGTGGGATACAGGTGCTGATATTTTGGAATTACAGGCTCTTGAGGGAAAGGATGTTAAGGACCTTCTGTTGAACGTCGGATCCGGTGGTGGAGCGGCTGCTGCCCCAGCTGCTGGTGGTGCCGCAGGAGGACCTGCCGCTGCTGAGGAGACCAAGGAGGAAGAAAAGGAAGAGGGTACGATATTTCTCCCGGTCTTGGATCATCTGGACGCCCATACTGACGTGTTTTGCAGCCAAGGAGGAGTCAGACGAGGATATGGGTTTCGGTCTTTTCGACTAGAGCGGTTCTCTAATCTTTCTTGTTTCTTGAAATGCATTGCCACGGTTTTTCTCTCGGTGCAACATTTGGCTGGTCGGGTAGGCTTTCATAGATAAAGCAAGCTCTTGAGGATTCCTGAACCTTGGATGTCAATTTTGGTGGTGTGAACGTGTGAAAGTCGTTTAGCTTTGGTTTCTGCGCTGCATTGATGCAGGATTCTGGCTGGTGTGTCTTCACCAAGACGCTTCCGCCTTCTCGACTTTCGGTTATGTGGTCCGGCAGCGCTACGAATGAACAGCAAGGGCGAACGGTCGAGAGGCCTATGCGGAAACTGCATCGTCCAGTTCCTCCAATGCCGTCCATTTCCTACCAGCAATTTTTCCTCATAGCCTGACCTTGTTCCAGAAGTTAGACTTGATAAAGAGTCGTCTGCAAATCCCAATCCACAAGCGCTTTTTTGACTGCGTCCCATCAATTCGTTGGCACGGGATTTTGCTTTGCGAAGACCCTCCCTCCCGCCACACCACTCACTTCCCACTGGAATTCGGTTCAGAAGCAGCTCTTGGTGCGTTCATACTCTGAAAACATATTTTGAACGCCTCAGTATACTTGCGGCAGTGACTTGACTCTCTCGCACCAACAGACTCTTGCCTTTGACCAGCCAATGACCCATTCTAATTGAAGACATCTCGGTGGATTCTAGCCTGATGAAGGTTAAAAGCCAGTTTGATCTCTAGTTGAATCCATGCTTACCATGCTTGGTTGTTGGTTATGTACGAGACGCCAACTGGATTTAGAGCCATCCCCACAAGGCTAAGCGATCATATTCTGCTACCTCCTTTGTTCACTTCAAGAGCCTTCTCAAATTTATGCTAGCAATATATCGCAAAGTCCATATAAGACCAGTGATCCTCCACGAATCATCTCATCAACTCATCAGAAACCAATGACTTCCTTCGTTACGCTTCTATGACTACGGCAGTCGCAATGTGAACTAATCCCTTGTTTCTGCAAAGTCGTTCAGCACTTCAGCAGTAAGAATGGCTCTGCTCTCACGCTATCATCAATAGCAGAGCCTGCCCACCTCCTGTGAGCACCTTGGAGGATATTTTTCTTCAATTTGTGTTCGAGTTGGAGGGAAAGGATTATTCCTGTACTCGGAACTTTAAAATAGTAACCCAGTGCCACGGCGCTGCCTGTAGTGCCTTGAATGTTAATTAGGAAAATGACTTATAACTGTCAAAGACTCTATTCTAGGCATTTTGCAGACCAATCATGTTCTTGAAAGAACTGTTCACTGGAGGGGTTCTATTTTCTGCTGGCACTTTTGTTGCAATGGCCTGGAGTGTAAAGAGAGATCATTGGCTTTGAATGGACTCCTCAATGGAGCTTGCGTTGTCCGCTCGCATTTGCTGGCATGACTTAATGAGATTGAATTGTAATGAAACGTTGATGATCAGTTTAAAATGGCACTAACAGGGCCTTACTGATTTACCATCTGGCGTGTGGTCTAAACTGTGCCAGAATCGCCGTACTATGGATGTCTGAAAGCACACTTGAATGGGTAAATCTGAATCTACAATTATGGTCAATATTTTCTTCTTTTCACGAAACACAAGAGCATACCTTGCTGAAATCCCAAACTTCATTTTTAGCATAAGTATCCGCCTTCAACTTTTCGATGACCTCTTCCTTCGACGAAGCAAGTGCCACCATTGCGCTACCCTGAATCTTCAGTCCGTCACCCTCTTTAGGAACTTCTTCCAATAGAGCTCCTACTACCTGTCAGAAACCATCCACACATTTGTCTTCCGGCCATTAAGTCTCTAATTTATGGTTGGGAAGGGGACAAATGGACTCACCACCCATCTTCCAGAAGCCACTCTCAAGACCCTCTTTCAATCCCTCAAAATGAGCACTAAACACACAAGTCAGCCCCGTTCTCTACCAAAGGCTCATAAAGGGGCTCTCTAGAACCTTGAAAAAAGGTAAACATACGGTCTAACCTCCATGCGCTTAGCCAACTTGCCTGGTTGATCTGGCATGATGACCAGCCATTCGAACTTATCAGAAGCAGAGGAGGCCATTGTTCGGATTTGAGTTATAGAACGAAGTGGACTTCTTTTTAATGAAGTGAATTTATAGGTGCTTCTGAGATTTTGACGAAAGAGCAGACACAGTGACATATTTGGGGTGAGAATGGGGGAGCTCGGGGAGCTTTTGACAGGTGGGGTTGGGTTGTTGGTGGGGTTTCGGGTCTGGAAGGGCGCAAGGGAGAGTGATACGCACACGCCTAGCTGGTCCTCCCCGAGAGTGAAAGTCAATTTGGACGTAGTGTTGTGACGAGAGGTAATGTGGCTTTATTTGCAAAATGCACGTATCTGTCCCAAATCTCTCAAATGTGGGTGATTACCAAATTTTGAGCTGTGCCCAATTGAGAGATGGTCGTCAAGTCACCAGGACTCGGCTCGGCAGGAGTTCTTCGACGGGACCGTGAGTGAAAGCATGTCCTTTTCATGCGTATGCATGCGTTCAGAAAACTCCAAAGATGTATGCCAGAGCAATTACTGCTCATATAAGCTTGATGCAATTCCTTCACAACAGTGATCTGGCGCAAGTGGCTTGTCAATGGGAGAGGACTAGGAGATATTCTATCATGGAACCACCTTCGGTTTAGAGAGAAGTAACCCGATCCCGAGAACATTGCCTTACCAGGTAGAAGAAGCTTACATGGTTGATTGATAAGTACCTAAGTGCAAGTCCAGAATCACGGAGTGTGTCTTATTGGAGGAGACCACCGCTCCTTCCTCTGAAGACCTGTCACTAGTGCAGATATCTGTTACCAGATGTTTGCCAAAAGTGTGACAGTCTTCCGCCACTACATACATAAACTTTACCGATAAACAAACATTCAATTATCTGCTTTTAACCTGCGTCACGCATCAACTATCATCAATGTGGTCTACGAACACCAAATCCCGCAAGCGGAGCAGAAAACATGGAGAACATCCAGTCGAACCTTTGATTACCAAACGGGGCAAATACCCACAATTGACAATTCCAAGACCAACTATCCCAGAGCATCGACGGTCGCTAAGTGGGCGCCCTAAGACTACGGACATATCATGGGGTGGGTATCAGAAATTATCGAAGCGCGACAAACAACATGGCAACCAAGATCTCGAAGAACTGAACTGTATATTCCAAGTCATCAAGAAACCTACATCAGACCGAGAAAGTAGCGAGGGCTCAGAGATACTGGGCAGTTTCCTTTCGTTTCGCGAGGCTCGCAGTTTCACCCAAGATCACCTACGTACGCTCGGTGAAGAAAGTCTCGTTCTTACACAGGAGAGACCACCCAAGGAGAGGGAGGTCGATCAGACTTTGCTGCAGATCGTAGGACCTAACTGGGATATTTCGGTTGCAGCACGTCGTATCTTGGATGAGACAATTGATATTGGGAATCAGCCAGATGTAACTGAACAGTGTCTCCGGACGTTCTGTCCGGGCCAGGAAGCTTCAGCGGAAGATTCCAAGAGTAATGGGGATATCCAGACGGCACGTCCAGGCGACGTTGGGCCTGAAAGAGAATCCGCGAGCGGTAACTGCGTAACAACGGGGCCAGTAGATATGGGTAGTGAAGCAACCACATCCAAATATGTACCAGTATTATCCAAGAGAAGGAGCAAGGATAGTGGATGCGTGTATCCTAATCCTGTGGCCAAAAGACAGAAAAGATATCTCGAGTCAACTGAACCCTCGATCCGAAATACCTCAGAAGCCCTGGATGACAGTGTAGGCGAGGTTGTGGAAGTACAACAAAAGTCTATAGTTTCAGCATTAAGTTCAACAGCGGCCGAAGCCACGGACAGTACCCTCACAACCCCAGTACGGGTCTACGTTGTCAAGGAAGTGTCGTTCGAGAGCTTCAGAGCCAAGGATCAGCGTATCATTGGTCTCTTTACCACACTCACAGACGCCGTCAAGCAGGTTCAAGCCTGTTGGGAAGATTGCGCAGATCAGAGATATTCAAACGTAGAATATCTTGACGGTTATCATGAAGACGGGCGTCTGTGGTGGACTTGTAGAGACGAGGATGGAGACGGCCATGATGTCGATACCGAAATCCATTTGAAATCCCGTGATTCGATGACAGGACCTCACTCGCGAGAAATTTGCAGTAGTACAATTAGTTGTTGGGGGAACAGAGGCGATGTCTCGTGGGAGTGAGAACGCCAGTGAATGGTTACTAAGTTCTGCCCGGGGCTGACCTAGTTGTTGACTAGAATATCATTCTCAAACCGTGTAGCCGCAATGAGGATTCGTTACATGAACTGTAGGTCTCATTGAATGTTTTTACGTGGGATCTTCCAAGAACGAACTGTTTATTCTCCAAATATGTGAATCTGCTACACTGCTGGTTGTATAACAAGCATAGGTAAAATGGATAGAGACAAGCCACCATATCACTACTTGCTAGTTGCCTCGCAAGAGGAGGGTTCTGCTGAAATACAGCAGTATGCTCGGTAATATCCAGTGCTCCAATGGATAAGAGATAGTCACCTGTGAAAAACCCATACAGGTGTCCAAGTAATCCCCAAACAATTTGATTTCAATTTTCGTGTGGCAACAAGTGTGGCTTCTTGGGACTTTCAAACCATTGGCCTCTTCCCGAAGCATACACTATTGCTTTTGCCAATTCTGAAGATTGTGTGAGCCGCCGACAAATTTGGACTTGAAAGTTGTTGAACCTGCCCTTATTAAAAATTTAATCACATTCCTGAATGGATTGCCTCTTTTTCCCCGGCAGCTAGCTTCTCCTTCTGCTTTTGCAATGCCTCCAATTGGAAGTAGATCCCATTCCAGGAACAGCCCACTCAAGGGGTGGGACTACATGTAAGGCTTGGTATCATAGAAATTCTACTAAGATCTCCTACATGAGGAAATACATCGGAAGCGCACGGGTGGCTAGCATTGCCTTGCATCTCCGGTGCTCGGGTTCCCTCCAAGGAAATTTGCAGGCAATGCTTGCGGGTTTGTGCTCGGCCGTGACACCCTTGACACTTGTAGCGGGTCGGGACATGGTCCAAATACGGATGCTGGGCTGTCGTTTGGGATGAGGATCAGATGTGTCATGTGGCAGAGTTCATGCGCTTGAAGTGGATCTGGAACTGGGTAGAGACAAGAGACTGAAAATAGCAAGCTTGCTTGGGGCGAGTCAAGGCGGGAAATCACTTTGAAAGTCAAGCAAGCAAGCAAGCAGATGCGGAAAATGTTCATATACATGTAAACATTGAAGAATAAGTTTGGATATGTCTATAAGTTTGAACCACCCAAATAGAAGAACAAAGAAGGGAAAAATAGAAATCGTTGATATGAACGCCGAGCGGAATGCAATAAAGGTATATCCATTCATCGGACTATTAAAGCGCAATCCTCGCATACGAGCCTGTCATATATATCTCCACGTGAAACTCCGCGTCAAGCCTCTCAACGGCGACGCTGGAAACCGCTTCGTCACTTCTTCTACGGATCGCTCCGTGAAGACACCACCTTGGAGTGAAAATTGCTAAATCTATGCCTCGAGTGCGGACATTGGCATGGCACCTGGTTCTTTCCGTTAGCCATGAAAGGTCGAGGGAATTCTATTAAAGTTGGACTAACCTGCAATACCGCCAAATGCACCGACACCTTGAATGGCAGCGTTGGGGAAGGCAGCAGCGCCGCAGAGGCAAGAGCAAGCGCATGCACCGTTGGCCATTTGACCAGTTCCTCCGACCATAGTTGGGGCATTTGCCGCGGGTGGTGCGGCGGCAGCTGGGGGTGGAGGAGAAGCAGCTGGTGGAGCAGCAGTCGCAGCTGGTTGTCCTCCCACAATGACAGCGGGTGCTCCAGTACCCTTCTGGGCGACGGCCATCTGT
This sequence comes from Cadophora gregata, assembly GCF_030347475.1. Taxonomy (NCBI): domain Eukaryota; kingdom Fungi; phylum Ascomycota; class Leotiomycetes; order Helotiales; family Ploettnerulaceae; genus Cadophora; species Cadophora gregata. Next base: position 1,046,347 of record NW_026695936.1, on the reverse strand, counting down.
TGGAACATAGCTTGGGTCTTGTTTGCCGTGGGGTTGATGGAGAAGGTCATTCCCTTTCCGCAATGGTTGGCTTGACGGCAGTAAAACCCTGGTTTAATGTTAGCTTCCTCGCGTTCGACTGTTGGTAAACTCGGAAAACTTACAGAGTGGAGTGTCAACAGTGACTTGCATAGCCACTTGAGGAGCTGGGCTGATGGTGTTGTTGGGATTGGGCATGAAACCAGTGTCCATTCCACCGGCGAGAGGATCACAAGGGGTGGTGAAAGCTGACTGTGTTGCTGTGTGGTTTTGCGAGTGGAACTCGAAGATAACCATATCTCCAATGTTGGCCTTGATTTGATCCGGTGAGAAGACAAGTCCACCTGCTCCACCAACAGTGACCTATTCGAAAATTAGTTGCTGGCTTTCCCCAAGGCGATTCGTCTTCTTACCAAATGTGTTGCCATAGGTGCTGGTGCTCCAGCAGGAGGGGGCATGGTGGTTGTGACCGTCTGGGTTTGGGCGTTGTTTCCAGCGTTGATCCAGATAATGATGACCTCGGTCACTTGTGCGTTCGAGGAACCGTGGTTGACGACCTGGTTGCCACCCTTTTGAGCACCTTCGCCCTCAGCCTTGGGTGCTTCGTGTTGTGTTCGGACGACCAGCTCTGAGTCGAGTGCCCCTCGTGCAACCAAGTCTGCTTGGAGTGATCCAGCCAACGCCAAAGGCGCGGCGCATAGTGCGGTGATAGCGGAGAATCTCATGATGAATATATTAGATGATGAATTTGTCTAGGCGTCGTAAATAGTAGAAGTATTGCAAAAGATGAAGCCGCACTGCGGAAGAGCTTGAACTATCAAAGTTGGTTTGTCGTGGCCGAAGAAGTGATCGAAAGTGACAGGATATACTATTAGCCAGATGGCGAGGGCCTGCTCGTGAGATGATAGAAAAGCTGGAAGAGGAAATAAGAACTGAGTGAAAGAGTGTGTTCACGGCAAAGTCGAATGAATAAGAGCAGGAAGAAAGCATAGAGATGCTGGGGAGGAAGGGCATTAAATCGAGCATGAAATTGGACCCAAGGACGGCTCGCAATCCTCGTGGGTGGCCGCTGCAGGAGATCCTGGCGCGAAACAGGCCGGAGCGCACCTCGTCCGGACGGACGTGGTGCCATCCAAACGGGCAGCATTGTGCTTGGGACGGATCTGATGTGTGACCCGAGACAAAATTATCTGAAGTGCTGGATGATGGGAGGGGCGAGAGGGGCCAGCGTGGGCACGGATTGCGCAGTGGGGAGGAGGCGACGGAGGCGTCGTCGAGGGGGCAGACCCTCGGACGCGGAGTGTTTTAAACTTCGTTGCAGAAGCGTCTCGGAGCCGCTGGCGACCAGGGTAACCGAGCACGCCAATGTCTCGGAACTTCAGATCAAGGTTAATAAGGTGGATTTCGACGTGATAAGGTTAGAGTGTTCCTGGAGATCAGATTTTTCTCGACTGCCATCTCATCCTCCCAAGCGTTGGCATCCAGGAGTAGGAGAGCGTGGGGCGGGTGCAGCAGCAGAAGAAGAGGAAGAAGAAGCAGAGGGCAAGAGACGTGCTATGCGCAGCCGCTAGAATCGACCAAACAGCCAAGCGAACTGGTCAACATTGGCGGCGATTCCTTTACACAGTCGGCGCGCAATAATGTTGTGGCCGTTGGTCTTGATCCAAAATGGATGTAAAATTCGCTTGTGAAAGCTGTCAAGCTATCAATCATAGATACCTCATCCGGTGTCAAGCGGAGAAGGCTCGGGAAGAGGTCAAACATCAGGCTGAACGCCTAGCGACTGTCGTCTTCGTCCTGAAACGAGGCATCTCTCGTCCCAGAGTCACGCTTTTGTTTCTTCTACACCACTGTCCAGCCTATCCCATGTCCTTTGACACCTGCCAGATACAAAGCGTCGCTCGGACCCGACATTCAGGCTTGCTTGCTTAGCTCTGCCACGATCGGATGGCTAAACTGTCACTGTCACAGAAACTCAGTCCATGCCTGAAGGATCCACCACCTATGATTCATGCTTGGCAAGCTTGTCTCCCTTTGCTGTTTGCTTCCCTTCGTGGAGTCCAGTGTAATATCCCGCGTAGTACCAAGACATAAGCAGATTCTTGAGGTCCTCATCGTGAACTGCATTAAACGACTGGAATTAGCAAATCCCACGGTCCGGAGGAGAGGCTGAGCCGGATGTTTGTCTCACCTTGACCGACTAAATGCTGGGGTAGGGCTGGCGATCTGTTTGAGTGCTCTGGTCGTTCCACAACCTAAAGACATACAAGACTTAGTACTGGGTCTTCGAAGTTTCGACATTCCATATCTTTGACTATTTCTGGTTCGAAAACCCATACCGGAACGTGGTCTTCGTGGGAAGTGATGTCAAGATCAGCTGTTTCTTCGGATGCCTCCTTCTTGGCATGATGATCTTGAGCGGGATGGTTCTTTAAACAACCTGCTTCATAATGCACGTCCTCGTCCCTGGATTAGTTAGTTATTTGTCAAGTCTGGTCCCTTCTGGCTGGACTGACAACCTCTTGCTCGAATTTCTAGCCTCCTTCAAAACTTGCTCGGCACTCTCACCTCGAGCCTTCATACTGTGGTATTTCTGCTTGCGATCAGTTCTGGCCGTGGCTTGGTTCGCATATTCTCACCTTATACTCATCAAGAGCCTCATTCCACGAATCCACTAGAGATGAATCGTCCCAAATCTGAGAGTGTGATGGGTTGCCGTTGGATGCCATGCTTGCTAGTTTGCGGAGTCATTCTATTCTTGTGTTCCAGCTGAGCGTCTGCATCTTTCTAGGAAACCACGAACGTTAGCTCCGTATTAAGCGACTATCGGTCACCAACGTCAAGTGCGGCTTTTCTGTACATTAGGCAGGTCACTGTCGTAATACAAAGATCGTTGACTTGAAAGACTTTACCATAGGGTCAACAAGCCCGCAGGCCAAAAGAAACGGCACAACGTCTGGAAGCATTCACAACATTTACGGCACGTGTCGGTTCATGAGTCATGTCCTGTTGGAAGAAGCCAAAATACTCTGCAAGACAAATGCAGTTTGACAAGAAACCTGGCTACTATCTGGAGATGATATCGTCTTCTTGAAAGTCATTTACCTCACATTGTCCATTTCTTCAGCTGTGTCTATGTCAATTCCACGGGTCTTTCTAAGCTTGTTGATCTTTAATTTTTTGGATTCCTGTACCCAGCGATATCTACACGCTCATGACACTGCCCACCGATATCATCTTTCACCTTAGAGTCCAGAATTGAATATAAGACTCTTCTTCCGCGGCCTTCAGCCTTCCTGGCGCAAAAAGCCTGTGCGAAAGAGCATTGCCCTTGATTAATGCCGGAGTCGGCATTTTGTCGTGTATGCCCCGAAGAATTGCCACAAACATGATAGCAGAATGTTGGTGTGCCGACTGGACAGATCCGAATGTGCTGATTTGGAGCAGAAGTGTCGACGCCATGAATCTTCCACCCAATGCATTCAGGAACGATATGCTGGGTTGAGTCATGAAGACTTTGCCCACAATACCATCGGCTGCAGGGAAGATGGCCACCGTCCAAAATGGTGGCGATGGCACGAACTGCGGGTTGCATGACTGGTGTTGCGAGAAGCTTTGGGCACCTAGAATCTCAGCATGAGAGAAAAGCAGGTCCATACGATCGAGTGCTTGTGCTCATCTTTCCCGTTGCCTTCATCACTGATTCAAGTGAGCTTAGTCACACCAAACGAACAGTAAATCTGATTATTGAGCCAGTTGTCTGACGTTGTTAATGGACGAACCAGCGGGTTTGGTATTGCGAGGAGCAATGACAAGCGCTTGACATTATATCTAATCCGGTATTATCTGTAGATGTTAGCGGAAAGCTGAGGAACTGGCCAATTGGGAAGCTCACCACCTTCTTTAAGAACAGTTGTGACAGAGAGGTTAGGATCATCGATGTCTAGGTTGAACTCTTTTGCTCAGACTGTCTTGTCCAATCAAGTTCAACGCTGGTGTTGGATTTGACGAGAGGGCAGATTGGGAAAGGTATGCAGTAATAAAAATGAACAAGTAAATCAGAGATGTGAGAATGATCTCATATACTCATCTGTCAACTGCGAAATCCTTGATTGAAGTACCAGTTGGCGGCGAGAACGCGAGAAAGTGATGTCAATAGAACGGAATAAATATCATGTTCTGCTTACACGACTTCACTTGGTAAAGTCGCGGCTGGAGAATAACAAGAAGCGGCGGAGTACTTCGAAGACCTACTTGATAGAGGTTCTAAAGGCCTATATGGCCTATGGTCAACACAGCAGCCTGTATTGGAAGGACAGCTTTTTGGATGTCAGCCTAGCAAACATCATAGATAGGATGTCTCCTTTTGTTGATATGACCGTAAGCATAAGTGTAAAGACACAAACAAGTCGAGCGAAATTGGGGTTTCCAATTGTTTGGCTTCAGAAATTGTGTTGAAGGGAAGGGAAGAGGCTAGAGGTTGGTAAGAATGGCGCTACAATCACAAGCTCAGTGGACTCACCGCCTTGGGCGGCAGTACCATTCCGAATTTATTTCCTCTCGAAAAAAGTTTCCACCTTGACCACTTCAACATAACCATTTGCACCATTGAACGACCCCGCACAATGGCAAAGGATATGCAATCAAAGAAGCGCAAGGGTAATTAATCATGTTCCAGAGTCTATCCCGCGCTAATCTATGAAAAGCTTCAGTTCCTGAGGTCGAGGCTGAGAAAGTGAAGAAGGTTAAGAATGCAGTCGCAACTCCCAGTGAGGCGCCAGCGAAGAAGCGCAAAGGTACATATTACTTGTCTAGTTAGAAATGAATGCAACTGCTAACAATTTCATCAGCCACCGAGGATGCTGCGCCTGAAAAAGTGAAGAAGACCAAGACCCCTAAAGACAACTCCGAGGTTAAAGCTCCAACTACCACCACGGTCGCAAAGAAGGCCGTTACTGCTAAGTCTACAAAAGCCACGGCAGTGTCCTCGAAGAAGACTGCAAGCAAAGTGAAGGTCGACAAGCCTGTGGAGCCTGAGATCGTCGCTGATGAGGAGTTGGACTCTGGTCTTGAGGATGAGGACAAAGATATGGATGGAGACTCGGACTCGGAGCCCGATGATCAGACCAAGGCCATGCTCAAAGGTTTCGAGAGCGATGGAGATGACGAGGAGGTCAACGACGGACTCCCCGAGGGCACAGAAGTTCCCATTCGCAAGCAGCTCAGCAAGAAAGAGGAGAAGAGGTTAGCGAAGATTAGAGAGTCCGATGCATCCGACAAGCCTGGCGTGATCTACCTTGGTCGCATTCCCCATGGATTCTACGAGAACGAAATGAGAGCATATTTTGGTCAATTTGGCAAGATTCTTCAGCTCCGTATGTCCCGCAACAAGAAGACCGGTGCTGGAAAGCACTACGGCTGGATCAAGTTCGAGTCTGCTGTTGTCGCAGATATCGTAGCTCGTACTATGGACAATTACTTGATGTTTGGTCACATTCTCAAGGTCAAGCTCATCCCAGATGAGCAAGTCAATGAAGATTGGTTCAAGGGAGCCAATAAGCGATTCAAGAAGGTTCCATGGAACAAGATGCAAGGCCGAAACCTTGAGCAGGGAAAGTCGGAGGAGACCTGGAACTTGAAAGTTGAGAAGGAGACGGAGAAGCGGGAAAAGAGATCTCAGAAGCTGAAGGAGATCGGTTACGAGTTCCAGGCCCCAACGCTTAAAACTGCTACTGGTGTCGCAAAGCCCAAGGCACCTGAAGATCTGACGAACGGAGAGAGCGAGACTAAGGCCATTGAGGCTGCACCTGTTATTGAAGAGACGACCAAGTCATCAAAGAAGGGCAAGAAGGCTAAGGCGATCCAAGCTGGCAATGCTGCACCCATCCCCTCAACCACCAGTAAAGAAGAGAGTCGAGCAGTTACCGTCCCACCAAAGAAGGAAGACGTTGCCGAGTCAATCGATGCCTTAATTTCTGAGGCAACTGAGAAGCCCAAGAAAGGAAAGAAGGTCAAGGTGGTCAAGGCCACTGAGGCTGTTGTTGAGGAGCCTGCCGTTCTCGCCGTCGAAGAGCCCACGGAGCCCAAATCCAAAAAGGTCAAGAAGACAAAGACAATTGAGACTGCTGAGATCACCGAAGTATCTGTCCCTGAGTCTGTTGCCAACATTCCCGAGAAGAAGCTCAAGACCAAGAAGTCAAAGACTTCTCTGGTTGAGACAACTGTCACTCCGGTCGCCGCCCCAGAAGAGACCGCCAAGAAGACGAAGAAGGCCAAGAAGGCGAAAGCGTCTGCTTGATTGTGCTTCTTTTGTCACCTCTACAATTGCGTATTGCAGCGTAGACTTTGCTTTCGAGTTTCGGGTGGCGTAACAGGAGTATCTTGCTGTTAACAACTCGGTGGAACTATCATGAATGGTATGTGCACAAGAATCACACTGTCTAAATATAAACAGAACCCTAGAAACCCCATGAAAGTGAAATATGACACTTCAGTAGTGAATCTTGAGTGAGACAGAAGAAAGTTGTGATGAGCCACGAGCATTTCTGTTGGACACTTTCTCCGAGTATTTACTTTCCACCATTGGTCTAGACTAGAAGACGGTCACAGAAAAAGATCCATATTCTACGTGTGTATGTAGAGTTAGGATTATGATTCGACGGTGAGATTTTACAGCAGCCTCAGCCGCCTAACTATTGGGTCTTAAACATTTTGTGGCATTTTCATCCTCATCCTCATCGATGGGGTATTTCACATCACGCATCTGAGGATCCTCCGAATGTTGCCCCTTTGATATTCTTGCCCACAATCAATCATATATATACTGCATGTAATCAGGGCAAATACTTACTTAGCCGACCAACGTACCTCCTACCAACATGAAAGTACTGCCGCTATCCACAAAACCAGATATTGAATTCTTACTACCTATCATGTGGGCAGACATGTTTTCACAATCGCGGACCTGAAAGAAGCTGGCTTTAAAAAGCTGTTAAAGACATACAGCGGCAAGCGACCAAAGCTCTCCCCACCTTGATTGTCAAACAAGAGACTGAATACTCCTCCAGAATACTTCAATAAAGGTGTTATGGATTAGATAGCGTGAGCCCATGTCGCTTGGTTAGCAGAGGCGAATTACATGATCATTGAACGTAGACTTCATGATAATAAAGAAGCGGATAGTCGATACAACTCCGTCCTAGGATTTTCGTCAATGTCTCGAGAGAATATCAAGGAGAATTCGAGAAGTCATCTGTCGATCTTGCAGCGGAACGGAGCTTTGGCTAAGCTGAAATCGAACAGCTATGTCCACGAATAGTGACGAACAGAGACAATCTTTGACTGGGCAGCAAAAGGGTGTTGGAAATATGTTCAAATGATGATTGTCCCCAAAGATGAAAGAACGGGAGTAGCAAACGCAAACAAACAGGTGTTAACAAGTCGTATCTTCGTATCTTACATTCTATTGTAAATATCGTCCATCTAGCTATTGGCATCGTGCTACACCTCCTTCATTCCGTATCATTTTCATAACGGCCTGAACCAGTGATATACACATCACGGCTCCACCAAACGCCACGCAAGCAACAGCTGGTGCAGTCTTCCAACTCCTCGTACTAAGTTTCAAGTAACACAATGGGGGTAGAATATAAGCGAGAGCACAAGCACTCGTAGCTCCAATCAGCTCAAACACAGCGCCCAAATCGCAGGTGATGAGACTAAGCGTCATGGCGCTGACGACGAGTGAGGTTGAGAATATGAGATGGAGGTTCATGTTGAATGGTTCGCCCGGGAACCAGTAGTTGAACATGACTTCGCGGCAAACGAAGGCCTCCAGCGGGAGTGTGGTGAGCATGTTAAGCCCAAAACAGAGGCGGGCAATGTTCACCATGATGTTGTCGGAAGGGAAGTTGTTGAGTACATTGCCTTGGGTGAGGGAGCCGAAGCTTAGGAAGCCCGCAAGAGCCATGAGTAGACATGCTACCATGGAGATGCTCGTGCTGTAGTGAGTTACACGGGCGAATCTATCTATCGTAGGGGTCTTGAGAGAGCCGTAGATGAGAAGGGAATTATGATGACAGACGAACGCTGTAGAGAAATTAGTGAAATAGAAAATGGTGAGGCGAGGGACAACAAACCGAAAGATATGACCCCGATCGCTTGAAATATCCCGCTGTTGATTGTCAATAGCGGCGTGCTGAAAGACCCTCTTGACTCCTTCGGTACCATGAATCCTTGGGTTACAACTGTAATTAGAATGATGACCATGCTGATCAACGCCAGTGTACTCGCTTTTGCCAACTATAACTGTCAGTTTCCTATTCGCTATGAACTCAATGACATCCTACCTTCGCAATGTCCCGATACAAGCTCAGAGGATAGCTGATGCCCAGTATGAAAATGACAATGACCGCCCGTCTATTCGTCAAAAGCCCCAAAACCGGTATGTCGCCCAAGCCTGGAAACACCGCCGCCAAAACGTGCGGAATTGAATCTCCCACGATTATGCCAAACGCCACCATGCCCCCAAAAGCAAATGCCCATTGTGCAACCGAAATGGCAATCAACCCTGTCCTGCCGAAGCAATGCTCTACCGTGCCTTGGAAGCTATTACTCCCACTCAACTTGCTATTGATTACAATCAATCGTATCGTCCAGTCCACCGTGATTGTGAGCCCAATAAGCAATATGATGCCTGTCAGGAGCCCAGCTTGTTTAAAGGCGTAAGGCTGTCCAATAATTCCCGCGCCTATGATCGAATTCGCCATATTCATGAATGCGGACCGCAGCCCTGATTTCGGTCGCAGACGTTCCCTCTCAGCCCATTCATGCACATCGTCGTCGCCCCAAGGACTTGCTGCGAGAGTGACCGATGGTGCTTCAATGTCGGTAAGCAGAGGGACGAAAGCTTGAGGGCGGGGATCGCGGCGTCCGGAGAGGGGGGTATCGTTGTAGGGAGGGGGCGCGCCATTGCTGTGTACATCTGTATCTAGAGCTGGAGGCAGGTCAAATCGTACACGGTTCGGAGTTCGAGGAGTTCGAGGTTCTGGAGAGCTGTCGCGGCCGGGGTGTACCACTAAGTCTTCGTCGTCGTCAGAGGAGTTGCGGGATAGGAGGCCACGGTCTTCCTCATGCGCTGGATCTGCTGTACTCTCGCCATCCTTACGGGTGGTGTTCGCTTTGGCCTTGGCCATGCTATTATCGAGGAAGCATTATTGTGGTAGGGTGACGTTGGACACAATGGAGCTGATGAGGTCCGAATTCTTGAAGATCCATGCCCTCGCTTATCTGCGGGCCGATGACACTATTTGGGTTCCAATTCAGGGGCAAGACATGTTTACTTTTTGGATCAATCTGTAGCAATGTCACAGAAAAAGGAAATGGGCATTCTTTTTGAGAAAATTCATGCGTGTTCAATTATTATGTACGTGACCGTCGCTAGAATGTACATCGTGGCGTTCAGCCATTTTTGCCAGGTGTGCAGGCCACGCCCCGGGATGCTCGCTCAAGCAAATGCTGCGCTAATAATTACGAATTTGGATAGAAGATCCAGAGGCTTCTCCTATGATATACTGTACACTGGCGGGGCCAGATATTGGTGCCTCCATAAATGTGTGACTTGCTGAATTGCCAAGTCATGTGAAACCGACGAAAGACGGAGAGCCCCAAAGAGAGCGTAGCGGAATATTCTCCTGGCGCTGGGAGAGCCTTGGGTATATGTTGGTGTCTGAAACGATGTCTGCGAAAGAGACCACCGAGTGGTGTGCGTTGGAATTGAGGGTATAGTAACCAAGAGTAATCAGGTTATTAAAGTTACGAGTATGAAGGCAAATATAGCTGGCAGAAGGGTCGAAAGCAGCTGTCTAGCATCTGATTTTGGCGTAGGGGTCGCAGACGTAGTCGACTGTGTTTGGGCAGCAGCAGGATCAGTGCCAGAAGTCTCATGACCGTTGAGTCCCGGAGAAAGTGGAGCTGCGGCACTGGAGCTCACACTGGAAGAATTTGGACTTGTAGTGGAAGCAGATTTTGGGGCAGTGGACGATTCGGTACCAGTGGCAGAAGTGGTTCCTGTAGGGGTCCCGTTAGAAGAAGTCATGGTGGCGCTTGTGCTTCCAGGTCCTGTAGGAGAAGTGGCCATACCAGTAGATGTAGCGGAGGAAAACGATGGCGTTGCCGTGGAAGATACTACAGCAGCTACCGGGTTCTTCTGTGCGAATCCTATCATGACATTAGTCAAAGTTCAAAAAAGTGTTAATGACGCCCTGTCACTTACCAAGTCTATCCTTGTCTGCATCAAAAACACTGTAAACATTCTTCAGAAAAGTGTCTCCTAACAGCCAGTTCCCAGGAGTCACGGCTTGGCCGTAGATATTGCCTGTACATACTCCATTGGCCATAGGTGAGACCCAGTCCTTGGAGTCGACATTATATGTGATAGATCCGAATGTAAACGTCAAAGCGGTTGTAGTAGTGCACGGAACAGTGTAAGTAACATTATTTGTCGTCTCGGCACCAGAAACCAAGGCGTAGAAGACTTTCGCGTCTTCGGGAGGACAGAATATGAAAGAGGTCCCCGTGTCGATGAAAGCTAACTTCCCCTTGATGTTTGCCTGTGTACTTCCCACTCCAACATTGCCTAGCGAAATAGCCCAATCGCCACCAGCATCTTTCGAGACATCGTTGTAGTTCAGACTGCCGCTGTATTTTGAGGTATTTGGTTCTCCAAAATTGATCTCACCAGTGTTGGTTCCGTCCGCGGCTCGGTTTAGGCTGACACCAAAGATGTTCGATTTCAGGCTCTTCGATTCGACTAGGGTCTCGAGGAAGATGGGATAGTCGCCTCTGGACTGTGACAGGCCAAGGATACCATCAATCGGAAAAGAGTTGAAGTCATCAGAGGTCATGTCAGCAACTCCCAAAGTCATAGGGAAGCTCATGCCAGCTAAGGAAATGGTGTCCGTCCCTAATCTTCCACCCACTTGTCCAGAACCATAAGAGATGTTAAACGTCTTGCCAATATCTTTGAATGAAGTTGACGATGTTGGATCGAATGTGTTGTGAACTTTGCAAGGTCCTGAAGTACATGACTTTCCCATCACCCAAGTTGTGGCAGCTCCGGTATCCAGAAGCATGTAGAGAAGAGTTTTACTTGATCCCAAGGTCACCTCAGTGAAGTATGAGAAATCCGTGCCGTCTTGATCGATTGGAGCACTCATCGCTTGTGTGGGAGTGGCGGCTGGCATGATATTGTAGGTATTAGTCCTTTTGGCAACACCATCCCGCTCCAGCATCTCAAAGCGCCGAGCTGGAGTACCACGCTGGTATTTTCTCGTCAACCGCTCAGCGAGGCGTTGTATTTGCATATCATGAGGCAAATCATTCTGTCAAGACATGTTAGTGGTTGCGACAAGAGATGTGTTAAGATATAAGTACCTTTGGTATCCGCTGCACGAGTTTGAGGGTTGCTGCTACCAATCCCCGATCATCCACAGCACGCTCTGCAACGCAAGTATGATCTTCAACACAAAGATAGTCGGGGAACCAAGGGAAGAAAGCTGTTGCCGTAGATGCCAGCGCAATGGCCGTAGCCAGACCTTTAATAACCAACATAGCAAATTCGTTCGGGCGTATCCAACAGATGTATGATCCAAAAGAATAGCTGTATAAATTTCTGATCGATGCCTTTCGCGGAATAACCAGTGCTGAATGATACGGGTCAAAGTAAATAGTCAACAGCTCGTCAATTTGAATTGAGTTCCGGGCAGCTCAGTGAATCGTTTTCTTCCAATATCGTACAGATAGAAGCAAGGACGGAGAAGTTGAACTTCGAGACACCGAGTACCAGACTCTTGATTGTGAGATTAATATTATGATTTAGGCAGCATGGGGGCAATAGAAGATGCAAGCCGAAGACAGTTAAGTCGTCGACAATGCGCAAGTCCTGATTTTGGCGTGTGGAGGAAAGCGGGACTGATAGCTCGAGGATCCGCGAGCCGAAGGGAAACTGGGGACTGGAACGGAACAAAGAGAAAAATACGAGAACTGTATCCGGAAAACTTTTGTCCTTTGGCCAAAGAAATGATACGCACGAGACCAATATATCTGAAGGAAGATGCGGATTAATTAGGAAGAAGGAGGAGGAAGAGGAGGTCGGAAAGTAGAGAGAGTGAGGGAGGACGAAACAGAGCAGGTGGAGAGAGAGACGAGAACGAGGTTGGAGGTCAAGAATCAAGATGGAGGAGTTTCTTGATGATCAGCTTGCGCTTGCACGCATCTGGCCGTGGTCCTATCTGCGTGCAACCTTGGAAGCCCACCAGTGCCCAGTGCCCACCACAAGCTGCAGGGGCCGCTGTTCGGCTTCAACATCCTGGAAGCGTCCCTTGCCTCCTTGCCTCCTGGCCTCCTGGCCTCTCCTGTCCTCTCCTCTCCTGTCCTCTCCTGTCCTCTCCTCTCCTCTCCTCCACTTTTCTGCCGTCGTTGCGGTTGTTGCGGTCGTTGCGGTCCTCTTTGAGCGCCATGCTGGTGATGCTATTCCTCAAATGCGCTGGCGGGAGGTGTGCCCAGGAGCAAGCAGGTCATTCTACTGTATCAGTATCGGTCCGCTTAGCGCAAAAGGGGCTGGGACGGGGACGGGGACGGGTACAGGGACGGCCAGGCGCTCGCTCTCGTTACCGTACAATTGGCCGTGGAACCTTCAATACTTGCACAACCATGCTCAACTCATGGGAGACTCCGTGGAAAGTCTGCTCTTCAGCCGCCAGGATACAGGTACCTCCACACCTTCGGTTCCCTAAAGGACAACGACAATCTGAAAGACGCACTCCAATCACCATGGGCGAGCAAGACATGGCGGTCTTCATTCGAAATTGCCCTGGTCCGTGGCCTCCTTGTAAGAACGCCACTGGGGTCCTGTCCCCTATCACGATCCACACGACGTAATTTGCAGCTTCGTCTGGGGAACCAAGAGTCTTGTCTCTGTTGCTTTGTTCTGTTCTGTTCTGTTCCAAAGATCGTGACGACGTCTGTTCCTCCATTGATTGCACTTAGCTTCCGCAGATGGCTGGCTCCCTTCCTGGCCACAACACCCAGCCATTCCCAACGGATTGTGATCAACTACAGAAAATTCGAGTTGGCGGCTGTCATGTAAAAAGTTAAACTTCCAGCCCTCCCGGAAGGTATCGTCGCGTGCAATGGGTTCAGTTCTCGTATCAACAGATTCAATAGCACAAAGTCCTTGATGCCCTCCTTGCTGCCAACCAACCGGGATATAGATTGCCTGGCGCTCTCAACCCATGCGTGGGCGCCCACGATGTTCTGGACGCCATGTCTAAGGGCAACGCCGTAATATAATAATCTGATGTCTAGAAAATATGTTTCAGAGCTCGGATTCATTTTGCCGTCTGAAGTTGCGCCAAGACGGCGTAATTGGGGTACGCACAAGTTGCGTGGTTGCATATCAGATTCCTGCATAAAGATCGTGGTTGCTTGCACCTCAAGGTTTCGCTTGCGACCTGAATCTTTTTTTTGGAAACGCCACACAATAGCTTTTTCCTTCTGTTGCCGAACGTAGATATATTCTACAGCACCGTGGATTTGCTAAATCATGCAATAGATCAATTGGCATTCCGTTGAATGACTAGTATAGTCAGTGTTTCACCACCAAAATAGTTGCCGTTGACCATATGTGATAAACTCAGACCGTTTGGAGATCTACTCACACTCCATTTCAGGGGGAAATTGTCCGATAGGTCCATCACCCATATCCTAATTGTTCAGAGCCAAGCTCATGGAAATCAACCATAAGAATGTTTGTCAAACCTTTAATCAATCGAAAGAAATGGCAACGTGCAAATCTTGCCTAATGGGCTACACTTGGTACATACTCGAGTAACGAGATGAGCACGTCATCTGGAATGTAGAAAGGAACTAAGAAACCCAATAAGATTGGCTCCTGAACAAGAAAGCAATGTGCATGATGTTCTCTCACGCCGGAGCGTAACACTATTCTCCGAGCACCGAAACTTCAATCTCTTGCTTGTACAGCATCCAACTCATAATCGAACTGAGGCCGGCCCCCATGCCACCCTCAGATACACATTCTTAAATTTCACAAACAGGTGCCCCATCATCCTTCCAAACCGCTCTCCCAACCTTACAATAATCTCAGGAAGTCGCACAACTCCATCAAACCACTCAAGATACGACACGCCATCGTCTCATGCAGTAAAACTCGGAACGCAAACTCATGCTGCCTCGCAACCAGTAGTGTAAAAATCAACAACATCATTCCAATACATGTAAACGAAATGGCTGGCTATGCAGCATGGATCCACCAAAATAGAGCTCCGGAGACGGTTTTCCATTGCGGAGGGCGAGATTAACGTTGCCCCAGAGTGGGTAACATGAGCAGAGGTTGAAACCCCCGATTTGCGTAACTATGATGTCCATGACTGTGGCCAATGTGGTAACGACATCCTTGACGAAGAATGCATTGAAGCAAGAGGTGTGTTGATGTGGACCAAATGGAATGGAATTCAACAGGGCGCTGATGATCTGATGATTTGATGATCCAGGTTACGTAGATGTTAGGGAAAGAGCCACTCGAGGGCCTTTCTCTGTATATCGCCACAGCTTCAGCGTACCTTTAACAATCAAGCTTGATACACCCAACACTCTGTCTCCCAACAGTAGATCAATATCTGGCCGACATGTCGACGTTCGAATCTGAATTGTGGCACCAGGTACGAAATCAAGATGCCAGTAAACGCGCTGTACATTACGATGAAGAGATCCGGAGTCAGGATTCCTGGATGAAGTGTCGACGCGGTAGAGCAGATGTCCTGGACCCATTGCCAGCCAGTAGACAGCTGCGTACCGTTTCCTTGATGTGTTTTCTTGTTCTGCTTCATACTCTCCTGCGTCTCAACTGGTAGCCAGTAGTATATACACCCCTTTTTGTCTCTCTCAATTCAGTACTGGGTCTACCGGTCACTTCTCCCGGTAAGTCCAGAACTATACTTGTGAACTCTTCCTGCAGTTCGCTTTTGAGCCTATTCAAGATTCGGGTGATAGCATTCTCGTTTTGCGAGACTCCAGCAACAAAAGCTAGAAAGACAGCTAGGATTAGTCCAGAAGGACAGGGCGGAGAAAGCAACGCTGTTCATCGTGATAGACACAGATAGCCGCGCCAGAGTAATGTAGCGGAGGCAAACATGGGAGCGAGAGAACCTACACTGTTATATATAGCTGCTCCTCAGAAATTATTCTAATGGAAAGGTCAGCTTTGTGGCAGCCTGGGGAAGTCGCGACCAGAGTTGGTGACATGTATGTTTCCTATTGGCGCTATCAAGAGCGACAATTCGTATAGAAACTCAAGAGGCGTTGTTATCTAGGCGGTTGAATCAGCTCTTGCCCTCACTAGAGGACTCAGACTACGCAGCCTCGTGTAAAAGGCATGCGCAAAGTGCAGGAACAAAAGTGTGCAAAGCTTTGCCGAAACTGCTCCACCATTCTGGACGCTCATTTGTACTAAGTTATAGAGCTGGAACTGAAATCGAGCTGCAGTATGTTCGAAAATTCATTGTGCGGTGATAATAGCGAAGTCTTACTCCACAGTCATTTGATCAGCACAGGAAATGAATTGCTTTTTCGTCAGAAATATTGAGCATTTTGAAATAAGATTTTTGAAATTCTACAAAGCCCAGAAGGCTGCGGGCATGAAATTCGCGAGTAATACATGTCGCCTTTATTTCAACGTACATTTTAGCACTGGGCAGACTTTCTAACACGATTCGTATTGTCGAGACAGGAAGTTCGGCCTTTGGGGCCTTAGCTGCCCAAAGAACTGATATCAACATCTTCCACTCTCCACGAGTAATACATGAGTAGACTCCTACAAATCTGGGTTAGCGTTGTTCCTCTTCTCCACAAAAAACTTACCTATATGGTCTGAACTTCTCGGCCATTTCTTCCATTTCCTTCTCCCCCATATACTTCCATTTACCAGCCTTGCTAGCCTTCAACTTGCTAACATTCCTCCCCGCCAACACAGCCATACCTCGTTGGACACCTAGATCGCCTGTCGAGAAAACATCCATTCGCTTGAGACCGAAGCAGGCAAACATCTCAACACTCCACTTTCCCAGTCCACGAACTTTGATCAACTCCTCTAGAACTTCTTCGTACGAGGCTGTGAAGAGCATAGCGGTAGTGAGCTCGCCTTTATGAAACTTTTCTGCTAGACCAAGAACATACTCGGCTTTTCGTTGGGAGAGGCCAGCCGTTCTGAGTATTTCTATCTTGCTAGAGCAAACTTGGGAAGGAGTGGGAAACTTGTGAAGAGCAACGTCTGGCTCGTTGGTGTTGAAAAGTGCAACAAATTTAGCTTTTATGCTTTTCGCTGCAGCCCCAGAGACCTACGTCGAGTGAGAATGCATTCCCGAAGGCTAATATCAAATCTTACCTGCTGGGAGATAATTCCACTGGTTAAGCTCATAAACGGATCGATTTCCTCAGCTAGACCTTCAGGAGAAAACATGTGACATGGATGCTTTTCAATCACCAGCTTCAACTTCGGCTCGACTTTAATTAGGTGCGCGACGCCTTCGTCAAGAATATTCTCGCTTGTCGTCTTGACCTTGGACGTTTTGGATGGAGATACCTGATCAACAGGCTTATTGGCAAGAACTCGGTGGGTTTCAGGCGTGACAAGCGTTGCGTTGGTGCCGTTCGGAAACGCAAGACGATTGATGGGCGGTGGTGCCATATCTCTTGAAGTCACGGGTGCAGCTAATAATCCTATTGCTGACGGGGTTGGAGTCATAGGAGGTGGAACAGGCAGTGTTGCTCGCTTTCTCTTTGGAGTTGATGGGCCCGAAGTCTGATCATCTGAAGATGGCACTGCCTCTGCTCCAGTATTCTTCCGTTTCCTTGAGGTATTAACCTTCTTCGACGGCTTTTCAGGAACAGAACTCTCCTTGACCTGAAGAGAAGCTGCACTGAGTCGCGCTGACCTTCTGGACGACATTCCGAATGCTCTTTTCGAATGAAGAGACGTCGATACAAAATTCCGTGGTGCGTTCGGGAGGGGTTGTAGCCTAACGGCTGCTGCAAGCAAGAACGCCGTTGTGCTGTAATCCGTTATTTAATGGTGCTGATGAAAGCTAGTCTGTGACAGGCTCGCACACAAATTACAATTTATGAGCTCGATATCCTTTGATGAGATTGAAGCTGAACAATAAGGAGCTTGAATTTCGGAGCAAGAATGAGGTCCCAAGAGACCGTCTTACCCAGGCAGCTCCCGTTCGCTTATCCAAATAGAGTTAGACACTTGAAGCTGCCCCTGAAGCGAATCCAAGCTTGGGAGTGCACTACTAACGGCAGGTGTGGCCGTTGATATTTGGCAAGTCCACCCAATCGTTGGATATCTCGCGGACAGTTGATTCAAATTTGTGAAATATAATAAGGACATTCAAATAGGGCTATGGGGTGATGGTTTGCCAGAAATTGGCAGATTACCGTCCACACGCAAAGGTACGCTCTCCGACAGCGAGAGCGAGGGTCAAGCTAACCTGACTTCATCAACCATCCACCACTAATGTCACCAACCACTCACAACTTGGACAGGGCGATGGCATTAATCCTCAATGTCAACTTTCAACATGCTGGCCGAGGAAGTCAGCAGTGTAGCTGTCGGCGACCATGGTTGACAGCAGTGCAGTAAGTTAAGACAAGCATTCAACACCATTCGTATTAGATAAGCTGTCTGCTCATTGTAGTAGGATTCGCTACCTTGCGGGAAGCACCATGGGACTGTATTTTTCCAAAGGGAATCGAACATCGCGCTACTCACTGGGTTTGAAGCCATGTTGAGCTGCTTTGCTGTCATGACAGCAACTGATGTGTTACACTAGGATTTGAAAGCAGTGTAGAACATAAGAGAAAAGATGCAGCACATGGGAACCTTGGAGGGAATGCATTGTGACTGGATTGCAAATTGACGAACAGGATTGTATGGAAAAGGCAGACAAAGAATTCCGTCACGTATGCTAGAACTAGACTCTGGAAAAGGCAAGAAAGAATGTAAGATGGGATACGGGGATATCGCCACAACCAGGAGTTGTAATATTGACCCACAGGCATGAACTTGGCTGCATACATCTATAAATATATCAGGGCTTTTCCGAAAATGCTCCAGTTTTTATTGCTCTTCTTGTGTACTTGCAAGAATTGGGAACGTTCAAATAGAGCTGCAAAAGAAAGGTTGCAGGTATAAAAGACTAAATTTGAGCATCTCGATGTGACGGGACGAAATGGGTGGAGAATTTGAAATTATTGCCAGGGGTAGATGAAGGCTAAAGCGCGAGACGAGAATTGCAACAAAATAGAGAATACCAACCACTTACCGATAGAGGAATGAAGTACGAAGCAAAGATACCTTCAAGAAACCAACGGTCGGACCAAAAGCTGGGGTGGAAGATAAGATTTTCAGGAAACGTGGAAAAAATCCATCTGATCTTTGATTTTTACACGTGATTTTAGCTAACCCCTTTCCGAACGTAAATGAGACGGAAGCTGGTCAATCGTAGAGATTCCCCAGGAAACACGATGAGACCAGATCTTCAAAGGAGACACAAGTTCTGGATACGAAAGCACTCACTGAGTAACACAACAACAGCGGAAAATGTTTGCGCTTCAAAGCTGCCAACAGACTAAGGGTCCAGTCTTGGTACAAAACATTATCTCGCCCACCTACAAAGCTCGCTAACCCCAACGGCGTGGGTCTTGGCTCCTCTCAAAGCGTGGCCGGCCAGTCCCTGCGTACTGTCTACTCGCGACTTCTTCACTACTCAACCACCCTTCGTCTCTCTCTTCCTCCCTTTCCGCCATTCGCCCACGACCCAGCTCCAGCTTGCACCAGCTCGCACATCTCCTCGACCACTATTTACAGCGGCGTATCCTGCTTTTCGGGTCGAATTGATTGCATACCTTCATTCGGTAGTGCTGCGACCCACGGGGGTTTAGTCGTCATGCTTCTCCCTAAAGGCGGCGTTACGTGGAAGTCTGCGAAGGCTCAACTACCTCCCACAAGAGCGATATGGGTTTTTCTCACACGAACGCGGTTTCTCTTATGTGTCGCGCTGGCGGGGATTTGTTTGTTGCTATGGAGAGGAGTGAGGACATCGGCATCGGAAATGCAAAGGTCAGAGCTCCTTTTCATTACTCCCGCGCTGCTAAGCTATGGGAAATGCTCACGATGGTTCATTACTGATTCGAATGTCGCAGGTTCTACTGTTGGGGGCCCTCGAAACCTCCAATGCAGATGACAGCGAACGAAGCTGTCGATTGGAACGCGCATTTACAAACACCCGTCATATTTAACCACCACGAACCTTTAGTGATAAACGAATCGACCATCAAACATGTTGACCTCAATCCCATCAAGTCCACCCACAAGGCGGCAGCGAACGAAGAACGAGTATTAATCTTGACTCCCCTGCGAGATGCTGCGAGCTATCTCCCTAAATATTTCGATCTCCTATCCGAACTGTCGTATCCCCATCACTTGATAGATCTTGGATTCCTGGTTGGCGACTCTAAGGACGATACTCTTGCGGTCTTGAGCGCTGAATTGGCACGGATACAGAAAACGTCAGATACATTGAGTGATCCGTTCAACAGCGTTTTAATTGTCGAAAAAGACTTTGGTATCGTCACTGCCCAGACCGTCGAGGAAAGACATGGATATGCAGCTCAAGGACCCCGAAGGAAAAACATGGCCAGAGCTCGAAACTACCTTCTGAGCGCAGCATTGAAGCCTACCCACTCCTGGGTTTATTGGCGAGATGTAGACATTGTGGACAGCCCCAAAAAGATCATCGAAGACTTCACTGCCCACAACAGGGATATTCTTGTGCCGAGTATGTGTACTGTTGTCGTGTTGGATGGCTCCGTTAACATGAGTAGATGTATGGTTTCACCGTTACCGAGATGGCAAGGATATCGAGGGACGCTGTAAGTTAAGGTTTGAATCACGCGCAGGAAAGCTGCTAATACCCCGCAGTCGACTATAACTCTTGGATCGAATCAGACAAGGCTCTCAAACTGGCCTCATCACTGGACAAGGACACCATTATTGTTGAAGGTAAGGGTTGATATTACACGATTTTCGGAACATTGCTTTGTCTGACAGTTTTTAGGTTACAAGGAGTTCGATACTGGCCGTACATACATGGCCAAAATGGGAGACTGGCGTTTGAACAAGGACGAGGAACTCAAGCTTGATGGCATTGGAGGAGTCAATATTGTTGTCAAGGCGGATGTTCACAGATCAGGTATGAAGCATCTCGGAATAGCTAGCATCACGCACTGACCCCTTTGTAGGCATTAATTTCCCAGCCTACGCATTCGAGAACCAAGCAGAAACAGAGGGATTCGCAAAGATGGCGAAAAGAGCAGGCTACGAGGTCATCGGCCTACCTAACTACGTGGTATGGCATATAGATACCGATGAGAAGCCAGGCAACGCGTAATGAAAAATGGACATTCATTCATCTCGTTATACGAAGCACAGAGAGATCAGTTTATATCAGATCCTCTCGACCATGTTTTCACGCATATATGGAACGGAGTTCGATGAGAAGAGGGAGCAAGCAAGCACGAAAGCCCGATTTTGGAATCGCCATATCGAAGCGATGTCGACAGTAAAAGGAGAGTAAGGGTGGGTGGAATGGAAAACAAGCCCAGACCGCTTCCGCCCTGGAGTGAATTCTTGTACCGATATTTGCCCCTCTGCCGTGGGATTTCCATATCACGTTGCCCTTTTTTTTTCCTTCTTATTTTTCAAGGGAAGGGAAGGAGTTATATTTTGTCGTCTGTATGGGCTTTTGAGAACATGAGATCGGGTCCTGTCCACATGAAAGACTTGCTGCCTGTGGGATGGAATGATCTGGTCTGGTATGGGCGGCGTGCAGGAAGGCGTGCCTGCAGCTCACAAGGCTGATGCTGCGGCGTGGGATGAAGTTCCCGCGGCACAAATGTAATACGGCAGAACTGTAATAGATTGATTTGATTTTTGATTTGATGCTTGTATTTTGTCTCTTTGCACATGAGAGGTGTGCTGGCTTTGGTGGTTCATGGATCGATCGGTCGATCAATTGAAGCTGCGAGGATGATATGGTGAGATGAAATAGGGACGAGCAGTTGTCGCTGAGAAGGCACTTTTGTATGGATATGGATATATGGGATTGGGTATTAATATAAGAAACCAGGTGGCTCTGCATGGAATGGAGACAATTTTCAGATGAATATCTTGACTTTGAATTTCGCTTTTATTTGAGCCTGGACATCAGCTTGACTGTTCTCGAATCCGCTTATCTTGTTTGATAGGTGAGTATTGGACGTACAATGGACCTGGTGAAAGATCCTGATTCTAGAAATCCTTGGTAGAATTTTGCTTTGGAAAGGTATTGATTATAAGGCCTGTCCGTAATGTACGGAAACATTCTGCAGAGTAGAGTACCAGAACAGTCACAACGCAGGAAACTCGGTTCATAATGCTTCTTGAATTGTTGACCACTGATATACAGGCGCTCGCGTTCCACTTCGTCCCTCTAAACCACCATTCCAATCATTGTACACATCCGCCCTTCCCTTTAACCATGCAGTTCGTCCTCTATCTCCGCTTAATCGACAAATTCTCCAGATCCGCGCGCTCCTGTGCCTCAGCCTCGATTTCCCTGATGATGGGGGACAGGTATGCAATGTCCTAGATCACAAGTATGAGTATAAATAGCTGATATGCAGGGGTGCCATGACATGCGTACCTCTTCGGGCTTGGTGTGTTGCGCCTTGGGGAG
Organism: Cadophora gregata; assembly: GCF_030347475.1. NCBI lineage: Eukaryota > Fungi > Ascomycota > Leotiomycetes > Helotiales > Ploettnerulaceae > Cadophora > Cadophora gregata. The sequence goes on along the minus strand of NW_026695936.1, from coordinate 1,024,472 downwards.
AAGATGGTGAGCGAGCGAAGCCTGGCAGAGTCAGTATAGTGCTCTGTCCGTGGTACAATCGCTTGCCCGCGTATCTAACGCACCTGGAACGCTCTTCGGAGGCGGAAAACACGGTCGTAGGCCTCCTTTTGCGGAAGACGCTTGAGGGCAAGAAGCACAGCCTCGGATTCCTCGGGGATCAAATCATCGGCTCTGTAGACACAGCATATCAGCACCTCCTCCAATTCCAAATCCATACAGCTCCTCCATCAATTGAGTCTGTCCGGTTGAGAGCGGGCGTGGCTTGTGGGTGTGCGTACCTCAAGCCGAGCTTCCTGTAGCCGGCGGCGTTGCAGTACCAATTGGACAGCGGCATCATCATCTTCTTTAGCCATGGCCGCTTCACAATGTAGGTTGCGAGAGAGGGTTGAGACATGGTGGCGGGGTGAGGTCGTTAGGTCGATGTCGTGTATTGGGTGAAGCTGGATATCGACTGTCGTTTGAGCCTCGAGAGCTTCCGCATACTTTTCGATTGCCTAGTGTAAGCCGATTTGAGAGTACTTGATTGGCCGAAGTGTTGACTGGGGGCCTTCCTCTCATGTGACTCAGATCAGATGATATCTTGGTCCGTGCACTTTGCGAATGAACGCCGAAGCTTGACCGCTGCAGGTGGACAACAGCAGCAGCAGCCAACGAGGACCCCTGATTGTTACCCCCCACTCTGTCTCGCTGCTCTCACACCTGCATCACTGCAGCCAGAGCCGGTTCCAAGATCACAGCAGAGCAGAGCAGAGCAGAGCAGAGCAACCAAGCTTGCTTTCCCGCACACACGGCATCGCATTTCCTTTCCTGCACTGCACTACCTACAATTAGATAGCGAGCTCAGTACTTCCCATCTTCCCAAACCATCGTGGAGACCCTCGACTGAACCTCATCCTCTTCATTGGTTTCCCCATTCTCCAACTGCCTCCCACTATCAACATTCTCCCTCTCATAAGCGAAATCTCACCCAAGCCCGTTGCTAAAGGGAGCTACTTCCCATACCCACTTCGATTATCACCACCGCCGCCGCCGCCCGAACTCGGTCTCTGTGCCTGCAAAACTCACACCATCCCTCCACTTTCGCCCTCTCCTCTTCAACCTCATCAACAAGTACTCAGGGTCAGTCGTCAATGGCCTTGGACAATCGCTAGCAGTGTCACTGGCGTGCTGCGTGGGATCTTCCCCGCACACCGGGACACGAGATTGGAAACTCCCCAACGCGAAAGGAAGAGGCAAATCCTACAATCCCGACAAGTCAACAGAGGCTTGTGCCTCTCTGCTTGCTTCGCCAGAAGGGAAGCTACCCCCTGCTGGCTTCCTACGGTAGCTGGATTTAGCTGGCTGGCTGGCTAGGTACTTGTCAAGCAAGCAAACCTTGCTATCTATCTTCCCGCCCTCCTTTCCGCGCAAGAAGAACATACAATGTCGCATGAACGCAGCACGCCATCATCTCCCGGATCAGAGGGCTTTGGTACAGTTCCTCCACCGCTGCCGCCATCGGCCAGTCAAACTTTTGCGAGGACGTCCTCGAGCTTTCAAAGAGAGAATGGCACCACACCTTTCGAGCAATGGGCTATGGGAAGGTCTGATGATAGTTTCAGAGCGTTGGCTGGGGCTACTGGGGGCTTCACATCAGGGATAGTGACTTGTCCGTTGGACGTGATTAAGACGAAATTACAAGCACAAGGAGGCTTCAGGCCGCAGACGAATGGAGGCCCTTCACATGTTGTTTACCGAGGCTTGATAGGGACTGGCAAAGTAATCTGGAGAGAAGAGGGGCTGAAAGGGATGTATCGAGGTTTGGGACCAATAATACTGGGGTATTTACCGACTTGGGCTGTTTACTTTACGGTTTATGGAAGATCAAAACTTTTCTTCGCCAATTACGTTGGTATGAAATGCGGCTCTTCCATCTAAGATCATATATACTGACATTCCCCAGACAATACCTACGGCGTCAACTTTTGTTCTTCCCTTGTCGCTGGAGCGTGCTCCACAATGGTTACAAACCCAATATGGGTGATAAAGACTCGATTGATGTCGCAAGTGAGCAGAAAGGCTACGTCGAATGAAGCTCGGCCGCCGTGGCATTACAGGTCCACTTTTGATGCAGCCAGGAAGATGTACCGAACCGAAGGGATTCTGTCATTCTACTCCGGGCTAACTCCTGCGCTGCTCGGGTTGACGCATGTTGCCGTTCAATTTCCGGCATATGAATATCTGAAGACCAAGTTCACTGGACAGGGGATGGGCAAGTCCGTAGAAGGTGATGATAGCGCTCACTGGCTTGGGATATTTTCAGCAAGTGTGCTCAGCAAAGTCATGGCAAGCTCGGCCACTTATCCGCACGAGGTCATCCGGACGAGGTTACAAACTCAACAAAGAACCATGCCTTCTTCAACATCTGAATATGTCGCATTTCGAGGTGGGCTTGAAGGGTCTGAATCTCACGGACCAACCGCGGTCGTTTCAAAAGTCCAGGCGGGTCGCCGATACAAAGGTCTTGTCATGACCTTCAAAACGATATTAAGAGAAGAAGGCTGGCGAGCTTTCTACGCTGGGATGGGGACCAACATGATGCGAGCGGTTCCGGCTGCAACTACCACTATGCTCACATATGAGTTCGTAATGAAGAACTTGAATCACGCCAGAGCCGAAGGGATACAAAAGTCGAGTGCATGGTGAAGATAATTATGGGACAAACAAGGAGTACGGGGATTGAACGATATCTAATAGATCTCTCCCAGACGGCTACTTGGCCGACTACATCTCGAACTTGCAGCGGGGCATTGGGTTCTTATTGCATTTTTTGGATCCTCCTTTCAGAAGTTGGCGTTATGTTGTACCGGGACTCGCTTTGCTCTGGGAACGGGCAAATGCACACATATCCTTTTTGAGTCCGGCATATTTGGGATGGGATGGATGTTTATGTTTGCCTTTGGGAGAATATACAGATGGATACCTTTTGTGGACGATACCTGATCACCGTCACCTGGCTAAGGGAGGTGTTGTAGCTATATTACTTAGGAGATGAGCTAGTCATTTATGGTTTCCAAACTCATTCATACTCTTTAACGCTCCTGTTTGTACGGATTGGCTTGATGTGATGAATGTCAATGCAGCATACCCTATACTGTTAAAAGACAATATATACACTCCTAATGGTCACTTAAGTCCAAGAACTCCATGCAATGCAATCCCAAACCCAAGCCAAACAAAATACTCAGAACCCTCGTCCTCTGCCATGCCATCATTCTTTCTACCCGCTCATCCAACCATCAGCCACCCCTCTTCCTGTCCCTGACTTTCCTCTCCTCCAAGGTCTCCTCCACAGCATTACTCGGCTCATTCCCTACCCTTCTATCTCCCTTCAGCGTTCCCACCAACTCCCCCACTACCGTCTTCCCATCCCCCGGCGCATCCAATTTCCCATGCCTCCGCAGAGTCTCGTTATGCCAGTTGATCTGGCCGCCGTCTGCTTCTCTGTGGCGCTGAGCGTTGCGCTTTGCGGCTTGGATGGATGTACGTGTGTAGACGAAGAGCAGGGTCGCCATAGTGAAGGCGGCGAGGGGCATTGTTAGGCTCTATGAATATTATTAGTACGTGTCATAATACTTAGATTTATATATATGGGAGAGGGAGGAAGGTAGATAGGTCAGAACATGGTGGAGGGGGAGCTACCTTGCCATTGATGTTCCATTTGGAAGACATGGTGATTGTATTCCCTTCGAATGTTTACTGTAAGAAAGGTATGGACTCCAATTCTGATTTCACATATCTTATAGCACGTCAGAAGAATAAGTGTAGCCCCAGGAAAGTCAATTGAAGTGAGGGGAGCGAAGGAGCTTAAAGCTCTGGACTTCCTTCAATGATATCGCAAGGTCATGCGATTGCAGGGATGATCCATGCCACATTTCACCACACGACATCATCAAGTGCGCTGAGGATGGGATCTTCAACTTTTTTTGATGCAACTCAACCCTTTTCTTTCAAACTGAACACGACGTCCGAGCCACGACTTGAATAAATCTACAACGCTATCGCAGATTAATAACAGATACGAATTCGAAATTGCAGCCATAATGCGGGATTGAATCTGACTACGACTCTGGAATCGAATTGGGTTAGCGATTCGCCCCAGTGTTGAGATGAAAGGCTTCAACCTCACGAGCCTGGCAAAGGGGGGCCATGGGAGTAGCTATAATGGACTGAGTGTTTGGACATGTAAGAGATGTCTCTCGCAGACTCAAATCAACAGTACAAGGGCTGGAAGGCAGTTTCAGAATCAGTTCAGAGGATATGCGAAGAGCGGTCCTAAGCCAGGCAGTGGAAGTAGGAACGGAAACGACAATGGATACAGCGGCCGGCCGCGGAGGAAAGTGCAAGTGTTGACTGCTGCTGCGATCAGTGGTGTTGGTGCTTCGACGCTGGCTTTTGGAGATGATGTGAAGCATGCCTTTGGGGCGGTGGAGAGGAGTGGGAGGGTGGCTAGTACGTTGGCGGTGTGTATCAATGAGTGAGTAATTCTGGCTTCGATTATGATCATGAAGAGAGAAAGCATGGGATTAGACTAACATGCGACTAGTTACCGCGTTACGCTGAATCAGAACGAGAAGATGGAGGACGAGCAGGAGAAGAATATCAGTCTGAAGGCTTGTCACCAGCGGTGTGCGGATCGGACGTTGAAAGTGCTGGAGAAGAATGGCAGTATATTTATCAAACTGGGACAGCATCTGGTGAGTTTCGGTTCATTTCTTGGACGAGAAACGAAGTGGACTGACAATTTGGTAGAGCGCAATGAACTATTTGCTTCCTCTCGAATGGACGACTACTTTCATACCCCTGCAAGACAAATGTCCTGTCTCTTCATTCGAATCGATAGAAGCCATGTTTGAGAACGACACAGGCGAGAAACTGTCGGACTACTTCTCGGAGTTTGATCATGAACCAATAGGTGCTGCATCCTTAGCTCAAGTACATCTCGCAACAGTCAAAGAAACAGGTCAGAAAGTCGCGGTTAAAGTCCAACATCCAGCGCTTGCCGAATGGGCAAATCTCGATTTGGCACTCACCAGATTTACATTTTCGACGCTGAAGAAGTGGTTTCCTGAGTACGACCTGGAATGGCTATCGTCAGAAATGGAGATCTCCTTACCACAAGAATTAGACTTCCATCTCGAGGGCCAAAACGCTATGCGGACAAAGGAGTATTTCTCCCATAAGCCTGAACTACCGCTCGTGATCCCAGAAGTCCTTTGGGGCAAGAAGCGCATCCTAGTAATGGAGAACGTTTCAGGTCACCGTCCAGATGATCTCGAGTTTCTGGACGCCAACGGCATCGATCGAGACGAGGTGTCCGCAGCCCTAGCACGCATCTTCAACGAAATGATCTTCGGCACCGATGCACCACTCCACTGTGATCCCCACGGTGGTAATATTGCAATCCGTAAAAACTCTTCCCGACGCGGTCCTTGCAACTTCGACGTCGTCCTGTACGATCACGGCCTCTATCGCGACATACCTCAAGACCTACGACGCTCATACGCAAAGCTCTGGCTAGCAGTCATCGATGCTGATGAGCCTCGCATGCGGAAGTACTCGAAGGAGGTAGCGGGTATCAACGACGAGCAATTCCCACTCTTCGCTTCCGCCATCACAGGCAGAGATTACAGAGTCCTAACGCAAGACGTCTCCATGGCAAGATCAGCTGAGGAGAAGAAGAGTATCAATGATGCTCTCGGCGAAGGCATGTTACAGCAATTGGTCCAACTTCTCGGCCAAGTCCCACGCATTATCCTACTTATTCTCAAGACAAACGATTTGACGCGGAGTCTGGATGAGAATCTACAGACTAGACAGGGACCTGTGAGGACGTTTCTTATTCTAGCGAGATATTGTTCGAGGACTGTATTTGAGGAGCAGGTCGAGCAATTGAAGGAGAGGGGGAGCTTACTGTGGCCGAGGAATCTGTTGGGCTTGCTGAGAGCTTGGGCGGGATATTTCAGAGTAGAGATGAAACTGGAGGTTTTCGAGGCGTGGTTGGCTGTTAAGCGGGGTTGGGGTGTTATTGCTGGGTCGTAGAGAGGAGAAGGTGGTTATGTATATGAGCCTGGGAAAGTGAGAGGGTGAGGATGTAGACACTGGATTCTTGGGAATGGGTTTACTTAGATGGCGTGATACCTGAATAGATAGACGCATAGAGCCATATACGGTACCAGTAACAGAAACACATTTCGAGAGATAATGCCTTGCTAATTACTTACCGTGATTTCATTGTGTCACCTTTGAATTCCTGGGACTGAGCCTACAGAGAGTTTATCCAAATATTTTTGGAAGAGCAGATTGGAAGAAGCAGTAAAAAGAGATATTTTTTGATGAACACCCAAACGATTGGCTTTAGAAAGCCAATCAAATTATCCTGTCCACGATTTTTCATTCACAAGCCGAGCCTGTATTGAGGTAGAGCTTCCCACCATCAGTGTCAGCACCAGCCCATCTAAAATCGAAAGTGAAACCCTCTTCCATCCACCATTCATTCTACGACCTCACTTGGATTCAACAAGCCCAACCGAGCCGAAATCTCACAAAGCTCAACCTCCATCATCTAACAGAATAAGAAGATTCCCACCATCAATCAAGTGGCTGGCTTGCTGGCTGCGAAGTCGTTTGACGAGGTTGTGAAGACGTAGTAGGTTTCCCAGGATTTATTCTGGGGAATTTTGGAACTTCGAAGAGGTATGAGCGGTTGTTAACATTGATTCGTCGGTATTCTCAGGTGATTGTACCTTTTTTGCTCCTTTTTAGAGAATATGGATAGTCTTATTTTCCTGTTTGTGATAATTTTGATGCTGTCGGCGTAGACAGTGAGGAAGTGTTGTAAGTGTTCATATTTTTAGTGTTTATCTTTTGCCGACGTGTTTATTTATGGCGCAGGAAAATAAGCGAGGTGATTGTTCTCTCGAGAGCTTAATAGAGAGAAAGTCATAGAGAGAAAGTCGTGCGCTGCTGATTACGTTTCTACCACTGCGAAAAAGTGATCAAGCATTGAGCAAGGTCAGTACATGGTGTAGTTCAGCTGAGATGTTGTTGAAGTGAGATCGAGAAGACGAGTGAAGAGGCATTGCTGCTATGAGGGTTCTTCATCTTTTGTATTGAAAGACTGTGAACATGACATAACGTCCGCTGGCATATAAATTTAGAGAGATTCTAAGTGTAAGTCCTTGATTACGAGCATTGTGCTGTTGTATTTTCCATCCGAATTGTCCGCCGAATACAAGTAACGAAATCGAGGATGAAAGGTAAGAAATGGAACATTTCACTCGTCCTTCGGATGAGAATATGAGACTTTTCAAACACAAGATCTAGGATCAATAGGGTGATTGAGTCCAATTGATGGCTCAAAATCGAATTCATATGCTGGGGAGGTTAGGAGGGAAGGAGCTAATAACAGTACATACAATGCACTACCGCATCAGTGCATCTAATTCTCGAACGTACATGTTCAATTCAAAGCCGTGTCGCAGATTACACAATCATTCAACGATCTACATGTCACGAATCAAACAGTACTAGGAGACTCAGAGAACCTTCCATTGAGTACGTCTACTAACAGTAACATTGCATTTTCCGTCCGATTTCGAAAGAGGGAAATGAGGACTGAAGGAAGCCGTAACCATCGATAAAGCAAGCCATGGTATCGAAGCGATTACGCACTGCTGAAAGAACAATGTTTCCCTTTCTCAGAAAAGCGTCAATATGCTAGAAGCTCCAGGTGTAAAGTGCAAGCTGGTCCAATCCAGATTCTTCCAACTGTGTTTCTCAGCCTAGAGAATCACGGCAACTCAGACATCTCTCAAAGTCATGGAAGTATGCTGCTCACTTGCATGTCTTAGTTCATCTCGTGATCAACATCAAAATCGCGAGTCTTCAATGGCTCAAGGGGTGGACTGTGCTACTTTCAGCTCTTGTGCTAAGAAAGGAAAGACAATATCTGAAACTTACAACTGAGCGTGGCTTGATGGGCTGTTCTCAAACTTGACCTTCTTGCTTTGTTGATGATTCGATTCCATCATCATCTGGTTGTTACGTATACTTGAAACTTGTCAGTTCTGTTAGGTCAAATCCAGCTAAGAATAGACTCACCCTTCTTCAGCAGTACCATGCGAAGCACCGCTTCCGCTCGCATCACCGAAGCAACTAGCAGCGTTTATATCCGCCCAAGATTTGCTCACATCATCACTGTCATCCTCCATTTTGACCTCAACCTCCTTCTCCTTCTCAATAGCTTTCTCCCTCGCCCGATCCTTCTTCTTTTTCAGGCCCAAAGAGGGACCCTTCTCAAACCCCCACGTCAATCCGTTCTCGCCGTATCCTCTGGAAGCCATGCGGGCACAGCCAACGCCAACAGTGGAACCGGCATGACGGCCCAGGCTGGCAGAATCTTTGCAGAAGCAGCGGGTGGTGTTCGTGACGTGTTGGTGGGTCTTGCTGAACTTGGGGCACGGTGCATTGTCGAGTTGACGGCGAGTGTGTTCGATGTGAGATGCGCAGACGTCGAGGTGAACGCGGACGGCGCGGCAGTTTGAGTAGGATGTGGTAGTTTGGAGACACATGTTGGTTGATGATCAGAGCTGCCAGTGGTGTGTTGTGACGATTTTAGGGGTTTCTGGTACTGCGAGATGGTGAAATTGTGGGAGGGCGTGTAGTGATCGATCATAGATTGAGGAAAGTCATTGATCAAAGTTCGAGGTGAATGAGGCGAATCAGACCCGAGTTCACCTTTTTCCAGGAAATACGACAAGCGCAGAGACAGGTTCAGTTTCTGATCGGGCAAACGGGATTGCATGAAGTCAGAAGCAAAGGCGTTCATACCATTTCAATGGTACCGACACCCACCGCTCCTTGAATGTCGATTAGAGATCGGTGACTGTCAAAACCAACAAGGCAGGTTCAAAACTTCATTAAGCTTGCGAACTCCCTTGAGTCTTAATCTAGGCAATATACTTCTCCACCAAGTCGTAGTTGGCACCTCAGATGATGGATTTTACCACTAGTCAATATCGCAACTACAGCTTGCACCTCAAAATACAGAAAACCCAGCGTTCGAGATCACCAAGATTAAAGTCCTTTATTCATGGACAGCGAGGGCCAGAACGCTGCTATACTGCTATTATCCAGAAGAAAAAAGATTAAGCTTCATCAGAAATCAAGATAGCTGTAGATTCGAGATGTAACAGAGCATATTGCCACCCCCAGCTAAGCGACTGGAGACAATATTTACCATTTTGACAGTGGCGGGCAGCCAGGTTTGACTCAAAAGCTTAGGCTGAGAATCTGCAAGGTGAGATCTCATATATTAGGCTCCTTGGGACTGCGTGATAGCAGGAAGTACAGCTCTGAAGCACCTTGCACCTGAAAGAGATGCCCGCTGGAAGTTGGGCAAGCCAGAGAGATGTGGATAACAGCCTCGCCAGGGACAAAACACGATTCCCATACCCTGTATTAGTTACATAGTAGGAAATTGACTTTGAGACTTCTTAGATGTACGACTGCCTCAAGAGGCCCACATCCATTAGGCGAATTGGAGTCTGCAACGAAAACCTTCAAAGTCATCTGATTCAAAGTGGAAAATGTGTTCGCAAAGCTGAAAGGACATTCAAGCCGGATACCTCTGATGCAATTTCTTGCTATCAACAAAGACCTGACAGACTTATTTGCAAAAGTCACTGGTACAAGATTCTTCGGAAGCAGCCAGAAACGTAGATGACTTGCTAAACCCTCCGTGCGTGGATCAACAAGTGTAGGCAGAACCATATGGATCACAAAGCAAACTCTGGAGGCTTACGAACGCAAAAGTTGATAGAACTTGCACTTCGGGTCTAGTGGATGTGTGTCTGATCAGGCATCCGCCGCCCAGACGAGCAATATATCGATCAACACAAGGACATTGCTCGTAAATATAGCCGAGAGACTAACACTCTAACAGTGTTGAGAATTAGAGCGGTTGCTCTATTTTCATATCTGGGCAGTGTGGTCTTTCGGATGTTCACTTGGGACATTGTGTACAATAACATGGACATCAGAGTCCTTGTAGCTTGGTATTCAAATATCAACACGCTCAAATCACGCAGAAGAACAGGGTCTCAAAAAGCATCTCTGATGGACTACGCCTATTGCTATTACACCGTACAAAAATGCGCATCCAGTCTCCCAGCCTGCCCTTATGACGACGAACCAAAGAAGAGACGCAGCAGCAGGACCACAGCCTTACGTTTCAGAGCCCCACTCTGAACGTAAAGAGAGAAAGGAGAAGAGCACACACAAAGATCTTGCAAGAAACGCATTCCGAGAGACAGAGAAGAAATAGCGCAGCATAGCGAAGAAAAAAGCCCCCATGCCAAGATGTATCCGAACCAAGAGACCTAGAGGCTTTCGAGGACGTGTTGTTGTTGGATGCGTATGATGAGGGTTTGATGAATTGAGTCTGCGCGGTTTATGAGGTATTCCACGAGTATCAAAAAATGATAGATCAAATGCCTGTCGGAAGAGGAGCATTGAACAGTCTTCAGCACGTTGCCACATCCTGAAGCATCCGTATCACCCGAGGAGTCGTACAGTGAAATCCGATCGCATTAGAGAAAGAGAGGTCGATATTGGTAGCTTTACAGGACAATGCACTTCTTCTCCTTCTTCTTCTTGGTCAAGAGTGCGGCACGGGTAGCGTGCTCGAAAACCTCCCGGACACCCTCATTGGTCTTTGCTGAACACTCAAGGTACTTATAGGCTTGAATCTTCTTGCGGGTCTCCTCACCCTGTATCACTGTCAGCATTGTTCCAGATATCCCCAGATCTTGCACTGTCTTTGTGGTCCAAGCTCAGGTCGGATCTGATGTTTATCTTACCTGCTCGGGGGTAACAGGCTTTTGGCTTGTCTTGTGGAGTTCTTCGATGGTCTTCTGGTCGTAACGGAGATCCTTCTTGCATCCAACGAGAATGATTGGGAGTTCTCTGCAGAAATGTACGACTTCGGAAATCCACTATTCCAGGAGCACGTGTCAGCAGGTTCTTATCTCCTTGTCGGGATTTCCCATATTTAGGGGTAACAGTACCTTCTCCTGAACGTTATCGAGGGAGTCGGGGGAGTCGACGGCGAAGCAGATGAGGATGACATGCGAATCTGGGTATGAAAGAGGTCGGAGACGGTCGTAATCTTCCTGTCCAGCCGTATCCCATAGAGCTAGCTCAACGTGCTTTCCATCAACCTCGACATCGGCAACGTAGTTCTCGAAGACGGTTGGGACATAGACCTATATTCCATCCTTATCAGCTCCGCATTCCGCATATGTAATGTCGCTATCGCCATCGGAGTTGTTGATGAGGCCGCGCATAAGGCAGGTTTCGGATAATGTTAGAAGGTCGATTCAAGGCTCACCTCTGGAAATGTACCCTTGGAGAAGACGCTGTGCCCAAGTCAGTTTCTGAGCGCCGAAATCGGGCAGCATAACTTACATCAGGAGACAAGTTTTGCCACAGGCTTTCAAGATTGTCAGAATCAAATCAAACCAAACCAGAGTTAGTAGGATTGGGGAACAGGTTACTTACCTCCGTCACCAACAATGACAAGCTTTCTGCGAATCTCCGCCATTTTGTGAGTGGGTGTTGTGGTAGTGGAGGATCGTTCGAGGCCTGCTGTATGTGTTGGTAGGGGAAGGTAGAATGAGTGGCAGTGGTAGATGAAGTAGAAGTCGTTAGTTGTTGGGAGTTGGAGTTGAAGTTGAAGACGAGGCAATGAGCAGCAGGGTGCGCTAGCGCGGGAAGTTGAGACCTGAGGTTGCGCTGGAGCGAACTGCGGTGGTGGTGCAGTACAGCGGCGCTATTGCTGAATGTCACCAGCCAGCGGTGGACAATGGGCATGGGTATGGGCATGGGCAGTCACGTCGGCGGGGTTCGGATTGCGACGGACAGCTTCTTCACTTATTTTGAAAGTCAAGAGACCAGTCAAAAGGTGCCTATTCCCGGTTCAAAGAAAAGGTGATTCTGCGACCAGCTTTTCTACTTTACTCAAGTTGTATCTGCAGTGTCTGCTTGCTTGTTTGTTTGTTGTTGTTGTTGTTGTTGTTGTTGTTGTTGTTGCTTGTCCAGGTACTACACTCAAGGTTGGCTGCAGTATCTGAGAGTGGTATTAAAGAGGAATAGCCCATAGTACCCCAGTTATGCATTTGATACTCCGTCATTCGCTGCATCCTGCTCTGAAGCTCTAGGTAAGACCTTGTGAATCATCGAAGCCGTTTCGGACATTCACACAGTATCAATGCCTAGTTCATCCGTGTGATGATGTACTTCGTACTCACGTTCGCATTGTTCCCAGTTGACGCTCTATGCCGTTGTTCTTGTTCTCACATGCTTCTCTGCTTTCAAGCCTCCCTATCCGAAGCATGCCTAGGAGCCCAGAAGCAGCCACTATCAAATCCAGCCCAAGTACTGTAGTAGTCCCTCGCCCCTCGCCCGTCGGCCCTGCAAGAACAAGAACGAGACCACCAGAAGCGCACCGCATACCCTTCGTACCAGAATCTGCCGACTACTGCAGTCTGCACCAAGAGCTTCCGCTTCCGAGCCACCAACGGTACGAGCCCCAGAGTCCTTGTACAGCTGAGGACCGCCAGACTTTACATGACTCTAGAGTCTAGACTGCATGGGGATACCACCAATCGACTCCGTGCCGAGTTGACGCAGCATCGTGAGGCGCAGCCTTGGCACGATGAAGACAACGCAAGTCCCATAAATTACTTGGTTGATATCGAGCCAACGGTATCTGAAGAGCGCTGTTGGGTTCACCATGAGTAGGCAGGACTCGTTCCCCAAGTTCCCCATGTCCCCAAGACCATATGCAGGACTCCATGCAACTATTGCACGATATGAAGCTTTATGTCAACTGCCAGGCCTCGGGACAAGTATCCTACCACCTAAATACCTACCTAGCTAGTCTTGAAGGCTTCCTCGGATGTCCAACTCCCACACAAGATTCCTATGTCGCAACTCAGCCCTACCACAATGTTTGCGAACTTAATCCTTCAGCTTCGTAGCACGATCCTCCTGAACTCTCGTAAAACCAGCAAATCCAAACATCTAGCCTATTTACCCCTGAATATGTAGTATCACGTGCCAGATATCCGGATCAACTCTGCTCCCTAGCGCGCCAAGTCCAAATATCAAGCTCTCGATTGATCAAAAAGTTACCCGGTACCACTACACCAGGAACGACAATTGACAGTGCTCTCTCACCCTCTCTGCAACCATGCAGAAGGTATTCCGGCGCACCATACTAGCAGAGAAGCAAGTGGCTCGACGAGCGACGAAGCGAACGCAGAAAAAGCTGAGGGACAAGTGGAGCAACCAGCGAGACCAGAACAATTACCACCGCAAGGATGAGATCAAGACCATAAAGGATGCGAGGCTCGCACGGAGAGAGGATTATGAACTGGGTCCTCTGGCGCCAAGGAGAGATGTGGGAACGAATAAGGATACGTATGGAACTGTGAGCTTGACGCGAATGCATGGTCGGCCTCTGCACGGAAAGGAGAGATCAGACATTTTGGACTTCTGGGGAGGCAAGTTCTTGAATATTCAGGTCGGGGACAGAGTTGTCATTTTGGAGGGACGGGATAAGGGGAAGATCGGAAAGATAAAGGATATCAATACCAAATCTGCAGATTGTACGATTGAGGGATTGAATATGGTTCGTTCACTGTTTCCACCATGAATATTCCAGAAGTCGGCACCTGATTGGACATGTATTGACTATATTGAAAATAGATGGATATCCACCTCCCGGCCTACGCACTCAGCGCCGAAGATCCAGACCAACGCCCCCTCCGCTCCATTGAGCAACCCATCTCCCTTAAATCGGTCCGTCTCGTCACCCCTCTCAAAGACGCTGAAACGGGCGTCGTCCGCGACGTAATTGTCAAAGAGGTCACCCGCAGCAACATCTGGTTCAACAAACGCGGGGGCTGTACATGGACGCGCAAAATCCCTGGCCTCAACATCGCCATTCCTTGGAACAAAACCAAGCCTAAGACCTATGATGACTATGCGGGTGATACGATGCGTCTGGATGTGGAGAGAAAGACGTTCGTGCCGAGTCTTTTGACACCGCCGATGCCAAATACTGTTATCGATGAGTTGAGGAATCGGTACTCGATTTTTAGGACGAGGCATGAGCCAGAATATATCGAGAAGAAGCAGAGGGAGGAGGAGGAGAAGCAGGAGAGGAAGAAATCCGTGAAGAAGATGCGAACGCCTCTGAATGAAGCCAATCGCAAGGCGAGGAAGGAGAGAAAGAAGTTGGGTAAGGGCAAACTTACGCCCGAAATGCTGGAGAAGATTGGGCAAGTGATTGCTAGCAAGAGAAACTTGACCTTAGAGGCCGTAGGTGTGTCCAAGGAGACGACTGAGGCGACCGAGTCAATCACAGCGTGATAGATATATGTATGATATGTAGAAGACTGTACAGCATCTTGGGCATTTGTGGGCGTTGCAAACAAAAACCTCATCCGGTTGATAGGCACTCTAGACTATCTCTTCTTGGTATGAAAATGTATTGAATAAACCAACACTTTTCATATATTGTCAACTACGCTCTAGTTCCCAAGCAGAGACAACTTCTCAAATGCTGCAATGACAGGGGGTTCTTTTCTTTTACCAGCTGCGTCGATACTCTCTTGCAGCACGGCGTCGCCTCCAATAGGGCGATACCCGTTCTCATCCGCTGCAAGCTCAGCAGGTTGCTCAGGCGTCCCAAACACCTCCGGCACACACGCCTTACACATACCAACCACCTCCGCCAGAGCAGCCTCCACAGCTCTTGCCCTTTCCCACATCGCTCTCCTCACCAGACCCGTAACCAACCGGCCCACCTCACCCCTAACACTCTCGACTCTTTCGACCAGTCTCCCCACACTAGCAACCAGATATTCTTCTTCATACACACTCCCCTTCTTGCCCCTTGCTCTCTTCCTCTCTTCTCTTCTTCGATTCTTACTTGTGGCCCTACTCACGCCTGTTCCTGCCGTCCCAATACTCTGTCCCTGGCTCCCTTTCCCCGTATACCTCGTAAACAAGCTCCTATTAGTACTCAAACGCGAACTCGCAGCCACAGATACATCATCCGGCAAATCGCCATCGCCTCCTCGCTCACCCTCGTAGAACGCCAATGGATCAGCGAGGGCCTTAGCGCGAAGTTCACGGATTCGAGGAACTTGTGCTAGAAGCTGTGCTTTGCATTCTGCGAGGAGCTCCGTGGAAGATGCGAAGGCGTCGCTGAGGCCCGGGTCAATTACTTCTTCTAAGAGCGAAGGCTGCTGTTTCTGCGCTATTAGGTGGAGAGCTTCAGAGAAGAAATACCCTTTGCAATAGGCTCGGCAGGCGTTGGGGACGGATGAGAGGTAGTCAAGCTGAATGGTGCCCGCCGCAAAATAGTCTTTGCTTTCTAGCAGAGCGTCATAAAGGGAGGTTGCAAGGTCCGTAAGACTTGACCCCGAGAGAGGTGGTGTTTGGGAGAGTGCGCAAAAAAGAGTTTCACGCCAGGAGGACGGGCCGGATGCGAGGTAGCAGGAGGTGGCTTTTTCGTAGTTGTGGAGAGATTCGTAGGCTAGTGCTGCTTCTTTGAAGGAGGATTTGGTTTCGAGGTAAGAGGCATAGAGGAGGGTGAGAGCAGCGTGTTGGCTTGGGTTGTACCGGTAAAGTGATAGAGCGGCTTGATAGAGTGCATGCTTCTGAGTATATGTCTGGAGTTCAGAGAAGACGTCCAGAGCATGAAGGTGCGTTAGAGCCTTTGCATGGCGGTTTAGATAATCGTCAATACTGAAGCGACGTCGCAAATCAGTCATTTCTTGTAGGTTCTGCATAAATGGCAGGTATTCTCGAGGGTCTTTCTGGGATTGTTGCGCCACCAGAAGCGCCAGATCCAAATTATAGAGCCCAAGGGCATTGTCATAAAGCCTGTTGACATCTGCCAAGAAGCAAATATGCTCGACAGCTTTGTCAGCCATTTGCGAATCATCTTGCATGAGTTTTGCAACAACGAGTAAGCCATCCTCAAGTGCAGGAGGTGACTTGCACACGTTTGCGGTTATGATGTTTTGAAGGTTCGTAGCTGTCTTCGTCTTGAGCACTTCAAGAAATGCATCGCAGACTCGATTAACCTTGGACTTCTTCCCAAATGTTGCCTCCATAGTAACGACGCCATTCGTACCATTGGTGATCGGAAGGCTATTTTGACTTGGTTGGACAACTTTGGTCTCTTTATACATGGTCTTGGTGACATCTTCCTCTCTATTCATCATCAGCTATGTCCAAAAGTCCCCGATCATGAAGCATACCTCAGAGACGATAAGAAGAGATCAATGTATGTAATCTTCTTGACTTGATCAATGAACTGTGGAACACATGCCAAGAACTGATCCGGTGCATGATCATACAGAATGTTCATGTCAACTCTTTGAGTTCTGCAGTGTGTAAAAGCCTTCTTATAATTCTTTTCTTCAATTAGCTTCCGAATACCAGCAACCACCATTGCCCGTGGGAATATTGTCTCGAGATTGCCTCTTGGCATTTGTAGGACGAGATTGAGAGCGGTGGGCATAGCAGTGACAAGCCGAGCTCCGCGTTCAATGCTTCTGCACCTCTCGTCGTTTTCAGGATCATCTGCTGGAACTTCGAGATCTGGCTGTGTGTTAGCAGAGTAAGTTTTGCACAGTGTTTGAAAAATTTACCATCGACTTGGGTGACGTGGACGAACTTAAGGAGGTGCGTGGTGGTTGTAAATATGAGATGTGCCGAGGTAACGAGAAAAGATGTGCAATTCTTGACCAGCAATCGCGAATTAGCATACAAATGCCCGTGAGGAGACATTCCAAATGCAATATCATCCTCGCCGGCCCAGATCTCAACCCAAGGGAGGTACGTTGGGAAGCTGCAACAAGACAGAGAATGATTTCCAAAAGCAAGACTTTGCAAGTCTCCCTTTCTTCCTTGGACGAATGGATGTGCTAGCCCATCTTTCGAGAAACTTGAAAGTGTGAATATTGCGGATGTTAGGTTTGCATTGGAATCCAGCATTTCCATTCTACCAGTTTCATCGTTGAAACCGTAACGATTGATGGAGGGTCCCGTTTCGTCTTTCTGCAGAACAAGTACTTCATTCGTACCAGCGAACGAGATTTGTTGGTATGTAGGTGTGAAAAATTCGGCCTTCTCAAATGTTACTCTTCCTGTTAGCGCAGGCGGGGGAGCGGAGGAGGTAACACTCTTCCACTCAAAGATTGAAATCCCCTTCTGATGCAATACTGCAATCAACGAGGCATCGACGTTGAATGCTACGTCAATAGTGTTCGATGGTACTACAATTTCATGTAATGCCATAGGTGGAGGAACATTGGCAGTCCGGAGAGGGGTGATGTTGACCGAAATGCCATCTATCACAGCTACGATGCCATGATCGTACGGTGGTGCGGCAGAGGAACGAGCTGTAGTGAACATATAGTCGTGCATTCCAAGACCGTCTATTTCGAATCATTAGAGACAGCCACTCCTTTGAGGGGAAATTCACTCACCGGATGACGCTGTCAGAAGTCTCAGAGACTTCTCGGGATGCCATACCAGAGGACCTACAGGAAGCAAAGTATCCGTGTGGATCACTTGTTTCAGATACCAATGGTAGTTACCCATTGTCCACAGCTCTGTATGATCTCCCATAATGACAGCTAGTACTGTTGAATCCGAATTCCAACACAGTCTGATACGTTCTTCTCGCTCGTGTAACTGTTCAGGGCTAAGTCGAAGAGAGAATTGACCGTGTCTAAGTCCATTTCGCTCGAAGAATACCACATCAACTCGCTCCTCCAGTCTTTGAATGCCAGCGATGAGATTTCCCACTGGCCTCCAGCTTAGAGCACCTTCCAAACCATCAACTGGTTCGCTGGCGCTATCCAGTACTCCTTCTCTCGAGTAAACCCGGATAACTCGTCTGCTGCTACCCTCGATAGTCGAGATAGCGAGGTACGCACCGTCTCCTCTCCAACTTATATTGGCTCTTAAATCATCATTTGAGCTCAGAACTCCTTCGTCGATTTTCTCTGGCATTGTTGGATCTCGCATTGCCTTGGCACCCTTTCCCTTGAACTGAGTTTCCTTCTTACCCCAGCCAACCGAGACATGATTCGATGCTTGAAGATCCTCCGAGGTCATAGCAACATCAGTGACTCCCTCGAAGCTCCGGCTCATGAACACCAAGGTCTCCGCCTTTGTGGTAATAGCCAGAAGCTCCTCGTCAGGTGACCATCTTGCAGCAGTGATGCCTTCATCAACAGATCCAACGATCTCAATTCGGTCTTCTCCAGCTTGAGGTTCTTCTCTGACAACCGTAATGTCGCCACCGGCCAGGACTAGACATGCCGTCAAACTGTCCCCGAAATAATGCAGGCTCAAGATTTCATCACAAATGAGATCTGGATTGGGACATGGCGCATCCCAAGAGGTGATAATTGTGTGCTCACTATGACAGAATTAATTGGATTCAAGTTCAGATAATGGATAACATACTGTAAATCGCCCTTTGCTGCCACTCTTACCAATTCGATAAGAGGGTCATTTTCGGTTGGCCCAAAAGCGCAAACAACAGAGTCATTGGCAAGGTCCCACGTCGCAGCTGTCAGAGCCTTTCCTCTGAAATGACTGGGAGGCGCCCATTGATCGAAGCGTGTACTCCTGAGATTGCGCATCTTGTTATGCTCAAGAAATCAAAGTCACGACCTCAATATCATCCTTTTCGGGGTTGGTGCATCTTCATAAAATTCCAGTGGGTCTGGTTCTGGTTTCTCTTCCGTTTTCACAAGTCAAATTTTTGGCGAGGCGAGGCCCGCATGCTTGCTGCCCAGGTCCACTTCTTCCCCGGATTATCACGCTCACTTCGGAATCACCTCACTCTTCACCATTCTTCGTCGACCCACGTCTCCCATTGCTCTTAAGTCGCACCTCTCACATACTCGGTTTGATAAATCATGGATGTGGCATACAATCAGCATTCGCCTCACTCGCGGCACCACAGTCGCTCCCATACCAGTCTTGGTCAACTGACTCTCGCTCCGTTGACTTCGCGACTCCCCCTCTCCGACCCAGACGCCCTCCCAGATTCGACTCATCTCTCCTACATCGAAGGCCGCTCGGCTCCCACCTCTCCCTCGATACTATCTAGGTCATCCTCCCGCGTATCACTGCGCAAGCCTACAAACCTAGCTCTTCCAAAATCGAAATCAAGCACCCATCTTGTTGCCGGTCGAAAACAGCCTCGGTCTGGCGCTACTACACCTGGCGGAACTCGATTGAAGAACGAACTCAACCTGAGCTCGATTTCTGCGAAGGATAGGAATGATTCAGACTGGCTGCTACGAGCTGGAGCCGCTATATCCTCATCAACGAGAGAGTCGAAGGGTCAATCGTGGCTGGTATCTAGGGCGAGCTCTACAAGTTTGACTGGACAGCGAGATGAAGATGAGGAAGAGCTAGAACGAGAGTTGGTAAAAGAGAGAGACCGGTCGAGCAGACGTGCTAGTAGGAGAGGCAGTGTTGTGGCATTCGATGCCGATGATGAGTTCTCTCCAATTACAACACGACGAAGTCTTAGTTTTGGGCCGGCAACTGGTACAGGAAGTCGACCTGCAAGCAGATTCGGTAGCAGAGGGAATAGCAGGCGGGGTAGTAAAGCCCAGCTCTTCACGCCCATAAGCGGTGAACGAGATGGGTACTTCGACCAAGGAGATTTTGCTCGCCAAGACTTCATAAGTGAGCCAGACTTTGTGGATGCTGAGGAAGAAGAGGTGTATGAGATCGAGGAAGAGGCCAGGAAAGATGAAGCCGAGGTTCGAAAACTCGCAAGATCAAGCAGTATGGGTGTCGCCGGCTGGGTTGAGAGGATGCTTGGATGGAGTCTGTTTGCGGTAGAAGAAGATGGTGAGGATGAAGAAACAACAGATGAAAAAGCCGAAGACTCTGAGATATCTTCGAGAGCTTCTAGGCGAACCTTAGATGGAATTGCCGATCCTATTGCCGGAGAAGTACCACCACCCCCTATGAGGGAGGGTGAAGTTGGAGGCTGGCAAGATGCTGCGTGGCTATTGAGTGTTGCGACGAAAGTGCTGCTTTGACAGACCAAACATCCATGACTAGACTAGAGGGTTTTCCAATCTTATAGTGGTATGAGGTCCTATTGTGCAATCCATTACTCATCTCTTTCCTTCTGAGCACCATACCGGCCGCTCCAGCGAGTGGCTTCATATCAGTCAAATCGCTCTAAACGTTACCCTTCTACGACTGTCGTACCCGTCCCATGTTGATATAACTTATCAATACCCATCATCTGATGGAGTATAAAACTTTTCATTGACAAGTTTCTATTTTGACTTCTTTCCAGGCCTAATATCCATACCGCTGGGGTGGCTTCCTGTCCCTAGACCTTCCCATAGGCTCATGATCATCGGAATTTCCTCCGTGCAAGCTCTTGAGCTCACGTTGCCCCACTCTCCTTCTTTTGAGGGTGCTCTGCCTCATTTCTTCCACTACCATATCCGGCTGCTCTGTTTCTGGCTGCACAACCTCAGTGGTCTGTTCATGTCGTTTGGGAGGTTCAGTCTGGTCGAGCTGCGGTCCTTGCCATTCTTCTTGTTCCCGCTCTTGACTCTCAATCTCCTCGTCAAAATAACAATGGCGTACATCAATCCGTGTAATGTGCCCTCTTCGGGATCCACCTCTCCGAGACGAATTCTGTCTCTGATTCCTTTTCCTCGTTCTGATGGTCATTGTTGGTGTTCTAGCTGTTGGTTCGTCAATCAATGGCAGTGCCATATCCTCTTCAAGCGGCCACAGATCACTATATATCATTAGTCTCCTCCATCACACTCACTTTTCAACAACTCACTCGAATGCAGCAAGCCAAGAATCAAGCTGGTGTTGATACGGACCCGCAGGATCAGAAAGAAAATATATCGGTCCCGGGATTCTCTCCCTTCTCTTCGCACCGTGGACAGGATGTTTGAACCACAGCCTCACAGTATTCAACCCCAGTCTCGAGGCATCCCTCCTCCGCCAACCAAGCACCAGACCAGCACCCAGACAAGGAAATGCGATACTCGCCGCCCCAACCTTAAACGCCTCTTCCAAACACCTCCGATAACAATCCACCAACTGCTGTCTTAAAAGCGGGATCGTCGACCTAGTTCTGCCGCGGTAATTGGGTACATTGGTATGGATGATGTGATCACAGTTCAACAGATCAAAACTAGGTGACACAGTAGCTTCGCCGACAGGCAGTCCATTTGGAAACCTATTGCACAACCAATGCAACATCCTTGGGCCACCCCCTTTAGTGATCAGAAGTTTATTTGCAGGAATAGTGGCAGTATTGCAAGTCATGGAAAGGTTTGTAGCATTAACCAGCGCGGCTGCTGGGAAGTTGACCAAGAAGGCTTTGCGAATCTGATATCTGCCATCGGGGCTACTGCAGATGAAAGTCGCCTGCAATTTCCATATGAGGTTCGTAAGATGGTGATTCAGGAGACGATAACTGCATGACGTCTCTTGGAGGCGCTGCCCTCGAACTTTTGGGAGTCACGGTATGGTAAATATTAGTTTCTGCCGTGTGATTTTCCGTGTCGAAAAGCATCGAGCCCTTTGATAATGTTTGCGGGAGACAAAGAATAGTAGAAGAATAATTTGCATTTGGTATTGCAACGACAGAGATAATCGTGAGTCTCCCTTTGTTCGTGAGTAACAACAGTAGTTCCATCATTCCACCTGCTTCATGCACTTGCTACAAAGAGAAGGAACGACCTTCAACGTGTACCACAACCAAAATGGCAAAGTCGGACTTTTTGGTACTGATCTTGAACCAGTGTCAATCATTCCGTGTTATAGAGGCAAAGAATTGTCTAGTCTTTGGACAACTCGGAAGCCATACGCTATCCAATGTCTGCCATGATCTGTTAAATAGCATTACCGCCCAAGTCAAACGTGCGAGGACATATTGGAAGAGGAGAAAGGAGATCAAAACTAGCTGCTCTATGAAATACTCCAATTAGTGCAGCCCCAAGACTTCATCATTACAGAGTAGACATATAAGCTCAAGAGCAGAAAAGACAGAAACCATTCATTTGTAGCTGCGGTAGTCAGAGTTCGGGAGTGGGTTTCTGGTATCTGATGAATATGGAAGGTTTCCACGACACATATCACCAAGACATGGAAGGAATGGTCCAACAAGCCACAACCCACCCCACCTTTGAACTCGATTCGGAATTGCCATCCTTGCTTGATTTACTTTACCTGTTGTTCTGATATTACCCAGGTAAACTCATCCGCAAATTCCTCTGCGGAAGCTAGTTTCTACATACTTAATGAACGAGAACACTTCAAACAATATCCATTTCACAATCCATACTTAGGTCAATCGAGAAACGTCTCCAGCCCGCCACGTGATATCGTTCATCATGGCTGCTAAATCCAATGTGCTGCTTGTAGGCAGTGGAGGGGTTGGGACTATGGCAGCGTATAATCTCGAAGCTGGAGGATTAGCAACAGTTACTGCTGTTCTGCGGTCGAATTTCAAAGCTGTGTCGGAAAATGGTTTCACAATCAACTCGGTAGATCATGGGACGGACATCAAAGGTTGGAAGCCAGCAAACAGTAAATATCCCCTCATCCCAAAGGTCTGGAGCCCAGTAACTAGAACCACGATGCAGTTCTCAATACGGTCCCTACAGTGGGGCAAAATACAAAACCCTACGACTTCATCGTGGTGACGACCAAAAATGTGGCAGATGTCGGCCCAACAGTAGCCGAGATCATAGCTCCTGCAGTGACCGAGGGACACACTACTATTGCTTTACTACAGAACGGTCTTAATATCGAGAAGCCAATCATTGCTGCCTTTCCAAAGAATCCTGTCCTTTCCGGTGTTTCGCTCATCGGAGCCACAGAGACATCTCATTCTCACATATTGCATGACGATCCCGGCAAGTGGGCCTTTCCAAGATGGATTGTTATATCTGCATGTATAGATCTAACAAGATCATAGATGAGCTCATCGTAAGCCCCTACGAGAACCCCAACATTTCCAACGAAGTCTCCATCGCCGCCGCCAAGAAATTCGCCGAAATTTACAGCGCATCAGGCAAAGTAGACTGCGAGTACAACGACAATGTAGGTTTCGTCAGGTGGCGGAAGCTAGTCTACAACGCATGTTACAATTCAGCATGTGCTGTTGTCCGTATGGACACGAGTCGAATGAGGATGTACAAGTTTCCAATTGAAGATGTAGTGAGGCCTCTAATGGTTGAAATAATTGCCATTGCGAAGGCCGCAGGTCATAATCTACCTGAGGGGATTGCGGACAAGATGATCAATGCTGATCCAGAGTTCACTTTCTTCAAGCCGAGCATGCAGCAGGACATCGAGAAGGTAATATCTGAAATGTGCTGTATAAAGCCATGTTGAGCCTTCGCTAACGGAATGTAGGGGAACTTCATCGAGTTCGAGAATATTGTGGGGGAGCCACTGAGGGAGGCAGAGCGATTAGGGGTTGCAGCACCGAACTTGAGAATGATTTATGGGTTGCTCAAGATACTGCAGTAAGGTCGAATTTCCTTGCCTTTTGACTATGCGAGATGCCTCGAGAACGCAGAGGGCTTCATCCGAATTCCTCTCTTGTATGAAAAGGATTGCTGACTTTCGTTCCTCTTGCTTAGATGGAAAAATATGGAGATAAAGGGTCTGGTGAAATTACCCGTCTCGCTGCCAGAATCATGATATTGTCACGACCGCTCAGGACTAGCATGGATATCTGCAGTTATGAGTATGTGTCCCAAAAATTTCTTATCTACTTTCCATGTGTATCTTGAGTGGGTGGTCTCCCGATTATGAAGCATAATTAAATGAGCCACAGTAGAATGTTGGGTCTTCGACTGGCAAATATGAATGATATTCCGGGAGGGTGAGGAAAGAAGGGAGTGTGAATGTTGCAAAACGTGCTCGATTGGCTGTTCTTGATTGCATAACCCTGTGGAGCTCCGCTGATAAACAATAAGCCGTTGCTGCTCGGACTGGCTGTCTCGTCTCACGGCTCACTCATACCGCAGAAAATGGACCTTATAGACCGGATATTGACTTCTTACAAGCAATAAGGCATGTGCACTGGAAATTTGCTGGCCCAGAGGTGTCCTGTGAAAATGATCCATTTCTTATATACAAAGCAAACAACACCGTTCTGCCCCTCTATTGGAATGTTCGACAAGGATATCTGCAACAAGTCAGCTACAATCATAATATCAGTAAAAAACGACTTACTCTTCAGGATAAGCATTTTCCGCCGTCAAGTTGTACTTATCTGCCCCAGCCTTAAGGCTCAACCCACTAGGCAACGGGGGTAATCCATCCTTCCCAAGCGCAGCCAATGTAGCACTCTTGCCCCCCTTCTCAAAGTACTTCGCCAGTCCACCCTCACCCTCCTCCTTAACCTGCACCAAAGCCTGAGTTCCCGCCTCACCAATCAGTTCCTTCTTCGGTGCGCTCGCATTGCCCAAGCTCAAGAGACCAACCACATCGCCCTGCGTAACGAACGACAGCTGTGGATACGAACGCCGGGAGTCGCGCTTCCAGTATGGGTTCTCGGCGATGTCGCCGGCGGGGAGGGTGACGGGGTCTTCGAAGGAGAGGGGGTCATTGGATCCAGGTGGTGGGTTGCGGAAATGTTTGAGAGGGACACCATTGGAGCGCTCGGGGGAGACGGCGAGGACGCGGCGGATACGTTCCCAAATTCCCGTGGACTGCATAGTTTGTTTCTGCGATACTGTTAGCTGGTGTTGAGATAATTTCTGGGGTGCGAAGGTCAAATGGGGCGCTCGCCGTGAGAGCAGGGCAACTGCAAAAAGCTTACTTTGTGGACAGGTATCACCCGCTGGGCAGCTTGCGCTGCCTTTGCGACTGTTGTTGAAGACATTGTGAGCTTCCCTTACGCAACGAGAGATCAATTGGCTCGTTGGGGGTGAGAAGACGCCTAGAAAGTTCAATCAACCGTCGTCGGCGTCGTTCAGGTTCAAGAGCGAAGTGGCTCAATTGCCGATATTCAGCCGACGCAATGTCTTGGCGTTGGGATGAGCGAGTGCTACTTATTCAGCTACTCTCTGCCCTCACAAAATGCTGCAGAATCTCAATTATGGTTTGTTTGGAACTCAAGTACGAGAGATAGAATGGCTGTTGAAAATCAATCCGGTATCTACCGAGTTTCAATGGAAAAAAATATCCATCATTGTCACTTCGAGAAGACACGGTATTCCAGCACTTAATTAGAGAAACGCTGCTCCGGTAGCAAATATTGCCCAGTTTTGTACAACGTTGTGCTAAGTTTCGCTGCTAAATCAACGACATGGCTGTTAAGAACAAAGCAAAAGGTACGCCTGACCCCTAAAAAGCAAAACCAGCCCGCCCCCCGTTCAGCTTCCCATTCCCCCATTCCCCCATTTCCCAATTGCCATGTGAAACTTGGACATACGTGAGTGAGGCAATTAATATATGTCCCATTCATATCCTCGATAATTCGCTCAAGCCACGATTGCCTTGCGCTCATTGCTGTCAAGTTTTGCGGCAGTAGTAGCAACTTCGTCGGCCACATCAGCTTGAGCCTTGTCATCCGTGGAGGCAGTACCATTGACACCATTAGTGGCAACCTCAGACTTTGGCTCAGAAGCAGCTGGAGCAGTGACAATAGCGGGGGCCCCATCACCACCGCCTCCCACTAGCCTCTTTACAACCTCAACCGTGGCCCCAGGACCTCCAGCTTCAGACGCCAAGACTTTCCCCGACTTATCAACCACGAATACACCTCGAGTAGTACCAGCACCTGCCTTCTTCATGCCTATAGCTCCAATGAGGGTCTGGCTGGGATCGCAGAGGAGAGCGTATGGGAGGTTTTGCTTGGTCTTGAATGTAGTATTGGACTTTGGCGAGTCCTTGGAGAGACCGAAAATCGAGAAACCCGTCGCTGTAAGGGGAGCATATTGGTCGCGGAACATGCATGCTTGAGTCGTGCCTGCGAAAATGTCAGTACTGGCAAGTATGTACAGGGTCGATTTGACTCTATTTAGATGTTGCCCGTTTCTGAAGAAGAGACATATACGCACAGCCGGGTGTTGAAGCCTTAGGATAAGTAAATAACACAACACCACCCTTGCTCTCCTCAACAAGTTGCTTTATAGTAGTCTTGATGCCGTCATTGGTCTCAATTTCGCCCCCAAAACCTTCAAGAGTGATGGTATCACCAACTGATGCACCTGTGGCACTGGCGGTCTTGGTCGCTTTTGGGCTCACTGCTTCCTTGACTTTTGCGATGACCTTTGCGACAGGACCCTTCTTTTTGGCGGGAGGAGCTGCAGCAGGTTCAGCAGCAGGTGCCTTGCGCTTTCTCAACTCAGGAGGCATTTTGCGCGCTGTTGAGGTTGCTTGCGACGAGGGAGTTGTGGTGGTGGAATTGAGTATTATGATTGGTGCAGCTGAGACGTCGTCGAGCTTAGAGTGGGGTGAGTGGGTGGATATCCAGTCGAGGCGCGTTAAGTGCTCGCAATGCGATGTGATGGAAGTTGTTGACAGCGAGAAAGGTCAGCAGACAGATCTTTGGATTTGGGAGGAGGAAGGAGGAAGAGGATGTGGAGGAGAGACGTTGGATTATAAGCTGAGCAATCTCCTCATACCCAAAGCTACGCAGGACTAGGTCAGGGGAGATAGCTGGCGCACTGCAGAGCACAGAACAGGGAGGAGTGCACTGTCATGGGCTGGCTTCCGCGCCGAATAGCGCCGCAACTTAGAATAATGTGCCTGGGCCAGACCACAGAACTTAAGCAGCCAGCCACCCCTTAGCAAATGGGAAGCCTGTGTCCCGGCACGAATGGCAGGTTTGTGCACCCATAACACCCCTGGGCGAGCAATCAAGAAGCTGGGGAACCTATGGGCTGCGAGGCAATTAATGGATGTGCGACGATGATTGGCTTGCATGATGGGCTTTTATGGCTGATCGAGTTTCGAGTTGGGCATACATGGTATGAATATGAATATGAATACGCTCTTAATTGCCCAAATGTTCTTCTTCCCGACACGAGCGGCAGATCTCCCGTACCTTGCGCAGCTACAATTCTTAATTTGACAACTCGACTGGACAAGGTCTATTCGGTTCGGATTTTCAAGTTTGCGAGCCAAACAAGCTCTCTAAAGCAAGTGGAAAATAATAGTAGGCGATTATCAGTGGAGCATTGTCCTGTGGCAAATAACAGCACCTAGTTATGTAGGACGTCCAGCGGATGCACAGATATGCCAGCGAGCTGAGATCAATTCTCGTCATTCAGCGACTATGAAAACCCACGACTTGCCTTCTGTCTCGCCGGTATGGCCTTGCGTGTAGACGAAGTCTTTGATTTTTGATATATCGAGGTCAGCTTTTGCTAAGTCGAGGTCGCCAAGGGTAGCAGTACGAGTTATGCACCAACGAAGGGTCAGAGGGGCTACTATGCGCGATCGTTGTGTAGCTACTTAACCTCCTTTCCTTTAACATTGCTGTCGCTGCACGCGTTACATATTTTACAACTAAAGGAGCCTCTTAGCCTCTAGACCCACATTTATACCAGATACCTACCTACATTTGATAAGTTGGACCCGACAAGTGATATACCATTACCTAGGTGGGTGTAGGTACTTCCATTGTAAATTCATGAGATACTCTTTCCCTTCAACCAACAAAAAGACTGCCAGTTATGAAATGCGCATGTCCTTCCCAAGTACAGACACAAAAAAAAGGCAAATAGGTCACAGTAATTGCCACATTATGAACAGGGGAGAGACAGAAGTTGCAGTTGACCAAAATTCCCTACTCCTGCGTCTCCCATATGCTTTCCCCATTTCCCATTCTGTACTGTTGCTTATAATGATCATCCCATGTCCAGTCCCCAGCCCCAGAGGAGCTCGCAGCCATAAAGCTTGTTGTGCCCGATGTCGACGATTCCCCTAAGCTTGGTTCTTAAGTATAAGTACCAGGGTCCAGGGGATAATTACCCGAGCGAGCTGCGCTCTACGTCCAAAGCGCTCTTGCTGGATTTGTTCTTTCTCGACCTTACCCGCAATCCGTCAATTTCCGCGACATCGAATTTGTCATTTCCAGTTCCCAGGCTCTTCAGATAAACGTGAACGCTTTCGCTGCTTGCCACATCTTTAGAGGGTTTGTCGCCGCCAAGTCTGCAGGTGATATGCGCTTTGTCTGGCAGTCGATTCTGCCTCGAAGCTCCGGAATTGGTGGTAAAATTATGAGGTGCGGCACTAAAGATTGGAAAGAACAATTAGTCTGGAGCTAACATTCAAGCAGAGAATGCTTAACTTACATGACTACGGCGCTGGAGCGACCAAGTTGATAGGCAGCAGTGAAAACGAAATGCTCAGTCACAGCTTTGAGCTTCCACTCTTCAACAAGCTGTACTCTGACATCACCATCTAACTTTGCTTGTGCACCGGAACTCCATCTCATCTTAATTATTTTACCATCAGTCGCTGTGATATCTCCCTCAAACTCGTTGTTGTCCAGAGAGTTCCAATAGGATTGAGCCATCTGGCTAGGTCCTGGGGATATGTGAGAGGAGAAAAATATCCGAACAAGCGATCGAGGCAGACCCGGCAGCAAGTAATGTAGAAGATGGGTGGATGGAGGGAGGGTTGACGATGATTTTGGTTACCACAGCTCGAAGGGATTCTGTCTTCTTTTATGGCCAGAGAACGACTGTCGCAAGGACGCCATCTAATCACAGCCTGTCGGTCACACCCTATTTGGAAGCTCCATGGTGAATATAGTCCGGATTCAGCGTCTAGGTCAATAGCGGTCACGCCGCAGACAATTTACCTCCACCACATCGGATACCGTCTAAAGCACTTCTTGAATGAATGACTCCCCTCCCCCTTGCCCCTGTTCAAAAGTCGTCCAAAACACCCTAGTCATCAATCGAGCCAACAATAGTATCCCACTCAACTCTGCAGAACTCATCGCGGCTGAGATCTGAGACTTTGGTCGGGTGGCTTCATGCGGCTCTTGCCTTAGTTCAGCTCATCAGAATTGTCCAATAAGTGGTGGATACTTATCACGGGATAGCGATGTGTTGACCTGAATTCTGCCATCAGTAAATAACCGGCCTCCCATCGGTACCTTGGAGGCAAAGCAGGGGCAAATGGACCGTCCTCTGACGGTTTCAGGACGTTTCTTTGTACAAGAACAGTCTCTGGTCTAGAAAACGTTCCTTAGACCGTCTTAGGGACAGTTCTTATCTCTACCTTTAAGGTAAGAGCCCCGTTGTCTCTCTTTAAAAAGGTCATAGAACTTGAATCCTCTTTACTTTACTTAGATACTTGCTACTTTTTATAGATTTAACTTTTACTTTTAGTGCTTGAAAGTATCTAAATCACCCGATTTAGGAAAAGTTACTTTATAAGGTTAACATGTAAGCTAGGGTAAAGAGTAGTTAAAGGGTAGTAAACAGATTACAAGATTTCAGCTTAAGATAAGGCATCTAGGCGTATCGTCTAGGACTGTTCCTAAACAAAGAAACTGTTCTAAGGCGGTCCGAGGAATGTTTTTAATCAAGGTGTGTTCTTGTACAAAGAATCGTCCTGAAACCGTCATAGCACGGTCCATTTGTACCTGCCTTTGCCTCTAAGGTGGGTGTCCGTCTGGTGGTACGAGCACACGCGCGGGCCATGAAATGGCTCCAGGCCAATGCGACACACGTGATTGCGCAAAGGAATTGGCGCGCGCCTGGTGCTAGAGGTACCTCATATGCAAAGGCAGGGTAAAAGAACGGTCACAGGATTATCTACAAAAAGCATTCTTTTCTATGAATGTTCCACGGATCGCCTCTGGACAGTTTCTTCCTTTAGGGACAGTTCTAGACAGTAACATATTACGACCTGGATGCCTTGCGATCAAGCCCTAACAAACCACTCCGAGCCTGAGCTATAACTTGCACGTTGGCCTAGTAGACTAAACTTTTGCCTCTGATCTCGTGGTAAAGGTACCGAGTATGCAGGTGAAATGAAGTTAATTCGAGTTTTCTGTCTCTATTGAGATAAAACGAATGAGCTTTTACCTTGACATTAGAGGTAGACCAGTTCCGAGACATTCCGAGGAACTTTTTCCTCATCAAGAACTGTTCTTGTATAGAATCATCTTCAAGCCGTCAGGGGACAGTCCATTTGCACCTGCCTGTGCCTCCAAGGTAAGGATAGGACAAGATAGGACAGTGCAGGTTGTAGTAGGCAAGGCAAGGCCGCCCTGACCCAGATTTGCGAGCTGTTCCTTTCGCGGCACTCCTCCGTACTTTAACATTCCTTAGGTATATGCAGGGAACACTCCACCCAATCTGATGTTGCAACCGCCTGCGCCGGCCTCGGCCATTCGACAGCCATTCGTCGTGATGACGGCCAAAAGCGGAATCCATACTTTACCATTCCCGGCTTGGTCTGCCTCTATATATGTGAAAGCCTTCTTTCTCCCCCCCCCCCCCCCCCCCCCCGAGCAAACATTAGCAACTCTCACCACAGACACATGAACCTCGATGGAGCCCGCTATAGACATATCATCCTCCGAGGAGGAGTGGGACAGCGACGAACTTGCGGGGTTTGATGAGATAGAGGAGAACAGCGAGCCCATCGACCAGTATGACACCAAATTATACTATCCTCTGACCATTGGGGATGTTCTTGACGAGAGATACAAAATTGTGCACAAGCTCGGCTGGGGTGGTTGTTCCACTGTGTGGATGGCCCACGACACGAGAGAAAGAAAATATGTGGCTCTCAAAATTCTGACTTCGTCTCGCACTGGACATACTCATGGAGAGTCAGATGCAATTAATGAGTGCCTGCAAGGCGAAAGGAAGTCAAATCTGGTTACGTACCACAGCATGTTTGAGCTTCCTGCCGGCAAAAACTTGCACGTACATCGCGTCCTAGTGTTGCCATTGCTGGGCCCGAATCTTGATCAAACTTGCTCGGAAATGCCAATGTCTACTCATATGCATTATCGCATGTCTGCGGCATGGCAATTGTTAGTGTGTTTGAAGGATCTCCATGAAGCAAAAATAGTGCACCGAGGTAAGCTAGAACCATTCTCTCGTCCCCCTGTGTAAATTGGTGCTAATGCACTTGAGAGATCTGAACCCAGGAGCAGCAATGTGGGGGCTGAAGTGCCTGGACGAGTACGACACGAATGAAATATACAGACGCCTCGGTCAACCAAGACACTTTGGTCTAGGCGGGCTGTGGAAGCAAGGAGACCTTGTGAAGTCAATGACGGTCCCTGAGACGTTGCGTGAGGACAATATCTGTCTCGGTGACTTTGGAATGGCCATTAAAGCTGATACGGCAGTAAATATCAAGATTCAAACGCCTGCCACATTCTGTGCTCCGGAGAGATTTCATGCCACGGACCCAAGCTTCGCTAGCGACATGTGGAGCTACATGTGCATTTTTGCATGGCTTTATCTTGGCTATCATCCTGTTCGCGGTGACGGAGGTGTTTCAGTTATATCTAGTATGGTCAGTATATTTGGCCCATTGCCTGAACGATGGCATGGTGATTTTAAGTATTATGGCGAACAAGGTGATAATGGATGGTATGACCAGAGCAAGGCGCCTGTTGAGCACGAGAGCCTGATGTCCATGGCAGCCTGCAGGCAGCCTCCCGTCAGCACAGAGGAGCAGCAGTTGGTTGTGAGAATTTTTGAGAAGGTGTTTCGCTATGAGCCCACATACCGCTGGACTGCTGTACAGTTGCTGGAGGACATTGATTTCATATGTCTTATGGGACGTTATATTCCTGGATTTGGAGGATGATGATGGGAAAGTCCCTCAGGATTCAACGTTGAAGTAACCTCGACCAATTCTTCTCAAATTCCACAACTCTCCTCTTTAGCAATCTGTATTGATTGCGAACCTCCTCCAGTCTCTCTCATCTTTTTGAACCTCAGATTCTTGGTCGAACCACCATAGAGTAGGACTTATTTTATGAGACGTTTTTTTCAATCATCACTAGCTCAAGGACTTTGCGCAGTCACGTTTCTGCCTCCGGATTCACGAGAAGTCGCAGTTTGTATCACAGGCCCTCAAAACTTATCCACACTCATGTCAACCTACGATCATGGCTATAGCCTCCAAAGCCCCTACTAAGCCTTTTCCGTCCTTAATTATGATACTAGGAACCTCCATATCACTGTGCTGTGAGTTACTACGAAGATCTTACTGACCACCCACAAACGACATGGAACATCACCTCAATCTGACTCTGAAGTCTATGTCACGTCGAGACCTTCACCTGCAGGCAGTAAGTCTGCGAAGTAGACGATACAGACCTTGAATCCCCTCCCATATGTAAAAAAAAACTTGCCTGGCTTGGTACATTACACAACACCCAGAACACTTTCTTCCGAAATTACGGGTGACTAAAGATGTGATTTGGTAAGTGTATTTGGCAACTGGTTTGGGCCGTCTGACGAATCGGGGATAGCTGGTCTTTAATCCTCTCGCGTCGTGGGCACACACTCATACGATGGATAGACTTGAGTAAATCGGTTTAACCCAACACACTCGTTGACGTTAGGAATTTTTGCAAGTTTATTTCATCTGATGTAAGTAGTAGCTCTGTCCTATGGCATGTGTCAATCTGATAAATTGCCAGCTGAAAAAGCATGTGGATGTCGACTCACCCTGCAATCAAGTTTTCATATATAAATCGTATGGTCTTTTGTAATACCATGCGGCTCTACTGGGGTATCAAATGCCGACACCCATAACACTGGGAGTGCCCGAGTTCTCTCTCAGCTAGAAGTCTTTCCTTCATCTTTCTTTCCTACCGCCAGCTTCGTCTCACACCTCTGTGAGAGAAATCAGTCCTCATATTTTCATTTCCCTTCCACAACATATGAAACAAAACGGAGATATCCATCCAAGGACTTAAGTACGTACCTCCAGATAACCTTCCAATGTCTTCCTAAACTCGGGAATGAGACCTTCGGCCTTCAACGCCCTCATAGTGGTTGTCCTT
The DNA here is from genome assembly GCF_030347475.1 of Cadophora gregata. Taxonomy (NCBI): domain Eukaryota; kingdom Fungi; phylum Ascomycota; class Leotiomycetes; order Helotiales; family Ploettnerulaceae; genus Cadophora; species Cadophora gregata. The sequence continues at coordinate 991,285 of NW_026695936.1, read as the reverse complement.
GCCTCATCATATTGTCTATAGAAATACAACTCCTCAATAGCATGAAGGATTGTTTGCGAGACTGGTTTTGAAGGATTGCTTATTGGCAGAGAGAGTGCTTTGTGGATCTATAAGTGGAATGATCAGTCATAATCAGCCCCCAAATACTTCAGCCTCGATTCAGTAAGAATAAATCTTAGTCGGAGTTCACAGTGGACAAAAGGAAGGCAGTGGGCATTTAGACAAGTACATACCTTACCCGTCTCAAGCTTCGGCCGCCATTCCTTCGCCTGCTTTTGAAAATCTTCTTCTGACTGGAAGTCCCGCGGAACTTTCTTCTCTTGCTCAGCAGCAGCCTTTTCGTCTTCGGAGTCGAACTCAATATTGAAAAGCCCTCCACTCTCATCCTCTCCGTCCATCTTGATCCACCTTCAACAGGCAGCTGACCCTCTACTGACTGTTGATTCCCAATGGTCTAACGGAACAGATTCAAAGTTGTCTTATTGAAGTTCCAATTGACAATGCAAGAAAAGCCTATCATCAACGCTCGAGGTGTTCATTGGGCAATGAATTGAGATGTTACCTAGAGGGAGAAATTTCTTATCGATAAGAATGACCCCGCCATCAAGTATTGCCCCACTTGAGCTTCACTTCCAGATTCGTCAAGCTTCACGTAGCTGCACTCTGTTAATTCCAATCCCTAAATTGAACCTCATCATTTCTATTCATCTGCCTAATCATCTCAATCTCCGATCCGAAGCAAGAATGGAAGATCAAGTAAATCATCTCGTGCAACAAACATGGGGTGTGTCACCCCTCTCCCGTCCCACATCTTCGAGGCGGAATCTTCATGAGGTCAACAATGCTAACAAGGTGAAACAGCTAAGTATCAAGCCCTAAGTCCAAATGAAAGATTTCTGATAGCAATCTCTGGCATTCCTGGATCCGGTGATTCTCTCCTTTTACCTCTCCAAAATTCTTTCTCAAAGAGCCAATCACTTTTGACTTATTTTCTAACACTTCCTACCTATCTTAGGCAAAACAACCCTCGCAACAACTGTAACCACCCGTCTCAATGCCTTATCCTCCTCTTCCACTTCCTCTCCAGTCCCAATAGCGACCTACATCCCCATGGACGGCTACCACTACCCTCTTTCCTACCTGCATTCCCTTCCCGACCCAGCCCACGCGCTCGCCCGCCGAGGCGCCCCCTTCACCTTCGACTCAAGCGCCTACCTTTCCCTCATTCAATCCCTCCGTCCCCCTCTCACAGACTCAACACCCACCATCTCCGCCCCCTCCTTCTCACACACCACCAAAGACCCCATAGCAAACGCGATACCTGTCCCAGCTACGAGTAGGATATTGATTTTCGAGGGCAACTATCTGAGTTTGGACAAGGGGCCTTGGAGAGAAGCAGCGGAGCTGATGGATGAGCATTGGTTTGTAGAGGTTGAGGAAGAGGTTGCGGGAAGGAGACTGGTAAAGAGACATGTTAAGAGTGGAGTTGCCGAGAATGAAGAAAGGGCCTGGAAGAGGGCAAGGGAGAATGATTTGCCGAATGGAAGGGAGATTGTGGAGGGGAGGAGGAAAGAAATTGATGAGATTGTTGTTAGTAAAGAGGATGAGAGTTGGAGGGCCGTTGGAGAGGAGTGAGAATTCGTCGTAAAAGAAATAGAGTGTTGTGTTGGTACGTAAACAACCTACGAAGCGTGCGAAGAAGAAGTGCAGACTTCAATTAATAAATTTCTAAGCATAATCAGGGCCATGTACGGCCAACCCAGTTTCATCACGTATGCCACCAATGAGATGTAAAGTTACCTATTTCAGTATTCTCCACAAGAGTCGAGACAATTCGCCCTTTCGGCATTCGATCCATTCCACACTATTTGGCAGGGACGTATCCCCCATCTATCATCAGCTGTTGGTCAGATTAGTCTTGAGTTTCAAGTCCGGTTCTTCATATGAATCAAAGAATGCTTGACAGGAAGACGATCTGTGTGCTGGGAGAAGATCCAAAAGAAGAGATGCCTCTGGAGTCGTATCGATGGGAAGTAGCCAACCGCGTGGCCAACCTGTCGATTGCACCTGCCAGACCGAGCGAAAGACATGAGAAAGTTGGAACCTCTCGGAATATGTATTTAATTTGACGGCCGAGTCTTCACTTCCTTCGCGTTTCGCAGAAGCCGGAGCAGATCAGAAACCAGGTAAAGACTACCAGCTACAACGACAGGGCCTGGTCCAGCGACTGTAGCAGCCCAACGCAATGCTGCTGACAAATCGTCACTAGCATCATACATTTGACCAGATTTCACCCCGAGCTCAAAAGCAGCTTCAATAATCTCATGAGCAGGCAGTGCTTGAACCCACGGCATTCCGTCAACAGGACCAAATTGGACTGCCGCAACGCAGTCTTGCTGTTTCAACAGAGGCTTCAAAATTCCCTCCAATTCCTTTCCCTGCGAAGCTGCGAGAACCCATGTCACCTTCTGTTTATCTCCTCGAAGTTTGCCGTCTACATATGAAGCAAGGACTTCGGCTGATTGGACATTGTGCGCACCATCCAGTAAAGTGGTTCCACTTCGTCCTGTGAGACTTCTAATGTCGATCGTTTGTAGACGACCAGGCCAGTTTATATTCTGTATGGCTGGCAGAAGTCGATGCAAAGGAGACTCTAGCTTGGTGTATGCCAGATGAAAGGCGGTGTATGCACAAGCAAGGTTTTGCCATTGATGAGGTTCATAGTCATCTTGGGACAAGTCGTCTAGAAACGAAGATTCAGTCGAGCTGAGAACTACATCTGTTCCGATCTCTTTTGCGTAATCCTGCACGACTTTTTGTACAGAGGGTGGATTTGTGCTGTCCATGACACAAGGAACTCCTGGCCTCATGATGCCGGCTTTCTCTCGAGCAATTTCTTCAATCGTGTTTCCGAGAAACGATTGATGATCTAAACCGATCTTCGATATGACAGTCACAGCCTTCTTCTCCATCGCATTGGTTGCGTCGAGTCGGCCGCCTAGTCCTACTTCTATCACACCCATCTCGATCTTTTCCTTCGCAAAGACCTCGAAGGCTGTAGCTGTGAGAAGCTCAAACTCTGATGCCCCAATGCTTTCTATTTGATTTCTCTTCAGTACCAAATTTTCTGCCTCTTTGAATACTGATTCCTGAACCGCTTTCTCGTTGATGGTCACGCAATCCCAGCGGTCGATCAGATGAGGCGATGTGAATCGACCACAGCGCACGCCACTTGCATGAAGCATAGCGGATAAGTAAGCACATATGGATCCTTTGCCATTTGTTCCAGCGACGTGGATAGCTTTCCATGGCTGAGGAGTATGTCTAAGCAGACTGCTTATCCGTGCTAAGCCCAGTTCTATCATCTTGATACTGGAAATGTGAAGGCTAGCGAGTGGTGACTCTTAGAGTAACGAAGGAGTCTTCAGCCAGGATCTAGAGTACTCGAGATTTCCGAGTTCGTAATTGTGTCTGCGAGTGGAGATCTGTGCAAATGAGGCTTCCCGTCTCTGATCCTGGGCTACCTCAATTTAGACTGCTGTGTTCTCTTGGTTTCTCTTTTCTCATTCCCCGAAAAAGCGTCAACGCAATGAAGATATGCTTCCTCTAGTGACAAAGATGCTTAAGTCGGACATAGTCTTGGCAGTATACAGATTCGACTTGGCCATCCAGGAGAGAGAGCTTCAGCTTTACCCAGGAGTGTGATCCAAGAGGTTCCAGAGTTGTGCAGGGTCATGAGATAATGATCATGCTGTTCCAGTCGTTAATCGAGTGGTGATATTGACTGAAGAGAGCGGTTTGTTTGGCGAGTCAGGTCTCGGTGGATGTTGTAGTTGAGCTGATCTAAGGTAGCTCGGGTAGCGAATCTTCTCAGCCTCTCAATTATTTTCATTGCCCCTGCTGCCCCCCACGCCCAAAGATTGCCCCACACAGATGACTTGCAGCAGGTGGAAGCGATCTCCAGCCACGCTAACAAACTCGCCCTGCCATTCCCCCCCTTCGCTTCACGAGCGGCGCTTTCGCCTCGCCTTCATCAACATCCAGAACACCACTACCATCACCGCCATATTCAAAACCATCGAAAACTCCATCGAAGTCCACAAAACCGCTGTCGCAAACACTCATTTATAACTACGCCCCATTTTTCCCGTCCTCGTACACCCTCAATCTGTGGAAATGGGACTGCCGTACGTCAAGCCTCCAGCCTCCATGTCGCATACGCTGCTAATCGAATCACAGTTTATTCATCACGCCGGTCGAGCCTGAGGTCTCTTCCAAGGCAGCCGAAAAGATCGCATCAGGCCCAAGGTCATCGATTCGAAGACAGCGAACACTGCGAGGACCACATGCGCGTCTGACATCTGAAGCGCGTAGGCGCAGAATATTGGGCATGATGCCCGAGGCTGAACCTGAAGAATTTGAGGTCTCCGAAGGCCAACAAGCAAATATCTCAGATCTGCCATCCTCAGTCCCCGTCGCGTCGCGAGTTTGGCGCGATGCACTCAGCTTCGAAAGACAACATCCACCGAATTCGGACATCGATGGTCCATTAATGCCACCAGTTCCCGAGTCGAGAGACTATTCCTTTGCCGAAGAACGCCAGAGAGAAATACACAGGCTGCGACAAGTCAGACAAGACCTGCGAAGAATGGCACGCAGGCATCCTGCCCCAACACCGCCATATACCGATAGCGATTTGGCATTTCTAGCCCGAACGGATTCTCCACGATTGTCTTCTTCTATGACCCCAGTCCTATCACCATCCCGCCACACTTCAACCGGAGACTCGTTCTCCCCACCACGCCGTTCCTTCGAGGACGCAGAGTTCAGTTTTACCTCCGTCAGGGGACCTTTTACGGATGTAAGTTTCATTATGAGATGTTTGCTTGTGATTGGAGGATCTTGTTGAAATCCCTACCCAAATATGCTCTTTGCATTTCCATTAGTTTTGTTCCTAAAAGATACTGATTTATCGATTAGTCAATGGGAAGATCATCTGCATCACTCTCGGAGAGAGTACGATCTTTGAACCAAACCGCAAGCAATATTGAGAGATCGCGGCGACTGATTCGTCAGGCGCGCCTGGACGGGCTTGGGGATCGAGACAGAAGCATGAGCCCCGAAGGAGGCGCTGCGTGGGATACTCTCCTTACAAGCATTACACCCGACCCACAGCCACCAAGTGTAGGGTCCTCATTTGCCTCTACATCCGCCGCTGCAGCCGCGACATCATCCTCGGCATCTGGACCGTCTTCCGGTTCAGCCTCAGCCTCTGCCAGCACTTCAATGACAAGTCCCGACCGTGTTGGGGACCATGAATGTGATATATCGGACTCGGAATCAAATACCGAGGACGAAGAGGAAGACATTTACGAACTACAAGAGTTCAATGGAAGCAGAAGAGGTGATCGCTTCTGGAGGACCTATGCTGATGTCGTCACTACGAGAGCAGACAGAGCAGGAAGACAAGATACTGATCTTGGAGGAATGCATAGAATCATCTCCCGGCTGGCCCGAAGAGACGAAATCCCGGACAATTGGTGGACCTCAGCAGGACTGAGCAGAAACCTTCGTCGGGAACCAACGAACTGAAAAGCAGACACCAAAATGGGGAATATCACTAGAAAATTTTCGTTGCGATTTGTTGCATCTCACTGTGTGTGATACCACTTGTTGTACTATAGCTTGTTTGGATTACAGTACTTTCAAAAGCTCCTAGAGCCATTTACTGGGGGACTTGAGATATTCGGACATTCACGGCGTTCATGGTTGGTTACGGTTTGGACTCACAGCAAGAGTCTCAGGCTGGAGTTTATGGGTTCAAGGGTTTTTAGTAATGGGTGGCCAAGGGTTCCGTCCTTTTGATGAAGCTTTCAAATGATTGTATTGTCATTGATGAGAAAATGTAACATGCTCTATTATGGATATATGATCCTAATCCTGCTCAGAATGATTTGCTGTGATCCGATCTCAAACCTGCATGCCAGGGGCGAAATAGAGCTGACAGGGGACCCGCATTATATGTATGGCTGACGTACAGGAAAACTGCTTCAGATGGCTAGCCTTTTGCGAGAACAATAACTTTGTTGATTGGTTACGAACAAGGCAGAGCGCATGGCCCGATGCAGGCGGCAGAAGCAGAAAAGGAGACACGTCTTTGAAGCGGCATCAAGAAGCCCAATGAAGTTGCTCATAGAAAATCGCGATCCAGAATCCTAGACTTTCAGCCTTACGCGAATCCTGGCTCGGCTTGTTTGTCGTTTTGGAACTTGCCAATTTCTCGCTGCGCTCCACAACGGAACTTGTGAACACTGCACTGCACTGCACTGCACTGCACTGCACGAGACTTCCCTTGCCAGAACATTGACACGGGAGCGCTGCGGCAGAGAATGTGGCATTCGCGCCGCCAATATAGCTCGTACCGTCTGCTCATTCCCAGTTCCCATTCTCAACTGGTTGTGAACTTGGCCGTCCATCCTCGCCAGCTTCCGCAGACCAGACCAGGATCCGCCATATACACAAGACAACCTAGGCCATAATCCTCCTTTAACCCCGCGATACCGCGATTCGAAACGAGGACCTGGTCCACAACGCGAGCATCGATGGTTGGGATGAGAGCTTCTATCTGCCAGAGCATTCGACCTCCTCGCTCCCTCCTTTGAAACCCATTCCTGGCCCTCGACATCGGCCATGGTCTCCCATCCTCCCTCTTCGTCGGACCGGCAAGCGAATGGTAGACCAGGGGCTGGCAATGGGCATGGCAAGAGTGAGAGGACACCAGGCACACCGAGAAAAGATGGCGGGGCGGGGAAAGACAAGGCGGTTCAGGACCCAGGGCTGAAAGACTATGTAGGTCAAGAGTGTGGACGTGGGACAGAACAGCTGCTTACACTGTGGACAGCGCTTGGGAGAATGCTTAGGCAAGGGAGCTTTTGGATCCGTCTACAAGGCATTCAATTGGGGAACTGGAGAAGCTGTGGCAGTCAAGCAGATCAAGCTCGGGGACCTGCCAAAGAGCGAATTGCGGATGATCGAGGTAGGAAAGCTCAATTACGTTGGAGCACACGAGTCTGACTTGTGTTTCTAGGCCGAAATCGACCTCCTAAAGAACCTACATGTAAGTGATGGCAGTTCGGGAAAACTAAACAGGGTGGCACACTGACCTGCATTAGCATGACAATATCGTCAAGTATTTAGGTTTCGTTAAGTCGTCTGACTGCCTGAACATTATATTAGAGTAAGCCTTGGCACAACGTCTGTTTTTGATCTGTCGCTGATGTGTTTCTAGGTACTGCGAAAATGGATCGTTGCATTCGATATGCAAAAGTTACGGCAAGTTTCCCGAGAATCTCGTTGGGGTCTACATGGGACAGATACTCCTAGGACTTCAATACCTTCACGACCAGGGTGTTATACATCGAGATATTAAAGGAGCCAATATACTCACAACGAAAGATGGAAAGGTCAAGCTTGCAGATTTCGGAGTTTCTACAAGTACTCTTGCTGGAGCAGACAAGGAAGCACAAGTTGTCGGAACTCCCTATTGGATGGCCCCGGAGATTATCCAATTGTCTGGCGCAACACCTGCTTCTGATATTTGGAGCTTGGGCTGCACAGTCATTGAGCTATTGGAAGGCAAGCCTCCATATCACAAGTTGGCACCTATGCCAGCCCTTTTCGCTATTGTCAACGATGATCACCCGCCATTGCCCGAAGGAGTCTCACCGGTATGTCAATCCAATATGATCCTTCTCAAGTACTGATATCGTGCAGGCCGCTCGAGATTTCCTTATGCAATGTTTTCAGAAAGATCCCAATTTGAGAGTGTCAGCAAGGAAACTCCTCAAGCATGCCTGGATCGTAGGTTCTCGAAGAACTGACGCACCCGTTGCGAAACCGCCCGCCAACTTTAGCGAAGCCGTCGAAGAGGTCAAGCAATGGAATGAAGCCTTGAAATCCCCAACAGGTGCGGGCTCATTTCGTGCATCAACGAGGTCAACCGTTGCAAGCCCTTTACCCACAAGAAGAGACCCTCCTTTACGCAATATCCATAACGATCAACAAGTTGCTGGGTTAATTACTCCTGCAAAAGGCCCACTTTCATTAGCTAAGCCAAAAACTCAAGCGGAGGCATTTCGGTCACCAGAAACCACCGGTATGTGACCTCCAAAAACTCTGTATAATTTATGAGTGCTATGAAATGTGGACATTAACAATATACCTAGCTGATGACAACTGGGATGATGACTTCGCTACTTCAATATCGCCAAGTGCGCTGCATCTACCTCAATTCAAGCCGCACGATAATTTTGGCGGCATGTTTTCTTCTGACCGCCTCAAGGCCTTTGCGTCATTTGACATGACCAATGATGAAAATGATAACTGGGACAATAATTTTGAGGGTGATCTTGTTACAATCAAGGGCCCTCGAAAGGTGGTAGAGCCGGACAGCCACGAGCTTGAAACAATTCGGCCATACCGACTGAAGCCAACTGTGGTCACCCAGGATGTCAAACCTGCAGTGGAATTGAAGCCTCCGTCGAGAAAAACATCTAGGAGCGATCCACCTCGACCTAGATCCCCAGTGAAAGCTCAAGCAGAACATAAGTTTGCTCTCCCGGCCAGACCGGCAGCGATATACAGGGAACAGTCCGTTGAAGACTACTCAGACCTGTTTGTTGATAATGATAGCGTTTTTGATCGGAGACTTAGTATCATCAAGGTAAGGACAGCGTTTCACTGAACATGAATTTTTTGCTTACAAAATCGCAAGGACGATGCTCTATCTCCAAAGCTTTTCCACCCGTCAGATCTGACAAGCCTTCCCCGTTCTGCCCAATCGCTAGTAACGAACATCAATGGAAGCATACGAAGAAAAGCAGCTCCTCGAGCTGAAGACCAAGCGATGAGGCGGACAAGGTCTTCTGTCGAAATTCAGCGATATGCAGAAGACGAAGACGATGAAGATTTCTCGGACATATTTGGCAAGGAAGGTGCCATTGTGGAGAAAGACGACAGTGATAAAGGCTCTGAAGACGGTGTTGGAGCCCTGATGCTGCATTCGAAGCTATCCAATAATTCCTGGCTTGGTGACGAGGACGACGAAGACGACCCATTTGCATCTCTAGAGCAAGGGTTCGACGAGATGGATTTGCAAGCGAACATCGCTAGAGATAAGCATGCACGACTTTGCACGCTAGTGGAAGGCTTAGTGAGCTCCTTGAAGGTCACTGAAGAGCATGATACTATTGCAGACGTATCTGAGCAATTGGTACGTTCTTAGTGCTTTATGGGAAGAGAAAGACTAACGATCTAGCTCGATGTTTTGTACGAATCAGACGATGCAAAGGCTATGATCATCAGTGCCCATGGAATGCTTCCTATTCTGGAGATTCTTGAACCTTGTACTGTAAAGAGCCGCCAAAGTATGATATTGCGACTGCTCAAGGTGGTCAATACAGTAAGGACGACTTCAATTACTCTGGAGTATATGCTAACCCGTAGTAGATCATCCTCAACGACGTTGAGATACAAGAAAATCTCTGCTTCGTCGGTGGCATTCCTATCATCACAAAATTCGCAGCAAGACAATACTCGAACGAGATCAGATTAGAAGCTGCTGCATTTGTACGGCAAATGTACCAAACATCGACTCTGACACTCCAAATGTTCGTCAGTGCCGGTGGTCTAAATGTCCTTGTTGAATTCTTGGATGAGGACTACGATGAAGCACGGGACCTAGTGCTAATTGGTGTGAACGGTATTTGGAACGTCTTCGAATTACAGGTATGTTGTCAAACTAAAGCTCTCGCCACACCTGACAGCGACTGACGAGAATAGGGCCCAACTCCCAAAAACGACTTTTGTCGTATTTTCTCGAGAAGCAAGATTCTATCACCCTTAGCCCTTGTCCTTGATCGCGTTCTCGATGAGGATGATGAGCTTTCCGAACTTGTCGAGGGTCGTATCGTGAACATTTTCTATCTCTTCTCACAGGCGGAGAATTACGTCAAGGAAGTCGTGGCAGATCGTGTCGTCCTGAAGCGTACGCAATTACTCCCCTACACCACTCTCAACACTTGCTAATAGACTTCAGGCGTGTTGAAAGACCTCCGAAGGATGACCCCTGTTCATCAGATTACTATGCTCAAGTTCATCAAGAACTTGTCCATGTTGTCCACCACACTTGATAGTTTACATTCAGCAAATGCTATTGAGCTATTGATTGATCTTCTAGGCTCGAGCATGAAGAAGGACACAGCACATTTCCGCGAGATCTCAAATCAGGTCTTGAACACAATGTACAACCTATGCCGACTGAGCAAGGTGCGGCAGGAGGATGCGGCTATCAACAACATTATCCCGTTACTGCTCAAGATCATGAAGACCAAGAGACCGCCAAAAGAATTCGCACTGCCAATCTTGTGCGATATGGCGCATTCAGGCAAGGTGGGGAGAAAATATCTGTGGCAGAACAAAGGGCTACAATTTTACGTCTCCCTTCTGGAGGATCAATACTGGCAGGTCACGGCTTTAGATGCGATATTCATCTGGTAAGTCACCTAAGTCTTTTCTGAGTACGACTTATGGTTTGCGATATGCTAACTCAGGCATAGGCTGCAAGAAGAGACCGCCAAAGTAGAAAAGTGTCTGCTCGAAGGAAACTTCACAGAAGCCATCGTCCAGTGCTTCAATGCACCAAGAGCGAGTGCATTCGACTACAACCTCCTTGAGCCTTTGCAAAAGCTCCTGCGACTTAGCTCACCGGTAGCTGCTTCGCTTGCACGAACCGATATGTTCTCTGGCATCCTTCAGAAGCTCAACCACAAGAAGGCAGTTGTACGATTAAATTTACTGCGTATCGTTCGCAGCATATGTGATCCGAGCGATGAACAAGCCGAAAATGTTCAAAGTCATGGTCTATTTGAAGCCATCCAACGATTGGCTGAAAATGACAATGCTGTCTTGGTGAGAAACATGGCAAGCGAACTGGTGAAGGCAAACTTGGACAAGGACTCCGAGAGTGGAAGTGGAGGACGACCACGGCCTGGCCAAATGAAGAGGACGTTCACACCCCCATCGCTTTACCACAGCCAATCAACACCAATCACACCAACACATGCAAGCCGTGCATCGCAGTCGTCTTTCATCGAAGGCAATGTTACTCCACGCCGCATAGCTGCACCCTCCGGCAGTAACGAGTCGATACTTTACCGGCCCGCAAGCAGAGATGGGCCAAAGATGACTCGTCGAACTAGCGCCGAGATCGCAAGCGTCGCTTCAATGACTAAGAGCAGATTACCTCGAACATCTATGCTTCGAGGATCAAGATCCTCGCTCGCAACTGTGTCTGTTGGAGGCGACTCTGGATCAGCACTGACAACTGGTAGAAGAGAGAACGCCGCACGCCTTACAAGGGACCAGTCACGTTCTGGAGCGTCGCCAGCACCGGTAGGGACAGCACCACCACTGCAATCAAAACGTAGAACACGACAACCAAGCGGAGATATCAAATGGTCATGACCGTACCAAATACAATGAATGAATTTCATGAAACGAGTCCAGACGAGAATATGGAGATACGACGTGATAGAAGGAAGGGGGTGGAGGGACTGGCATGCGAGGTGGTACACAAATGCATTGGGCGGCGTACAAAGCGGTCTTTCTGCCTGCTGGGGTTCTTTGGTCGCGTTCTGTGGGATGCATAGTTTGCCGGATGGAGAAGTCATTATTTTGATTTGTGGCGGTAGTTCTGGAGCATGGAGCAGGAAGCAATACAGTGCTGAGATTCTACGTCCATGTCGTTGAGATCTGATCTTGGAATTCTGAGTCTTTGTGATAATGTGAGCTGATTTGGCAGTTGCCATTCTTATTATTGTGCACTTTCAGTGTAGCTCCGGTGATCACGGAGCTACTATCCCCACAGGGCATTTTTGCAACCCGCAGATCGGGCATGGTGCCCTTCATGCACTGTTTACTGAAAACTCGCTTAATTAAAGGGGCACATATAGTGTCACGTGGAAAACCTCGGTCGGAATTTTTTGGGAGCTCATGACTGATAGCAAATCGCGGCCAGGGTCTACATGACCCAGCGATACAGTAACAGATGTCTAGACTAGGTAATGCGACAATTATCCCCGCAATAGTCCGCAGACGGTCCTCTATCGTTTCCACCATTTCTTTTTTTTCTTGCTACTCGATCCTGGCTTGGTCCAACTGCAGTATTGCCAATTAGGGTCCTTCCATTTCGGCTGCCCGTCACCGTCCGTAACAATTACCTCTCCCCCAATACCAGTTGGCCTCGTGAAAAGGCTTGGCCAGACAGGGCCAGCCCATTTATCATTCCAATCCTCATCAATGCCTGGAGTGTAAAACCGGCCCTTGTCCTCAACCAACAATTCATGCGTTACCATGTGCCCGCCAGCCCAGCAGCGGTATCCCTCAAGCTTACAACCATCAGGTGCAAGCTCATCTGTCCTGTAAGACCACCAGCCAAATCCTTGTGGACAGACTTCTGTTTTCATGAGATGATTCTTCGCCCATTTCTTCTGGACAGCCTGTTCTGCTGGGCTGAGAGTCTTGAAGCGCAACTGCTTCTCTGCCATGGCTTTGTCATAATCGCTGATTATGGTACTGTAGTTGGCTCGATAATTGGGGTTGTTGACACCTTCTGGTGGTATAACGAGAAGTTTAGGATTAATGCAGCCTTGTGTGAAATCAGGAGGAGGCATTGGCCACCCCGGGTCTACCTGCGTGCCTCGTGTCGGATATGCATGCTGATCTGGTGTCCATCCTTTGGGCATTGTACGACCACCATAATATTCTTGGCCTCCACTTCGTATATTTCGAGAATTTGGCACGACCTGGCCACCAGGAGCGCTTGTATCGTCCCTGAAAGCAGCACTTGGAAGCATACTTCCCCTATAGCCAGAGCTGCCACCAATACCCCGAGTCATGCCAGAATATGGAAGTCTATCACGACGTGGCTGCTGGTCGTTACGACTACTGCCGTCGCTCCTCATAGCTAGCATTGGATGAGGTGGGCCTCCGGGGTATGCGGCAGTATTACCTCTACCAACGACGCCAGGATATAATGGCCCGAACCACGTAACTTTGTGAGACCATAGCTTATTTTTGGAAATTTGGACAGCTTTTGAACCAAAAGTACTACCAGGAGATAAGTTCAGCAAGAACACGCCGTCTTGTCCCTCTGCGAGCAGCTTATGCGTGATCAGATGTGCTCCACCTTGACATCTGTATCCTTCAAATCCCTTCTGGGTCCATGGAGTCCAACGATATCCCTCGGGACAAGAGGAGAGGTGTGTTTGAAGTTTCTCATGTGCCCACCTGTCTTGTTCTTTTTGCTCAGCTAGTGGTAAAGTCGTGTACCTTCTCTGCTTCTCGGCCATTCTGATATCTTCTGGCTTAGTGTATCCTGTTTTGAGTTTTGTATCGTCTCGAAAGTCCGCGGAGGGGAGAATCGATCCGTTTTTTTGGTTGCTTGAGTCGTTGTGTAAGGTGGGTAGGACGTTATGTCCAGCATGAGCGTTACTTCTGTCAGGTAGTATCATTCTTGAGTCGTCGCTGGCAAGCAGCCCATTTTGCTCTCGAGCTAGAGATTGTCCTTGGTGCCTTCCGGGGTTTTTTGGTTGACCAGAGCCTGAATTATGATGATGGCTTCGACGTGAAGACATGAGTTCTATCGTGTTAGTGCTTGCTTTGTAAGCTCAGGTAGGATGGTGAAGAGTTGGTTTGGATTCTACCTGCCTGGAGGGTCTGAGAAGATTTATAGATTCTTCCCGAATAAGAAGTCAAAAAAGAATCACATGAAATTGTCTTCACAATCACATAATTGTAGTCACGAGTAAGGGTGCGTCTGTTTGAGTTTTCAACTGAGTCAACGGTCTTCTATATGGCTACACATACGTCCGATTCCAAATATATCAGGCCTAATTATCTTACTGTATTTAAAAGCTCCGGCTGGAAATTTTGGTCTAATCTCCTCTCAGAGCCCAATATGGCGGGCTATCTTGGAATTGCTCGGGTACAGGATGCTGTGCCGCAGCGTCTCTGATATCTGCCTGCGATTAATCAGGACCAAACCAAGTCCTGAATACCGGAGGTGTGCAGATTTGACTGGACGGCGGGGCTCTAGCATCTGTGGCTCAGCTTGTTGAGCCCTGGGATGGTTTGAGGGATATGGGAATCTTGGAGGTATTTGAAGTCCCGGTGGCCAGCTTAGGAAAGGATCTATTTGTCCTGAAACCGAAGGCGTTGACTATTATCAGAAGGTACAGATGAGATTTTCAAATCTTTCTCGGCGGTTGATTTGGGGATAACGGCGCTGGCTCGCGTGGATTCTAAATCTACACAATCACTATAGTGAGGTGACCAGCTATCAGTCTCTTCCACAATCAGTAGAATGTCGGTTTGATAAGCTGAGCTGTCAAATCATAGGAATGCATCTGTCATTCAAAGCTGACTTTCGAGCTTAACCAATTCACAGCTTTATGATAGGTCAAACTTGGGGAATAAGAGCTCTACTTTTCAAATAGAACTTTAAAACCCCTGACCAAGAAACTCAAGGTTTCATCTGAAATGATTTTGCCATGGAGTGGAGTTGATTTGTAGATCGGTCTGCAGGAACACTCCAGCATTGACTGCAGAGAACCAAGCAGTAAACCTTAAGATCCTCAGGTCGAACTCTCAAAAGTCAAGATCTGTAATGCTGGATAACCTCAAAATAAGTATACTGTCATCTGCATAGCTCAATTCAGACCCGAAGTCCAGGTGAGTGACTACCAGATCCACATCTGTTCAGTTTTCGGTTGAAGAATTATTTTCTTCCGCGTCTTCAGCTTCATGAGCGGGCTCATTTTTCTTCACACTCTTAATGACCTGCCTCATTGCTGCCAGAGTTCCCTCGAGCTCTCGAATCCTCTGGTAGTTCTCTGATGCTTCGAGTCGTGCCTCAAGCTCTTTGACTTTGGCGTCCTTATTTCTCAACTCCTCCCGCAAGCGCTCAATCTGCTCGCTCTTCTTTCCCAACATCTCAGCCTCTAATTTGGACTTCAGCTTTAGAAGCTCTCTTCTGTTGTCATCCTCGAGATCCAGTCTCGCCTCTCGTCGCGCCGTTTTCTTGTATGCATTTGTCAAGCTTTTATGGAACTTCCTGGCTTCTTCTCCAAGGAACTCGGCTTTGATCTCCTCTCGCAGCTTTTGATGCTCTTGCTGGGCGATAAGGAGACCGTAGGATGAGGGTTCGTATCTTTCATGGTCCTTCTGTGACTTTGTTAATTCATGTGTCTTGTACAGTAGGCAGTGAGGTCGACATACAGCGGTCGGTGTTCTGTCTTTGCAGGTTGAGCGTTCACCAAAATCGATGCCTTCGACTTGACGATTCATGTTGAGAGCCGGTGAGAACTTTGGCAGTCTTACTATCAAGCCGTGTTTAGAAATTTTGGACAGGAGGTATTCGGACTAGGTACACTGGAAGTGTTAGATAACCTTGTCACGCGGAGATAGATGTTGTTGTTTCAAGAAATTTCATAGACATGAATTCGCCGAGGAGGCTTAAGAAAGCTTCCGTCCCCATTCACTAGCGCGACAGAGGATGGAGACTGTTCACTTAGCAATACAAAGCCAAGGGATTGAATTACAATGTAAACGAGTGCGTCCTATTCACCTTCGGCATTTGGTAACAAGCAGGTGATCCAATTCAAACGACGAACATTCTTACCAGCCTCCCGAGAGTGGCTTGGAGGACGCCATGTCAAATGCAATTGAATTAGAGACTGCACCGAAGACACTATGTTTTCAAGAGGGCTCATTGGCCGTGACATGATTTGATGCGCAGAGATTCGGCGTGTCAGACCATCGACCAGCCATGAATTCAGCTCTATTCTCTGCCGCATCAAGTGACGGTCAGATCTCCATCTCCAGTAGCAAAAAAAATGTTGTTGAGCCATTCTGACATCTTGACTTCTACTTTACTCGAAAGTGACTTTCCCAAATTATGCATAGCATCACACCAATTGTTGGCGTTCTTGGTACGGCCACGGGAAGCTTCCGTCGAAAGCATGGAATAGAAATCCGCAGGTTGCAGAGTTTTGTCAAGGTACGTTCGCTGCTGTCTTGGGTCCTGGCAAATCTGTAAGTACTTGGCCTGAGACTATTCGTGCCGATAGAAAGAAGGGATGAAGAAGTGATGGATAAGATGAGCCCGACAAGACAGACAAATCAGCTAGGGTCATGCGGGTAAGACGGCTGCGATATTCCATACCATTCTTCACATGAGCAGAGTGACCAACTTGCATTGTCCATGGTATCCAAAACAACTCTCGCAGCTCAAGAATCTCCACCCTGTCTACTGCCTGCCACAGCTACTGCATCTCCTTGGTATCCCCCCACAATTCTTTCAATGATCTTCGCCTTGCCTTGAGCCCTTTTCAGTCGGTCATCGAAGTCAGAAACAGCTTCCTCTGTGTTCTCAGTGGACAGACTTTCGGATTCAGCGAGAGCGTGTAGTACTTTGAGATTTTTTGCAAGTCTTTGATTTAGGGGCAGGGCCTGGAGGTTGGATGGTTGAAAGGCTTGTAGATCAGGTGATTCGGTTGAAATTTGCGCTTGAGGACGCTGGGCTCGTTGGTCGGCATTGATGACATTTTCTGGTGAATGCAACATGCGATTTGCCCAGATGATTGATTTGCCGTGGAGGCGACCACTCTCAGCGTATTTTTCGAACCCTTTTTCAAGCCCAAACGTCCGACCCTCAATTCTCCCTGCCTTGACTCCATCGTCGTATCCTTGCCGAAATCCATCATCGTAGAACTTATCCTCAAGCCCGAGAACCTCGTCGAAAGTAGTGGACTGCATGGTGGATGACTGCATCGCTGAAGCGTGATTGATGATAGTTCTGAATTGCAACAGGATCGGAAATTTATCGGAGTGAAAAGTGATCACACGTGATTTAACCGAATGTATACATTCACCCTCTTCTGGGACAACCAGGATTGAGGTTTGGCTGCAAGACTGATCATACTATCAGTATTGGCATACCTAAGCAGTTTCAGTCATCCCATGATGAAATATGACACACCACCAACCTTGAGCAGGCGACCACTACTGTTAATCTTGAGACAGTCCCTCATTAAAGCTTACGACTAGTACAATGCTAAATATACCCTTTTGCTGTGACATTGTATGTGCTATGTTCATTGCAAGGTTTCACGATACAAAACAGTTACTAAAGGGCGTCTCCACTCTTGAAGGCTAATGGTGTTAATTGACTGTCTCGCGGCGGTCGGTCTCGCTCATGGTTAAGACCTTTTCAGTCTTGCCGAAGTTCCATCAAGTAATCAATCAGTTTAGAGAACCTGAGTAAGCTGCATTTTTTGTTTCGGGGACATGCTAGAAGTTCCAAAGGCATTATCAATAACATCTGGCTACCTGTATGTTTAGATAATAAATACTTTTAATCAGTTTCTACAGCACTCAATAGATTTTGTATTCTACGCGCGGCGTGATACCGACTTAAGTCTGTGTTGCCTGTCGGTACGGGACTCTGGAAAAACCCCGAGATGACACTGGCAATAGAAAAGCAGCTTTGTAACCAATAACGGCTCTAATGAAAAGCAGAAGGAGTGTCCGAGTGTTTAGAGTAATAAGTTACTGCTCATCATCTATGTAAACCTTTATTAGGCAATGAGGAATAACTCGCAAGATTCTACACAGTGCCCTGGCCACAACTTCGAAGGCCGTTATTTTTCGGAATTGGCGAAGTCCCAAATTTGTGCTTCCTGGTGTCAGCCTCGTCATCGCTTACAGTGGTGGTTCAAAACACCGCCACTTGCACTTCAGCCTCGTCTCTTGGCGCGTGAGTCAACCCCACCATCCCACCACAAAGCTTAAAACACCACGCCTACCTCTCGACTCACAGCTCCTCAAACACACCAAACAGCATGGCTACCGCGAGAATTATCTTACCCGAGGAGGGTAAAAACAACATCCTGATCACCAGCGCTTTGCCATATGTTAATAACATTCCTCATCTTGGAAATGTTATTGGTAGTGTGCTCAGCGCAGATGTCTTCTCAAGATTCAGCAAGTTGCGCGACAGACCAACTCTCTTCATCTGTGGAACAGATGAGTATGGTACAGCTACGGAGGCAAGAGCGCGAGAGACTGGACAGACTCCTAAAGAGCTCTGCGATGAATTTCACTTTAAGCACAAGGCGATTTACGACTGGTTCGAGATTGGCTTCGATTACTTTGGCAGGACGACGACGGAGCAGCAGACGGTTATCGCGCAGGACATTTTCATGAAGCTATACAAAAATGGATATCTGGAGGAGCGGACTACTCTACAGCCATACTGCGAACATCACCACTCCTTCCTTGCAGACCGTTTCGTGGAAGGCACCTGCCCGAAATGCCAGTACGATGATGCACGGGGCGACCAATGCGACAAGTGCGGCAGTCTTCTAGATGCTCTCGAACTCATCAACCCTCGATGCAAAGTCGATGGTACTACTCCTGTTCCCAAAGATACCACACACATCTTCATGCGCTTAGACAAAATCCAGGAGGATATTGCGAAGTTCTTTGCACAGTCCAGCGTTGAGGGAGGATGGTCTCCAAATGGTATCAGCATCACGAAGTCATGGCTCGACAAAGGGCTTGAGGGACGGAGTATCACACGAGATCTGAGTTGGGGTACCCCTGTACCACTTCCAGGATACGAAAAGAAGGTCCTGTATGTTTGGTTTGATGCATGCATTGGTTACCCATCGATTACCGCGAACTACACAAAGGACTGGGAGCTGTGGTGGCGTAACCCAGAACAAGTAAAGCTCTTCCAGTTCATGGGCAAAGATAATGTACCATTCCATACAGTCATTTTCCCGGGCTCTCAATTAGGTACCAAGGACAAGTGGACGAAGCTTCACAATATTTCTGTCACAGAATACCTGAACTACGAGCAAGGAAAGTTCTCAAAATCTCGAGGAATTGGTGTTTTCGGTGATGGTGCGAAGGAGACTGGAATACCACCAGCAGTGTGGAGATACTACTTGATCGCAAATCGACCGGAGACTGGAGATACACAATTCGAGTGGAAGGCATTTATCGCAGGAAACAACAGCGAGCTTCTTGCAAATGTTGGCAACTTTGTCAATCGTTTGGTCAAGTTTGTTAATGCAAAGCTTGGTGGTGTCATTCCCGAGTTCTCAGCAGAATACAAGGATGATTCCTTTGACTTCCCCGGCTTCATCGGCGAAGTCAATGCTCTCCTTGCCGAGTACGTCGCTGATATGGAAGCCGTTCACTTGCGATCTGGATTGCGGAAATTCATGGAAATTTCTGCGAAGGGTAACCTTATTCTCGCTGGTCGTCTTGATAATGCCAACTTGGCCAACAGCCCAGAACGAACACACGCCATTATTGGACTCGCCCTCAACCTTGCATACCTTCTTGCATCTCTCTCATCCCCGTTTATGCCATCAACAGGAGCCTCAATCGTTGAACAACTTAATGCTCCTCTCCTTTCTATCCCAGACAAATGGTCCCCAGGTGCTCTCCCAGGTGGTCACAAAATTGGAAAGGCTGCATATCTATTTACTAAAATTCCCGAGGAGAAGGAGGCCGAGTGGCGAGGAAAGTATGGTGGTACACAAGCCTCTCGACAGGCAGAGGAAGATGCCAAGGCAAAGAAGGCAGCTGACAAGGCAAGAGACAAGGAGCGAAAGAAAGCTAAGGTTCGTGACGGTTTGGGACGTTTCTTCTTCATCCTGCGGAGTGTTGTGTTGGAGTATTGGAGCCGATTACCAAAATTCTTCCATCTTCTCAGTCAGAAGATCACCTTGCTAATTCCCTACCAGAAGGAAGCTGCCAAGGCAGCAAGCTCAAACACAGATACTTCCAAGGAGGCTGCCCCAGCGAACGAGACAGGAGAGGGGAAAGGAACGGAAGCGACTAAGGAGACAGAAGCAGCCAAAAAGGCCGAGACAGGAAAGGACAGTGAGGTAGAGTTGCCATTGAGAGGTGTGACTGCGGAGGAGCAGGCACCCCCACCTTCTGCTGCACCATAAAATAAGTACTATAGGATTTCTGGCGTTAGAGAACTGAAGGTCAGTAACTGGTAGCTAAACAATTGCAGTAAAACTTCATTTCAACATGAAACCATTCTATACATCTCTGACATGCGATGTGCTATATATATCTTCTCTGCGCCTCTACATCCTCGAAACTGCCTTTCCTCAGATCGCCATTCTCATTCCTCCATTTGCACAAACCACTTGTCCAGTGCACCACAAACTATCCGGCGTACACAACATGCCAATTACACCAGCAATCTCACCAACATACGCAGGTCTACCACCCGCGTTCTCCGCGTCCGCAACCAGATCTTCATCATCAACCTCTGGTCTGATCGCACTCCCAGGCGTTTGTTGAATGAAGGGCCTCAAATTCTTCTTAAATCCGGGTGTAGTACCAGCCCACATATCCGTCTTTACCGGGCCAGGATTAACAGCATTGACCGTCGCCCTCTCCGCCAACTCCCTTGCCCAAGTTCTCGTCATAGCCTCCAAAGCAGCCTTCGTCCCACCATACACGCTCTGTCCAGTGAATCCCTGCGAACTCGACACTGAGCTCAGATTAACTATCCTGCCGCTTCGATCGTTTGGTAGGTATGGAAGAACGGCTTGGAGAAGTAGTAGGGGGCCGAGAACGTTGATCTTGTATTGCCAGTCAAAATCGGCAATCGTGCATTCGGGGACGGTAAGATTCTTAGAGACGCCGGCGTTGTTGATTAGAATGTCGATTTGGAATTTGCCGGTTTTGGGATGGGCGAAGTGGTTCTTTGCTGTATTTACAATGTGGGCTGGGCCGGTTGGGATGCCCATGTCTGCTTCTGGTGAGAGTTAGTGATGTGTTGAGGCGCCTGACTTGGTAGGTTGACGACGAGTGCTTCGACTTGTTTCAAGATATTAAATGCTTTGAGGGGAGATTTGAAAAGCTCAGAAGACTTACGAATTACCAGACAAGTAACTCCATATTCCTCTGTGAGCAGAGAAGAGAGGTCTGCTGTCGCTTTACTTGAGGAGTCGGAAGTGTAGTTGAGTATCAAATTGGCGCCTTTGGAAGCCAGATTATGGGCAATTGCTTCTCCGATGCCTGTATTAGATTAGAAATATTCTCAAATAAACTACACGGCGTACAGTACCTCTTGATGCTCCTGTCACAATTGCAAGCTTCCCCTCCAGAATCCGAGAACTTACCCCGCCTAAGGTCATAGATCGAGTTCTGGAGTGGGTTGGGCGTGTTTCTGTCATGTTGTAGGTTCTAAAAGTCGGCTTTCAATGGAGATAGTAGAGAAAAGAGAGTCCAGTTCAGATATTCACAGATTTGAGTACTATAGTCCAAAGAAAAGGGAGAAATAAATCTCACGAGGCACATGCAGCTTAACGACCCCGCCATGGGAAGTATCCCCACTAAAATACAGTACTGTACTAGCGCACCAATGGAATCCCAGCACTCCAAGAAATGTTCCGGGCTGCCTGGGTCGGTCTGGATGTCTTGACGTCCACAGCGCAGGGCAGCTGGAGCTCTACTTCAAGACACCACCACCGCGACCATGGATATTCGACTGCTACGGTCCTCGGACATACCGCATGTACAACATGCAAACATCACCAATTTGCCTGAGAAGTATGCCTCCCTCGTCTGGCAATTAATTTTGATTTCTGCAAGAATTGGAAGCTGACGAGCAGGCTAGCTACTTTATGAAGTACTACCTCTACCATGCCCTCTCCTGGCCACAGCTCTCCTACGTCGCCGTCGATGTCTCCCGCCCCCAGAAGTCTCCCTACGACTATCCCCGCATCGTAGGGTACGTGCTTGCAAAGATGGAGGAGGACCCCCCCGATGGAGTTCAACATGGTCACATCACCAGTTTGAGCGTCATGCGAACACATAGACGGTTGGGTATAGCTGAGAAGTTGATGAGACAATCACGTATGTTTATGGAACTCCTACTGTTCCCATACCTGGAAGATCATTGGACGTAGCTGACACATTTCCAGAACGAGCAATGGTCGAAACCTTCCAAGCCCAATACGTCTCCCTCCACGTCCGCGTCTCCAACAAGGCCGCACTCCACCTCTACCGTGATACGCTCTCGTTCCAAATGGAGAAGATAGAAGCCAAGTACTACGCCGACGGCGAGGACGCCTTCAGTATGAAGCTCGACCTCGGCACCCTGCGCGAAGAGCTGGTTGATGAGATGGACAAGGAACTCGATGAAGGCGAGCCTGTGGGTGAGATGGGTAAGGAGGGCGATTTGGTCTTGCTTGATGGGAACAAGGAGGCGCCAAAAGAGGGCAAAAAGAGAAAGGTTAGAGTCGGAAGAGGGCTTGGTGTGGGTGACTTGGTGGAAAGGGATGAGAGCCATAAGTAGGGCAGGATATGCTGGGATGGTTCAACTGATGGGATTTCATGCATATGTGGAGTTCAAAATGTTTGGGCGCATAGACCATGCTATAAAATGGTATTTCGTCGAACCTAGTTGCTTGATTGTCTTGAAGACTGCGATAACATTGACTCTTTGGTGGCTTCATTTGTTTCATGGCGGTTTTTACAACTCCATTTTCTCCCAAACAATGCTTGACCCGCAAACTACTCAAGCGAAGGGAACAACCAAACATGACCGCTTGCGTTGGGCTTTGTGGCGGCTTGTGAATGGGATTGAGCCCGGACCTTTTCTTGTTCACCCTACACTTACTGCCAAATTCTAGCAAACTATTTCCCTACTTGTGCTCTTCAAATCACAAGAAGAAAGCTCTCTCCTCAGATCACACATGTCCATGGATCCGATGAGACCAACTCTCGGTTCTCATGCTAAGCAATGGTAGCAACACTCTGCTCATTGTCATTCTCCGCGTTGCTGTACATTCTTCGTTCTTCTCTGTTCACCGGAAGCTGGGTAAACTATACGCCTCAGACCAGTTTTCAAATATGTCTCGGATCTCAGAAGAACGGATACTTGTTGAAAAACTGGATACCAAAAGCAGTACAGTCAAACACTTCTACAAATGTTTTTCTCTCACTTGCCTTTCACGGTACATTTGGCAATGTAATGAGTTCCCTCCCTGATTCCAGCACAGGACAACGCGCAAATCGCTCGGATGAGAAGTCGGCCATATCATGTCAGCAGAGCTCGATCGTACTTTAGTCTTTTTCTCATTTTATCATCAACTTAATGATTATATTGGTTGTGACAAATTTGCTCCACAGCAAGCTTCTTGAGTTCTACACCATCTGGAAGGAGAAGGATAGGGAAGTGGAGAGTGGATATAGACTGCTCGCTTAACGTCAACAAGCCCTTTCTCTTTCCCCACCAGGGATTGATATCATCAGGTTCCTTTGGTTTTCCCTGAGTCTGTCAGGTGAGTCAAGAGTATGAAAATTCTTACATCCACTGCATGCCACCCTCATCTCTTGAAGTCAATCTCAACCACCACGCCGTCTTTCCAGCTTCAAACGCGTATATAACGAACCGCCTTTCCCACCAGTCTTGCAGGAACCAAACAAGAAGACACTCCGTGACAACGATCCCAGGATCCCAGTCCGCTGCCATTCCCATCTCAAAATACCAAGAATCTACCGATAAGCCTCTGAAGAAGTTGGATGATATCCTCATCTCAATTCTACCCCACTGACTTGACTCTCATCAATACTACAGATCGCTTGGACATTTTCTTCCAATGGAGAGAGGATACCTAGCTACCAATACTTATTTCACTGCCGATTCGCTTACCTACCATCTCCCCAGTCATTGTCAACTCTTTCCTCCTCTGCTCTAACCCTCTTCAGCTATTTCAACACCTCGACCTTACACACTTCCCGCTTCCCGTCTCACTGTCCTCCGAACTACCATCACACAAGTACCAGCATACCTGACATGTAAGGTCGCATTTCTCAACGAAACAAGAACCTCCTCCTTCACACAAACACATTCTGCCGACGACATTGCCAAGGAAATGTTTGATACACAAAAGAAAGGGGGTACGAACGCATGCCTCATTTATTTAAGTATAAAACCCGTTGTATGAACAAAAGAAGGACGTGACAACTGTTAACTGTGAACTGCACGTGATAAAGGAGGATCATTCTGTACATTAAGTCAGTTTTACAAGAAGAGAGAATTAAGCTTTCAAGGTTATCTCTTAAGTTTGAATAACCAGAGGACCCCTCGCTACCTTTCTTTGAGTTGACATTTCAATGAGTGAAAAATGAACGGAGGGCAGCGTGGGACACTGCAGAAAGACCACTTGGTGCAGAAAAATCTTTGTACTCACGAATATTATTCTGTACCAGCTGCATTGCTTACCAGCTCGTGAGTACAGCGGCACTGCAACTCTTCTCTCAAATTAGGCAACATCAATGAAATACAGGGACAATCACTCAAGTAGACACCAGTTTATGCTTCAAAGATTATTCATAAACCATTGCTGTCCAAGGCAAGTGAAAAGCACACCGCTAAGCACTGCCTGATTGGAGTTGAGTTGATACACAGTCGATTATGACTACCCTTCTATCCTTCCTTCCCGTTCGCCATCCTTCCTACATCCCGAACCAACGAATATTTTGCATTTACTCAAATGGGTTGGTGCGAGTTCCCCACCAGGTTAAGAAGAGGGAGAGACCAACTGTCTCAAAAACTAAGAAGGGTTTTGTCAGCCGATAAGCTCTTTCGTCACAGGTCCATTCGAGGGAACTTACTGCGGGCGACGGCACCAACGGCAACGGTATCAAGAGGACGCTTCTCAGTGAAGATTTGTGCAATGAACTAGAAACAGTTAGCTAGGATTCAAACAATGCAAGAAATGTAGGTCATAGAATCCACCGTGAAGGACTTACCGATGGGGCAGAGCTGGCGAAGAAGATCAAAGATCCCAAGTAGGCAGCTCCCTTGTAAGAGAGAGTACCAGTAGCGTTGATCAAAGCACCAACACCATATGACTGGATGGCGCTACCAACGAGGGAAGTTCCGTAAGCAGCAGCGGCAGAGGCGGCCTCCTTTGACTTGACAAACTCCTCCTTTGAGTTGGCAGCTTGGGCGCGGTGGTAGGTGTCACCGAAGACTGGGCCGAGAACTGCGAGCGACGCAGCGTGGTTGAAGATGGTGCCGAGCGCAATGGCGGATGGCTTAACGGGTGGGAGATCTGTGTAGGGAAGGGGTTAGTCCAAGCATCAACAAGCAAACGTGACCATAGCCGGAGGAGACGGTGAAGGTTATTTGAATCGCAACAAACTCGAGACCAAGCGAGAGATCAAGCTGGGGCAGCTCATGTGAGTGCCCCCAAAGCTTTGGAGTCAATTGCAATGCCAAAGTCAATGCCCGCGGTGCAAGCACGAAAGAAAACAAACAATGTCGTCACCATTCGGAGCTCAGGACAGGGCAGTACGTACAGTGGAGAGACATGATGGGTAGAGTGTGTGGTTGATTGAAGAGGTTGATGGGAGGTTCTTCGAGTACTTGGATTGATGCCACGGTGAGATGTGTGGTGTTGATGGAAGAGGAAGAGGAAGATATGAGAGAAGGGCAGAGGTGCAGGAGACAAAGGGTTTTAAGGGAGAGAAGGGCAGCCACGGGTCTAGCTTCGTAAGGGAAGGGCAAGCTCCCAGGGTGAGGGTGAGTTCCGGCAGATGGCAGGGGTGTGTGAATTGGGTGAGGCCTCACGAGGGCGAGGGCAAGCGTGAGGGGTATGACGTGACTGTCAGGAGCTGGCAGCAAGCAGGTCGGTGATTGGGTGGCTGGGCTGGCTGGCCCTCTTCGTTGCTCTTTCCAAGGCAGAGACAAGGATCACGAGGAAGGTGGCTCGGGTGGCCGATTCATGCTTGCCTGCCCTTGTCTGGATGGGTCCAGATGGCTCGATGCTCCTGCGCCAAAATGATGGGATTTCTTCCTTCAGTTCGCCATGCGGGCGCAGGTCTCACATTCGGAGGCGGCAGAGCTCCTCCGGCTTGTAACTAGCTCGCTGAGTTGTGTTCCATGTTTACGCCGAGGTTCTTGCCTCCTTTCTTTTCAAGCGTTGATGATGACGTCGATGCCCCTATTCAGAGATCCAGGGGCTAGCTTTTCAATTTTATCTGGCGTTGGGACCGGACTTCTCTCATGTCAACGGAACTGCCAAACCAGAGCTCGATGATCCACAAGTCGTCGTCAAGGTGGCCCTGGCCCACTCCGCCCTTTGTGGGGTAACGAAATGCCAAAAAGCTCTTACATCATTGTGGCTGAAGCTCCATCTGTGGCAAGTGGGGACCAAACCTTCTTACCTACAGTAGTAAGTACTAAGCAAGTCCGCGATCGAGATTACATTTCACGTGACCAGCACTCCCCCTTTCTCCTTCGGGTTACTTCCTTCCATCTTCAGCCTCGTCCTTCACCGATCCAGCCTTCTCAAATGCCTCTAGGTTCATCGCTCCAATCCAGTCCATCTTCTTGAACCCGGCGTATCGGTAACTATCCCCACGTTT
This sequence comes from Cadophora gregata, assembly GCF_030347475.1. NCBI lineage: Eukaryota > Fungi > Ascomycota > Leotiomycetes > Helotiales > Ploettnerulaceae > Cadophora > Cadophora gregata. The sequence goes on along the minus strand of NW_026695936.1, from coordinate 964,747 downwards.
CCCCAGCCAAGGCTTCAAAATTGTTTGACACACTGGGCCAGCTCCTTGACATCCACACGGCTAACTCCTAAGTTGACAGCAACTCGATCCACTTGTACCGCTTTCTAAGAGCAAGTATGGTCTATTAGATCTATGGCCAGAGAAGCAAAATATAACAGCTTGAATCAACCCGCGCATATGCTCGGTAGTCGGAGAAATCTGTGCACGTTGAATTCATTTATGTAAGGCTAATTTTGACACATCCCGGGACCGGATGTTGACTGAGTGTATTAAGTGCATTTGCTTTCATTGCTACAGTCATCGTAGCGTTTATGATCATGATGGGGGAAGCGCCTGCTCCTTCAGAAGAATACACCAAGTACAGTACAGTCACGGGATATTTCCTCCAAGATGACGAAGCTACGGATCCTAAGGGCTTCGATTTCGTGAGTCTTCGCGCTGTCCAATTCAGTTGTAGTCTAATGCTTGCAGACAACTTCAAATTTTGGGTTAAAAGACCGTACTTATCCTGCAGATGCGGATCTAAGTACCAATAGCAAGTTGACACAGTGGCAACGTTTTGCACGTGAGGTATCAAGATTGAATCGCGATAGCAGCTCCAAAATCACCTACAAGCTTCTCTACCGTACGTCTCTCAGTACCAGCCGATGCAACTACTAACCTTTATAGTCGGTCGGCATGGTGAAGGTTACCATAATCTCGCCGAAGCATTCTACGGGACCGAAGCATGGGATGTTCGTACTCCAACTCCTCGTCCCCCGAAAGCCCTAACATCAAGCAGTGTTACTGGTCCCTGCAAGATGGAAATGAAACCAGTACCTGGGCCGACGCACTCCTCACATCCGTTGGCGAAGGCCAAGCCAAAAAGGCCAACGAATTTTGGCGTTCTCAAATCAAAGACCAGAAAATCCCAACCCCAGAATCATATTACACCAGTCCTCTCCTACGCTGCCTAGCAACTGCAAGTATCACATTCTCTGGGTTAGATCTCCCGAAAGAGCATCCATTCATTCCGACCATCAAAGAAAACTTGAGAGAAGTCATTGGTGTGCACACATGTGACAGGAGAAGTAGCAAGACTGTCATTCACAGCCACTACCCTGATTGGCCTTTCGAAGAGGGTTTCGCCGAGGAGGATCCATTATGGAGTGCTAGCTTAAGAGAGACAAACCATGCGATCGATCAGAGGACGTTGACTGCGGTTGAAGAGTTGTTCTCATCGGATAAGAGCACTTATATCAGTATTTCTGCACACTCCGGACAGATTGCTTCTATGTTGAGAGGTGAGTGACTTGCATCAACAAGCGTCGGATCTGAAAAGCTGACTCGACACAGTCCTTGAACATAGAGCCTTTGGGCTTGGGACCGGACAGGCAATTCCTGTGCTGGTGAAGGCGGAGAAACTTCCTGGGGCAGGACCGCCGAAGAAAGATGCTCCGTGGGAGACAGTTTCGACGTGCTCCAAACCTCCACCTGCTCCGACTGCATGAGATTATGATACATACGCAGCTCCCCTTTGAACATAGATTATAGATCAGAGAATTCCGAAGGTTTGGTTTCCCATTGGTCGTATTGTTTTACTTTTGGGGTTAGTCCTCAAGATTGTGACATCTGTGGTCAGCCGCTCTCAGTCTTTATTTGCTCCGCCGCGATATATGTTCCCACTCAACACAAATCATGAGGTACAGCTGTGATATTCACTCGATTGAGCCTATGGTGTTTTGCATAATAATCACCCGACCTTGCCGATCGATGTCGCCTGGTTTCTAATCATTCCTTTGCGAATCCAGCATCTTCATATTCTACAACTGCTTTCATAATACATTACTCTTGTTTGCTTTGAGCTCCAAGACTCTGTAGATATTTGACTTTCTCTAGGGATTGCTTGTATTCAGGGTGATCTTCTCCAAAGGTGTCCCGATCCAACCTCAGCCCTTGCGAAGCAGACATCAAAGCCTCGTCAAGATTCTGCAGGTCAGTGTTAATGCCAACCGCTTGCATGTACCTTGTCAACTAAATCAGCATATGTTCATATCTCACAGCAATCGTATGCTTCAGACTCACAAGCTCGACAGCTCCTTCCCAGCAATCCCTTCCCCCTCAAAGAGCTCAATGAACGCTTTCGTCGCCTCCAGCTGAGCCTCCAAATCCGTCCTATTCCCAGCCGTAGGCCGCTCAGCAAAAGCCTTCAGAGTCTCATGCATAGCAATTCGCCTCTTCTCACCATCCTTCCCTCTCATCCCACCCATATCACAAGCCGGACAAGCACACTCAAACCCATACATCTGACTCAGCTTCTGCACCCTAACATGCCGCTGCGCTCCCGTCTCCAGCAGGTAATTCAAGCTGACCTCCTCATCGGCCCTGATATCCCGCGTAGCATGGACATTGAACTTCCCCAGCAGCTCATTGAAATTCCCCTGCGCGTTCGGCAAGCACGAATGGTTGATCCTAGCCGTCCTGGGGAACAGACACATGCCTAAATGCCGGCCAATATCAAAGGCGTTGCTGCGGAAGATACTCAACGCCTCCACGTGATCTGACAACGAATCCCTCTGGTTTCGCGGCTGCGAGAAAGCTCTCTTTCCAGAGAAGGCGCCAAGGAGTGACGATGCGGTTTTTTTGGCAGTATGTACGAGGACTATAGACCATCTCATGAGATCCAGCTCTCTATTTCGAAAAGCGCTTAATGCCATGAACGAATCTCGGTCTTTAGTGCTGAGCAGCTTGACGTCTGGGTAGAGCGTGCTGGCATCGTGGTTGCGAATGGTGAGGAGTGGCCGTTCAGAGAAGATGCGTGTCCCTCTTGGAATGAGTTTCTTTGCGAAGACGCCGAGGCCTTTGACACCTGCGGAGCGGACGTCTATCATTGATGGCTATGAGATGGTGTCGTGTGTGCTGTTTCCCGATCCATTTTGGAGGTATTGTGTACAAGCACGGAGATTGCGGGAGTTTCACCGGGCCCGCGAGGCGAGTATTTTCGAAATTATGAGATAATGAGATTTCCATGTTTTGCAGCGTTTGAAGTTTGTGAGAGGTTTTGAGATGCTGAGTTGTTTGTATTCTGATATATTTGTTGTGTTAGAAGTATGGTTGGCAGCTTATGAAGTAAACAAAAGGAGCAAGGAAACTCGTTTCGCCTCAGGCGAGAATAGGGGTCCAATGATCGCTTGATGTGATTGGCCAATTATCCCTCGGCAATCCCCAAGGAACGTCTGGTCAGGGATCACTCTCAAAAAACTCAACTCAATTCCAGTGAGTTACTGTAGAAAGTCAACTTAATCTTAAGCACAACGGTTGCTGATCACGTTGATGCAGCTAAGATTCGTTGAAGTCTCTGCTCAAAACGTAAGACCGGTATCGGATTCGGTGGAACCATTAATATTCGTCGATTAACCCCACTTTCGGTGACTCTTCAAATCCGGGGAAGCAATCATTTGATATCTCCATTGGTACTCCCATATTCAAACCGCTCAAAAAAAATCCACAATGGGGGCCTTCTACGAAACCATCCCCAAAAGCCTCATCACCTGGATCCTCGAACAAAAAGTCTTCTGGGCCGCCTCAGCACCCCTCTCCGCCTCAGGACATATCAACGTCTCGCCAAAAGGCGGCCAATACTTCGGGATAACCGACCCGCAAACATTCTGGTATGTGGACCTCACTGGTTCCGGCGTCGAAACACTTTCACATCTTCAGGAGCCCGGAAATGGCCGCATCACCATCCTCTTCAATGCATTCGAAGGTCCGCCTAAGATTGTAAGACTATGGGGATGGGGAGAAGTGCTAGAGTATGGGACAGAGAAGTACTTGGAGTTTGTGAAGAAGAACGAGGTTAAAACTATTGATGGGACGAGGGCTGTGGTGGTTGTTCATATCCATCAAGTCGGGAGCTCGTGTGGGTTTAGCATGCCGTATTATGATTTCAAGGATTTCAGACCGACGCTGAATGAGTTCTTTGAGAAGAGGGTAGCCGCTGAAAAGGCGGGGAAGAAGGACGATGGGATTGAGAAGTGAGTCTTTCGCTCATGTCCTCGCCCTTGCTCAATCCTTTCTTCTCCTAAAATGAAATCGCTGGTATTGACTGAGTTGTAGGTACTGGGCTTACAAGAACTCAGAGAGCATGGACGGACTTCCAGGCATGCGTCGTGGTGTTGAAACGGCAAAGAGGGAGAATGTCAAGCCGATCAAGAAGATGGTTGGGCCTTATGCGCTTGAAGCAAGACCACGATATAACTCTACGCGCTCGGCTGTCTCGCAGATTGTTATTGTGCTTTTGGCTTTCTTCATGGGTGCAGTTGCGCAGTATGGATGGTGGTACCTGAATCCACAGACGAAGATGTGTAAAGCTTGAGTCTTGCGAGCCTCGGGCTGAGTACATAAGAGGATGTGAAGGGGTACAATTTTTTTTCATTTTTTTTTTTGACTCAGGAATATATTATTGCTTAATGTCGTACTAGGGAGATAAACATGGCGTATGGAATCGACAAATACAATGGAAGAGCAGAGTATACTGGCACTATGGTGATAAACGATTGCGCAGGAATTCAGTCAGCATATCGGCATTGGGGAGTGGTCTCCATTTTGAATTTTATACTCCATAAAATCCGCCTCAATTGAATAGCAAGGCCAATACATACCAGCGAAAAAACACAGGCGAAGCTCAGAGCAGACATTTGTTGGAAAAGGTTCTCCTGTCCAAGAGGGTATACATGTATGATCATGATCGCTCTGGTATCTTTGTGTGCAAACAGTCTTTGCTTATAACCCACACAAACGGCTGTGTACAGATGGAACAGGGAACAATCGGAAAAAACGGCCGTTCTGACAAAGCTAGAGCACTACTCAGAGCACCTTCGCTTTGAGATTGAGGTGAATTACGGAGCCAACTTTAGCTTTCTTCATCCCAACGAGTAACTGTGCCTCAGAATAGGGAAGAGAGAATAGAGAGGGGAGCATTATTTGCATTGGTATTACACGCCCTCCACACCCTCAGAGAAATCTCAGCCTAAACCGTACATCATATCATCAATCATCCCCTCATGTCACCATACGTCCCCGAACCTCGAACTGAATTACTTTCCACCAAACCAGGAAGAGATGCCACTCTTGGCCTCTGCTGCCTTGGTCTCAATCTTCTTGTCTGCTGCATCAATCTTCGCACCGGCATCTTTTCGATATTGATCAAATTTGTTCTCGGCTTTGGCTAGCTCTGCCTTACTCTTCTCAACCTGTGGAGGACGATTAGTGATGTTCAGGTGATAGGTGGCTCAATGGATCAAGTAGCTGATGCCAGCGTTCAGGACGCCTTGAGCAGAGAATATTCCCAAGCTCCTTGAAGAGCTTTAGAAGCGAAGTGGCAAAGTACTTACTGCAGAGTCAAGTTTTGCGCCGGCCTCACTTGCCCACTTCTCACCCTCCTTCTGAGCTTCCTTGGTACGTCCTGGGATCTCCGACTTGATCTTTGCAGACGCACGAGACAGATCAGCTGGAACGGAGTCAGTTCAAGGAACTGGAAAGCACAGTACGAGATCGATAGGTACATGCCTTCGACTTGCTTCTCTGCAACCTTTGGGTTTCCACCAGCATTGTACAGGTAATAGCCAACACCACCAGCGGCGGCAAGACCGAGGTAGAGAGGCACTCTAGACTTTGGTTGGGCCATTGTTGATTATTGTGGGAGATGATTTAACGTTTATTGGGAGTGTCGAGAGTTCAGGATGTTGGATTGTGGTGTGAAGGAGAAAGTCGAGACGAAGATGCAGTTGGAGGGCGGAAGAAGAGGAGACAGGGCAACCACCGGCATTGATGTGACGGAGCAGGTGCGTTGCTGATTGGCTGGCGTGGTCGAGGAAGCTCTTCCATGCAGCTTCCCCACACCACAACAGGAAATGCACACCACGTCATAGGGAAGTCACGTCAAAGTTCCCGTGAGGAAGCTACGAGTGGCCCGGATCAACTGATGGCCCGTGGCTTTCAGCTGAAAATCGAATTGGAAATTATTGGGACCTCATGTTTGCCCACTGTGGCTGGTGAGACCCTCTTTCGTGCCTTTCGTGCCATCCTGGGCCCTGGATCCAATTCAAAGTTGGCAGATCATTTTGGTAGCTCGCCCCACGCGTCATCGACTCGCTACTCGTACGTGCGCCTGGGTCAACCTTGAGGCTTTTGGAGATTCTCCCGAGGAAGCCAGATAGCTAAACTAATCGCAAAACAGGAAACCGCTAAAGTAAGTTCATCAGCTAGGAGCGTCTAGCATTAGGCGCCTAGGTGATCGAAACGAAGGGACAACATTGTTACTGTCACTCAATTCGTTAACCGTCACCTGTTTGCATGATTCTACCTACCTAGTTGTGGATCCAGACCGATTTCCCTTTGTTACTGCGCGACAGGAACACAGCATCAACAGCTTCCAGAGCTGGAAGTCCCCTACAGAATGCTGTGATATTGGAAGGCAATGTCGATCCTACACTCTTCGACACGTCGACCCTCGCCCCTGAAGGATACCGACTACGATCATGAAATCAATCTTATCGATCATACGCGGCCAGAAAGCCCAGAGGTAACACGAAGTCGCTCTGCTGGCAGGAGGCCACTTTCTCCAGGTAAGTACCCAAAATGCAGTCCGCAGAGTATACACAGTGAGAATGGTAGACTCATCAATTTTAGGCGTTACTTCAGACTCCTCCTCCCGACGGCATAGCGACGTGCCACTTCGAAAACATACGACTCCACTGCATTTACGGGAGGAACTCACGAAGAGGAAATACTCCAAATACCAGGACCGTCGATTGGGTCAGGGAGAGGGCTCAGATCATGGGGAAGCTGAAAATGATGCCACTGACGAAATAGGCAGTGTGCAGGTAGATGGAGGGGAAGGAGAATCAGAGGAACGTGGCCGGACGAGGGACAATGTTGCAGCAAAAAAATCAAAACAAAGTACCGATTCTGCGATTGACATTCTGTACGAGAACCAACGAGGGGGTTTCTTATGCGGGATGCCCCTCTTCTCGTCCCGTGCCCTGGGGAATCTAGACCCATCACCTTGGACCAACAGTGCTCAAAAGACCAGCGCCACGAATATTACGAATGCACAGGTTCCAGACCCATCATGGGAATGGGCCTGGCCGGAATGGCATATCAATCTCACCGACGAGGTTGATGAGGACGGGTGGGAATACTCCTTCATGTTCTCCAAGAAGTTCTCGTGGCATTCAAAATCATGGTACAGCTCATTTGTTCGTCGGAGAGCCTGGACACGAAAGCGTGTTAGAAAGAGTGCTGGGTATCGAGTCAATGAGGGACACATGCTTAACTCAGACTACTTCACCATTCATCCTGCAGAATTGCGTGGTTCAAGTCGTGGATCAACAACAGACAGCCAGACAAAGCGGTATAGCACCATTTCTATATCGAAACGAGAAATGGAGGAAGGTGTTTCTGTGGAAGAGATCCAGGACATCGGAACATTGCTGAAAGCTCTTCGACTCGCCCGAATTGATCGGGAAAAGACAGAAGCTGTTGAAAGCTTCATCGAGCATGGGGGTGAAGATCTGTACTACTTGCGAGATCATATGCACGAAATCATGGGCATGTTTATATTCCAAGCCTCGCGCAGATTACTTTTGAGCCACCTGCTCCAGATCTTCAACAAAGCATCCGAGGAGAACGAAGCCACTGAAAAGGATCAGGTGGACCCAGCTAAGACGAGACGTCTGGAAAACCTGGAAGCAGCGGTGAAGCACGCTGATGAGGAAGTGAGGAAGCTAGAATTCTGGAGTGATGTCAAAGACATGGCAGAGAAGGGAGAAACTAAGGGCGCAGTGGATGAGAGTCAAGGCTGGGACCAAGGGTGGTCCGGGCTCGACAACAGTGCTCCAAAGGATGTAATATCAGACCAGAAACTCCCTGGGGCTGACAACTGTCACGAAGGCGAAGGGAACGGAACGGCTATTTTAAATGGACAGGTAAATGGAAAAGGAAAAGGCAAGGCAAAGGAATAGGTAGACTTGTGGAGCATGGCGTTTAGGTATGGAAGCCGGAGCATAGCATAAGGTAGCCGAATCTTATTTAAACATCAGAAGCGTTATCTGGGAGGGGAAATGTGATGCTTAAGAGCATGCACTAAATGACAACGACCTTTATCTAAAAGAAAACATACCAAGCGACGACAAAACGAGAGGCTCCTTACAGATGGAGAGAAGTAAAAAAGAAAAGAAAAAAGATAAATAGCAAACCACAGACTGATTGCGATGAGGCGGAAGCTGTTGAAATCCGATCGAGAGGCATCAGTCTGTTAGAAACTCTTAACCTGTAATAGTTCTATAGAGCCACGACCGTGACGTTGAACGTGGATGCTTTACTTGAAGTCTGAAATATTCCTAATAGATTATTACATGCAGCTCTAAATCGGCCTGTCTTAGCTGGAACGGAGGACTTTGAGATGGTTGTTCACCTTTGAGTCCAGTTCATCTAAAGTTGTTTTCAAACGCTTCCCTGCCATAGCTGGTTATCTGCCAGGTTGAAAGAATCGTGTGACTTTAGAGTATTAAAATAATAGATTCCATCATTTGACAGGGAAACTATTCTAAAGAAGTGGTTTTGATTCATTTTATTACCAAAATTAGGGCCGGAGAGCAGGCATATCATACGTCCACAGATCATCCACAAAGTCACGGGCGATGAGAGGAGCCAATCAAGTCCACCGGGTCATCCTCGGCTTCAGACGACGAGTTCCCAAAATATTTTGATGGTTTGCGAGGCTCAACACCAACTGAGCCGACACACGCAGAGAATGCCGACATCATAGCGAATGTCCCTGGGAAGTCGTATTGCAAACCGGGGCAGGGTCGCATTTTCTGCAAGTCTTGTCTCGCCTCCCAGGGAACCTCTATTCTTTCTATACCCGTCGTGGATCAGGAACTCTTCGACTGCGTCCCCATTATCTCAAGATGTCCCCCGTAATGAGCCCGTAGCTCAGCAGAAGCCAATATCGATCCCGAAACATGCTGCTACTCTGAGCGAAGACCAAGCTGTACTGGATAAGCGCTTCAACAGACGAAAAGCTGTATCGTCAGGCGACCAGCAGACCCTCGAAATTAAACGCGTCCCCCCAAAGAGCCGCCCCCCCAATATCTCAACGGAGGACGGAATAGCTTCTTTACAAAGCGAGCAGAGTATTGCGAAGGATGATACGCCTATGTCGAGAACAGAGAAGACGGCTCGAAAAGTGCTCTCACTGAAAGCGATCAACGACGATTCGAAGCTGTCGGCTAGCTCCTCAAGGAAAGCATACCAGACGGACAAGCAAACACAGTTACAAGCTTGGGCTCCGGACTGGCGTGCTGTGCTATCAACTCTGGTCCAGCATACACCGGAACATGGAAAATGGCTCTCAAATGCTTTGGAATTTTCGCTCTCCTCTGAGGATGCACGAAAGCTTCTCCATGGAATTGATGACTACTTTCTAGAAATTGGGGACAAGTATGGTTGTCAGATCAAATTGGGAGCTCGCGAAGATGTCAAAGTGGGAATTACGAGTTTCTCAATCTCTGGGCCTGCGAGTGCTATTAGCAAGTGTGCAGCTGAGTTCTTGAGCATCGCACCTAATACTGCCATCGCACCTTTCAAGGACAATTCCTCTATTGAGGAGGCTCCTGAAGCTCTTAAGGATGGTGAAAGATCGAAAATATATGATAGTGGAGTGCGCATCCGCAATGTCCTAGCAGATCATAATCGTCTACAATATCACCCGTCTGCTCAGGTACGACCAGAAGATATTAAAGAGCCCTCGATATGGACCCAGCAGTCATTCCTCGACTACGTTCGAAGCGTCACAAATTCTCGTATGTGGAGTCATATCAATAGATACGGATTTCGATCGCCGAATCACCATGACACAGTGAAGGCCACCATCCTCCGCGATCTCTTCAAAGATCCAAACGTTAGACCGGCAATTACAAGAGTAGCGTGTCACGAGGTGATGCAGTTTTGGATAACCGGAAACCACATAGAAGATGCCCGGATTCTCTTCGTCCACATGGAAATACTGAAACTTCGAATGGTCCCAGAAACTTTCAACATCCTGCTAGCCGGAGCCGCCAAAGCCGAAGATATACATGCCTTCCACTTCATCCTCAATCTGATGCTGAATCGAGGGATTACTCCAAATGGAAGGACGTGGATCCGTTTCATGAGTGCATTTTCAGATGTACGAATCAAACTCCACATCTTGACAGCTATGCAGAAGAAAGGTCTCCTCAACCACCCCCAAACAATGATAGAAGCAACTACCCAACTTGCCTATCCCGAAATCGAATCGTCACTTGACCAGAACCAAACACAACAGGATTTCATCGCCCACATGGACTCCCGATATGGCAACAAGTGGGTCAATAATAGCAATGCCAATCGAATAATCCATTCTCTCGGAGCCCATGGCCTGATATCTCGCTGCTGGGAATTTCTCCACTTCATGGACTCGCGGCATGTTGTACCCGAGATCTACGCTGTCCATACTATTCTCCACCACTGCAAACAAGCTACCAATCTGGCTGGTGCAGTTGAACTCCTACGCAGCCTTCCGCGGAGTATGAAATTTGAACCAGGCGAAGAAACGTTCCGCATCATGTTTGAATTAGCGTGGCGGATGCGGTCGTACAATGTTGCGAGGGTGGTGTGGCGATATGCCTGCTTGTATGGTGCTACATCCTTCCGGATGAGGCAGCGTGTTTTCCATAGCATGAAGAATGCGAGTGATATTGAGGAGCCCAAGACGAGCCGACATCGATGGGAAAAGTTTGCCGGGCCAGTGATTGTTGGCATCAATCATGTTAGAGAGCATCCTTCGCAACACCTCGAACGAATGATCCTGGAGCTCGAATTGAAAAGGCTGGAACAAAAGGCACTACAGGGCCGTCTGGACACGGGAGATGGATCTGAAGATTTGCATACATCTCAACATACTGCAGTTCTAGTAGAGAACCAGTCAGGCGGCACCACACCGATCACCAAATCGGTCGGGGGCCATCCCACAGAGTCCAGTCACAAAAAGAATGACCAGTCCGACGAACCTTTAACTGAGTCTCCTGACCTGTCCCCTGAAGGATCAAAATACACACCCATCCAACTCGAGGCATACCGCTCTTCCCCCTCATTCCAACGGCATATCCAACAACGCCAACTCCCCAAGATCCTTGCACCATGGGGTCCCTCGCAAGTCGGCCACCGCGTACCGCGCTACAAAATCTCTATCCTGCGAGAGATCATCGAAGCCGAATATGAAATGTTCAAGCACTGGCAGCCTGTGAAGCCGTTTGATGAGATGCTGACTGAGGCATTGGAGCTCGATCGTGCCTGGCAGGCGGAGGAGGGGTATGGGATGAAGCCGTTGGAGTGGTTTTTGGATGGGCGGGCGCTGAAGGTGGAAATCAGAACGAAAAGCAGGCTGTTTAAGAAATTAGAGTGGATATAGTTGGGAAGGGGGGATTGTAGGATAGTGCATATGTGTTGTGGAAATAGCTGTGTACACAAACAGTTGCCGATAATGGTGTAGGATACGTGTAGATATATCTGGTTTATAGCTCATGGTGAGCGTCAAATGTACCAATCTTCAGAACATTTCTTCAGCAATTAGGCTGAATACCAGCAAAGACCATCCATCGTTCCGTCCCTTAATAAAGACGCCGTACCTCCTGAACGAACCAAAATATCGACACAGTCATCAAACAGTACAGAACAGACATAGAAAGAAAGTATGTCTGGCAAAATCGCCCCAGACCCTGATCTCAAGTCGACCCATATCATAACACTTCTCGCTCCAAGACGTCCACTTAATCACCAACCCTATAACTAACCAACGTATCCACCTTATGGTTACTCGTACTAAAGCTCCTTAACTGGACCTTCTCCCCATTGCGAATCTCCTTCGCATCACTATCACCCCACTCCATCGGCACCTCGCTATCCGCATCCGCATACACCAGTACATTGAACGTACATTCGCCGTCGAGCTGTGGAAGGAAGGTCACGGATGCGGTGATCTGTCGAAAAATTGACTGGATCTCGGATTGGATCTCCGCTTCTGTCTTTTCTGGGGGAGGCGTGGGAGAGGATGTGCTGGGAATGTTGAGTTAGAAACTTGACTGAATATTATGGGAGAGGAGAAGGATCTATACGTACTCCGGTGCGGAGTTCTCCTTGTCGACTGCTTTTTTGGAGGATTTCTTCGAGGAGGATTTGTTGAATATTTGAACCTGTACCTCACTCATCAGCCCCTCCTTCTCGAACCTCGTATAATTATTCAACTCGCAAATTCCATCGCAGAGAGAAACTCCAAAGGTAGAAACGTACATCGAACTGCCACCGCTCAACATGTTCTCCAGTGTCTTTACTCGTTATCACAACCACCAGTTTCGAGATCTTGCCCCCCACCATCCATTTATCTAGCTGGCCCATGATCTTCTTGATATACGCTTTCACTTGGTCGTCGGAAGAGACCAGCATTGTAAGGCCATATTTCTTGACTCTGCGGTGATGTTAGGGTGTTGCTTGGGGTGGGAGAGGGGTATAACGAACGGGTTGAAGTCGTCGGCGGGGTAGACACCTCTTTGGAAGCTGTTGAGTTGTTAGTATCTGTAATTTGGCTGCGAAGGTGGCACAACTAACAGAATTGTGTTTATCGAGTATTGGAACTGCCTGCAATCAGTATTTCCATCTGGTACAACTGCTCGAATCTGCCACTTACGAACTCTGCGACGAGTCTCGATGATCCTGACTCAGTTAGGAAATGCTTCAAATCGTCGAGAATTCAGGCGTACCTTTCAAGGAAAGTTTGTGCGTCTTCGCCTTATCTTTTTCTTTTTCACCCGACATTTTGCTTGTGCTCGTGTATGATTGAATTGTTCTTTGCGGTAACGACTGCGATTTCGAAGTTCCCGTCATGGTGAACTATCAATAAATCTAGGGCGTTGCTGCAGCGACCCCCGGCTCGGCAAGCGCCACATCCCCTGCAGGAAGCTCCATAGTATGTCAGTCTCACTAAAAATAATTCTGAAGCTTCAACCATACTCAGTAGAACAGGAACACCACGACTTCAAACCTCGTACCAACAGGCCAATGCAGCGATGTCCATTGCAACTCCTCCGGCTCCCTAGCTCGCTGCGAACACACTATGCCTCCCAATTCCTCACGCAGACTACCCAGCGCGGCTTCAGCACCTCCATCGCGCGATATGCTCAACCGTCCAAACCGACGTCCGACCTCGAGCGCCGTATCCAAGCCATCCCCATATCGCGATTCCGCAATTTTTGTATCGTGGCTCACGTCGACCATGGGAAGAGCACGCTCAGTGACCGATTGCTGGAGCTGACGGGTACCATAGAGCCTGGTGGCAACAAGCAAATTCTGGATAAGCTGGATGTCGAGCGCGAGAGGGGCATTACGGTCAAGGCACAGACTTGTAGCATGTTATACAATCATGAGGGCGAGGATTACTTGCTGCATTTAGTGGACACGCCCGGACATGTGGACTTTAGAGCTGAGGTCTCAAGATCGTATGCTAGCTGTGGAGGAGCGCTATTGCTGGTCGATGCAAGTCAGGGTGTGCAGGCCCAGACGGTGGCCAATTTCTACTTGGCTTTCTCACAAGGACTGGTTCTGGTACCGGTTATCAATAAGGTGGATTTACCGTCTGCGGACTCGCCGAGAGCATTGGAGCAGATGGAGACAGCATTTGAGCTGAAACCTGAGAATGCAGTCCTGGTGTCTGCGAAGACGGGATTGAATGTTGGAGATATCCTGCCGAATGTGATTAGGCAGGTACCTTGTCCGGTTGGGGATCATAAGAAGCCTCTGAGACTGTTGCTGGTAGACTCGTGGTACGACAATTATAAGGGGGTAATTTTGCTTGTGCGGATCTTTGATGGGCAGATTAAGGCCGGTGACCAGGTAGTGTCTTTTGCTACTGGGCTGAAGTATTTTGTTGGTGAGGTGGGGATCATGTATCCTGACCAGACACCGCAGAATGTGATACGTGCTGGTCAAGTGGGATACATATACTTCAACCCCGGTATGAAGAAGAGTCAGGAGGCTTTGAGTGGAGATACGTTCACGACTGTAGGCTCAGAACATCTCGTTGAGCCATACCCGGGATTCGAGGAACCGAAGTCTATGGTGTTCGTCTCGGCTTTCCCTGTTGATCAGAGTGACCATGGGCATCTGGAGGACTCTATCAATCAGATTGTCTTGAATGACAGGAGTGTTACTCTGCAAAAAGAGTCCTCCGAAGCTTTGGGTGCCGGCTGGAGGCTGGGATTTCTGGGTACGCTTCACTGTTCTGTCTTTGAAGACCGTCTACGACAGGAACATGGAGCCAGTATCATTATCACGCCGCCTACTGTACCCTTCAAGGTCATCTGGACTGATGGACGGGAAGAGATCATACAGTCACCAACAAACTTCCCGGACACAGATTCAATGAGCCAGAAGATAGCAGAACTACAGGAACCCTATGTCTCGGCTACAATCACTCTCCCCGAAGAGTACTTGGGTAAAGTGATCGAGCTTTGCGAGGCCAACCGTGGCGAGCAGAAAGAGTTGAATTTCTTTACTGCTACCCAAGTCATTTTGAAATATGACTTGCCCCTCTCACAGCTAGTGGATGATTTCTTCGGCAAGCTGAAGGGCGGCACAAAAGGTTATGCAAGTCTCGACTACGAAGACGCAGGATTTAGACGCAGCAACATCGTCAAAATGCAACTCCTAGTCAACAAGGAACCCGTCGATGCGGTAGCCCGAGTAGTCCATAGCACACAAGTTGAGAGACTGGGACGACTCTGGGTGAAAAAGTTCAAGGAGCACGTTGACAGACAGATGTTTGAGGTCATCATACAAGCCACATCCGGACGTAGGATCGTGGCCAGAGAAACAATTAAGCCGTTCCGGAAAGATGTCTTGCAGAAGCTCCATGCCGCGGATATTGGCCGCAAAAGGAAGTTGCTTGATAAACAAAAGGAAGGCAGGAAGAAGCTGAAAGCTGTTGGAAATATTACGATCGATCATAAGGCTTTCCAGAAATTCTTGGCTAAGTAGTGTAGGATATATGTACAAAATTATGTGGAATATACCCTTGTCATCTTCAGCTATTTGCGAGTCGCCGTTGTGCACATAAACCTACTCTGGCCTGCTCAGCTACTTGCCAATGATCTGACCTCTACCATTTCTTCTACTTGACCTGAATACCTCAGAACCCCAACCTCTGGGGGGTGGCTGGAGAAGCAGTCAGATGTGTCGTATGATGAGATCCAGACTATTCTCTTTTGAACTACTCTGGGGTTTCGAAATGCAGACAGTGGGGAGCTTGACTTGAAAATTATAGAGCGGAAGATGAAAAGGTTCTCTGAGAATTCTCGTGTGGATGCACACTTCGGGAATGAGGAGCATTTCGAGGATAACGTCTCAAGATCATTGCACATTCTCAGGTCTTCAACACAAAGTTTATCTTCATTGTATGGGGCTTTCAATCCATTCAAGAAATCCACACCTCGAAATGGAAGCCTCCATTCTGTAGCCCACAACAGTCTGCCAGCTCCACGTCTTTCCCTTCTCGTGTTGCCATCTTCTGCATTGCACCATGCAGCTTCAGGATGGCCAGCTCAAAATCTTGCGAGAATTCAGGCTGCCCGGTAACTGTCAGATGTCGAAGCCTTGTCAGGCTCCCAATGGATGATTGAGATAAGACGGTTTCACCGCCCGTACCAAAATCATTGAAATGGTATACGAAGAACGAGTGATCATGGTGGCATCGTGGAGCCCAAGGTCGTGCTCCGCCCTCGAATTGGGCGCGTAACTGGAATTCTTCTCGGAGAATTAGATAACGCGGCACTGGGAAAACGAGCTGGCCAGGGTATGTGGGGACGAGATTCAGCGTCAGGCTGGACAACGGTACTTGTGCCGCGATGATCATGTCAAATATTGGTTCCAACAATTGCGTCTCATAAGCTTTGAGGGTGACTTCCAAAATTGACAGACGGTTTAAGAGGGACCGACTTGTCGTGAGGATCAGGGAGCAAAGCTCGGGTCGTGGGAAAGTAATCCGTGGGATTTGGAACAGATAGTTGATCGTCTCTGCAAGAACTTGGTGGCTGGCAAACATGAATCCACGAGATGCATGGTCGAATGGAATCATGTACTTTTCAGGCTTTCCTTCGGCAGATTGAAAACGTTTATTGGAGAACAGGTGTGCATAAATCTCGAGGCGAATTTCGAGCGGCAGGCGAAAGAATCCTGAAATTTGACAAGTGTTCGAGGCCATATCTGACATTGGAATTTGATCCTTCGACTTGTGGGAGAGGCGACTTCTTCGAAAGATTGGAATGATGCTGTCCATCTTTAGGGAAATGTGACTGCCTAGAATTCGAAGTTCTCCTCAAGCTGCTGATGTTCTAGCAAGCTTAGAATCATGTGGCCATGGTCTAAGTGATATAGATCTTGATTCGAGGGCCGGATATGCAAGAGTCTAGTTACGAGGCAGTCAAAGTCAGATTAAGCCGATGGTCCTGTACAAAGAAAACGTCCCCTACACGAAGCCTGAGGAGTACGCGAGACTGACCAAATTAGGCAGGTGGGGTGGTTGCAGTCACATGCTGCAGAAAGAACATTGATCAAGAAGTGGAAGACTAATTACCTAGTACAAGTGCCTACAGTAGAATTCAAACCAAATTCTCGAATAAGTTCAGCAAGTCTAAAAACATATATGATACAATATCGTCAGTGGTTAGCGGAGAATTTGTTAGCTCCATTGTTGGCAGCGGGGCTCGCTTAACCACCGCCACCATAACAACAATAACGACTGCTGGCATTAACGTTCCTCCAATGATGTTGATACCAGTTCTGAGTCCACAAGCTGTGGTAAATGATCAGAAGATGAACATCAGATCGTACTCTGGCGGGGATAAAAAGCAATCCTTGGCAGGTCTGAAGTGCTTTTCTCTCGCGAAGAATGAGATTCAAAGTAACCAATCAAGCAATCGGCCACAGGTTACTCGACGCAATCCGACGCAAAATGCGACACGAGATGCGACCTCATGCCATTCACGGTCACTAATTCAAGTTACAACGTATGTCCATTGCTAACTTGCAAAGTATGATATATTACTTCTAGTGCCACGTATGTTGCGGGACTGTAAGATCTGGGCAGTAGCAAAGTACTGTCCGAAATCTCGAATCACACATTGACCTTGCCCGGAATTCAGATTCACACAGATATCAGATCAGAGGAGCATATGAGATAATACCAATGCTTGAGAGCAGCTAGAACCGGGGACAGCGACTATTTCTCGTATGAATTACACCCAAAATCATTGTATATACTCTACGAAATACATATCGGACATTACACATATCTCATAACACATTGATCATTCGACCAAACTGTTCCATCCTCAGTACCCAAACATAAACCTATATTGTCTAGATTCCAAAACCCATACCCCGTGTATGCCCCACTTAATCATATCATCAGTTGAATACCTTCTTCATCGACGAGAAGAGCGATGTAAGCGCGCCTTTGGGCTTCTCCCTCTCTCGCTCTTTCTCTTTCTCACGCCTGTGGCGATGGCGGTGCACTCTTTCCTTACTTCGAACACCCTCACCATCTCGCGGTTTCTCCACATCCTTACCTTTATCAGCACTACCTTCCGAGGCTTTGACACCACTAGCCTCAGAGGTCTTCTCCAATGCTTCCATCTCAGCCCTCCTCAGTCTGCGCTCTTCACGCCTAAGTCTCCGCTCTTCGTCTTCTTTCTCTTGAAGTTTTCTAGCGTCCTCAGCAACTTGTGCTCGAGCAATGGCCATAGCTTTCTCGGACTCTCTCCTAGATTTCCGAGCCTTCCTCTCTTCTTCTGCCCTGTCATTTTCCTCCTTCTCTCTACGGTGCGATCTTGTGTGATGACTAGTTGTCTCTCGTCGAGAGAGTTTTGGCCGTTCATGATCCATGGAGAACCGAGGTCGGTCAATGATTGGTGCCTTGACCTTCTCTACCACTTCTTTGACATGTGACTTATCAGTAGCAACGAAGGGGCTCTTGACAATGCTTACGCCCTTCAGGCCCATGAGATTTGGCTTTTTGTCACCATCTGCAGCAGATCTACCACTGCTATATCTTCGGGACGATGACATGCGTCTGGGGATAGCTGGTGTTGGATCTTGCTCTTCAATCACGGCGTTCTCGGAAGGACCAGACTTCAACAACTTCGCCTCTGCTTCTCTGAGCTTGGCACGCTTCTCCTCTTTTCGTTTGTCATGGGCGGCTTGCTCCTCAGGAGTTCGATCTTTGCGATGCCGATGAGAACCAGTACTTCCAGTACTCACCCCACTGTCATGACGGGTTGGCTTTGCAGATCTCGGGGATGTCTTGGGAGAAGATGAGGACTTCGGCGCAGGTTCGGTCTCGCGGCGCTTGTGATGTGGTCGTTCCTCACGAGGTACATCTTTGCTAGAGCTACTGTAGTGACCTGATCGCGAATGTCTTGAGGATCGATGTCTACGTTTGTCTTTGTCGGATTTTGGAGAGGACGGCGTCTCCCCGGGCCCTGGCTCCTCTTCAACTCCAGGGAGTTGTTCAGGTTCTTCAACAATGGCTTTGTCGGTTACCGGTTTTTCGTCAGAAAGTACCTCAGCTGCTATGGCTCCGACAGCTATGGCGGCTGCTGCGTCCGCCGCAATAGGCAAGGCATCGTCCAGGGTGGGACTGTCTTTGCCTCCGTCGCCTCCTTCATCGACGACTTCTTTGCTGGCTTCGTCCTGAGGTGGGGATGGATTGTCATTCTCGGGCTCGGCCTGTGATTGTTAGTGAACAATATTTAAGTGGTAAAAGTGGCATACGACTTTGACCTCCTCAATCATTGTCTCTTGTTCAAGTTCTTTCGTTTCACCAGCAGCTGCCTCCTGTTCAACAGCGGATTCATCCTAAGAACAGTTAGTCATCGACGGCTCTCATAAGACCAGAGGTTCTTGGTGTGCATACTAGCTTCGGCACTTCTTCCACAATTTCAGGGGTACTATCAGCCACTTGTGCTGCTTCCTCCTTGGTCTCATCCACATACCCAGAGGTATCAGTAGGCTCTGACTCGGGTTCGGGGACTTTGGACTCTTCCGGCGGTGCCTATGAAAAGGTTATGGAACATAATCAGATCTCTGGAAAGGAGGTGATTTACATCTTGAGCAGGTTCGGGGCTTTCCAAGACAGATTCAGGCTCCTTGGTTTCTTCTAAGGAAGGCTCAGACTGCGGTTCCTATACAAAAGTCAGCTTGAAGTTCTGTTCTCAAACAATGACATGTTTCCTCCATCCAGGCACGGTAGTGAGTGGTGAGGATTAGCCGCACCTCTTTCTCTACTTCATCGACTTCTGGGGAACTGTCCACGACAGCTTTAAGCTCTTCCACGTTATCTCCAAGTAATTCAGCAACGGGCTCTTGTTCCTCCTATGTGAAATTAGTAGTTGACGTAGACTTTGAATATCAATAAGTCATCTTGTAACGTACCTCTTTTGCCACTTCGGCGACATCAGGGGAACTTTCCACCGCAGCTTCGGTCTCCTTGGACTCTTCTTCCGCTGGTATAACAGTAGGTGTTTGTTCCTCCTTAAAAGTGTTAGTTTACGCTCTAAATTGTCTTATCGAAGGCCTTTATATACCTCTTTCATTTCCTCAACGACTTCTGGAACACTTTCAACCGTCTCATCGGTGTCCTTTGTATCTTCAGCAACAGGGAGCTGGCTTTCAGATTCGCCTTCGACCTCTTTGGTATCACTCAGTCCATCGACTGCTTCGGACGGCGGGGGTCCACTCAGGGCACTGTCATCAGGAGTTGCAGCTTCTGGTTCGGCCTGAATGTCAGGTTAGTGGTGCTCAGATAGCAATTGTTCAAGTGAATTGACTTCATGAGTTCGAAATTGAGGGTCACAAAAACATACCTGTTGAGTCTCTTCAGTAGTGGTCTCAGCCTGGCGAACAAAGCTAGTTGGATTCAACACCTTGTGGCATCCCAGGGTGACATCATATTCGCCATAGGGACGATGAGATTTCAAATGCCTTACCACTTTGACCTTTTCAGCAGCTGTTTCAGTAATCTCGGGTTGGAGCTGAATCAAGATATGTTAGCTCAGCTCTATTGTGGCGCAACAAGGCTGCCATGAAGACTTCACCAATGCTATGAGTGTCTTACCTCTTTTGTCTCATCGATAGTCGGCTCACTTGCGTCCAATTCGGGCTGTAAGGGATGTTAGCAAGACTCGTGGTATCGTGGAAGGTAGTATGTCGTATAATTATTCTCAAAGGAACACAGGTAGGTGAATTTGGCTTACCTCCTTGCTTTTTTCAACAACAGTCGTCTCTTTTACATCCTCCATAGCAGCTGAATTGGAAGCATCTTCGGGCTTGCGATCATCCTCTTTCAGGTCATCGGCAACAGTCTCGATGGGAGATGGGGCGACTTTGGTCTCCTCAGCTGATAGCGCAGAGGGCTCGGGAGGACCTTCTTCTTTGGTCTCCTCTGCGATAGTTTCGGAAGGCTCAGAAGGAGTCTCTTCATTTGAACCATCTGCTAAGGTCTCCGAAGACTCGAGAGCCATATCTTCTTTCGATTCGCTCCCTCCGGATACCTCTTCACATGGGTCAGGGGCATCGATAGAAGTCTCCGAAATAACAGGCGTTTCTTGGACATCTTTGGACTCTCCTTCGTGGGTTGCAGTGGCATCACTTGAATCTTCAATTGAAGAAGTCGTCGGCTCGCCAGTCGCCGCTGGCTCATCTTTGGTGTCATCAACAGTTGTCAAAGATTCGTCGGAGGCAGTACTTTCGTCCTTCACTTCGTCGAGCACTACACCCGGCGCTTGCTCCTCACTTTCGGGTTTTTTGGCGGAACTATCAACTAAGGTGGTTTCACTGTCTGCCACAACGGCGTCCGGCGTCGAATCCACGACTGTCTCAGCTTCAGGTGTACTTGCAGGCTCGGCTACTGGCCCACTAGAATCTCCCGACTGCGCGTCTTTCTCTTCGACCTTATTTTCAGAGACAGGATCATCCACAGGCTTGCTTTCGGTCGAGACATCACTGCTTTCCACCTCGGCAGACTTCGGCGACTCAACAACTTCCTTTTCAGCGGCGTTTTCGATTGCTAGTTCCTCTATCTCTTGACTGGACCCAGACGCCTCAGCCTCAGTTGAGGACTTAGCTTCTGATTCGTCTTCGAGGGAGGCGGCGGCTTGACCTGGCTGATCAGTCGAAGCAACTTCGGTTTCTTTGGGATCTTCGTGGCTATTGGTCGAGTCCAAAACTTGATTTTCGGCAGCCAGGTCGAATGGAGCGCTTTCTCGGTCTTCTTTAGTTTCATCAGAGATCGGTAAAGCATCGCCATCATCTGTGGGCTGCTCGGAATCGGCTGGGCTGGCGTCTTCTTCTTCGACCTCCTCAGCCTACGTTAAGTTAGCTTGGGCACCCATCTTAAGAATCGGTCCACAACTTACTGTGCCCTCAGGTCCAGCTGGTAGTGATTCTGGGGTAGACTGAGCTTCGACCTCTTGTATCTCATCGGCGGAAGAGCTTGGTGGCGCCTGTTCTTCATCACCGTTTTCCGTGGCCTATGGGTACGTTAGGATCGTTAGTCACCAGGAAATCGAGTCCCATATATCTTACCTGGACCTCTGGACTAGGAATATCAGGTGTCACTTCTTTGTCATCAGAATTTGGATCCCCGACCTCTGCGACCAAAGGTGTTTCGTCACTTGGCGCTTCGGGCGCTTCGGGCTGAGCATCCTCAGTCTATGTGATGTCAGTTGACAATTTCTTTTATACTTAGGCGACTTCTGAAGAGTATCCCGAGAGCTGTGAGCCAGAATAAAAACAGCCCAAACAGAGAATGGGATGGGACCGGTCTAAAATATACTACTTCAACGGGCCTAGAAGGAAATTCTGGTACATACCACCTCAACTGGAGTTGAATCCACATTTTCTGTGGAAGTTGAACTTGATTCACTGGCCTTCAGCTCATCAGAGGCTGTCGTTTGCTCTTCTGGCTTTGACTCCTCAACCTACACACGTCAGCTGCCAAACTTACCAAATTTATGCAGAACATGAGCGTACAGTAGGTTCCAGGGAGACATCACTGTCTCGTGTGGTTGTAGTCTCCTCAACAATAGGCGCTGACTCCTCTTGAACAGTAGGCTCAGAGACTTCTGGCTCACTAGGCTGTGGCAAAGTCGACACATCCACCTCCTCTTTGTCATCATTTGACGGAGAAGAGTTGGCCCTATCAACAACAGATGCTGTCAAGTCATCCACCTCTTTTACACCCTCACTAGGCTCCGCATTTGGCTCCGAGTGTTTAGGCGACTCGTCTAACGTATCTGCCGAGGATTCATCATTTTTACTATCGGCTTCGGTAGCAACAGTCTCGGCATCTGCCAAAGCTGGCTCTTCTGTCGCTTCTTCAACCTACACGAGAGTCAGTTCCGAGGTGTAGCGAGAAGGGCATTAATGCAATGATCGGAAACATCGAGACTTTTGGGTGATAAACAATATTTTATGGCGGTGGATTAGAGTGACCATCGTAAGTATTGTATTCTAAGTCCACTACCTACTCAGGTGTGGAAAGTGGACCAAGAATTTACTTACTAGTGGAGCTGGGCTGTCTTCAGTCGAAGGCTCTGGCGTTGACTGAGATTCAGGTTCAGACGTCTCCTCAACCTGGCAAAGTCAGTCCAAAGCTTCGAGCAATGTTGCACACCAAGGTAACGAATTTCAAATATACGTCAGAGAAAAGCCTTACCGATGGCGACGACTCTTCTTCCGAAGGCTTTGAGGTCTCGTCGGTCTAGTAATTGGACAAGTTAGTAACATAATTGGCGACATGACCAGGAGGCGCATGACAGGAGACTTGAACTCGAGAGATTTGAACGAGAGACAAGCTTACAATTTCTTCACTTGGCTCTGGCTCGCTGACGGGTCCATCCTCAACCTTCTCAACATTAGTCTCGCTGCTCTGGAAGGCATTCAAATGAGGGCAGGTCCGACAAAGGTCATTCGAGGAGACCTAGCCATGTCGAATTGTCGAGCACAACACCACAATGTCATGTAGAAGAAGAGAGTAGATATTCACTCACAGCGATGGGACCTTCTTCGGCAACTGGTTCAAGTACCTCGACCGCCTGTCTTAATGTCAGTAAATTTTCGTGCCAAAGTACTTGCGAACGACTCGTATTTTCGATCTTCGAGCACAAGGGAAGCTTACAGGCTTAGCAACTGCTTCCTCTTCGGTAGGACTAGGCGCTGGCTCACTCACGCCATCGGGGCTATCAGCTGTCTGTTGTATGTTAGCTGTGAAATTTACTACTTCACAGACAATGATGGCGTTTCCACAAAATTGGCCCCAGCTACTCACAGGTTCTGACTCTGTGGTTGGAGAAGTGGCCTCATCGGAAGCCAGTTGTGAAGAATCTTCTTCCTCCTGAAAGATTTTAGCTCAATATATATGGGTTTACATTTTGTGTAGTTGGAATGTGACTTACCAGTGGTTTCAGCTCCGCCACAGGAACTTCATCGGCAGCAGGATTAGGGTTATCACCATCCTATGACATGTTACTCCCGGTTCATTGTCGGAGGTCATGGTATGACACCGGGATCAGCTCCATATCGGAGCATAGAGCAACTGGCCTCGGGCACAAGTTGCGGAAAGAGGTGGAAACAAATGGAGAGTGACTTACTGCTGCACTAGAATCGGCTTCCGAGGCCTCCTCTATGGCAGCTGGTGTGTCTTCAACCTAAATTGATATTGATCAGTATAAATCACGTCCACGATGATTGATAATAATGAAGTTTACAAGCGGCATGCTGTCTTAGGAACACTCACCACTGGCACTGAACTAGGCTCTTCAGTTATTGGATCGGACACGGGCACTGTCTCTTCCTGTACGGAGATTAGCATCTTCGACGAAATTTTGCTCGAATACACTTACAGTCGACGTGGCATTATCCTCTACGGCCGGCGACTCCTCAGTCTTGACTAGGTCAGCAAAAGCTCTGAGTAGCGTCGCGAAAGAAACATTGGATATGGAACTTACAACTGACACGGCGGCGGCAGTTTCTTCTGTTACAGGAGCTGGTACATCCACGTCCTGGACAGAAGTCAAAATCTTGGTCATAAGCCACGAACCGACCTTGATCCAAACCAGACTTACCTCGGGAACCGAGCTGGACTCCTCAGTGGTAGGGGCAGTCGACTCTTCGGCCTAGACTTTATTAGAGATCAAATTATCATCGAAATCCATATACTCGCTGGACACGTACCACAGCTGCAGGCACCGGTTCCTCTTCTACCTGGGATGGCGTATCATCAACCTATAAACAGTCAACAACAAAACTTGCTTGACGCGATACTCGATCAAGGCATACCACGGGCGCAGGAGCAGTTTCTTCATCAGCATTGGCGGGTGTATCGTCAACCTAGAGACAGCCAGTGTTAGACTATCAGGCGAAAGGACGCCTAGGAAAGGATATCGATCATGACTTACCACTGGTACAATCTCTTCAGTTGTCGTTGTTGTCTCCTCAACCTGTCCAAGTCAGAACACAGAATTTCCTCCGTCAAATTTGAACTTACGGCGGCACTTTCTCCAACAGCTGGAGCTGGCGGCTCTTCGACCTAAGCAAGGTCAGCAAAGTCCGTGTCTTGAGTCTCAGGTAGATTATGGTGTATACCAAGTCAAGACTTACCACTGGTGACAGCGTCTCTTCAACGGCTGGAGCGGGAGTCTCATCTACCTGTGAAACCATCAGCACTAAATTCTAATCTTGAGATTGAATTTTTTTCAAAAACATCCTTGTGAGGCAAGAAAGCTTACCACAGGCTCCGAAATCTTCTCTTCCTCGATATCAGTAGAAGCGGCCTCAACCTAGAAGAGTATTAGCCATCGAAGTTCCGCGATATCTCGCGAGCTGTAGAAGTGAAGTGACAGCAGAAACTTGAAAAACATCACATACTACTGGCTCAGCGACAGTCTCCTCAACTGGAGCCGGGATATCATCAATCTGGTGTCTGGTAAGCATACGTGAATGTCATTTTTTGCGTTTCGAGACTTCAACTTACCACTGGCTCTGGGCTTGCCTCTACAGGAGCCGGTGTCTCGTCCTTCCTGATATTAGATTTATGAAACATGTTGAGCAAGAGGGGCTCACCACTGGCGCTTCACTAGCGGGCTCATCCGAACTTGGTAATGGATCCGATGGTTTGGATTCAACTACGGCCTCTTTCGTCTCGACTTCAGAGCCCTCCAAAGCTGGGGCTGCATCTGGACTCTGCTCAAGCTCTGGTAATGGGCTGGAGTCCGAAGAAGGCGGGCTATCAACGGGACTGGGTTCGCCCTCACCGGGGCTGTTCGGAGGCGACTCATCTGATGGTGGAAGTGTCATATCACTGGCGACGGCTGCCGCTACACCGACCACAGCTAAACCAGCCAAAGCTTTGCCTGCTTTCTCTTTTCCTTTGCCACCTTTCTTGTCCTTCTTCCCCTTGCCGCCCTTCTCTTGCTTTGATTCCTTGACTTCCTTTACTTCCTTCTCGGCAATAGGTTCGGGCTCCCAGGAATGGTCTGCTTTTTTGCCCTTCTTTCCTTTCTTGCCAGATTTCGGTGTCTCTTCTTCAACCTCGATTGGCTTCTCAGGTTCGGGCTCCTTGTCGGCTTGTTTGGACTTTTTGTCCTGCTTCTTGTCTTTCTTAGACTCCTTTCCTTTCTTTCCAGATTTGGGCAAGTTCTCATCAACTTTCTCGACCTCAACGAACTTTTCAGGCTCGGCTTCCTTTTCGAGCTGTTTGGCCTTCTTGTCCTGTTTCTTATCCTTCTTGGTTTCCTTTTTCGATTGTTTGTTATTCTTCCCTTTAGGTTTGAATTCAGGAGCAGGTGGAGCTGTATCGTCAGCGAAACGAACGCTGCTAGGGCTGGTCGGTCGTGATGCATCCGTCGAGCCGGAAACCTCCTTAGGCTCTAAGCTCTGTTCCTGAGCATCATAATCCTGGGTAGGAGGATCAGGGGCAGCTGGCGGCACATTGGAAACGTTTTCAGATCCGTTCTCAATGATCTCCACTGTGACAGGCTGGGTTATGCTGGTTTCCCCAGCAATCGGGGTCCCGCCACCTTCGTCATGTTTTGATTCTCCCCCACCATCCATAGTGCTCTGCCCCTCGCTGTCTCCTTCAAGCCCAGCTGTCATTTCGTGACCAGGATTGTCGTTGTTGTAATCATCTTCTTCTATTGATTCCTCGTCCGAGTCGTCTGAGCAACCACAAATTAGCTTTTTGGTTTCCCATGTGCAACTTCGTTTGAGATTGTTGATCCTTGCTCAATGCTGCAATGCATGTGGATATAAATATTTCCCGAGCACATGGATCACCTAGATCACAATCAAGAGGGACAATCGACTGATAACTCACTTTCCACTTGATATGCAAAAGGGCTACCTTCTTGGCACTTCGCGAGCAACGCAAGGTCTTTCTCTGTGCCAGTAAAGACTTGAGGTTCTCCGTACCTTGCCTGCTGCACTTCAAATCTTTGAGGTGCTTGGAGTTCGTACTTCTGAGTTTGAAGCTCGAATTTTTGGGTTTGTACTTCGTACTGTTCCGTCTGAATCGAAGACGGGTCATGAACTTGCGTCCTGTAAGGACATACTGTGATGGAAGGCTCTTCCATGCTCGAGAGCACACCTCGTTTAGAGACGATCGAGAAGCTTCACTCGGAACGTATTGGGAGTCCCTCTTATTCTCCTTTCGCCATGTCAAAACAATTCTCGGCAATATGCGGGTACCCAATATCGGAGATTTTAAGGTCGAGTTATCGCTGCGCACACAGCGTCGGCCCAAACAAAGTTAAGTGGAAGGTTGGGTTGCAATGAGAAAAAATACGAGAGGAGAGAAGTGATTATCATAAATGAGAAAGACAATGAAGGATCTATCTGATAGAATAGTAGGAATCGAGGAACAGAGAAAGCTTTGCCATTGGCACTTAACACGAACAGTGAGAGAGAGGACTCGACATAATCCGACCCACGTTCGATCGCGGGACACCCCACGAGAGAATTAATCGACAGGCCAAATGATCAATATCGTGCTCGATGTCCATTGGAGCAGAGAAAAGACTGGCGCCACGTCGCATGCTCTTGCACTGATCGGACGCTGCAGCAGTCGACGATATCGCAACACATCCAATGCGGCCCAACGGGCAACGGGGCCAACACACATCACATCAATTGGGTTATCCGGACAGGAAGGCAAAGTTCTCGACTTGCTGGAATTGGCTGCCAGCATGCAAGCCCAGGCTGGCCTGCGGGAGCGGGAGGCAAGGACTGCCCTTTGACGGCCAGGAACCGGCGAGCCAGTAGGAGGCATATCGAAGAATATCCACCCAACAACTGCCTAGCACGATGCAGAGCCATGGTTGTCATGTCCTGTCCCTCCCTCGCAGCGGGTTGCGTGGGTGCACCGTGCAACGTGTTCGCCTTGTATGCCTCGCCGATAGAAGCCAGTGATGCCCGATCGCTCTATGTCATTCGCTGGATGGAGCATTGGAGGCAGAGCGTGGGTTGCATCGACAGAAGCATTCTTCTAATGTTAAGCATCAGTGTGGGGATTTTTTTGGGGACATGGAATGAATCGCAGTCACGGTGCTGTGTTGTCCCGCGACTTTTTCTTTACAGTATGGCATGGCATGCCATGCCAGCATGCTTCAGGGGGTCATTTAGCGAGGTCCTGACGACGCCAAAAAAAAAAACACACCTCCTTTGAGCCGAACTTCTGGCGAGCTTCTGTTACAGCTCTTGGAATCGGTTTTGGATTATGTAATAGTATATTACGATGTGTTATCTAAAGAGGAACAGCGGCAAGGGTACTGTGTGTCTGAAAGTGAGCGGAGGGTTTGTCGCGCTGGCTGCTACTCAGGCCCAGTCAATGTCCTACTGTACATCTTGCTAAATAAACGCAGGAAAGCGACCCGAGTCAGATCAGATCATGGATTCCAACATAACGAGGAAGCCCTCCCTCTCCTCTTCGGTCCGAGTCCGGCCAACGAGTCCAGCCAACGATCTCCCCCAGAGCAACGAAGTCTCTCATTCATCGTTTAAGCTGTCAGAATGCCAACCATAACTTGTTTCAGCAATGGTGGACCATAGCCAGATTCCAATAGAAACTAACTAATCAAAGGCACTGATGTCAGCCTCAACTTAAAAGATCTACTTACCCTCTTTGCCTCGCTCCACCTACATTAGGTCCCGGGTCATGCATCTGGCGGTGTGCCTCACGTGGCACAAACGTCTGGCTGGACACATGTACATAATCAGATGACAATGAGGTTGCTTGTGAATCTTGTCGGTGTAATAAGGTATTCTCGTATTGAAAGATGTACAGCAGCAAATCCAAAACGCCGGCTCCCAAGGTGGGTCAATAATCTGAAAGAACGCAGTTGTGGAATCCCAACGCAATAACCCCAACCCCTCAGCAACATGCAGGTTCCAGATATAACGCAGATGTCGTGCGTTGTGTGAACGAAAAGCGGTGACTGCAGTCTCGTCACAATTACATAGCCATCTCAGCTTGTAGCTTCCGAAGTTCTTCCTCTTCGTCTTCCTCCTCTGCGTGTGCTTTACCTTTGACTAAAAGTGATGTGAGCGAGCGATCCAAAGTATAGGATAGGGTAGCTTACGTTCTCCATTCGCGGCTGCTGGTAATCTATGGACCTCATCCGACACAGGCACAGTTCCAGTCTTCAGCATCTTATTATCAAGTTGCTCTTGCTCCAGCTCAGCAAGCTCGTCGTCCAACTCCGCCTCGTCGATCGGTTCGCCTATGGGAGCGCTGGTGATAGCTTGAGCGATCTCCTCGCCCAAGGCATGCTGCTCTCTCAATTTCTCCCTAGAATCAGAAGGTCAGCATTTTGGTTCCAATTCCCGAGGATTGCCGTTGTAACATACATTGTCTCGTCAACCTTATCGATGTTAAGCTTGCCATGAATTTGTTGCATAGCCTCTCCTGCACGTTCCATAGCAGCAAGAGTCTCCCTATTAATATTCGCCGCCTCGATCGAGTATATTTGCTGCTCCAGTGTCGCTACCTGGGCAGTCGTTTGTTCGAGAGTATGCTCATGTTGCTTCTTTCGTCGAAGCGCAGCCTTTGCAGCTACATGAAAGTATTAGTAGAAGCTCAATACAAGTTCTTTTGATCTTTGGACCAGCTTCGGCTCTATCTTCGCAATCTTCCAGATGGGCCATGCCGCGGCGGGGGCGACTACGTACCGTTCTTGTTCGTGCTCACGTTCTTCCGGGCAATAGCATCCTGTTCATCCATTTGATTCTGCAGATGCCTCTCCCGCTTCTGTAGCATCTCCAGCTGTGATCTTAAACCGAGGATGGCATTCTTTGGCGTATCCTTTCTCTTCTGGGCACTCTGCCCGCCAAACCAACCCCACACTCCAGACATCTTGTATTAGGTAGTTTTGCTGCCCTTAAAATCGGTATCAACGGACCGCCCAGTCCCAAGATACGCTTTTGACTTCTTCTGCTGATACTCGAATGCGGGCAGGGGCTAGGACAGCCCTCTCTGATCCAAATTCGCTATCGGAAGGTTGGAGGTAGTGGGGCAGTCTGGTTAGACAAAGAGGCTTCGCAGAGCGTCGCTGAGAGTAAGAGCACAAGGTTTCGTATCTGAAGTGTCCACGGTTTGGCAAATGATCGAGTTGTTTCGTGACGCGGACCCTAGGTACGATATTTTGTCTTGTTCTCGTTGCCTGTATCATGAGTGACCAGAGATTCGGCGATGACGAGCTAGTCCGCCTATCGCTGATTAAGGCCTAGCGCTAATTATTGGCACGTGGTCGGCAAATCGTGACTTCACTCCCTTTGGGTTGTTACATGCCTACCTCACCTAGCTCTCTCTGAAGAGTTTAGAATAGCTTCACTTTGTCAGAGCGGCCTTGATATGAAAGTATTCTGCTCTATCAAGAAATGGCTGGGGTTCATAATGGGCCAATCGCCACAAAATTGAGCCTACTTTCTGACCTCGGAAGATATTCTCTTGGTTCGAAAGTTCGTTTCTTAGGATGGTAAGCCTTCGTTTATTTCTTAACCCTCTGTCAATTTGGGAGTTTCAAGTTGGCAGTAATGAGATTATGCCTTGATATCGCTCCCCGTATGGAAAATTTGTGGTAGAGCCCAGGCCGTCATTCCCCCAACTCTACGTGGCCAAATCCTACACCATGTATTCATTTTATGCAAGGTCTCAATACCCCAAGATCTTGTATGAATTGGGTTATTTTGAATTGGCTGGGCTCACATTATACAGTGTCACAAATTACTCGACAAAAACAGCAACACTGACGCTGGAACACAACCACCCACTAGGAAATACAATCAAAGCCCAAGTAGATGTCAATCTTCTTGTTACTACATTGAAATCAAACGAGACTCAAATAGGAGAATGGGTCAATGTAATGGGCTACATCACAGGTGGTCAGAAACATAAAGTCGGCGGCGAACAGAATGTGGAGATTGGTGTCCAGGCACTGGTATTGTGGTCTGCTGGACCAATAAACCTTGCGGGGTACGAAAAGAGTCTCGATGAGAAAGCGGTCGATGAGCAGACAGCCCGGAAAGAGCCTAAAGATTGCTAGATTGACATGATATGGAGGAAACTCAATAAATCACATCACAGAAGGAGTTCGACGTCGCATCCCATTCATCTTCTACTCCGACCTTTCCATCACAAGACACCAATCCACCCTACGATCCTCCACACCTTGGACTCTATGCGGCTTCTTGAGCTCTAAGAGCCGCTACCGCAGCTCCCGGCCTTCTCATCTTTCACCAGAGATAGTGGCTCGCTACAATTGACACCACGAACCGATCCTGCTCCTTTCCACCATATCTGGTAACCGATATATGGACCTTGCTTCACCATCTCTTTTGTCTGACAAGCTACAAACTTGTTCTGCCCTTCAAAAGTCCACCTGCCGTCCTTATCGAAACCAAAACCAATCGCGCTAGCACCCTCTGGCACATCATGGCCGTGTGCAGTGGTGAAATAGACAGGAGTAGTTTTGTCTGGGAAGATATATGGGTTCTGCCATCCCTAGGGTACCAAAAAGTCAGCAGCTATTGACTTCAAGTTACCCCAAAACAACCTAGAATCTCGGTTTATGCCAAAATCCAGAGATTTTCAGAGAAAGGGATGGCTTGGCGTTATGATTCAATACTTACAGTGGGCGCTTGATGCCATGATGTGAATGACATCTGGCTTCCCACAATGGGACAGAAAGGCTCTGAATACTGCGCATACTTGGTGAACCCGATCCAAAGAGTTTCTGGGGCAGTCAGTACATGACACTGTCATTTTAGGACAAGTAAATACTGACCATTCGCAAAAGAGACCTCGGACTCTAGTATGTTCAGCAGCGGGGGATATGGCCACACATGGAACTGATATATGTCGAAAACCTGGTCTGTAGCGGTCACTTTCATGGAAGCCATGAGGCCAAAGATCGAAAGAAACATCATCATGTTATTTCGACTCGAATTCCAAATGATTTGTTCTGCAGCAGCCAGCTTCGACTAAAGACTGTCAACTGTATATACTCAGGAAGAGTATCGCTGCATGCCACACCGAATGATTGTCATTGGCAATCACAAGGCCTATCACGTCTGACAAGAAGCAACCTCCCTCCCGTGAGCCGTATCGGTGAGTTTACTGTGCAGCATCATTTGTGACCAACAAATAGTGCTTGAGGTTAGTCTGGAAAAGTAAAACAATACTCCATTTATCGAATCGATAACGTCTGCACCTTCCTAGGTAATTTTCAATTCTGACTTCCTGTTGCTCACTCCCATAAGATCCTGAGTGACAATGCTAATCATTGCTTTTGGTTATGGCCGGCATGTGAACTTTTGGGTCCAATTCTCCGCGTTGTGACCTCGCACGAAGCGCGTATTCAACACTACCACAAGACTGATAAACCTTTCGATTTCTGTATCCCGATCTATAAAGTGGAAGCACAAGGCTCTCGAGAGTGGCGTTTGGGCAGTCCTATATCCGATTCTATTTTTGCCACAGCCTTGCATCATCAGGCTTCTGCCTCACCGGCTTGATGCATCGTGATTTTGCCTTGCCTGAGAATTGAGCCTCTATCAACGACAGCGTTAGATTGCAAAGGCAAATTTCAAGCCGCAAAGCAACGTTAGAGATCTGTTGCCCTTACTCAGCGAGAGGGTTCATTGGGGTGCCTTAAGATGAGCCCTTATTTTGCCCTTTGTGTGAATACTTCTGTATACGGCACGGCAATAAAAGAACAATAACGGCTTCACATGATAAGATAAAGTGGAAAGATGACTGTATACTTGGATTTACAGAACGATTTCAACATTGCTATCTGTCGCAAACCAATTACTAGGAGTAGGATTTCGAAGCTCACACCACGTATGATTCTTACAAGCAATGAACTTGCTGCCTACGTCGTCCTCATTGTCCTCTCCTTCCTCATAGTAGCTGCTACTCCATCTCTGTTGCAAGAATCAACAGTCATGTACAGATTTAAACCACACAGAAGATCAGACTCAGCATTGAACTCCATTGTATCATTTCCACGAACCGAACGTTCTTCCTTCGCCTCTGATTCACCTTCTGTTGTCGCGTCGATCATAGCTATCATAGCTTCGCTCGTCTGACCGTCTTCGTCCTGACCCGGACCCCGAACCTTCTCCTCTGTCTCGTTCACCCGAGTGTCGACGACTCCTAGTGGAGTCGGTGTTTCTCGAGCCTCGTGATACCACGACGGGCTTATGAAGTGGTCGCTTGAGCTGTTTGTCTGATTCTTTCTTCGTTCGAGCTGCTGCTTGTTTATCCCAGACTTCCTTGGACTTGCGACAGATATCATCAATTTGCTCCTAGGTCCAGTCAGTACCCTTGTTTAGGAAACAGTATCGTGGGACTCCATGCATACATCGGTCAAGCATTCACCAGGGGTAGTGATGAGGAATCCGTCTTCACCCTATGGACTGTGTCAGAACGACCGAAGCAAAAGAAGATATTGTGTGTGGTACATCTTGAGTATATGCTCGTACGGTCGACTCAGGGCCCAGATAATATTGAATCTCCGCTGTGATTACTTTCTTGTTGATGTCCACATGAGGTATCCAATATCTATTCTTCTCTGAGGAAGACATGCTTCACATAAAGATAATGGGTAAG
This sequence comes from Cadophora gregata, assembly GCF_030347475.1. Taxonomy (NCBI): domain Eukaryota; kingdom Fungi; phylum Ascomycota; class Leotiomycetes; order Helotiales; family Ploettnerulaceae; genus Cadophora; species Cadophora gregata. The sequence goes on along the minus strand of NW_026695936.1, from coordinate 931,473 downwards.
AGAAAGCTAACTCTACAAGATCATGGGACGTGTAGTAGTGTACTTCACAAGTCGGAAACATGAAGAGTAACAAGATCTTTGATGCTGGTTTTCTAAGATATACCGATGAGATCGCTTCGAATCTTTATACAGATGACAGCCCCAACCATCAGCGGCAACAGGTAATCTCATCGTTAGACATGGAGGCAAGCCATGCGCACCTGTAAGCACCGAAGGCTAGGCTCCAAGCGCCCACATGCTTCCTAAAATGAGATTCGGCTTGATCCACGTATGCAAAACTGCTGCTCCCTGCATACGTGTGGTTGGGGCATCATGGAAACAATATTCAGCTCCGACAGCCCTGGTGAGGCGAACAACCGAGCGCCTGTGATTCGCCCAGGGATCGTAAGGTCAACACCAATAACCATTGATATCCACGTTCTTGAAGGTCAGTATCGCGACCTGCAGCCGCATTCCAGTGAACAGTGCTCTATAAGAGCGGTGAAACGCTGTCACTGCAGAACTGCAGACGCAGCATGCACTTGGAAAGAAGTGTTGAATCAACAACCCTTTAGAATTCGGGCACAATTGTTGATGCATTTTGAAAGTAATTATCTCCACTGGCTCGAGAACCTTGGATTTTGAAAAGTTGCGAAACAGTTTGGGTCCTTTTCTGGACCTAGACTGGCGATCTCCCCTTTCTATTTCGCCTTGTCCGTGCGGAGCTTCTCAGTGGACGGATGCAGTTTTGTTCGTGCGCAGAGTGTGATACTTATATTTCACAATTCCCAGTCTGAAAACAAGTTTAGTTCTTAGGATCGACATATAACCAGACCTCTTCCCATGTTCCTAGCAGATCTTCGCAAAATGATACAAAAGAGTACCATCAAGCGCGGATACAAGAACCCTCTTCCCAGCCGACCCAGCGGGGTAGTCCTACTGCCTTCATATTTGACTGCCATCCAAGTTTGGTTCGCCTTGACATTCTATCTGCCGAATATTTTCGCAATAGCCAGGACTCAAGTTAGATGCACAAACTCGCCACGGTCAGATCACAGTGGCCATGAATGATTTGTGACACGCGATCGACGCCGACTATGGGAGAGGGATTATTCGAAGGGCAATCAGCTTTTGTAGTAGGCCTCACTTTCTATCTGCTGTCAAAAGACACCACCACCAGATTACGGAAAGATCCACCCCGTGAGGAGACTTGGCTCTCCAGCCCTGGTGACACATTGGACATCAAACAAGCTTTAAGTGCCCTTCCAGTTCTATAGCGACCAGGTAGCTCACATTACCAGGGCTTCCTTCATATCTGAGTAAGCTTCTATGGACTTCAGTGTCGCAGTATAATCCGAAGAGGGTGTACCTTTTTTTGGTTCAGAACGAAGGTTCTCTGGATGCACAGAGCGGAAACTTAGGGCAAATCCCCTCACTGCACAAGGAAAGGAACTCGAACGGTTGAGTTCAAACCTATATGTAATTGCTAACAATCGACGTAGGATCCCTTATCTATTTCCTCTCGGCCCAAAGGGCAAATATCCGTTACCAGCTGCACATGAGGGGGTTCAGCAAATTCTCAGAGCACATGGTCCAACATGACGGTGGCGCAAGGCTGCAAGCGCCTCCACCCACGTTTCTCGGGACAAACAAAATGACGAGACAAATTGGCAATAAAACTAACATGCCGAAAGACCAGCCCATATTGTAAGCATGGCATCTTCGTTGCTATGCAGTCGGGCGTTTGTTTTGTCTCGGTTCCGCCAGCCATCATCCTCTCATCTACCCAAACAACAGATCATTGCCATTGTTCAGAAACGCCTTCCGTAAAGCTCCGGGAAGAATGAATCTTAAGTGCCACATATGGTATATGTATCTCAAAGGCAGGGCGACGGCCAATAAAACTCGAGTCACTCTCTGTGTCATCGGCGATTATTGAGATGACTCCAAACCGACGCCGGCATGGACGTCCTGAAAGTGCACAGACATAACGAAAACATGATGGTAGGTGACGCCCAGCTTGAAATTGTAAAGTTTACTGGCAACAGATGCCCTGTAGCAGGCGCCCGATTGAGGCGGCGAAGCGATATCCTTCTCATATCCTGAAACTGAGGATGTCTAGGCTCCCAAGCTTTTCGCGAGAACTGCTTACTTCAAAGTCGTACACTACTTAGTCTTGTGATCTCCATTTCCTTCGAATCTGCATGTAATAAGCTGAGTTTGACGAGCGATAGGTGTTTATGGAAGGTGGACCACTAAATACAGCCCGGCAGAGTGGCACGAGAAATATTACGCATTGGCCCACTCCATGGTCCATTCATGCATCTCGAACTCGTAGCATATCAAAGCTCCCATTATCCACATCATGACTCGGCAGCAACGGCTGGAGGTATCTTCTTGGGCTGACTGGGGGCAGTAGATTGAGAAGAATGGCCTAGATTCTGCGTTCGAGGCACTTTCGTGTCAGCTAAGTATTCCACTTGACTGAGGGGGCCGAAATGAGGTGGCAGGGCGTCCTTCGTGCCATTAAAGTTAGCATCCGAACGATTCTACATCAGTAAGCCAGGGCTGATCCACAAATTATGCAGAGTCGTAGACATGAAAGGCATCCTCAATGCATTTACAGGCTATGATGCTTCAGCTGCCCCAGCTCATCGACCTTTCACCGCCGAAGCAACAAGAAAGGCAGCAGAAAGAGCACTCGTCTCTCCATCTAACAGTACACGTCGAGGTAGAGGAAAGGCAAAGAGACAAGGCAAGCAAGCGAGCGGCACGACGAAAACAAGAGTCCAATCCGCTTTTGACGCGAGTCCCAGCACCCCACACCAGCAGAATTCAGGAACAGCGAGTGGGAAGAAACTTCCGATACCAGCAGAAACGCATACTTGTCATACTGCACGAACCCGGTTCCGGACCGCGCCGCCGTTCGATACAACGAACGTCTGCAGGCACACTTGCGCACGACGGTCCGGATGTAGAGACTTGGCATCATGGAAGCGATACGTGGTGGACTACGAGGAGAGGGGAACGAATCCCTTGTTTTGAGAACATGTATTCCTAGCGACCGAGACTGGCTAGTAAACTACTCTGTGCTTATCCATAATTACAGATTGGCGTCAGCAAGGTCCTATCAGATACCAGATGTGCCCCGCCTGCCGAAGTCCCTGAGAGCATTGCACCATGGGATATGTAACGCCATTGTTAAACAAATGCAAGCATTGTAGTCGATAATGCCATCCTAACCCATCCTATCTCTATTTTGACGCCAACCAAAAAGCCTCCCTGAAATGCATACATTCCGGTGCCTATCCGTACCCAACCAAAACTCCATATTCATGATTTCGTGACTTCATTCCTCAAAACATGTCCCAACCTATGATCTTGTTTCTGCGGTCTGTGAGCTAGGTGGTGAAGGCTCAGGTACTTGCTCAGTCTTCACCTGCACCGGCTCGTCTATAGCCTCCTTCTTCGATTCGTCAAGCTCGCCGATTTCACTGGGAGGCATCAGCGTGCTGGCCGCATTCGAGGAGGGCCCGTTGGATAGTGGTCCAGGAGATAAAGTCTCATTCGCGAGGTTTGCGGGAGGGACTGGCGAGCCCAAAGAAGCTCGCTGCCGCATTGATGCATTGGAACTAGTCGAGTTGAATCTTCCCAGATTGTTTATTGGCGGTCTGGGCACATGAGGGCCACTCGGACGGTTCTGATTCTGTGTGAAAGCTGGCCTCGTGACCGTAGCGCTTGGCCTTCTGGGCACAGTTGAATTAGCAGGCGGTTGAGGTTGAGCTGCGTCTTCTTGTGTTCCGGTGTGATTCGCTAGTTGGAATGAAGAATTCCGGGCTTGAATTGTGGGCGGAGGTGATCTCTGGTCGCTCTGTGTGCTTGACGCACCAGCGTGTGGAAGAAGTCCAATCTTCTTGAGCATGTCCCGCAAGACCTCCACAATCTGAGCCTCGTCACGAGACCCCGGGGTATCGTCGCTTGTGTGTCCAAGAACCTTACTGACGGCACGATCTACTGCTTCCCTACCGTTAGGTTTTCGAAGCATTTGTGTAGTTAGGACCGTTCTGAACGACTCAACGGCTGACAGGTATTTCTCATTATGCACAGGTTGGGGAGTGCTTGAGCTTGTTTGCTGTACATCCTGAGGCTGTGTCTGGGGTGGTGCCGGCTGCTGCGCTGGCTGCTGAGGCTGCGAGTGGAACGATTGCGAGCTTGGCTGTGCTTGTCTATGCTGAACTTGCGGTTGCTGCGACTGATGCGAGGTAAAGGATTGAGAGAAGTGCTGTGACGGGGGATAGTGAGGATAGCGAGGTTGCTGTGAATGCTCATATCCAACTTGAGGTGCGAGCATACTAGGCGAGCTTGCTCCTTGAGTATGTTGGTTCGTCACAGGTTGAACATTCGGAGGGCCTGTCTGTGTCTGGCCAGCCGAGGGTGCTGATTGACCTGGAGGAGTGGGTGGTTTCGTCGATTGTCCTTGTTGATTCGCTTCGCCCTCAGATTGGCCAAGTTCAGTTGTTGATCGAGTCCCTTGATTTGTCTGTATACTTGATTGGCCTGTTTGTGTCTCCGTTTGACTCATTTGGGCGTTTTGTTGACTTGTCGGAGGACCAGGCTGGCTAGCGGAAGAACCAGTCTGATTTGTGGGTGCACTTGGTTGAGTTGTTGAAGGTGCAGTCGAAGCAGCCGGTTTGGGACCGTAAGGAGAACTGTAAGAGGTGGGCGCTTGAGGCGCCAATGCAGAAGGAATAGTCAGTATAGGCTGATTGCTCCTCGGAGGCGGAAATCCTGGCTGGTAGGGCCCATTCATGTGTGGTTGATGACCCATGTTAGCCATGTAAGGTTGCGGCTGACCTGGTGGCCCATAATTGGTAGGCATTGGATGTTGCATGTGATACCCTTGGCCCGGCATCATCATTCCGTGAGGAAGATAACCCTGCATTGAATATCCATGAGGTACACCTGGATATATTTGCACATTTCCAGGAGGGTATTGAGGCGGTGGAGACGCTTTCTTCTTCTTCTCCTTCTCGAAGGTAGCGCCCTCTTTGATGGCCCATTTCCATCCCTTACCATCACGCTCGACCTTTTCAAAACCCTCATTCTGTCCCAAATTATGGCGGACACTGCTCTGCCACCCAACTGTAGATACCTTCAATACGAAATACGGATACTTTCGCTGAATGGCCCGATAGATCTGTGGTAATGACATTTGCTTGTGCTTTGACTCCGACAGTGCCTCATAGATGAGTTGGACGTAGTTGCATGATGGCTTGGCCATTTGTTCTTCCGTGAGCTCCGCTTCATTGTAAGTTGGTGTTGGTGATCTGGGAGATCTAGGAGGCTTCTGCTCCTTGGAGTCTTTTTCACCATCACCACCCTCACCATCAGCTTTTGTTTCCCCATCTTTGGGTTCCTTGGGCTTTCGCTTGGTGTACTTCCGTTTCTCCCTTGGCTCAGGTGGTGTGTCTGGTCTAGGATGCTTCCTCGGACGACCAACTTTTCTCTTCTCACCACCTTCAGGAGCAGTCTTATTGACAGGGTCTGCGTTTGGTTGGCTACCAGGCTCCGTCTTGATCCCCTTCTTAGCTGTTTTGCCCTCTTTATTTTCTTTGTTCTCCTTGCCATCTTTGCCACCTTTCCCACCTTTGACTTCTTTGGCGACTTTCTCGTCCTTCTTGACGGTCTTCTTGGATTCTTTCTGAAGGGCCTCCTTTGCCAGTCGCGCAGCTTTTTCTTCTCTTTGCTGCCGCTTGGATATTCCATCCTTTGGTGGGCGACCTACTCCGCGTTTCTTAGGTTCTGGAGTCCTCGGCTGAGGAATAGGTCTATGTTCGGACATCAGATCATCGAAGTCATCTTCGTTCTCGTTTTCTTGATCATCAAACATGTCCTCTTCGTCCAACCTTTCTTCCTCTGACTCTGACTCTTGTTCTTCGGCGAACAGTCGCGGTTGGGCGATGGCTATATCGTCATCCTCATCACTGGCTCGACTCTCCTGATCACCCTGGTCTCCATAATCATCAGAGTCACTTTCATCTCCCAGGTCCAGAGTCTGGCGTCGCAGATTTCGAAAATCTAAACTCATCTCCTTACCAGCCACGACATATCTCAGCCGGGCATCATCCTCATATTGGCGGAGATCGTCCGCGGGGTCAGCATCCTCTTCACCAGAGGTTTCTTCCTCTTCGGCTCCTGTTTTACCAATTGGGATGTGTTCTGGGAGTCTGAACAGAAGTTCCACTGCGCCGATTTGTAGATGACAGCCATTCGTGAGTTGGAAGGTTTCGCCTTGGTGCTTGAGTTCATCCTCTACAAAACAACCATTCCGTCCCATGACCCGCCCCTCCCAAAGATTCTGGTCAAAATTGAACGCGATCAATAGATGCTGTCTTGAAATAGCTTTCCAATCTTGAGCACTCGCTGGGTAAGGAGGATGGATGTATAGCGTCACCATCTTATGAGGCGACGGCTGGTGTTCCTCGATATTAACTTTCGCAGGTAGCTCGTTGTCTAAGTATTGATTTTGAGGGGGATCCACAGGTGGAGCCAAGGAAGGTCTTCTAGATTGATGCTGTGATGAAGAGCCTGAAGATTTCGACTTCTTCACGCGCTTGTTTGGCCCATTGGAACTTCGAGCTTTCCGCTTTCGCTTTCGACCGTGCTCTTCCTCAAACTCACCCTCGTCAAATCCTCGGACGAAACCTCCCCTTTCACTATAAGCTGCTGACTTTGGCTTGGTTGCTGAAATCTGCATTGGACCTGTCCCCGCTGCCGCTGACCTCCTCGCTTGAACCTTTTGCAGTCGCAAGTCTCTACCAATCATGAGTTGATATGAGTTCAGGTAGAACTTTCCGTCGTCGAAATCGATTCTTGCAAAACCTTGGACCTTTTGTTCTGCCTCGGCTTGTTGACCATATTGAGAATTGAAATAGATAGGTTCTTGGAGGCTACTCCCAAACATCATTGTGGCCGGAAGGGGGGCCATCGCGCCAAACATATCTGGCATACCGATCTGCCCATCATGAGGTATGCTGGCATGCGCTGCCGAATGTAGGTCTTGTGAAGGCTCCGGCATTTGAGGCAATCCTATGAGATTTGGGAGGAAGGCCCGGGCCTCCACCATTTGCGCCATGACATCTGGATTCGATTTCATGGCCGTAATATTGGCAAAGGTGGCAGCGAAGTCAGATTCTGACTCTGGAATTGCTGGTGTCGGGGCTGGCTTGAAGTCCGGTGCAGCAGTTTCCACTTGCGCTCTCCGCTCCTCGTTCCCCTCTGCCATTGTCTCTGTCTCTGCCTTTCCCTCCACAGGATTCGCAATGGCCGGGCCGTCCATCCCTCCCATCTGTATATCCTCTAGCAGTGGCATGTTTTCCCCTGCAGGCGAGCCTTGTTGCGCATTGCCAGTAGCATCGTCGGATCGCGCGACAGCGGTGAGTTCGTCGTCGATGTTGGAGTTGCTGTCCCGCGGATCATCCAGAATCGCAGTTGCGACCGGTTCGTCCTGGGGGGTAGCGTTTGAAGTCATCATTGTCGTCCGTTGCGAAGGCGACAACTCATTCAAACCCTGTTGCGTTACCTGTACCTGAAGACCAACTTCACCAGGCCAGTGGTCGTCGCTGTCAACTAAACGGGGATCGATCTTGATCGAGTATGTGCTTTCTCGATCGCCGAAGAACTCATGGATTTCGCCGAGGGTTTCTGTCACGTGACTGACTGCACCCTGCAGGTGGTGGTGGTGGTGGTGCTGCTGATTGCCAATGACCCTTGCGGTCCATAGCATTTGGGGGTCTTCACTTGGTGGATCCATGTCCGTTGTCCAGCGTGCAGTTGCAGCCTGCAAATGGAATGGAATCGGAAAGCAGTGAGGGGCGTTTCTTCACTCGACTGAAGTGATTCGTGATTCGGGCTGCAATAGATCTTTATTTGTGTTTGTGGGCAGAGTTTAGGACACAATTTCCCCCACAAAGTCTTACTCAAGTCCGTCTTTAGAGGATATGTCATTCTTGAAGAATTCTAAAGCCTAGGTAGCAGTCTGGGGCTTCAGTCACCCATGGATCATGACCTCCACCATGAGGATTTTGGGGGGGACCGACGGAACAAAAACGAGACCGGTTAACAGGCTAGCTACATCGACATTACAGTACTTGATTATCTTCGTCCAGCAAACTCGTTTTTCTCAGCGGTTTCTGTTTGTTTGGAAAAGTCGAACAGAAGCATGTCTGCACACTGTATACCTAGGTACTCTGCCAGATGGTGTCCCTTTGCACGCTTTGTCTTGGCAATATTCAATTTGAGTCTTCAGGACACTCAGAACTTCTGTCTGGCAAGTGCACTACTATCTATCTCTTTAGTGTTGCCGGTAGCATCGACTGTTGCCAATTGGCGCTCCAGAAACTCCAACTTACGTCACCCTTCTGACGCTCGTTTGAAGGCAGTGCAGTACAGATCGGAAGAATTACATACGCACTCGGCTTACCACTTCTGCGTCTTGGTGTCCATTGTTGTTACACTCGCTTGCTTCGCTTGCGCTCATCTCATATTTCATGCGGGCTAGAATGGGCGGCGTCCCTCTTCCGTACGTGGGTCTGCACAGTGCATTCGCTGTGGAACAGATTATGACCACCATGTCATATTGCATTGATGGGATAGTCGATTGTTTTCTTCATTGCAGTCGAACCTATCGTACATCTAACCTCAAATGCTGTAAGACACTCTACATACACGATATTTGATCTGCATTCAGGTTGGATGTTGGCCGGCATCACTAGTCCGCAGACGCTGTGCAAGTGAATGTGGAAAGAATCAGGTAAACCAATCTAGCATTTCGTCATCATCGCATGGCCGGCTCGAAGAATCTTACTAAACTAGATCCAAGTCTTTAGAACACAGGTCTAGACTACTGGGAAGGTCTTGAACTCCATAGATGTTGGAAAGATTCTGGAAGGCAGAGGAGTTTGTCCTTCTCCGCTAGTTTGTCGAAGGGTGAGGAATGTCGATATCAAAAGCTCAATTTATATTACAGCGGAGCTGCCAACATAGTTAAAAGGTATAACTGCTATACTAAAGGTATTGATACATATCTAGTGATGACGACAGTTCAAGAAGTCAAGTGTGCCATCTTAAACTGTATGTGTGGCAACACTTGACTAGAACAGATCGAAGCTGGTCAGTGCAAATCAACCTTTGTCATCCATCCAAACTCTCCAATTCCTTGGATATTGTTTCCCTATATTCAGTCCTTTCCCAACCTGTCCATTCTGAAAGTGAAAAGTGCGAGTTTCGCCTCGCCCACTACCTGCCTAGGTACCTACCTTCCTTAGTTACGTACATCTGAAAAACAAGTAAAAGAAGGGGCAATTCGCACTTCAGTGTGATTTCTTTCGACACGTCGAGCTATGAGGTGTATAGCGGTAGGGTTTTGGACCTGGTGGTGACATTCAAAAGCAACCTCAGAGTACCACAGAAGGCAACATCACGCTTGTATTTTACTATTGGGAACGCATGAGTCCCTTCATGATAGTGCGAAAGATAATCGCTTTTCCGTGTTTGTGAATCTCCCAAGTTTAAACGCCAGTTCTATGCAGTCTTAACTTGTTACAGTGCCACTCATTTATCCTTGAACTCCTGCGAAAATATCTTCTGCCAGACATCCAGCCATTTCTGCTGCTGTCCCGTGAGTTGCTTCCCAGGGCTCTTAAATGATCTTGTCAATATTTCTCGTAACTTGGATCTCAGTGTCTTGATTACAAGCATTGTCTTCCAGTCCGACACCGCGAATCGTGCTCGGTTTCCATCGAGGATGAAGACTCCGGCATACATCTGAATATAGTTAGTTGCAACCCCCCTAGAAAAAATCAATGCCAAGACTTACATCACACCGAACGTCTCCACAGAGAAGAGCAATAGCAAACTCTTCTACTCCAGTAGTCTCGTGGGCGTTGTAGAACCTAAACCAGGTCAACCAAGTATCAGAGTGAGATCCAGGACAGTCTTACTGCTTGTTTTGCATAATATGATAGTATGACAACCATTTTAATTCATGGTGCCCCTTATTGACTGAGGATGGATGAAGACTGATAGATTGATTGTTTGCAACATTTCGGAAACCTCTTCCATCGCGGATGAGAAGCTTTGGATAGAAACTCCACGCGATGACTGAACTAGTCACAATGTCGTTATCGCTGTTTACATTCGCTCGCTGGGGAATATCAAAGAATTGACGACGTCTACTGGAGTAACGAGTTCTAAACTGTCAGCAAGATGTAGAGTTGAGGAGGTTTTACTTACTTGTTCAACGCTGTTCGCTCATCTCCCGTCAATGGCAGAAAGCCTGAATCGACCAGACATACCACAAGTTGTCCCTTGAGATCTTCAATGTTCAACAGTGTTTGCTGACTGAGGAAATTTTTTCTGCAGAACTGGTAATCCGAATTACCAGTCACGCAAACTCGTTTCCAAGCCAAATATGCATTGTAGACGGTGAGAAGATCCGAATCGCCCCTCCGAAATGCAAGTCGAACAGTGTCTGCTTGAGCTCGTGCACCAAATGGTGCCGAAAATGGAGATTTGGATGACAAGATTGCTGCGATGGTAATAGAAGCGTCCAAGCATTTGAAAATGCTTCCAAGAAGCACTAGCTTCCCAAGAAAGACATCTAGTGGCAATCGTGCAAGCTGGATACCGAGAGGGGTAAGATCTTCGCCTGGTGTCAAGGCTCTAACATCTATAAGGGCATCCACTGCACGGCGAATGTTTTTGGACGACGGCGCATCTAGAGCTTGACTCAATGTCTCCTCGATACCACCAAGCTTGCATATTTTGACGCGAATAGCAAGATCTTGAAGGGAAAGGCGGAGAAGCTCGGGGGTTTGCTGATCCGACATCTTCAGAAATGATAGTTAGCATGCTGCTGCACCACATAGTATCATGCTCTGTGTTGAGATGTTCACTTACCAATTCATCGTGCCGGTGTTTAGTAAAAAGGTGAAAGCACAAGCCCTCTTGTACTCTTCCAGCTCGACCTCTGCGTTGCTTCGCATTGGCCTTGCTAATGAAAGTCTCCAGAAGTCTTGAAAGTTGTTTTCTTTCATCGAATCTGTCAAAAATCGAATAAGTAAGGTAAAACTGAGCTATGAAAGGGGAGGAATACCTCATCTCTCGGTGTTTGCCGGTGTCAACGACACACGTAACATCGGGTATTGTGATACCAGTCTCGGCAATATTGGTAGCAAGAACAATCTTTCTTGTACCAGGTGGAGGCACGAGGAAAGCAGCCTCCTGGTCTTCACTGGCGATCGTGGAGTGAAGTGGGTAAACATACCAGTTTGCAGAAAAAACCGGATGCCCAGCCAACATATCATTAAGCTGGCGAATTTCACCAATTCCAGGTAGAAATACTAAGATCGCTTTGCTAAACATTTGCAGGTGATCGTCAACAGCAATTTTTGCAAGAAGCTGTGCAACTAATTCAAAATCGATCTGATACTCATCCAACTGGGCAATCGTGTTCTTGGTCCTGCCACTGTAGCCCCGAAGAGCTTTGGTATTCTCGATCTTATTTGCCTCAGTAAGGCCAACTTCGGCAGGCTCTATCTCGTCGTCATCGAGATCCTTGAACTTTTCCTGATAAGTACTATCCAACGTATAACCTGTCAACTCTACAGCATCTTCGAGGTATTTGACTGTAACGGGAAATGTGCGACCGGGAACAGTGAGCACTGGAGCTCCATCCAAGTACTTGGAGAAGCGTTCCGCATCGACTGTTGCAGACATCAAAACGACCTTCAGTTCTCTTCTACGAGCCATTAATTTTCTCAAGACAATCAACAGAAAATCACTGTCGATCGTCCGCTCGTGAACTTCATCGAGAACAATATGTGTGATATCCTTGAGATCGTTAGATCCTTCAAGCATCCTCATCACGATACCTGTTGTCGCATAAACCAGTCGGGTTTCCTTTGAAGTGTTTGACTCGAGACGGATCGCATAGCCAACAAGAGACCGTGAAGTACCAAGGTCATTCTTACGCTCCCCGAGCTCTTCGCTGACACGTCGAGCTAGTGAGATAGCTGAAATACGTCGTGGCTCCGTACAATAGATCTTACACGGTTTGCCTTGAGAAAGCTGATGTTCCAGGATGAATGACGGTACCTGAGTACTCTTACCACATCCGGTCTCTCCGCAGACGATGACAACTTGATGTCGATCAATTGCTTCGAGGACTTCGTTCTTGAAGCCCCACATTGGAAGCTGCATACGAGAATTCTAGTTTCGTGTGAGCAGGAGTGAAGGATTAGGATAAGACTGACTAACCAGCATCATTTGGTAGCTTGGCGTGTTGGATTTGTCGTACCAGATTCGCTGATACGCTTGAGGTTCAAGTAATCCTTTGTTAGCTTTGTCAGGGCCTGACTCGTCACTATTGTCCGGGGCTCGAGCATTGTTTCGATTTCTGAAAGCGCCCTGTATGAGAACGCCGTCCTCTAGTTCCTGGTCTCTCTTCTCGCGGACCATGTCTCGAAAAATACGAATACTGGAACGGTCTGCTTCGTCGGCTTTCTCCTTCTTTGCCTCGGCAAATTCTGTCCATAGATCTCTCCATGCAGGCGGCAAACGAAGAAAGACCTTGTCCTCTTTTGCTGACGAGCTAAATAATAGGAACAACGCTATGGTAGCGATGTAAGCCTCGGATTGTTTAGAATCAGGGGCCGATATGGAGACCATGGTGAAGGTATGAGACTTTGGTGAAGAGGTAGAGTCAATCTGCACTGGCGGCGTTATCAATTGAATATCTTGCGATTTGGACCAAATGATCCGCAGCGAATGTCGGATCGAAAAGCTTGAATCGGAGATGACAGTAAAGTTCAGTTTCACAGATGAATCTCTGCGTAATTGTCAATATTTTGGATCAAACATAACATCGTGTTCACATCACAGATGAAATTTGAGTAAACGTACCGAGCACGGCAAGCTTCCTCGAGAACTCGGGTAGGATTGATCCCAGACCACTTCCCAAAATCTCGAATCGTAATCTTGACGCCATTCAGGCCAGTTACAACAGTGCAACTTTTGCCAGTCAGGGGGTCAATCTCATTGACCGGTAAGCTCGCAAACAAGTCTGCCAGTGCGCCGTCATCGTCGCTCCCATTCTCTTCGAGCAGTTCAGCGCCGATTCTGGCAGCCTCCTTGCTAACTTCGTCATCAGAATCAACAAGGGTCTGGGATCCTTGGGAATTCGAGTCGCTATTGTCTTGGGTGACCTCCGCAGCCTTTCGCTGAGCTGCGGCATCTTTCTCCAGCTGAATACGCTTGATTTCCCACTGCTGATCTGCAATGTACTGGTCAAATAGAACATCATCTTGTATTCTCTTAACCTTTCGAGTCCATCTTGCCGATTCTGAGTCTGTGCTAGCAGCCACGGTCTTCTTGTTCACAGCAGAACCTCGAATATTTCCTCGTGGATGGTCCTTCTTAGTCATGGACTGCTGTGCATGGAATAACTTTGTCTTGCACTCCAGATAAACGGGCAAAAGATCATCAGGATCGATATCACTGTCATAATCAAGGGCCACGAGCTTCTTAGCAGGTGAGCGTTGCCGCTCCAGCCCGGAAAGGTGGTTATTTACTGCACCAGTCCCCATATGTCTTGTATCAGACTCTGTACGAGGGGTGGTAGCGCCAGAAGGTAATGGACTCTCGATTGGTGTGTCTGATAAAGTCTGAGCATGATGAGTAGAGCAAAATGGACGAACACTCACCTGTTTGTGACTTCGACAACATCCCGGCTTTGCGGTAAAGATTATCATAGTCTGGCAGATCATCCCTCGTACATTCCCTAGCCAGCCATTCCAAGGCTTCTTCCATGCCCCAAATTGCGTCTTTATTCCCCACTGCTATCTTGTCCGAAATATCCAAAACATGCCTGGTGGCTCGAAGAACCCTTTCATCTGTGAATCCTGCCCCCCCAAGGGCTTGCTGCAGAGTCCAAAGACGGATCGTCAACTCCTCCTCAGAGGCTTGTTTGATATTGCCAGTAGATTCGTTTGACTGCCCCGTAAAACGTCCTTCGCCACTGACCAAATCCAAGATCTCTTCCATCAATTCCGGAGGTAACCATTTCCTCGTGTTGAGGCTTTCGGCCTGACTTCTCAAGACACGGCGATCTGTCTCCAGTCTCGTCTTTTGACGGAGGGCATCTCTCTTTGATTTCTGGGCATGTCTCTCAACCAGTATCTGTAATTCCGAGTCTTCTAATTGCTTCTCAAACTCTTCTGCAGTTAATATCTTGCTCGATGCTGTCGTGCGACCCGATTTTGTATCTGCGGATGCGCTTTGCTCTATTTCTTCCGAGTTGAGATTGCCGTGCTGCGCGGATGACTCTGTTGAAGGAACTCCTGGTTCAGGGACTTCGATCTTTGGCTTGGAGGCAATAGATGTAGTTGCAAATCCTCTGGCCGGGTTTGCCGCTGGCTTCTTTTTCTTCTTTCCCCCAGCCATAGGAAAGGATTTGTTGAGGTTACTAGTTGCTCCTTCGTGAAGCTTGACTATCAGATGCGGGGTGTTTTGGATCGCACCCTCCAGACTTTTTATTTACGAAGGTTACAGTATCTGCGTCGCTAATCAATCCAACCTCCAACCCGAATAAATTTAGGCCACCCAACTACACCGAACCCAACTCGAACTCAACTCCAGGTCATGACAAGTATTTTGAGTCTACGAGATGACTGAGGTGGAGGTCAACGGTACGGGCAAGGTGGATTTGGATCTCAGTGCTACAAAAGTAGCATTGTCTTCCTCCTCCACCAAGATTCGTTTGGGCAACCTACACGCCCTCGAAGAAAGGCTTTCGAACAATGGTACCCCTCCGAAATAGCTCTACATCTTCAAGATCGTATGCTGACAAAATTCTTCTACCAGAAATAAGCCACGGGCTTTTCCCGCCTCTTCTACGACTTCTTTTCGTCACATATCCATACTACCACGATCGAACTTCACGGCGAGCTGTACAACGATGCATACGGGCCATATTCAGTTCCGGGTGCGCCCCAGAGGCTTTGGAAGAGTTTGTAAGGACCATTGATGCGGAAACTGCAAAGCAAGGGCTCGCCCCAGGGAATGCCTTTGTCCTGGTAGAATGGTGTAGCATACTGCTGCAAGAAATCGCTGGCACGACATACTGGGAGAAATGGGGCCAAATTACTATTCAGAGCAACGCCCGCGTCCTCGAACTCTGTCTCGGTGAATCGACCAGGTCCAACATGAGGCAGGCGGCGCTTGTCATTACTAGACGTGGGCTGCGAAAAGCGTTCTCCGCTGGCGACGCTATGGAAAAATTGATTGGGGATGCAGTCTGCATGCTCTCTTCGAAAGGGCCCCAGCCATCCACGAAGAATGCCGTTATGTTAGGAGTTATTGCTGGAGTTTGTGCAAGGAAATCAGAGGCCAAGAAGATCCTTTCGAGCAACGCATCTGAATACTATGCCTTCTACATTCGAGAAATCATTGGATCACGAACCCCAGTACCAGACCACATATCCAAGGCATTGGGGGACTTTTTCATTGCCTTCACTACGTCGGAAGACGTTGAGAAAGTAATTGTCCCTGCACTTGAGAAGGCTCTTCTCCGAGCTCCAGAAATCGTGCTCAATGATTTAGTTACTCCACTCTTCCATTCTTTCGGGGAAAGCATCGACCTTTCGAGTGTTCTTCGAAACAATCTCTTAAAGCCGTTATTAGCAAATACCAAGTCTACAAATGCTGTTGTGCGACATGGCGCTTTCTCGGCCTTCAAGGCTGCCGTCCATAAGAGCCACGACTCAGACTTGATTATTCAGATTGCCCAAGAGATACTTGTTCCATTAAAAAGTGGGAAAGTGCCGTCTGCGGAGCAGAGAGCATACTATGCGGATATGCTCACAGTGCTACCTCCTTCAAAGGCTGCAGTGACTCATGTGACACCTGCAATGGCCATTATTGCTGGGAAAGAAGCCAACGAAGCAGCCCTTCAATCGGAGACTTTAACGGTTCTTCATTATGTCACCTGGGGTCTTTTCAACGATCTAGAGATCGACAAACAGGTCATTGATGCTTTCGTCAAAGGGCTCTCTGATAAAAAAGTGCCTGTCAAAAAGCTATGGGCTGTACGGCTGGGAGAGCTATTCTTGGCCATTGAGAGCGAGGAGCTTTTGAAGTCCAAAGCTTCTAAGCTTGCAGAGTCTACTATTACAGCACTGATGGAGATATGGCAAGAGGTCATTGCAAATCCTCTGGCGGCTGCACAGTCAGGCCTGGTAACTTGTGCCTATATCCTTACGGCAATCGCTCAACCCAAGCTTGCCTTATGCCCAACGGCGAAAGTCGAAGCGGCACTCAAGAAGGCTCAAGTTGATCATCAAGCCCTCAAAATGGAACCAAAACCCTCGTTCTTACTGAATCAGCGCATCTACGGCAAACTCTCCAGCACAGATGATTTCAAATGGTTCATTCGTGCTTTATCCTCTACATCACAAGAGCTTGCTACCATGGACGCAGTCTCAACAGTCTCCACTGCTTGGTCTCAAGCCATTATCTTCTGTATCTGCTCATCTAGCGTCACGCCGGAACTTCGAAACTTTTGTTCGAGAACACTCTCGCAACTCTACGCTCGTGAACCAGCACACATTTCAGCAATTATGATTGCCGGTCTTTGGCGTTGGCACCACTGTGTTGAGTCTGGTGATAAGGATAGTGCAGCTATTATATCAAAATCAGAGAACCAAAACCTCCACATTATCGTCAAGTCAATTTGTCTCTCTACAGAGGAAATGGCTAAGCTGGGCGGCGAAGTTGATCTTGTAGTTCGGAGACAGCAGATGATTTCATTACTTGTCTTGTCAAGACCAGAATTGATCCCACGAGTCAACTGGATCGAATTATGTCTACGAGTTCAAGTAGACCCAGGAGAGCTGGCGAGAACCTCCGAAGACGCCTTAATGCAGCAAATTATTGACTCAACCAGCTTCAACGAAGTAGTACATATCTTTCTATATGTCGTTTGGACAATATTGGCTGACCCTTCTTTCTCTCAGGAAACATCACAGACGTCCGAAAGTGTCAAGAAAGCAGCTTTTAATGCTGCCGCTGAACTTGCTTTCGTAGCACCAGATACAATGATATCTCGTATCGTAAAGCTAATCGAAAACGATCTCAATCCTTCACAGCTTGTCACTGTCGGTCCAACAGAGGCGGCTATTTTCCGCACCGAGGAAGGTACTGCATTTGTAGATGTGCTTGCTTCGAAGTCTCAGGGTTATGTGCCCAACAAGAACACCAAGGATTACGATACCCTAAAGTGGGAGGAAGAATTACGTGCCCAATTGGCCCAGAAAAAGGGCCAGCAGAAGAAGCTTACATCTGAAGAGAGTGCCAAAGTCAAAGCCCAATTGAAGAAGGAAGCCAGCATTCGTCTCGACATACGATACCTTGAAGCAAGACTTCTACGTGGAATCGGAATCATCAAGAGTCTTGCAACCGGGCCTCCAACAGAAGCAAGCCTCTGGATGGGACCCGCCGTGAAAGCTTTGGTGGATGTGATTAATGCCGGGGCGGGCTTGATAACTGCCAATGCCGCTCCCGAAGCATACGTTCTGTGTGCAGAGATTTTGCCTAGTCGTATTGGTGTCCTCCGACCATTCATCGGCATTGCAACATTGAGAGCTCTCGATGTTCCGCACCTAGCTCAAGAGCTGGTACAAGAACCACTAGGCGCTCTCATTACTCGAGTTCTCTATCGACTTCGATTTTCTGGAGAACAGCGACCCTTTGACACTGTTTCTTTGACATACATCCTCCCTCTCGTGTTCTTGGTGCTCCGGAAAGGTGGGTTTGGTGATTCTGACGATGCTGAAGCACAGCTTGTCTTAGCTTTGGAGTTCCTCACCTTTCACACTGATGCGTGCTCTGACATTCTTGTACCACGCCAGGAAGTATTGTCAATACTGATATTTTCCATGCAAACCTACAACCAGCACTACAAGATCGTCAAGGATTGCTTGGCAGACCTTTGTCGTTGCCTCGCTCCAAATATCACCAACCAAGAGATCGCAATTCTTGCCAGAGGTGCTATTGTTCCACAAATTTCCGTCCGAACCGCCGTTTTGCAGTCTATCAGCGCCGACATTGACATGAGCGAACTTGATTTCTCGGAAGAAATATGGTTGGCTTGCCATGATGATGTCAGTGAGAATGTAGAAATCGGAAAAGAGATATGGGAGGAGAGTGACTTCAAGATTGCAGCCAACACGCCGTCCACAATGTTAACATATCTTGAAAGTCCCGATAAGCAACTTAGAAGGGCAGCTGCGCGGTCATTAGCTTCGGCTGTGAAGGTACAGCCGTCCACATTTCATGATACGTTATCACGCCTAGAGTCCACCTACCAAGAACTGGCCAAGCCACGTGTTCCTCAGCTTGACGAGTACGGCATGCCTAAAAAGATGGATCTCTCGGACCCATGGGAGGCCAGGAACGGTATTGCTCTAGCTTTCAAGGAGCTTGCTGCCGTCTTTGAAGAAAGCATGCTCGATGAGTTCCTCCGTTTCCTCATTGAACAAGGTCCTCTGGGTGACAGAGATCCCAACGTCCGAGAGCAGATGGTAGAAGCTGCAACTGCCATCATTGCCATTCATGGCAAAGACAAAGTGGAAGATCTGATGAAAACATTTGAGCAAACACTTGAGGCGCCTGACAAAGGTTCCGAATTTGCAGACCGAGTCAACGAAGCTGTCATTATCATGTACGGTGCTCTCGCTCGTCATCTGAAGTCAGGGGATTCTCGTGTGCCAAAGGTTGTCCAGAGACTTCTTGATACTTTGAGTACACCTTCCGAGGCTGTTCAATATGCAGTTGCGGAATGCTTACCACCCCTCGTAAGAGCATCACGCGAGAACACCCCCGAATATGTCCATTATGTTCTTGAGCGCCTCTTCAACTCGAAGAAGTATGCCGGACGACGTGGTGCGGCCTATGGTCTTGCTGGAATTGTCCACGGCAAAGGAATATCAGCTCTCAGGGAATATCGCGTCATGTCAACATTGAAGAGCGGGATCGAAAACAAGAAGGATATCAACCATCGCGAGGGTGCTCTACTCGCATATGAGCTTCTGTCGACGATTCTGGGCCGTATCTTTGAGCCATATGTTATTCAAATAGTGCCTCAGCTGCTTTCCAGCTTTGGGGACGCCAGTGCTGATGTACGTGATGGCTGCTTGGCCGCTGCAAAAGCTTGCTTTGCGAGCCTGAGCTCCTATGGTGTCAAACGAATCCTACCTACACTGCTAGATGGTCTCGATGACCAGCAATGGCGAAGTAAGAAAGGTGCCTGTGATCTTCTTGGTGCCATGGCCTACCTCGATCCCCAACAACTCGCGCAAAGTCTTCCCGAAATCATTCCACCTTTGACCGGTGTACTCAACGACAGTCACAAGGAAGTCCGACTTGCTGCCAATCGAAGTTTGAAACGCTTCGGCGAGGTTATAAATAACCCAGAAATCAAGGGTCTCGTCGACGTCCTTCTCAAGGCGTTGAGTGACCCTACCAAGTACACGGATGGTGCTCTAGATGCTCTGATCAAGGTCTCTTTCATCCATTATTTGGATGCCCCATCTCTTGCGCTCGTGGCTCGTATCCTGGAGCGAGGCTTAGGAGACCGTTCAGCAACCAAGCGTAAATCTGCACAGGTTATTGGTAGTCTGGCACATCTTACCGAGCGGAAAGATCTGGTAGCTCATCTGCCAATCTTGGTTGCAGGACTCAAAATTGCGGTGGTTGATCCTGTCCCAACAACTCGTGCAACTGCTTCTAAGGCCTTGGGCTCTCTGATCGAGAAGTTGGGCGAGGACGCCCTTCCAGATCTTATCCCTGGTCTGATGCAAACCCTCAAATCAGACACTGGTGCTGGTGACCGCCTTGGTTCTGCTCAAGCTCTCAGTGAAGTCCTTGCAGGTCTTGGAACAAGTCGTTTGGAGGAAACCCTTCCTACCATTCTTCAAAATGTTGCCTCTGCCAAGCCTTCTGTTCGGGAAGGCTTCATGTCGCTGTTCATATTCTTGCCCGTCTGCTTCGGCAACAGCTTCGCAAACTACCTCAGCAGGATCATTCCCCCTATTCTATCTGGTCTTGCAGATGACGTGGAATCAATTCGTGACACGTCTCTTCGTGCAGGTCGCTTACTTGTCAAGAACTTTGCTACCAAATCCATTGATCTTCTGCTGCCAGAACTTGAGCGTGGCCTTGCTGATGACAGCTACAGAATTCGTCTCAGTTCCGTTGAGTTGGTCGGTGATCTTCTCTTCAACCTCACTGGGATCAGTTCTACAACAGAAGCAGATGAAATTGAGGAGGGTGCACAAGAGGCGGGAGTTTCGCTTTTGGAGGTGCTCGGCGAAGAGAAAAGAAACAAGGTTTTGTCTTCGCTATACATTTGTCGCTGCGATACGTCCGGCTTGGTTCGAACTGCAGCTGTAAATGTTTGGAAGGTCAGCATATTCCCCCCTTGTTTTGTTAATAGTTCCGAATCGGGATCGTGTCTTAGGATCGTAATCCTGATACTTTGGAATCAATTGGAGCTAACAAGCAGAACAGGCACTTGTTGCCAGTCCTAGAACGCTGAAGGAACTCATCCCGACACTATCTCAACTTATAATTCGAAGACTGGGCAGCTCCAATATGGAGCAGAAAGTTATTGCAGGAAACGCGCTTGGAGAGTTGATTCGTAAGGCTGGAGATGGTATACTTTCAACTCTGCTACCAACCCTTGAAGAGGGCCTCCAGACATCAACCGATACAGATGCCAAGCAGGGTATCTGTATTGCGTTGCGGGAATTAATATCTTCTGCATCCCCAGACGCATTGGAAGACCACGAAAAGACACTAATATCTGTTGTTCGAATTGCTCTGATCGATTCCGACGAAGATGTCAGAGAGGCTGCAGCGGAAGCCTTCGACTCTTTACAACAGATTCTCGGGAAAAGAGCCGTGGACCAGGTACTGCCTTATCTCTTGAGTCTCTTGCGAACTGAAGACGAAGCCGACAACGCGTTGTCTGCTCTTCTGACACTTCTCACCGAGACTACTCGATCCAACATTATTCTCCCCAATTTGATACCCACTCTTACCACATCTCCGATCTCGTCCTTTAACGCCAAAGCTCTTGCCTCCCTCTCAACGGTTGCTGGATCCACAATGACACGACGACTGCCGAGTATTTTGAATTCACTTATGGATAATATCATGGCATGCAAGGATGATGAACTCCGAGCTGATCTCGACGCCTCTTTTGACACCGTCGTTCTGTCTATCGACGAGTTCGATGGCTTGAATACCGCTATGAGCGTACTGCTCGCACTGGTCAAGCACGATGACCATCGTAGAAGAGCTGCAACTGATTATCACCTTGCGAAGTTCTTCGCTTCAGCTACTGTCGACTATTCTCGCTACAACCAAGACATTATTCGGGCATTACTCGTCTCCTTCGACGACAGTGACAAAGAGGTTGTCAAGGCTGCTTGGACTGCGCTATCCGAGTTCACGAAACATCTCAAGAAAGAGGAAATGGAAGCGCTTGTTTTTTCAACCCGACAAGTCCTGCAACATGTAGGTGTTGCAGGCGCCAATCTTCCAGGCTTCGCCCTACCGAAGGGCATCAACGCAATCCTACCTATATTCTTGCAAGGCTTGATGAACGGCACCCCGGAACAGAGAACCCAATCCGCTTTGGCTATTTCTGATATCGTTGATCGAACAAGCGGCGATTCTCTGAAGCCTTTCGTTACCCAGATCACTGGGCCGTTGATCAGGGTTGTGTCTGAACGTTCCGTTGATGTCAAAGCTGCAATTTTGTTAACACTGAACAACCTTCTCGAGAAGATTCCGACCTTTCTCAAGCCTTTCTTGCCCCAACTACAGCGGACTTTTGCCAAATCTTTGGCTGACACATCTAGCGAAGTTCTGAGAACGCGGGCAGCGAAAGCTTTAGGTACTCTGATTACGTTGACCCCTCGTATTGATCCTTTGATCGCGGAGTTGGTCACCGGTTCAAAAACATCAGATGCAGGTGTTCGCAATGCTATGCTAAAGGCACTGTATGAAGTGATTAGCAAGGCAGGAGCCAACATGAGCGAAGCATCAAGAGGAGCAGTTCTCAGCCTAATCGATACGGACTCCGATGACAACGATGTGTCTATGGCCATCACCAATGCGAAATTGCTTGCTGCCCTCATCAAGAACGTGCCGGTAGAGGGCGCAGCTAGCCTTGTCAAGAATCGTGTTTTACCAAACAACTTCAGCCAATCATCCGTACTAGCATTGAATGCTGTCCTGCTGGAAGCCTCAACATCCCTCACGGAGACTGCCTTTGCAGGTGACTTGCCATCGGCCATCTGCCAAGGCATGACAAGTAAGAATGTAAGCATTCAATCATCCTCACGGGACTTCTCTTAACTGACTCTTCCAGAACTTCATCTCGGACAATTGTGTCTTAGCTGCAGGAAAGTATTTACTTCTGGACAGCCGTAGCGACGACTACGAAGTCATCAAGCCACTCTTCGAAGCACTCGCCAGTCTTATTCAGCCTGGTAACTCTGTTGACACGCGTCGCTTGGCACTAGTAGTTATTCGCACAACATGCCGCCATCACATGGATACTATTCGACCACATCTACCATTACTGGCACTTCCAGTTTTCGCTAGTGTTCGAGATCCCGTGATTCCCGTCAAGCTAGCGGCTGAGGCCGCTTTCATGGCTCTTTTCAATGTCGTGGAGCTCGAGAGCAAGGTCTTTGACAAATACATTTCCACGCAAGACCTACCCGCCAATCAAAAGAGAAGCATGCAAGATTATTTCAAGCGTGTCGCCTTGAGGCTTGGTAATACTGCACGAGAGAGAAAGGAAGCTGAAGGAGGACAGGGTGGATTGGGACTTTCTAATGATGAAATAGATGATGAGCGAGAGATTTGGAGTGTGGGCAAAGTGGATCTTGGAGAGGGTGCATTTGATGAGTGAAATGAGTTACGAGAAAAGCATGTATCTGGTTAGAAAAAGGGCTGGTGCATTGCATGCGTCGAGGTTGGTAGAAAATGCATTTGGCACGTCAGTGTCTCCCTAACCGCTCCCACCTAACAGTGAGCACTGTACCATAAGTGAACGAAAGATGAACTTGTAAGCAATCTCTTGATTCATTCAAGATCTCCTCTTGTCTAGCAATTAAGAATAAATTGATCCCATTCACCCTAAATCTGGAGCATGCTTTCTCTACCTAGCTCCATGCAAGCCAGGGCAATGAAGACACTTCGTCACGTGTGAGAGTGCAACCGTGGGAACCTGAGGCACCTAACAACTGAAATTGATGGCAATTGGATCTGTCCTGCACGATCTGAGCGGAATTATTTCGTGGAACATTACAGACCTGCCCATTGTATTGAATACTATTTGAAGAACTAACACATTTTCTTTAGTCTCTTGTCTGCAGCGAGCTTTCAGAGTAATTCATAGCTGGTCCGGATTTCAGGGTTAGGCGAGGAAGAAGCCCTGCCCGTTCACAAAGAATTTCGCGAATTAGTCAGCTAGAGTCGCCAGACGAGACGCTAGCGCGAGATCCATCTCCTCATTTCAAGGTGCACCAGAGAATCGCCCATCGACAACCACGACGACCATCCCACCGACGACACCAACGACACCGTCAAGATGTAAGCCATTCCACTCTCTACAGCACCTTCGCCATCTGAGGACTTTCGGGGTCCTCTGCCGACTCTCTACACTGCGCACGATGCGTCATAGACTCTCGAACAGATGCTGACCTCAATTGTCTCGAATAGGGTCAACCTCACCACCCAAAAGCGCCTGGCGGCCTCCGTCGTAGGCTGCGGAAAGCGCAAGATCTGGCTCGATCCTAATGAGACCAGCGAGATCTCCAACGCCAACTCTCGTCAAACCATCCGCAAGCTCGTTGCAGATGGCCTCATCATCCAAAAGCCCGTCACTATGCACTCGAGATCCCGCGCCCGTGAGCTCACAGCCGCCCGAAGAATTGGTAGACACCGTGGTTTCGGAAAGCGTAAGGGTACTGCGGATGCCCGTATGCCTAGGTATGCTACACTACTACACGTGGATGGAATTGAGGGGCAAATCTGATATTTTCTTCACAGCCAAGTCGTCTGGATGCGCCGTCTTCGTGTCCTCCGCCGTCTCCTCGTCAAGTACCGTGCCAGCGGTAAGATCGATAAGCACCTTTACCACGAGCTCTACCACTTGAGCAAGGGTAACACATTCAAGCACAAGAGAGCGTTGGTTGAGCACGTAAGTTAATATACTACGGGAGGGGCCAGGGTCACAATCTAACGTTTTCAACAGATTCACCGAGCCAAGGCTGAGAAGGCGCGTGAGAGAATCCTCAAGGAGGAGATGGATGGCAAGCGTGCGAAGGTTAAGGCTGCCCGTGAGCGAAAGCAGGAGAGAGTTGCGGCCAAGCAACGTGCACAGTTCGGAGATGACGAGGAGACTGAGACCAAGTAAAGGGAATTGCTTTTGTGACGGTAGCAAACGGAGTGTATCGGGCAGGGGCTTTCTTCAAGGCCGGTTGCTTTTACTAGTCTTTCTTGCATCTGCACGGAATGGAATCATGAACTTGGAACAACACGGCATTGGTACTAAGAACAGGCTCTGTGAAGTCACGGTGAACGTCACTTATGTCGAAAACATGTCTTAATCTAAAGAAACAGAAACGGAATAGTTATATGGCTGAACCCCCAAATTGATCAGACACAACCAAAATCAGTTGGGAATTATGAACCACCATCTGATTTCCCATCTCGATGTCAGACCGAAGATGCTGGAGAACAATTGCCAGGTCCAACTCCAAAGCTGCAGAAGACTGCAAAAAGGAAAGTAAATAAGAGGTAAGACTATTAGAATGTTGGTAGATAGTTCTGGGTGGGCCAGAGCTCGGGATAAGTTATGTTCGGAGATACATCCGTAAAAAGTGACGATAACGATATACCACCACCAGAACTGGTCCTCAATACACAAGTCACAAACACGCGTAAGAACATAAGTATCAATGAAATACAATAACAGTATGAAAACATGTAATCAACTGATGAAGGTGCAAGATCAATGAACGGCCAAAGGCCACAAATGAAGGTGGAGTCTAGAAACGATAGTTCAGAAGATAATTAAATCAACAGAAAGACGGATCAGATATTTTCACATTGTCCCTCGAAGAGTGGTGATTGTGAGCCCAAGACATATCAACGTCGCCCGCCCTAAGGCCAGAGCTGTACCTGACGTAGAGGCATTCATCACTTCCGCTTTAGTTGTGAGGAGAGAAGAAAGAGAAATTAGATTGAGAGGGCGCGGGCTGGATTATGTATGGGGAGGGCGCGCCACAGATCGTTAGCGTGCTTTCATGGCGGGGAAGGTGAAGGACGACTTGATATTCGGTACCTGCCCATTCTCCTTCCTATGACTCTTGACTCTGTGTTCGCACAAGAAAGAGGTATGCTTCAATTGATTCTCAACTGTTGGTTGCTCAGTACTGACTACATCAGATCATCATGTCTCTCTTCAGGGGAGCTTCGAGGTCTTTGCTTAGAGCTTCTGCTCGTAGAGTGGCGCCCATATGTGCAGGTGCATCGCGGCGAGCTGCATCTTCCATGACGGCAGAGTCCCAGCAGAAGGTGCGAAGGACGTCCTCCTGTCATGTTCTGAATGCTGATTGGAAGTCAAACAGTTACTCTCTGCGAATCTCGAACAGGCAGATCCTGCTGTATACGAAATCCTCCAGAATGTACGAATGCCCACGATTACCAGACCTTGTATCAAGTGTTGACGTACATGACAGGAGAAAAGAAGGCAGAAGCACTTCATCAACCTGATTCCTTCCGAAAACTTTACGTCGCAGGCTGTCCTCGATGCTCTAGGAAGTGTTATGCAAAGTAGGTCTTGGTACGAAGTGAGGTGATGCTCCTCTGACCGCACTGCAGACAAGTACTCCGAGGGATACCCAGGAGCACGATACTATGGCGGGAACGAATTTATTGACCAAGCAGAGCGCCTCTGTCAATCCCGTGCTCTGCAGACGTTTGGAGTCAAGGATTCGGACTGGGGTGTCAATGTCCAGCGTATGTTTACCATCTTCCGGCTTTGAACTTCGACTAAATTAAGTAGCACTGTCTGGATCTCCTGCCAATCTTATGGCCTACTCTGCACTTCTCAATACACACGATCGGATAATGGGACTGGATTTACCACATGGTGGACATCTATCCCACGGTTACCAAACACCCACCAAGAAGATCTCGGCCATCTCTAAATACTTTGAGACTTTCCCATATCGTCTGGACGAGTCAACCGGCCTTATTGACTACGCCAAGTTGGAAGAAATGGCCATGCTTTACAGACCCAAGCTTATTATTGCCGGAACATCTGCCTACAGTAGACTCATTGAGTACGATCGAATGCGAGCGATTGCCGACAAAGTTGGCGCATATCTCTTGGCTGATATGGCACATATCTCAGGTCTGGTAGCAGCTAAGGTCATCCCTTCTCCATTCGAATACGCAGATGTCGTAACTACGACTACACACAAATCCCTGCGTGGTCCAAGAGGTGCTATGATCTTCTTTAGGAAGGGAGTAAGACGGACCAACCCTAAGACCAAGGAGCAAGAGATGTGGAACTTAGAAGACCCTATCAATGCTTCAGTATTCCCTGGACACCAAGGCGGTCCACATAACCACACTATCACAGCTTTGGCAGTTGCCCTCAAGCAAGCCCAAAGTCCCGAGTTCAGAGCTTACCAAGAAGCTGTTCTCCTTAACGCCCAGGCATTTGCTAAACGTCTCGGTGACTCCAAAGATAAAGGCGGTCTGGGCTACACCATCGTCTCTGGTGGGACAGACAACCATCTCGTCCTCATCGATCTCAAGCCCCAAGGTGTCGATGGAGCTCGCGTAGAACGCGTCCTTGAACTCGTGGGTGTCGCATCGAACAAGAACACTGTACCGGGCGACAAATCCGCTCTCAAGCCCGGCGGACTTCGCATGGGCACACCAGCCATGACAACACGAGGCTTTCAGCCAGACGATTTTGTCAGAGTAGCTGATGTAGTGAACAGAGCCGTGACTATCACGCAGCGATTATCGAAGACTGCCAAGGAGGCCGCGGAGGCGAAGGAGAGAAAGAACCCTGGTAGTGTGAAGGCATTCTTAGAGTATCTAGGGGAGGGCGAAAATGAGCGTGAGATAGTCCAGCTCAGAAGTGAGGTGGAGGAGTGGGTGGGTACGTTTAGTTTACCATGGGAGTCGAGCACATAGGCTTGGGAAGTAGTAATGAATGTCATAGTTTATGGCACAAAATCATTCTCTTCACCAGGTTTCTACATTATGTAAATTGGGTCAGGTGGCTAAGTACTTTACATGTTTGGATATCAATCCAGCAACAAAGAGTTACCGCACCTTGTAAATCAAAACTTTCTACTAAGCTAAGTAATAGGCATGACTCTGCTGTTACTCTTGATCTTATGCTCGAGACAATGTTAGCAGGAAAAAGTGATAAGAAGAAGGGGGAAATTGCCCCTATTGCGAAAACAAAAAAGAATTTGAGCCGTCAAACTCGTGTGTAGGAAGAGGGGAGATGTACTTACCCTTTTTGGTGTATGTCGCTTTGTCTTTTCAAATTTTTATGTCTTTCGATTCTGATTTGGAAAGGATGCTTGCGGCTGTGCTGTTGAAGTAGCTACTGAGTGTTGACAAGCCAAAACGGCTGAATGGGCGTGATGAAAGCCCGGGCGGGATTGCGCTGTAGAAGCTGACCATTTTTTGCAGATGCAATGTTTGGATCATGACTAACGTAAGCGAATCTGAGTTGAAATGAGAAATTGTCATTCCTCGTTGTACTTAACACTTGTTTGGTGTTGGGTTTTCCCAAAAGCCAGGGGCGATTGGCGGGTTTTGAAGTTGGTGTGTAATTTGACGATATGCTATTAGGTTGTTAGTTTCAGGTCTTGGAAGCTAGTTAGCAGTGAATTAGACGGCTCTGTTGTGAAGTAAATCGCTTGTTTGGTTATATATTGTGGTTTGTTGTGGTTCTGTTCTTCGGTCTGGATTTGCCGAACTCTGAGCGGGGGCCTTGACGAAAGCCCCAATGAAACGTGAATATCGAAGATACAGTACTACTCCTACTAAGGACAGGAAACAATTTTAATATACTTCAATTTCCATGCAGGTTGGGTTATGTCACGACGAAGATGGGGATTCTTTTCGCTGCATGTCATCGCTCATCTTTCAGCTTCTGTAGATGATGACTCTAGTCTCTCCTTATCATGTATGTCTAGGTGTTTGATCGTTCTTTCCAGATGTAAGGCCACCGTCGCTCGCATATCTGTAGTTTAAAAAGAGTCAAGCCTTGACGTCTTCCCATCTTCGCTTATCTTAGTACACATATTAGGAAGTAAATAGAAGGAGCTTGGCAACTGTTCAAAGACGATCGATGCTTTTCATTGATCGCCCCAAGGCGTTTCCATAGAATTCCAATCTTTATAAGTGAGTTCAGTCGGCTGTATTACCGCTGAGCACATTGCTTTATAGATAAGATGTGAATTCCATCCCAGTTTTACAACAGTACTGGGCCATTAAAAGTGTACCAACACAGGTAGATATATTCATACACTGCTTTATATTCAGTTCTAGAACAGATACGGACGACGATTAAAATTTAAGTCCATGTTCTTGAATAGGAACTTGACCTCGACCAAAGCTACATCGAGTTGGTCGAAGGCTCTCTTGTCAACGCCGAGCGCCGATTGGGGTTGCTTTTTAACCCGATTTTTGTGAAGAATAATCCGAATGCGATCCGAACCCCGATACTGGTGCCTGTTGAGCTAATGTTCTGCATGTCAGCATCATGAGTGGGGTGTTCGTAATCCGACTCCAGTAATGTCATGAACGTAGTACCACCAAAGTACTGGCTTCAGTCATCCTCCTTCCTCATTGGGTGGCCAGTGGAGGAGCCTAACCGAGCACCCTGACGACCTCAAAAGCTTGGTCTTCACTTATAAAAGCCTCAGCCCTCAACATCTTATCGGTAACACAAGCAATATGAAGTTTTCATCTCTTCTTCAGGCGTGTATCGCCTCAGGTCTTGCATTGGCAGAGTCTCAAGTTCCAGTTGTTGAGCCGTCTTCCTTCTCCGGCGACTTTACGGTCTATCAAAGTCAGGTGTCTCCCAGCCACTCCATACGCGTGAAGCGACAGAACTCGACGCTTTGCAACACTCCTGTTGATCAGTATACTGGATGGCTTGATGTTGGTCATAAACATTTGTTCTTCTGGTATTTTAAGAGTGAGAGCGCGAGCTCGAAAGCCGACGATGAACCGCTGGGCCTTTGGTATGTACATCACAATACTTTTTTCCAAGTTTGAAAGTTATCTTGATCAATTGAATGGAGCGACTATCAGTAATGTTTTTGTACATTGCTGAGACATTGATAGGTTGACGGGTGGCCCAGGAGGCTCATCTATGCTGGGTATGCTCCAAGAGCTTGGACCATGCCTTATCAATGAGCATGGAAATGGGACTACTTACAATCCTTTTGGGTGGAACAAGGAAACTGCGTTCATATTCGTGGATCAACCAGCAGGTGTTGGATTTTCGTATGTTGACGAAGGCGAATCCATACCGGGAGATTCCTTCACCAGTGCTGCAGACATGCATCTGTTCTTGCAGATGTTCGTGAGCCAAGTCTTTCCCGAGCACAAGAATGGCCCCCTTGTTATCACTGGAGAGAGTTATGCTGTAAGTCAAGTCCGCAATGTAACCGAGAATGTTAAAAAGTTACACAGCTGATATAATTTTAAGGGACATTACCTCCCAGCTCTTGGAGCCCAAATCGTTTCACAGAATTTGTTACATCCAAAGCAACCGCAAGTCCTTCTTAAGTCAGTGGCAATTGGCAATGGCTATGTTTCACCACTTGATACTGCCTATGGATACTGGGAGACTCTATGTACTACCAATCCAGGTGTCAAGAAACCAGTGTTCAACGAGACCCGTTGTGAAATCATGGCCACCAACTTGCCTCGCTGCATGTCAGTTTCAAAGACTTGCTATGATCGTCCAGACGCTGCAATCTGTGCCGCTGCTGCCGAAGTTTGCTGGGATGGTGTAATAAAGTATTATGACGGAGAATCTGGCGCTGGTGGCAGGAACAGATTTGACAGTAAGTGTTTTTTAATCTTATTATTTGCAACCTGTGACTTTCATGCTAATTCTTTCAGTCACTCTCCCATGTGAGATCGATGAAGTCTGCTACCCTAATACTCTTTGGATTCAAGACTACCTGAATCTTCCCTCATCCTTCGCTGCTCTCGGCGTGCCGAAGGAAATCAAGAAATTCGGTGTCATTTCGCCCGCAGTCTCTGATGCTTTTGAGTTGACAGACGACCTTTCTATAACATTGGTTCCCGAAGTGCAGTATCTCCTTGCAAACCAGATCGATATGCTTATATACCAAGGTAATCTGGATCTGGCTTGCAACACTGCAGGTGCAAAGAGATGGACCGCAAACATGGCATGGAAAGGACAGGCCGAGTTTAATTCTTTGGATTTAAAGCCTTGGAAGAGCACTAAGGGAGGGAAGGAGGTTGATGCTGGAGCTTGGAAGGAAGTCAACATCAAGATGGTTGAGGGTGATGAGAAGAAGACGAGATTCGCTCTTGTAACGATTGATGGGTCTGGGCATATGGTATGTTGGTTGATCGAGATATTGTGTCTGATGGTTGCTAATGGATGATTAGGTCCCTCAAGACCAGCCCGAGGTGGCTTTAGATATGCTCAGCAGGTGGTTGAATGGGAAATCGTTTGCCTGAGAAAGTCGAGCCGTTATCCCTTGAAAGTAAGTGTTCTTGTGGCACGCAGCGGTGGAACATGAAAAATGGGTTTGTTACAACAGGTGTTGAATCAGGATACATGTAAATGGAAATATACTCGCAATACGTTTTATCAGATGCTTGTATATGCGTGGACTGTTAAAACGTAGCCACTATTGTGCTTTTCGGCATATATGGAAGAGGGATGAAGCAGATAAGTGAAGGTATTGACCAAGAGATTCCAAGAAATTAATCAATCAATGTTGCCGCATGAACTTGTCGAAAGGCACGGTGTGCATCGGCATTTATCTCTGAGACCACAACTAATGAGGATGGCCTACCAAATGTACCACTCCCGAAGAACCATACGCATCGCAAAACCAAATTCATAGCCATCACTACATCAGAACTTGCAGGCGGGTCTGTAGTACGAGAGCGAGGAATGTATCAGTCCGCAGCTTGTGATTGGAGCTTCGCCAGCAAAAGTGACTGGAATGAAATTGAGAGCTGCATGACTTCAAATGCACTGGACCTGTATGCTTGGGGAGCCTGCTGTCCTCTCAATGGCTGGATGGAGCTGTGTGTTCTGTTGCTATGTTGCGCTAGTACGCCTAGGTAAGGACATGGTCATGCATCTGATCGAACAGCATAACTTTCAAACCTGAAGAAGAAGAAGGTGGAGAACAGACGTTTGAGACAAGGGACAAACTAAAGCAGCACTTGCAGTACTTCCATTCTCCGACAGTAGAGTCGACGGTATGAGACATGGCACGACTTCGCCAGGAAGAAGTTTACTTGGAGATGTGTGTACTGTGACTGTTGCTATACATGGGAAGGTATGCTTTTGAAAATCTTTCATTCGTTGTTCTATTATCATCTCCCACATCTTTCCATGATAAGGGATCTCTCTGACGCGATTACTTCACATGGTATCCCTCTTATGGTTAAGGCAGTCTTGCAACTTTTCTATATTTGAAGTGCATATTAGTTTTCTGACCAGACAATAGGGCGATTCATCCACATCGCCGAACACTACGAGAAACAAGTCGGCCGTCTTCCTCCATGGTCAACATCACTTGTTGTCAATGATCTCCTCCGGCAGCAAAATCCGGATGATTTCATGATCTATGAGATCTAGAGGGAGGTTATGGGTGCCTCGACAATCAATGACCGGCTGCTAGTGTGGTCAGAGAGCGCCGCCATATCCTTGAAGCGCAAGCTTGGTTCAATGAGGCAAGTGTCTGAGAGGTTGCCACAGAAGCTCAACTGATGGCACTCTTCTCGATTACCAATGTAGGGCAAGTCGCTTGGCCATCAGATGATTCAAGCGTTGCGATGCTCAGCAATCCAATGGTTCGAACGTCGGAATCGAGCCGTGGCAAGAGCAATCCCTCGCCCCTCTTTTAGGGTGCTTCTCCAGAATATCTATGGGAGGGTATATCAAATCTCCGGCTTCACTTCAACTGCGCATCCATTGTAATGCGCCATTTTGGTCCGAACCTCCTCATGGAGAAGACAACTCCAAACGCGCTGAACCAGCAAATAACACCAAGTCCAGTAAACAACCAGCCGTTGCCAATTGCTTTGATCAGTGGCTCACCGACGACACCTCCAACGCAACTGAAGATGTTTCTGACAAAGTTGTTAACAGCGACACCGCTACTACTGCGCTTTGGAAGAAACTCTGTAAGCATGGTCGTTGCTACGCCGAAGATAATCATGCTGCCGACGCCGAAGAAGAAATTTGCGATCATCGGGACAATCCAGATGATACCTTTCTCAGCAGTCCAACCGTACCACACCATGGCGCCAGGGAACATGACCGCTGCGATCCAGGCATTTTCTCTCATGCGGTCCTCTGGCCGGAAGTCTAGTCTTCCAGCAGCATCATATCGACCAGCAGCTCGTGCCTCTCGGTGCATGATATAATCGGTCCAACGGCCACCAATCAATGACGCTAGGATGTAACCAAGAGAATTGGGAATATAAAGCAGGCCGATGATGATAACCTTGAAGTCGTACGGAGACTCCGAGAACGTTTGCTGAATGGAGATGTTGAGAATATAGAGCGAGCCGAAAGTAACACTTGCGAGATATACCGTAAGAGCCACGGCTGGGAAGCGGAGATATGCTAACACGCTCAATGGGTCGATAATACAGCGCTTGAAGACCTTTGCTGCTCTCTTTGTTTTGAGGTGGACGGATTGTCGAGTTGATATTCGAGTCAACTCCGGTCTATTTCCAGATTTCTCGTCTGGAGGGGTTAGAGGTTGTCGCTTGGCCAGTGTCTCAGGGAGACAGAATGTTAATAGCACCACTAATATTCCACCATAGATGACTTGGAACCACTGAGTAGCTCTCCATCCCCAAGCCTGAGACACAGCCCCTCCAATGATAGGCGCCAGTAAAGGACCCAGGAGGGGACCAAGGTAGAAGATTCCCATAGCTCGACCCCGTTCTCTGACTTCCCAGATGTCGGCAATAGTCCCAGCACCAACGGCCTGCACTGAAGCCGCAGCACCGCCTCCAAGGACTCGCATGACAATCAACATTCCCATTGAAGTTGAGATTGCGGAGATGATATTCCACAATGTAAAGAGTACAAACGAGGTTAGGTAGATGGATCTCCGGCCGAGCGTCTCTGAGAATGAAGACCACCAGAGTGGGAATATGGACATAGATAGCATGTACATAGCCACTGATAAATTGGTGATTGTTGGCGTGGTGTTAAGATCTATCGCTAATTCTGGGAGTGCAGCTAAAACCCTTGTCAGATCTTTACTTTAACTCTAACTCTATCGCGAACTTTAAATCATATAGTTGAGATCATGATGTGAGACTTAGACTTACGCAGTAAAATCGCACTTCCCATCGGCGCAGCAGCTGCAGCTATAGCGACCTGGAACGTGATGAACCATTTCGTACTCCTTTTGTACTCGTATGGTCTCTCCACTTCGGGGATAACAGTCAATCTCGCTAAGAGCCCTCGTCTCTTCGCTCGCGGCACGATGGTTACGGCTCGTGATCTCACGGATGAGGATTTGGATTTTGTTTTTGAGAGAGGTGGGTCGCCTGATTTCTGGGTCACTTCGTCTTGGACGGGGATAGGTGATATACTGCCGATAGAGGAACGGGTGTGTGAATGCATGGTCGATGAATCTGTGTCTATGTCTCTGTCCTGCTCCTTGTCCTGGTCTTTGTCCTGGTCATTATCCTGAAGAGTGGAGAGGCCTGGATGTGAGAGTGGGCTATTGGTGACGAGACCTGGTGGCGAGGATGAAGAGTCTGCCTTTTCAGGATCATGAGGTGCCATGCTGTTTACTTCTCGATAGACTTGACTTGAGCGATTGAGGGCCTATGTGGGCGATGTCGGGGAGGAAGTGGAAGTCATATAGAACAGACCGCCAGACTCTGATACAGTAGTGGGGCTTGGTGCTCAGATTATACTCAAATATTAGGAGACATACGGCGAAATCCAGATAGAGGGAAAGCAGAGCAAGCAGAGTAAGAATGACGACAATGAGTGAGAGAGAGAAGGACGCTGAGAATAAGAAACTAAGGCGTCAGATCACCACTGCCAGACTACTTCTGGTAATCGTAACGATGTAATCTTGCAATCAAGCAACAGACTAAAAGGAACTGGGTAAAGAAAAGATGGTCCCCGGACTCCGAGAGTACACTACTGTAAGTACGGAGTAAAGTAAAGAGACGGCCAACGATGAATGAATCGTGGCGATAACCCTCGCCCTCGCCCTCGCCCTTCCCCCATTCTTCCAACAGGCGGACATCCGTTGCTCGAAAGGAATTTCCATTACTGTTCCGGGAATAATTGTCGTTGCCGTCCCTCGGTCCTGGTTGGTCATGATCGGTAAATCGGCACGGGTCGTGATAGGATGGTTTGGCCGTCTGTTGTGATTGGTGGAAGAGGCGAGTGATTTCGAGATCGATTTTGGAAGCGGGGTGGGAGCAGCCGAGATGGCTGTTTGCTTGACAAGCAAACATGCATTCGGAAAATACTCTCAGGGGTCCAGTTCGCAACTCCTCAAGTCCAACTTCCTAGCAAGTAGGTCGTAGCACACACTCTTTACTTCGCACAGAGACACATACCATTCATCAGTGTAAGACACTTTCGAATACTCCTTTCAGAGGGAAGAGCGCCCAGACCAGACCCCCCTTAATACCCCGGCCCCACCACGACTGTCGCCCACGATGGAGTCCTTCGAGGACATGCAAAGTCGGCACCGCAAAGAGCAAAAAGATCTGCAAGGTCGAATCACGAACAAGAAGAAAAACGCTACAAAGAAGACACGGAAAGGCGTGAACAGCGAATGCGACGAGCTGGAGCGCCAGCTTAAGGATAAGCAGGCGCAAGAAATCGCAGCTTTGAACGGTGAGCCCGCGGACATTCAAGATGTGCCAGATCTTGAGGAAGACATTGTCGAAGAACCTGCTACAAATGGTATGAACGGCATCACCGAATCGTTGGATAAATCGGCCATTTCGGAACCTGAGCCTTCGGAGGATGGACAGCCTCGAAAACGAAACAGACAAAAGGAGCGGTTGGCTCGTCGCGCGGCAGAACATGAAGCTGCGATCGAGCAGGCGAAGAAAGAAGCTGCAAATCAACCGGATCAGAAGGCTGTGGAGCGGAAGAAGATGCTGGATCAGTTCACTGCGAATGGCTTGGTGGAGAAGAGTATTAGACCAGATGGACATTGTCTGTTCTCTGCCGTGGCGGATCAGCTTTCACAAGTTGGGATTCCATTGGGTCCAGAAAGTGAGGATATCAAGGAGGGAGAGAGGTATAAGGTTGTGAGAAAGGCGGCTGCAAGGTATATTGAGGGACATCCAGACGATTTTGTGGCGTGGTTGGATGAGCCGCTGGACCAGTACGTTGAGAAAATTAGGGATACGGCGGAATGGGGAGGGCATCTGGAATTACTGGCTCTGGCTAAGACGTATATAGTGGAGATATGTGTCTTACAGGATGGAGTTGCGCAGACAATTGAGCCCGGAGATGGGAAGAAGGATCCAGAAAGGATTTGGCTGGCATACTATCGACATGGATTTGGGCTGGGAGAACATTACAACTCTTTACGCAAGGCACCTTGAGCACAATTTACTCGAACGGCATATGAAGGATTGATTACTAGCTTGGATGTGCCCATACGGAAACCCAATCTGTTACTTTACCTTCTGCATTATACCCAATCTGATGCGTCCTCTCCGGCTGGAAATGCGCAATCCTCACTAGACCACTCTTATTCGACTCCCCAAGTTTCGACTCTAAGAGTTCTCCATCCTCAGCATATGGCAGTTCCTCTCCCGGTCTCATCAGATGAGCAAGATATACTTTCGGAGGCAACGCCCAAGGAGGTCCTCCAGTAGACGGCGGCTTGTATGTTGGGAACTCCACACAAACGAGGCGTCCTTCCGGAGCCAGAAGATCAACGAAGCGTTTCGACCACGCTGGCCTCATGACGGGAGGTAATGCAGATAGAAACTACATCTCTCAGCATAGGATCAACACAGTCAATCGATTGTCGCTTAATAAAGAATATCAGGGATAAAGTAAATACCGTATAATCATAAATCAAATCAAATTTCTCCCCTCCTAGAACCCCACCATCGCCCTCCTCAAAGAAATCCCCTGTAATCCAATGCACCTCCCCTCTTTCCACTCCCTCTCTCGCCGCATACACACCCTTCCCACTCATCTCCGCCTCTACTTTCCTGGCTTCCTCCAAGGCTTTACTAGAGATCTCCAGTCCGTACGCATCATACCCAAATGCACTTAGTAACAACACATCGTAGCCTTTCCCACAACCTGGAACTAGAGCCTTCTTCCTTCCGTTGCTACTAGTGGTGGGCTGAGAGGAATGAGGAGGAGGAATGAGGTCTTGACGCTGGGTTAACAGGTCGGAGAGGGCCGGATTCGGAAAGCCTTTGTCCCATGGGAGAAAACCTTCTGTCCAGAGCTCATCCCATTTTGTTCCATGTTCAGTGCTGCCGTTGGCGGAGCTGAAGTGGGAGAGGAGGCGGGCACGGGCATCGGTTGGTTGGTCTGCTGGCATTTTGTTTGGGGGGTGACGGGGAAAGAGTGTGAGGTTTGAGGTGTAAATTAGGGAAGAAAAGGTATGGTGTTGAAGCTTTGGGGCAAATGGGTGGGACAGTGGGGCAATGAGGGGTACATTTTAGCAGGTATCTTATATGGTGCTATCTAGTTCTAACGCAATTGACAATCGAGGAAGTCCATACATGGCTCACATACTTGTAACTACCTCTTGCCTCTCTCCTGGTATATTATTAGACAAAACCTTCCAGAAGTTTTGCTTAATCTTTGGTAGGTGGAGAAGATGGGAGCATGAACGTTCCCTAAACTGCTTGATATTTCCTTTACTTCGTACTTCGTACAACTAGTATTGGACTCTTTACTGTGAAGTTCCGAATGAGTAGTAGAATGTGGAAATTAATCGGTTATTACTTTTCAATAAATCCCCAACCCGGAGCGTATCTTGTCGAGTTCAAGTTGTTCGTTCCCCAGCAAAAAATAAGTAATCCAGAGTACTTATCGAACCTCGGCATCTGATAAGCCTGGGCCGAGCGCAAACTACCCCAGATATCAACATCACTCGAAGATCCTTCCTCCTCCTCAATACCACTCGCTCAGTCCTTTTGAATTCCCAGTCAATCCGATTCTACTTCCTTCAGATAATTAGCATGGATTCATCCACTCTTTTCGACGTTAAGGTAAGTCTTCCCCATCCACTATTGTCCAGAGCTGATACTAACAATCACCTGCAGGGCAAAGTCGTCCTAATCACAGGCGGTGCCAAAGGTATAGGTCGCATGATCTCAGAAGGATTTGTTGCAAATGGAGCGAAAGTATACATCTCATCCAGAGACGCAAAGGCCTGCGAGCAGGCATGCAAAGAGTTAAATGCCATGGGTTCGTCTGATGCACCCCTCCTTACCGAAACCCAATTCCACGAAGCATACTAACTCGAAACCAATAGGCAAAGGCAGCGCCGATTACATCCAAGCCGATCTCTACAAAGTTGAAGACTGCAAGAAGATAGCTGAGGAGCTGGGCAAACGCGAGACAAAATTAAACGTTCTGGTCAACAATTCTGGATCAAACTGGGGAGCTCCGTACGACGAATTCCCTGAGTCTGCATGGACTCGAGTCCTAACCCTCAACCTCACCCGCGTCTTCACACTCACTCAAGCCCTCACCCCTCTCCTCGAAGCCGGGGCCTCAGAACTTTCTCCATCCCGAATAATCAACATCGGCTCAGTGGACGGTCTCCGCGTCCCATCCCTCGAAACATTCTCGTACTCCGCCTCGAAAGCTGGTCTCCACCAACTCTCCCGCGTGTTGGCCAACCATCTCGGAAAGCGGAATATTACGTCTAATACGCTCGCTTCTGGACCGTTCCAAAGTAAGATGATGAAGCAGACGCTGGAGACGTTTGGGGAGACAATTAAAAGTGGGATTCCGTTGGGGAGAATTGGTGAGAAGGAGGATGTGGCGGGCGCGTGTCTGTTCTTGAGTAGTAGGGCTGGGGCATTTGTTAATGGAGCGACGATTGCACTTGATGGAGGCAGTTTGGTGGGGAGCAAATTGTAGAGGTGGAGGGATGTTGTAAGTGTATGATATAAAAAGAGTTTTCGAGCAGTGTCGAAAATTGGGCCGGTTGAAAAAAGGGACTAGGGAATTCTTTGGATTGAATGGCGCTCAGTTACGTAGAATACGATGGTCAATTTCACAAGAACGATTGAATATCTTGCTGAAACACTTCTAGCGCGATTCCCGGACTGTTACTGTATCATTGATGCACGCTGATACATCCATAAGGACATATTCATTGGTAAACCTCGTAGAAGTCCTCTCCTCACCAAATTCACCAATATCATCTTCGATAAGCATATCCAAGCCCCGATCTGTTCCGATACATAAGCATTTCCTTCACCAACCAAGAATCTCCAGAAACTCCAGTCAAGATCATTGCAAACACAAGTGTCCCGCCACGGAAGGAGGTTCGAATGTCCATCATAGTCGATGAGCATGCTGCTGTTATAACAATGTTGCTTCTATGAAATATTTGGGTTCACCCTTGGACACAAACACAATAATCATGTGCCAAAATTACAGGTCGATGCTTCGTTTCTATTGTCAACGTTTCGCGCATTGTCAGGTGCAGGCAGATCTACCATCACAAAGAGTGCGATCTCTCGTGGAATCCAATTTACACTGTTGTCAATAATCCGTAACCAAATTTGAAGGCGGATGTTGTGCTTTTGTATAAGAACCCCTCACCATCTTGCAAGCTGCTTCAGTCTTGGGTGACGTCGTCGCTGAATGGAAGGCAAGAAGAAATGACGATCGAAAACACATTGTCCAGATTTGATATTTCTGTCTCACAAATCAAGTTGGAAAATTTCATGAATACATTTGTAAGTAGGACTGTTCGTCGACCGCTTGCTAAGCCTTGCACTATGACAGGGAACATTAATCTTGGCTCTGTTGACATTTCGCTTAAACTCATACCGCCGCTGAGAGGGTTTGGCGTTTCGGAAACTTGTAGCATTACTGGTTACAGATCACTGGATTTCGGCATAAATGAACCAATCATTTTATCTACAGTCAACATTGAAATCCTGTCTGACAACTGAGCGCTGTTAAAGCGAATTCATGACCTTCATAAATCAGAAGCTCCTCATCTCTTAGGAAAACTTTCGCCTTTACCCATTCCTCACCACTGAACAGTTATTCATCAACCTCTATATACACAGCTTACGTACCACCATGTTTGTTCTTTATGCGAGACAGCTCCTGTAAGTCCTCCAGACCCTCATAAAGTTGCGGGCCATCCATATTGCCATCATAGACGCTGTAATTCTTCCTCTTAGGGATGACGTCGGCCTTGAGCGAGACTTCAGGGAATAATGGATTGACCAGCATCTTTTTCTCCCCAAGTAGGGAGAAGTGGCGCTTGTGTGCTTCGGACTGCAATTTTTCCCAGTTGACGCACACGTGCTCGCTGTGGCCGACGTGGCGTGGGAACGGTCTCTTGTTCCGTCCTTCGCTTTCGGGCCACTGGATGGAAGAGCGTCAGAGAGTTATTTTGGAGAACTTGGAAAATGAATATGTGAAAGGCATTTGTGTAAAGGGTATGAAACATTGTTTACTTACGTAGAAGTAGTACATGGACATGTCTCCTTGGCACATTATTGCTTGCCGAATACTGTCCAGTGATCAGCCTCTGGTCTCGGCTTACTTGTTGATTAAAATAGCTTACATGTCAAAACAGTGGTCGACGTGCACATTGATCTGATTGGGCCCAGGCGGCCGGCTGTCAAGATCATCGATGTAGACGTTCGGAAACATGGCGCGGCGAAGTGAGTACTGTGATATCATCAATCTTCCATGCTAAAGAGTTTGGAAAATATCGCAGGGAGAGGGGAAGTATTTCTGAGACTAACCAGGCAGTGTAAATTATGGAAGACGACAGGCAAGCCATACACATCTCCAGAACCGTCCGCTAGCTCCACGGATTCAAATCCGGCGGCTTTGGCCTCGTCTGGATGGACTCGCATGTGCATGTCTGCTATCGTCAACGCTTGCTTCGGAAGCTGCTCCAAGAACACTTACTCTCAATCAACGAGTTCCAGGCATCATCCAGCTCCGGTCTGGGATGTCCTTTATATTTCAGGTTCTCAGGCTCTGTGGTGTAGAACTCATCATCCAGAATTCTCAGTTGGTACTCAACAGCACTACTGGTTATCTCTATTAAAGAATTCAATCATTTATCCACTATAGAATCATTCGTACGTGTATCGGGCTCTTTTACTTACTGTGACTTGGCA
The DNA here is from genome assembly GCF_030347475.1 of Cadophora gregata. Taxonomy (NCBI): domain Eukaryota; kingdom Fungi; phylum Ascomycota; class Leotiomycetes; order Helotiales; family Ploettnerulaceae; genus Cadophora; species Cadophora gregata. The sequence goes on along the minus strand of NW_026695936.1, from coordinate 890,718 downwards.
ATTTAGGAAGAATCTTCGATCCCTGGTGTTCTCCTATCTTGAAGAGTACAGGAAGAAGAGCCCAGGGCAGCAATATGAATAAAGTGATCAAGGATTTGTAAGTCGTATTGAACGTTCGAGGAAATCGACCGTGCAGCTTCGTGCTGTCTGCATATTCATCTGAAACCTTTTCTAAGTCGTCGTCGTTGAGGAGAGTGGAGAGACTAGAATGATCTTTCTCCAAAGAAGAATATAAAGCATTGTTTGGATTCGCCATCATGAAATGATGTTCTTCTAGAAACATTGAGGACATCATGGAAAGACATTCTAGGAATATTTTTTTCTATCACTGGCACAATGGTGGTTGATCCTGAGCGCACTTGATGTGGGGGATGCCGTCTCGGCATCCGTCAGCTCCCACTCACCTGCCACATTTGGAACATGCAGACTGTATCATAAACAAAGTTTGAGTGTATTCATTGTACAGTATGTCTATATTCTGCAAAAATAGCAAGTCTATCTTATCGAACCTTAATTCCTCGCTGATTGGTTGACGTCAACCTCCTGTTTCGTTAAGACTACCTAAGAGAGTTCAAACGTGAGGTTGTCCAAAAAGCTTAAGTCGTCCAATAACGGCAAATCTTTGATAAAATCCCTACCTAAATCCCACTTACCCCTCAATGGTATCAGTACTATGGTAAGATAAGGCGATTGAGAAAGCTTAGAAATGTTTGATCTTAGCATCACAGCTTGACAAGATAACGACCTCTACTCTAGCTGAATATCCGGGCCCACTTACCCCACAGTGATCTTTGAACTTTACAACAGTACGAAAACATTTTGATTAGGTTTCGGGGAACTGCGTACCACCCGGCTGATAGTCGTCACCTAACACTTCCCTGTGGTCTCGCGATGAGAAGCTCGTTGAAATGGCACATGCTTCACAAATGATGATTGAATGAGCATCAGGATTCAATATATATCTGTTTGCAACGTCTCTGGGTTTGAGTTGCTTGGAAACACCGAAAGAATATCGGACATGTTTAGATAGTGACTGGGAATATTTGACGAAGGCTTCGTTGTGTTGATGATGCCATCAGAAAGCAGTTCATATTTTTGAGGCCATACTTTCTTCACCGGAAGCATAATATCCTCATAAGGCAACTCTACATTGAGTTGGTACTGTTCACCCCATTTATCCATTTCATTTTCTTTCGCAATATAGCGTCATTGCCTTGTATATCGTATCATCAGTGTAGTATTCGGCGTCGGAGTTTCGGCTATTGCCCAATCCTCCCTCTCCTCAACAACGAAGTGGTTCAGAATACGCAATAGGCAGCTCATCACTTGAAGATCCAAGACATATAACCGCCTGAGAAACGCTTCTCTTGTAGCGTCGTCATGTCATCTGGCCAGTAGCGGAAGTACCTCATATCAAGGAGGTGCATTTCCACCACAAAGTTCCGCGAAATGGTATATCGCCGCGGCCAAAGCAAGAACGAGGTAGCGCTTTCCTCTAGAAGGCAGGTCAAAGAAGATATGCTTCATGTCGGCAGAGCGATCTTGAAAGTACAGGTTTCGGGGAACTTTTAGTAACTCGCAGCGGCAGATGATGACGGAGGCAGAACTAACACTTTGCCATTCCGCAAGGTGTTGTACCCGATAGCATGAGCGAGAGGAGGGAGGTGGGTTCAACCAGGGTTTACAAGGTGGTGAAACAGCTGTTGATTGCAAAACATAAAAGGCTCACAGATGTCGCCCAGTGCGCGCTCTTCTTTTCTGTATCACGATCGTATCTGTCATTTAAGAACATACAAGCCACTTTACAAGCTGGTCCAAACATCTCCTCTGACTCAAAGTAGCCATTGATAAAAAGTTACAATGAAGTACTCTCTCATCTTCGCCGTCTTGGTTGGAGCTGTCGCAGCTGTTCCCATCGCTGGACTGGAGTAAGTCATCTCTAATCATATCGCGACTGAGCCCCTCCAATCTTCATTTCCTGAACACGAGAATAATTTTCTGACTGTCGCTAGGGAGACTCGAAACATAGCGGTACATGAGAAACAAGCCCGTGGCGACGAGGCTATTGATGTGAGCGGCTACAACTGGAAGGAGAAGAAAGCCCGTGCTGAGGACGTTGATTTGGCTGCGAATGCATGGAAGGAAAGAAAGGCTCGTGGCGACGAGGCTATTGACGTGAGCGGATACAACTGGAAGGAGAAGAAAGCCCGTGCTGAGGACGTTGATTTGGCTGCGAATGCATGGAAGGAAAGAAAGGCTCGTGGCGACGAGGCTATTGACGTGAGCGGCTACAACTGGAAGGAGAAGAAAGCCCGTGCTGAGGACGTTGATTTGGCTGCGAATGCATGGAAGGAAAGAAAGGCTCGTGGCGACGAGGCTATTGACGTGAGCGGATACAACTGGAAGGAGAAGAAAGCCCGTGCTGAGGACGTTGATTTGGCTGCGAATGCATGGAAGGAAAGAAAGGCTCGTGGCGACGAGGCTATTGACGTGAGCGGATACAACTGGTAGTAGATGGCCCATAGCAAAGACCGTCGTCCAAGTCGAGAAGTGGTCACGCCAGCACATTGTACGTTGCTTTGTATCTTTTTGCTTTCAATGCCAAGAAATATAACCCTTGCGTGTAGGTTGAAGTATTCCAGTTGACTTAATAGACATAAATCAAAACCGTGGTATATATTGCGGTCCTGGAGGAAATTTACTTGGGAAACGTGACGCGCTGGGGAAGGCATTCTAGGTCTCCGGGATAGAGACTCGACTTCAAATAGCAAGCCAAATGATATCTGTTTTTGGAGGTCTAGGCTATCAATAACTTGCTTCATGAGTGTCGAAGTCTCGGCTATTTTAGAACACTATGCAATCTCAAGTCCTGTCCAATGTGTCGAGCTGAGATTTTAACTCAGGTAAACAAAGCTCCTCGCTTAATCCTCCATCTCTTCTCCTTCACTTTCATCCCCATGGTTGCTTGCTGATGTGTATATGTTCTATTGGTAGCTCTAGTACTTTATCATCATATCTGTTTATCACATATTTCCCGACACTCGTAGGACCTTTGTTTAAGTGACCTCACTCTTGGTGCAAAACAGTGACCATTGTGAGGATTCACTGTTTACACTTCAAGGGTGACAGAATACAGAAACACGTGGTCATAATTGACAGTGGAGTGAGCAGATTCTAAGGCCATTCGGTGTCATGAAGCTTACAGTTATCGAGTCCCATTGGTCTAAGCGCAAGTAGCAAACATGAGGAAATTTTTTGAAGTTCTTCGTCGTTCGTACCATGAAAAGTTGCATGTATTCACCAAACGACTGGCAAACTAAAAGATGGCTGAAAATTCCGAACCGAAACGAATCATTTAAGCAACACGACGAGCGGGTAATTCCAACAATGACTTCTTCGAAATGGTGAGAGCCATGGCCGTATGGTTTGAAGCATTGCCAGCAAAGAAAGTAAGAGCTTCAGCTTGACAAATTTTATTCCAATACACACAACCCAGAAGGGGAGAGATATGCACTGGGACGTTCTTGAGTCTTTCTTTGATAAGAAGAGACTGGTATGCAAGAAGCTGCTCATTACTGCTGTCACTCGACTTGCCACTATCGTTTCTCTTCAACAACACCCAGAGGAGCGCCAGACACAAATAGGTAAACGCAGTAGAGCTACCTCCGGGTATCTCAGTAAGTAGTAAAAGGGGGTTAAGTTTCCACGAGGAGACCAGAAAGTAGCAGCTTCGTGCAAAGACTCGTCTCTTCGTGACTTTCCATGTAGTCATCTGAATGTTGAGTTTCTCGTCACCTCACGGTGTGCGACGCAATTTATAGAACTTAGGAAATGCCCAATTCTAAATAGAGGTGAATCGCAACATTGCGACCTTGACTCATGGCTAAAAGCGACGGTATAGAGGGGAAAGAGATGATCTGATGCTACCTAGGTAAGGTAGGTAGGTAGGTAAATGGATGTTGAGATATGTATTAGCTCACGTGCTCATCACGAGACCTACAAGTACTCATACTTCTTCCTGTTCAACACAGCATTAGTTTATGCACGCCATGCACAATTCAGAGGCTCACACTCCCATTAACATAACAACCTTCAACACACCAAAAAGGCATCCATACCATACACTGCGTATCTCTCACCTCCAAACACCTTCCACTCTTTTCCACATCACCAACCAATCTTCCAACCTAGGTACCTACCCAATCACACCATACCACTCACCACTCACTCGCTTCCTCCTTCCCCATCCTCTCCCAAATCCCGCTCCAGTCCAAGACCAAGACCAAGACCAAGACCAAGTCCGCTCCGCTCTTATCTTCGGCCCAACCTCTTCCATCCGGCGACCTCTCACAACACCACTCACGCCATCAACACCAGTTCAACCAGCCAACCAATTATTGCACTGCTCGAATAAATAAATAAAATACTGGGCTGGGCAGGGCGGCGCAACCAGGTCCAGGCACCCCTGCATTAGCTTCCGCTTTCTGCAGTGCAAGCGATCGGTGATTAGTCGGGCGTTGCTGGGGCGGGACAGCTAATATTACCTATAATTTTAATTTTTGGGGGGTTGGGAGGTTCCCCTGATTCTTCCGGTGGGTGGGAGCGGAGCTCACTGAGCTTTCAGGGCTCTTCTGAGGTCTCCTACTCCGTAAGATTCATGCAGAGCAGAGCTGAGCTGATGATAGAGTCTGCAGAGATGATGAAGATAATGATAGATCTGTTATTTATTTACAGTACGCACGTATAGTTACTTGTTTGCATTTAGGTATTGTATTGATTGCACCTCAGACATGCTAAGATCAGCATGGATATTTCTATTTCTATCTTCCATCTGAAGTGGCTGTAGTGAAAGGCAAGCAAGGCCCGAGTCACGTCCATCGCGGATGCACTGCGCTGCACTGTGATGGAGCTGTAAGTTACGCGATCGTACCTGAATCCTCACTCAGACAGACCTCAGATTCGATTTCTTTTTCCAGATCTCATCACAATATTGCTATTACAAGACAGCTTTTCCTTTCTGTCAGTCAGCCTCAAAAATACATATTCCAAGTGATATGACAGTAATTAATAGACACTTCAATAATAGAAACACCCTCACATCTTCCTCCCGCATGCAAGTAAGATCACTTTCTGTTCCCCCAAGCATCATGCTTGACGCATGCACGCACGAACGATAATGTTGTTGTTTATTATCTGCTGTTTAGCCGTAGCACCCAATCAAGCGCTCACTCACTCAAGCTGCGACGAACCTCTCCCACGAGACTCACGAACTCCCGAACCAGAACCAGACCTGAAGGAAGATAGGCAGTCACATGTACTCACTCACTCTCTCACTCCCTCACAGAATCAATCAATCAATCAATCAATCGGAACCAGAAGCGAAGAAACGAAACGAAACGAAACGTGGCGCTCCCGTCGCTGGATTCTCGGGAGAGTGAATGAAGCAAGGGAGTTTATGCTTCCGTCTAGACACATTAACCAGAGTCATGTTCGAGAATTGAAGCAGAAGAAAAGACAAGACAAGCTTCTAGTGTGTCTGAGATTGAGGATGTCTTGTATGATGATGATTTGTTTTGATTGGCGGTATGAGACGTCACATCTGCGCATCGTGAGATTTGCGACTTGTCGTTAGGTTGTCGAGGAGTGGAAATCACTTGCTTGGTTTTGGCTATCGTCTACCGGAATTGAGGTGATCTGTTGCCGTAAGAATCACTTGTGGGAAAAACACACAGTTTTGAGACATGAAAGTAGAAGTGAAGGGTGCTGGGCCAAAAAGTTGGTCTCCAGACAGTGCCGCCGTTTTCATATTTTTGTCTATTGTACACAACAACAGGCGCGAGCACTGTGGGAATCATTCCTCATTCGCAACAATTGGGACCCTGGAAGATCGTATTTGAAGTTTCTGAATCTGATTGTATTGAAAGAGACCAATAAACACTCCCAGCGTAACAGTCATTAAGGTATAAGCATCTGACAAGAAGTCTATAATAAAGTATCCCACAGAATCGAATGAGCAGGTGACATACAACAGCGAAAAGGAAACAAAATCAAAGAGCCCCAAGTGAGACGCGCAGTTTTCCAGGTGGAGCAAGTTTGTTCAGTTGTATTTACCAAGCTTTGATAGCCGAATCTCCTACTCTCTTGCGACAGCAACAGAAATGGCTTCAGACAGCATTGAAAAAAGAGTAATAGACAAGAACCAGAAAAACCCAAATCGCTTCTAGACACCTGAAAGACCACACACTATGGGGTATGATGATGGATCCTCGTGTTGATGAACAACACTCTCAACCACATAAGCAATTACAAGAAAGATGCCAACCTGCATTAGACGAAGGACTCCACCGAGCAATGCAAGAACACCATGATGCCCAAAGACCACGCTCATCCGTAAATCGACCACCATCCAGGCGCTGTTTCCTCCGTCATGAAATTACCAATTATCGGCAAGAGAATTCGTACGTTCGTGACTTTGAATCGGCGAAAGGATCAACCGCTTACAAAAGGAAAGCGGCGAGGCCGACGAGACCGGCGAGGGAGGCTCCGGAGAGAGCCATGGTCTTGCCAGCACCGTTGGCGGTGATTGGGGATGGGGCTGGGGTGGCAGTTGGGGCAACAGTTGGTGCGGCAGTTCCAGCTGGGTAGGTGGTTGGGACTGGGGCAACGGTGGTGGCGTTGGCAGTTGGGTAAACTGGGGTGTAGGTTGGGGCACTATTCAGATCGTTAGCTAGAGTTTCAAAACTGTGTTTGGAAACAGTATGGGGTACCAGGAGTTGCAGTACACAGCGCTGGAGGTGGTCACTGGCTTGACGACGGTGTAGGTGCCAGGGATGGTGACGGTCTCAGACTAGATAAGATGTTAGCTCTTGTTGCATTTTGATATTCGGGGTAGGACCGCGTCGTAAGATCGGAATCGATTGCCAGACGCGTTCCAATTCCCAAGTGATGCTAACCTCCTTGGCAGTGTAGGTGACGTGGCCGTAGGTCAAGGTGGTGGCAACTGGGCAGTAGGTGACATAGTCGGTGACGACCTCAGTGGTGTACGAGACAGTCTCGTTCTTGTAGGCGGCAGAGGCAGTTGCTGCAAGAGCAAGGACGGCGACAGCGGTGTATTGCATTTTGACGGTTTGGTTGGTATTAAGTTACTTTAAAAGTAATTAGGTGGGAGAGTTGGAGTTGAGGTTTGAGGTTGAGGAGTTCGTGCGTAGGTTGAACGAATGTAAGTGACTAAAAGTCAGGTATGTTGTTTGATGTACGAACGAGAGTGTGGGTGAAGAAGAAAAGTAGAAGTTGAGATGGGTGGCAGAAGTGCTTTATACGGGGAGGACGAGAGAAGAGAGATGGCGAGTGGGCCAGCGGTGCAGGCGAGGCAGGCTCACAGGGCAGGACAGGGGGTCGGGTCCTGAAGGTTAGGAAGGTTAGCTTGGCCTCCGTTGTTTAGTGTACGCTAAAGTAGACGCTAGGGCATTGCTGGGGTGACGGCGTCAGGGGCAGGTGGGGATTGGTGGATTCCTCAGGGGAAACTGCCAGAGATATGCCTGAAGCAGCTTAGCCGTTGGGTATATTTATTGTTTACTTGATTTTATCCACTCGCCAGTGCCAGCCACCCCGGCCTCTCAGAAATTACTCACAGGGGAGTCGTGCTCAGTCACCTTCTCACACTGCTGGGATCTCGTCTTCCCCAACCATTCAGCACGCTCGCACCACTGGAGCCTTCCTCTCCAGCCTGGAATTGCACCTTCGTGCCGCTGATATGCCAATTCCAGGTGAGGCATTCAGTGTGGAAATCAGATTCAAAAGCCCGCTTCGTGAAGATTGTTGTCCCCTATTGTGGGGGCATCAGCGGGCTTGTCACTCGACTTGAAAAGGTCTGGAAGACAAGAATGGGTTCGTGAGGTTAGCTCATCCATAGAGAGTCATAGCTGGACGGCCATCTTAGCTGTTGAGCTGTGTGGTGTGAGTATCACTGCCGTGGTGGTGTGGGCAGCGGTTTGCTTGAAGCAAGTGCGCTGAAGGGATGCACAATAATATATACGCAATTGTGCAGACGGTCCGTCTGAAAATATGCAGCGATGCAACCTCACTTTCTGCAGCTATTCCAGCAATCTAGGTAGCTTGATATGCACAGCTCCTGCACCACACTCTCCTCCTCTCTTCGCGTCAAAGATACACAATATGCCGTGACCCATTTCCCCGTACAACTATTCCCAATAGCCTCTAATCAGCACAAACTTTTCATCCGATCTCGCACAACTTGGTTTTGTTTGGCTCGCTTGTCATCTACTGTAGCTGGACCCTTGCCTTGGCTTGGACGAGCAAAAACTAAAAACAACCTCTGGGGGCGGATCTCGTCACCACGCTTTTGCCCTGAACCCAAATCTTTATTTCAGCCTTTAACCGGACTAAATTCGGCATCCAGATTCGAGAGCCCCATTACTTTATTATTGCCAAAAATCAATTTCGGCTGGGAAATCAGCTCTTTCTCGGTTGAAGCACCGACGACCCGGTTGATGACAAGCGACTACTGGCAGCCATAGATGTTGCAATGATGCCCTTTCTCACTGGCTGCTTCTTAATTACCCACGCCAATATGAAATCTCCTATGCAATTGGCTCTCGTTTGGAACGGAGTTTTAATATGAGGCTGCAACCACCAGCAACAGCTCCTAACAGGGCGCTGGAGATTGTCGTCCCACGCTCGACGAATCAAGGTTCTCCATTTACTAAATCTCTCAGGGCAAAGGCTTCAGACGAGATCGTTTCCAGGAACGCTTGTCCCCGGCGGCTGCATGACCACCTCGTCACTGATGCAATTCCTGAGTCTTGGATGCACAAGAACAATATAAAGTAATACCGGAAGAGGGAATCGCATCGAACGACTTCAAGTTGGACATTGTTTAAGGTGTCCAAGGTTGTGCAGGCCCTCAGATATCTGTATCATGTTTGAGTTTCAAGACTCGGAATGGCACCCCGAAGCCGTTATTCATCTGTGCAACCCGTCACTTCAAACTTGGTGGCTTGCCATCAGAAAATTGAAAACCCGTTCCCGTTCAATGCTGGTTATCATCTCATGTGTATCCCAGAGATGGCAAGACGGCACGCATCGTTGCACCAGATGGAACCTTATCTCGCAGCTTGGAGGGTTTGCACCACCAACGTTATCAAGATTCCATATGAAGCAGCTCGTGCTCCCTCGAACCATCATGCCCTACCTAGCCAGGGCTGTTCCCACCTGTTTGACCCCTCATCGCCGCGCTCCGTTCTCAAAGCTTTGATAACGAAATTCCAGGCGGCCAAGACTCATGTCCAGACTTCCATTCCGTACCCACTTCCCACTTCCCACTCTTTGTTCAACACAGACTCTGAACCCCAAGACATTCAAGACAAGCTCACGGGCATCAGTCATGGATACAACCCCTTTCTCACACGGCATCTCCACTGATCTCCGAAGAGAACGTTCTCCCATCTCCGGGCCGTACAGCACACACAAACAATCAAGTCCAGGAATCGGTCCACCACCGCCCACCATAAATAGCAAGAAATAATCAGTTGATATCAAAGACAGCTAAACAAAAATGGGGAATGAAATCCACTGGCGCCAGACAAGTTGCCTGTTTGGGCCTCACACTTTGAAGCGGTGGATCCCATCAAATCTCCCGTCCGTCGAGGCGAAATTTGACTGTTGGAACTTGGCAAGCAGGCGTCGGGTCGTGGCGATTCAGGTCAATTTGGTCAAGCGCCAACCTCACAGGCTAAGGTCCCATCAAAAATTTGTCGGGCTTGTCCGCCGCCTTGATTGACCCACGGCCCTACCTTATGCCCGATATTCATGCCGGATGTCTGCCTGTGCTGCCGTGAGCACTACTCGTACGGACACTCAACCAGAGGTCAACAATACAAATTCTATTATTATCTTTCGATAGATCAGACTGCTCAGTTCAACGGCCGATAATTACTTTCCTCGTGTTAAAGCAAACTCATCTGCTCCTCAATATTCTCCATCACGCTGTTTCTCCTGCACTCTCCCTCTCCCCTTTCCTCCACAACATGCAAGTATCCATCCGATCATATTCGCTGCTTTGGCCCAGCGCCAAAGCGAAAAAAGAAAAGACAAAAATCTAGATTCCAAGATCATCACCTCGCTTATCATCCGATCAATTCTCTCGTTCCTGCGCAAGCGCATGCAGCACTCCAAAAGCTCAAAGCACCACTGCCAACCAAAAAACTCTACGACGCAAGTGGCGGCCCGGCTGCACGCTCCAAAAGCTGTCGGCCTGCAGGCGGCGCAGGTACGCGCAATTTTGATGGAGCTGATGCTGCACTTGGCTGGTGTTGGCGACCACATGCAAAATAATCACCTGCTAAATTTTGGTGGCGAGTTTCTCGATTATTGCACCTCAGCTTACAGCTGGTCCTGGGATTTGGCTGTCTCTCGTTTTGCACGCTGTTGCGCTCTGGATGTCCGAATCTTGGCTACCGGTTCAGCGATGCTCATTGGGTGTGATCGCTACGCGAAGGCTCTGGCCTGCAGCAACAATAACAAGAGGTTTGAAGAGGTTTGGAGCTTCTACATCCTATTTCTTATTCTCTGCGATATCTTCTCCATTTCTTCATCGAAGAAATCCTTTCAGTCATAAATATTCACTGCTGCCTTTTCTGTTCTGCATACTTTCCCCCCTCAAATTTTGTCTTGGACCTGACCATCTGCTTTATACTCATCTATGAAGCCTTTTCTCCAAGAATCACTTTCGACAGAGCTTCGCGGAGACTTTGGCTCGGTATGTTCTCAACTAATTAACGCTGGGAACGGTATCGACTTGTAGCTTTTCCGCGTCTTTACGGGAATCAAGTTGGCTCGGCCACGACCACCAAAGACAGTTGAGATGTTAACTGCGGAAAGCGTATTTCAATCAGAATCTGGTCTGGGTTTTCTTTTGGATATATATTTCTCCTCCTCTTCTGCGCTCGATTACTCAGAGCGAATTTTGATGGATAATCAGGCCGTCGAGCTCTTACTTGGTGTCTCGGTCTCCGAGAAACAGCCAAGAGACAGGCCGTGAGCTTGGGATTCGACGGCACATGAAGCAGATATGTTGGATTGATTATCACCCTGGATTCAGCTTTGATACTGGAACGAAAATATCACGAGAATATAAACGAAAATGTAAGCATCTACTTGATCTTTACCCCCTTCATCAAGTTCTTTGGCTATACCTTATTGTTTTATTCTGGTCTTTGCTGCAGATTGTGTCTTTAATTACCAACTTGACCCAAGTCTGCGATGTTGTTTACAGTGCACTGAGACGCTCTCTTCTTGAAGACACCACAAGTCCATCTCGTTTGGTAAGGAACGTGTAGTTCTCATCCCACCTGCCCGGTAATCACCACGTCTCTTGACTATCGAGCCGAAATGAGCATGGATTGACTTCAATCAGGGATCATTGTGTAATGTCAGTCTGAGACTCAAGCGTCGAGATGAAGCAGGTACAGTGTGCGATGTCAAGCAGACTGAGTCAATTCATACTGGATCGGGATTAGAATAGATGAACTACATAGCAACGGCATTTAAATATAAGTACTATTCCAACACTGTTCAAAGGGCTTTCGCTTTTGTACAATCAGCAAATGGATTGGCAGCATCCTACAGCTCTAGTCCACCTTTTTGCCAGACAGGAAAAGTGACTATGTCTTCGGTCGCCACACTTCGATGACGACTTCTAGAGCTGTCGCTACTCATCCACCTATCACCAGCGAAACCTACAACTCGTCTCGGAAGCGTTGTTCTTGACAATGAGGTCAATATGCTCACTTCCTCTCATCTTTAACGCCCTTCGACGATCTTCCTGCCTGCCATGGAACTGGCGTTCAGGCAGTTGGTCAAATAGTTGCAGTGGGAGCATGGAAAAGGTGTGCCCAATCTTAATAACGGCATTGTCGGCCTTGAGTATGAGGACCTCACTTTGTAATATGGGGCACGGTTGTTTGCCAATGTTGCGAAGTTCGTCGATCTCCACGCAGAACCCGAAGACCTCCGTTCGGTACTCGCTTTGCACAGTCTCTATACTCGATGTGCAGTATTTACGCAGGAATGAAGCTCCTGGTACTGGCGTAGAATAGCATGCCTTGGGCTGTTTCGCTCTGCAACGCTGAAGCCAACTCGTTTGATTTTGTAGTCTCTGTTCCATGTCGATAAGATGGTTTCTACAGCATTTGCAAGCTTACAGGAGACAAGCATCCAGCTTGTGCTTCATGTCTTTCCATCTATTGCTTACTAGACATCAAAGAATTTGACAGCACACCTCCTCGACGTCGAGAGTACTCCACCAGTGGCTCTCTCATAAATAAGTATGCAGGACCCTTTCGCAAAGTCGGCAGAATATTGTGGATCGCGCCTTAACATACTTACAAAGGTATCTAACTTGTAATCATATTGGTTTGGTAGCAGTGACGTCTCGTTATACGGTTGCTAATCAATTTGGCCAAGAGTATACTGTAGCCAACAGAAGAACAGGTGAATTGGGTTAAAAGAATACTTCTAAATTATGACTTATAAACCCTCGGAATAATGAGCATTGATTGTTATATTGGGATTGTTCGCCTGCTTACGAGTAGTTCTGATATCTTGGCGCCCGGGCAAATGGGCCCGAGCCGAACAAGCGGAGTGCGGGGTGTGGAGAGCTGTTGACACCAAACCTCAAGCAGCAAGAGTAGTATTGATGCACTGCATCCTCAAACCCGGAACATAGCCATGGTAATTGGTGCTTATGCATCACCTTTAGTTCATGACAAATGAGCCTTCTACCACTCCGATTTCCTATCTCAATTCCTTTTCTTTCACAGCCAAGTTTACCTTCACCTTGGTTACTCGTACACAAGCACCTGCTTACACTTCCTCGACCGAGCCGGAGCTGGTTCAAGCTTGAGCAAGTGCCACAGAGCTACCACCGAGGCGTTACTAACACATCTACAAGCTCCAGGAACTACTCAACTACAGCAAAGTAAGTCCTACTCCCTTCCCTTCCATGGCCCAGCAGATACTTACCCCGCGCCAACCCAGAATGCCTTCCCATCCCCAAGACGAAGTCCAGCACCATTCCCTCACCGACCCCGAATCCTTCTGGGCCGAACAAGCGTCTCACCTCACCTGGCACAAGAAGCCCAGCTCCACGCTCGTCAAGACCTCCAAGTCGCTCAAATCTGGTACCAAACACGATCATTGGGAATGGTTCCCAGACGGTGAGATCTCGACCTGCTACAATTGCGTAGACAGACATGTGGAGGCAGGCAATGGTGACCAGACGGCAATCATCTGGGATAGTCCAGTAACGAAGTCGAAGAAGAAGATAACATATAAGGAGTTGCTGGAGGAGGTGGAGACTTTTGCGGGGGTATTGAAGGAGGAGGGGCTTAAGAGAGGTGATGTCGTTTTACTTTATAGTAAGTCACCAATTACTGAAGTAGATAGTGCACATCTGGCAATTGGCTTGGAAATAATGATGGTATTGAAGCTATGCTAATATATCTATAGTGCCCATGATTCCAGCTGCACTCATTGGCATACTCGCTACGATACGAATTGGAGCTATCCATGCAGTTGTCTTCGGAGGATTCGCCGCAGCATCTCTAGCCCAACGAATTGAAGCTTCCAAACCAGCAGCTATTCTCACAGCTTCTTGCGGAATCGACGGCGCCAAGCCTCCCTTGTCATACAAATCTTTCATCAGAGAAGCAATTGAGCAGTCAGCACATAAGCCCAATAAGACCATCATCTGGCAACGAGACCAGCTGAGATGGGACCCAGTAGACAAGAACAATGGTGAGAGAAACTGGCAGCGATTGGTGAAGAGCGGGAGAGGCAGAGGTGTCAAGGCTGGTTGCGTTCCTGTCAAATCCAGTGATGGCCTCTACATCATCTATACTTCTGGAACCACCGGACTTCCTAAAGGTGTTCTCAGAGATGCAGGCGGTCATGCAGTTGGTCTTCATCTGTCAATCAGCTATCTTTTTGGTATTCATGGCCCTGGAGACGTTATGTTCTGCGCATCAGATATTGGCTGGGTTGTCGGTCATGCTTACATTTTGTATGCACCTCTCCTGACTGGAGCTACGACTATCCTTTATGAAGGCAAGCCAGTCGGTACTCCCGACGCTGGTGCTTTCTGGCGAATCATCGAAGAGTACAAAGTCAATTCTCTCTTCACAGCACCAACAGCACTTAGAGCCATCCGAAGAGATGATCCGGAGAACAAGAAGTTTAAGGAAGTCGGCAAGCGAGGTGGGTTCAAGACTTTGAATGCCCTCTTCCTCGCAGGAGAAAGATCGGAACCGAGTATCATCACCATGTACCAGGGCCTGCTCCAGGAGTATGCAGACGGAGCACCTGTGGTTGATCATTGGTGGTCGTCTGAGTCTGGATCCCCAATGTCAGGTATCGCACTTGTTCCACACGCTGGGAAGGATCGCAAGACCAAGAAGAGAGATGTGGCACCACTTGCTATCAAACCAGGAAGTGCAGGTAAAGCCATGCCAGGCTGGGACGTTCGTGTCGTTGATGATGAGGGGAAAGAGGCTAAGAAAGGAACGATGGGCAATATCGTCCTTGGTATGCCACTTGCTCCCACAGGCTTCAGAACGCTCTGGCAAGACGAGGAGAGATTCTACAAAGGCTATTTGAAACGATTTGATGGCAAATGGGTTGATACGGGTGACGCTGGGATGATCGATGAGGATGGATATATCCACGTTATGTCTCGATCTGACGACATTATCAACGTGGCTGCTCATCGATTCAGCACTGGTATATTCATCTTCTCTGCATGACCCTGCATATACTTACGAAATCACAGGCTCCATCGAACAAGCCATCTCCTCCCACCAAACCATCGCCGAATGCTGTGTAGTCGGCATCCCGGACGCCTTGAAAGGCCATCTCCCATTCGCCTTCGTTACACTCTCCACCGCCGACCACCCACCCTCCGCCGTCCCCTCTGACCAACTTTTCGGCGAAGTCCAAAAGCTAGTCCGCACTCAAATCGGCGCCATTGCTTCTCTCGGTGGTATGATCCAAGGCAAAGGCATGATTCCTAAGACACGTTCTGGGAAGACGCTTCGAAGAGTTTTGAGAGAATTGGTGGAGAATGCGGTACATGGGGATTTCGATAAGGAGGTTCAGGTGCCTGCTACCGTGGAGGATGCTAGTGTTGTGGAGGTAGCAAGGGCAAAGATTAGGGAGTACTTTGAGAAGAAGGGTGGTGATTTGCATAAGGCGACAGAGGCTCGGGCCAAGTTGTAGAATGGTAGAGGACAGGCTTGGAGGGGAGTTTGGAGGTTTGCGGGGCTTGGGCATGGAGTACGGAGTGTACAATTGGGTGGATTAATGTCTTAAGTAATACCGAATCCTATGATCATTCCATTAAATGAAGTTCTTTTATCTAAGACGCATGAAGCTGGGGTTTTCTTGGTTCACTAGGACTATATAATCTGCCTGCTGTTACCAGGAGAAGTGCAAGAATTACCAAGGGACAAAAGCCCGGACACATGACTGGAAATTCATGGCTAGCCTCGAAGCTGTGGTATGTTCATATCTCCTTACGGTATTACGAGTAAGATCTAGTGTGTCGATGGTATTATAGATTCGTTCTTCATGTTGGCGAGCCAGACGGCCTCTTCCCTTGCTCGCCTATTGCTTTGATAACCCCAGCAAGTGACAGATACAAGCCAAGTGACAACAAGATCTACTAATAATATAGCAGTAGGAAAAAGTTTTAGTTTGCTAGTTAATATTCTCCTTCTACTGAACAAGCCTGCCAATTTCATCCCTTAAGTTGAGAAGTCTTCAATCCTCGCCTGATGTATCGAGCGCTTCCAGAAATGACAAAACCTTGGCAGTTCCTTGGACGCATACTTGTTCTGAAGTCAACTTCGTATGGATTTTATATCCTTCTCAAGCTAACTCTGGCAAAATGTCTGATTTTCAGCTCACCCTTTTTCAAATTTACTTCGGGAAATCATGGCTAAGTGAATCCAAATTGACCCATGACGCTCCAGAGACCGTTTCATGTGGGGTACGCTGATGTGTATAAACACTGAGTTGTATCTTTGAAAGTCAACTCGATTTGCAGCACAAAAGGATACGCGCATCATGAGATCATACGTGTGACAGGGAGCGAGGATGATGAAAGTAAACTACAAGTCTGAGTACGAGATGGAGGCTCGTTTATTTCAAGGCATGGGCTGTCAAACTTATGTATCTAGAATCGTACCTCACCACTCACCGACCCTGGATTTGGTACCGAACAGTCAACAGCGAGATTTGGATTGACAACAGTAAAGGTCACTGTTTGGGTAAGAGCTTGTATTTAATTCGCCTTGAGGGCCCGTTAATGCACTTACTGATATTGTGATGACCGCTCGGAGAAGCAATGATTTCCATTCTGGAAGCGAGAGAAGTGAGCGACCTCGCTCCACTCAATGTTGGAGATGTCTGTACGCCTTTCAACGTTGCAAATCTAGCTTTCTGGACACATGTATGAATATATATTGACTCCCTGCGCCTGTTGACAGCTAAACTTCAAGGGTTAAGCAGTCGTATGATGGCAGGATCAGACTATAAAAAGCTGTGGGTTGCGAGGTATGGAATGGAAATCTTGAACAAGGAGATACTAAAGACGCAGAGACGAGTGGGTAATCCCCGTTCGCGCTTCCTCATTCCTTAGCCTAGAATTTCGCTCTTGGAGTTCGTTCATTGAGTGCAATTCGGAAGTTGCTTTCCACTGAGGAGGACTTGAATCCCCATCGACTCCTCTGTAACTGGCGAATGGAAGACAATCTGTCTGGCAGCAAAGATGTACCTGACAGTCAATTGCCGCAATTGATCCAACCACTATTCCACGTAAGAGTTCGAGAGACTCGGCCCTCGTTGTTGATGGAATGGTATAGCACTGCAGGGAAGACTTTCAGAAACACCAAGTGGAGACACCTGAATGTCCTGCAGTCAACCTTAGATAAACTCGATGAAGCTTCAGGTAGCATGTCAGATATTTCCTGATGGCCAGACCTTCACCTTTTATATGTACCGTCGAGGAGAATATGTAAATGAGTTCTCAAGCGAGAAACAGTTCGGCCGGGACAGACAATCAGGAAAGACAAGGGTCTGTACTACTACAAAAGATGATATGATGAGTATCGGTTCGGAAACAATGAACGGATCAAGAGAGGACTTCCTGGCCCCGGAGTGTCGAGTTTTCAGGGGGAAGGGAGGGATTATTTACCATGCTTTGTATCAGTTACAAAAAGCGTATTTTGTGACATGGTGCAGTAGACTTGTAATAGATCACATATAAATGTTATCTATCGTGCTGATTGACAACGAAAAGCAACATGACAACAAGCAATTCTTCATTCTGATCACTAATTACTTGTTCACATCATCAGAAGCGAACATTCCCTACTGCCGAACTTTAATCTTTAATCTCAGGAGCCTCAACTGAATAGATCCGGCACTTCTCAAACTCTAGACTCGAATTGTGCATATAAAACCAGATGGTTGAATATCAAGAGCTGAGCAGTCGTCCATTATATATGGCGAAATTTTTGAGCGATGGCGTGAGATGGACTTGAGCGAGCTTAGTGAATGGTAAGAAAATAGCCCACTTTCCCACAATGCTAGACCACTAACACTAAAATGTGAATTGACTTCTTCTTCAAGTTACGATTTTGCTCGTCATAGAGGATATCAGAGGTAATTCAATACAATGTTCAAAATACATTCACCAACACTGAGGCGCGCTTCCCCATTTAAGAGATGTTGTTAAAAGGATAGCAAAGGACAGGAGACTTTGAACAGAGGACTGGCTTGTGCGGGGATCCAAGCATGATGAGAAGTTGCTAAGCTCCAAATCAAAAGCTTGATTATGTCTGAATAGGAAGCATGCATAGGCAATTCTCCAAGTAAAATCGAGTCTCTGTCGTCAAGTTCTATACTACTGCCACCCCCCTGTTTTCGAACCCTTCCTTCTACATGTCTGCTACAAGACTGAATCTGAACTGACGTTGTTTTACCTTTCCTGCCTGAAGTAGACGTCCAGCATGTTGAATCCGAGACGAACTTGAACGGAATTGCAATCAACGCCTTATTTTATGGTCAAAAGAAAGACAGCAATTGCAGTCATAGTCTGTTCTTTTTATAGATTCCAACCCCAGATTATGTCATTGTGTGAATGGCAATTGAAAAAGTCTAAGTATACTTGGGAATGTTCACTTCATCCCTCGCAACATAGACTTGTGTGAATGGGCTGGTGACGCTGTGAGCGCTCACAGCGCTTTGAGTACTTGAGCGCCAGTAGCGTTGACTTTTACCTCCGACAACAGTGCCATTTGCTTTCTACAACTTCTCCAAAAAGTAGTTGATCAATAATGCACCTATTTGAATGCCTCATGTCCATTCAAAAGCATCAGGGAGCACTTCCCAGCACAATCCCGATGATAAGGTACATTTTTGGTTTACAAGAGAGAGAACGTCAAGACCAGGAAAGAGAGAAACAGTCCCAATATTGACAAATGAAAAAGAATTTGGACACAGTCAATGTGTTTCAATATCAGCACTTGAGAACACTGTGTATCCTGAATTAATTTGAAAAGGGAGCTGTGAAGATGCTGGCAACAGAAAATCCAGGCGCAAGCAAAGTTTTCAACATGAGATGCAGCAGAAAAAGAAATTACCCAGAGTCACGGCACTGTGGATTCGCCTATTGCTTGTTTGAAGATGAAAGTCAGTCCCTTGCACTGAAGTCTGAAGTTGGAAGATTGTTCATGGCACCCGAGTTTGTAAGCAAAGCCGAGCTACCCCGCTGTCGTCATCCGAACCCCTCCACCTTCGAGTATTTACTTCACTTCTCTTTTTGACCGAACCTCTAACGCTTTGTACAAAGCTGGATACTATTCAGATTGAGGCCTTCCTTTGATTAAACATCGAATGCTCAAAATTTTCTTCCCGGAACACCAAGAGTTAAGCAATTATAGTTCAACGTACCCCGCATTGAAGCTCCGAATATCATTATCACCACCATCAACTTGCGAAAATGGCCACAATGCGTGCAGTCGGTGAGTATATCTTATCTCTTACCATGTGAGCTTTGATCTCATACAAATTATAGACATTAAGAACAAAACCGGCCCCGCCACATCTCTCTTCATCAACGACCAAATCCCCAAACCTACCATCTCTGCTGGCTATGCTGTAGTGAAAATCAAAGCATTCGGGCTCAACCGAATGGATCTCTTACAAAGAGAAGGTCACTATCCCTTACCACCTCAAGCAGGGCCAATCCTTGGCGTCGAGTTCAGCGGTACAATTGAGGATCTTGGAGAAGGCGACGGAGGGAAGGAGGGGTTTAAAAAGGGTGATGCGGTGTTTGGTCTAGCCTATGGTGGAGCTTATGCCGAGTTTATCAAGGTGGACATTAGGATGTTGTTGAAGAAGCCCGATCATCTAAGCTGGGAGGAGGCCGCTGGTGTGCCGGAGGTAAATCCACTCCAGCAGTTGGAACTTCTTAAAGGATTTTCCGAATACTAATCTGTATGCAGACTTGGATCACAGCCACCCAAGCTATGTACCTCATCGGAGAATTCACAAAAGGGAAAAGCATCCTCTGGCACGCAGGCGCCTCGTCCGTCTCCATCGCCGGAATTCAGCTCTCCAAACTCGCCGGCGCATCCGTCATCTATGCCACAGCTTCTTCACAGGAGAAACTTGACTTCTGTAAGTCCATCGGCGCCACGGCCGGCTTCAACTACAAGACTCAAGACTGGGCGAAGGAGATCCTGGCTGCTACGGACGGCAAGGGCGTCGATATCGTGATTGATTATGTTGGACAGAGCTATTTCCAGGGGAACTTGGACGTGGCTGCTAAGGATGGACGAATTGTGAATCTGGGACTGATGAGTGGTGGGAAGTTACCGGCGGGTGTGGATATCAGTGCGTTTGTGAGGAAGAGGTTGCGATTTGAGGGGAGCAGTCTGAGGAGTCGGGATGGGGAGTATCAGGGGAAATTGAGGGATAAATTGGAGGAGTATGTATTGAATTCCACCCCCTTCGTCCTTTTTATGCGGTGTTAATGGAGGGACGTTGCAAAGAGACATAAAGCTTTGCTGACATTTGGACATAGATATCTCCCTCAATTCGAGGATGGTACACTCAAGATCTTCGTCGAAAAGGTCTTTCCATGGGAACAGGTTGTCGAAGCGCATCAATTGATGGAGAAGAATGCCACGAAGGGAAAAATTATCTGTACCATATCTTGATTGATGGCCAATATTTAAGAGCAGTGGAAAGCTGAGATTGTAAACATACATTTTCCTGCAACTCCTTGATGTTTTCGCTTGGCAGGGCAGTGTTGAGGCGATACGGACTCAAAAATAATCAAATGTGATGTGCCTGATTCATTGTTTTGAGCAATCTGAGAACACAGTCGATAGGAGAGGATATTGCCGGTTGAAACAATGTGGGAAGCTCACAAAAATCAGACAACCAGAGACCGCAGTCCACGTTGATTCATTGGACTATCAGGACTATCCACATATACAAAGCGTCCACACAGGCCTCTGCCAATGGCGCCCCCAGAATCGAACCAATTCGACGCAGAACACCAGTCCCAACATTAATACGAGCACTCATGATTCGTAAAAACAAAAGAAACTCCCAGTATCACCTCGTTCACCACAAACCTCTCACTCCCCTCTCCCCTTGTAGCTCCCCATCTTCTCGATGGAGCTCATTATACCGCTGCGATATCCCATTCCACTGCCTGGACGGTTACCACCCTGGCCACTGCCGCTTCTCTCACGACTGCTCCCAGCTGGAGCAGGTGCACCAAAGCCACCTCGACCGATGCGGCTCTCTCCTGGCTTAGCAATACCAGTTGGTGCTCGAAGGCCTGAAGCTCTGGAAATGCTTCCGCGGAGGTTTTCGACACTGGAGTGTTTCTGGCTTGGAGTCGGCGGAGCTGGTGCGGACTCTGGGAGGTTTGCTGGGGCTGAGTCCATGTTGGCGAGCATGTCGTCGAACGCTGCTACAAGAGGTATCATCTCGTCAACAGCTTGGACAAGCTTGCTCTTCTCAACTCGTTCTTCGTCTAAGAGCTTACGGAGGTCGTTATTGTCATGCTTCACACTTTTTATCTCTTGCGCGAGACCCTCAAGCTCGGCCTCAAGTTCTTTCGTCTTTGCATCTCGAGCTGCTGCTTTCTCGAGATCTTGTGTGACTTCTAGAGAGCTCTTGGGTTCGACTCTTGTCATAGTTGTGTCGCGTCCGAGTTTCAGCTCCTCGTTCTCCTTGCTGAGGTCCTCAACTTGGTTCTCGAGCTCCATGATCTTCTTGTCCCAGCGACGCTCGTAACTCTTCTTCAGTGCTGAAACCTTCGTCTCGTGTTTCTCCTTGTACAAGGTATGTAGTTCTCTGGATACCTTTTCAACAGCAATTTCAACAGCTCGCCCTCCACAACCGCATTCCCCGGACTTGGAGCTACTGTGTCCTGGACTGGATGGCGTCTTTCCTGCTTTCATGGCAGCCATTTTGCTCTCGGCCTCTTGTGCCATGATCTCAGCGGCCTCCCTCCTCCTCTCACTCTCCTCCAACCGTCCCTCTAGCTCATCACGCTCCCGCTCCCCATGTACAATTTCCTCCTTTACATTTCTCAGAACAGCTTCCATCTCCCTACCCCGCTTCTCCCAGTCTTCCTTGTCAGCTGCCAGTTGTTCCTTGAGATTCCTCTCCTCGCGAACCTGTTCCATGCATTCTCCAACACGTTTCTCGGCATCCCCAACAGCAGTTTTCAGAGACTGGACCTCGGCCTCCTTCCCGCTTAGAGAAGCTTTTAAACTGCTGATTTCCGACAAAAAGTTCGACTTGAGACTTTCGAGTTCTCGTGGTGTTATTGAAGGCAGGCTTCTTGGTGTAGGCGCGGGAGGAATATCGAAGTCTAGAAGATTCGACATGGTGTGTCTGTTCACGGAGGGGGTTGATGCCCAAGAGAGGTCTGGCATCGTGCTGCTCTTTAATGGAGATTGTCTTGCCTGTCTTGTCGGAGATTGACCTTGTGCGCGTCCTGCGAATCCATTGAATTGTTCAGTGAAGTCAAGAATCAGATTCGTTGTGTTTCCCTCATCTTTACTCCTTCCATAACTGTGACCTCTAGGTGTGGGAGATGGAGATCGATCACGCGTTGCTGGTCGCCGAAGAGTCGCTGGAGTGTTCATCTGAGGTCGTCTTGGAGTAGGTCCTAATTCAGCGAATTTCGTGGGACTATGTCCTATCTTTGCAAACATAGTCATATCTGGGACAGCGGAAAATTCGCTGAATGTGCTGACCATCGTGTCGTCCATGCTGACTTCTTCATTATGTCCCTGGCCTCCGCCGACAGTCGTCAACATTGTATTGTCCGAAGGTTGGTCATCGTCGCTATCCCCGTCTTCCAGTATCTCAATTGCTTTCGTAAGACCCTCGTTGTCTCTCAAAACATCCTCAATGTTGAGGCTCTGCTCCATAACTGTAGTATGTTTCTCGGGCGAGGCCATTTTGACGGGCGAAGGTGCGACTTTGATTGGCGATGAAGGTTTAACGGGGAATCTTTTCTCTGGCGATGAGAGCTTTCGCGGACTTCTTGTGGGCGATTGGTCTTTGCGGGGAGACCGCGATGTTGACGTAGGTGATGTGCGACTCTTTAGCATCTTTAAAGGGGAGGTATGTTCCCGGCCAATTGGACTTTTTGCTGAGAGTCGAGAGGTTTTGATAGGTGAGAGATTTTCGCGCTCTTCCAACGAGTCTGATGACACATTCGGAACAAAGGGTGACGAGGGTGGACTATCGCTTCTTGTGGACTCCATCGTGACCTCGTACTCCTGAAGATTCTGATTCCTCCTAGGACTCGCAGAATTGAGCGCGTTATCTCTGGCATCGGTCAACGGCGATGCCATGCCAATAGTAGATGATACCTGGTTCCAAATTCCGTTGATCATTATTCGCGGAAGCGTTGATGTTGGGGATCGAAGGTGAATCTGCGTTGGTATTGGAGAAAATGCCGATGTTGATTTTGGTGTTGATGTTCGGGATCCCGCGTCGCCTCACAAGTTCACTAGCCAACCAAGCAAATTACTAAGGACAACCCTGGACAAGGATTTAAGGAGAGCAAACTTGTAGCTAGCAATCAGCATGGAGGTCATCTACTACGCTTGGTAACAATTTTCAAGAACCAGTTCATGGCCTTTTATAAAATTATTATGTCTCTGTAAATGTGAGTGCTCTGGTTTTTCAGTGTTGTTGCGTCTGTCAGTCGACTCCCGTGGTGTTCAATATTGGTAGTGACAAAAGCTTGTAGACCATCACAACTTCATCTTATGCTTAAGCCGCATGCAATGCACCTATCCTATGCTGCCTTCCATACCCATTTGATGCTTCGATGCTCCCATGCTCCCATGCTCCCATGCTCCCATGCTCCCATGCTCCCATGCTCCCATGCTTCCATGCTTCCATGCCTCCATACATCCATACATCCATACATCCATGCTTCCATGCTTCCCATGCTCCCATGCTCCCAAGCAAAACCGCACGCGCCGTTGACCTGAATCCCTACCTATCCAAACCAACATAATAGTGCATCAATCATACACGTGCATATGAGACACCTAGTGGTCTATCAGAAGAGAAAGACTAAATCCAGCCGTTTGTTTTACAGTAGCAACTCCGCACACATGCAGCATTCACAGCATTCAGCTCAGAGGCTAAACGCTGCTTTGCGTTTGTCTCAAAAACCAGAGCCGAAATCTCCTGTAGATCCCGTGCTATTGGTTTTCTTGAACATTCCGTAGACACTCTTCTGTCCTTTGGGAGCAATTTTGAGATTCGAAAATGGCGATTCGGAAAGTCGTTTGCCAGCTTTGAGACTCTCGAGGACCCTGCAATCGTGTTAGCTTGAGCGTACAGTGTAAGACACGCGTATTCTAGATGTATACATGACTTCCTTCCTTTATAGGCAGTCGTAGTCCTAATTGCGGAACGACTGTAAAAACAGTGGGTTCTAAAAAAAAAGATAACATACCATTCAACTCCGACATATTTGACTCCACAGCCTCCGACTCTACGGATCTCCTTCTCCATCTTAGTTCCAGACAAACCACCACCAGCTCCTACCCCCGAGGTACCAGAAGGCTTTCCCAAGATGACATGCGTGACCTGCCGTCTCCCAAGATGAAGCGACATTTTGGCTCCATTCTCGGCAAGAACATGCTTGAGCTTATGATCTGATATCAAAGGATACGTGCTTCCGTTGACATAGATCACAAGACCGTCGAAGACCCCTTTTTTGCGGTTCAGCTCTTCCTCTTCCTTTAGGTCATCCTCTTGTTTCCTCTGTGCCATTAACTTCTCTTCATTCGTTAACATTGCTGTTCCACACCTTAGTATTACATTTGCCTAATTGCGATTGGAGTATCGTACCCGTTCCTTTCTCGCAGAGATATTTTCCAGTAACCATATCTGCCACGCTGCATCTTGCCCGCTCTCTAACTTCCTTCGTTATCAAAGCCTTAGCCTTGTCATCCCAATGCTCAGAGCCTGCGCCGACCTGATCAGAGACTCGTTTCCCTCCACTATCGCCGCTCTTGAACTGGTGTGAAAGCTTCATATTCCTAGATTGTCTCCATCCTGTTGAGTGTCCTAGAGTGTTCTCTGCCCTTTGATGTCCTGTCGACGATGAGTTCCATGCACCGAAGAATGCGGAATACTTTGGCTGTGCGGCAGGCGGTATTGTGGACTTCGGCGGCGGCATGTTGAATGGCGGTATGTTGCGCCACAACTGAAGCTATATTCAAGAATTATCTGCCATGACCTATCGAGCTGAAGCGGATTAGATGCGATACGGTTGTTCCATTGTAGGTCGTTGCAAATGCTGTTCGACGCGACGGGTGGGGCAAAAAAGACGTTGGCGGGGCAAAGCGACCACGTCGGCACGAGACTTCGCGCGATCAACCTGTTTCGATTTCATCTGTACAACACCACTCACTTCACTTCTTCACTCTGGCCCCCCATGCATTACATTTGCCTGAGGTCTGTGGAGGTTGCATATGCATCCCTCGATTCAGAGGATCAACAAGAGCAGAGCACAGACATACTGTACATCCCCATCCCTTCCCAGTTGCCATTCCAAATCAAATATCTCCATGACAGGATCCTTGGATCTGCTTCCTGACAGCCCAGCCCCGCCCCCAGCCCCCAGCCTCCATTGTCCAAACACCATCCGATGTACGTACCCTTTTGCTCAGCTCACAGCGGCAGAAATATTCCTTCTCGGGACCGCGTCATGTTTCCGTTCTCTTCAAGCAATGAAGTATTTATGAAGGTACGGAAGTACAAGGGGCTGGACTTCTAATTTCCATGGTGGGTAGGCAATGCACGCAGCCGCATTTGCAGGCACCGGCTTTCTGCACCATCGTTGTCAGATCTGCCTTGATCGAGGCAGAAGCAACGCAAGTATGTCGTGCGTGAGAGCTGCTGCATTGCTCAAGCAGCCAGGACAGCCTTTTCTGCATGTCCCGCGCATCTCTCGTTATCTTACATTCATCTTCACCCACCCACACAACCATACAAGACTCCTCCTCCACCTGCGTTTACGAAGCAAGCAAACATTTCAATGTGCTCATCGACTTATCCGAGGAGAAGCCTAGCCTCTCCACCAGGTTCGAGGATGTTGTACATGATAGTTGAGAGATTGCCACTCATGCAAGTGCAATATAAAACCGAGTTGGTTCTGTATCTTTTGGGACACGAGTGTTGCACGGTTTCGTTTATGGTTCAGTCGCAAAGTTAGACAACGTCCATGTGACGGTACGAGAACATCGACAGGCTCAAAATGCCTCCGAAGAAACGGGTAAAGCCGTTCCTTTCATGGCTTCCTGGTTTTCCACGCCGCAAACCCACCTAACTAGGACCAGGTGGGGTCAGAATTTAATTCCTGTAAATACGTGACAAGGCCTATAGCCGTCAACAGCTAGAGCTCCTACTGTGATTTGCAAACTTGGAATGGACTATGGTGTCAAGAGCTATTGCTGTATTTGCACTTTGCTTTGAAGAAACAATATTACAGCCTAGAAAGATGGCTCATTTTTCATTCTGGATTTGTTCCATGCATGCCACAAAGACAAGGAGGGCGAGAACTATCCATCCAGCCCGTGTTTAAAACCGGTGGATGTTCCGGCCATCCTAGGTAGGTATCTTCCATTGGCTGTTGCACCATCCACGAGCGGGATTGCTCAAGCCGACAACGCGAGCCACCATGAAGAGTTACGAATGAGATCCATGACTCGGCCATTATCTCGTCATTATCTGACCATCATCTCATTATCTCACAAGACACGTCCGTTCCGTGCTCCGTCCAAATTCCAGACCAGTAAGTACTCTGTACCTGCCGTCTGTGGATTCGATGGAAGAGCGGTGTGCACCACTCAGGAAGCCACAATCCACCAACAAACTCGCTTAAAGCTCGTTGAATTCCGAATTCCTCCCTATCGACGACGCCTGGAAACTCAGATCACAGGATGGCTTAGCACCCAGCGATAATTGCTCTTTAGCTCTAATCGCGGCTTCTGTTTCAATTGCGGTTGTTCAGGCCCAAAGACTCGGTCAGGGCAACTACGTTATACTTGCTGTTGCACAATGAAATCTACTGGTTGCCTACTCCGTATAAATTATCCTCCCATAATACGGCGGTACACCTATCATCTCGAGAATGTCGTGCGTTGCGTGTTCTGCTTACGGCTCTCAAGATCTTGATTGAACCAGCGCCACAAGCCATGGGAGTCTCAGCCAAGAGCTGCCATCCTTGTTTGATGTAGACGGACCGTTACCGCGCTTGCATGTTGAGGAGGTAGGTCGCTCGCTCGCTACGTAGAGTACTGTAGTGTCTGCTTTGGGTCTCTTCTCCTCTGTTCTCAATCTCTTGACTGATCCGCCCTATGAGAATTTCTTCCTCTGGCAAGCAGGCCCTGCATCAACTGGCGATGCAGTCTGGTCCTGGTCTCCACCCACCGGATATCAGGGCTATACTCCCGCTTGCTATGGTTCGCTCGGCAGCTTCAAACCCCACCACGCTGCACCACTACTACGACAAGGCTGCGCTGCGAGCGCTGCGAGCATTCGAGCATTTTCGTTCCCTCCCCTCTTTGGTGGTGGGGTTTGGTTTGGCGGGGCCGCTGTACTGCGTTAAAATATACCTTGGCGCGGACAGCCTAAAGCTCAACCCTACGGAGACGCCAGAACGAGGGCCGATGGAGGGGAACGAGGACAAGGTGGCTCGACGTCGACGTGGTCCATGGTGATTGGGGTAACCTTACAACAACCACGGGATTACACTGATCGGCGTGCTCATTGAACGGCTTCGTTAAAGCGTAAGGTGGCTGACCAAGATGATCTGCCCGACATCTCAAAACCTCAGACCTCTTCTTCGATTTGCCATCGAGGTCTGAGGACGTTGCTTGGTGATGCTCGCTTGCTCGTTGAGTTTGATGCTAATAATGAGGGCCGGAGTGAAAGCTTCCATTTGTGTATCCAGCGCCTGAGGCACCTATTGCTGAACCCGTGAAACAGGCTAAGGCTCCCCTGCTGACGCCCATCATCCTCTTGAGCCTTTTGGTAGCAATGATTGGCTATGTTCGAGCTGTGCGTAGCCGCTCTGCATATGCATGCAAGTCTGCTGGCGCACAGCAAGGCCAGATGTCTCTGAAGGAGCTGCAGGGACCGCTGCCGGGAGTGGAAGAAAACAAGAGAAGAAAAGAATCGGAAGGCAGGGGTATCAAGAGCGGTGAGGTTGTTCGAATACGTGGGTCACGTACTGCCAATGATTCCTCAACAGGAGGAGTAAGACAAGCGTGAATCATGGCTGACATGTCTTGATCGAGAAGGAGAACCAGAAAGTGGTGTGCTCTCTAATTTTGAAGACGGATCAGAAGTCGAGAGCTTCCGAGCACAGGTTTCGACAAGTCTTCAAGCTCTTCTTGGGTTTTGGCTTTGGAACCATGTATTCGCGGGGAGCCGCATGGACGCAGTGACATGCTTGAAAGATCTCCACTGCTCCGCGCAGATCACGAGATTCACGAGATCGCAGCATCGACTTCTAACGCCACGAACAATAATGTGAGGAGCAGTTCGCTCTCTGGTCGCTACGAGGATGTTCTGGACTATAAGGCAGACTTCCCTTATCTGGAAGGCTGTTTGGGAAATCCTTCATGTCCCATGTCCTAGAAACAAGCTAACTTACGGCTTGCAAAAGTCTACTCAGAGTTTACGTCCTCGGAGGTAACTTACTTGATGACGCACCCTTTCACGGACTATTGGAGGTCAGATGAGACAAGAGGCTCATCAAATAAAACGCCTGGAAGCCAATCATATGGTAAAAGCTACACAGTCATTCCACTTCAGTTTGATTGTTGTGCTTCTGAAGCCTCTAACAGCATCTTATGCGATGTGCGAGACTTTTCTACTGTATTTCTATGGCCAGCCCCCTTGCGTCGTGGCGAGGCGGTAGGCGTTGTCGAGGATCAATCTTGCATTCGAGACAAGGGATAAGAGTGTCACATATCGAGATGCTTCCGAGGCAGAAGAAGAACTTGTGTAACAGTTTGACCGAAGAAGAAGTCCTTTGAAAGATTTCAGTTCTTGAAGCAATCAGACAGTCTGAATCAATACGAATAAAGGGAGGGCG
The DNA here is from genome assembly GCF_030347475.1 of Cadophora gregata. Lineage (NCBI taxonomy): Eukaryota > Fungi > Ascomycota > Leotiomycetes > Helotiales > Ploettnerulaceae > Cadophora > Cadophora gregata. Next base: position 861,971 of record NW_026695936.1, on the reverse strand, counting down.
TTTATTGTTTGAGACGGTTCCATTGCTAAAAGATGGCTGGCTTTGCGCCAGCCAGTCTTCTTTGACCACGAATCTGAAGAGCTCGAAGACGTCAATCTGTGGTTGTCACGAGCTCTTGACATCGCATACTCGAGAGCAGCTGTCGAGTCCACGTCTTGCACTCATAATAACACAATTGCAATTGTCTCGGAAAACGCGATATCTACTGTATGTTATCCTAGCAAGAGCTAACCTTTAGGCTTCGTCAAATCTTTCTTGTTGTGGAGTAGGTTCGAGGACGAGCATGGAGGTATCAAGTATTGATCATTGCCAGAAGTTGCCGATCTAACGAGGAGCTCTCATCCCAGTCTCATGCCTTAACCCCAGCCAGTACATCTCGGTACATGACCTCAAAGTAGCAAACAACTGCGGGCCAGGAGGGGTTATGTGTGGTTCCCATGAGGCCACTTCGGCTTGAAGATTGGAAACGGCTTTCTGTGGTTCTTTACGTGGTGCGCCATCGTTCAAAAACTCTACCAGTATTCTCTCTGCCCGCCACCTGCTGCTGCTGTCATGTCACGGTAAGAGTCCGTGAGCATCAGCATGAGCGCCTATGCGTCGTTGTGTGCGCGAGTCTGATCTGTCCCCAGTAGTGCAAACGGTTGCGTTCGAACCCCATGGTTTGGGAGCGGAGCCTGCAGCAGGTGCCAGCTGCCTGCAAGAGCCAAAAGCCTACTTCGTGAAGCCTAATGCCTGTCCTGTCTTGCGCTTTAGCGGCTAATGCTTGTAGCTCTGGGGTGCGGATAAGCCTGTTCCACCGCTATCTTGAAAGTTGACACCCCCGTGTCTAGGTCTTGCCAGGGATGAGGAGCAGTCGCAAGACCTACCCCTCCCAGTTGATACGCACGCCTTCCCTCGTGCTCCTCTCATCGGCTAGGCCAACACCTTCAACATCCCTCCAGACTCGGCTCAGATGGAGTTGAGATCCCGAGCAGCTCCCTGGCCGTTTTCGAGGGCTCCGCTCTGGGAATTGCAAATATGAACCCTTGGAAGCATGTGGACGACTCGATATCATCGAAGGCATGCGGTCATTCCGCAGCGTGGCTTTGCGACAACATGAAAGAGCAGCTAGATATATGGAGTAGAGATCTAGCTGTTCAAGGACCTATCATTCGGCAGCAATCTAGATATATTGTGCATATTACGGAGCCGTCCTCCATATTCCCCTGTTTATTACATACATATATAAATTACATACACATGCTGCCAGCACGCTTAACCGATCAAGCAAGTGCTGCATCATTTACTGCGCATCATCTATGCTTTCTGCTTCCTTGCCTTTCTTGTTTATGAAAATATGCAAAACAGGCTTCGTTTTGGGCCACAAATGTGCATGTCTATCTGCACTCCGGATTGTTCATTTGCCAGCTAGAAAAGCTTCATCCAGCCAGGCCGTATTATTACCATCCTACAGCACGGCTGTTCTAGTTCTACACAGCCAGGTGGCAAAAGTCAGCCGGAGAATTTTCTGCCTTACAGTATTGTCCGCCGGGCTCTGTGCGTTCCCTTCAGGCTTGATCGTTGCAAATACTAGCTGCCGCCGCCCTGCGCTGCTACTGCAAACTGCACTGCGACTGTAATGCACGCGGGATCTTCCTGCTTTGCGTCTGCTGTTTACCATCCCTTCCTGATCGCCAATGATTCAAGAGACTTGAAGGACTCACAGACCGCAGAACGGACTGTACCTGCTGCTATTTACATGTGGTTCTGCACCTGAAAGGTCTGATCCCTTGGAGAAATCGAGAAGTGTATCTTAATCTAGCATCAACAGAGCATGTTCCTGCACACGGGACGGGGAATCTTCCTGGGCGGAGCATGGCACTCTAGGTCGGATCCAAGCAAAGCCTTTCAGCACCACCAGGTACTGGTGGCGAGACAACTGCATATCCAGACGGCAACTCGCATGGCCGTAGTGAACCATCACTTGAGCCCCAAGAAACATTCTGTAGTGGAAGATATTACATCACCGTTTCATGACTACTAATCGGACAAGCAAAGGTACACAGAAGCACGAGAATATGGACGTTTTGATGGATAATAGTAGTGTACCAACCAAGCTGCTTCAGGATCAGATCCGCGATGGCCAGAACCCGTTTCTTAAATGCGGCTTGTGACATCCAAACGAAAACCGGTCGAGCATGGAAGTTTACACGAAGGCTTGCGTTCATGTAATGCTGGTTTGGCGCCGAAGCCAAAAGCACCGACTGCTTAATCCTCCTAAACGCGGGCGGTTCAGGATCGAATCAAGACCGGACGACGTGCATGTGTAAATTTACATAACAGACACCGCGGTTCAAGGACTTGCACAGCAGCAAGGCATGATGAAGATAGCCAGTCTCAGCACCGTGGTAGTGCGGGGGGTTTCCTGGTGTCAGAGATGCCCACGATCTCGGTGGCTTATGGCTTGCACTTTCATGAGCAAATCCGAGTGGGCAGGTGGTTGGGAACTAGATGATTAAGAGTTTGCTAGGTGTCTAGTCTCTTTGAAATTCTCCTCTTAAAGTGTTAGAGGGAGCTACCCAGGCCGAGATCCGGACAGACAATTTTCATGCTGATATCCACTGCTGAATCATGTCATTTTCACTTCGTCGCCGAGACTGATTTACCGCTCTTTTTCTTATTTATCTGAAAGACGATGTTGAAATGGGAGGAAGTCGGATTGAGGCGATTGATCCGCTCGGCTCTAGACCCAGGTTTGGCAACAACCCCACTTTGAGAGAAAGGTCTCACTTTCAACCTTCCTTCGGGAGAAACAAAGACAGCGTGAAGGGCAGGCCATGTGCAAGCAGATGACAGGCCTTTCCAGCATCTGATCAGTGCTCAACAAAGGCCCCGTCAGTCGTCAGCCACCCATTATTCAGGCCGTTATTCAGCATTGTCTTCCCGAGCCCCAGGGATCTCCTCACGCTGTTTGAGTCTGTTCCATCCTGCCCTGCCAGCCTGCCACTGTACTGTCAGTGCCAGCCCCCTCGGAGCAAGCAGATCAGATCGGATCAGATCATCGCAGCTCCTGCTAGATTCAGTGCGTGCACTTACTGATAAGTGAGTGCGGGAGTAGATCCAAGGAAAAAGACGACATTATTTCACCGAGTACGGGACAGTAGGTAATAATGTAGGGTAGAGACAGTGTCGGCCATTTCGCGAGGCCTCCCAAGACCGACCTTCTGGAGATATTTATTTATCCAGGCCATCCTCGCCAACCGATGGCTCAACATCCCTTCCATATCAAGTCAACAGCTGTTGCCCCCATGGCCATTCTCGGCCATGGCCGTTCACAGGACCCATGTCCTGCCCAAGGCTCAATCGCAATCGGCGGCGCAGAATTGAACCCGCCACTCAGCGTGCACCCTGGAGCCTCGCTTAAGCAGCAGGGGCGGGAAGAGGCTGGTCAGTGTGGTCAATCAAAACGCCGGCGGACAGCGAAGGGAGGGAGAGGGAGAGCGGGTCTGATCTTTAAGCGAGTGCAGGGGCAAGGACAAGGAAAGGGAAGGGAAGGGACAGGGGGTAGGGACAGGGAGAGGACGGGCTACTTGTAAATTACACAGCTAAGTGCGGTATCTTGACGTTTAAATCCGCAGGCCAGCTAAAAAGCTCTAGCGCTAGGCTAGAAAAGCCTACTCCGTGGCTGCTCAACAACATGCTCTCCACTACTGTAGTGTTCGCTCTTCTTTACGTACCCGGCGCGGCGCTGTGTCAGTCAGCAGAATAAGAGACACCCCAGCTCCAGGTCCAGGTCCGTTTAGGTTTGGACGTTTACTTCCATTTCTACCTAGTCAGTGCAAACTTCACGTGCTGGCATGTACGCAATCGAAGAAGAAGGAGAAGAAGAGAGAAACGAGAGAGACAAGACTAGGTAGACATATAAGCGACAGTAAGAGCGAATAGCGAGAGGCAGTGAAGGCTGGCAGATAGATAGATAGATTAATAGACAGACGGACGGACAAGGCGTCCGCAAGCTTCTGATTTCCCCCTCGCTCTCACTCTCACTCTCATCTCCTCGTCTCCGTATCTCTCCCCTCCCGCTGCCTAGGCCAGGCCGGGCCAGCCAAAAAGATGTCTCGCTCGCTCGCTTGTTTCCCACCCCTCAATTGTTTTGTGCCTCAACGCTTAACCCCTGTCTTCTGGCCTCTGGCCCCAGCCTCCCTCCCCCTCCTCCTTCGAAGGAAGTCCTCACAACGATAGGTGACGGCTTGCACTGACTCTGACTGGCTCAGTGCTGAAGTCCGTCTCCACTCTCTTCCCTGACTGGCCCAGGCTCCCCGCCCGCCCTCCTGATCCCAGTCTATCCGCTTCATCCACCAGTCAATCCTGGTCCCAGTCCCCAGTCCCAGTCCCAGTCCCAGTCCCAGTCCCAGTCGCCTCCACCCCACTCCACTCCACTCTCGTCTTTCTGCCCGCCAGCACCAGCGCAGAGCAGGACAGAGCAGAGCAGAGCAGAGCAGAGCAGAGCAGAGCAGAGCAGAGCAGAGCAGAGCAGAGCAGAGCAGAGCAGAGCAGAGCAGAGCAGAGCAGAGCAGAGCAGAGCAGAGCAGAGCAGAGCAGAGCAGAACACAACGGCCAGCAGGTCACTCACTCACTACTCTACTCGTCTCGTCTCTTCTTGCGGTGCCTATCTCGATTGCTTCTTACCTAGCCAGCCTCCACCCTCCTACCCTGGCCCTACGACTCTATCCTCCCGTGCCTATCTTACCATACCCTACCCTACCCTACCCAGCTAGACCGGCCCTCCAGCCCTCCAGCCCTCCAGCCCACCAGACAAGGTGTAAATTTACACCACCACCACGACCACAACAAACCCACGCCCGCTAGCTAGCTACTACTGTCCTCCTCTCTGAGTCCTGCCATCCTCTTCTCCCACCCATACACCCCAGCAAACTCGCCTACCGCTTCTGGTGTCTTGGTACAGCATCTATTCACACCCCCGCCCTACCTCCAATCGACCGCGACTCCACTCCTGCCCTGCCCTGCCCTGCCCTGCCCTGCCCTGCCCTGCCCTGCCCTGCACTGCACTGCACCGCACCGCACCGCACTGGCTGCTGCAACTGCTGTCTCTGCTCTTATCCTGACCGTTTTCTTTCCTGGCTTGACCTGGACCGCGAACTTCCTCCTCTCACCCTCCTCCTCCTTCTCTATCTCTCTACTTCTCTACCTCTTACGAAGAGCACTTACCTTCGTTCCTAACCACCCAACCTCCTCCTCTCCTCTCCCCCCCTCTCGCGCCAGATTGGAGATCCACATCCTCCCTTCCTATCTCCTGCTTTCCCGACCTCTCTGTTTTTCCTAGGTTGGAGGTCTCGGAATCGCAAAAAGGTATGTGCTCTGTGCTCTGGAACTCCCACTTGCAGCGGTCCCCTCTTTGTTTCTCCCAGGTCCCTTTCTTCCCATTGTATCCTCAGCTTTTCCTGCAGCCAGCGCTGACTGTTGTACCTGCATTAGAGGTGGTCAAAGTCTTCAATTCCTCGCCGTACATACAGCAACTCTCTCACCTTACGCAACCAACAACCACAAAACGCTCCACCTGTTCCGGCCTGCATATCCCCAACCTGCAGTAACGACCATCACGAGCTTGACGAAACGACCCTTCCACGAAACTTTTGCACTCTCGAATATTCAGAAGCACGGATCAATCAGATCAGACGTTCGAAGCGACAATCAGCACAAGCATACCTGCAGCTTCGCGTAACACTCAACCAATTCATCCCATCCTGTCGTGGAGCTACAGTCGCATCTGCAATTGGATTGTCAGACTTTGTTTACCAAGTCTCTCTTAACGACCGTCTACGAGCCAAACGTCCTAGTATCCGAGTCTTTGCTGCAATTTTCACGAAGTCAAGTTATTCTGCCGTCTATGCATCATTGTTCATCACGATAAAATAAACGACCCCCTCCCCAATCACCATCATCTGCACTCGTTGTAAAGCATTCTTGCCAACTACTCAGTCTCTTTTTTGTCTTGAGAAAAGAAACGACTTGACGGATTTTTATGACCAGACATCATTCTCTCATACGCAGCGAATTTGCATCATTGGTCACTGTTCCACCAATTCCCTGCTCCCAGCCAGCATACTCCACGCGATTGACGTCGGAGGCTTCCAAAAGCCTCTGTTGCATTCGTAACGGCTCCTTTTTGAGTCTGTCAGTCACCTGTCCTCTAAGGACTTGAATCTTCAAACCGAAAAGCTGGATCTCCCGTCGATCTCACAAGTGCAAACCCGGGGACCTTCAGACGTGCCATACTACAATCATCACGCCGCGCAGCGACCGCTGTATGCGAATGATAGGTTGCCCTCTTTGCCTTTGCCACAGCCGCAACAGGCATACTCGTCCGGTACATCGTCACCCCGGGTTGGTTCACTTGGATCTCTTGGGTCTTCATCGATCTTAAACGGCAGTTCTCACTCCTCATACACCACCGCTTCTTCTTCAAACGGGCCTAAAACCCCATCTCCAACAATTCCCAGCAATACTGGGCTTCCAGTCTCCCTCTCACAGACTTCGTACAGCAGTACTCCACCTTCTGGACCAGCGTACTCATACAACCAGGACTCGTACCCAAACATGAACCACGCCCCTCAGGAGATGTATTATCCTTCACATATGTCAGCTGGTCAACCGCCACCACCACAGACTGTCACGTCAGGCAACATGGGCCACTATCCCCAACAGCACCAGCAGCCACCGCTGTTGCAGCCAGGCCCAGCACAGTATTCTCCTGCGCCAGGACCCTACAACCAATATGGTGGCTACCAAAATGGGCTGACATCGCCCCAATCAGCTGGCCATCAAGTTCCAGGCTCAATGAGCCAGCAGGGTAATGTGTTGCCATTGCCAGCAATGTCCGCGGCACAACCTATGCCAGGCCCTGGTTATGGAGGTACCCAGCCAGGTTTTGATACCACTGGGCAAGTGGCTCCTCCCGGAATGAAGCCAAGAGTCACCGCTACGTTATGGGAAGATGAAGGCAGCCTCTGCTTTCAAGTTGAGGCAAAAGGAGTGTGCGTTGCCAGACGCGAGGGTATGTTGTAGCATTTGAAGTTGACCAATAGCAAGCTAACAAACGGCAGACAACCACATGATCAATGGCACAAAACTGTTGAACGTGGCTGGAATGACGCGAGGCCGCAGAGATGGCATTTTGAAGAGTGAAAAGATGAGACATGTGGTCAAAATTGGCCCAATGCATTTGAAAGGCGTTTGGTGAGCACTGGAGGAAGTGAAACATTTAGCCGAGCTAACGGTAAACAGGATTCCATTCGAGCGCGCACTTGACTTTGCAAACAAGGAGAAAATTACGGAGTTATTGTACCCTCTATTTGTCCATAACATTGGCGCTCTTCTGTATCATCCCACAAACCAGACCCGTACAAACGCGGTAATGGCAGCCGCAGAGAGACGAAAGCAGGAGCAGAACCAGATGAGAAACACCCAAGCTCCTGGTCTCCCATCTCTTCACCAACACCACCACCACTCAATGAATAACTCAATTGGTGGTCCTTTGCCAGGTCCCCAGCACTCAATTGCACCTCATCCGAGTGTGGGACGGCCAGGGATCGACCGGGCACACACTTTCCCAACTCCGCCAACAAGCGCATCTAGTGTGATGGGGAACATGGGTAGCTCGGATGGAAACTTCAATTGGGGAGCTCCAGGGTCGATGGGGAGTGTTCAAGGTACAAATCCCCTGTCTATTGACACGGGTTTAAGTAACGCACGCTCAATGCCTACTACTCCAGCGACGACCCCACCTGGAACCACAATCCAGAGCATGCAACAATACCAGCAGAGCTCGCAACAGCCATACGATACTTCGAGGCAGATGTACTCCGCGCCTCCACCTCAGCAAAACTCGTACCCTCAATCTGCGCCTGATCAGCAAAACATCCGCTACTCGCAGCCAAGTTCGTACATCAAGAACGAAATGGGTCCCCCAACTGCAAGAGCTCCAGGATCTGAAGCAGAGCATCATGATCCCAAAGATAGCCAAAACGGTATGATCCACCACAATCAACCTCAAGGTCAGGTTGGTCACAGCCAGGCTGAAGATGAAGCAGACCATGAGCACGAGTCAGAGTACACCCATGGCAACCCTACAAATTATGATTCGAACCGAGGATCATACAGCTACTCCAACGGACCAGCAGTTGGAGCCTTGCCTGGAGAACATGCACACCTCTCCCCCGAAATGACTGGGTCCCCCAACCACCCAGCATCTGGACGAGCAACGCCAAGAACGGCGTCTGCTCCTCAGCCATACTACACCCAACAACAAGGGTACAACACACCTCCACGAGCCCAGCCACCTTCCAGTAATCTGTATAATGTAATGAGCAGTGAGCGTGGAACCGCAAATGGCAGTACTGGAGGTGATGTTTATGCGCCTCAATCGGACATGAGCAATTCGATACCGAACGGCTATGCAGCCCAACAACCTGTCATGAACGGTGTTCCTGCGAGCAACAAGCGCGGAAGGGATGACGAAGATGACAGACCTTCCAGTAGAGGACCAGGTGGAGACATTGACTTGAAGAGGAGAAAGACGATCCGTGAAGGATCCGTCTCAGGACCCCCAAGCTACGATGCCGCCCCTTTGAACAGAGCTCGATCGACTATCACCCAGAGACGGCGATAACCCCCCACGTTTCTTGTCAGATTTCTGCACATTCTTGACTGGTCGGGAACCAAGGCCACATGGGCTCCCGAGTCACTTTTTGCCCACAAAAGCCTTGTGGCTCCAGCCTTCGAACATAAAAGCCCTCCAAACACCACATTCATTGCCAAAGATCAAAATTGTTTTCCTTTCCTTTTCACGATTGTTCTTGTACTGGCTGAAACTACCAAACTCGGCATATTGTTCTACTTCACACGACGAGATTTACGACTTTGATTGATGTCTATTCCGAAGAAAACCATGGGGAGCCTTGAGATGGATGGCTGACACGGCTCGTCCTATCTTTCTGGGCTCCTCTTCCTCTTCACACGGCCTGATGAAACCCTTTTACGCAGTCTGCAAGGAAATGAACCGGGAACGATCCACACGAGACGATTTCCAACCCATATACTACATTGCAAGCGTTGTCTTTTTGTTCGGCGGCGTGACGTGGCGTGCCTGGGACTCTAGGCGTGGGAATTAACGGAGGAGTACAGAGGGCGAGATGGCTAAAACGTCTGTTATGATCCCCAGACGCGTTTGAGGGAAACCGAGCTGGCGCTGTCTTGATGATTCAGACGCCCAAACTCGGATGCTTTCCCCGACCAGTGCATTTTCGTCTCCCTCGACTTGTCATTTGTTTCCTTGAGTCGATTACACTTTATGATGACCCTTATGACTCTCCTGGCTGTTTGTTATTTTCTTCTGTTGGCTACAGCTCTACTACTTTTGTCTCCTTTCTTCTCTACCGAATCTAACCGAAACAAACGACCTCGACTTCGACCAGCTAGCTAGTTGATCGACCACTGGCTTCTTTATGTACTGAACGACTTTATGAGAGAAATAAAAGCTGTCTGTGTTGTTCAATCATGACGAAATATCTGTTCCATCTATCACTTATTTTTATCTGCCTTGTGTGTGATCCATTTTTTTAGATACTCCTGTGATATTGTATTCCACGTGAAAGTTCGCAACCTGACATCGGCAAGTGCCAGTCCAGCATGTGCAAGAGAAAGGAGTGTAGCATTTGGCGTTGCCGATTGCTGAGTATTCCGTTACGCATGCAAGTTCTATAGTAGCTCTCAGTTGGCTCACGACCTGTTTGCAGTCTAGACACCATCACACAGCAGACTAAATCATGTACCCAAACAAGTTACCTCATTAGTCTAGCTACCCGAGCCAACGAGAACGCACTCCTCATGCTCCCCAGATGCAGCTATGCAACCCAAGGTATGCAGTCTAAGGAGGACACTCTTGGGACCTGCACTCCTGCCGGCGCTGCGCACTTGTATTGAAGGCTTGCATACATACTGCATGAGTAGGCCGCCGAGAGGAAAATGCGGGAATAAAATTCTCCGAAAATTTTGGACTGACTTTGGAAGTTGGGGCGAAGTCTATGTTTGATACTTGATTTGAACTTGAGCTGGGGAGAGATGGAGTATTTCTTGACTTCTGGGCGCACTCATGTGACAAGTAGTGGATTTCGATTGCGCGATATCTCCCTATACGAATGTAACCAGCTAGTATTGTTGTCGGTCAAGTCACGAGAGATATCAGAGTCGGAACAGACAAAAGCATGACTTGTCTGCTTGACGACGGATAGTTGGACGAAAATAAAGATCAGTGCATTTCATACATTCGTGCTCGCTGCTTGTTGTTTGCTATTTGCTTCTGCTGCTGTCATCTGCCTCCCCCCATCGCATCCCGAACCTCTACCCGAAATCAATCAATCAATCAACCCTATAAACCAGAAACCCTACCGTCCCCCCTCGCCCATCCAACTCCAACACCCCCTCCATCACCCTCTCCTCCTCCACCTTCCTCACAGCCTCCTCAATACAGCTCCTCCGCTCCTGCTCGCCCTCTCCATTCACCGCGCCTCTCTTCCGCACTTCTTGCGCGCTCTCAGGTAGCGAGCGGAGTTCCTTGTAGGAGGCGTCTTGCTCGCCGGTGCTGAATACGAGACCGAGCACGAGGCCTTCGAGGGAGGCGTCGTCGGTGAAGTCGCGGAGGTGGAGCGTTTGTACGGAGTTGTGGAGGATGAATTCTTGTTGGTCGATGTCTTGCTGAGTTGAGGCTTGGGTTTGGGTTTGGGATTCTGGTGAGGATGGAGGTGATAACGATGCGGACTCAGGGATGATGTGTGTGGATAGGAGGGTTCGGAGGAGTGGCCATGCGGAGTCGGGGATTGAGAAGGCGGATTGGGTTGTTCGGAGGGGGACGTGAGGTGTGAATGCGCAGGTTTGCTGGGAGTCTTGGGCGGTTGAGGAGAGGGTTGCTGGGGGTGTTGACGTTGATGATTTTGTGGAGAATGGGAGGTGAGCTGTGAGGATGGGTATGTTAGTATATGTTTTCCTGAGTACGTATATGAGGGTTGAGGAAATGCTGGGCATAGATGAGGGGGAATGATAGGACACAAAGAGAGGCCAAGAGTTGCGAGAGCAACGATTGAGGGTTGAGAAGGACATCGACAGATCTCACGCATATCTGACATACGACATCTAGCCATGAAGATTGTGGAGCCAACAAAGATGACAAGAGACATCAAGAAGTACCAAGAAGCTGATCCCTCCACATCCACTGGGAATTCTCCACATGCCTACATCTCACGTACCCTACACAATAAACGTCTCTCCCAGTCAAGAAAAGAGAGGATTCGATAAACAGACTTCAATGGAATCGATTATGCAAAGCAGAAAGCAAGACTTACGCAAGAAAGAGAGCTTCCCAATCGCCCTAGCCTCCACACCCGTCGCCGCCATCAACATTCCACCTCCCAAGATTAAAAGATTAGAAATGAACATGATTCCAGATCTCAAAGGCAACCTTATCTCTCCAGGAGATTTTTCTCGGATGAAGGTAAAAATATAAGAGACCACACTTCACCTAAGAAGTAGGTATAAACACAAAAAAGGGTCAATAAAAGAACCGTAAAATGAAGAATCGAAAAGTCCAGTCCAAAAGAAACCAGTTCTTCCCAATTCCCAGAATCGGCAACGTCCTGCGCTTGATCTACTCAAAGCTGAGAATTGAACGGCGCGATGAGGTGGTGAGGGCGGAGGAAAGAGGCGAAAAGAAGAGAGGGGGGAATGCGCATGCTTATCAGGAAAGGCTAGGTTCCAAGACGGACTTCCTCCACGACGGCGAACAGCGAAACGGGCTCACAGGGAGAGGGAGAGAGAGAGATAGGGAAGAAAATATGGAGCGAACGCACTATTTCCTCTTCGGTGAGGCGTGATGACGATCGTTCTAAGTATGGATTTCAGTGGTGGGAGGGCAGGCTTAGCCGTGCGCGCCCGTGGTGTTGATGCTCGAAGAGTGTCATGGCGGTTTCGCCTCATCTGATCTTTAAAGTCTGGGTAGGAGGAAGCCCCTGACTCTCGCTTGGATTTTCTGTATGCTCACTCATTATCTACCTGCTTTCAACAGGTCCCTGTGAATAGAGCTCATGAGGGGAGCTTGTAAATGAGATTCTGATGCTGCATGGTGAGAACTTTGTAAACCAGAGGGAGGCTGAAGCACACGCAAAGTGCGTGGGGGACATGTGGAAAGAAACGAAACGTCGAAGCGAAAGGGGGTGTTTTGGCTCGGCGAGCTATTTAGCGTCCGTAAGCGAGGTGCAAGTGGGTCTTCGTCGTGATCTGCGACAACGAGCTCGGAATTTCGGAGGTTTCATGTGTTTTGGGAGGCTGTTTTCGTGTAGACTTGTCATGGAAGTCGTGGAATTTTCATGCTCCTTGCATGTTCTGGCTGTCTTCCTGACTTCTGAGTGGGCGGTTGTTTTGCGAAGGGGGTTTTGCGAGAGGTTCGTTGTTTGATTTCAAGGACAAGGAAGGAGGACGCGAGATTTGGGGAAGTGATTGGCCTTCTAGTACTGTAGATATGCCCAGTGGATGTTGTTCTCGGCACCGGTACATGGCTGAGCCCTGGCTAGGGTGAGAAACCGAGGAAGGAGAAAGAATGTGACAAGAAAGTCGTTGGCTTGTCGGCAGACTAAGAGGAGGGGAAGTGCACTACCTGCTCTGAGAGTCCAAAAGCTCACGACTTCCCAAATAACCCGAATCTGAAGCATCCGTATCCTTGACAGACGACGTCAAAACCAGAAGAGGAAAAGAGAGACTGAAAGTCGCAGCTTTTCAATGAGAGGAATTCAAAAATAGTCAATTCGTTGTACCTGATATCATACCGAACGCCAAGTGCATACCCTTCAATGAGAATCCAGCCAAGCTAGCATCTGATCAAAAGCCTCGGCTTGCGCTACCTTAATCTTTGCATCCTCGTACTCTCCTACGACGCCGAATCCATGTGGTACGCCGGAGTACGTCTTGAACTCGCACTCAATGTTGTTCTCCTTCAAGTGCTTCTCGCCATGTTCCTTAATCTCTTCCGCGAACAGTTGGTCATTCTCAACGCAGATAAATGCCAATGGTGATTTAGTGCCCTCAAAATCTTCCCTGGTAACCAATGTTGCGTGTGCAATTGCGCCGGCTTTGATATATGGACCTTTCTTGACAACACCCGCTTCTTCGTCCTTGACTTGCTGCCCCCATAAGACAGTGTCTGGTTTCTCGCCTGCCAGGAGCAATGTCATCCGACCTCCGAAGCAGTAACCGACTGAGTATATTCCTCCGCCATTGGCAACAGCATCCGCGAATTCGTCCTTGGCGGCATCCATAACCTTGTGAAGAATTGGGAGGACCTTTTCTGGTGTTTGTCGTGCCAGCCACATGTCGATCAAGAATGACTTCGCCGTCTCAGCCGCACGCATCTTGATCTGCTCAATGATAGATGGGTCCTTCTCCTCCTCGTATGTAGCTGAGCCTGGTAGAGGATCATCCGAAAACATATCGGGAAGAACGACCAGGTATCCCTCTTTTGCAAATCTGTCCGCTTGGATCTGGTTGTTTTCCGAGTGGAGACCCGTCGCACCGGTAAGAAAAAGTAGGAGCTTTGACGGTGCATGAGGGTAGTCGGCCGGCTTCGAGACGTAAACATCTATGCCTCCAAGTTGTGTCATTTCCCCGCTTGGTCCAACTCCAAAAGCTGCTTCAAGTCAGCACATGCTGTCTTGTTCGGCGCATTTTGTGCAAGTAAGCTGTAGAAGTACTGACGAGTTGGCCTATCCTTTACACAGTGCTGTAACGTGTTAGCATTGCGCCGTGCTCCAGAGGAGTGACCTTACTTCTCCTAGACCTCCCATTGAAGCGCCAGTTTGCGCGGGTGTGTCTCCTGGGACGATGCTTTCAGGTACTGCTGGAACTTCTGCGGCATCACTTTCGGGTGCCTTCGTAGCAACTTCTGGTTCGGCCATGATTGCGGATTGCGTTTAGTTAGTGATGTTTGCTATCAAAGTTGTAAATGCTGAGAGCTTCTAAGGACAGCTAAGGTATATCTGCCTTCGCAGCTGCGAGTGGGGTTGATGAGGACACAAAAGCGGCAATCAAGCCAGCTCCTCATCACAGCCTGATGCCGTGCCGCTTTTGCAGTCTAGTCATCACCGCCACTATTAGCGAGCCACTTTACACGCCACTGCCATCCTTCCCTTCGACGCGTTCTGAAAAAGCGCGTCCAAGTCAACAGAACATTTCAAATCTGCCACAACACCTACAGACAGACAACACCGAAGCACTCAAAATGACAGACGCAGCCCGAGCTCAGATTTCACGAGGAGCCTTGAAGTAGGATAATGTATTCCGACAACATGAACTCTGCTAATCTTTCCCAGTGCTATTTTCAACGACCCCGCCGCCCTCGAAAGACAATATCCTGTCCCAGTCTGCCAGTGCGTGCAGATCAAGACTCTTCAATCTAGTGGAGATGGCGCACCAGATAGATATCGTCTAGTTCTGAGCGATATGGACAACTTTGTTCAGAGCATGCTTGCAACCCGTAGGTTACGCTGACAAATTAATCTGTCAAACCTGCTAACTCCGTTCCAGAGGCAAATCATGTTGTGCACGAAGGAAAATTGAAAAAGGGATGCATCGTGAGACTCAAGCAATACCAAGCAAATGCTGTCAAGGGCAAAAGGTTCGTGAGAATGTGTATAATCTCAAGACTTGTGCTTACTAGCCTAGAATTCTAATCATCCTGGATCTTGAAGTTATAGAGAGCTTGGGCGAACTCGAAAAGATTGGAGAACCAGTCGCTCTCACAGTGAAGGACGAGGCAGATATCAAGCCTACGAACACGACTATTGCTGGCAACGGCTTTTATGGTAACCAGACCAAGCCTGCTCCGGTTGTCCAAGAAAGAGCCCTGCCATCGCGTTCTGGACCTACGAGCTCTTCATCCCATGCGAATATATACCCTATCGAAGGCCTATCACCCTATGCTCATAAATGGACCATTAAAGCTCGAGTAACGCAGAAGTCGGACATCAAGACATGGAAGAAGGCAAGCAGTGAAGGAAAGCTCTTTAGTGTCAATCTTCTGGATGAGAGTGGCGAAATCAAGGCAACCGGCTTCAATGAGCAGTGTGACATGCTCTACGACACATTCCAGGAAGGCTCGGTTTATTACATCTCAAACCCTTGCCGAGTGCAACTCGCAAAGAAACAGTTCTCGAATCTTGCCAATGACTACGAACTTACCTTCGAGAGAGATACCGTGGTGGAGAAGGCCGAGGACCAGGACAATGTACCTCAAATCAGATATAACTTCACCACTATCTCAGCTTTACAGGATATTGAGAAGGACTCAACAATCGATATCATTGGTGTTTTGAAGGAAGTTGCCGACGTCAATCAGATCGTATCGAAGACAACTCAACAACCTTTCGACAAGCGCGAACTTACGCTGGTTGATGACACAGGTTATTCAGTCAGGCTAACGATCTGGGGCAAATCAGCAGTCTCCTTCGATGCTAATCCCGAGTCAATCATCGCTTTCAAGGGTACCAAAGTCTCAGATTTCGGTGGTCGCAGTCTGAGCTTACTCTCTTCTGGCACAATGGCTATTGATCCTGATATTCCAGAAGCCCACAAGCTAAAGGGATGGTATGATTCCCAGGGTCGGATGGACAGCTTTGCTACGCACAATAGCATGTCCGGTGCTGGAGCTGCCGGTGGTCGTGGTGATCCGTTGAAGACCATTGCTGCAGTCAAGGAGGAGAATCTGGGAATGTCTGAGAACGCCGACTATTTCTCGGTTAGAGGCACAATTGTCTACATCAAACAAGATAACTTTGCATACCCAGCATGCTTGAACGATGGCTGCAACAAGAAGGTCGTCGACATGGGAGATGGCACGTGGAATTGTGAGAAGTGCAATGCTAGTCACCCAAGACCAGAGTACCGTTATATCATGTCACTGAATGTCAGTGATCACACGGGTCAGCTGTGGTTGAGTTGCTTTGATGATGTTGGACGCCAGGTCATGGGTATGAGCGGAGATCAACTCATGGAGTTGAAAGAAAACGACACTGCTGCTATGGAAAAGGCTTTCGAGAATGCAAATTGCAAGACTTTGACCTTCAAATGCAGAGCCAAGATGGACAGTTTCCAGGATCAACAGAGGTTTGTTTTCCACCTTCCAATTGTCAGAACTATACTAATCCATATCACAGAGTGCGCTACCAAGTTATGAATGGCACTCCTATCAACTTCGCCGTTGAGGCCAACAAGCTTGCAGCCCTTATCAAAACTTATAGCCTCGACTAAAATG
This sequence comes from Cadophora gregata, assembly GCF_030347475.1. Lineage (NCBI taxonomy): Eukaryota > Fungi > Ascomycota > Leotiomycetes > Helotiales > Ploettnerulaceae > Cadophora > Cadophora gregata. The sequence continues at coordinate 845,620 of NW_026695936.1, read as the reverse complement.
TGTGGTGCTGCCGGTTATCATATTTGGGGCTCTCGGTCCCGCGGTCAAGGGAATGTTAAAGGAGTCAGAATAGAGCATATTGCATGCATGATCAAGTCTACTTCATTGTAGATTATGGAAGGATGACGAAACGGCTAATGTGGGTGATTCTTGAGACGTGGTGGTCGGATTCTGATTATCCTGGCGTTTTTGGTTGCACTGGTAGTAGCTATCCTGTGAATGAGCAAATGAAAGTACTTTTTCCATGAGATTTGAAGTTGTGCATGAATGCTGCCACTGGCCAAGATGTTAATTACGGAATAGGTGTTTTTTGGAACGAGTACTGCACAAAGTTCAAGTAGTGCAATGTGTGAAATGTGTCAGAGTCGTTCATCGATAGTTTATTCTGGTATCTGATCCACCTCCCTCTCACCAAGTTCATCCCAAATAGACATTTTTCGCTTATTGCTATCGACCAAACAATGGCCATGCCATCTCTCATGATATTATATGTCGTTCGACGCTATCCTCCATTGAATGCAGCTAGCCAGCCTCATGCAATACGCCCGCCACTTGCTCGGACAAACAAGGAACCAAAAGTTCCGGCTTAGCACACAGCAACACCCTCGCTCTGTCATCCTTCATTCTTCATTATGCATTTCCTCGTCAAGATCAATATGTCATCCTCCAGGTCCAGTCAGACGGAAGATGACCAGATAAAAGTCCACCAACTTTTCGTTCCACGTGTGCCGTAACTGAAGTAGCTCAGTACATCGCCATGATATCCTCGTCCTCGGTAATCTCATTCCACTCTTGCATAGGTCCCTCCTCGCCAGTCGATTTGTTCTTCTTCTGCTTCACAACAAACTTGATGTATTGGGTGTCATGGGTGAGCATACGGTCGGTTTGCTTAATCTCGTTAGTCAAGGCTTGAATGCGTGCTGTTGAGGCTGCCAATTCTCTCTGCATCTGCGGCTCCGACAAAGCAGTTCCGGAGGGAGAGAAAGTGAGGATTGGAGGACCAGTTGGAGGACGGCTGAGCGTGGCATGTAAATCACCGCGTTGGATCATGGACTGAACAAGAGTTTCGCCTGCTTGAGGTGTTGTCAACTTGTATCCAGTCTCGGCGCTCGTAGTCAAGCTGACAACTTCGGGGATCGAGATCTTGCTGTAGATGTTGGCCAACTGACGGATCTGAAACTGCTGATAAGCAGCCAGAACTTGAAGAACCAGGCTTGTGTTGCTATCATTTCTCCACCATGTTACGCCAGCATCTGCTTCAGACTTCAGTCTTGATGCGGAACCATTCTCGAATATCTGGGCGAGGGTCTCGTAAGGCTTCGCTAGGGTATGATAGTTCTTTGACGGGCCGCTACTGGTTGACTTCGGTAGAGGCAGTAATCTTCCCTCTAACAACAGGCCAACAAGAATCCATTTCTTGTAAGCATCTATCATTATCTTACTGGGAGACATATCCTTGGTCGGATACGTGACAGCGCTCTCCAAGCAGTGAAATGCATTTTCCCAGTCCCTTAACCCAATGTGTACCATTCCGCTGTACAAGAAGTATTCGAGGACATCTTGGTATTTAAGCTTCGTGTTGAGTTTACTTGCAGGTGTGATGAAAGCGGCAGGACTGAGAGTCATGTCGCACGGATATTTTGGTCTGGGTAGTGCCGAATAGCCCGGAACGTATAGTATAAACTTCTTCAGGACCGGCGCAGCATCTTGGTAGTTTCGTGTCTCTAGTGCGAGTTTGGCTAGGATGATATGATTTGCAGTGAGCATACTTCCAGAGGGATCCAGGCGTAGGATTGCATTTCTGATTGGAGCGACTGCGAGATATCCCTAAACACTTTCAGCGGCTTGTAACCTCATAATCAACTAAAGTAAACATACCTGTCGAGAATTGCGTGCAAACTCCTCCACACCTTGTATAATGTAGCTGAATTCCTCGCCAATATATCTGATCTGCCTCGCATCAAACACATCCAGGAATTCAATCATCTTTCCCCACAGTGTATCCATATTCACGCCCTTGCCAGTGTTCTTGACGACTGCTTCGAGGTTGGCAACCAAACAGAAAGCGTAAGGAATCGTGTTGAGAGCCGGATTGATGACCTTTCAATACACGTTAGATTTTTTCCGAGTTCAGTATAGCCAATAAGTCCTACCTCTAACATATTCTCACCACCAGATGTTTGTTGTAGCATCTTTTGCCCGGAAATGTTCTTCACGGTCTCGATCTGGTCCTTGATGCCATCATCGTATTGTTGGTCGGAGAGAGGAATATGAGGAGGCGGATGAGGAGGAAACGAGAGGAGTTTCGATAGCAGGTCATCCATTGTAGCTGTCTTTTGAGAGATTGAGATTGCAGGTAGCTTGCTTGTGCGCGTTTGCAGAGCTCGAAAACGGTACGTCGGTGGGGTGAAGCTCTATCCAAGCTCCAGTGACGATAGATCTGGAGAACTTTGTTCTTTGGAAACAACTGGTAATGCTGGAGGAAACAGGCAGACAGTCAAAGCTATTCAGACAGCTGTGCCTCGAGTATTGCTCTCTGACTGTCGATAAGAAACTCAGGACTTGTGTCGTTGTAGCTTGGTTTTGATTTCGACAAGGCTGCCACTCGAATTCACGATAGGCAGAGGTTCCCCAGACCGGAGATAAGTCGGCCCGAGAGCTCGCTTGCTTAGCGTCTTTGATGTGGCGACCTCAACTCTTTGTAGTGGCACCCAATATATTTTTGAGTCATGCTTCGGGAGTAGGTATTCAATCCTACAAGAAGGTACTCATATTCAATCATGTCTCTCACCAACGCTCTCCCAGAAGATGCTGCAAAAGGAGCAAAGGCGGCATCACATATCCTGGCAACCTTGCCAACCTCTTCCCGGAACGATGCTTTGACAGCAATCCATGCGGCTCTCTCTGCATCCAAAGAGGAAATTCTAGCTGCTAATGCTAAGGATTTAGAATTGGCTCATAAAGCTGCTGAAAATGGAGAACTGAGTCTCAGTATTGTATCACGATTAGACTTGGGAAAGAAAGGAAAATGGGAGGATATGCTGAAGGGCATATTAGATGTTCGGGAGCTTGAGGATCCTGGTACGTCGTGCTGCTCTGTGTTGACTTCCACAAACTTCGCTAACATAGAAAATCATAGTTGGAAAAGTCACCTTGCGGACAAGACTTGATGATGGCCTTGATTTAGAGAGGGTTTCTTGCCCAATTGGTGTGCTTCTAATTATATTTGAAGCTCGCCCTGAAGTTATCGCCAATATTGCTTCGCTTGCTATCAAGTCAGGCAATGCGGCAATTCTCAAAGGTAAGTAATTCTCATAAATATGAAAGGATTCCTAGTCACGACTTGTAGGCGGAAAGGAATCAACGGAGTCATTCATTGCTATCTCGAAAGTCATTTCGAAGGCATTAGAATCCACAAAAGTACCAAATACCGCCATCCAACTTGTCACCACTCGAGATGTTATTCCTCAACTCCTTGCGCAAGATAGGTATATCGACCTGGTCATTCCTAGAGGCTCGAATGAGCTCGTCCGCTACATCAAATCCAACACCAAGATCCCAGTTCTCGGTCACGCCGATGGTATTTGCTCGATCTATCTGGAACATACAGTCGATCCAGCACTAGCAACTAAAGTTATCGTCGACTCAAAAACCTCATATCCTGCCGCTTGCAACAGTGTTGAAACGCTTCTGGTTGAGGATTCCGCCTTGGGAACGGTACTTCCAACTGTTGCTGAAGCTTTACTAGCGAAGGGCGTCTCGCTTCGGTGCGATGCAGCAAGCAAGAAAGCACTCACCGCTAAGCTCTCGTCACACTCCTCGGTCATTCTGCGGGATGCCGAGGAGGCTGACTTCGATACTGAGCACCTCTCTCTCGTGTTGGCTATTAAGGCAGTCCCAAACATCTCCGATGCCATCTCGCATATCAATTTCCATGGCTCTCACCACACCGACGCAATTCTCACCTCCTCTGCACCTCTGGCCGAGCAGTTTATGGCAAGTATAGACTCTGCAGGAGTGTTTTGGAACACATCAACCCGTATGGCAGATGGCATGCGTTTTGGTTTCGGGACAGAAGTGGGCATCAGCACCAACAAGATCCACGCGAGAGGTCCAGTCGGCTTGGAAGGTCTAATGATCTATAAGTACAAGATCCGAGGTGGTGGTCAGGTATCGCTGGAGTATGGGGAGGGAGCAGGGCAGAAGAGTTTCAAGCATGAAAAAATAGCCTTTTAATTTGAAAATAGCGAGTTTGATGATATTATCAATGAACCTCCTCATTCTCACGTGAGCTTCCAGTTATTATAGTCAGGGATGCGACTATCGAAACCGCCACATCTGGTAAGTGTCTCTCGACGTATCTCGTTTTGTTACGTTCCATTTTGGAACTGCTTACAGTCTTTTGTTCTGCGGGTCTTAATGTGATTGAGCTGTGCTGCAACCAGACGCCAAGTTCCCCTATCAGATAACATCACCGCTCAATCTTGTCCAGTGCCTCCTCCGAGAGGCCGCCAATAGTCAATATGCTCATCAATATGGCTGAGGGTGTTGCGCTTTTCATTTTATCTGTGACTTTGCTCGCGCCGAGGGCATTGCGCCGGTGAATCAGATGTGTTCTGGATTGTGTTCGCAAAGGTATGACCCTAACCCAACTCTTCCTGTTCATAATGTTTCAGTCAGACTTCGAAAGTGACGGGCGACGTACGTACTACGGTGATGCAAATCACTTTTCTGGCAAGTGAGGGAATGGCATTGTGAAGATCAAAATCTACAAATCCACTCTCGTTGGGCATATTGGCGGTGTTAATGGCTTTTAGAAGTATTTCAGCGAGTGAGACTTGATGTTGACTTTGTAGGTCCTGACCTGCCGAGACACCTGAAGAGAGGGCATGCTGTACCTGAACGAGGTCGAAGTCAACAAGTCACAGCTAGCAAACCAGGCCAAGAACACAATGAGCGATACCCGCAAGTAGAAGAAGTATATACTTTTCTGATCCATCTCCACTTTTCCAAATGTCCTACATACAAATGTACACTCACCCACAAAAACAAATAATCCACCAAACCGCGAAGATAGGGGTATCCGCACATCGAGTCCAAGAATTAGAATCCATCCACATCATCCCAAACCCCGCAAAGATCCAAGCAAACTCAAAACCCCCCTCAGCCCCTCGAGAAAGCGACAAAAGGGATCTTGAGCTAGCGAGTGACAACAGTTCCTTTGTACAGAAAAATAGCCCTAGGCGAGAGGTAGGTGGCCACCCTGCCTCGCCTGTACACAAATATACACATTAACTCCGTGCCCGCCTGCCCCTCCCGGGGCCCTAATCCCAAAATCAAAAACGAACGAGTAGAAGAAAAGCAAAGCCAAGCAAGCTAAGCTGCAAAATCAAAAAAGGACGAAACTGCAGGCGTGAGCCATTTTCGTGTGAACGCCGTGAACCCGTACCCCATTCCCATATCGACCTCTGCCTATCTACCTTGCTGTACATTACCAAGAATGTACATTCTGTTCGCTTCTTCTTCACGATTTTCTTCCATTCTCAATTCTCTCACGGGAATCGCGCTTAGAAGCCCCGGAAGGGATCATGGCCGAACCCACCATCAAAGTGACCGTAATCTTCTTCCCCAGCCGTCTTGCTTCCTCCATACCAATCATCACTTGGTCGGCCTTTGTTGGAGTAATAGCTGTCTCTGTTTCTGCTGCGTCTCCTACGCTCCTTGCTGCGACGCCTCTGCTGCCCGACCATATCCATCTCGTCTTGCTCGTCAGGGAAGTCGTCAAAGCGGCTCATTGCCATAGGGCTGATGAAGGCTTCCATTCGCATGGTTCCAACTGCATCGAAGAAATTGTTGACGACAGTGCCAGGCCGATTGCTGGCGTCTGATGTGCGAATCGAAGAGCGGCCGCTGACACTCATCCCTGTGTACCCGCCAGCCACTGAACTCGAAGGTTGGGATTGGTAGATATCTGATGAGCCGGTTGTGCCGACACTCATTCCAGCCGTACTGGATGTTGGAGCATGCCCGCTACTGGACGGCCCTGAGAACCCTCGAAATGAGAGGGGTGGCGGAACTCGCCCACCAGTGTTACTGCGCTTTCTACCATGAGTTGGTAGTGATGGTACAGAATATTGACCCCTTTCTGAGAAGCGAGGTACAATAGGGGGATCGGCTGAGTTATCTTGCAGAGGATCCGATCTCGAGTACATCGACTCTGCTTCGTTATGTGATGAATGAACACTAGTAGGCCCTTGGCGAGCTACCACTGTCTTCCCTTTAGCAACACGAATCGAGTCTCGTATGCCATGCTTTCGGAGACGGTTAGAATTTCGAGGCAACTCGAAGTCTGGCAGCGATGGTTGAGGCAGTGGGAGCGGTGCTTGAACAATTTCAGGAACTGCTTGAGATGAGTGGGCTAAGAAGGAGAGGGCCGTCAGCCAGATGTAATGGCGTTCAGGTGATGTGGCCGTGAACTTCAGGGCACGAGCTGGAGTTAGAATCAATATAGATCGATTAAACAATGCAGGTGATCCCTTCGGAGGAGGGTTGTCATCCTTGACGTCCAGAACAGATTGAATTGTCACTGTTGAGGTCAGTTGATATGCAAAGTTGGAAAGGAGGTTAGACTTACGCTTCCGACCAGTCTTGCCCATCAAGGCCGATCCTGAAGTTGGCTGCTTGCTGCTCCACATCACAGCTCTCTCGTAAGGCGCAAGCCAAACCCAGCGCTTATGTCGGACACCATTAGCGTTGTCGCCCTCCATACCATTCGACTCTGCAACGCCAAACGACTTGCGCCGCCTGACGTACTTGAACATCCATTCTCCTACCATCGTCTGGGCAATTGCATCAACAACACTAGTAGCATTGTTTGTAGTTCCAACAGAGCCAGTAGTATTATTGGTGTTTGTAGTGTGTGCCGTAGTCGTAGATGGCTGCTGTCTCTGATGTGAACGGTGGCGGCTACTCCCTGTATCTCGCATGTATCGAGGGGTAGTAACATCGTTGTTTGGCATAGGGGGTAGTTGAGGGCTCTCAGGCGCTTCTGTAGAGGCTGACATGGGCGGCGGTGATCTACTACCATGACGTCTGTAGCTCCCACGTCCCCCGCGAGGAAGCGCAGCAGCAGATCTGACCTTCCTGATGCTGTTCGAACGATAAGGCCCGCCTCTGTTCGAGCCAGATCCTCGTCCCCAAGTCGGGCTACGATTTCCGTCACTTGGAGCACTAGCGCTGATAGGAGGTCGTCTGGAACTAGCTCTGGTCGGGATAGGGAAAGGAGGCTCCTTGACAGCTTCCGGAAGACTTGGGCTTCTAGCACGTCCTTGATGAGCAGCCACACCACTTTGTATAAGGGCAGCTCGACGCATTGTCGACGGCTTGTTGTTGGTGACCAGAGTCAGTGGCTTGTCAAGCTGACGAACAGAAGCCTTTGTGGATCTTGACGGCAGCTCCTGTACCTCTGGGAACGATTCGCCATGCAAGTCGTTTGCTGCTTGCCTAGAATTTCTTCCATACACAGGCCGGGCCAATTCTGCAAGTTCACCATGTTCAGGAACCGAGGTTGGTGGTGATGAAACACGTTTGCTCTGTCTGTGCCCTCCAGGCTGTGGCTTAGGGGCAGACAATGCCGTTCTGTAATCATTGTCGCTCATGTCGGCATCCGCAAAGTCCTCTGCATCTTCAGAACTCACATTATCGAATCCAGCAAACAAACTGCTGATCCTGTGTGGGCGTCGAATAGAGCTTCTATCTTTCGATAACGGTCCGTCATCATTGTTCCCAGGGTAGGCATCTCTGGTCTCACTTGGCAGCTCTGGAGGTGAAGAGGGAATCTCCTGTTCTATGCTTGTACGACTCTTCACACGGCGAGGGTTTCTGGGAGGTAAGTTCCCTGGTACGGGAGAAAATCGTTTGGTCTGTTCCTCAGTTGGCTCCGGCGAGGGGGGTTTGGAAGAAATTGCAGACGGTTGAAGGTGCGGCGGGAGCAAGTTGATGCGTTGTGCAACTCGAATTTCCTCGGTCTGAACAGAGATGGACCTTGTCGGGATGGGTATCTGCATAGCAACTTGGCAACCGGCATCTCTGAAATGCTGGGGAAGTAGGGGCTCATGAGGTGTAGCAGGGGCGGAGTTTGGAGGATGTAACTGTATGGATGGGATGGGTATAGGTGGTGGCGGCGGGGCTCGCCTGGGAGACGGCAGTGGTGTTTGTATTTCGGGAACGTCTGTTTGCGTAGAAATTGAAGTCATTTCATGCATCCGGTCCTCTATTGGTGGCGGGGGTGGGGTTCTGGTAGGTGATATAGGTGTTCTTGGAGGACTCAAAGGATCTTCCAGAGTTTGCGAAGCTGCAGATACCATCGAAGAAGTTGGAGGTTCGATGACCAGCGGAGGACTCACATGCACTCGCTTTCTTCGCTGGTTGGCCTCAATTTCCCACTCTCGAGGAACTGGAGTTTCCGTTTGTCGTTCAACCTTTGTAGCTGCGATATCGACTGCGAGTGGCTCAACGACCGAGGTGAGCTCGGCTGCAGGAAGTTTGGGCGATGGAGGAGGTGAGTATTGAATACCAGTGTCGGTATATTCCACTTTCACAGGTACTGTCTCATCGTCTTCCATGATACCACCCTCCAGCCTCTCGAGGACTGCTTGCTGAGCAAGAGCCCTGCCTCTTGCAACACTGCCAGGTCGCATGAGGCTCTCCATACTCTGGTTTCGGCGGTGATTTCTGGACATCATACTCTCACGGCTCTGATTCCTCTTGTGTCTGACAGATATGATACTTTCACGGCCATCGTGATCCGTCTCATCTTCGTCTTCATCTAGGTCAAGCTCATCCGCTAAGCTGACGCCATTTAATTTGCTTCCTCCGTACCCATTAGGTCCATTCAACATCGAGAAACGGATACTGTTGGTCATACTCATCGTCCGTACACTCGCTGCATCGCTTCCATGGCCGTGAACAGGATCTCTCGATGTCTCTTCAGCCTCGCTCTCATTTTGAAGATGGCCATTTGTCTGAGCTTGGTATGTGGTAACTTCATCCAAAACCGTCTTCAAGCGTGTTTCGGCGACATGAACTTTGCGCTCCAGCTTCCTCCTCTCCTCTTCCCAGTTGTCCTTGTCTCTTGCCCATAGTTCATGGACACGATCCGAATCTTCCTCCTGACTCCGGACCTTTTTCTGCAGAGTCTCAACTCTTCGCTTGCTTTCGGCATTAGCATCTACGGCTTCGTCGCGCTCTCTGGCAAGTTCCGAAAGCGCGGAAGAGGTTCCACCTTCTAAGAGAGCCAATTGGCGCTTCAACGATCGATTCTCTTTCGAAGTAGCGACCAACGTCGCATCCAGTTCCTCGTGATCTCCTCTAGAATTATGTAGGTCCGTCTCCAAGTGCTCAATCGTCCTAATCTTTTCCTCTTGATCTCTTCGAAGTGCGAGGATTTCGGAGACTAAATTTGCATGTAGTGTTGGAGTAAATCGTCTTGGATCGAGAATCGAAATACTATTGGAAGCGTCAGTTTTGCATGAATTCTCGGAATAAAGCAATTAACTACCTCTCATCATTGGTTACATCTTTGGACCCTCGGCGATTTTTCTCGCCCGTTGGCAACGGCGGAGGAGACGAGGATGGGCCTGGAGAGATCGACTTTTGGCGCGACGAACGGCGCGACCCTCTCGACGGGGTTCTATAGGGAGTGTCTGTTGGTGTGGGGAGTGAAGCTTGAGCAGCAGCAGCATACTCATCTTCGGTCTCCCAGGCTGTCATGTTGGATTTGGGCAGAACTCTAAGTCTAGAACAAGACACCAACACCCATCAGACGAAATCTGTCAGATTCTCGACATCAATGAGGAAAGTACCCGCAATTGTATCAATGACTGTTTCGACGGAAAGCGGGTTGAAGGTTCGAGGACACCCTTGGAAAGGATTCAATTTCACGGCAGGTGAATCCTAGAAACTCGTGCTCTTGGACCTGTTTTGGAAATGCGTTGATTACCGGATCGGCGCCGAGTCGAATCGGGGAATTTCATTCAACAATGGCTTAAAACGCTTTGATATATGTCAGTGAAATAACATCGGCTGCGGCAGGGATCCCGATCAGTGCACGCGGGGTCTGGCCAGCATGAAGAAGCAACGAACGTACGATGGTATGTACATCTGTCACTGCAAAACGATGCAGCAGAACAATCAAACTGATTATACAAGACTAAGTAAACATCAGTTGTACTCACGACCAAGCAACTTTTGGAAGGAACAACGACCGCAGGCAAAGCGGTGGGAATGATGAGCTATGACCACAGCGATGCGTACCTTTTGGAAACTCAAGGTCTATGGCATAAAATACGATTCGGTCGAGTTTCGAAGCACAGGGCTTTTAGGGATCTTCTGAATATTTCATAACAACGCCTTGGGTCGAAATCCTGGTCAAGCTTTGCGAGGAATTATTGCTTCATCCGTGTCTAATGTTCATATCGAGTCCGACTTTTAGCTACTGCGCTGCAGAGTGGGTGTATTCGAAAGGCAGAGAATGTCCTGTGAGCTGTAACTGAGACAGCAGACGGCGAAATGCGATGATTGGCGCGAGAAATCGCGGTGACGAAGATTCGGGATATCGTTTTCTCGTAAAATACTGTACACGCCAGAACAATCAGCCATTGTGTTCATCTTAAAACCCCAGTTCGGCGACGAGCCATTGCGGCAAATCAATGGCTTGACGAGGGAGTTCGTATGACTGAACATCCCATGTATAGAGCTGAGTATGAAGGGGCATACCGTCGTCTATCGGATTTCGCGTCGAGAAAAGGAAAATGGCTATGACGGATGCTTTCCTTTCGTCTTACCGTTACTTCGACATGTGGCTGATCTGATCGCCGGGAACTCGAGTACGGACGAAGCCTGTCGTTCTCTTTCGTGACACTGATTGAACAACAAAACGCAAAAACTGGACACGCTGAGGAAGAAGAGACGCGCACAAGCAGGATCAGAAAGGACGAGAAAAGACCAAAGCAGAGGAAAGAGTGAAGCCCGAAGATCAAATTCGGGAAACGCATCAAGCAGCTGCAGCTAGCTTTGGTCTACGGCGTCGTAGTGCCCAATTTGCGTTTCCACCGTTGTCGAATCTTCACGCCGTACTGACCCCGGCTCAACGCCAGAGCTGTGTCTGGTTAGAGCTTCAGGGGTCTTCAGCGGGGGCCCATCAGCTACGGGGGGAATTAAGGTGGGCGGCTTTGATTAGATGTTGGCATTGGCACGTTCTGCGCCATCGAAGCAGCATTTCCTGAGTACGAGTACTACTGTAGTACTAGTAGTAGTCTGTCTCCCCGGCTGGCGTCAAGGACTTTCAGGGAGCTCGAGCTCAGGGGCAAGGGCAAGGGCGCGAGGTGAGCAGTGAGAGCACGCTAGGGGGAATACCCTACAGTACAGTAGCGACCATGCCTGACGCTAGCATCAGTCTTCGGGTCACCTTGAGGACGAGGACGAGGACGAGGACGAGGACGTCCGCTTATGCACTCTGGCTCTCTTTTCGTCCAGGCCACCCATGGCCATGCACCTGCTGCACCTGCACCTGCAGACGCAATGCAGTGTGCACTGATTATTCCAGAGGTGTCACACACGGGAGACACCTTGAACGAACGTGAGAAGGGACGGAAAAGAGACTCCTACAGAGGTACTTCGATGGAGCAGCGGGGGAGGGAATGGAGAAGCAAGAGCCACTCATCAACACGTCTTGGTGACGGCCCAAACTGTGACCTGAGCTATTCAATTGGTGCTGATGGCAGGAAACTTGAAGGAGAGCGAGACGATGTTACGCCCGGGGTTGTCAGTTACTCAATAAGTGCTGATGAGATGATCCTGTTACATTCTGGCCTCTCTTGTCCAAGGCTCCGGATCAAAGCCGTGGAGTCGTCCTTGTGAATGCGGCCTGAAGGAGCAGCACCCCAAGCAGACATCGCTGATCTTCTCCACCAGTCAATCGGCCTCAAATTTGTGATTTACCTGACCTGTAACAGCTCAGCCTGTGTATTTCTCAGCGCAGGGAATGCGATTGGGGTCCAGGCTTAAAGGCCTTCACTGCCGGGGACATTTGAAGGCCGCCAACCAAACTTTACCCACGGGAAAAATCCCGTGTTTTTCTTCACGATCCATGAAACTGAAATGATTTGGTGAGAGACCAGATATTATTCAAACTTTTGTCAAATCAGAACAACCCGCGATGGCGGGAAGCCATATTGTCATTCACTGGTGGGGGTGTCTGGGTGTGTTGCTTCGAAGCGGTTAGCAGGTCCGCCTAGCATCTGAAGTGGGTGTTTGACGATGAACGATGGAGCTACTAGCATGTCCTCCGGGCTCCAATGGGCCGATCCGGCAGCGGGTTCCACCTCACTCAGCCAGAACCCGGAATCCTTCAGGTGAAGCCGAATGGTTGGGAAAGGTGACCAACGACTACTGCAAAGTATAAAGTTTTGCAGAATTATGCAGCTTGGAGATCAGATCGCGAGGTCTAAGACATCAAAAATGATAACTGCCGAAGAAGGCTTCACCTCGGCTATGGGGCGCTCATGCTACCGTGGTGGCACCCAGCACCATATGGCAGACACAGAAGTGCAGAGAAGAGAGGATCAAGTGAGCAAATCTGTATTCAGAGCAGACTGCATGCTGAGAGACAGATCTGCAGTGCTCGGAACCAGACTTACCCAGAGAAAACCCTGGAGTTGCGTGACAAGGCAAGTGTTGAAGTAACCAGGAAAAACTTCCACTGGGCATGGCTTGAACTGGACCACCTGCCGACCTGATCTCTGGCCAGCCCAGTCGACAAGGATGGGGACTAATTATTGTGCCTTTCATAATGCTTATGATATGCGTGTGATGAATGCAGGATTGTGATGGTGTTGCATAGCCTTATTTCCAAGCTCGCAAGCTCGACAGCTTGCGCTTTTTCACTCCAAGCTAGAAATCTTTGCTTCACAGTACAAGTCTGTTCTGGTTTTGCATCGTTGTATTACGTCTCGGCTCCGAGTGCTAGCAAGTCAACAAAGACTAATAATTGCTTCTGGCTCAAGCACGACCTGTACTGTAAATGACTTTGAGACTGAGCTAAGCTGGCAGTCTGCACTGCTGATCTCCAAGCAGTGGCATATTGACGGCACGTGGAAGCGGTGTTTCTTGCGGTACGAGCCAGGAACCACCCTCTCTCGAAATCCAATCGCATTGGGTTGAGAGCATGGCTGATCCAGCCTCATGGAACGCATAATACACAAATTTTACGCGACTCTCTCCTTCAGAAGATAAACGGCCAAGCGCTTTTCTATTTTACGCGATTCTCAACGAGCCGCTCCTCGTTTCGTCAACTTCCCGACGACGCCACAATACCATGAAGCTCAAGCCACCTCCGGCAACAGCTCCAGCTTCAAAGGACTCGGATAGATAACGACATGCAAATAACGGTCTTCCATTTTTACCTCGGGAGACTCAACCTGGTGGAAGTGCTTACCAAAGGAAACGTAAGATTTGGTCTCTCACATGCGTTTGGTAGCATCTGATCAATAAATTTTTGAAAAGAAATCAAGCATCGGAAGCTCTGAACTGTCCACGATCTCACCACAGACGGCCTCGCGATCCCTGCGGTTCAATACCACCTTCCCCCACCGCAGAATAATCTCGCAGCACACCCCGAGATGAGCAAGGCCGTTTTAGTTAACGTCTCCGCGATTTTGCGTTTCAGAAGCCTCCACCAACAACAAAATGGTGTTCTCGAACCCTGGCCGAATTTTAAAATCGAGTCCGCACATCTTCTACCGTAACCGGGTGTTGGGATTGCTAGCCGAGCCCCCTATCTTTATCCATAATCCCAATCCATCTCAGCCTCGGAAGCCTTCCGATTCAGATAACTCCGTTTCTCGTCCACAGTCTCGAGGACTTCTGAGGAAGAGGTCTCTGAGGCTGTGAGCATCGGACCAGCCGTTCCACCCGGAAGCGCCAACACGCGGGACAGATGGTGAAGATGAAATCAAAGGATATTTTTACAGCTAAAGTAATCTGATCGACATCCAACTTTCAGCCGCGCGTACCTTTGCGAGGATCGAAAACTCAAAAACCATATTTAAGTTAAGGATGGGATGAGCCTAATTACCGATGAGAGACATCTGATTCAGAATCAGGCGGGTGAATGTCGGAGCTTCATCATGAACTGTAAATGGTTTTCAAGTCCTTTTATGCAAGGCTTAGTTATGCTCGGCTGCTCTATCAGTCATGCATCCAGCATCCTCATACAAGACGAGACAACGTCAAAGGCATATCATCGTCTCATAAGATCCTCGGATCAAAAACTTTAAATATTCAGCTGATGCCAAATCGCCTCGCAACCTCGAGAAACCCATCTTCATCCTCCTTAATCCAAACATCCACCCAAGTCTTCGCATCCTCATACTCCTTCGAGCCAGGCGTCCAAGCCTCCTCCTGTCTCCTCTCCACGTAAATCGTCTTCATGCCACACCCCCTCGCAGCCCTCAAATCAGTCAAGTGAGCAGCCACCATAGCAACCTCCTCAGTCTTCAACCCCATCTTCTCAGCTGCTCCGTTATAAACACTGGGATGCGGCTTATAAGCCTTGAAATCCCCGGAAGACTGAAGCAACTTGAAGCCCAAGTTCCCATGCTCCTGCAAGTCTTTAAGCAAAGTTTGATTCCCATTCGACAGAGTTGATGTTACGAATTTCTTGCCGAGGGCATGAATTCCAGCGGATGAGTCCTTCCACGGATCAAGGAAATGCCAGATGAGACTCAAATCCCTGACCTCGTCATCACTGTACAACCCCGCAATGTCCCATTTCTTGAGCAGGTCGATGAGAGATAGATAGTGATGCGTATCTATGTCCCGCCATTGGCTCTTCCCAGGGACGAAGTTCACGACGAAGTGATAATAGGATTTCCTCCATTCTTCGGCGAATCGAGCCCAGTCATCGTTGGTGAGTTGCGAGAGTCTGGTGCGGGCTTCTGGGGCGAGAGATGCTGAAGAGGGTGAGAATGAGGTTTTGGATGCGGCACTTTGGATCAATTTGTTGGTTACGGTGTCACGCCAGTTGACCTGTTTGATGATATGAGTTCATATTCTTGCTCTTGTTCGAGTACGGATGTGGCAGTTCAAACGTCAAGAGGGGATATTGAAGTGGGGTAGCCAGTCACAGTAAGCAGCATTACTCACCACCGTACCGAAAACATCAAAGGTTAATGCCTTTGGAGGGAACTTAAAGATATCTGAGTTTGAAGACATTATTGTGAGAAGTATCACAGACCAAATGTTGGAAAGCAAGTTGTTATATAGCAGCTTTACTAGTACTCAAGAGATGTCTTGTATCTCGACTTTTTGACTTGACTTGACCAACCGAGGCTGCACGCCGTCATCCCAGCACACCCCACGAACCCCCGTCTCGGGGATAAAGTAAGCATTTTGACACTGCCTTGGCGGAGATCACCCTGCGTCATATCAACACTTTCCCTTCCCTTTCACAATCAAAACTCCTTCTCTTCTCCCCAATAATATGCACTTAATAGTCCCAAAATCCTCTCTGAGGTCCCCTTAGCACAGCTTCTACCAGCCAAAGGTTCCACGCGTCACTGAGATTTCTGAGCGAACTTCAATTGCATACACACCATGGAAGCTTCACGCTTTGACAAAAAGCACGGCCATGATGCCTATGGACCCTTCAGCTTCTTGAACCCTACAACACGCCACTATAGACTTCCTTCTCAGAAATTAATTGACCAGAAAATTCAAGAGAATCTGCGTAATAAAGAGAGTGGCAATGGAGAGGGAGACAGAACCGAGGATCCTGCAAAGAATCGGGGGGACGAGATACGAGCTGGCGATGTAGAGCGTCTGTTCAGAACGAGGGACAATCGGAAAGGTAGGAATCACATCCAAGTTCAAGCCCGAGGGTATACAAATTTGGATGAAAAGAGATATATTAACAGTATAAATACAGGCCGGCATCAAATCTCCATCTCACCAGCCCTCCACCAAGACGTGCAATACCTCACTCCCCCACCAAGCAACACCTTCCGCGCAACCCTCCACGGTATCCTCCTCATGTTCACCTCCTTCCCATACTGGGACGTCTCCTACCTAGTCGCCATCATCTTCACACTTGGCTCTCTCGACTGGTGTGTCAACGCCTTCTTCGTCTGGCTCCCTTTACAGCTCCCCTCTTCGGAGTTTCCTGGCGAGATCGCAAATGCAGGTGGCATAAGTGCCTTTGTAGGCGCCACTATATTCGAGATTGGGAGTGTGCTGTTGATGATTGAGGCGGTGAATGAGAATCGTTCGGATTGTTTTGGCTGGGCGATTGAGGAGGTGTTGGAGGAGCGGGGACTTAGGAGGTTGAAGCCCGATGGGTGTGTACATCATCATAGGAATAAGGGAAATCTAGTTGGTAAGGGGAAGACTGTGGATGGTTTGTCTTGTTTTTTTGCTAGCAAGGTTCTAGATTGGTCACTAATTTCGTATTGCATAGGCAAACCTCCACTGAACGTCGAGATGGCTTCGAAAGATAAGCTAGATTTTAAGTCTGCGCGAACTTGGACTTGGTGGCCTACTTGGTATGAGTTAAGGATTCATTACTTTAAGGAAGTTGGCTTTTTAGCCTGCTTGTCGCAGATGATCGGGGCGACTATTTTCGTAAGTTGGAAGCGTTTCCTTGCCCCGTGTCGAAAACATCACATGCAGTTTCTCATGATGCGGAACGAGAAGAAATTGAGACGGTGTGCCTCGCGGGTGTTTCTCACCCAATAGTTTAATTGGTACTCATAGGGTGGTAAGCCAGGGGTCATGAAGGAAGTCCAGCATCTTTGTTTACAACTTATGGACTTGTCACTGATTTACGAAGTGGATATCTGGGTTTACAGCTCTTCCTCCAATTTATAGCCGCCTCACCTCAACAGCAGCTCAGAATGGAGCCTATTGGCTTCCCCAAGTGCTTGGAGGCTCCGGCTTTATCATTTCGGGCTTCTTGTTCATGGTAGAAACACAGAAGAAATGGTATATTCCTGCTCCGAAGGTGCTGGGGTGGCATATTGGAGTATGGAATCTTGTAGGAGTATGTCATTTTCATTTCTCCCTTCTCTCTTTACCAGATTGTAGATTGACAACTGCTCAAAAGGGTATTGGCTTCACTCTATGCGGAGCTCTCGGCTTCGCTGCCTCCAACAGTGGCTGCGTGTACCAAGGCTCACTGGCTACTTTCTGGGGCTCGTGGTGTTTTCTGGTCGGGAGCGTCATTCAGTGGTATGAGAGCTTGGACAAACATCCTGTAAGTGTTGGAGGAGGGAATGAGACAGTCTCGGATACCCAGGCCGTATAGTCCGAGGTTGTGGTTGCTTCGAAATTGTTTTAATTGGTATTTTGATATTCAGCAAGAGCGAGGAGTTTCTGGCTGTCACCCATAGGTGCAATTACATTTAGGGATGGGAAAAAGGGAAATGATTCCGATATCGAGGAACGACCAGTAATGTGTGGATAGCAGCATTACTTTCTAGATGAGTTCACTGTTGCAAGTTGCAATTGTATTTACATCATGCACTTGTTGGCTGATTCTAGGCTTTCACATGCCGTCTCCGGGAGTCGAGCATGCAGAGCATTCGGTAAAGACAATCTGTAAACATGTTTCAGGTCATGTTCACGTCCGCAGAATGCATCGGGTTCCAAATATACTATCTGCGATCCTACCTTGAACAGCACTTCGGACAGAATTCATCCACAGAACCAACCCACTGGATTGCAAGTCCACTCAATCACCTGCACCCCGCCAATATCACTTTCCCCTCCCTACCGCCGGGACACAACATCCTCTACATTCCAGCGTAGCACGCGCCTATCTCGCTACCTAAATAGGTGACACCAAGGTCGTAAGGCAGTTGGCTGACAATTTCCATCTCCCGGGCCGTTCCATATCAGCCTCCTCGGCTGAGTTCCCGATGGCTGCCTACATGCCCAACCAATCTATTTCAAACCCAACGCTCTTTTCCCCAGACGAAGGAAATCTGGTAAGCACTGCACTGTATCACAACAAAATATATAGTAATATAGCAGTGTATAGTGCGTACATATGCACGTCAATACCCGACGTCACATCACATTATATCACATCGAGATCGAGATTTCCTATCCATGCTCGTAAGCTGGAAGAAAGCACATGGCATGGATGGCGAGGCGAGACAGGAAGGAATCACAATCGGTCGTTCCTCGGCCGTGAAATCCTGATTCTGATCCTGATCCTCACCGATCCTGGAATCTGTAATTGTCTCTGTGAATTGTCCTGTGTTATGTCTGTCAATGATTGGGTGATTGGTAAAGAAGTTGAGAGGCGTGTTTCACTGGAACGGTGGTACTTGAGAACTTACGTATGCCCGTATGTACAGTACGTCTCGGGTGATATGTGCGGTTACACAGCAAAGAGAGTGATGTACAACTGACTCTATCAAAAAATCGGTCCCGTCTCGACTACTCATTGGGATCAGCAACTCAAAGCAAAAGGAAAAGAGCCATGAAATAGCAATATAAAAACAAAGCAAAGGCAAATGAGCCCGAAAGACAACGCAATCAAAACAAACCATCACGTGCCTGTCTAGCTCTGCAGCCAGATCCTAAACCTTTTTCTCGCCCTCCACCACTCTCCACAAGGGTGCAACCCCCATCCAATACCGTAGTCAGCCTCAGCCCACACCACTCGCCGCTTTTCGCAGGGCACCACCGGAGTCTCTACCTGCGAGCGTCCCTACCTATCTGCACAAACTACACGCTTGCAATGCAAGGTAGCTAGCTAGCTGCATTGTGCTTGCATTCTGCAGCCCAACAGACAGGCGTCAAGCTGAAGCGAGAGCGCTGTTATTTGCTGGAATAGGCGAGCGTGGGAGGGAGGAGGGGAGGGGAGGAATGTCCAGGCCGGGGTTTTGGCTTTTGCTGGTTCGCCTTTTCTTTGACGCCGTACTCCGTCAGAGGCGGAGGAACCTGACGGGAAGAAGAGAGAAGAGTGGTGCGATTCTGGAATGCAGTTCGTATCTGTATGTTTGAAGGCGTCGAAGGCGTTCTTGGTTTCGAATTATGGTTTTTCGCTTCTCGGATAGCTTGCTTTGCAGTGTGGTTTCTCTATTTGTGATGGGGGTAGTACGGTCCTTGAGCAAGTGTTTGCGAGATTGGGTGACGTCTCGTTCGTTGTGCTTTGTCGCATCATTACATGTGCAGCCGCATTAGTCTTGGTATTTTTTGGTCTTAGGACAGTTTTTGGGGATCAGTCGGTGCTTTTGAATTGCAACAGAAAGCAGGGTTCCGGGAAGTACCTCAGGTACCCCGCACCAAACTCTGCTGCAGTTAACCTTGGTACCTGTGAAGTCATCATCACCTTGCCCCGAATTGTCAAGTTCGGATATTCCGAGGTAATTTCCCAAGTCTTGATATTGCCCTTTTGTGCTTCCTCTTTGCAGATGTGACTTCCAAAGTTACCTTATACAACAGCACGTAAGTCATCAATGGCAAGGCTATTCCCTAGCGAGGTCCCATCCACACATAGCTCTACCCATAATTAACACAAATCTGGTAAAAGCAAAAGCCAGCAGCCTCATCTATATCTGCACTTCGGCTCTTTTACCCATCTGCTGGGACCACCTACCTACCCTACTTCTTCAGTTCAAGTCCAACTGCATATATAGTCACCAGCTCGGACTACTTCTTTGGCTACTATATACATCAATCACATGTATAAAACATGTGTAGAGCCGAATGGGAGAGATCGTCATTCATTGACCCTTCCTTTCCGATGTAATACAATGCTTATTATATGTCTCAAGAGAATTAGAGACTTTGGGACCTGCCTAGTATGGTAAGCGAGGTCGAAGCAAACTTTCAAGCTCCTCTCTCTGTAACATTGTTGTAAGCCAGAGCACGCTTTTCACAAAGGGGAACTGACTATTATTAACTTTACCAAACTTTTGGCATCCTCTCTAACGGCCGGCTCGACGTTCCTGATTACCAATGCGGTACGTACCAAGGTACACGACGGATGTTCCCACCATCCGTGCTCTTCAAGTCTCCTCAACTTTCCCGTCTGCTTCACTGCGGCACGGAAATCAAACTTTTCTTGCTTCCGTAACGTCCTGAGCAAGTCGCCGGCACATCGGGATCGGTGGTTCGTCTTCTGTCCATACAATGCCGCATTGTACTGTCGCTCTGCCGCTTCTGGACACCATGGATGTGACCTGCGTGTATCTTTTATGCCAGTCTCTACACCGAGGTCATCACTGCAAAAATTGCGTCACGGTTCACTTACCATGCAGGCAAGCCTCTAAAAGCTAACAAGAAATGAACGATCGTCGAGGCTCACTTACTTCCAAGTTCCAACGGACGTTGCTCCGTCAAAAGAAGCAATTCATCCCAAATGCAGTATCTTAGAATCAGATAGGATAAGATGGGAGAGAACGGGACGGCAACATTTGCTCCTGATAGTGAGACGTCTCACCGAGGAAATCGGACCCTTGATCTGCAAAGCTCAGCTGGGAATATCTCAATTATTCAAGCCAAGAAGAGTCCAGGTTCCATCTTCATTGGAGATGAGAAGCGAATCATTGCCTTTCTTGTACCCTACAAAGGACGCAATGTATGTCTCATCTTTTGGGAAGATCCGAGCCGTGTTACGTTCCCTGCCAGAACACGAGTGATAAAGGCAGAGGCGTCTGTTCTTCAGCAGGAACTCGACATGTTACTTGTATTCGTTTGGCACTTCTCTCAACCGCGCTGGCGCCCTCGCCATCCAGTGAAGTTGAGTAGTCAGGATGATAGCCGCTTGGAGTTCAGCTGGCACAGCACGGTGGTCAGTGTCACGCAGTGTTTCTTTCTCCTACGTTGGAAAGAATGGATCGGTGACTGCATTCCCAAGATTGATAAGATATGAGGTGAGGGATCTTATAGAAGATACAAGACAAGACTGATGCTTAGCATGACCGAAGGGCAAGAAATCCATTGAGCTGGAATTGCAATTCTCTCTCGTCTTGGTTTAGAAGGAAGGAGAGAATCAGGGGCACAGCAAAACAAGTATAGATCGGCGATTTCAAGTTCTGCTAGATCGAAGTTGACTTTCTTGAGAAATTCTTTTGATAAGCAAAGGCTACCTCAGAAGGCTGGAAGGCTAGGAAAGGTACAGATGTATACACCTTAGGCAGGTGGTATTATGGAAATTGCCCCACCTGTCTCCACCAAGCTCAATCAATACCAAAGCAATGGGAATGAAACGGAATCCACCAGTCGTACAGCTAATCTAACTCAACCATCCCTTTGGAATTCCTCTCGTATAAGCCGCCTTCTCATTGTGTTATCTATCTCACATCTCACATTCGGCGCCTTTTCACAGCTTCCATCCTTCCAGATTCCAAGCACTAGAGCGGGTACCTGACCCTGCGGTGTGTTGTACTGTGCCTCTTCGTTCTCAATACAGTAATCAGATTAGAAGATCCAAGAGAAATCCCGGGTACAGAGAAGGGTACTGCGCCATGAAGCTGCTCAGAGGGACAGGTACCTGACGGTCTCCCACGCCCAGATGTTACATCACATCCTTCCATCCGACCTTCTCTCAGGACTCAATATTATCCCAGCTGGTGCTCCGTGTACAAGCCCATCCAAACCATCCAGATCGTTCTCCTCACGGCTTCAAACCCCTCTCCAAGCCCATGTTAAGTGTGCTAGACCTACCAGTCTAGTGTTTCGGGACTGCTCAACCCATGTTAAAGGTCATGACCTGCCATTATGCCACGCTGATCCCACATGGCAGTCATACACTACCAGATAGGGCTATGAAGGGGTAGCTCGCCCATTGCCCGCACTTCCTTTTGCTGCAAAATCGTCATCCTGCTTGGGTGCGAACTGCCCTCTCGCTAGATCGGGAAGGTCAGATTCAAGTTTCAGGAATGAGTCTGCGCAACGCTGGGTGTCAACTGATGCAGCTAATATCCTTTTGTGCAGGGCAGGCGTGCAGGCGACTGGCACTGACCACATCGCCCCCCCCCCCCCCCTGTGCTCACTTTTCCCTTGGTGGGGTAGGCAGGCGCTGAGAAGATAGGGACGGACATCAGGGGAAGAGGTTGGGGAAGTGTATGTTGAATTTGCTTGATAAGAGATGTCTTAGGGAGAGATTTTGCGTGTCATTGACTTCTGTTGAACGATAATTGAAAGCCAATTGAGGAGTGTCAAGTGCTTAAACGGGTACAAGACGGAAACTAGAAGAATCAAGCATGCCAAACGTTCTTGAATGTGCTCAATTGCTTTCCATCAGACCTTGCAGATGGAGTACCTAAGTAATGCCATGAAATCCAAAGTCTACTGGCATGCCCGCAGTCCATTCCTGCTCTCAATTCCAGCGGGTTCCCAACCCTGCTCATTGTGGGACTGGGCTCCAGAAGTTGAGCGGAGAAATGCTTCGGATTGAAAAACACACGAACAGTGAAACATATTTTGCTTGCAATATTCCATAGATGATCTGTGATACCTATTCCCGAAATAACATAAGTGCGTACGCCATAGAACACCCAAACCCCTCCCATGATCCATCCATCCCACTCCTTTCTTTCGACGATATGGTCACACCGGAATAACACCGTTTTGACGTTACCCCTATTCCCTTTCTTGTCGAGATGGAATTCGATGTGTAGTTCGTCGCAGTCATTGGTCGTCTTGTTCCCATTCCAAGTTCATGAATACGCCGTATGCCCCTCTCTCTGTGTCTTTTTGGTACTCCATTCGCCGACCCAGATATATGTCCGAACAACGTTGTAGTGGACGGGAGAATATTTCGTGGTAGAAGGAAGGTCATAGGCAGGTAGACCTGTTCTGCCAAAGGAGGATCGCGAGCGTCGTACATGCCTCGAACTACCAAGCCTTGGTACAAGAACAGGCTAGGGTTTTTCAGAGGATGGTGCATTTCGTCCTTCTCTTGTCTGGACGATAGATTCGATTGTTGTCCCGGATAGGTCCATCTCCACCGGTCGCGGCTCGTTGCCCTCTTCCTGAGCCTTGCATAGCCTTGATATTGTTCTGCATTCTTTGGCGGCGCAGTTGTCGTACCACATCGTAAAATGCCTTTTCCACATTGATACAATTCTTCGCCGACGCCTCGACAAATTCGCATCCCAGCTCCCGTGCTAATGCGTGACCCTCCTGTGTAGAGACTTCCCGTTCTGTAACCCTGTCACTCTTGTTTCCAACAAGCATTATAGGTACTGGTGCCGAAGGTGCCACAGAAGATATCGGTGATCCGGGGTACGAAGGCGAAGATGCTGATGATTCCTTCACCCGTTGAATTTGATTGTGAAATCGTTGAATTCTTGTGAAGGATGACCTTGACGATATGCTGTATACCAGGACAAAACCTTCCCCGTCGCGAATCCATTGGTCTCTTAATGCTGTGTATTCCTCCTGCCCCGCGGTATCGAGTACTTCCAGCATGCATGATTGTCCATCTATCACCACTTGCTTTCGATATGAGTCCTCAATGGTCGGATCATACTAGAGAGAGTAAGCATGGATATTTGAGGCCGAGGCAACTGCTCCAGGGACATGTTCCGAGCAGCGGAAAATTCTTACGGTCTCGACGAAATGTTGTAGCGTCAATTGTATAGTCAAAGCAGTCTTCCCAACGCCTCCATCCCCTAGCACCACCAACTTGTACAGCACCATCTTGCCCGCCATGATGTGGGTATTTGCTGTGCGGTCTTCTGAGCGTCGGACTGAGATTAAGAGACGTAAATAGGGTCGCAGAGTCCGGTAGAAGGAGAAATAAAATCGAGGAGATCACAAGCAAGCAGCACGAATCGGTGGAGCCCTTGATCTGCGGTGGAGAAGTCGTTCTGGACCTTAGGTTTTGGTGTTGGAAGCAAAGCTCGGGCTTCCGTTCGATAGGGTGCGATAGGGAAAGAACGTGCCGCTTTTTTGGCTCTGGGGTCGGTCTGGGAGTGGGAGAGAGGGAGGGAGGTAGGTAGTGGATTGGACCTCGGCGAGAATGTAAGTAGATCTCTTGAAGATCTGGACAGGATTGAAGCAGCAGGAGCTCGAAATTTTCTCGTAGTTGGAGATGGATGTCGCAAGAATCAGAGCTTCGACTTTGGGCGGCAATTGTCGGAGGAGGGCTGTCGCTGTGGGTAGATAGTAGGGTCGATGCTAAGATGCTAAGATGGGGGTCTGGTAGGTAAAGTCCACCAGCAAGCAGGCAGGCAGGCAGGGTGGCTCGCGCGGAAGAAGATGCAGCTGGGGCCGTTGACTAGGTCTAGATGCCAACGCCCAAAGCGGAGGGGCAGATCCCTGGGATTTGAAGCTGACAGGCCCAGCAAGAGAGGGACGGGGACGTGGACGGGACCACAGGGAAGGGAAGAGCAGGAGGCAGGAAAGGACTGAGAGTATGGGTATGGGTATGGGTATGGGTATGGTACAGTCAAATGCCTCTGAAGGTAATCAACGATCAACGATCAAAGGTAGGTAGGTAGGTAGGTAGGTAGGTAGCTGGTGCTGGCGATGGATGGAGCTGAGGCCTTCGAGCTGAATGCGAATGCGGCACGATAGAGTTAAGTACACAAGGAGGCACAGAAATCCTGCTGTACGAACAGTAAGTACTTTTTTTGCTTGCTGATTGCTTGCTTGCTTGCCTTCTCTGCTCGCAACCTAGCCACGCACGGCAACAAAAACGTGGTGTTGCTTCCAAAATGTGCAGACCTTGTCAAAGGGCCCTCTTGCACTGCTTCCGTGGCGTGGAAGCTAGGCTATTGGCTGACAGTGGCTGTAAAAGCAGCATCCACTTGTCCAAAGAGAGCGAGCCCAGCAGCCAAGACGAGGCAAAAGGCAAGGAAGCTGCTGCTGCAAGTGCAAGCCCACAAGTTCGTTGAAAAATACAGCCGTGGGGTATTTCTTATTCGTGGCATGAAACGAAAGCCCTCGGTCTGCGTTGGGACATGTTTTCGAGCAGTCAAGTTGACGTGATCCCACGAGTGATCGATCTACCAGGGGGGCCTAAAACCGATCAGTGCCCTGTTGTTCTGGTCCGAGAACGATCACGTGTCGACGATGGGGACGACGACGGGAGACTTGATGGAATGCGATGTTGGTTTGGGATGTGTTTGTTGGTACGACGTTGGTGGCAAGTGAGAGCTGCGAAAAGAAAAGGAAGTCATGTCTAGGGATATATAGAAACAGATCGGAAACAAGAGTTCGCCAAAAAGAAATCAATCTTGCCGTGATGGTTGGCTGCGGCCACGGCCTTTCACAAACTTCGCATGCTTTTCAGCCAATAGGCATCGAGAATCGGATAATTTCCAAGGAAAAGAAGGGTTTTTGGTCCCCGATGTTGGCACGTCGAGGACTTTATCCTCCCTATCAGGCAAGTTGTGTTGATTTGGTCGGAATAATGGACCGTGACAATGAGTTTTACTAGTGTCGTGTGTTGTGCCGTGGAGATTGTAGACGATGTGGGATTTCCCCCATGATGATATTCAGGCAATGAGGCGTGACTTAGAGAGGAGTTGATTGGAGAGATGGGGATTGTTGGTGGTTGAATCAGATATCTGGAGCAAGTCTTTACCCTGCTTTGTCAATTTTGCTCTCTATGCAACCGGGTGTGGAGTGTCATCAAAATGTTTGGGTACTTTAGGGTAGCGTTCCAGTTTGTCTGCCGTGCAGCTCGGGAAGTTGGAGAAAATTCGATACCATAATTGCAAATAGCTGGGAACATTTGCTGCCAAAAATGCAAGTAATTAGGACGATGTTGAAATGAGGATCAAGAACCGGAGTTCTGGGAAGGGCTAGAACCGTGGAGCAAGGCGGCGGCAGATATGCTTAGATTCGGTCAATGACGAAAAAGGAAAGAGGTATCGTGACATGTTCCCCACCAGATACCGACTGATTGCTCCCCTACATGGCTGATGCTGCCCTGGAAAACAGAGAGAAGGAATAAAAATTGGCAAAAACGCGCGATTGGCGAGTTCAAGACAAAATATAGAACTCTGATCGACATGGCTGCAGAGCGAGGGAGAGCATATTTTAGGCTCCCGTTGTTCCATTTCGGGAAGACTTACAAATGGTTCGCAGCGTCCATGAACCAGTATGAAGAGAGCAATGTTTCTCATACTTCTGTAATAATAAGGGCCATGCTCGAAAGGGCATACAGCCATGTTGCAAATGCCCACCCAAGCGGAAATGCTCATTCCATTCTGTGACTTGGTGGGAAAAATCCACTTGCTCTTCGCGCCACCAACTTATCGCAGTATCCTCATGATCTAGTTCAAAAATCTCTCACTAAAAATTGTGTGGGGCCGGCTTGGTGGTATCATATCGTGCACATAGTACACGGAAGACGAGTTCAAAGAATGGGATGCTGATACTTGCCATAGGACAAGTGGTAACGACTCTACACCACCCAATTTCCTTGAGACGCCCAATCAAGCCATTGAGCAAAACTTGAATGCGCCAGTGCGACGGAGATTGTGAATACCTTTACGAAAGATGACCTGTTTCCCGCTTCATAAGGCAAAGCACCATCCACATTTCCCCATCGTCCCTTGGGATATGAGAATGTTCTTGGCGTGATGAAAGGGCTGACAAAGACGAGAAGAGACTAGTTCTGCACCTGGACTTCCTTCGTGAACGATTTTTGCAATCAGGGTTCATACACCGTACTTCAAGAATCATCAGATCATGAGCACAGCAAAAGCTCTCAGCTGGGGAACGAGTCAGCTAAATTGAGCCCGCCGCAACCTGGTCAATTTTCAGATGAGACAGATGACTGTTGCAAACTGAATCGACTTTTAGTGAGATCTCCAGACTAAGGTTTTCAAGGTATGAAAAGAGACTTCCCTGCGGATCGCGTAAAGATTGACTTTCTCCTCTCCGATCATAACTGCGATTGTTAACAAAGTTAGATTCATGTTGTCGGCCAATGAAGTGTAATTAAAACCTGGGACTCAGAACGAACCCTCCTAGCAATGCACAGATATCGTCTGCGTTTGATGTTTTCCAATCATAGAACACCTTGAGTATTCGGCGACAGGAACACCATTTTGGAAGACTGGACACTAGCCTAGGTCATTTGGTTCCATGTCTTTGACATGGCCTTGGCAAACTACCACCTCTTCTTGGTCTGGAGAGAGGAGAACGGCCTTTACATTCACGATAGAGTCCAATAGTCCAAATATTCCTCTACGCAACGACCACGGAGAACTCATGTTGGCAATCGATGGCCACGTGACAGCATCTGCCCCTTTTCTCGCTCGAATTTGAGTCTTGGCTCGTTGCATGACTGACGTTGTGGCTGCCGAAGATTTCCTATTGATTATCGTCCACCATCGGCAATACGAGAACACAACAAATTTGCAACAAGTCATCATTGAATGATCTTGCATAATAATGGCTGCACCTGTAACGCTCCATTTTTTGCACATGAAGCTTTCAACAAAGTTGAAAAGTTTGCCCCACAAATTCGTCACTCCCGTATCCCAAGCCAGTAAAGCTCGACTTCGGCAAGGCGATGGCAATATATTTATAGATCTGACCACCCCCTAACCCCAGCAACCAGATGCAGCCGCCTCTCCGGGGCGTTCTGGGCTGCGGCTACCGGCTTGGCTGTAAACAAAAAGTGCCTGAGTAAGTCGAGATCGAGCACTGATTCCTCTCAATAGGAACTGTAAGTCAGAGGAACCTTATGAAGTATTGAAAGAAAGAAAGTTTAGAGTTGTATTCGATGGTCGAGGGGATCTTGAGCTGGGAGAAATCTTGTTCTGGTACAGGCAGAACCCTTGTTTCAATTACAGCCCCTGAAACACACCCTAAGTTAAGCTTGTCGGGCGGGACACTTCAGACCTGTCAAAGGGTTGGAGGCAAAAAAGGACTGCAGACGCGCCGTCCAAATACACTTCGCTCGCACCGCATTTGCAGCGAATAGAATTGACTGGTGAGTGGTTCAACGAAGCTGCACGGCATCGCATCTCTGCATCTCTGCATCCGTGTCTCCTGTAGCTGTGGCTCGTTGAGGCGCAGTTGGCCGTGAGAGTGAAGTCCTTTGTTCGGTTGGCGACCTTCAAATACCTGTCTGTACCTTGAACTCCTCTCCACTACCAAGCGATTGGAACTAAATCTGCCTCTCCGCGCCACGACCTCCACCTCCTTCGCTCCCCTTTTGTTCAGCAGTGCAGATCATTTGTGCCGAGAATCTCACGACGTCCTTCTCCTTTTCATTCTTTCAAAATCATCTGTCGTCCATCTCAATCATCCAGATCCATCTTCTCCTGCTTCATTCATTCATTCTTGCAGGGTTGCTTTGTTGTGACGTCGTTTGTTGATGCACAGCGATTCATAACACTCCTCATATTGAATCCACCACAAGTACCATCTTCTACGTCCCAACATCCCCCTTTCACACCGAACACTCGTTATCGGAGAACAGATAACACGCCAGCACCATGGCATACCCGGGCGGCGGTAATGGAGGGTACCAAGGAGAGCAGTTGCAAGATCTCCCCCCTGTGGGCAGTGTGAGTTGGTTGAAAGAACCGAGTTTCCACAGTGTCTAACAAAACATTCCCAGTACCACAGACCACCTCAAGACGACGAAGATGGAGCCCAGCCTCTTCTTCACTCACAACCAGCCGGTGGTCCCTTTGCGAGCCCCTACGATAGCCAGTCGAATACTCTGCGAACTGGAACACCGCCTGTCAGACCAGTCTCTGCATACAGTCTGACTGAATCGTACGCCGACCCTGCAGCAGGTCCGCCTCGCGCCCCATACTCGAATAGCGAATATGGAGGAAGCACAACTACATACGGGCACACGCTCGAGGACAACGCATATCCCAGATCCGAGTCCCCATACTCCAGAGCCGACACAAATTCCACGGAGGCTTGGAGACAGCGACAAGCTCCAGTTCCCGGTGGACCAGGTGGAGGCTTAAAGCGATATGCAACGAGAAAAGTCAAGCTTGTAGGAGGCACTGTTTTGAGTGTTGACCATCCAGTGCCGTCCGCCATCAAGAATGCTGTGCAGCTGAAGTACAGGCAGGAAGCCGATGCTGCGAGTAGCGAAGAGTTCAATACTATGCGATACACAGCTGCTACCTGTGACCCCGATGAGTTTACCCTCAAAAATGGCTACAATCTTAGACCAGCGATGTACAACCGCCACACCGAGTTGCTCATTGCAGTCACGTACTATAACGAAGACAAGCAATTGACAGCCCGTACACTGCACGGTGTCATGCAGAATATTCGCGATATTGTCAACCTCAAGAAGTCCGATTTCTGGAACGTTGGTGGCCCAGCGTGGCAGAAGATTGTGGTCTGCCTTGTTTTCGACGGTATCGACCCCTGCGACAAGGATACTCTGGATATCCTGGCAACGATCGGTGTCTACCAGGATGGTGTCATGAAGAAGGATGTCGATGGAAAGGAGACAGTTGCCCACATTTTTGAGTACACCACGCAATTGTCGGTCACTGCAAACCAACAGCTTATTCGACCTTCCGATGATAGCACCAGCACCCTTCCTCCTGTGCAGATGATGTTCTGTTTGAAGCAAAAGAACACCAAGAAGATCAACTCTCACAGATGGCTTTTCAACGCTTTTGGTCGCCTTCTCAACCCTGAAGTCTGTATTCTTCTAGATGCTGGAACCAAGCCTGGACCCAAATCTCTTCTTTCTCTCTGGGAAGGTTTCTACAATGACAAAGATTTGGGAGGAGCATGCGGTGAAATCCATGCTATGTTGGGTAAAGGCGGTCGGAAGTTATTGAACCCTTTGGTTGCAGCGCAAAATTTCGAGTACAAGATCTCCAACATTTTGGACAAACCTTTGGAGAGTTCCTTCGGATATGTCAGTGTGTTGCCAGGTGCTTTCTCAGCATACCGTTTCCGAGCTATTATGGGACGACCTCTAGAGCAATACTTCCATGGTGACCACACGCTTTCCAAAAAGTATGGTAAGAAGGGTATTGAGGGAATGAACATCTTCAAGAAGAACATGTTCTTGGCCGAGGACAGAATTTTGTGCTTCGAGCTGGTTGCTAAAGCTGGATCGAAATGGCATTTGACGTACATCAAAGCCGCCAAGGGAGAAACCGATGTTCCTGAAGGAGCTGCTGAGTTCATTGGACAGCGTCGAAGATGGCTTAACGGCTCCTTCGCTGCTAGTATGTATTCGATTATGCATTTCGGCAGAATGTAAGTTGCGCCACGATCTTGAAACATGGTCAAAGACTAACTTTCACAGGTACAAGAGTGGTCACAACCTTGTCCGCATGTTCTTCCTCCATATCCAACTGATCTACAATATGTTCACCGTTTTCTTGTCTTGGTTCATGTTGGCATCTTTCTGGCTCACTACGACTGTTATTATGGACCTTGTGGGAAATCCAACGCCAGCCTCTGACACAGCTGCTGAACATCACGGCTGGCCATTTGGCGACACGGCAACACCCATTATCAACACTATTCTGAAATACCTTTACCTGGCTTTCCTCCTTGTCCAGTTCATTCTGGCACTTGGTAACAGACCAAAGGGTTCCAAAGTCACTTACATGCTATCTTTCATCGTTTTCGGTGTCATCAACGCATACTTGATCGTTCTGTCAATGTATCTGGCTATCCGCGGTATCTCTGGCTCATCATTTGACACCGACAGCGTGGATGATTTCTTCAAGAGTTTCTTTGGAGACAGTGATGGTGGCGGTGGTATCATCATCATCGCCCTGCTGGCTACCTTCGGTCTTTACTTCGTCGCCTCGTTCATGTACCTGGATCCTTGGCACATGTTTACCTCTTTCGGCCAGTACTTACTCCTCATGTCTTCCTACATCAATGTTCTCATGGTCTACGCCTTCAGCAACTGGCATGATGTTTCTTGGGGTACCAAGGGTTCCGACAAGGCCGATGCTCTCCCATCTGCGACCACCAAGAAGGAAGACGGAAAGGGAGCAGTTGTGGAGGAAATCGACAGACCACAAGAGGACATCGACAGCCAATTCGAGGCCACCGTCAAGCGCGCTCTGAAGCCCTTCATTGCCGTGGAAGAGGTCGAAGAGAAGACCCTCGAGGACTCCTACAAGTCTTTCAGAACGAAGCTTTTGATCTGCTGGATCTTCTCAAATGCTCTGTTGGCTGTCGTCATTACCAGTGATAGCGTCAACAAGTTCGGTTTCGGAGTACGTAAGCCCAGTTTCTCCCCATTGCAAATTTAATTGTACTAACATACCTCACAGAGCCACGACGCAGCCGACCGCACCCAGAAGTTCTTCACTATCCTCCTGTATGCCACTGCCGTTCTGGCATGCGTCCGGTTCATCGGATGCATGTGGTTCTTAGGTCGCTCGGGTATCATGTGCTGCTTCACCAGACGCTAGATAGATCGATATGTTTGGTATTAGCACCTAACGAAAGGACTGAAGGGATGGAAGGAAGGAAAGCGCTTCTTGTAATACCATCTTCAGCATGTATGTCCAATATTGGCTGCCTGGCGTTTTTTCCCCCGTTGTTTTTAGTCTATTCCTAGAGAGATGTAAACGTGTGGAAAGTGTGGAAGGACCATATGGTGTGAGAGATGAGATGAGATGAGATGCGGAGATACCTAAAAATTCATTTGGCTTTTCTAGGCTTTCATTTTCATCCGCCTTCTCTTGTATTGTTGCCTCTTCTGTGGGTCAGTCTTTGCTGAATGAGTGGCTGATGGACGAAAGGGCTGTATTTATGTCTCTATATGCTTTTTGCATTGTTTTTTCAGCTGAGTTGTGTTGCCTATCTGGTTGGCGCCAGCTGGGCTAAAATTGAATACCCTTCGTTATTACTTAAGTTCTGCAAGACTATGTTGTCTATCCTGTGTAATCTCCGTGATCTGTGTGAGGTCTCAGACGCTGTCTGTGATGTGAGAAGATTGATTGAAGTAGATATGAAAATGAAGAAGAGGAGGATGGGAATAATTATGAGGATATAGATAGGATGTGGATAGCCGAGGGGAGAAAGGAAGTGATTCCTTGTACACATATTCCATTTGGGGTTCTTCCCTGACTTTCATTTCTTTCTCACTTACTTCCTGTTTTGGGATCCGAGACAACAGGTAAGAAGTTGCCTCCTAGTTGGACGGGAATTGTACGTGAGAGGGACATGTGTGGATGTGATCTTGCAGAAGAAGAAGGAGCAGGGAGTTTTGTGCAGGGAATAGAGGAGATGGGCCGAGGATTTTAAGATTTGTGAATCTTTGGCAGGAGAATTGGAGAGTCAGAGAGAAACCATTTTGTGCTGAAGGTGCTGTATTATCGCGAGGATACTATCTAGGTATTTTGTCTATTCCCAGGGCAGCAGCAAGAAGTCCGGGGCTGGGTTCAAGGCAGCTCGGGCTATTGTTAATCAAAGTCCAAGAGACGTGTTGCTTGCATAGTGGATAGAGCTTTACATCAGGTACCCAGCGCTTAGCCTCTCGATGTTCACACTCCGGCCCTCGTCCTGTTGAAGTGACCATATGGATTATGATGATTTCCATTCGTGCAGAACCAAATTCTATCTCTCTCCAGCACCACCATGATTTGAAGACAAGAGAGTCGTTTAATTCTACTACAAACAAGCCCTTTTGGTGCCCTGGCCCCGTTACAAGGATGGATCCCTAAAACGCCTGAAAATGCACAACCCACCCGGTTTCCGACGCAAGCAAGTAAGCCAATACCGAACCAACGAATGCACACCCCTTACAACTGTCCAGCTGCCCGAGCTTGCCTCTCAACTTCGTATGTGAAGTCGAAGTAGGCCTTGTCGAACTGGTGTACGCGGACGTAGCCGTCTTCACCGCCGCTTGCGTAGCCCTTTCCGGTAGGGTCGGCTGCAACGGTGTCTACGGTGGTTTGTTAGTATACTAAGAAGGGTAACAAGTGTCATCTTTGGGATCAGGGGAGCTTACTCAAAGGTCCGAAATGGCCGCGGACTCTGCCGATCTCCTCCTCGAAAACCTTGTGGTAGAAACGCGCTTCGAATTTACCCTGTCTGGTGTTGGTGGTGGTAACATCCATAGCGGCCTGTCCTCCTCCAAGGATAACGAAATCCTTGTTGGGTGTGATTGAGGCACTGTTGAGAGGGGTGTCGGCTACGTAGGTCTTCATAACTTGGAGGTCGGCGGCATTGATGAGCTTTGCAGTCTTGTCTTTTGAGGCGGTGATGAAGTATGTGCGGTCTGGTGACCATTGGAGGTCGGTTACTTGCAAATCGATTTCGTGGACTTGAATGTTGTCAAGTTGCTCTCCGGACTAGAGAGTGTTAACCTTGTCTTGCCATCCTGATACGTGCATGTGTTTACCTTAGCATCATATTGCGAGACTGATCCATCCTCGTGTCCCGCAATAATGTACTTCGAGAGGTAGCTCCATCCTGCAACGGTAGCCTTACTCTCCTCACAAGTAATTACCATAGCCTTCTCATCAGACTGCTCAGCCTCAATGTCGACCTTAATATCCAGAACAACGATCGTGCCCAAGAAACCCATGCGCTTTTCCGTAACAGCCAATAGTTGTGTGCCGTCCTCGTTGAACTCAACTCTCTTAACAGCGGTGTCAAAGTTCCAGACCTTCAGACACTTTCCCGATCGGATGTCCCATAACCGGACTGTGTTGTCGGCAGCACCACTTGCGATGACCGTGCTGGTTGGGTCAACATCAACAGTCCAGAGTGCTCCCTGGTGGCCGTGATATGTTCCGAGGCGCTCGCCGTTGTGTGCGAACCAGGCGCAGATGTGCTGATCCTTCGCAGTCGAAAAGATGATGTCACCATCTCTATTGTATCTGTATAACGCATCAATATCAAGTCCATGCGCCGTGTCTTCGAGGTTGTTTTGCCTACTTGATCTGGGTAAGAGCCCGCTCCTGTAGTGGGGTAACAAGTCAGAAGAGGTCGCAGTACAATTTTTTTTCCCGGATTTGGACGGCGACACTTACATGTCCTTGAAGCAAGGTTGGTCTCATTTTGGCGGCTCAGTATGTTCAGGATTCCTTGCACTGAAGATAGAAGACTGCGGGGGAGGAGAGCGCTCTTTTAAAAAGTTCGCGATGCCACTTGCCTCGCCTGGCGCTCACACTTGTCGCCAAAGCGAACCGTGGGAAAATGTGTGGTTGACTCAGCCAATCAGATGCCCCGCCTGCGCTAAGCAGAAAATTGGAAGAAATGGACCACCAGGACCATCAGAATCCTGGAGGACGAAATTCATCCTGGAGCCGGTCCACGCGTAACGGGATAAGGACTGGGCACTTAGATCTTGACTCATTTGTCTTTCTGTTACTCACTTTTCTTTGTATTCTACTTACACTACTTCTCAGTTCGGCCTGGGGTCCTGGTCCTGTCCGCTCCTTCAAGTGCGCAGTCATTCTTTTCGACCAGGTGCAGTTGCTCATTTTTCAGAGTCATCGCTGTGCGGTCCCAGTCCCAGGAAAATCAAAATCCTATCCCGGCATGTTCAGGCGAGCCCATGCCCATGCCCATGCCTATGCCTCTCTGCAGTCGCAGTGGCACAGCTTTGGGAGTGGTATCAGTAGCTGTAGCAGTGGATGTGGATGTGATAGTGCGGTGTTGTGCGCCTTCCAGTTACAGACGAGATCCTATTATTTCTCGTCCACTTGCACCACGCCCACGCCCACGCCCACGCCCACGCCCACGTCCACGCCCAAATCCGAACTCTACTCTTCGCTCTCTCTGCCATTAGCAAACAAAGATCGAGCCAATTCGCACTCACAAACACACGCATCAGTTCTATCACCTCGGCGCCCGTTAGTCCGGACTTGTGCAGTGCGTTCGTTCTCCAATTGCAGTCCTTCAGCCTCGTCTCCAGCCAGGAACACGTTAAAATCGCGGGGTCAAAATCCTCGTGTCTGTCGATCGCTTGGGTTTCTCACCCCCACCTCCGCTGCAACTTCTTCTTCTTCTTCTTTATCAACTCCTCACACCTCACAATCTCGGGCATTCTCCAGCGCTCTACCTGCGATGACGGCTTCCAAGATTGATGGCACTGCCATTGCCAAAAAGATCCGTGAGAGGCTCCATGCAGAAATCGAGAGCACCCAGAAGGTCAACCCGAGGTACAAGCCTTCGCTCAAGATCATCCAAGGTATGTCTGGCACACAAACGTCTGCAGGGTAATGCTAATCATCTTTAGTTGGGGATCGCTCTGACTCAAGTATGTCATGTCACTAAAACTCATTTTGGTATTGTGGACTAACCCGTGTAGCTACTTATGTTCGCATGAAGTTGAAGGCTGCCGAGGAGGTAAACATTTCCCTTCACATGCCATATATAATCTCCCACTAATTCAACATCAGGCTAGCATTGATTGTGAACTCATCCAATACCCCGAAACTGTTTCAGAGGCCGAATTACTCGAGGACATCACCCGTTTGAATTATGATACCACCGTCCACGGAATTCTGGTGCAGCTACCTGTCCCAAAACACATCTCTGAATACGCGGTCACGTCAGCTGTTGCAGACGAGAAGGATGTTGATGGATTCGGCGCAAACAATATTGGCGAGCTTGCCAAACGGGGAGGACGACCATTGTTCACCCCATGCACTCCCAAAGGTGTCATGGTCTTGCTTCAGGAAAGTGGGATTGATCTGAAGGGAAAGAATGCCGTTGTTCTAGGACGCAGTGACATTGTTGGAAGCCCTGTCAGCTATCTTCTCAAGAACGCTGACGCAACTGTCACGGTCTGCCACTCGAAAACAGCAGGTCTTGAGGATCACATCAAGAAGGCAGATGTTCTTGTAGCAGCAATTGGCAAGGCAAACTTTGTCAAGGGCGAATGGTTGAAGCCAGGAGCAGTGGTTATTGATGTTGGAACCAACTTTATCCCAGATGAGACGAAGAAGTCTGGCCAGAGACTCGTTGGTGACGTGGATTTCGCATCTGCTTCCGAAGTCGCCTCTTTCATCACTCCTGTCCCAGGTGGAGTTGGCCCAATGACTGTTGCCATGTTACTACAGAATGTTGTGGACTCGGCTGCGCACTATTCCGAGAAGCAAAGGAGCAGATCCATCCTGCCTTTGCCTCTCAAGCTTCAGACTCCGGTGCCTTCAGATATTGCTATCTCTAGAGCACAACGCCCAAAACAGATCACCCGTATTGCCAAGGAAACTGGTATCGCTGGCCATGAACTTGAGCCATACGGTGCATATAAGGGAAAGGTGGACCTGAGTCTTCTCAAGCGACTGGAGCATCGTCGTAATGGCAAATATGTTGTCGTTACTGGTATCACTCCCACCCCACTTGGTGAGGGCAAATCCACTACAACTATGGGTATTGCTCAAGCTCTTGGTGCTCACTTGAATCGCATTGCTTTCGCAAACGTTCGCCAACCCAGTCAAGGACCAACTTTTGGCATTAAGGGAGGAGCTGCTGGAGGCGGGTACAGTCAGGTTATTCCCATGGATGAATTCAATCTTCATCTCACTGGCGATATTCACGCCATAACTGCTGCAAATAACCTTTTGGCTGCTGCGATTGAAACTAGAATATTCCATGAGAACACACAAAGCGATGGAGCTCTTTACAAGCGTCTTGTCCCAGCAAAGAAGGGCAAGCGTGAGTTCCAACCCATCATGTTCCGCCGTCTCAAGAAGCTTGGTATCACCAAGACCGACCCAAATGAGCTTACGGAGGATGAAATCCATCGATTTGCCAGATTGGATATCGATCCATCCACAATCACGTGGAGACGTGTGTTGGATGTCAATGACCGTCACTTGAGGGGAATCACTGTTGGTACTGCTGCCACCGAGAAGGGACAGACTCGGCAGACGGGATTTGATATTTCCGTTGCCAGTGAATGTATGGCTATTCTCGCCTTGAGCAGTGATCTAAATGACATGAGAGAACGTCTCGGTAGGATGGTCATTGGTTCTTCCAAAGCTGGTGACCCCGTCACCTGCGATGATATTGGTGCTGGTGGTGCTCTTACTGCTTTGATGAAGGATGCTATCAAGCCCAATATTATGCAGACATTGGAAGGTACCCCGGTGTTCGTCCACGCTGGACCATTCGCAAACATCAGTATTGGAGCCAGTTCAGTTCTAGCCGACAAGCTTGCACTGAAGCTTGCTGGTACCGAGCCGGATGAGAACCACAATGAGAAGGCCGGTTTCGTCATCACTGAAGCTGGGTTTGATTTTACCATGGGAGGTGAGAGGTTCTTCAACATCAAGTGCCGATCATCCGGTCTGGTGCCTGACGTTGTTGTCATTGTCGCCACGGTCCGAGCTCTGAAGGTGCATGGAGGTGGTCCTCCTATTGCCCCTGGAGCTGCGCTCGACAAGGTCTACCGTGAAGAGAATATTGAGATTCTCCGCGCAGGATGTGTCAACCTCAAGAAGCATATATCGAACGCTAAGACATACGGTGTTCCTGTGGTTGTTGCCATCAACAAGTTTGAGACTGACACCGATGCCGAAATCGAAGTCATCCGCCAGGAATCGATTGCCGCCGGTGCTGAAGATGCCATCCCAGCTAACCACTGGGCCGAGGGTGGAAAGGGTGCCGTTGACATCGCCAACGGTGTTATTGCTGCCAGTGAGAAGGAGAACAACTTCAAGCTTCTGTACAGCCTGGACGGCGATGTTCAGACACGTATTGAGGCGATTGGCAAGCAGATGTATGGAGCAGATAAGGTTGAGTTCAGTGAGGTTGCCCAGAAGAAAGTTGATACCTACACCAAGCAAGGTTTTGGCAACTTGCCAATCTGTATTGCTAAGACGCAATACTCTTTGTCCCATGACCCTAATCTTAAGGGTGCGCCAACTGGCTTCACTGTCCCAATCAGAGACGTGAGGCTGGCGGCCGGAGCAGGATATCTGTAGGTTGACATCTAACCAGTCACGAATAAGTACTAACATCAAGTAGGTATGCCCTAGCTGCCGATATCCAGACCATCCCAGGTCTTCCAACAGCTCCCGGATACCTCAACGTTGATGTGGACACGGAGACCGGCGAGATCGACGGGCTATTCTAGACGATGAGGAATAGCTCTAGTTTCCCTAGTCATCTATAGAACTTCCTGGGTTTGGCGTTGATCATATTGCGGCTCTTAACAGCATTGGCGAAGGGGAAGTACCGGGGAGCACATTCAACGTGCAGGCATTGCATCTTTCAACAGCGGCGTTTATGAGAAATTTGGCCTAAAAGTCTACACATCTCTATGAAGATATCGAGCCTTGATTAACTCAGGGATAGAATGAACGATTGACGAACCACTCAAAGATACCACTTTTTTAAGAGTGGGAGAAAGGCAGTGTGCAGAACAAACACGACAAACACGAATCGCTTCAATGGAGGTACAAATAATTAATACATACAGCCTTCTGAGCCCAACGATTAGGCACCAACCCGCTTCTCAATCTCAATAAACTCCCTCACCATATCCCCAATCGACTCCTCCAACCCCCTAAACTCCAATCCCAACTCTCTCCTCACCTTCCCATTATCAATACCATAAACATCAGGGAACGCACTACCCTCCTCCCCTTCAGGAACCAACTCTCTCTTCTCCGGAAATCCCTTCCTAATAACATCGCACACCTGCTGATACGTATACCCGCCACTCGCAATCAGATACCTCTGTCCAGCTGCCTTCTCACTCTCATAAGCGAGGACATGCGCCTCTCCAAGATCACGGACATCTACGAATGCATAGAATGAAGTTTCTGGCACTGACTTTGTAGACCCGTTCATCAGTCTGTAGATATCTGCTGATGAGGTATTCAGATTCGAAAGGCTGGACACGGTGTGTGCTGCGGGACCGTACACCATCGGTGGACACACGGACGTGATTTCGAAATTGGGCTTCTTCTCCTTCACGAAATCAAAAGCTGCGCGCTCGGCGAATGTCTTGGATGCGCAGTAGGCTACTGGGCCGGGGGTCTTTTGATCAGCGGCTTCGGTGTAGCTGATGGGGTTCCAGTCGGATTCGGTGTAAGTGTAGCCTGGGCGGGTACCGAGGCTGAGGTCGAGGATGGCGGCGAAAGAGGAGGTGATGAGGACGCGCTTGATGTGCGGATTGTGGGCTTGGATGGAGGTTAGGAGGGAGAGGGTGCCGTTTATGGCGGGGTCGAGGAGGTCGGTTTTGTTGGAGGTGACGGTCATTTGCTGGGTTGGATGTCAGTAAGTGGTTTGTTTTGTTGACTTGACGTGTCATGGATTTCGGTTACGATAGCGAGGTAGCAAAGAGGCGAGAAGGAGAGGGGTTGAGACTGATAGAGGATGGCGAAGCAAAAGTAAGTACTTACGAAAGGAGAAGCGGTATGTATCACACCGTCTACACCCTTTACAGCTTCATCGTGAGCACCCGGAGTCGCCACATCTTCCACGATGGCGAAAGATAGCTGATCGATGTATTTCTTGTGTGACTGCTTGATTTTTTCTGCAGAGGATTGACTGCGAACTGTGGTACGGACATGGTACCCTCGTGAAAGGAAAGAGTTGAGGACGTGAGCTGCGACATAGCCAGAACCACCTGTGATGAGTACGGTTTTGCCGGTGCCGGTTTTAGGGCCTTGTTGTGTGTGAGAGGATGGCATTATGGATAATGTTATGAGGTTGCAGAGTTGATGCAAGATTATATTTCTTGAAAAGATAAAAACGATACAAAAGTTATGTAGGAATTGCTTGAATGAGTAGCTAGATGTAATACTGATATGAGGTAATGCTGTGTTCTGAACGAGCAGCTTTGGAGGAGACTTCTCCGACATATATACTTTTAAGAGTCGATACAGTGGAACCCAAGAAAATTCCACTCCACTCGAACCTTATAACGCCGTCATAGTTCAATCCACTGCAGTATCTTCCCCAAACTTTCTTCCACGACCCCTCGCCATGCTTCGCTCGAAATCGGACACGGACATCATGGATCCCAGCTATCGCCGACAAGTCAAAATCAGAAGAACAGAACAAAATGCAGGAAGATATGCGGCCGTTCCCGAGTAGTAGCTGGGTCCATGTCCAAATTGACAAGCCCAGCACGCAAGGTAAGGAAATCCAGCTTACAAAGCCAAAATATCGAACGCAAACAGCAAATAGCACGCTTGTGCGACCCGTCGTCATGCCACCCCAGTATGAATGTTATGGCCGATGCGAATGGGATTCGGAGAAGAATAGAACAGGTTTTCGGCGATCATGGGTTTTGGCATGGCGTGGGTGCGGGTTTGGTGGAGTGCTGGTGCTGATTCAGCAGTGTGCTTTGGCGAGCGAAGCGAGCTGGTCCGATGGCGTGCAGATGGACCAGCATGGATGGGGATGAAATCGCGATCGGGGTGATTCTTGTCCCAGAAATGAAGTATAGAGACAATCAATTGGATCAAAATGATAATCTAAAGTCTGTATCGTGTAGACTTTCTCAGCTCATCCATTCTCGTACGATAGTACGGTCCAAGCCCGTGCTCATCCGGAGATCCGAGAGTAAGATATAGTTGGCAATAATTGTGATCTGATGGAATTTATCAACCATAGAAGTTGACTAAGGTTACAGAAAAAGGGGCAGCGAAGTTTGGTCTCTGTTACTATCTTGAGGGGCCACTTAGTCGCCACGCAGAAGCTAAGCGAGTACCATGTAAACAATCGCAGGCATCGTCCCATCTCTACTCGAAACTCTTGATCAATTTCTGGCCCAAGATATTCAGACAATTGCATTGAATACGTGCTAAAATTAATGAATCTATGGCTTATTTGAAACGTGAAGACGAGGCGTACAGTACGTCTAGTGTGGCTTACGTCCGGCTTTCAGCCGATCGGTAGAGTATTGACGAAAACCCGTCCAAGCACTGGACGATAATGGAGCCGACTGTTGAGTTAGATATGTCCTTTTCATTGTGGAATTAACCGGACTCTGTTGGCCATTCTCAGAACTATGGTCTGGTCGAACCAGTGCCAAAGGCTCTCCAGTCCACGTCCGACAATGTGGTGGCGGTGGCGGTGGTCTGTGGTAATTGAAGAGAGAACTTCTGGGAGACCGTAAGACGTTATATAGAGTATTTGAACTCGGAGAAGTAGGAATGTTATGAGCTAGTGAAATAAGCGAAGAAGTGAATGGGAATAGCATCATGGTGTTTGTGATTGAAAGTGTGGGTGACGAGCGATTAGTGGCTGTGGAGCCGAACTTGACCATATGAAAGGAAAGATGACGGTAGCTTCACTTATTAAAACTGAAAATATGAAAATATCATTCACTTCTGCATTCCATCCCCAAAATTCCGCCGCTCTTCAGGGTTGCAGCCAGCTCAATGGCTTGTATCATAACCCTGTAAATGCCACCGAAGATGGAAGGCACCCTCTACAGCCCGAACATGACAATAATTCCAGGAATGCGGACTTCTGTCAAGTTGGGGCTCCCATTTTCTTTTGCTTCAGCCTTGCCAACATTCAAATTCTTTGTGGACCCTGGAACAATACCAACGCGCGACACAAATGGAGCTCCAACACTACAAGCCGTTCCAGGCCCTTGGCAGTGTTGGTTTGAACGGAGCGGGAACGCAAATGTGTAAGAAGCACTCGAATTATGTGATTCTACTTGAGTACAAGGGTGTATGTGATGGCTCATGACTGGGATAGTTGTTACACTGCAAACAATGGTAAGGTACGGGACGAAAGGACAACAAAATCTCACCTACAACATTCCTCGTGTTTCTCAAGCCTCTGACTGGAGCAAATAATCGAAAACAGGCTCAATCGCTTGTACCAGAGGATATATGGTCGTGCCATTTATATCACTTACTCTCTAAGTCATCGTATTCACACTAATTTCGATCACCCACTGATCCTTCAATATGTTGGCTCAAAGTCTCAACACCAGTCTGGCACAATTTTACTTCTCCCTAAAAGCACTCGACGTGAAGTCACTGGCAATTGGTATTCTAGTACTCTGGATTTCGTGGCGTATGTGGGCCTTCACTGTCATACCCAAGCTACGGCCTCATAACCCTCTGGTACTGCCATATGCACTTCCCGTCATTGGTCATACTCTGTCGTGGCTTTGGAATCGTGTGCAACTCTTAGAAGACGGCAAGTGAGTCAACATATCCTTTATTTGCCTCCAAATCGAGAAAGATGTATATTTATGACCACATTAGCAAGTACTTCCCTGGGCATTTTCCGTTCGCGCTGCTCATCAGCGGAAAGAAAGTCATCGTAATCAGATCTCCTAACGACATTAAAACCATATGGAACGACCCAAAATCTTTCACCTTCGACGAGTACATGATAGGCATCGTCAAAGGACTTGGGATCTCACCTTCGCATTATAGCCTAGCATTTGAAGAGAATCCCGCCAAGCTATGGAAGGGCAGTGATAGCGATGCTCCGCACTTTGTCAAGGAGAATCCTGCCAAACGGCGATTGGTCAGTCTACAGGAAAACTGGATGAAGGAAGCCTTGCAGCCTGGACCGAAAATGGAAGCTGCTTCTGAGCTCTTTAGAGAGAATATTAAGGGGCTTGTGCCTATATTTCTCGCCCATCCACGAGTCGCTGCCACAGGATCCAAGAACTTGGGCGAATTGATCAGCCTCTTCAAAAGGGGAAGATACGTGCTCGCAGGCGCAGGAACGAAGGCTTTCTTAGGCCCGAAGATTTTTGATATCGATCCGGATTTCGTACAGCACTATCTCGACTGGGAAGATCTCAGCTGGAAAATACCTTATGGTCACCCGAAGATCTTGTCGAAAGACATGTTGGAGGCTGAGGAAGTCTTGGTACAAGTCTTGATGAAGTACTTCGCTTTCGATCCGATACACCGTCCAAACCTCAATTGGCTTTTCGATACTATGCAATCCAATCAACGGAAGATAGGTTTAACAGCTCACGATGCTGGAGCAGCTGCTATTGTTATGCTGTGGGGTATCCACCTCAACCCGCCACGGCTACTGTTCTGGGCACTGGCGCATATCCTCTGCTCGCCAGTATTAACTCAAAAGATACGTGAGGAAACAAACCTGGCTTTTGATCCAACCACAAAAAGTTTCTCCATTAGCCACCTCATGAACAACTGTCCGGCTCTCACAGCGACGTGGCACGAAGCCCTCAGGCTTTACACGAGCTCCTCGGTCGTCCGCACTTGCGAGTCACCTGCTGTAATTGGAGACAAGACAATCAACATAGGTGACCGTTTGATAGGTCCATTTTCATTCGTACACCTCTCGCCACTCATTTGGGGTGACGATGCGCAGGATTTTGATGAACAGCGATGGCTGAAGGAGGGTTTCAAAACCCCTAAGGGATTCTATCCATTTGGTGGTGGGCATATGCACTGTCCCGGGCGATTTATTGCCAAGCAAGTTGTAGTTCTCTTCATTGCGACGGTGTTGAGAGACTATAGCATTGAACCTGTCAGTGAGAAGTTCGAGTCGGGATCAGAAGCAGAAATGCGGTGGAAGGTACCTGAGGAACCTAAGGAGCATGCTGGTGCTGCAGGGATATCGAATCCGAATGATGATTTTCTCGTAAGGGTCACCAGGAGATATACTTAAGGTGAATGCCCCTGATTTGGACGGATGAAGATCATTCTTGGGGAAAGGTTACGTGTACTTGTCCGGATAGACAACGAGGCTGGATGAAAAGTGTTGCTAAGCGAAAGGCATGTCAACAAACAGATGCGGTCTATTTCCTACATGAACATTGCTCATTTACTGTGAATTTAGTCCACAATTACTGTGCACTGTATTATTAAGGTATAGTTCACTGTGCGCTTAGCTAGTGTCTGCTCAAGAGTTGGTTATCGTCCACACACGCATCATGTTGCCTTGAAAGCCAAGATGTGACTCTTGAGTCATCCAATCTCAAACCGGTAAACTTTTGAGAACGTATCAAGTTGACTTCGATATTAGTCTAGCAATGAATTCACCCAGCGACATTCTCTACAGTCTTCTTCCCATCCATGCCAACCACTCCACCCTGCCTCTCCGCCTCAGTCTCACTGACAGCATACAGCTTCGATAGAAACTCCACACTGGTATTCCCCCCACTAAACACAACCCCCAAATCCCACCCCTCCGCACCCCCTTCTTTCTCAACCAACCTCCTGAAGTCCTCATTATACAACGCAACTGCCAGCCCAACCACCGCACTCGGTTCCACAAAGACCTTCATTCTCTCAAGCACCAGCCTCAGTGCCCTCTTAATCTGCTCCTCCGTCACACTAAATATCTGCCTGACCAGTTTGCGATCATGGATGACTGTCCAGGGGTATGCTCCTACCGGCGTGCGAAGTCCGTCGGCGATGGTGAGGGTCTTGACAGTCTCGATGCGCTTCCCTTGCTCCAAGCCACGTTTACAGTCGTCGCCGCCTTGGAATCCGGGTTCGGCGCCAAAGACGAATATGCCTGTTCCTTCGCAACTGAGTGCTGTGCCGGATAGCATGCCACCACCTCCGCAAGGGGCAATAATTGCATTGAGACCTTTTCCTGATTTGCCTGCCTCTGCAGCAATGATCTTTTCGGCTTGCTCTTGTAGCTCTATACCCAGTGTTCCTTGGCCGAGCATGATATCCGGGTGGTCGTATGGAGGGACCAAGCGTGCCCCTGTGTCTTTCACTACCTCTGCAACTACTGCTTCACGCTCTGTGCTTGTGCTCCCGCTGAATATCACTTTTGCGCCGTAG
Organism: Cadophora gregata; assembly: GCF_030347475.1. Lineage (NCBI taxonomy): Eukaryota > Fungi > Ascomycota > Leotiomycetes > Helotiales > Ploettnerulaceae > Cadophora > Cadophora gregata. Next base: position 800,951 of record NW_026695936.1, on the reverse strand, counting down.
CCTTTTGTAGCTGCTATTTTGGAGGGAGTAGAAATTGTAGGCATTACAATGTGAGCCGGGATGCCCATGGTTCGGGCGGCGAGTGCGAGAGCTTGGGCATGGTTTCCTGTGGAGGGTCTATTAGTCAATTGGTCTTCTGTTTAAGTATGTCTGAGCAGTCATTGTCGCACACTCGAGTGACTAATACAGCAGACGGACTGAAAGAAATCCTACCAGAACTATGTGTAACAACACCCTTCTCCCTACCGCCGCCTTGCTCCCAGCCCTCCTCAGCCATCAACCTCTTCAAGGCATGGAACGCACCCCGCACCTTGAAGGCGCCGACCTTTTGCAGGTTCTCACATTTGAAGTAGAAGCGCAGCTTCGAGTTCGCTGGCGTCTGACCTGCCCATGGCGTATCTGCTAGAGCGGCAGCGGATTGAGGTGTTGATGCGAGGTCATTGAGTGTTGTGTTTGTGAGGACTGGTGTATAGTGGATGTGCTCTCGAATGAGACCATGGGCGGCGATGACGGAGGGCCGTGTTAGTGGTGGGGATTTGGTGGGGTCAGCCATCTTATTAGTATTAGAACTGGTGTAAAGGAAGTGACTTTTAAGGTAGGACTTGAGAAGTAAAATATGTGAAGTATGTAGTGTTGAGTGTAAGTGAGACAGTATACTAAGAAGCAGATAAATCTAGAAGCTTCATGTCAGTATCCACTTAGTCCCTTGGGACTCGGGGAAATGTGTCCCGGTTACGGATAGAAAATGAGCAAGCATACACGGCCAACAAGAAATTGGTGTCATCGCAATTGAAGAGCAGTTAGAACAATGCTTGCAAGTAGGTATAATAAACTTTTCGCAATTCCAGAGACCATAAATCTCCGTAGCAGGAGAGTATTGTACAGTTCGCCAGAGTTCCACGCCCATGTCAGAAAAAAAATACCAGCCCCATGTGTCGCGCAAATATCAACTTTACTTCTGGTTTTCGGGGCGGAGGGAGCTATATGAGTTAGCTTTGGATAAACGCAATGACAATGTTGATTCTTACCGAACGGCCTTTCCTGCTCTCCAGATCTCCAAATCACGGATCTCCTTCATCTCTGCCTCATACTTCTCACGGTAATCGGGTTGGGAGTTGAAAGTAAGGGATCGCTCGGTCTCCTTTCCGGTCTTCACAGAGTCATACAGATCATTGAAGACTGGCTTCAAAGCATCCTTGAACTTTCCGCTCCAGTCAATGGCACCACGACGGGCGGTGGTAGAGCAGGCCTCGTACATCCAGTCCATGCCGTTTGCGCCAATCAATGGGTACAAAGATTGAGTAGCCTCCTCGACGGTCTCGTTGAAAGCCTCGCTGGGGCTGTGGCCTTGCTCACGGAGAACCTCGTATTGTGCAAGGAACATACCGTGGATACCGCCCATCAAGCAACCACGCTCACCGTACAAGTCGGAGTAGACCTCCTTCTCGAAGGTGGTCTCGTAGAGGTAACCACTGCCAACACCGACACCGAGAGCAATTGCCTTCTCCTTGGCCTTGCCGGTAACATCTTGGAAGACGGCGATGGAGGAGTTGATACCACGTCCCTCGCGGAAGAGAGTTCGGACGGTACGGCCGGATCCCTTGGGAGCAACGAGGATGACATCGACATCAGTTGGAACATCGACCTTGGTTTGGTCCTTGAACACTGGGGAGAAACCGTGAGAGAAGTAGAGGGTCTGATTGAGTCAGCTTGGGCCAATTAAACTTTGTTCGACGCAGCGCACCTTTCCCTTGGTGATCTGGGGCTTGATTGCTGGCCAGGTCTCGCTTTGGGCAGCATCAGAAAGCAAGTTCATGATGATGGTACCCTTGGAGATAGCCTCGTCGACCTCGAAGAGAGTCTTTCCAGGAACCCAGCCATCTTGTTGAGCATCCTTCCACGATTGTCCGTTCTTTCGTACACCGACCACGACGTTAAGACCTTGATCACGCATGTTCAAGGACTGCGCGTGGCCCTGGGAGCCGTATCCGATAATTGCCATTGTGTCGTTCTTGAAGAACTCCTACTCAGAAATCAGTATATAGTTCGAATGTGCGGTGTGAGGTGAAACAAACTTGGAGTTTGGCAGGAGGCCAGTCAGCTCTCTCTGGAGAAATTGTCAGCGTCTGAATCTAAAGGCAAACTGGACAATGCATACCGTAGACATCCTCCTTAACACCGGCAAAATCAATGGTCTTTACACCTCTGACCTGCTGAGCAGACGCAACAGCTGCGCGGGCAGCAGTAGGTCTGGCAGAGGCATTGAGGGCAGAAACGAAGGTGCGACGGGCTGGAGCACTTAATTGCTTTGCCAATGGGGAGCGAAGAGCTCTGGAGAATGTGCGGGAGGCCATTTTGTATGATTGAGTGGAGTTGTGGTGAAGAGAGAGAAGAAGGTGCAGGTTGTTTGTGTTTTGAGGAATGACTCTTTAGCAAAATTTCGAGCTCTTCCGACAACGGAACCAAGCCGAGTGGAGAGCAAGTCTGGGCTTGGCCTGTGCCAGCTGTGCAGATTGTGGAGAGCCCAGGCGATTACGAGGAGATCCATAACGAGGGGTATTTATATGGGTAGGGATATTATATGGAGATGAAAATCTTCAGAGGCAGCTAATTATGGATTTATGTAAATGTGTATGTTGCAAGGACAGCTTGGAGCGTCGATTCGGTTTATAGAGCGTGAATTCATACATATAAAATGAAATCGCCTTCAAAAAGAGCCCTCTGATTCAGAATGGCTGTATACTATCTACGCTTCAGAAACGCACGAGACAACCTGTATTTACTCCCAGGCCTCCAAATATGAACGCCTCAATATGCCCAAAGAATGCTCGCTCATCAAGACGTGCAGTGTCTAGATGTAGATGAATGCCTGTGTCCTCCATGGCCCGCCCTGATACCGTCCCTACACCTTCAAGACTCTGTCGAAGGACTGGTTCTTGACAGCTCCGCCTCCCATAGCCGATCGAACGTTGCGCTTGAATCCTTCTCTGTTGGACCGTAAGTCCTCTGCGGCTTCTTTGTTCAAGGGGTCCGAGGCGTTGGGCTCTAGGAAGAGGAACTGTAGACCCATTTAGCAAGTATACCTTCAATACGCCCTTAGGGCTGGGAGTCACATACCTGAAGACCAACGACCACGGATTGCAGATTCAGAACCGGCTTCCAGTCCTCTCGCAAAATATTCAGGCAGACATTCCCCTCCAGGTCAATGTTGGGGTGATAAATCTTCTGTGTGCATTTAACCTTCGGCGCCTCATGGGGAAAGCCCTGGCTGATTGCAAATGTGAAATGAAATCTGCCACCTTTGTACATGCCCTCGTCCGGTTCAATAGTGAGTGTGAAGTTAAGGGTATCGTCGGGGTCTGGGAAATCGGTCTTCATGGTGCTAGGTAAGGAGAGTTCGGATAGATCTAGGCACACGATCAGTATGAGGTGCATCGATATAGATTTCTTGGATGGGCAATACCTTTCTGCACTCGAAGTTGCGCAGCTGTTACCTTCTTCCTCTTGTTACCTGCAGCAGCATCTGCGTTCGCATCTTGCTGCTGCTTCTGCTTCTGTATAGTTATCAGCGCAAGATCAACAGTTTCTGGATGGCACAAGCGGGTGAGGCACTTGCGCAGAGAATGTCAAACCACTTACCATAGACCAGATCTTCAACATCTTGAAGACTTACGTTGCCTGCGACGTCTGGAAGTGTTCTGTTGTGGGAGATGGAGGGGCGTTCAAGACAAGAAGGCGCGCCGAGGCTTGTTGGTTGAATCGAGTTTGTTCGTTGCGACGCGATGCGATGGATGAATCAGACAACCACGTCACAGCCACACGTTGGAAAAATAAAGAACACAACAAAGGTGCGCCTTGTTGGCCTTTTGCAAAGGATTTGTCAGATATCCAGTGGCAATAAGGTGAATCTATGAATCATTGACCAAGGCTTCCTCTATTTTCAGGTCTGTACAGTAAAAAGGTTGATGAGGTTAATTATTTTACTAGGATAGCAGCAACCTGGTAATGTTTACTTAAAACCTGAAGCTTTCTTTTAGATGAGCCAGAATGTGCTGGACGTCAGTTTGACTTGCCTCTGTTTGCCACTTAGCGAGAGCTCTGCCACTCATTAGCTTAGGCTTCCTGAACGAAAAATAGGAACCTCACCCTGGCACCATTTCCTATGAAGCGTTTGCGTACATGAAAATCAACAACTCGCTCAGAATTCTGAAACCATGTCCTTTACTCTTGCAACTGTCTCAAAGCTAGAAACATTCAGCTCAGTGTTCAGCACATCACTAAATGCCTCCCCCTTTCCCACTGAACTTTCCTCCAACACCATATAGCATTACAACTTCGAAAGCACTTCACTTTCAAGCCACCTCTCTTTTCGATGTGACCAGTCATGCTTGGTATATAATCACGCATCCATATCTCTGCAGCTTAGCCACACAGGCAGTCAGGTGTACATTTACCCCTCCTGGACGTCGTCCTTCTGCAAATGCTCACACAACTCTTTCTTTTTTTTATTCCATCAAATTGGTCTCGATATATTCATTCTCTATCCCAAGGAATTAATCTATGATCGAGAGTAGGTTGGTGTGTTAACATTAATATCGAACTGTTATTGTGGCAGAGACTGTAGACTGTTTGCCGAGATTTCAGATGAGATACACCATTGGAAACGGTCTGCTGCTGTTCATTCAAAGGTGAAGTCCCCCATACAAAACACCATCACTAGGCTGCTGAGTATCTAAGTTTCAAGCCTTTAAATCCAAGAAGTCTCTGCCAAAGCTGCATGCAAAGCATCTTGATCTTCGTCACAGATAGTCGCTGTCGTCAACCATGTCTCTCCGTCAATGAAGCCAATCAGGTTGTCCAGAGGAAGTGTGAAGCTGCCTGTAGATACAATCAGCTTTACTTCAAGATCTGAGAGAGTGAAGGACATACCATTGCATGCGAGTAGGTCTTTATATGAAGAATAGTAATATTCAGTGTCCAGACACGCATCCGTCCAGAAGTCTCCTTCACTTTCCTCGAGAAGTAATTCATCGGTTTTATCGAACTCTGCGCCTTGGTGAGTTGTTTTGTTATATTCTGACTTAGATGCGATGACAATGCTATCCCCATCGTGAGGTTCCGCCTCCATCAGCTCCATATCCTTATCCTGACATGGCATGGTCGTCACACCATACGAGGCGTGTCCTTCAGATATCTGATGAACAGTTACGTAGATAGACGGACTCATCTCGACTTTGACATGTCTACTAGGATTTTCATCGGATCCTTTCTCAGACATAAGAACCTGCTCTATCTCGTGGGACAGTTCTTCCACTGTAAACGAAAGCTGTGTCGAATGAGGTGGAAGGTTGGAGGCTGGAGTAAGCGATCTGCCATCTTCCGACGCCATAGCTAAAGAAAATGTCAAGGAGCACGATCCAGACTTTGCCTTGAAGTAAACCGAGAGTACTGAAGAATGTCCAGCTATGAGAACCCTTTACTCTCCAGGACTCGAGGGGGCTTGAATGTAGAGGTTTCTCGGTCTTTCTTACTTGATTTGTTTGGGACTGATGCTTGAACGACAACTGCAGGAACGTGTGATGCAACCTTTGATACACTTCCAGAGAGAAGAGATAACGAGGGAGGAAATGTTGCAAAGAGATGCAGCGAAATAGACGGGTTGTGGCGGATTATGTAGCCATACTCTCGGCGGCTCATTTTGACCGGTCTGCAAAGATCTCACGATCCTGATTCTGCCCTTCTGCACCAGGTTTCATCGTGGGCAGTATGGAGGAGGCTGAGGTCAACACTGTGTCCTCTACAGTCCACTGGGAGCTTTCACCATCCGGCCCGATGACAAGACTATCGTCAGAGCAAGAGAACATATCATAAATTTGACAGTCGAAGGCAGACGATTGGATAGCTAGTGCTCTTGCAGCGAACTTGAGTCGCTTCCACGCGTCTAGGACAGCAAAGTGCACTTTGGAGCTTCCTAGTCGTCGGCTATTGTTCAATCGGGAGAGCTCGGAATGTAATGTTATTACCAGGGTAGTAAATGCCCTTTGGTAACAAAAGTGCATATAAAAGTGCACTTTATAGACGCAGTGCGCCTTGGACAAGGCAAACACACAGATTGGTAGCGGGATTCTTGTTGGCTACGCACTGGTAATAGACTGCCGAATCGTGGGAAGAATCAGGTTTCTGCATTCTTCTCGAGACGAATAGCCGGTGAGAGGATGGCGGTGCTATCTTGACCGAATGGCGAAGGGAGTTCTGTGTGTTGATTCCTAAGGATGTATCAGTTTGAAGCGGGGGTTTAGGTTGATGTAAGAAGGGATGTCGGTGGCTGCAAAACGGACCAATGACAGGACCTTGTCCATCCTACCCCAGCAACCCATCTGGTGGTAAGGCTGAGTTGGGGAGAACGTCCCTAAAGATATGGCGCTCTCTAGTGCCTCCTTTTACCCAATTCCATCAGCATAAGACATGATCTAAACCGGCATTTTCCGAATCATTTCGGTGTCTCCAGAATTATTACTAACTGCCTAGTTCTGTTTTATTCTGTTCAAATTATAAGCCATTCTTCAGTTTAGCGTGATTCTTCGGTAAATAACGCCGACTCACCGACTTTTACTATAGACTGTTACGGACCCCTTGGCGCTACGGTTCAGTTAGCACCTATATGATAATAAAACTATCAGTAGTACTATAGGGGCATTAGTACTAACGAGGGAACAGGATTATCGATAGGGTAGTACTAGCTAGGGAATAATACAGGATAAGCGAGTAGTACTATAGTACACTTATACTTCAGTAGTAATAGTTACTAAGATCATAGTAGATAATAGGTCACGTAATAGATCCCTAGATCCTTAGATCCCTTTATAGGAAAATAGATCTAAGGATCTAAGGATCTAGTATCTTAAGGGATCTAAGGCGAACGAAAGTTCTATATAAGACTAGTACGTCTACTATTAGATAAGAGCTTCGTGCTTAACTTTAAATAGTATTCTAATACTTAGTAACTATTTTCTTATCTATATAATATACTTACCTCTTAATTATTAGAGATTAACTATAGCTTTCTGTATTTATAGCGAGTAAATACCGGACTATTATACTTTAAGTACCTTCTTATTAGAGGTACTAACTTACGAAGATAATATATCCTTTATTAAAGGATTATTAAATAACTACTTAGCTCCTACTAAAGTCTTTAACCTAAAGAATATACTTAAGATCGCTACTCTAGATCTTTATAATAGAGACTAATCTAAGCTTAAAGTATACCTCACGTAGGTTAAGCTCTATATAGGCTTTAATAGTTACTAGTTTACTATAGAAACTAATAAAGTCCTTTAAGCTTTATCCTTTCTCCGGGGATTTACTTTTAACTAGATTAAGACCTTTCTCTCGGATTATATTTAGAACTAAACTAAGGATAAGAGAGTCTTTATAGTAATAACTAAGGAATCCTAGAAGATCTTTATAACCTTTAAAGGTTTTAAGTATAAGATTAACTATGTTTTTAGTAATATTAATTAGAACTATACTACTAAACAGAATATCTAGAACTTAAAGTAAGTCAAGTTAGCGACTATATATACTACTACTTTCTAGTAATTCGCGAATTAGACTAGCTAGAATAATAACGCCCTTCGGGTATAGTACTATAAAGGGTTAAAAGATAGAGTAAAAGATAAAATAGTAAGATTAGATATATCTACTAACTTATAAGAACTTATTAAGATAGCTATTAAGATCGATAACTAAAATTATAAGAGGGCACTTAAGAAAAAAGACTAATACTACTCTGGAATATATATATACTAAGGAAGAGGGGGTAATAATAAGAAACTATTCTACTTTTAGGAAATAGAACTTAATATGATATTCCGGAAGATAAGTTATTAAGGAAAGCTATATAATAGCGGGCTATCTAAGAAAGTTATAGATAAATAATATAAGAAGAAGTTATACTTTAAATATAGCTTCCCTAGTTATATAGCTAGCTCTTATTATTAAAAGAAGTCTTAGATAGGTAAGAAGTATACTAATGTAATAAGATAAGGCTCTTATAATAAACTAATATGATAACTCACTGCGATATATTAATATATAACTATAAACGAGCTCGAGGAGAATTATATCTATACTTAGTTAGGCGATTCTGATAATAATAAGCGAGATTCCGCGAGTGTTATAGATTAGCTTAAGTAAACTATTATTAGTATACCCCCTAAGGACTATATATATCGAGATAATAATAGCTCTAGGCTAGATAATAATATAGAGCTAATACTAAGTAATAGCGAGGAAGAGGCCTAGGAACCTGAGTAAACTCTAGAACTAGGGCTACCTTAACTTAAACTCTTAGGACTAAGAGTAAGTGAAATTTAGGAAGTTACCTAAAGGGAAGAAAGCTTATATTAGGTCAGCTATAATACTTACTATTAGACTAATATAGCTACCGGGGTTACTTATTAAGAGCCGGGCCTTATTAGCTTAGAGAGTCTACTATAGGAGGTAAAGTATAAAGTAATCTACCGGGACTATAAGTGTATTAGATAGAGGATAGCTAGTAGCTAGGAGGGACTAATAACCTTTATATAGTACTTACTACTCTAGAATACTATTATTCTTAGTACTAGCGTGCTACCAGAGGTAAGTAAGAAATAGGAAATTATAGCTAAGAACTGATATAATAGGATATAAGTCTATATTAATAATAATAGCTAGTACTATTACGAGATATATAACTTAGTAATATACACTAAACTCGGAATAGAGCTTATATATAAGGTTAGCTTAAGCTATAGTAATCGAAGGGTATAGGAAAGTGTCCTTAACTATAATATATATTAGGAATATTTCTATATATAATAACTTACCGCTATTAGAGATAAATACCTTACGTTAGAGGTTAAAATTAAAGGAGTTAAGCTTTAAGTAATAGTAGACTCTAGGGTATAAGGGAACTTTATATCTCCTACTATTATACTTAAGCACTACTTATTAACTAAAGTAAAAGATAAGGGATACTATCTAGTACTAGCGGATAGTAAAGTTACCTCTAATAAACTAATTAAGATCTAGATTACTCTAGTTTATATAAGTATCACTAGGCACTCTAAAATAATCTAGTTCGATATTATTAGGATTAGAAGGTATAATATTATCCTAAGGTTACTATAGATAGAAAAGTATAACTTTATTATTAATTAGTAGATAAGAAAGTTTAAGTTTAATTATTACTAAGACTACTATTATCTACTAGGAATAGAAGTAGTAAGTATTCGAGAAGTTAGCGCTACCTTTAAGAAAGAGCTTAGATACTAAAATAAGGGTCTACTAATAAAGGATATACTATTAGTATATAAGAAGTTTATAGCACTATTTAAAGAGAAATAAGGTATTAAGGCCTTACTAAAACACTAGGACTACGATTATTAGATTAAGTTAGAACTAGGTACTAAACTAATATTCTAACTACTTAAGGAATATTCGGTAATAAACTTAATAATAATTAAGTAATATATTAATAAAAACCTAGCGAAGGGATTTATCTAAGAGTCTAAATCTCTATAAGGGAGTAACGTCTTATTTATAAAGAAGAAAGATAAAGGATAACAAATATATATTAACTACTATCGATTAAATAATACTATAAAGAAGGATTATTATATACTACTATTAGCTAAAGAGCTATAAGACAGACTTATTAGAGCTAAGATTTTCACTTAGCTTAACTTATAAGAAGCGTATAACTTTATTAGAATAGCTAAGAGTAAAGAAGAAAAAATAGTATTTCACACTTGTTTTAGTTACTATAAGTATATAGTTATACCCTTTAGCTTAACTAATATACTAGCTATATTTCAGTGTTTAATTAATAACATTTTATAGCCTTACTTAGATATAATATATATATACTATTTAGATAATATACTAGTCTACTTTAAATCAGAGAAGTAATATATAAAGGATATTATAGCTATTCTCTAAAGGCTAGAGAATACTTACTTATTACTTAAATTAGAAAAGTATAATTTCTATATAAATAAGGTTATCTTCCTAGGCTATATAATTACTACTATAAGATTAGTTATAGATCCTAAAAAGATTAAAGTAATTATTAAGTAAATAGGGCTTATAAATATTAAGGAAGTATAGTTATTCCTCGGGTTTACTAATTTCTATAAGTGATTTATTAAAAACTACTTGAAAATCGCTAGGTTACTTACGGAGTTAACTTATAAGGATAAGGAATTCCATTAGTCTAATAGCGTATAAAAAGCGTTTAAGGCACTTAAAGCGGCTTTTATTACGGAACTAGTACTTACTTTCTTTACCCTTAATAAAGAAATACATATAAAGATAGATTCTTTAGACTACGCTATTAGAGTTATACTTAGCTAGCTAGGCGAGGACGGAAGATAGTAACTAGTCGCTTATTATTCGCGGAAACTATTACTAGTAGAATTTAACTATAATATATATAATAAAGAGTTACTAGTAATTATAGATATAGTACGTGAATAGAAGGTCTACCTTAAGGGCGCCGCTTATAAAATATAGATCCTAATAGACTATAAGAATCTTATTTACTTTATAACTACTAAGGAACTAAACTAATAGTAGGTTTATTAGTATGAAATACTCTCTACTATTAAGCTTCGAATTTCTTATATTAAAGGAACGGAAAATACTTGAGCTAACGCTCTAAGCTAGAAACTAGAGTACCTTACTAATAAAACTTATAAATCCTATATTATACTACAGAAAGATAGCGATTTATTAGTTATTAATAGCTAATAGCTAGCTATAATAAGATAGCTAGTTATAGAGAAAATCTAGAAAGGCTACACTAATAACCCAGTTATAGCTAAATAGTAATACTAACTAAGCGAAAGGTTCTTTTTCTCCTTAGAAGGAACTCTCTTATTCTAGGGACGAATCTATATACTTATAAAGGATAGGATTAAATTTATCACGCACTAGTATAAGCTACTTACTTATAGATACTAGGAGGTAGCTAAGATACTATCTAAGCTATCTAAGGAATACTACTTCCTAAGTATAAGGAAGGTAGTTAAAGACATGGTAATATTATATGATATATATATCCGGAATAAGGCTATATATTATACTCTATATGGACTTATAAAGTTACTAATAATACTACCTCGCCTATAGAAATTAATCACTTTAGATTTCGTAGTTAAACTACTACTCTTAAAAGATCTAATTATAGGAATTATATATAATTCGATCTATATAATAATAGATAAGTTCACGAAGTATGTGTATATAGTACTAGTACTTAGGACATAGGACGCGCTTATAATAGCGCAGGTATTTCTTAGGATAGTCTTTATAAGCTATAGAATACTAGATAAGATTATCTTAGATAGAGATAAGCTTTTCACCTCGAAGTTCTAGAAAACTCTTATTATACTCTTAAAGATAAAATAGAAAATATTAACTATATTCTACTTATAGACTAATATATAAATAGAACGAATTAACTAGATAATAGAGACTTATCTTTGATATTATATAAACTATAAACAGGACGACTAAGTATAGTTACTCCTACTTACTTAGTTTATATATAATAGCGCGGATTAAGAGATTATTAGAGTATTATTATTCTACGTAAATTATAGGTATAATCCTATAGTATATAATCTACTAATAACTAGTTAAGGGATTATATAGGAAGCTATACTACAGGCAGATAGGCTTAAGTAGCTTTATAAAGAATTATTAGCTAATATTCTCTTTATTACGTAGAGATCTATAATCTACTATAATAGAAAGTGTAGTATAAGATTAACGCTTAAGGAGGGAGATAAAGTCTACTTACTTAGAAAGAATATCGTAACTAAATAACTAAGTTATAAATTAGATTATAAGAAGCTAAAACTATTCAGGATTACTAAAGTTAAGGGACTAGTTAATTATTAACTAGCTCTACTAAAGATAATAAATATCTACTTAGTATTCTATATATCTTTTCTTAAACTAGTACTACTAGAAGTACTACCGGCTCCTATTACTAAAATATAACCGATTAATCTAAACACTAAATATAAGGTAAAGACTATCCTTAACTATTAGTATTTCTATAGTAAACTAAAATATCTAATTAAATAGAAAGGGTACTTATAATTAGAAAACACTTAGGAACTTAAATCTAACTTCTATTACCTTAAGCTTCTATAAGGATTCTATTAAAGAAATCCAGGTTTACTTAAAAGGAAGAGAACTTAAAATTAAGGACCGGGCCCTTAAAGAAAGATACTAAGTAAGTATTAAGTTTAAAGGCAAGGAACTAAGAAGTAGGATTATTCTTAATAAGCTTAAAGGGAGGTATTAGAGAGCGAGTAGAAGTTACGGTTTTTCTTATCTTAAACTAATATATAAGTTATTTAGAAGTAAACTTCTTAATATATCCTAAGGTATTATAATCGTAACACTTTAAGTAAATATACTTAGAGTATTATTTCAAAATAGATAAATCTAAGAAGTAAGTATAGAAAAGGCTATAATAGAAAGAATAAGGCTTTATAAGTTATATAGCACGCTTAATATAAAGCGCGAGCTAGATACTCTATTTTTTCTTTATTCAAGTAACACTTGATTTCTTTATAATACTAGATATAATAGATAAAGAAGATAGTTGTTAGTAACTATTAATGTTTCTTAAGGTTATACTTAAGCGTAGGGACTATACTAAGCTAAGAGGGGGATAGTATTATAAACCCCTTAGCGCTATAGTTCAGTTAGCACTTATATAATAATAAAACTATTAGTAGTACTATAGGGGTATTAGTACTAATAAGGGAGTAGTACTATTAATAAGGTAGTACTAGCTAGGGAATAATACAAGGTAATCGAGTAGTACTATTATATATTTACGCTTTAGTAATAATAGTTACTTAGATTATAGTAAACAATAAGTTATATAATAAATCCCTAGATCCTTAGATCCTTTTATAAGAAAACAGATCTAAGGATCTAAGGATCTAGTATCCTAAGGGATCTAAGGCGAATAAAGGTTCTATATAAGACTAGTATATCTACTATTAAATAAGAGCTTTATGCTTAACTTCAAATAGTATTCTAATACTTAGTAACTATCTTCTTATTTATATAATATACTTACCTCTCGATTATTAGAGATTAACTGCAGCCTTCTATATTTATAGCAAGTAAATACCGGACTATTATATATATACTATATATATCCTAGTATTATAATTATTATCGATTATTAGTAGTTTATTAATCCGCTCTATAAACGGGATCTTAATATAGATAAGTTTTAGTACTAATTCAGATATTTTCTAGGTTTATTATTCTTAATATTAGGTATCTTATAGTAATTTTTCTTTTCTTTATTTAACACTAGAGCTATCTATAGTAAATAGTCGAATAGAAGTAGAATAAAACATCTATGTTCTACTATTCTTTATATTAATCTTATAATCCTTATTATTTATTCCTAAGAAATTATAAGGTCCTTTCTATTTCTTAGATTTCTCCCTTTAGATAAGTACCTTATTATTAATCTAAAGATTATAAATATAGGTAGTTCCGGGGCTATTTCAGGTAACTAATGTATTATTAACCTTATATATAATATAGAGCTTATATATAGCTTCTATAGCTTTCTTAATAGTTGCTACTTATTATTCGACTAACGGATTAAGAGGATCTAATTCTATTATCTTAGGGTATACGCTAAAGACTAGTAATATAGGGATTAAGCTATTAGGTCCAGCTATATTATTTATAGCTTTAATAGCTATTTATAAACGTTCCTTAGTGTTAAGATCTTCGTGTTCTTCTATAATAATTTTATAGGTATAGCGGAGTAAATAGTAATATCTCTTTACTTTACTAATAGAATAGTATACTTCTACTAGAATAAGTTTAGGGATAGTTCTAATCGACTTAAGTAAGCTTTGAAATTCCTTAGAGTTAAAGTTTATTCTATAGTTATAGACTAAGAAGTTAAGTAGTCCTAAATATATATCGATCTATATAGCCTTAAATATATTAAATATAGATTAGGTAGATACTAAACCGGACTCTTTTTAGAGCTATCTCGCTGCCCTAAATCCTATTACTTTATTAACTATATAGAGAGTATACTAATTACTAAATATTACGATATTAATATAGATTATATAGTTAAAGTTAATATTATTATAAAGTCTAAATTAAAACTAATACGGAGCGTCTATATACTTCTAGTAATACTTATATATCTCTTTCACCTATTATATAATATCGGAATCTAATATATAACCTACTTAGTCTAAAAGATATTATAAATATTATACTAATAGGTAACTAAATCACTTATAGAGTCTACAAATCTCTGTTTCCGTTAGGTGATAAGCTAATATATCTCTATCCGAATACTCTAATAATTAGTAATATTAATCTAGAAGAAGCTATATATACCTACTTTTCCGGATAATTAAGTACTTAATATCCCCTTGAACTAGGGTATTAGTAAGGTTATTATAGTAGATCCCTAGCTTATCGAGCTATTAAAGATATATTAAGAATAGTATATTAGTATCTACGATTATAAACTCTAACTATCTGATAAGTATATTAATTATAATAGTTCCTAATACTACTCTTGTACTAGCTCTGAATTAGATCTAATAATATCTTACTTCTCTTTTATTAAATATGACTTTCCGGGTTTATTATAAAGCTCGTAACTAATTAAAACTACCTGTATTTCTCTTTAATACTCTAGTATTAATTAAAAGACCTTAAAAAACTATCTTAGACTACTAAGTAATAAAGGCTTTTATTATTATCTTAAGCTTAGGTTACTTGATTATACTTTAGAGGATATAAATTACCTTACGCTCCTTAAGGTACTAGAGAACTTACCTTACGTTATACTCTATTTCTAATATATAGAATATAGTAATAAAGTATACTATTCTATCTTTATCCTCTATATCTACTTCAGTATTATTAGAATAGTTATTATTATCTTCTATAGAAGTATTAGAATTATCCTTTTTATAATCTTTACCGGGTCCTCTGAACTAGTCCTAATTAGGCTCCGAATCTAACTCCTCCTTTTCGAGGTATATTATATATACCTTATAGGACTTTTCTATAAGCTTAATACTCTTAGCTTTCTATTCTGTAAAATACCTTACTTTTAAAGCTACTTACTCTTAGTTAGAGTAATAGCTACTATAATAGTCTATCTTCTTATAAATAATATATCTTATGTAACTTAAGAATACCTTAAATTTATCTCTATATTTATTCCTTAGAGAGAACTTTATCCTTTAGTCTAAGTAGTAGGTATTACTATCTATAATATATATTCGGGACTAATTTATATCTTTCCCGGAGTATCTCTTAGATCTAGATCTGGAATCTTATATTATTTCTATATTTATAGCTACGCGAAAGCTATTTATTAATATAGGGAATATCGGAGGTAGCTTAAATAAAGCTATTTTAAATAAGGGATTTCCTAAAACTCCCTGTACTAGCTTATTATATAGTATTTCGTTATTCTATATACTATTATCCTTAAGACCTAATTAGTATGATAGCATAACGAAGGTTTATTAGTAGCTATAATATAAAGTAGAAAAGATAGTAAGAGGAAGAGGTTCCTAAGGAGCCTCGAGAATAAGTAAAAAGGATACGGCTACTAGCTAACTAAGCTAGTCCTAGGTTCGCTATATAACTCTAGCCTCGTAGCCTTATAACATTAGCCTTACCTATATAACTCGCCTATCGTGATTAGTCTATTATATTACCCTTCCCTCTAAGGAAAGCTTATCCCTAAGCTATGAAAAAATTTCCTACGATTTACCTTAGATATAGTAGTATTATTTATAAGTCTATCGTATATATTATTATCCTCTACCTCTTAAGCGGTTAGCTATTCAGGAAGTAGCTTAAGCGGTCCTAGTTCTATAGAATAGGCCTAATGAAAATCCCGAAGTTTATATAGATTATAACGGTATAACGAAAGTTTATTAGTAGTTATAATATAAAGTAGAAAAGATAGCGAGAGGAAGAGGTTCCTAAGGAGCCTTGAGAATAAGTAGGGAGGATACAGCTGCTAGCGAACTAGGCTAGTCCTAGGTTCGCTATATAACTCTAGCCTCGCAGCCTTATGACGTCAGCCTTACTCAAGGTTCATTAGTAGCTATAATATAAAGTAGAAAAGATAGTGAGAGGAAGAGGTTCCTAAGGAGCCTCGAGAATAAGTAAGGAGGATATAGCTGCTAGTGAACTAGGCTAGTCCTAGGTTCGCTATATAACTCTAGCCTCGTAGCCTTATGATATTAGCCTTACTTATATAACTCGCCTATTATAATTAGTCTATTATATTACTCTCTTCTCCGAGGAAAGCTTATCTCTAAGCTATGAAAAAATTTCTTACGATTTACCTTAGATATAGTAGTATTATCTATAAGTCTGTTATATATATTATTATCCTCTGCCTCTTAAGTAGTTAGCTATTTAGAGAGTAGCTTAAGTAGTCTTAGTTCTGTAGGGTAGGCCTGATAAAAATCCCGAAGTTTATATAAATAAGTTATAAAGTCCCTGGTAAGGTAGAATCTAGGGTTAGGATTAAGTCCCTTCTATTTAGCTTAGTACTATAGAGTCCTATCCTATTTAAGTGTTACGGACCCTTGGCGCTACGATTTAGTTAGTACCTATATACTAATAATACTATTAGTAGTACTATAGGGGTATTAGTACTAACGAGGGAGTAGTGCTATTAATAGGGTAGTATTAACTAGGGAATAATATAGGATAACGAGTAGTACTACTATATACTTACGCTTTAGTAGTAATAGTTACTTAGATTATAGTAGATAATAAGTTATATGATAGATCCCTAAATCCTTAGATCCTTTTATAAGAGAATAGATCTAAGGATCTAAGAATCTAGTATCTTAAGGGATCTAAGAAGAATAAAAGTCTTATATAAGATTAGTATATCTGCTATTAGATAAGAGCTTCGTGCTTAACTTCAAATAGTATTCTAATACTTAATAACTATCTTCCTATCTATATAATATACTTATCTCTTAATTATCAGAGATTAACTATAGCCTTCTGTATTTACAGCGAGTAAATACCGGACCGTTATATTAAGGCGAACTTTTAAGATATCCTGGACCTTCTATTCTTATTTAATATTAACCTAGATAAGTTCTTATTTCTATAGTATTTATCTAAGTAATAGGTTATTATTATACTACTAAAGCTTATTTATAGAGAATATAGGATAGACCTTAATCGAAGCTAAGAGATCTAATTAGAATAAGTAGCTTTCTTTTCTAAGGACCTTAAATAAGCTTACCTATTAATTATTTAGCTTCTTCTTTAAGTAGTATATCTTCTAGTTTCTTATTATTACTTATATAGAATCGCTTACTTCCTAATTAACTTCCTAGCGTAACTTATTCATATTATACTACTTCTTTTTCTATTAGTTATAGAGGAACTTTTAAGCTTTTCTCTAGACTTATTTATAATAATAGGTAAACACTTATATATTAGCGACGTTTAGCTTCTTAGTAACTATTTATTTGACCTCTAGCTAGGGCTTATCTTAATCCTAACTAGTCTTTAGCTTATACCTGTATTTTAACTAGTATAGGGATATTCCTAGAGACTCGTATAAAAGGGTTAGCTAGGCGTAGTCTATTATTAGTAGGAGTTCAGATTAGTTATCTTAGTAGTAGTTAATAAAAGGCTGGAGATACTAGTCCAGGTATTAATTTATAATCTTTATCTAACTATCTGTCTAAGTATAGTAAGTAATAGAGAGCTTAACCTTAATACTAAGGATATAGTAGAACTTATTCTAGAAGAAGGAGATAAACTATAGGCTTTTATCTAATACTATTATTTCCGAGGGCCTATTAAACTTCTAGTAGTTAGAGATAAATAGTTATACTAAGTCGCGAGCTATATAAGTAAAGAAATAAGAGATTAATATTACTTCTTTAGAGAAATAGTCTATTATAATAAGTATAGAATTATATCTAAACTTATCTTTTAGTATACTCTTAAAGTCTATAGTTAAGTGTTACTATAAGCGGTTAGGGATTAGTAAGAGGTAGAGGTACTTTAGTATCTTATCTTAATAATAGTTTATATAATTATAAGCTAAGTAGTTTAATATGAACCTAGCTATATCCTTAAGTATACTAGGCTAGTAGTACTTAGTGCGAAGTAAGCTAAATATCTTAGACTTCCTAGGATAGGCTATAGAGATTTAGTTATAAATATACTAAATAAGTTATATATATAAACTATCTATATCCGAGACTTATAGTTGACTTTTAAATAGGAGCAGGCTATCTTCCTAGAGAGTGTACTATAAATTAGGTTCCCTTAATTCTTCCTGTTGAACTATTAGAGCTTCGTATATTCGATTAATATAGATAAGTTCTATAATTAGATTAGTTTTATTATCTAGCTTAAACTTAACTAGGACTAAGTAGTATATATTTAGAAGCTTCTCTAGTTCCTTTAGAATATATAAGTCTAGCTAGCTCAGGTAAATTAGGGTCTAAGTACGTAATTTATCCTTTATCTTAATTTATCTATTAATATCTTATTCCTTTTACGATAGTATATCTACTATAGTATTCTAGTTTCCTAGGCGGTATATAATAGTGAAATAGAAGTCCGCTAGGATCTCCGACTAATAAGCTTATTATCTTATAAGCTTCTTAGTAGTTATAAAGTATTCTAACACTTTATAATCTAAGAATACTTAGAAATATTAGTATTCTATTTATAACACTAGTTCCGCTCTTTAGTAGGTAAGAGAACGTATAATAGTAAGTATTTCCTTATTATAAATATTATAGTTAAGTTTAGTAGGGTTTATTATCTTTAATAGGAATATAACTAAGTACTAACTATCGCTGTACTTCTGCGATAGTACTCCTAAGATTACTTTATCTAAGATATTAGTCTTAATCCGTGTTTTATATAATGTATTATAATACTTAAGGCAGGTAAAGGATAGAATAGCCTCTTTTAAAGCTTAGAATATAATTAGCTAGGCAGG
This sequence comes from Cadophora gregata, assembly GCF_030347475.1. Taxonomy (NCBI): domain Eukaryota; kingdom Fungi; phylum Ascomycota; class Leotiomycetes; order Helotiales; family Ploettnerulaceae; genus Cadophora; species Cadophora gregata. Next base: position 781,864 of record NW_026695936.1, on the reverse strand, counting down.
CGTTATCTCGAATAGGACTAAAGCCTTAGTAAGTTCCACTAGTAGTTTAGTAACCTTACTATAATTAGGGATAAATTTCTAGTAGAAGTTATAGAACCCTAGGAATAACTAGGTACCTCAGACTATTATAAGAGGTTCCTAATTATTTATATATACTATTACCTCTAGGTTAATCTTAATTCCTTTAGTAGTAATATAAAAGCTAAGGAACTTAATCTTCTTAATATAGAATTCACTTTTCCGAATATTAGTAAGGAGCTTATATTATTACAAGTGTTATAAGACTTTCTTAATATATACCTTATATTCTAGGGGGTCGTTTAAGTAGATAATAATATTATCTAAGTATATAGTACAGAAATTATCTAAGTAGTTAAAGAGTATATTATTTATATACTACTAAAATATAACTAAGCTATTTATTAGACTAAATAGTATTACCTTACACTTATAGCTCCTATATTAAGTACAGAAAGTAATATATTCTTTAGATATAAAGTCTATTCGGATCCGGTGAAATACGCTCTAGATATTAATCTTAGTAAAGATCTTAGCTTATCCTAACTAAGTAAATACCTTATTAATAAGAGGTAAGAGATACTTATTCTTTCAGGTAATCTTATTTAATCTTCAGTAGTTAATATAAAATTATAAGCCTTTATTAAGCTTCTTTATAAAGAGAGTCGGATAAGTAAATAAAGCGTAGCTTAAGATAATAAAGCTTTTATCTAGATTCTCCTCTAAGTATTTCTTTATTACCTAGAGCTCTACTTTACTCTACTAGTATAAAGGACTATACTTATAGTTAATATCCTTTTCTAGTTCGATCTTATAGTCTAAGCCCGGGATAAGGTCTAGTAGAGAGTCGGTAGTTATTTTTAAGAAGGCGCTAGTGAACTCTTTATACTAGTAAGGGAGTTTCTTATCTAAGATATCCTTATATAATTCCTTAGGTTCAGAGGAACTTTATAACTTAGCTTTCTAAGTTACTTACTTAATTATATTATTAATTTCATTTAGTATTACTATAAAGAATTTCGATCTAGGGAGCTATAGGATATAATAGAATACTACAGCATTAATCTTAGTGATATCTATCTTTAGAAGGGTCTTCCCTTTCTTAGTAAGGTACTAATAAGAGGATACTATATCCTTTGGAACTATAGAAGGAGATTTATATAAAGTAAGGTTATATAGTTCCTTTTCTATCTATTTAATCGAGTCTTATACTTAGCTATTATAAGTTAAGATAAGAGGCTCTTAGATAGTCCTCTAATTTTCCTAGTATTATTAGTCTTATTCCTTTTCTAACTAATAGTATTTCTTCTAGTTCTCTTATTTTATTATATAATATCTTTAAGAAGAAAGAAATAAGTATCGAGATTTAGCAGATAGTACGTTTATAAGAGCGGATTCTCTTATATCCTTTACTATCTAGACTACTATTTAGTAGGGAAGAGATCTTAGAGTATCCTCTGTATCTATAGCTACTTAGCGTTAGAATATATCTTATTAGTTAGTTACCTATATCTATAATAAGTCTAATAGTTATAAGGTATCCCGGGAGAAGGGAATTAAATAAGAGAGGATTATAAGAATATCCTTATTATATAGCTAGATAAGATAATAGTCCTTTATATTTAGCTAAATATTAAAGTAAGCTATCTAAGTCTATCTTAAAATAATCTTATAATTCCTAAGATCTAAGAGAATAAATAAGATCTCCTTCTAAACGCGTTAGTTAATTAGAATATTTAGAAGGATCACGTGAGAAGTAATATTATTAATTTATCTATTATAGCTTTTCACTTATATAGGGTTAGGTAGAGAAGTGAGTTTTATACTAAATTTCCTTATAAAGTCTTTAGTAAGGCGAGTATTAATAAAAGTGAAACCGCCTGCTTTAAAGTTAGAAAGTATAAGTAATATAATTCTAATACTATTATAAAATAGTATATAAAAGATAGTAAAACTTTTACTACTTATTAACTAATATATCTTAATCTCCTTAAGATTAAGTATCTACCTTAAGAAGAAGTCTTCTCTTAAGGTTCTGAGTTTTCTAAGTCTAAAGGAATTTCCTTCGAGTTATTAATCTCCTTATTAGAGAAGAGACTAGTATTAAAGTACTTCTCTAGTACTTTAACTTCTGTAACTATTATTATATAAGGCTTTAAGTAATTCTTAGTAATATAGCTTATCTTCTTATAATTATAGTATATAACTACTTTAGAAGAAAGAAGGATCGCCTTTAGAGTAGCTATTACTAAAGTCAGAGTAGTAAAGATAGAAATACTATTAGAGAGTAGAAAGGTAACTAAGCCTCTTTTTAGGAAAGTAGAGATTAAGAGGCGAATTACTAGTGCGAGAGCTCGAGTAGTTATTATAATCTACTAACGTTATTCCTAAGTTTAGTATATCTCTTTATCTAAGAAATCTACTATAAAGTTAAAGTCTTAGAAACTTCTATTAGGAGTGAACTTATAAACTACTTGATTCTTAAGAGCTAAGTATAAGGAGTTATAAAAGTAAGTAATAATGCTCCTAGTGAATAAGATATAAGTATTCTAAATAAGCTTTAAGAACTTCAGGTAGTACTTAGTAAATAACTTACTAGCTACTATTTAGAGCTTATTTAAGGCTATTTTAGCGTCTTATTACTTAAAAGTATTACTATAGATACTACTAAAGTAGCTAAGTATTTCCTTAGTATTTATAAAAGAGTCTATAGTACTAACTTCGAAGTAAGAGAGTAAATAACTCTAAGTATTACTCTTAGTATAGTTATATACTATAGCTCGTTAGGCCTTCTTACTTAAGTAGTAGTTAGTATTAATATCTAGCTTACTTATTATAGAAGCGGACTAAGTATACTATTTTAAGTTATTAGAAGTACTAGAGAACTTTTTAATATATAGTTTAAGTAAGAGTCTTTTATAGTATCTTTAGTAAGTAAGAGTAAGCTCTACTAGTACCTAAAGGGTATTATCTTAGTTATCTCCGGATAATCTACTATTATTAGAGTTATTACTATCTCCTAGGTTAAGAGCTTACTATTAGGAGCTTAATAACTTAGATTTCTTAGACTTAGAAGTTAAGTTCTTAAGTATCTCTAGTATCTTATAAAAGCTTTTATCTTACTTCTCTTAGTACTTAGCTAGTCTTTAAAGTTCCTTAAAGCTCTTTATAACTCTAACTATTAGTATAAGAGTAATATATTCCTCTTAAGAGTAGTTTTATTAGTCCTAGGAATTATTCTCCTTAGGAGATATAGTATTACTACAGGAGATTAGAAGAATAATATTGTTTTTCTCTCTACTATTATATTTATAAGAGGTAATATATAAGAGAGAAGAGGTCGAAAGCAGATTTCTTTCCCTTAGTATTAGTAAAATAGTAGGTTTAATAGCAGGAGAAACGCTATATCGTATTCTATTGCTTTTCTAGAAAGGATTAAGACTACTTATAAGGAAGTATAAGTATAAAAGTAAAAAGTAAAAAGTAATACCTAAGTTATAAATATAACTTAGTTATACTTAGAAAGTACTTAAGGAAATAATAAAGTACGAGAAGTAAAGTAGAAAAGGAAGGGCTAAAGATATAACTTAACTACGCTTAAAAGGTACTTAAGGAATTTAGTAAAAGTAGATATTAGGACTTTTATAAGTAAGGTTAGTCTTTTCTAATATAATAGTATAATAAAGGTTTATTAGTAGCTATAATATAAAGTAGAAAAGATAGCGAGAGGAAGAGGTTCCTAAGGAGCCTTAAGAATAAGTAGGGAGGATATAGCTACTAGCGAACTAGGCTAGTCCTAGGTTCACTATATAACTCTAGCCTTATAGCCTTATAACGTTAGCCTTACCTACGTGACTCGCCTATCGTAATTAGTCTATCATAATTAGATACTTTATAGCTCTCTTATAAAGCTTTCTAACTACGTTAGAGCTGATTTACTTTTCTAAAGTAGCTTATTCTAAAATATAGAAAAAGTTATACTAAACTATCAACTTAAGTATCAATTAGCTCTTTCCTCTATCTTATAATTATTATAAGTAGCCTATACTAGCTTATCGAATAAGTACCCTTTATTCTAGAGGTACTAGTAGTAATATAATAAAGCTCTATCCTGAAGTATAAATAGAAATACCTTATACTATAGTATAAACTCTACTAATACCTATTAATAAAAGTTAGTAAAGATATAAAGCTTCTTATTAAGATAATCTCTAGCTCCGCTATATTAGAGCTTCTTAGTATATATCTTATTAAGACTTACTAGTGATTTTACCTGTTCCGAAGAGATTAGTTCTATAATATACTAACTTAGACGAATAAGCTCTAAATATAGTCTATTTTAGCTAGGTACTTAAAAAGGAGGTAATATTCTATCTTTTAGGTATATTATAGGAGCTGGAGTAAGATCTAGTAAACTATTATCCCTTAGTCTCTATACTAGAAGCTAATTAATATACTATCTCTCTAATCTTATTAGAAATAACTCTTCTCTCTTAATATTAATAAGGAAAGAGGCTTTATAGAGATCTTCGCTTTTTATAAAGGGTTTAATATATAAAGGTCCTTAAGAGTCCAGATACTAAAATAAAAACTTATCCCCTTAGAGAATCGCTTATTTATATCCTCCCTTAGCTATCTTAATACCTTATCTCTATATTCTTAGGGGCTATAATCTTTATAGATAAAGATAATATATTAGGCGAGTTCTAATAAAGTGTTTATTACACTTAGTTCTCTTCTTAATTATAAGTCCGAATCTTATTTGAAAAAGAGCTAAATAGTAAATCTAGTAGTAGTTCAGTTTCCCGCTTATCTAGCTAAGTGTTCTCTTACGCCTAAACTATTACTATAAGAGCCTAAGAAATTTATAATCCCTTTTAACGCTAAATATAGACCTAATTCTTTAAGAGATAGTCTTAGAGCTCTTATTATTACTTACCTATTATCTTCTTAAAATTATCTGCTATCTAATCCGGAAAATATTCCTAAAAGTCCTAGAATAATATCTCTCTCTTAATACCTTTTCTCGTAAAATAGTCTATAAATCCTCGAATTCGACTATTAATATTAGCTATTATAAGACTAGCTAAAAGTGCTCTAGGAGCTAGCGTTCTGTCTTATATTAAGATTCCGCTACTTCTAACTTCTACTTTAAGTTATTTTATAACTTAGTCTATTAAAGTTACTATTATACTAGAGGCGATTTGTAGGTGTTTTAGATATATCTTTTATATCCTAGAAATATCTAACTAAATAGCTCCGGAAATATCTTAATAATTATCAGAGAATAGTTATTATTTTTTAGTAGTATAGAACTTACTTTACTTAATTTTAATAAGAGTTCTCTAGTTGCTTTACAAAGCTTACTTTACTTAGTTTTAATAAGAGCTCGCTAATATTAATTTAGTATTATATCTTAAGAGTTAACTCTATTATATTTAACCTATCTGTTCTATAGTATAAGGTAACTACTGATTAGTATTAGTATCGTACTAGTAAATAAATAACAAGTGTATATTAATATACGTTAAAATCCAAGGTTCAGTTTAAAGGTATATAAAAGTATATATTATAAAGAGTGTCTATAAGTCAGAATATATACCACCTTCCGAATAACCCCTAGTTTATATCTTAAAGGGGTCTATCTCCTAACCGGGATTACCTGCACCCCCTGATTTCCCCTTATACCTCTATAGTAAAGGTCTACGGACTAATAGTAATAGAAGATAACTATAAGTATATAGAGACTATTTATAGAGGTCTATAGGTTGTAGGAGACGTATATCTTTAACCGCGTGATCTTAATATTATTTTTAACCCTTATCTTATATACTTTGAATTATCCTTCTACCTATTTTATAACTATAATATAAGACCGAGGTAGCTAGTATAAGATATCAGAGTTAAGATATTTAAGGAGTTCACGGAATTCTACTTTTTTAATAAGTCGTAGAGGTTAAGAGTAAATAGAGATAAATCTGCAGAAAGTTAGTATTTAAAACAAGTAAGAATAGCTATTAATATAACGGTCCGGTATTTACTTACTATAAATACAGAAGGCTATAGTTGATCTCTAATAATTAAGAGGTAGGTATATTACGTAGATAGGAAAATAGTTACTAAGTATTAGAATACTATTTAAAGTTAAGCACGAAGCTCTTATCTAATAGTAAACGTACTAGTCTTATATAGAACCTTCGTTCGCCTTAGATCCCTTAGGATACTAGATCCTTAGATCCTTAAATCTATTTTCTTATAAAAGGATCTAGGGATCTAGGGATTTATTATATAACTTATTATTTACTATAATCTAAGTAACTATTACTACTAAAGTATAAGTATATAGTAGTACTACTCGATTACCTTGTATTATTCCCTAGCTAGTACTACCTTATTAATAGTACTACTCCCTTATTAGTACTAATACCCCTATAGTACTACTAATAGTTTTATTATTATATAAGTGCTAACTAAACTGCAGCACTAAGGGGTTCGTAATACTATCCCCCTCTTAGCTTAGTATAGTCCCTACGCTTAAGTATAACCTTAAGAAACGTTAATAGTTACTAATAATTATCTTCCTTATTTATTATATCTAGTATTATAAAGAAATCGAGTATTACTTAAATAAAGAAAAAATAGAGTATCTAGCTCGCGCTTTATATTAAGCGTGCTACATAACTCGTAAAGCCTTATTCTTTCTACTATAACTTTTCTTATACTTATTTCTTAGATTTATCTATTTTAAAATAATACTTTAAGTATATTCACTTAAAGTATTATAATTATAATACCTTAAAATATATTAAGAGGTTCACTCTTAAATAACTTATATATTAGTTTAAGATAAGAAAGACTATAACTCCTACTTACTCTTTAACGCTTCCCTCTAAGCTTATTAAGGATAATCCTACTTCTTAGTTCCTTACTTTTAAACCTAACGCCTACTTAGTGTTCTTCTTTAAAGGCTTAGCTCTTAACTTTAAGTCTCTTTTCTTTTAAGTAAACCTGGATTTCTTTAATAGAATCCTTATAGAAGCTTAAAGTAGCGGAAGTTAGATTTAAGTTCTTAAGTGTTTTCCAATTATAAGTACCCTTTTTATTTAATTAGATATTTTAGTTTATTATAGAAATACTAATAATTAAGAATAGCTTCTACCTTATATTTAGTATTTAGATTAATTAGTTATATTTTAGTAATAAGAGCAGGCGATACTCCTAGTAGTACTAGTTTAAGAAGAGATATATAAAATACTAAGTAGATATTTATTATTTTTAGTAGAGCTAGTTAATAATTAACTAGTCCTTTAACTTTAGTAATCCTAAATAGTCCTAGCTTTTTATAATCTAATTTATAACTTAGTTATTTAATTATAATATTCTTTCTAAGTAAGTAGACTTTATCCTTTTTCTTAAGTATTAGTCCTATACTACGCTTTCTATTATAGTAGATCGTAGATCTTTACGTGATAAAGAGAATATCAGCTGATAATTCTTTATAGAGCTATTTAAGCTTACTTACCTATAGTATAGCTTCTTATATAGTACCTTAACTAGCTATTAGTAGGTTATATACTATAGGATTATACCTATAATTCGCGTAGAATAGTAATACTCTAATAATCTCTTAATCCGCGCTATTATATATAAACTAGGTAAGTAGGAGTAGTTATATCTAGTTATTTTACTTATAGTTTATATAACACTAAAGATAAGTCTCTATTATCTAGTTAATTTGTTCTATTTATATATTAGTCTAAGGATAGAATATAGTTAATATTTTCTACTTTATTCTTAAGAGTATAATAAGAGTTTTCTAGAACTTTAAGGTAAAAAGCTTATCTTTATCTAAGATAATCTTATTTAGTATTCTATAGCTTATAAAGATTATTCTAAGGAATACTTATACTATTATAAGCATGTTTTATATTCTAAGTACTAGTACTATATACGCGTACTTTATAAACCTATTTATTATTATATAAATCGAGTTATATATAATTCTTATAACTAGGTGTTTTAAAAGTAGTAGCTTAACTATAAAATCTAAAGCGATTAATTTCTATAGGCGAGGTAGTATTATTAGTAACTTTATAAGTCTATATAGAGTATAGTATATAGCCTTGTTCCGGATATATATAATAGTCCGGTATTTACTTACTATAAATATAAAAGGCTATAGTTAATCTCTAATAATTAAGAGGTAGGTATATTATATAGATAGAAAGATAGTTACTAAGTATTAGAATACTATTTAAAGTTAAGTATAAAGCTCTTATCTAATAGTAGATATACTAGTCTTATATAGAACTTTTATTCTCCTTAGATCCCTTAAGATACTAGATCCTTAGATCCTTAGATCTATTTTCTTATAAAGGGATCTAAGGATCTAAGGATTTATTACGTGACCTATTATCTACTATAATCTAAGTAACTATTACTACTAAGTGTAAGTATATAGTAGTACTACTCGCTATCCTATATTATTCCCTAGTTAGTATTACTCTATTAATAGCACTACTCCTTTGTTAGTACTAATGCCCTTATAGTACTACTAATAGTACTATTAGTATATAGGTGCTAACTGAACTATAGCGCTAAGGGGTTTATAATATTATCCCTCTCTTAGCTTAGCGTAGTTCTTACGCTTAAGTATAACCTTAAGGAATATTAATAGTTACTAATAATTATCTTCTTTATTTATTATATCTAGTGTTATAAAGAAATCGAGTGTTACTTAGATAAAGAAAAAATAGAGTATCTAGCTCGCGCTCTATATTAAGCGTACTATATAACTTATAAAGCCTTATTCTTTCTACTATAGCTTTTCTTATACTTACTTCTTAGATTTATTTATTTTAAAATAATACTCTAAGTATATTTACTTAAAGTATTATAATTATAATACCTTAGGGTATATTAAGAAGTTTACTCTTAAATAACTTATATACTAGTTTAAGATAAGAAAAACTATAACTCCTACTTACTTTCTAACGCTTCTCTCTAAGCTTATTAAAGATAATCCTACTTCTTAGTTCCTTACCTTTAAACTTAACGCTTACTTAGTATCCTTTTTTAAGGGCCTAGTCCCTAACCTTAGGTCCCTTTCTTTCTAAGTAAACCTGGATTTCTTTAATAGAATTCTTATAGAAGCTTAAGGTAGTAGAGGTTAGATTTAAGTTCCTAAGTGTTTTCTAATTATAAGTACTTTTTCTATTTAATTAAATATTTTATTTTACTATAGAAATACTAATAGTTAAGAATAATCTCTACTTTATATTTAGTATTCAGATTAATTAGTTATATTTCAGTAATAGGAGCCGGCGATACTCTTAGTAGTACTAGTTTAAGGAGAGATATATAGAATACTAGGTAGATATTTATTATCTTTAGTAGAGCTAGTTAATAATTAACTAGTCTTTTAACTTTAGTAATCCTAAATAGTCCTAGCTTTTTATAATCTAATTTATAACTTAGTCGTTTAGTTACGATATTCTTTCTAAGTAAGTAGACTTTATCTCTCTCTTTAAGCGTTAGTCCTATACTATACTTTCTATTATAGTAGATTATAGATCTTTATACGATAAAGAGAATATTAGCTAATAATTCTTTATAGAGCTATTTAAGCTTATCTGCTTATAGTATAGCTTCTTATATAGTACTTTAACCGGCTATTAATAGGTTATATGCCGTGGGATTATACTTATAATTCGTGTAAAATAGTGATACTCTAATAGTCTCTTAATCCGCGCTATTATATATAAACTAGGTAAGTAGGAGTAGTTATACTTAGTTATCTTACTTATAGTTTATATAATACTAAAGATAAGTCTTTATTATCTAGTTAATTTATTCTATTTATATATCGATCTAAGAATAGAATATAGTTAATATTTTCTATTTTATTCCTAAGAGTATAATAAGAGTTTTCTAGAACTTTAAAGTAAAGAGCTTATCTCTATCTAAGATAATCTTATCTAGTATTCTATAGCTTATAAAGATTATTCTAAAGAATACTTACACTATTATAGGCGCGTCCTATATTCTAAATACTAGTACTATATATATATACTTTATAAACTTATCCGTTATCATATAGATCAAGTCATATATAATTCCTATAATTAGGTCTTTTAAAAGTAGTAGTTCGATTATAAAATCTAAAGCGATTAATTTCTATAGGTAAGGTAGTATTATTAGTGACTTTATAAGCTTATACGGAGTATAGTATAATACCTTATTCCGGATATATATATTATATAATACTACTACGTCTTTAATTACCTTCCTTATCCCGGGGAAGTAGTATTTCCTAGATAGCTTAGATAGTATCTTTACTAATCCTTAATATCTATAAGCAGGTAGCTTATAGAAGTCCTTAATAAATTCGGCCTAATCCTAAGTAGGTATATATATTTATCCTTAGAATAAGAGAGTTTCTCTTAAGAAGAAGGAGAATCCTTCGCTTAGTTAGTATCACTATTTAGTTATAACTAGGTTATTAGTATAGCTTTTCTAGACTTTCTCTATAACTAACTATCTTATCGCGGCTAGCTATTAGTTATTAATAACTAATAAATCGCTATCCTTCTATAGTATAATATAAGATTTATAAGTTTTATTTACAAGGTACTCTAGTTTCCGGCTTAGAGTATCAGCTCGAGTATTTTCTATTCCCTTAATATAAGAAATTCGAAGCTTAATAATAGAGAGTGTTTTATACTAATAAACCTGCTATTAGTTTAGTTCCTTAGTAGTTATAAAGTAAATAAGATTCTTATAGTCTATTAGGATCTGTACTTTATAGGCGGCGCTTTTAAAGTAGACTTTTTATTCGCGTACTATATCTATAATTACTAGTAACTCTTTATTATATATATTATAGTTAAGTTCTGCTAGTAATAGCTTCCGTGAATAGTAAGCGACTAGTTATTATCTTCTATCCTCGCCTAGTTAGCTAAGTATAGCTCTAATAGCGTAGTTCAAAGAATCTATCTCTATATATATTTCTTTATTAGGGGTAAAGGAAGTAAGTACTAGTTTCACGATAAAAGCTACTTTAAGTGCTTTAAACGCTTTTTATACGCTATTAGACTAGTGGAATTCCTTATCCTTATAAGTTAACTCTATAAGTAGCCTAGTGATCTTCGAGTAGTCTTTAATAAATTACCTATAGAAGTTAGTAAACCCGAGGAATAATTATACTTCTTTAATATTTATAAGCCTTATCTACTTAATAATTACTTTAATCTTTTTAGGGTTTATAGCTAATCTTATAGTAGTAACTATATAGCTTAGAAAGATAACTTTATTCACGTGGAAGTTATATTTCTCTAGTTTAAGTAATAGGTAAGTATCTTCTAATCTCTAGAAGATAGCTATAATATCTTTTATATATTACTTCTCTGATTTAGAGTAGATTAGTATATTATTTAAATAGTATATATACGTTACGTCTAAGTAAGGCTATAAAATATTATTAATTAGACGCTGAAATATAGCTAGTGCGTTAGTTAAGCTGAAGGGTATAACTATGTACTTATAATAACTAAAACGAGTGTGAAATACTATTTTCTTTTCTTTACTTTTAGCTATCCTAATAAGGTTATATACTTCTCTTAAGTTAAGCTAAGTGAAAATCTTAGCTCTAATAAGTCTGTCCTGTAGCTCTTTAGCTAATAGTAGTATATAATAATCCTTCTTTATAGTATTATTTAATTAATAGTAGTTAATATATATTTATTATTTACTATCTTTCTTTTCTGCGAATAAGATATTACTCTCTTATAGAGATTTAGACTCTTAGATAAATCCTTTTATTAGGTTTTTATTAATATATTACTTGATTATTATTAAGTCTGTTACTAAGTATTCTCTAAGTAGTTAGAATATCAGCTTAGTACTTAGTTCTAACTTAATCTGATAATTATAGTCCTAGTGTTTTAATAAGGCTTTAATACCTTATTTCTCCTTAAATAGTACTATAAACTTCTTATATACTAATAGTATATCCTTTATTAGTAGACCTTTATCTTAGTATCTAAGCTCTTCCTTAGAGGTAGCGCTAACCTCTTAAATACTTACTACTTCTATTCCTAGTAGATAATAGTAGTTTTAGTAATAACTAAACTTAAGTTTTCCTATTTACTAATTAATAATAAGGTTATATTTTTCTATTTATAGTAATCCTAGGATAATATTATACTTTCTAATCCTAGTGATATTAAATTAGATTATTTCGAAGTATCTAGTGATATTTATATAGACTAGAGTAATCTAGACCCTAATTAGTCTATTAGAGGCGACTTTACTATTTACTAGTACTAGATAGTATCTCTTATCCTTTACTTTAGTTAATAAGTAGTGCTTAAGTATAATAGTAGGAGATATAAAGTTCCTTTATACTCTAGAGTCTACTATTACTTAAAGCTTAACTCCTTTAATTTTAACTTCTAATATAAGATATTTATCTCTAATAGCGGTAAGTTATTATATATAGAAATATTCCTAATATACGCTATAGTCGAGGATACTTTCTTATACCCTTCGATTACTATAGCTTAGGCTAACCTTATATACGAGCCCTATTCCGAGTTCAGTATATATTATTAGGTTATATATCTCGTAATAGTATTAGCTATTATTATTAATATGGACCTATATCCTATAATATCGGCTTTCCGCTATAATCTCTTACTCCTCGCCTACTTCTAGTAACGCGCTAGCGTTAAAGATAGCGGTATTCTAAAGTAGTAAGTACTATATAAAGGTCGTTAGTCTTTCCTAGCTTCTAGCTATCTTTTATCCGATTTACTTATAGTCTTAGTAGATTACTTTGTACTTTATTTCTTATAGTAGACTCCCTAAGCTAATAAGACCTAGCTCTTAATAAGTAACTCTAGTAGCTATATTAGTCTAGTAGTAAGTGTTATAGCTAACCTGATATAAGCTTTCTTCCCTTTAAGTAACTTCCTAAATTTTACTTACTTTTAGTCCTAAGAGTTTAGGTTAAGGTAGCCTTAGTTCCGGAGTCTACTTTAGCTCCTAGGCTTCTTTCTCATTATTACTTAGTATTAGCTCTATATTATCGTCTAGTCTAGAGTTATTATTATCTCAATATATATAATCCTTAGGGGGCGTGCTAATAATAGTCTACTTAAGCTGATCTATAATACTCGCGGTATCTCGCTTACTATTATTAGAATTACTTAACTAGGTATAGATATAATTCTCCTTGAGCTCGTTTATAGTTATATATTAATATATCGCGGCGAGTTATTATATTAGTTTATTATAAGAGCTATATCCTATTATATTAGTATGTTTCTTATTTATCTATAACTTCTTTTATTAATAAGAGCTGGCTATATAATTAAGGAGGCTACACTTAAAGTATAGCTTCTTTTCTTATTACTCGCTTATAACTTTCTTAGATAGCCCGCTATTACGCGGCTTTCCTTAATAACTTAGCTTCCGGAATATTATATTAAGTTCTATTTCCTGAGGGTAGAATAATTTCTTATTATTACCTCTTTTTCCTTAGTATATATATATTCCGGAGTAGTATTAGCTTTTTTTCTTAAGTACTCTCTTATAATTTCAGTTGTTAATCTTAATAGCTATTTCGATAAGTTCTTATAAGTTAGTAAGCGCGTCTGATCTTACTATCTTATCTTTTACTTTATCTTTTAACCTTTTATAGTATTATATCTAAAAGGCGTTATTATTCTAGCTAATCTAATTCGCGAATTACTAGAAGGCGGTAGTATATATAGTCGCTAACTTAACCTGCTTTAGGTTCTAGATATTCTATTTAGTAGTATAGTTCTAATTAATATTACCGAAGATATAGTTAATCTTATACTTAAAACTTTTAAAAGTTATAAAGATCTTCTAAGATTCCTTAGTTATTATTATAAAGACTCTCTTATCCTTAGTTTAGTTCTAAATATAATCTAAGAGGAAGGTCTTAATCTAGTTAAAAGTAAATCCCCGGAGAAAAGATAAAGCTTAAAGGATTTTATTAGTCTTTATAGTAAATTAGTAACTATTAAAGCTTATATAAAGCTTAACTTACGTGAGGTATACTCTAAGCTTAGATCAGTCTCTATTATAAAGATCCGGGGCAGCGATCTTAGGTATATTCTTTAAGTTAAAGATCTTAGCAGGAGCTAAGTAGTTATTTAACGATCCTTTAATAGAGGATATATTATCTTTATAAGTTAGTACCTCTAATAAGAAGGTACTTAAAGTATAATAGTCCGGTATTTACTCGCTATAAATATAGAAAGCTATAGTTAATCTCTAATAATTAAGAGGTAGGTATATTATATAAATAAGAAGATAGTTACTAAGTATTAGAATACTATTTGAAGTTAAGTATAAAGCTCTTATCTAATAGTAGATATATTAATCTTATATAAAACTTTTGTTCTCCTTAGATCCCTTAAGATACTAGATCCTTAGATCCTTAGATCTATTCCCTTATAAAGGGATCTAGGGATCTAGGGATTTATTATATAACTTATTATCTACTATAATCTAAGTAACTATTACTACTAAGTGTAAGTATATAGCGGTACTACTCGCTATCTTATATTATTCCCTAGTTAGTACTACCTTATTAATAGTACTGCTCCTTTGTTAGTACTAATGCCCTTATAGTACTACTGATGGTACTATTAGTATATGGGTGCCAACTGAACTATAGCGCTAAGGGGTTTATAATAATATATATATTATATAATATTACTATATCTTTAACTACTTTCCTTATACTTAGGAAGTAGTATTCCCTAGATAACTTAGATAGTATCTTAGCTACTCCCTAGTATTTATAAGCAGGTAGCTTATACTAGTATATAACGAATTTTATCTTATTCCTAGTAGGTATATAGATTTATCCTTAGAATAAGAGAGTTTCTTCTAAGGAGAAAGAGAACTTTTTACTTAGTTAGTATTACTATTTAATTATAACTAGGTTATTAGTATAGCTTTTCTAGATTTTCTCTATAACTAACTATCTTATTATAGCTAGCTATTAGCTATTAATAACTAATAAATCGCTATCCTTCTATAGTATAGTATAGGATTTATAAGTTTTATTTATAAGGTACTCTAGTTTCCGGCTTAGAGCGTTAGCTCAAGTATTTTCTATTCTCTTAATATAAGAAATTTAAAGCTTAATAGTAAAGAGTATTTCGTACTAACGAACTTACTATTAGTTTAGTTCCTTAGTAGTTATAAAGTAAATAAGATTCTTATAGTCTATTAGGATCTGTATCTTATAAGCAGCGCCTTTAAGGTAGACCTTTTATTTATATACTATATCTATAATTACTAGTAACTCTTTATTATATATATTATAGTTAAGTTCTATTAGTAATAGTTTCCGTGAATAGTAAGCGATTAGTTATTATCTTCTATCTTCGCCTAGCTAGCTAAGTATAGCTCTAATAGCGTAGTCTAAAGAATCTATCTCTATATATATTTCTTTATTAAGGGTAAAGGAAATAAGTACTAGTTCCGTGATAAAAGCTACTTTAAGTACCTTAAACGCCTTTTATATGCTATTAGACTAGTAGAATTCCTTATTCTTATAAGTTAACTCTGTAAGTAGCCTAGTAATCTTTAAGTAGTCTTTAATAAATCGCTTATAGAAGTTAGTAAACCCGAGGAATAATTATACTTTTTTAATATTTATAAGCCTTATTTACTTAATAATTACTTTAATCTTTTTAGGATCTATAGCTAATCCTATAGTAATAATTATATAGCTTAGAAAAATAACTTTATCTATATGAAAGTTACACTTCTTTAGTTTAAGTAATAAGTAGGCGTCCTCTAGTCTCTAGAGAATAGCTATAATATCCTTTATATATTACTCCTCTGATTTAGAGTAGACTAGTATATTATCTAAATAGCATATATATATTATATCTAAGTAAGGCTATAAAATATTATTAATTAGATACTGAAATATAGCTAGTATATTAGTTAAGCTAAAGGGTATAACTATATACTCGTAATAACTAAAATAAGTATGAAATACTATCTTTTCTTCTTCTCCCTTAGCTATCCTAATAAGGTTATATACTTCTTATAAGTTAAGCTAAGTGAAAATCTTAGCTCTAATGAGTCTATCTTATAGCTCCTTAGCTAATAGTAATATATAATAATCCTTCTTTATAGTATTATTTAATTAATAGTAGTTGATATATATTTGTTATCCTTTATTTTTCTTCTTTATAAATAAGATATTACTCCCTTATAGAGATTTAGACTCTTAGATAAATCCCTTTACTAAGTTTTCATTAATATATTACTTAATTATTATTAAGTCTATTACGGAATATTCCCTAAGTAGTTAGAATATTAGTTTAGTACCTAGTTCTAACTTAATCTAATAATTATAGTCCTAGTGTTTTAGTAAGGCTTTAATACCTTATTCCTCCTTAAATAGTACTATAAACTTCTTATATACTAATAGTATATCCTTTATTAGTAGACCCTTATCTTAGTATCCGAGCTTTTCCTTAGAAGTAGTGCTAACCTCTTAAATACTTACTACTTCTATTCCCGGTAAATAATAGTAGTCTTAGTAATAACTAAACTTAAGTTTTTTTATCTACTAATTAATAATAGAATTATACTTTTCTATCTATAGTAACCCTAGGATAATATTATACTTTCTAATCCTAATAATATCGAATTAGATTATTTCAGAGTATCCGGCGATACTTATATAGACTAGAGTAATCTAGACCTCGATTAGTTTATTAGAAGCGACTTTACTATTCGCTAGTACTAGATAATATCCCTTATCCTTTACTTTAGTTAATAAGTAGTACTTAAGTATAATAGTAAGAGATATAAAGTTCCCTTATACCTTAGAGTCTACTATTACCTAAAGCTTAATCCCTTTAATTTTTACTTCTAATATAAGATACTTATCTCTAATAGCGGCAAGTTACTATATATAGAAATATTTCTAATATATACTATAGTCAAGGATATTCTCCTATACCCTTCGATTACTATAGCTTAAGCTAACTTTATATATAAATCCTATTCCGAGTTTAGTATAAGTTACTAAGTTATATATCTTATAATAATACCGGCTATTATTATTAATATGAACCTATATCCTATTATATTAATTCTTAGCTATAATTTCCTATTCCTCGCTTACCTCTAGTAGCGCGCTAGTGTTAAGAATAATAGTATTCTAGAGTAGTAAGTGCTATATAAAAGTCGTTAATCTTTCTTAGCTACTAACTATTCTCTATCTGATATATTTATAGTCCCGGTAGACTACTTCATACCTTACCTCTTACGGTAGACCCCTTAAGCTAATAAGGCCTAGTTCTTAATAAGTAACCCTAGTAGCTATATTAGTTTAGTAGTGAATATTATAGCTAACCTGATATAAGCTCTCTTCTCTTTAAGTAACTTCTTAAGTTTTACTTACTCTTAGTCCTAAGAGTTCAGGTTAAGGTAGCTCTAGTTCTAAAGTCTAATCAGGTTCCTAAGCTTCCTTCTTACTATTACTTAGTATTAGCTCTATATTATTATCTAGCCTAGAGTTATTATTATCTTAATATATATAATCCTTAGGGGGCGTGCTAATAATAGTTTACTTAAGCTAATTTATAACACTCACGGAATCTTACTTACTATTATTAGAATCGCCTAACTAAGTATAAATATAATTCTCCTTAAGCTTATCTATAGTTATATATCGATATATCGCAGCGAGTTATTATATTAGTTTATTATAAGAGCTATATCTTATTATATTAGTATATTTCTTATCTATTTATAACTTCTTTTATTAATAAGAGCTAGCTATATAACTAGGGAGGCTATACTTAAAGTATAGCTTCTTTTCTTATTACTCGCTTATAACTTTCTTAGATAGCTCGCTATTACGCGGCTTTCCTTAATAACTTAGCTTCCGGAATATTATATTAAGTTCTATTTCCCGAGGGTAGAATAATTTCTTATTATTACCTCTTTTTCCTTAGTATATATATATTCCGGAGTAGTATTAGCTTTTTTTCTTAAGTGCTCTCTTATAATTTCAGTTGTTAATCTTAATAGCTATCTTAATAAGTTCTTATAAATTAGTAGGCGCGTCTAATCTTACTATCTTATCTTTCACTTTATCCTTTAACCTCTTATAGTACTATACCCGAAGGGCGTTATTATTCTAGCTAGTCTAATTTATAAATTACTAGAAAGTAGTAGTATATATAGTTGCTAACTTAACCTACTTTAGGTTCTAGATATTCTGTTTAGTAATATAGTTCTAATTAATATTACTAAAGATATAGTTAATCTTATACTTAAAACCTTTGAAGATTATAAAGATCTTCTAAGATTCCTTAGTTATTACTATAGAGACTCTCCTATCCTTAGTTTAGTTCTAAATATAATCTAAGAGAAAAGTCTTAATCTAGTTAAAAGTAGATCCTTAGAGAAAGGATAAAGCCTAAAGGACTTTATTAGTCTTTATAGTAAACTAGTAACTGTTAAAGCCTGTATAAAGCTTAACTTACGTGAGATATACTCTAAGCTTAGATCAGTCTCTATTATAAAGATCCGAGGTAGTGATCTTAAGTATATTCTTTAAGTCGAAGACCTTAGTAAGAGCTAAGTAGTTATTCGATGATCCTTTAATAAAGGATATATTATCTTTATAAGTTAGTACCTCTAATAAGAAGGTACTTAAAGTATAATAGTCCGGTATTTACTCGCTATAAATATAGAAAGCTATAGTTAATCTCTAATAATCGAGAGGTAAGTATATTATATAGATAGGAAGATAGTTACTAAGTATTAGAATACTATTTAAAGTTAAGTATAAAGCTCTTATCTAATAGTAGATATACTAGTCTTATATAGAACTTTTATTCGCCTTAAATCCCTTAAGATACTAGATCCTTAGATCCTTAGATCTATTTTCTTATAAGAGGATCTAAGGATCTAAGGATCTATTATATAACCTATTATTTACTATAATCTAAGTAACTATTACTACTAAAGCATAAGTATATAGTAGTACTACTCGATTGCTTTATATT
The DNA here is from genome assembly GCF_030347475.1 of Cadophora gregata. Lineage (NCBI taxonomy): Eukaryota > Fungi > Ascomycota > Leotiomycetes > Helotiales > Ploettnerulaceae > Cadophora > Cadophora gregata. The sequence goes on along the minus strand of NW_026695936.1, from coordinate 762,761 downwards.
ATTCCCTAGCTAGTACTACCCTATCGATAGTACTACTCTCTCGTTAGTACTAATACCCCTATAGTACTACTAATAGTTTTATTATTATATAGGTGCTAACTAAACCGTAGCGCTAAGGGGTTCATAACAATTAAACCTTATGTAAAGTAGCTCTAGCTAGTTAGGGTTAATACTCTATCTATTTGTAGTCCCTATATTCCTCCGCTTAAATTAAAGCTCCTCCCCTATTTCTAGCTATTATTTAAAGCTAGAGCTAAGAGGTATTTAACGTGTAGAGTCACTGAAAGTAATAGCTATGCCTCGGGGATCACTTTTCTTTAAGCTATAAGTAATTAAATAGAGCTCCGCAGACCTAGTTCCACTGCTTATTAGGTAAGATTAACTACAGTAGGCACAGCGCTATTACTCTTTACCTATAATCTCCGAGTCTTTATAATACTTCTCCTCAATATCTTTACTTAGTATATACTGAAATATCCACGCTTATCGTTTCCTAAGCTTTAAAGGTGGTTCTAGAGCTGTAGGAGCCTCTGATATAGTACGACGTGTTATAGGGTCTAAATTAATAGGAACTAAAGGTATAGTATCGTTTTCAGCTAGCAGACAGCTGAATAGTAGCTAAACTTAATAGCCACGTTATCTTTGTGGTATTAAAGTGTTATTTAACGTGTTAGAGGTATTAGAGGTGTTATTTACATAACAACGAGCTATTAAGGGAGCCATTTTTAATAAGGTAAAATTAAGATATTATTATAAAACACTAGTAAGAATTAAGACAACTTCAAGTAGGAATTACAATATAACTACGCAGCTAAAAATTATAAATAAGACAGTAAATAAAAGCTTTCTATTATAGCTTTTAATTAAACTTAATTTAATATAATTATAATAAGAATTACTTAAGCTATATACTCTAGAGTCTCTACTTGAACTTGATTTCTTTTAGGTTTTAAGTACTTACGCTAGCTGCGGCCTATAGTAGGGGACCTAGCTAAAACAGGTAAAACGTACCCGTTTAGCAAGAAATCTGACTAACTAACGGCTGTTCTTAGTCGCTAGAACGAACGCTAGTCCGTTTGAGGTAGGCGGCAACGAACAGCAGTTAATTCCCGTTTTGCCAAGAACAGCAAAACTATTGACTACATTGTAAATCCAACGAGACACCTCAGCAAGAATAAGAGTTAGTATACGTTCAATTTGCCACTCTTCCGCTGACCAGCTATCCGATATTATGTTAATTGCATACCGCTTGGAACTTAACCTCATGATCAGAGCTTTGGGAGCTTTGTTCTTTCATTTTGGTTCTGTTCATGTAGCCTCCACAATACCCTTGTCAAGATGTGGGATCCAGCTCAAAATCACTGTAACGACTTGTGAAATTAGATCATGACTTTGCATTCTGCCCAGTATTCAATCTCATTCTTGAGACTTTGAGCGACGTCCGCAGGCGGGAGATGTACTCCGCTTGCTTGATCCAGTTGGCTATCTTCAAGAGCAGTACATCGTCCCTTTGATCTGACTGTCGGTCAGTGGAGGAGGTTTGCACTGGCACTTCAGTATATGCATACCTTCCGAGCTATAGATAAGATCAAAGTCAACTGTTGTTCGCTGTTCATGCTGTCAGCATTTGAGCAGTACGTATAATTTTTCACATACGAATACTAGGATTGCATGTTTGTCGATTTTGTCTCGATTTCATGGCACAAATAGCCTTGACACAGCGTCAATGGTTGTTTGCTAATACAGCTTGCAAATGCCCTCAAATATACGAACATTACAAAGCCTTTCCAGCGAAATACACATCAGCAAACAACAAAGATTGTCTCCCTGCCTTCAAAGCCCAAGCGATCAACCTCACATTCAGCAGCTTCTAGAATCAATGCCAATATTCTCGGTCGAGAAACAAGGATCTATCTACAATAGATTATTGTGGCTTATCATCCGACATTCAACTCTTATTGCCTTCAACACCAGCCTTCACTCACTTCCCAGTTGCAGAATATTTCTCCTGCTCAGCTAATCTCATTCTCTGATGTTCTCTCTCTTCCAAACCGGTGTTGATATTGAAGTGAGCCGAATGGATTTCATCAAAGAATTCTTGAGCTGTGACACCCTTTAGAGGCTTCAAAAACGGTCCAGTGATCTCAGTCGTCAGGTCGTCAGTATTTATTGGTACCGGTAGATGAGCTCGCATAACAAAGACGATCGAATGCCTCCAATTGTTGCCGGGGTCCGAAGACGCTTTGGAGTTTGGGATAGAATTCGGGTATGACTTTACTCGATGACCACCAGCACAGTATCGAGCATTCGACAACCGCTCGAGCTGACGACCAACAAGAAGGCTTCCTTTTGGCGACTCATAACTCTGCTCAATTGGAAACCAGAAATTTACTCGCTTGTCCATGACTTCTAGGCCAGGTTTATCACCGATGACAAAGCTCAAAAGACCAAGATCCGCGTGAGCTGTAATTCCAGGTCAGCCACGGGTAATGATGGGAATTGACTCGGTGTTCTTACGTTCTGCCACGACCTTACTCTGCATTCCTTCGAATCCTTCGTACCTGAAAAGACGCAGCATTGTTGCCGTTTCTTGTTCTCCAAGCTTCGCGCAGGGCTCAGAGTAAACTGTCAAAGCCTCAGCCGGTAAATCCAAACTCTCCGCTACCCTTCCCAGAGTCTCATTCAGAAGGGCACCAGCCTCTTCCCAGTATTTTGAAACGGCTTCTTTCAGCACATCAGGGGTATTTTGGATTGTCCGAAGCGTAATGAATTCTTTCTCTCCTTCCACACGACTCCAACCTTCTTCACTTCCATGCTGAGTTTTAAAAGTCTGTTTGTACTCATCTGGCAGATCGAAGAAATCCTGGCTTGCTCGGAAAAGTTCTTGATAGCTGCTATGTAGAGCATCTGTTGGTTTTTTATCTAGCCCAACTGCTGTCCATCCTTGCTCTGAGAGAGCGGCTTGATGATCGGGATTCACTCTAGGTAACACTACAGGCTTGAGCGGTGATAAGCCGTTGGTTGGATCCTGTCTAGTTGAATTCCTAGGTCTCCGACTGAGCTTTAAAGAGAAGGATTTTACAGAAGATATGATGGCCATCATGAGCACTGACTGATGTAAGTATTCTGGAAAATGCTGGGATCGAAGGTGGCTGAACGTTGACTTATGGTGATAGCGGGCTCGCTTAAGTTGACGTAAAGTGACGGTTGAAATACTCGCTAAAAGGGGGCTTAGAGACAAAGCCTCAACTACGGACTGTGAGGCTGACACTTCAGTGACTGTGGCTGAAGAGAATGTCGTAGGCAGATATTCAGGTCAAATATCTACCCAGATTACATGCTCGATTATAGCCGCGAATTACAAGGGCTTCAACTATTGTCAGTCGATGAATCAAACTTTGGGATCGAAGCTGGTCACTTGATCAAAGCCATGCATTCTATCTATGTCTACTCTCTATCAGAATTGAGGTACCTTTATGCTCACAAAAGGGCAATTGGATCTAGTCATTCCAACAAACTAGACCCGAATTCCGTAGTTCTCGTACGGAAACTTCTCCAAGCTCGCCAGTCGAACGCCCCATCCATCCCCAATCTCACCCAACTGCCACTCATCGCCAATTGGAACCAGTCCAATCCTGCCAGCAAGAACATGATCTTCTCTCCCCTTAAACTCAGACGCGAGCTCAGGATGCGGAACCCACACAACCCTCATCTTCGCTCTCCGTCCAGCTTCAACTCCAGGCACTGCATCCTCAAACACTAGGCACTCGTCCGGTGTGATGGGATTTTCACCTTCTGGAAGACTCTCATTGATAGTCTGCAGCGCCATCAGGAAGATATCCGGTGCCGGCTTTCCTCTCCCTTCTTTCACCCGTGGATCACCTGCTAGGACTCGTCGATTGTCGGGAAAGAGTTTATAAATTTCACTAGTTTCGGTGCTCTGGGCTTTCAGGTCGAAGTTCTCCTTAGTTGTACTTGATGCCATAGCAAAGTGAACCTTCTGGCCATTCGTGTTGTACGCTTTCTCCAGGTGCGACAGGAGATCTTTGACGCCAGGTAGCGGCTTGCATTGGGGGAATCGTGTGCGCTGAATCTCTTTTTGCTCCTTGGTGAATTGCTCTCGAGATATAGGAAGCTGGGCCCATTCGAAAAATGGACCACCCGTAGATGAGCCTGGAACGCCCATGAATTGTGCCTTTACACTCCAGGGCAAGTTTGGACGGCCATATCTCGCCAAGAGCTCATTTGAACAAGCCAAGTATATGTCTTCCTGTTCACAATAAGCAATTTTTCTGTGCGACCATGAAAAGGACCATACCGTATTTATTAGCAATCCATCCATGTCAAAGATGCAAGCCCTGACAGGAGGGAAACTATGGAATGCGGTCAGAATGGTAATTGAGCGGTGTGCGGAGAGTTACACTGGTGGTTCTGTAGAACCCATATTCAAGGTATGCTATGATGTGTGGTGATACTGCTGTGTGGTGTTGTGCTGTGAATTATAATTTAAACAATGTCTAGTGCCAAATCTAAGGCGTTAGGTCTTCGAAATTATGTCAAAAGAGTTGGAGGTTGTTGTGGATAAAATCGATCGCCAAGACCGTTCAATTCGAGTCGGGAAATCCACTAACAATCACACGTGCAACAGGACACAGATCCGATGGATCTTCGTGAATCAAAGTTTATTTTTCCAAAGATCCGAGGATCGGACTCAGAAAGCTGTTGAACGGAATATTTTAGTAATACACACGTGATATACGCCTCCACTTCATCATTGGCAGACTTCGCATGTTTTACTGTCGCAGAAGAAGTAAAAAGCGCTCGTCTTCCACGTAGCTTAAATCACAATGACAGCAAAGTGCCAAGAACCTTTTTTGAGACTTGTAATGGGAAGAGGAATAGTCATGCATTTGCCTAGGGAATTCTAGTCCGCAAAATGTCGCACCAGTAAATAACCAAGAGAAGAACGTTCCAATGGGCAGACAAAGATCATTAACTTGGATTCGACTCCAAGGCTAAATAGGAAGCATTCAGGGTCTGGAACCCGTTTGATATTAGAAGACACAGAGGGTTTTTCTAGCACGCTTCTCGTCGCACAGAGGCGATGATTACCCCTGAATATGTCACCTTATCCTCGAAAGGAGGTGTTGCTTTCAGCTTGTTAGTAGTATTTCCGTCTGGCAAGCATTAAGCTACAACAGGGCGTGATTATTGGGGACGTTGTTGATGTTTGCGGAAAAAGAGTCGCAAGCGAACTGAGAAGCCACCTTCCACTCCAAAAAAGCGGGACATCAAACACCTTCAGGCGACCCCAATCAGGATTTCCTTCACTGCCAACCATCAACCGCCACAGATGTCTTCCAAATCTGTAAATCCTACAGCCAGGACCCAAGAGAAACCAAAAGCTCAAGCTTCACCTTCATCGGCCGTCGGCGCCGTTCTTCTCATTGGACAGCAATTCGGCTCTCGTGGCCTCACTTTCATCGTCAACCAAGTTCTCCTCCGCTACCTTTCTCCCGAACTCCTCGGCGTCTCCACACAACTCGAAGTCTACTCAATTACCGTCCTCTTCTTCGCACGCGAAAGTCTCCGTGTAGCTATCCAGCGGCAACCAGATACCGCAGACGAACCTTCAGAGAAGAAGGATGAAAAGGAAATACCTAGAGGTCACGTGGATGCAAGGACGGCTGCTGGGAGGACGCAGGCTATCGTGAACTTGTCTTATGTTTCTGTTTTACTTGGTGTCGCATTTGCATTTGGGGTTGGATGGCTTTATATCTCTACGCTGTCTGCTGGTGATCCTATTGTTCTGCAAACACCATACTTCAGAGATGCGTTGAAGATATATGGCTTGGCAGCCATTTTAGAGCTGCTGGCTGAGCCTTGCTATGTTGTCGTCCAGCAAAAGTCAAGGTTCGGCATTCGTGCTTCAGCGGAACTAGCAGCTACCTTTTTAAGGTGTCTAGTCACCTGTGGCTCCGCGATATGGGCTTCTTGGAGTGGACGAGATATCGGAGTACTACCTTTCGCATTGGGGCAGGGCATGTACGCTGTCTCCTTGTCACTCGTGTATTACTTGAACGTCTGGAACATCGCTTCAAGTGGAGGGTTCTCTCTTTCTGCGAAGAGGATATATTCAAGGTAGGTTCTACCCCATTTTCTCCACTCGGTTACTGACATTTACCAAGCGATACCACAGCTTTCGTCCTCTCCTACCTCTCCTGGCCCCTCCTGAAACTCGGCGGCAGTTTCTTCACCCAATCCATCCTCAAGCACATACTAACCCAAGGTGACACGTTCCTAATCGCCTCGCTCGCGTCCCCACGCACTCAAGGAATCTATGCCCTAGCAAATAACTATGGTGGTCTCATCGCCCGACTTATCCTCCAACCCATCGAGGAAATCAGCCGCAACACGTTCGGCAAACTACTCTCCTCAGTCGACGGGAAGCCTGCTAAAGAACGTGTTATGGAAGTACGAAAAACGCTGCTCATGCTCCTGCGTGCATACCTCATGTTCTCAGTATGTGTGGTGGCTATTGGACCAACCGTCGCTCCACTACTCCTGAAGATCGTTGCTGGATCGCAATGGACTTCTTCTGGTGCTGGGAATGTATTGGCGACATATTGCTATTACATCCCACTTCTCGCCATCAACGGTCTGACGGAAGCTTTCGTATCATCCGTAGCCACTAAATCCGAAATCCATAAACAGACTGTATGGATGTTAGCATTCTCTGCTGGGTTTGCAGGCGCTACATTTGTATTCTTGCGAGTTTTGCAGATGGGAGCTGAAGGGTTGGTGTGGGCAAATGCGCTGAATATGCTCTTCCGTATTGTCTGGAGTACAGCTTTCATACAAGCTTACCTCAAGCGTTACAACACCAGTCTTGAGCCCGGCCAAGTCCTTCCAAAACCACTCACGATCGCTGCAGGTGCTGGGACGTTTGCCGTCCTCGCACAACTAGAATCCAAGTTCACCGGCGGTCTGATAGACATTATAAAAAGTGGAGCAGTCGCTGCACCATTCGTCATTATACTGTAAGTAGTCTTTCATTACGCATCTCTACATGTATAGCATAGCGTAAAAATTTCTTTTGCCTTGAAAATGACTTTTGCTAACCCACACTAAACCAAACAGCGCCATTTCCGAACGAGAATATCTTCAAGAATACTACCGAGTATTTCGCGGCCAGGGAAAAATGAGATGAAAATATTGAAATTCCGATCTAGATTTAGAGCACAATTTAGTCTAGTCGAATGTAATCTTCTTGGCCTTCTTGGTCATGTCTACATCTTTTGCGAATGCGCCGTATGCTTCGTGCTCCTTTCGCTTAACTGTTGTGCCGAACTTGAGGAGGTCGTCTGGCACCTCTTGGTTGGCTGCTTTCAGAACATTAATTAATCTAAAAAATGGTAAGTGTTGATTCATTGTAAGGTCATTTGTAGTCTTACGATCCAGAAAGAGCTTTGTCGTGCTCAGTGAAGAGGGTGATGGCGAGACCGTCCATGCCAGCACGGCCAGTTCGACCAATGCGATGAACATAATCCTAGACACTCAGTCAGCCCTATGAACGTAAAATTCTCTCAGAAAAAGATAACGTGCCTCTACGGTCAATGGGAATGTTACGTTGATGACAAGCTGTACAGCTGGAATATCCAATCCTCGTGCAGCTACATCGGTGGCGACTAAGATGGGTGTGGTGCCTTTCTTGAAAGCATCCAGACTCCTCGTGCGCTGCTCCTGGCTGAGATCACCATGAATACCAGCAACTCTGAAACCCTTCCCTTTGATAAACATCTCAAGTCTCGTCGCCTCCTTCTTGTAAAGCGCAAAGACAAGAATGCGATCATCTTTTTGCGAACCGCTTTGATATTGCTTGAGAAGTTGCAGTAAGCGATATTCCTTCTGTCTTCCATCCACCACCTCAACTTTCTGCACAATACGAGTATTTGCGCGGAGATCTCCAGTTGGGCTGTCTCCAATAGCGATCTTGACTGGACTGGTCATGAACGTGGCTGCGAGCGTGCGGACAGATTCGGGCCATGTAGCTGTGAACATGAGAGTTTGGCGCTTGCCGAGAGCTGGTGTGGTATTGATGATCTTGCGGATCTCCTCTTCAAATCCCTTGTCTAGCATACGGTCTGCTTCATCAAGCACAACGTATTTCGCCTTGCTAAGATCCGCACATCCTTCGTTAATGAGATCGTTCAGGCGACCTGGTGTAGCGACGACGATATCGGCAGTCTTCAATGCTTGACGCTGTTGATCCTTGGGAACACCACCATACACACAAACTGCTTTCAGGCCTGAGACCTTAGTAAGCTCCATGATCTGATCATAGCTCTGCATTGCCAATTCTCGGGTAGGAGAAACAATGACTGCTCTGGGCCCTTTATTTCTCTGGCTTGCAGGAAGAGACAGTATTCCGCGTACGCAGGGAACTGCGAACGCCATTGTCTTTCCTGAACCTGTCTCTGCCACTCCAATGACATCCCGGCCAGAAAGTAAGAATGGCCATGCTGCGGCTTGTATGGGTGTTGGCGCCTTGAAGTTCTTGAAGGGGGCTCTTTGCGCGGGGTCGGTGATAGGGAGGAAATCGAAGTTGGTCAATGGTCTGAGTTTTGCGAAGGATGGTAGAGGATCAGTGATTGCGATGAAGTTATCGGTGAGGAATTTGTCGACTTCGGATTGGGGTAGGGCTGATAGGCCTGGAGCCTCTGTATATCCATTGTCTGAGGTGATGTTGGTACTTGAGGGTGTCGAGGTTTTGGTCTTTATTTCGGGTTCTGAGACTGGCGTCATGATCTCTGGGGTATCTTCTGTTGAAGACTTTTTCGCCTTCTTCAGCGCCTTTAACCTGGCTTTCTCTGCCTTCTTCGCGGCCTTCTCATCGACGACTTCCTCCTCGACTACCGCTTCCTCGACCGCCTCTTCCTCCTTAGTATCCTCAGAATCCGCAGGTGTCTCCAATTTTGCAGCCTTTGCCAGCTTCTTGAGTTTCTTTAAGCGCTTCTTCTCTTTCTTAGCAGCTTTCTCTGCATCGATATCGACCTCTGCAGAGCTTGTGTCATTGGTGCTGGGCTCTTCTGTCGCAAGCTTTTTGCTTTCCTTCCGGCTTTTCTTGGATGCTGGTGCACTTTCTTGCACTGGTCCTCCATTTGGTAAACCCGCATCTTCCAAAGTTCGTTTTCCCATCTTTGCTGTGAAATTTTCGCGATTGTTCTGGTAAATGTTCATAGAAATCGAACAGATAGGCAATCGTACCACCAAAATTTCCGATAGAAAAAAAAGTCTCGATAAGACTGCCGAGGATTTGTTAGCGCCACCCCGCTAAATTTCAGTGACCAATTTCTTCATTATGGACTTAAACTTGTAGGCAAGGTATCAATACCAATCCGGGGATAATATTATCTTGAGATGTAATGCTTGTTTATTTGGTTCATTCTTCGCTGGGTATTACTTTCTCCCTATTCAGAAAGGAAGATTTTGTACAAGTTGTGAAGTCCAATTCCCCTAAGACATCGCTGAGCATTTGATCCAGCATATCCCAACCCCATTGTTTTTTAGAGAAAGCTTTGCTCATCCTCATCAAGTCCTTGTGTGCTTGAAATGTGGCAAGCACCTTGCATCCTCGCTGTGAAATTGCCACAGTCATTCTTGACACTGAATAACACTGCCCAAACCCCAACGCCTTTCAATTACAAAATCCCACAAGCTTACGCGGTAGCAGTCTGAGATGCTGCAGGCTCCATCACTGTCTCAACATCAATCTTGGGCATACTGGAGCCAGTGCCTCCCAAGTCTGTTGAGCGAGCATTCGGGTTCTTCGAGTAGTAGTTTGTAATGGCGGATTTGATGGCATCTTCAGCAAGCATGGAACAATGTACTGTTTTCAATTAGGTGACGCTCAGTACTGGCATGGATGGTTGTAAACTTACGTTTGACAGGGGGTAAGCAGAGCTCCTTTGCGATCTCCGTATTCCGTACCCGACCAGCTTCCTCCAGAGTCATCCCTCGTACCAGCTCAGTCAAGTATGATGAGGAGGCAATCGCCGAACCACAACCGAAAGTCTTGAACTTAACATCCGAGATGGTGTTGTTGGTTGGGTCGACTCTGATCTGAAGCTTCATCACATCTCCGCACGCCGGTGCGCCAACGAGACCAGTTCCCACATCGGTGTCCGCCTTGGGCATGCTTCCAACATTACGTGGGCGAGAATAGTGATCGAGAACCTTCTCGTGATACTGTCGTCGGCCTGCGACCGCGATGGGAGATGTGACTCGAGGAGCTGTGAGTCGGGTGGCGGGTCTGGCCGATAGCGCTCTGCCCGTCGACCGAGCAGATGTCGTCAAGACTCTTCGAAACATGTTTGCGATTAGAACTTTTCGTCTGGAGATGAAGTGACAGGTTTGATGGAATTGAAGTGTTGATCTGGGGTATCAAGGTGGCGGGTTTGCTGTAGGATAGGAGGGTGTCGTTGATGAGAAAAGTTGAGGATCTTCGGGAGGACGTCCCTGTGCACGAAGTGGAGAAGCTCTTTATTGTATGACGGTTGAGTTCGCTAGGTAATCAGATGGATCTCGGGCCCGTGGTTGGCGGAATCGGAGATAGTGCGGCGAATTCTTCGAAGCGTGTACACGTGAGACCGCGGATTCGAATTACTAGGTATAAGTAACCTGGGTACGGTACTGGTGCGTAATGAAAGACAATCTCCTCCTCGGTGCTTTCCAGAGCGTGAGGTTCTGAAGATGAATTGTGATGGATTTATCTACTTGATTGAATAGTCATATTCTCTCGCCAATCTTTGATGACGCATGGCCGTCTGTGACCTTTGAAGGGAACCTATTTTCCTTTGCCTCTGAAGATTGCTGCAAGGGCCCATCCCTGTCGCTTTGCCTTGCCTGCCCCGCCTTCGAGCTTCCCAGGTCCCTCTCCAGGGCTCTCTGCAAAACTCACTTTCGAGCTTGTCAACACCAAAGTTAAACTGTGAACAGCAAAACCAGAAATGTCCTGCACCCACGTCAGTGCAGCAGGTAAGCCTCCTTGTCATGTTACCTCTTCGCAGAGTCTCTTGCTCCGTTGAGCAGATCCAGATCTACCATTAAGCTTGCTGTGATTCTTTCCACGGCCACCCCGCCATAGTTCTTGGTCAAGCCATCTGTTTGCAGAATTACAAGCCTCCCTAAGAGATAAATACTGACATTCTCCTCAGAGCTGCGCCCACCTGGTGTGAGCCAGTCGGTATATCGGGAAGACTGTACACAGTGCTTTGACTCGATTGTAAGCATTCCGTTGCCACTGCCATATTCCCTTCTTAGGCTGCCTCCTACCAACGCTGCCCTGGTGACCACAAGTAACTATCTGTCTGACATCAAGATACAGGACGATACGACTGGCCTTGATGTGTGCCTGTACTGCTTTAACGGAGGCTGCACCGGAGACAGAAAGCATGCCGCCCTCCACCACGTCCTCAAGTCGCATCCCTTAGTCCTCAACATCAAGCGAACTCGAAAAGTGATAGTCCGAGATGAACCCCCACAGAAGATGTCCAAGCTGTCGATTGCTGCTGAGACTGAGGCGGATAAATACGACTTCGAAACCACAGTCAAGTGCTACGCTTGCAATATCGATAATGTAGACAAGTCGGAAGGGAAGCTTGCGGCAGTCATTGCGGGAATTCTCAAGGCAAATACATTCTCCCGACACGAGGAGGTTAAGGCTTGGGAGTTGGAGATGACTTCTTGCGAGCATATTCTTACGCTTCAGCAACATCCTTCAAAGAAGATCCAGTCACAAGATCTCGGTCACTGCTCCCTGTGCGATTTGAAGGAGAACCTTTGGCTTTGTCTAGAATGCGGAAATCTCGGTTGTGGCCGTGCTCAGTTCGGAGGAATGCAAGGACATTCTCATGGTTTAGAGCACAGCACCTCTTCTGGACATGGAGTGGCTGTCAAGCTGGGATCCATTACCCCCGAGGGAACTGCGGACGTCTACTGCTATACTTGTGATGAGGAACGAGTTGACAACGATCTTGGCTCTCATCTCGCTCACTGGGGAATCATTCTTGCTGAGCGTGAGAAGACCGAGAAAAGCTTGACGGAGATGCAAGTGGATGAGAATCTGCGGTATGAGTTCTCCATGACTGATGAGGCCGGCAATGAGCTTCAAAAGCTGTTCGGCGAGGACCTCACTGGCTTGAAGAATTTGGGTAACAGTTGTTATCTTGCTAGCAGTCTCCAATGCTTGTTCGCTCTGCCTCAGTTCCAGTCGAGATATTACCTCCCATCGGCAGACTTGCCCATCGTTGACGATCCTGCCCAGGATCTAGAGACTCAACTTAGAAAGATTGGCGACGGTTTACTTTCTGGTCGTTATTCTCACCCAGATCCAGATGTTCGCACTGAAGACGATAAACTGGCCTATCAGAAAGGATTGGCTCCTGCAATGCTCAAGGTCCTCATCGGAAAAGGTCATCCAGAATTCTCTACGATGAGACAGCAAGATGCTTTCGAGCTACTGCTTCATCTCTTTAAGTTTATCACACGCTCTCAACACAGGGCACCCCTTCAAGATCCAACTGAAGCATTCCGCTTTGTGATGGAACAACGCCTACAGTGCTTGGGTTGTAAGAAGGTTCGCTACCGAACTGACGAGCAAGACAACATTTCTGTCCCAGTACCCGTCAGAAAAATCGAGGCTGCGACTAGTGGAGATTCTACCGAGGAGAAGAACGATGAGTATGAACCGGTAACTCTCAAGGAGTGTCTGGACATCTTTACGTCCGAGGAGATGGTCGAGCTCACTTGCTCATCTTGCGGCAGCAAGGACGGATTCTCAAAGCGATCTCTCTTCAAGACATTCCCGGATGTCCTTGCCATCAATGCTCGAAGATTCGCTCTTGTCAACTGGGTTCCAACCAAGCTCAACCTACCAGTCATCGTTGGGGACGAACCATTCAGCTTGGACGACTACAAGTCCCTAGGCGTCCAGGATTCCGAAGAACTTCTACCAGAAGATGCTAGTGAAAGCAAACAGCCATCATTCGTACCAAACGAGGACGCCGTTCAAGCTCTCGAAGGCATGGGATTTCCTCGCAACCGGTGTGTCAAGGCTCTCCATGCGACAGGAAACACCGATGCAAATACTGCCATGGAATGGCTTTTCGGCCACATGGAAGACCCTGACATCGATGCTCCTTTAGTTCTTGCCGACAGTGGTAGCGCTCCAGCCGCTGCTGATCCAGAGAAGATTGAGATGCTCAGCGCAATGGGCTTCGGTCCACCACAGGCACGCAAGGCATTGAAGGAGACTGGAGGTGACATGGAGCGCGCCGTTGAATGGTTATTCAGTCACCCAGATGACCAAGGCGAATTTGAGGACGCTGCTCCTGCAGCTGAAGCCGCTCCTAAGAAAGAAGCCGGAAGCAGCCATTTGCCAGCTAGCTTCCAACTCCACTCTATCATCTGTCACAAGGGCTCTAGTGTTCATTCTGGGTAAGTTCAGCTCCTATTCTTTTTCATATCACCTTCAATATTCTCAAAGGCATACAAAATTAACAGACGGTATAGTCACTACGTAGCTTTCGTCCGCAAACTCCTTGCCGGAGAGAGCACTCCCCAATGGGTCCTCTTCAACGATGAGAAGGTTGTTAAGGCAACCGATGTGGAGGAGATGAAGAAATTCGCTTACGTGTACTTCTTCCAACGACAGTAAGGACTGTCGTATCTGATCCGGTATGGTCATGGTGGTAGATTTGCAGGCGTTGATGACGATCATGATGATGATAAACAAAAGTAGAGCGAGAGTAAGTGCGCAGTCTTCATGCACCTACTCAGTGTGTAACGCGTACCATAGATAGATGGCGGACATGGAACTATGTCGATGACTGGAAATGATAAATTATGACTGGATGCATGTCTTGATCGAATGTGACAATGAGAACATCAATGGTATAAAGCGAAATCCACCAGACAATGAGGTTCTTAAATTGACTATCTGCCCGCCGTATCATCAAGCAAGGTAGAAGCGGGTATTTTCATTCAATTATGGTGCGGCTACGTGCTAGCTAAGCAAACCATACAGCATGACCAACCACATTTGGAACGTCAACTTGATTTCCAATTCCTTAGTTGATCATTTCCTCCTCGGCAACATAGTGGAGATAGGCACCCAGAAGCTTGATACCTTCGATGTAGTTTCGCTTGTCAAGCTTCTCGTTGATGGAGTGAGCGGCGTCTGTTGAGCTACCCATTGGCAGCAGCAGGACGTTCTTGCCAGTGGCTTGCTCGAAAGTAAGTGTTACGGGGATACTAATCGAATGTCAGTATTACAGTTTCAGTCTACTCTAAACATAGGTGGGTTGGCTTACCTTCCACCCTCTCTGGTCAAATCGGGCTTGACACCCCAGACTCTCTCAACTGCCTTTCCGGCCGCACTGAAGTTCCAGTGCTTGGGGCTAGCCACCCACCATTTTCCTGCGTGTTGCAAGGTAGTGTTGATTGTGTTCTTGCTGCCCAACTTCTTAAATTGCTCATCGACGTACTTGAAGACCAGACGGTCGACATCCTCTGGCTCCATGTTTGGAACTGTTCGAATAGAGAATTTTCCAATAACCTTGGCTGGGATGACGGTCTTGGCACCTGGTTGTGAGAATGCTCCCTCAATGCCGTGAACGGAGAGAGATGGGTATCTCCAACGGGCCATGAGAGTCTTCTCCTTATCTGGGTGGATTGATGTTTGGCTACCAAGAGATTCGTACAGGTTATCCATGGTAAATGCAATGTTTCCATATAGTGACTGCTCTTCCTCGGTGAGAGGGGCAACGAGCTCAGCCAGACCCGGAATCTGGATCTTGCCGTTGGTATCAACAAGACTTCCAAGCACTCGTACCAAATCTGTCATTGGCTCTTGAGCAGTTCCACCAAATACACCACTGTGGAGATCTTGTCCTGGTCCCGAGATCTCAACCGAGTAGTAACTGCAGCCACGGAGACCGTATGTCAAACAAGGCTTCTCCGTTCCCAACCAGTAGTTATCTGATATGCAAACCGCATCAGCGTCAGCAAAGTACTTCTTTGCCTCTGCGTTGATGAAGTCGTCCAAGCCCTCGGAGCCGTATTCCTCCATACCCTCAAAGCACATCAACAGGTTGACTGGGAAGTCCACACCGGCCTTCTGATGAGCCTCAATAGCATTCAACCATCCCAAAACTGGTCCCTTATCATCTGTGCTACCTCTACCATACATGCGTCCCTTGTCATCCACGGTGAGCTCGAACGGCTCTGTCGCCCATCCGTCTTCCTTTCCAGCAGGCTGGACATCGTAGTGACCATATACCAAAATAGTTCTCTTCTTCTTGTCATTTCCATATCGGGCGATAACAACAGGTGGTAGCTCCAAATGTTCCTTTCCTGGCTGTGGGCCGAGTGGTCGTTGCTCTACCTCAGCACCAAGAGCTTTGAGCTCGTCTGCGAGGAATTGTCCCATTCGAACGACATCTGGACGGCGCTCTTCATCTGCGGAGACAGAAGGGATGGCGACGGCCTTTCGGAGACGCTCAATGAAGTGGTCGGAGAGGTCATCGACCTGCTTGAAGAAGCCGTCTAATTGAGGAGCCATTTTCTGGGCTTGATGTGATCTGATGGTGTCTGTAAGGTAGCTCCGAGCTTTTGCTTGGTTCTGTAAAGAACGGAAAGGCTTCGCGGATTTCGTATGTTGGAGGGGTATTTGGGACTGTGTCACACAGCTTCTGAATGCAAATTTGTTGGTGGAAACCTTCAAGGAAGATCTGAAGACAAACATGAGCTCGGAGTTGGCGGGGTAGTCAGGCTGTTTGACCAACGCCCTGCCCTCCTTCTCTTTTGGGCCCCGTTTCTAAGCGGAAGGAACGCCCGCACGGTCCACTGTTTCCCCTCCTATTGCAACATCTCAGTCTCACGAACGAATCAACATGAACATTTTACAATTTTTTTCAGGGTTCATTTATCAAACTCATGAGGCTACGCCAGTATTCCTGCGACACTATGGAATCAACGTCGCCTGCATCGCTGGATCTCTGCTGCTTCTTCAACTCCGAGCTCCGATGCTCTCTGATTTAAACGCCGGATATCTCTATTGGGAAGGTGGGGGAGTCCACTAACGAGAAAAGATATATCTAGTCGCTGTGCCTGGCGTGTCGAATGCTTGAAGTTGTGAGTAGCTACTGGTGAGCAGAAACGCTTGGTTGAAAACCATGCTTGCGCAGAGCTTGATGTCTTACCATAATGGACAAGGCCGACAAGCGTCCCTTGATTACCAAAACAAAGATAGATACCCTACAGTTAAAATCTTCTTCCGTTAAAGATTTCTGTCTTTTCCTAGTTCTGTTTATGCTTTCAAGTCCGTTCTTCTTAGCATGCTTACTGTATTACCAAAATCCGCCTCGACAATGCCGTCGCTAGGCTGCATAGTAGAAGTGCTAATTAGTCCTTGCGCGAATTCCGGTATAGGTTGGGATTCTCCGAAATAGTTCATAAATGGTATTTTGATGAGGCTGGGGAAACAGAGTATGTTGCTTGGAAGGTCTACCGCGTTTCATTCCAGCTGGAGCCAAGAAGCACGATCGAAGGTGGTGATTATATGGTTGTGACACTTGGGACTTGGAGTTGTCGATCGTCGCTTCATTCAAGTACGAAAACCACCGAGAAGCGCCGATAGGTGTGATGAATGTTGCTGCATTCCAGTTAATTTCCAGCCTTCCTCGCCTTCTTAGAACTCAAGACACCTCGCGTGTAGTTCAGGCTAACTTGACTCTATTCTATATTCTTTTGTTTACTTGCTGTCTTCTTATGCTCTACTTGGAAAGATCTGTATGTCCGGCCGAGTGTATGGAGTTCGGAACAAGACCGGCATCTAAGATAGAATTATTACTGCCCAAGGCTTGTTTCAAGTGCTGAGTAATTGTCTATTATATATGAGCAAGAAAAGCAGTTTGAGGGTGCATAATGTCGCACTCAGTTCAAGAACAAGCATGAGTTAGAGCAGAGTGTAGCTGTGAATAGAAAGGAGTTCAACGGAGTTATCCGTGACACTACCCCATGCAAGACCACTTTTAGTCGTCGGCTCTTCTACCGCAGGACTGCCGTGTAACTCTCACTCATGTTATGGCAGTTTGTGCCAGATCCTGTCTCATTTGTTGTCACTCGCTTATAGCTATTCTTCAGTTTAGCGTGATTCTTCGGTAAATAACGCCGACTCACTGACTTTTGCTATAGACCCCACTAAAAGATAATGACCTAGAATTGTAACCTTCATAACTCTATCAAATCTCTATCGATTTGCCTCTAAATTAGGTTATTTTGAAGCTCTTAAACTCCCCTCTCTGTTTCTACTTGATATTCTTGAATATGCCTCTAAAGAAAGCTCGAAATAGTTAAGGGAAACCTTCTAAAAAGAAGGCTCTATACACTCTACTTCCCCTACTACCGGTAGCACTTAAAATAACCTTTAAACTTAGTACGAGTTAAGCTAGTAGTTCTTCTGTCGGTTCTACTGTTAGTACTTCAGCTTTTATACCTAATTTAAGTATAGGAGTAGTTGTGCTAGCTGTAGGATTAGTAGAGCTTCTATCGCTACCCCCCCCTCTACTTTCTGAGCTTTTATCGATTCCGTAAGCTCTCCCCCTGCTAGAACCTCTTATTATACGGTCTCCTATACCTCTGTAGATTGAAATATAGGCTGTAAACTTTAAGATTCGGTGGTACCTTAATAGTAAGCGAATAGGTAGTGTGATAAAGAAGGTAACGAACGAGCTAGGCGTTAGAGTTACTTATAAATCTATTAAGGAAGCTGTAGAGACGTTAGCAGATACTATGATTAAGTTAAGAGGTATTATAATAGTCCGGTATTTACTCGCTGTAAATATAGAAGGCTACGGTTAATCTCTGATAATTAAGAGGTAGGTATATTATATAGATAGGAAGATAGTTACTAAGTATTAGAATACTATTTAAAGTTAAGTATAAAGCTCTTATCTAATAGTAGACGTGCTAGTCTTATATAGAACTTTTATTTACCTTAGATCCCTTAGGATACTAAATCCTTAGATCCTTAGATCTGTTTTCTTATAAGGGGATCCAGGGATCTAGGGATCTATCACGTGACTTATTATCTACTATAATCTAGGTAACTATTACTACTGAAGTGTAAGTATATAGTAGTACTACTTAATTGACTTGTATTATTCCCTAGCTAGTACTACCCTATCGATAGTACTACTCCCTTGTTAGTACTAATACCCTTATAGTACTACTAATAGTTTTATTATTATATAGGTACTAACTGAACTGTAGCGCTAAGGGGTTTATAATACTATCCCTCTCTTAGCTTAGCGTAGTCCTTACGCTTAAGTATAACCTTAAGAAATATTAATAGTTACTAACAACTATCTTCCTTATCTATTATATCTAGTATTATAAAGAAATCGAGTATTACTTAGATAAAGAAAAAACAGAGTATCTAGCTCGCGCTTTATATTAAGTATACTACGTAACTTATAAAGCCTTACTTCTTCTACTATAGCTTTTCCTATACTTACTTCTTAGATTTATCTATTTCGAAATAATACTCTAAGTGTATTCGCTTAAAGCGTTACGATTATAATACCTTAGGGTATATTAAGAGGTTTACTCTTAAATAACTTATATATTAGTTTAAGATAGGAAAAACCGTGACTCTTACTTACTCTCTAATACCTCCCTCTAAGCTTATTAAAGATAATCCTACTTCTTAGTTCCTTACTTTTAAACCTAATACTTACTTAGTATCCTTCTTTAAAGGCCTAGCCCTTAACCTTAGGTCCCCTTCTTTCTAAGTAAACCTAGATTTCTTTAATAGAATCCTTATAAAAGCTTAAGGTAGCGGAGGTTAAATTTAGGTTTCTAAGTGTTTTCTGATTATAAGTACCTTTTCTATTTAATTAAATATTTTAGTTTACTATAGAAATACTAATAGTCGAGAATAACCTTTATCTTATATTTAGCGTTCGGATTAATCAGTTATATTTTAGTAATAAGAGCTAGTAGTGCTCTTAGTAGTACTAATTCGAGGAGAGATATATAGAATACCGGGTAGATATTTATTATCTTTAGTAAAGCTAGTTAATAATTAACTAGTCCCTTGACTTTAGTAATCCTAAATAGTTCTAGCTTCTTATAATCTAATTTATAACTTAGTTATTTAGTTATAATATTCTTTCTAAGTAAGTAGACTTTATCTCCCTCCTTAAGCGTTAGTTCTATACTACGCTTTCTATTATAGTAAATTATAGATCTTTATATAATAAAGAGAATATTAGCTAATAATTCTTTATAAAACTACTTAAGCTTATCTGCTTATAGTATAGCTTCCTACGTAGTCCCCTAACCGGTTATTAGTAGATTATATACCATAGGATTATACTTATAATTTACATAGAATAGTAATACTCTAATAGTCTCTTAATCCGCGCTATTATATATAAACTAAGTAAGTAGGAATAACTGCACTTAGTTATTCTATTTATAGTTTATATAATACTAAAGATAAGTCTCTATTATCTAGTTAATTTATTCTATTTATATATTAGTCTATAAGTAGAATACAGTTAATATTTTCTGTTTTATCCTTAAGAGCGTAATAAGAGTTTTCTAGAACTTTAAAATAAAGAGCTTATCTTTATCTAAGATAATCTTATCTAGTATTCTATAGCTTATAAAGATTATCCTAAGAAATACCTGCGCTATTATAGGCGCGTCCTATATCTTAAGTATTAGTACTATATATATATACTTTATAAACCTATTTGTTATTATATAGATTGAATCGTATATGATTTCTATAATTAGATCTTTTAAGAGTAGTAGCTCGATTATAAAATCTAAAGCGATTAATTTTTATAGGTAAGGTAGTGTTATTAGTGACTTTATAAGTCTATATAGAGTATAGTATATAGCCTTATTCCGGATATATATATCGTATAATATTACTATATCTTTAACTACTTTCCTTATACCTAGGAAGTAGTATTCCTTAGATAGCTTAGATAGTATCTTAGCTACCCTCTAGTATCTATAAGCGGGTAACTTATATTAGTACGTAATAAATTTTATTCTATCTTTAGTAAGTATATAGATTCGTCCCTAGAATAAGAGAGTTCCTTCTAGAGAGAAGAAGAACTTTTCACTTAGTTAGTATTACTATTTAGCTATAACTAGGTTATTAATATAGCTTTTCTAGATTTTCTCTGCGACTAGCTATTCTATTATAGCTAGCTATCAGCTATTAATAACTAATAAATCGCTATCTTTCTATAGTATAGTATAAGATTTATAGGTTTTATTTATAAGGTACTTTAGTTTCTAGCTTAAAGCGTTAGCTTAAGTATTTTCTGTTCCCTTAATATAAGAAATTCGAAGCTTAATAGTAGAGAGTATTTTATACTAATAAACCTGCTATTAGTTTAGTTCCTTAGTAGTTATAAAGTAAATAAGATTCTTATAGTCTATTAGGATCTATACCTTATAAGTAGCGCTTTTAAAGTAGACCTTCTATTTATATACTATATCTATAATTACTAGTAACTTCTTATTATATATATTATAATTAAGTTCTACTAGTAATAGTTTCCGTGAATAGTAAGTAACTAGTTACTATCTTCTATCCTTGCCTAGCTAGCTAAGTATAACTTTAATAGCGTAGTCCGAAGAGTCTATCTCTATATATATTTCTTTATTAGGAGTAAAGGAAGTAAGTACTAGTTTCGCGATAAAAGCTACTTTAAGTACTTTAAACGCTTTTCGTATACTATCGGACTAGTAGAATTCCTTATCTTTATAAGTTAACTCTATAAGTAGCCCGGCGATTTTCAAGTAGTCTTTAATAAATCGCCTATAGAAGTTAGTAAACTTAAGGAATAATTATACTTCTTTAATATTCGTGGGCCCTATCTACTTAATAATTACTTTAATCTTTTTAGGATCTATAGCTAATCTTATAGTAGTAACTATATAGCTTAGAAAGATAACCTTATTTATATAGAAGTTATACTTTTCTAGTTTAAGTAATAGGTAAGTATCTTCTAGCCTCTAGAGGATAGCTATAATATCTTTTATATATTACTCTTCTAATTTAGAGTAGACTAGTATATTATCTAAATAGTATATATATATTATATCTAAGTAAAGCTGTAAAATATTATTAATTAGATACTAAAATATAGCTAGTACGTTAGTTAAGCTAAAGGGTATAACTATATACTTATAGTAACTAAAATAAGTATAAAATACTATTTTTTCTTCTTTACTCTTAACTATCCTAATAAGGTTATATACTCTTTATAAGTTAAGTTAAGTGAAAATCTTAGCTCTAATAAGTCTATCCTATAGCTCCTTAGCTAATAGTAGTATATAGTGATCCTTCTTTATAGTATCGTTTAATCGATAGTAGTTAATATATATTTATTATCTACTATCTTTCTTTTCTACGAATAAGATATTACTCCCCTATAGAGATTTAGACTCTCGGATAAATCCCTTCACTAGGTTTTTATTAATATATTACTTAATTATTATTAAGTTTATCACGGAATATTCCCTAAGTAGTTAGAATATTAGTTTAGTACCTAGTTCTAACTTAATCTAATAATCGTAGTCCTAGTGTTTTAGTAAGGCCTTAATACTTTATTCTTTTTTAAATAGTGCTATAAACTTCTTATATACTAATAGTATATCCTTTATTAGTAGACCCTTATCTTAGTATCTGAGCTCTTCCTTAGAAGTAGCGCTAACTTCTTAAATACTTACTACTTCTATTCCCGGTAGATAATAGTAGTCTTAGTAATAATTAAACTTAAGTTTTCCTATCTATTAATTAATAATAGGATTATACTTTTTTATCTATAGTAACCTTAAGATAATATTATACTTTCTAATCCTAATAATATCGAATTAGATTATTTTAGAGTATCCGGCGATACTTATATAGATTAAAGCGGTCTAGACCTTAATTAGTCTATTAGAGGCGACTTTACTATCCGCTAGTACTAGATAGTATCCCTTATTCTTTACTTCAGTTAATAGGTAGTACTTAAGTATAATAATAAGAGATATAAAGTTCCCTTATACCTTAAAGTCTACTATTACCTAAAGCTTAACCCTTTTAATTTTTACTTCTAATATAAGATACTTATCTCTAATAGTAGTAAGTTACTATATATAAAAATATTCCTAATATATATTATAGTTAAGGATATTCTCTTATACTCTTCGATTACTATAGCTTAGGCTAACTTTATATATAAATCCTATTCCGAGTTCAGTATAAGTTACTAGGTTATATATCTTGTAATAGTACTAGCTATTATTATTAATATAGACCTATATCCTATTATATTAGTTCTTAGCTATAATTTCCTATTCCTCGCCTACCTCTAGTAACGCGCTAGTATTAAGAATAATAGTATTCTAAAGTAATAAGTACTATATAAAGGTCGTCGGTCTTTCTTAGCTACCAGCTATTCTCTATCTGATACGCTTATAGTCCTAGTAGACTACTTCGTACCTTACCCCTTATAATAGACCCCCTAAGCTAATAAGGCCTAGTTCTTAATAAGTAACCCTAGTAGCTATATTAGTCTAGTAGTAAGTATTATAGCTAACCTAATATAAGCTCTCTTCTTTTTAAGTAACTTCCTAAGTTTCACTTACTCTTAGTCCTAAGAGTTTAAGTTAAAGTAGTCCTAGTTCTAGAGTTTAATTAGGTTCCTAAGCTTTCTTCTTACTATTACTTAGTATTAGCTTTATATTATCATCTAGCCTAGAGCTATTATTATTTTAATATATATAGTTCTTAGGGGGCGTGCTAATAATAGTTTACTCGAGCTAATTTATAATACTCGCGGAATCTTACTTACTATTATTAGAATCGCTTAACTAAGTATAGATATAATTCTTCTTAAGCTTATTTATAGTTATATATTAATATATCGCAGTAAGTTATCGTATTAGTTCGTTATAAGAGCCTTATCCTATTATATTAGTATACTTCTTACTTATCTAAGACTTCTTTTAATAATAAGAGCTAGCTATATAATTAAGGAGGCTATATTCGAAGTATAACTTCTTCTTATATTATTTATTTATAACTTTCTTAGATAGCCCGCTATTATATAGCTTTCCTTAATAACTTAGCTTCCGGAATATTATATTAAGTTCTATTTCCTAAGAGTAGAATAGTTTCTTATTATTACTCTTTCTTCTTTAGTATATATATATTCTGAAGCGGTATTAGCTTTTTTTCTTAAGTGCCCTCTTATAATTTTAGTTATTAATCTTAATAGCTATCTTAATAAGTTCTTATAGGTTAGTAAGCGTGTCTAATCTTACTATCTTATCTTTTACTTTATCTTTTAACTTTTTATAGTATTATACTTAAAGGGCGTTATTATTCTAGCTAGTCTAATTCGCGAATTACTAGAAAGTAGTAGTATACGTAATTACTAACTTAACTTACTTTAGGTTCTAGATATTCTATTTAGTAGTATAGTTCTAATTAATATTACTAAAGACGTAGTTAATCTTATATTTAAAACTTTTAAAGGTTATAAAGATCTTCTAGGATTCCTTAGTTATTACTATAAAGACTCTCCTATCCTTAGTTTAGTTCTAAATATAGTCTAAGAGAAAAGTCTTAATCTAGTTAAAAGTAGATCCCTAAAGAAAAGATAAAGCTTAAAGGACTTTATTAGTCTCTATAATGAACTAGTAACTATTAAAGCTTATATAGAGCTTAACTTATATAAAGTATACTCTAAGCTTAGATCGGTTTTTATTATAGAGATCTAAGGCAGCGATCTTAAGTATATTCTTTAGGTTAAAGACCTTAGTAGAAGCTAAGTAGTCGTTCGATGATCCTTTAATAGAGGATATATTATTTTCATGAGTTAATACCTCTAATAAGAAGGTACTTAAAGTATAATAGTCCGGTATTTACTTACTATAAATATAGAAAGCTATAGTTAATTTCTAATAATTAAGAGGTAGGTATATTATATAAATAGGAAGATAGTTACTAAGTATTAGAATACTATTTAAAGTTAAGTATAAAGCTCTTATCTAATAATAGATATACTAATTTTATATAGAACCTTTATTCGCCTTAGATCTCTTAGGATACTAGATCCTTAGATCCTTAGATCTATTTTCCTATAAGGGGATCTAGGGATCTAAGGATCTATCACGTGACCTATTATTTACTATAATCTAGGTAACTATTACTACTAAAGCGTGAGTATATAATAGTACTACTTAATTAACTTATATTATTCCTTAGCTAGTATTACCCTATTGATAGTACTGCTCCCTTATTAGTACTAATGCCCCTATAGTACTACTAATAGTTTTATTATTATATAGGTGCTAACTGAACTATAGCGCTAAGGGGTCCGTAATAATATAATACTAAGGTGTTCTTAATAGAGAAAGAGATAAGAGATTAAGAGCTTTCTATCTAGCTACGATTAGAGAGTAAGATTATAACCCCGGGACTACTATTCCAAAGATCTTATTAAGTAGAATATAAAGCCCTTATTAAAAGAGGTGTTTTTATTCCTATTTATAAAGATAACCCTAGAGTAAAAGGCTAATATATCTTTAAGTCTAGAATAGTAGATAAAATTAAGAGTAAAGAGATAGTAAGCTTATACGAGAAATCTAAGCTTATTATTTAATACTTTAATAATAAGAGTAAATAAGAGATTTTAACTTAATTACTAACGATCTAACAGATTAGTTAAAGACTTATTATATACTTAGCCGTAGTACTCAGCTATCCGGAATATATCTAGAATAACCCCGAATCGAAGCTAGTAATATAAGATATTACTTAAGCTTATACCTAAGCGGTAATAAAGCTTCTTCATAAGATATTTATATAACTACTAGAAGAGATTACTAATAAGTTTCCACTTAGAACGATATTTATAGTAGTACTTCTGTTATATAATATACCTAAGTCTAGAAACTACTAGTTTAATATATATTATAAGTATTATATAAGGAGCCTTTAAATAGAGATATTAACCTATAACCTATGCCTCTTAGTAAGTACTAAAGGAACTAATAAGTTTAGAATCGTAGGAATATAAACAGATAATACTCTTATTCTAGAAGATAAGATATTCCTAATAAGGGAATAAGAAGTAATTAATTAAGCTAGATTTATAACTAAGCTAATATAAGTCCTAAACTGATCTGAATCGCTAACGTTTAATAGGTGTACTATCTATATAGAAAAGAGTAGCTTCTATATATCTTAGAAGAGTTAAGGTATAAGGCTTAAGTAAGTTTATATTACTAAGGGAGATTATAAGAAAGCTTATATAGATATTAGTCCGCAGACCTTTACTATAGAGGTATAAGGGGAAATCAGGGGGTGCAGGTAATCCTAGTTAAGGGATAGACCTCTTTCGGATATAAACTAGGGGTTATTTAGAAAGTAGTATATATTCTAACTTATAGATACTCTTTATAATATATACTTTTAAATACCTTTAAACTAAACCTTAGATTTTTATATATATTAATATATACTTATTATTTATTTACTAGTATAATACTAATACTAATTAGTAGTTACCTTATACTATAGAACAGATAAGTTAAATATAATAGAGTTAACTCTTAGGATATAATACTAAATTAATATCAGTAGGCTCTTATTAAAACTAAGTAAAGTAAGCCTCGTAGAGCAACTAGAGAACTCTTATTAAAATTAAGTAGAGTAAGTTCTATATTACTAAAGAATAATAGCTACTCTCTAATAGTTATTAAGATATTTCCAGAGCTATTTAGTTAGATATTTCTAGGATATAAAAGACACTTCTGAAATACCTATAAATCGCCTCTAGTATAATAGCAACTCTAATAGACTAAGTTATAGAATAACCTAAAGTGGAAGTTAGAAGCAGTAGAACCTTAATAGAAAATAGAACACTAGCTCCTAGAGCACTTTTAGCTAGTCTTATAGAAGCTAATATTAATAATCTAGTTTAAGGATTCATGAACTATTCTATAAGGAAAAGTATTAGAAGAGAGATATTATTCTAGGACTTTTAGGAATACTTTCTAGATTAGATAGTAGATAATTTTAAGAAGATAATAAGTAAGTAATAATAAGAGCTCCGAGACTATCTCTTAAGGAATCAGGTTTACGTTTAATATTAAAAGGGATTATAGATTTCCTAGGCTTTTATAGTAGTAGTTTAAGCGTAAGAGAATACTTAGCTAGATAGATAAGAAACTAACCTATTACTAGACCTACTATTTAGCCCTTTTTTAAATAAGATTCAGACTTATAATTAAGAAGGGAACTAAGTGTAATAAATACTTTATTAGAACTCGCTTAATATATTATCTCTATCTATAAAGATTATAGCCCCTAAGAATATAGAGATAAGATATTAAGATAGCTAAGGGAGGATATAAATAAGTGATCCCTTAAAAGGACAGGTTTTAGTTTAGTATCCGGACTCCTAAGGACCTTTATATATTAAACTCTCTATAGAAAGTGAAGATCTCTATAGAGCCTCTCCCCTTATTAATATTAAGAGAGAGGAGTTATTTCTAACGAGACTAGAGAGATAGTATACTAATCGGCCTCTAGTATAAAGACTAAGGGATAATAGTTTACTAGATCTTACCCTAGCTCCTATGATATACTTAAGAGATAAAATATTACTCCTTTTTTAAGTACCTAGCTAAAACAAACTACGTTTAGAGCTTATTTATCTAAGTTAGTATATTATAGAACTAATCTCTTTGGAATAAGTAAAATCACTAGTAAGCCTTAGTAAGATATATACTAAAGAGCTCTAATATAATAGAGCTAGAGATTATCTTAATAAGAAGCTTTATATCTTTACTAACCTTTATTAATAAGTATTAATAAAGTTCACGCTATAGTATAAGGTATTTCTATCTATACTCCGGGATAGAGCCTTATTATACTACTACTAGTACCTCTAGAATAAGAGGTACTTATTTGATAAGCTAGTACAAGCTACTTATAATAATTATAAGATAAAAGAGAGAGCTAATTAGTACTTAAGTTAATAGTTTAATATAACCTTTTCCACGTTTTAGAATAAACTACTTTAGAAAAGTAAATCAGCTCTAATATAGTTAAAAAGCTTTATAAGAGAGCTATAAAGTATCTAATTAGGTCTTAAGGGTAATAGTATACGGAATAATAAAACGTTATATAATAAGCTAGTACAGGGAGTTTCAGAAAATCCCTTATTTAAAATAGCTTTATTTAAGCTACCTTTAATATTCCTTATATTAATAAATAGCTTTTACGCGGCTATAAGCGTAGAAATAATATAAGGTTCCGGATCTAGATCTAGGAGATACTCTAGGAATAATCCGAATTAGTCCTAAATATATATTATAGATAGTAACGCTTACTACTTAGACTAAAGGATAAAGTTCTCTCTAGGGAATAAACGTAAAGATAGATTTAAAGTATTCCTAAGCTACATGAGATATATTATCTGTAAGAAGATAAATTATTATAGCAGCTATTACTCTAACTAAGAGTAAGTAGCTTTAAAGGTAAGATATTTTACAGAATAGAAAGCTAAGAGTATTAAGCTTATAGAAAAATCTTATTAAGTATATATAATATACCTTGAAAAGGAAGAGTTAGATTTAGAGCCTAATTAGGACTAGTTTAAGGGACTTAGTAAAAACTATAAAAAGAATAATTCCGATACTTCTATAGAAGATAATAACAACTATTCTAATAATACTAAAGCAGATATAAAGGATAGAGATAAAATAGTATACTTTATTACTATATTCTATACGTTAGAAATAAAGTACAATAGAAAGTAAGTTCTCTAGTACCTTAAGGAGTGTAAGGTAATTTATATCCTCTAAAGTATAATTAAGTAACTTAAGCTTAAGATAATAATAGAAGCTTTTATTACTTAATAGTCTAAGACTGTTTTTCAAGGTCTTTTAATTAATACTAGAGCGTTAAAAAGAAATATAAGCGGTCTTAATTAGTTATAAGCTTTATAATAGACCCGGAAAGTTATATTTAATAAAAGAGAAGCAGGATATTATCAGATCTAATTTAGAGCTAGTACAAGGGTAGTATTAGGAACTATTATAATCGACACACTTATCAGATAGTTAGAATTTACAATTATAGATACTAATATACTATTCTTAATATACTTTCATATTACGGACCCTTGGCGCTATAGTTCAGTTAGCACCTATATACTAATAATACTATTAGTAGTACTATAGGAGTATTAGTACTAATAAGGGAGCAGTACTATCGATAGAGTAGTATTAACTAGGGAATAATATAAGATAATAAGTAGTACTACTATATACTTACGCTTTAGTAGTAATAGTTACTTAGATTATAGTAGATAATAGGTCACGTAATAGATCCCTAGATCTCTAGATCCCCTTATAAGAGAACAGATCTAAGGATCTAAGGATCTAGTATCTTAAAGGATCTAAGAAGAATAAAAGTCTTATATAAGACTAGTATATCTGCTATTAGATAAGAGCTTTATACTTAACTTTAAATAGTATTCTAATACTTAGTAACTATCTTCCTATCTATATAATACACTTACCTCTCGATTATCAGAGATTAACTGCAGCTTTCTATATTTATAGCGAGTAAATACCGGACTATTACACTTTAAGTACCTTCTTATTAGAGGTACTAACTTATGAAAATAATATATCCTCTATTAAAGGATTATTAAATAATAACCCGGCTCCTATTAAAGTCTTCGACCTAAAGAATATACCTAAGATTATTACCCCGGACTTTTATAACAGAGACTAATCTAAGCTTAGGGTATACCTTACGTAAGTTAAGCTTTATACGAGCTTTAATAGTTATTAGTTTACTACAGATACTAATAAAGTCCTTTAAGCTTTGTTCTTTCTCTGAGGATCTACTTTTAATTAGATTAAAACCTTTCTTTTAGATTATATATAAAACTGAACTAAAGATAGAAGAGTTTCTATAGTAATAACTAAGGAATCCTAGAGGATCTTGATAACCTTTAAGGGTTTCGAGTATAAGATTAACTATATTTTTAGCGATATTAATTAAAACTATATCGCTAAGTGAAATATTCAGAACTTAAAGTAGGTTAGGTTAATAACTATATATACTACTGCTTTCTAGTAGTTCATGAACTAGACTAACTAGAATAATAATACCCTTCGGGTATAGTACTATAAGGGGTTAAAAGACGAAGTAAAAGATAAGATAATAAGATCGGACGTGTCTATTAGTTTATAAGAACTTATTAAAATAGCTATTAAGATTAATAACTGAAATTATAAGAGGGCGCTTGAGAAGAAAAGCTAATACTACTCCGGAATATATATATACTAAGGAAGAGAGAGTAATAATAAGAAACTATTCTACTCTTATAAAATAGAACTTAATACGACGTTCCGGAAGCTAAGCTATTAAGGAAAGCCGCGTAATAGTAGGCTATCTAAGAAAGTTATAGATAAATAGCGTGAGAAGAAGCTATACTTTAAATATAGCTTCCCTAGTTATATAGCCGGCTCTTATTATTAAAAGAAGTTATAAATAAGTAAGAAGCACGCTAACGTAATAGAACGTGGCTCTTATAATAAACTAATATGATAACTTACTATAATATATTAATATATAACTACAGATAAGCTTAAAGAAAATCATATCTATACTTAGTTAAGTAACTCTAATAATAGTAAGCGGGATTCTGTGAGTATTATAGGACTACTTAAGGAGGACGTTATTAGTACACCTCCTAAGGATTATATATATTAAGATAATAATAGCTCTAGGCCGGATAATAATATAAGGCTAATACTAAGTAATAGCGAGGAAGAAGCTTAGGAGTTAAAGTAGACTCTGGAACTAGGGCTACCTTAACTTGAACTCTTAGGACTAAGAGTAAGTAAAATTTAGGAAGTTACCTAAAGGGAAGAAAGCTTATATTAGGTCAGCTATAATACTCGCTACTAGACTAATATAGCTACCGGGGTTACTTATTAAGAGCTAAGTCTTATTAGCTTAGGGGGTCCACTGTAGGGAGTAAAGTATAAAGTAGTCTACCGGGACTATAAGTAGATTAGATAGAAGATAGCCGGAAGCTAGGAAGGACTAACGACCTTTATATAGTACTTACTACTCTAGAATACCGCTATTCTTAACGCTAGCGCGCTACTAGAAGTAAGCGAGGAGTAGGAGATTATAGCGGAAAACTAATATTATAAGATATAAGTATATATTAATAATAATAGCTAATACTACTACGAGATATATAACCTAGTAACGTATACTAAACTCAGGATAAGGCTTATATATAAGGTTAGCCTAAGCTATAATAATCGAAGGGTATAAGAGAGTGTCCTTAACTATAGTGTATATTAGGAGTACTTCTATATATAGCAACTTACCGCTATTAGGGATAAGTATCTTATATTAGAAGTTAAAATTAAGGGAGTTAAGCTTTAAGTAATAGTAGACTCTAGAGTATAAGAGAACTTTATATCTCCTACTATTATACTTAAATACTACTTATTAACTGAAGTAAAAGATAGGAGATACTACCTAGTACTAGCGGATAGTAAGGTTGCCTTTAATAGACTAATTAAGGTCTAGACTACTCTAGTTTATATAAGTATCACCGGGTACTCTAAAGTAATCTAGTTCGATATTATTAAGATTAGGAAGTATAATATTATCCTAGAGTTACTATAGATAGAAAAGTATAATCCTATTATTAATTAGTAGATAAGAAAACTTAAGTTTAGTTATTACTAAGACTACTATTATCTACTAGGAATAGAAGTAATAAGTATTTAAGAGGTTAGTACTACTTCTAAGGAAGAGCTTAGATACTAAGATAAGGGTTTACTAATAAAGGATATACTATTAGTATATAAGAAGTTTATAGCACTATTTAAGGAGGAACGAGGTATTAAGGCCTTACTAAAACACTAGGACTACGATTATCAGATTAAGTTAAAACTAGGTACTAAACTAATATTCTAACTACTTAGGGAATATTCAGTGATAGACTTAATAATAATTAAGTAATATATTAATAAAAACCTAGCGAAGGGATTTATCTAAGAGTCTAAATCCCTATAGGGGAGTAATATCTTATTCATAGAGAAAAAGAACGGAGGATAATAAATATATATTGACTACTATTAATTAAATAATACTATAAAGAAGGATTATTATATACTACTACTAGCTAAGGAGCTACGGGATAGACTTATTAGAGCTAAGATTTTCACTTAGCTTAACTTATAAGAAGCGTATAACCTTGTTAGAATAGCTAAGGGAGAAGAAGAAAAAATAGTATTTCGTACTTATTTCAGTTACTATAAGTATATAGTTATACCCTTCGGCTTAACTAATATACTAGCTATATTTCAGTGTTTAATTAATAACGTTTTATAGCCTTACTTAGATATAATATATATATGCTATTTAGATAATATACTAGTCTACTTTAAATCAGAGGAGTAATATATAAAGGATATTATAGCTATTCTCTAGAGACTAGAGGACGCCTACTTGTTACTTAAACTAAAGAAGTATAACTTTCATATAGATAAGGTTATTTTTCTAAGCTATATAGTTACTACTGTAGGATTAGCTATAGATCCTAAAAAGATCAAAGTAATTATTAAGTAAGTAAGACTTATAAATATTAAAGAAGTATAATTATTCCTTGGGTTTACTAACTTCTATAGGTGATTTATTAAGGACTACTTGAAGATCGCTAAGCTACTCACGGAGTTAACTTATAAAGATAAGGAATTCCACTAGTCTAATAGCGCGCGTAAGGTATTTAAGGTACTTAAGGTAGCTTTTATCGCAGAACTAGTACTTATTTCCTTTACCCCTAATAAAGAAATATATATAGAGACAGATTCTTCGGATTATACTATTAGAGCTGTACTTAGCTAAGCGAGGACGGAAGATAGTAACTAGTCGCTTACTATTCGCGGAAACTATTACTAGCGGAACTTAACTATAATATATATAATAAGGAGTTACTAGTAATTATAGATGCTATCTGCGAATAAAAAGTTTACTTTAAAAGCGCTACTTATAAGGTATAGATCCTAATAGACTATAAGAATCTTATTTATTTTATAACTACTAAGGAACTGAACTAATAGCAGGTTCATTAGTATAAAATACTCTTTACTATTAAGCTTCGAATTTCTTATATTAAAGAAACGGAAAATACTCGAGCTAACGCTTTAAGCTAGAAACTAGAGTATCTTATAAATAAAACCTATAAATTCTATATTATACTATAGAAGGATAGCGATTCGTTAGTTATTAATAACTAATAGCTAGCTATAATAGGATAGTTAGTCGCAGAGAAAATCTGGAATAGCTATACTAACGACCTAGTTATAGCTAAATAGTAACACTAATTAAGCGAAGGGTTCTTCTTTTCCCTAGAAGGAACTCTCTTATTCTAGGGATAAGTATATATACCTACTCGGGATTAAGCTGAATTCGTTAAAAACTTCTATAGGCTACTTGCCTATAAATATCAGGGATTAGTAAAGATATTATCTAGGCTATCTAAGGAATACTACTTCCCTAGGATAAGGAAAGTAGTTAAAGATGTAGTAGTGTTATATAATATATATATCCGGAATAAGGCGTTATACTATACTCTATATAAGTGTCGTGCACCTGACGCACCTGAGGCACTCCCTAAGGCGCTCTAGCCAACCAGAGGCTGCTTATATAACTAGAACTCCTAGAGCTTCCTCTTATAGGGGAGCTCTAGAATACCTTAATAAATTAAGACTTTCATACTATATAAAGCTCCTCCCTATAGTACATGATAGTTAAGAGCTATATTCGCTTGTTTAAGCTACTATACGAGTATACTACGTAGTATAAGTAGAGTTGCAGGTAGTGTCGAGAGATACTCACACTACTACTTAAAGAACTCCTTTAAATACCTCCCTGAACTTCCCGAAATACTCTCGACGCTATCAGTTCTATAGAAAGCCTCTCTAATATATCGACGTACCTTTAAGACGAGTCAATTGAACACGAGAGCGATACTCTTGATTAGAGAAAGTAGTAGCCCTAGTGGTGGACGACCTTCCGGTACTATACTGAACTCAAAGGAATCTGGAGATTTATTAACCCTGATGCCGACGACGTTGGAAATATCGTCGAGTAACGACCGAATCTCCTGAGTATTAACGATTTTATACGAGAGGAGACGAATAGTCGCCTTAGTAAGTAGATAGTGTTATTGATATAAGCTGACCTAGATTTACTAGCGAAATAGAACGCCGCTATTGCTAAGGAAAGAGAGAGTATAATAGAACCGCCGGCGTCTATAAGTAAGCCCTTAGAAGCTAAGTTTAAAGATATCAAGGTACTCTAGGAAGCTTGAATAAGGGAGTACTCGA
Organism: Cadophora gregata; assembly: GCF_030347475.1. Classification (NCBI taxonomy): domain Eukaryota; kingdom Fungi; phylum Ascomycota; class Leotiomycetes; order Helotiales; family Ploettnerulaceae; genus Cadophora; species Cadophora gregata. The sequence continues at coordinate 729,236 of NW_026695936.1, read as the reverse complement.
ATAAGCTAGCTGAATGGATAGCGCTTAATAACTGTATTTAGAACCTCTTTAACTAGGTAAATAGTACTATCAGCTAGTCTATTCTAACTGACGTAATTAATAATAACACGGCCGAGGGCGCCGTAGGATTATAAGCACTAGTTAGGTCTATTAAGCGTGATATAGCACCTTCAGACGCGGTAGTGCTGACCTCTGTTATTTCGGACTATACTAACACACTTAGCCTACTAACACGTTAAGATAAGAAGTCGCGAATTGAACCTCGCATATAGTATAAGCTATAGCAAAAGAACTTCTGTCTTACGAGAGCGTATAATATTCCTGATATATAAGAAGTACGTAGTATGCGAGCTTTCCTAAACGTAGTGTCAGTTTAGTTAGAGACTTAGGCTGCTTAAGCACTCGCCGATATTACAAGAGACAACACTCTGGGATATTAGTATAGTATAACGCTGGAGGAGTACGGTCTAGCGTTTACGGCGAATATGGAGAAGCACTACTGGAACGGAGGTAAGGGAGCTAATAGTTTCTACGCTACGCCGATACTAGGTAGTCGTTCTAATACAGGAGGCTCGCAAGACTATTCCGGAAGCTCTCGGAATCGCTCCTGTTCAAATCAAGGAGATAGGAAGACTGACTGCCCCTATGGAATCAGATACCAGCACCCTCTAATTAAGTGCTAGAAGCTCCGTTTCGCCTATAACAGCTTTTAAGCTAATAGCATAAGATTCCGTCTAAATAACAAGTAAATTAAGAGGATTCGTGAGACTATCTAGGCACCTGAGTACGCAGAACTACGCCGAGAGATCTCTAAGGAAAGCTGGACTACTATCTCTATAGCTCAGATTACTAGGAAGAAGCCTAGTAAGGACTAAGAACCGTTGTCTTAGTAAGCTAAAGGGAAGTACCCCGGAAACGTTAACGCAGCTACTATTAATTTAAAGCTCTTAGACCTTGAAGAGACGCTCGGAATCTACATCGCGGACTTTATCGACGTTCCTCACGTACTCTTAGAGAGTACCTTAGTTAATAACTGCGGCGCCTAGCACTTAGTTAATCACGAGAATAAGCTAGTTCCAGGTTCCTTCAAGAGATCAACTAATAACAACTACATGGAAGCTAGAACATAACGAATTCTAGTAGTCAGCAGAGAGAAACGAGTATTTAAGAACTCCTTAGCTGGGCCGAACAGTCTAAATACTTAAGACTTATCACTTAATAACGTCGCTATAGTCCGTGATTTCCATGTTAATATTATCTTAAAGGCGTTACTAAAAGACGCCGGGCTATAGTACTTAGGGAAAGATACTACTTTGCGGTACGGGGAGGTTCAGACGAGCGTAGTTATTAGACAGCTAGTTCGAAAGTTCAACCTGACTTTCTTTAAATATAAGCCTTTCAGATACTCTTATCGCTCCTATAACCTAGTGACCTTGACACGTACGCTTATTATGATATACCTGACTCTGAGTTGTAGCTTGAATAAGTAAGGTTTCTAATTATTAAGTCAACTACTTAAGGAGCGTTCTGCAACTTCGTAACTATAGTACTTACGTACTAGCTATTTGGGAGAGAGTGCTCTACAGGCGTTACTTAAAGCAGGGAGAGGCGTATAATTTAACGGAGTATTAAGAATCTAGTGTAAAGACTGTGCTATTATATACGCTGGAAACGTCACGTTAAGACGGGAGTTAGAGAATAAGGCAGCTAGGCCGTTCTACCGAATCCTCTGGGACTTATTCGACTTTAACGTAAGTTATAATAGCACTCGCTAGCTACTTGTTATTAAAGACGAGTACAGTAGGAAGCTCTTTGGCTATATATTACTAAGCAAGTTAGCTAGCTATGTCATGCTAGTCTTAGAGAACTTCAAGCGTTGGACTAAGTGTTAATATAGACTATTAGTCTATATTATTCAGCACGACAACAATACCTTAGTTATAGCTATTCGAGGCACGTTAAGGTACGAGGAATAGACTACGAGAGAAGGGATAAAGGTAGAGAATCCCCTGCTATATACTAAAGAACCTGTAGGCGGCGCAGAGCGCGTAGGACAGGAGATTATCACTAAATCTATTAAGATACGTGTTTAGGCGAACCTGCCGGAGAAGCTTTACCTAGAGGTATGTTATACGGTAATCTACTTTTATAATATAAGTCCTCTCGCACGCCGAGGGATAAGGAGTCTAAATTAAGTACTCTAGGAATAGTTTCGGAACTATTTTCGGTAGTATGATCCACTAATAGTGAAGAAGCTCTCAACCGACTTGAGACCTAACTAGAGTGGAGTGTATATATATAGGGCGCGTGTATATCTAGTTACAACTAACAGAGAGGCCAGAAGGAATTATAGAGGCTTTAAAGTCAGCCTTAGGGCGCATGTTAGATACTTAGTTAGTTATATTGCTTCTAACTTATATAGGATCTAGGTGCTCTAGCTACGCTGTATAGTGATCACACGTAACATCTAGTTTAATGAGACGACGTTCTATTCCCCTAAGAAAGAGAGGAAGGTCAGCTAACTTACCTCTACTCTAAGGGAGCTTATTAAGGACCTGGAAGAGAACGTTATCGCTCTAGACGTGGAGTACAGTATTAGTAATATTACTGACGCAGTTACAGCGGAATATACGGCTGAACTAAACAAAGCTGCATTTAAGGCTAACGTCAGTGTTAAGACTACTATACTAGTCGCTAAGGAGGTACTAGAACTAATAGATATTACTCCGACAGAGCTTCCACGAAGCTCGGGGGTAGTACTAGAGGTATAAGAGCTGATGGAGGTCGACTCGCTAGAGCTCCCTTAGACCTCTGAATTACCCCCCTACGAGAGTCAGACCTCGGGAGTGGAGAGTAACGATATAGTCCTTTATAACGATAACTTCGCCGATAGTAGTAGAGATCTAACTCCTTACGAGAGGTTAAGTCGAGGCGCCCCGAGAGATACTAAAGCTGCGGAGACTAATTATCTCTTACCCTAGTACCGGAGGGACGCTATAAGTAGTAATAATACCGGTCTAGGTATTAAGGAGGCGCGCTAACGAATATACTCTTAAGTCGTATTACTTAGCCGATAGCTATAAGACCTTAAGTAATAGGTCACTAAGCTTCTAGAAGCTCCTCCTAAAGCGATAGAGATTAAGTTTCTACAGGTAGCTAGAAATAGCTGCTAATAGCGGCGAGTAATAGAGCGTGATCGAATCCAGGTAACTTAGGAAGCTTAGAGAGAACGTGAAAAGCTTACCGCACGCGGCTATTACTCTATAGTAGTAGCTCTAAGATAAGACAGCTACTTACGCCTTTAAGAGTTTACTACGACTTTCTATAGTAAGACTCCGACGCGAGCTGATAGCTATAACACTATCACACTTCACGTAGTAGTTTCAAGCGCCGTGTTAAATGTCCGAGTAGAGGCAGGAGCTTCTAACTCACAAAACTAACATTAAGAGAAGCTCCTGAAGCTACTTAAGAACTAGAGGGAGCTGAAGAGTCACTTATACAGCGAGCAGTTTAAGACTGACGCGGAAAGGGAGATATTAAACTTGGAAGCTCGAGACTATTAGAGACTGATTCCTAGGGAAGACGTAGCTACTTCACCGATTCCCTTGAAGTAGGTATTTACTTACAAGGTAGATTCTATAGGACAGCTCAAGCGTTATAAGTCTCGGATTGTAGTGCGAGGTAATATGTAAGACGACTCTACGATATTCTTAACCTACGCAGCTATACTCGCAGCGAGGTTATTCCGAGTCGTGATAGCACTAGCGGCTTAATTCGATTTGGAAATAAAGTAGTTTAACGTAATTAACGCCTTTGTTAATATAAAGAGAGACAAGAGGAGCGCTTTAGTCTCGTGTTTCCCTCCGGAAGGCTAGAAAAGACTAGGAATAGTAGTGGAAATTAACTGAGCGCTCTACAGCTTAAGAGACTCACCTGCACTTTAGTACAGCGACTTTATAAAGACACTTAGTAAGCTAGACCTATCTCTACTCGCGGAGGAACTATGTATCTTTATAAACTAGCATAGGATTATCTTTATAGCGTTCTACGTTAATGATATTCAGGTCTTATATCATATTAGACACGCTGAAGAGGGCTAGATAATTATAGACAGACTACACGAGGCGTACGAGCTGATAGTCCTAGGAGATATAGAATAGTTCTTAGGAGTACGAGTAGTATAGAATAGGGAAAAGAAGATAGTGTCTCTCTTACACGATATCTATATCGAGAAGATAGCTCAGAAGTTTAATATAGTAGACGGGAAGTGCCTTAGCACGCCTCTCCCGTACTACGAGCTAGTTAAGAACCTTGGTATAGCAACTTTTAAGCAAATTAAGGAATATTAAGAGAAAGTTAGGTCAGTGCTATATATAGCTATTATACTCCGGCTAGATATCGCCTTTATAGCCTCTCAACTATTATACTTCCTTACTAACCTAAGCGCGCTATACTTGGAGGCGGTTAATTAGACTATACGATATCTGTTCGGCTTAAGATTCCTAGCTATTATCTATAGTTAGAAGGATAGAGAGATACACTTTCTTATTGCCTTAGACGTGTCTTTTGCAGATAACGCTGAATCGCGTCGTTTCTCCCAAGGATTCCTGATTATGCTATTTAAAGGAGCTATTATTTAGAAAGCCTTCTGATAAGATACTATCACTACTTCGACGACTAAGGCAGAGCTTCTTAGTGTAGAACAGACTACTAAGGAGGTAATAGCGCTTCAAAGGTTCTTTAAAGAGCTAAGGCTTAATATGGGAGCTCCGTGGAATATATTCTATGATAATAAACAGACGATTCGGCTAATAGTTAAAGAGAACTAGTGAATCTCGATGAAGCTTCGGCACGTTAATATACAGAATATATAGCTACAACAGGAGTATAAAAAGGGGAGTTTTCAGGTGACGTATCTCTTAATAAACGATATACTAGCTGACGGCTTAACTAAAAACCTACTAAGGCAGAAGTTTAAAGTGTTCGTTGCTCTTTTAAACTTTTAAGACTCTCGAGCTGATATCGAGAAGCTCGCTTAAGCTATATAATCTATATAGACACTTTCTTTTGTTATATTTCTTTTACTTTATATTTGCAGTTCTTAAACGCTATTAGAGAGGAGAGAAGAGGTAGAATTATAGGACCCGATCCTAAGCTACTACTTCGGGGTTACAAAGCCACGCTAAAATAACACGAAGAGTAAGGGACTCGATCCTAAGCTACGACTTCTAGGTTGTAAAGCCGCACTAACACGCTAGCCTAAACTATAATAATAAAGGGGTAACGTTCTCAAGCTGCTACTTAAAGGTTATAAAGCTTATACCGCTCACTAAGGAGGGAGGAGAAGGTTAATTAACTGCCGGGTAGCGCCGGCTATAACGTTAACCTCTGCTAAGGCAGAGGCACATAAGGCTAAACGCGCCGTAGGGGCGATAACAGCAGCTCCTGCAGAGCCGGAGCCTATTCCTATAGCGCTAAAAACAGGGCAGGGGGGGGGAGGGAACAGCGGTCTCTCTACGGAGAGCAGAGGCAGGGGTAGGGGTAGCGGCTGATATTAACAGTTAGATGACGTCTGAAATCTGTAAGACTACTATTACGACTTACGGATAGCAGCACGGATCTTATTCTTATCCTTATTCTCGTTCTTCTCGGCCTCCAAGGCCTTCTAAATAGCGGCCCGGCGGACCGTGAGAGCTTATATATATCACAGAGTTAGTCTCGCTTAGCACTTTAATATTAACACCTTAACACTTCGTCGTTCTAACACTATAATATAAGGAAACACTTACGTGTGTGCTCTCTAGGAGGGCCCGGGCTACTAAGTAGCCGGCGAAGAGTTCAGCGGCACGAGCGGAGGCGGCGACACAACCCGATTTGTTGTTTTTATAATAATAAAAACAGCGCGAAGCTATCTCTTTATCGCGACAGGGGTCGCCCGGCGCACCCCGCAAACCACCGCGAATATAGTAGCTGTAAGGCACGGCACGGACAGCCCCTGCCATAGCGAGGCGGCGGGCAGGAGTTAGTGCTAGTACTAGTAGTAGTGATAGTAATAGTAGTAGTAGTGGAGTAGCGGCGGCTACGGGCCTATTTTATAAGTATCAGCGTAGTTCTAACGATTCCTTATAACACTAACTACATCGGAATCTTCAAATTAATAACTTACGGTCTTCTTCTTTACTACGCGAGCAGCGGCGAGGTTAGAGGCGCGCGAGGCGCAGGCGGCACGGGAGCTTTTAGCTATATTTACTAATATTACATCGAAGTTGTTATTTAAGGAAAGAGCGTTCTAAGGGACCTACCTGGTTTATATATTCAGAGCTACTAGGCGCTTAAGACCTAACGCCGTTAGTTAGTATCAACTCCTATTATAGTTCAAGTAGTATTATCTGTACTATTTACGTCGCTTCGCTTACTATTGTAAAGCTAAGCGAGGGGGTATATTATGCACTTGACGCACCTGAGGCACTCCCTAAGGCGCTCCAGCCAACCAGAGGCTACTTATATAACTAGAACTCCTAGAGCTTCCTCTTATAGGGGAGCTCTAGAATACCTTAATAAATCAAGACTTTCATACTACATGAAGCTCCTCCCTACAGTACACGATAATAAGCTTATAAAGTTACTAATAATACTACCTCGCCTATAGAAATTAATCGCTTTAGATTTCGTAGTTAAACTACTACTCTTAAAAGACCTAATTATAGGAATTATATATAACTCAATCTATATAATAACAGATAAGTTTATAAAGTATATATATATATAGTACTAGTACTTAGGATATAGGACACGCTTATAATAGTATAAGTATTTCTTAGGATAATCTTTATAAGCTATAGAATACTAGATAAGATTATCTTAGATAGAGATAAGCTTTTTACCTTAAAGTTCTAGAAAACTCTTATTATATTCTTAAGGATTAAACAGAAGATATTAACTGTATTCTACTTATAAACTAATATATAGATAGAACGAATTAACTAGATAATAGAGACTTATCTTTAGTATTATATAAACTATAAACAGGATAACTAGGTGTAGTTACTTCTATTTGCCTAGTTTATATATAATAGTATGAATTAAGAGATTATTAGAGTATCGCTATTCTACGCGAATTATAGGTATAATCTTATAGTATATAATCTACTAATAACCAGTTAAGGAACTACGTAGGAAGCTATATTATAAGCAAATAGGCTTAAGTAGCTCTATAAAGAATTATTAGCTGATATTCTCTTTATTATATAGAGATCTATGATCTACTATAATAGAAAGTGTAGTATAGGACTAACGCTTAAGGAGAGGGATAAAGTCTACTTACTTAGAAGGAATATTATAACTAAGTGACTAAGTTATAAATTAGATTATAAGAAGCTAGAACTATTTAGGATTACTAAAGTTAAGGGACTAGTTAATTATTAACTAGCTCTACTAAAGATAATAAATATCTACTTAGTATTCTATATATCTCTCTTTAAACTAGTATTACTAGGAGTACTACCGGCTCCTATTACTAAAATATAACTAATTAATCTAAATACTAAATATAAAGTAGAAGCTATTCTCAACTATTAGTATTTCTATAGTAAACTAAAATATTTAATTAAATAGAAAAGGTACTTATAATTAGAAAACACTTAGGAACCTAAATCTAACCTCTATTACCTTAAGCTTCTATAGGAATTCTATTAAAGAAATCCAGGTTTACTTAGAAGAAAGGGGACCTAAAGTTAGGGACTAGGCCTTTAAAGAAGGACACTAGGTAGGCGTTAAGTTTAAAGGTAAGAAGCTAAGAAGTAGGATTATCCTTAATAAGCTTAGAAGGAAGTATTAGAAGGCGAGTAGGAGTTATAGTTTTTCTTATCTTAAACTAATATATAAGTCGTTTAAGAGTAAACTTCTTAATATACCTTAAGGTATTATAATTATAATACTTTAAGCGAATATACTTAGAGTATCACTTTAAAATAGATAAATCTAAGAAGTAAGTATAAGAAAAGCTATAGTAGAAGGAATAAGGCTTTATAAGTTATATAGTATACTTAATATAGAGCGCGAGCTAGATACTCTGTTTTTTCTTTATCTAAGCGATACTCGATTTCTTTATAATATCGGATATAATAGATAAGGAAGATAGTTATTAGTAACTATTAATGTTCCTTAAGGTTATACTTAAGCGTGAGGACTACGCTAAGCTAAGAGGGGGATAGTATTATAGACCCTTAGCGCTATAGTTTAGTTAGCACCTATATACTAATAATACTATTAGTAGTACTATAGGGGCATTAGTACTAATAAGGGAGTAGTGCTATTAATAGGGTAGTATTAACTAAGGAATAATATAGGATAATAAGTAATACTACTATATACTTATACTTTAGTAGTAATAGTTACTTAGATTATAGTAGATAATAAGTTATATAATAGATCCCTAGATCCTTAGATCCTCTTATAAAAGAATAGATCTAAGGATCTAAGGATCTAGTATCTTAAGAGATCTAAGAAGAACGAAAGTCTTATATAAGACTAGTATATCTATTATTAGATAAGAGCTTTATACTTAACTTTAAATAGTATTCTAATACTTAGTAACTATCTTCCTATCTATATAATATACCTACCTCTTAATTATTAGAGATTAACTATAGCCTTCTGTATTTATAGCGAGTAAATACCGGACTATTATACTTCAATAGCTCGATAAGCTAAGGATCTACTATAATAACCTTACTAATACCTTAGTTCAAGGGGATATTAAGCACTTAATTATCCGGAAAAGTGAGTATATATAGCTTCTTCTAGATTAATATTACTAATTATTAGAGTATTCAGATAGAGATATATCAGCCTACTACCTAATAGAAATAGAGATTCGTAGACTTTATAAGCGATTTAGTCACCTATTAGTATAACGTTTACAATATCTTTTAGACTAAGTAGGCTATATACCGGATTCCGATATTATATAATAGGTAAAGAAGATATATAAATATTACTAGAAGCACGTAGATACTCTATATTAGTTCTGATTTAGACTCTATGATAATATTAACTTTAATTATATAGTTTACGTTAATATTATAATATTTAGCGATTAGTATACCCTTTATATAGTTAATAAGGCGATAGGATTTAGAGTAGCGAGATAGCTCCGAAAAAAGTCCGGTTTAGTATCTGCCTAATCTATATTTAATATATTTAAAGCTATATAAATCGATATATATTTAAGACTACCTGACTTCTTAGTCTACGACTATAGAACTAATTTCAACTCTAAGGAGTTTTAAAGCTTACTTAGGTTAGTTAAAACTATCCCTAAACTTATTCTAGTAAAAGTATACTATTTTATTAGTAAAGTAGAGAGATATTACTATCTACTCCGCTATGCCTATAAAATCGTCATAGAAGAACACGAAGATCTTAATACTAAGGAACACTTATAAATAGCTATTAAAGCTATAAATAATATAGCTAGGCCTAATAGCTTAATCCTTATATTACTAGTTTTTAGTATATACCCTAAGATAATAGAATTAGATCCTCCTAATCCGTTAGTTGAATAATAAGTAGTAACTATTAAGAAAGCTATAGAAGCTATATATAAGCTCTATACTATATATAAAGTTAATAATATATTAACTACTTAAAATAGCCCTGGAACTACCTATATTTATAATCTTCAGATTAATAATAAGGTGCTTATCTAAAGGGAGAAATCTAAGAAATAGAAAGGACCTTATAATTTCTTAGGAATAAATAATAAGGATTATAAGATTAATATAAAAAATAGTAGAACATAGACGTTCTATTCTACCTCTATTTAACTATTTACTATAGATAGCTCTAGTATTAAGTAAAGAAAAGAAAAATTAGTATAGGATACTTAATATTAAGAATAATAAACTTAGAAGATATCTGAATTAGTACTAAAACTTATCTATATTAAGATCCTATTTATAAAGCGGATTAACGAACTACTAATAATCGATAATAATTATAATACCGGGATATATATAATATATAATACTAAGGCGTTTTTAATAGAGAAGGAGATAAGAGATTAAGAGCTTTCTATCTAGCTATAATTAGAGGGTAAGATTATAACCCCGGGACTACTATTCTAAAGATCCTATTAAGTAGAATATAAAGCCCTTATTAAAAGAGGTATTTTTATCTCTATCTATAAAGATAACTTTAGAGTAAAAATCAACGTATCTTTAAGTCTAGAATAGTAGACGAAGTTAAGGGCAAAGAGATAGTAAGCTTATATAAGAAATCTAGACTTATTATTTAATACTTTAATAATAAGGGTAAATAAGAGATTTTAACTTAATTGCTAATAATCTAACGGATTAGTTAAAGACTTATTATATACCTAGCTGTAGTACTTAGCTATCTGGAATATATCCGGAATAACCCTAAATTAAAGCTAGTAATATAGGATATTACTTAGGCTTATACCTAAGCGGTAATAAAGCTTCTTCATAAGATATTTATATAGCTACTAGAAGAGATTACTAATAAGTTTCTACCTAGAATGATATTTATAGTAATACTTCTGTTATATAGTATACCTAAGTCTAGAAACTACTAGTTTAATATATATTATAAGTATTATATAAGGAGCCTTTAAATAGAAATATTAACTTATAACCTATGCCTCTTAGTAAGTACTAAAGGAACTAATAAGTTCAGAATTATAAGAATATAAACAGATAATACTCTTATTCTAAGAGATAAGATATTCCTAGTAAAGGAATAAGAAGCGATTAATTAGGCCGGATTTATAACTAAGCTAATATAAGTCCTAAACTAATCTGAATCGCTAATATTTAATAGGTATACTATTCGTATAGAAGAGAGTAGCCTTTATATATCTTAGAAGAGTTAAGGTATAAGGCTTAAGTAAGTCGATATTACTAAGGGAGATTATAAGAAAACTTACGTAAAGTAATAAGCTCGTAGAGCCTACCTTATAATAATCTATTAGCCGGAAGCTACGTTTAACTTATTAGTAGTAATATAGTACTAGGATCTAATACTTAATAATATTAAGGCTCTAAATCTATATCTTAAGTAATAGATAAAGAACCTAGGGAGAGATCTATAATATATTCCTATAGACTTGAGTTCTATAAAGATCTACGCCTTTATTAATAGATCTTTTATAAATAATAAAAACCTTAGCTCCTAGATTAGTTTTATACTAGTAATTAGAACTAAATTAGAGAAATTTCAAGAGTTCTCTCTTTCTAGTAACTTAATATATATAAGTTCTATAAAGTATAAGAGAGTTACTTAAGCTATACTCACTTCAGAATTATATACTATAGTAATAAGGATTAATATATTAATATCTCTAGTAACTACAGTTAATATAGTAACTAATAAGCTAGGCCTCCTAAGGCTTTCTACTATAGTTTATACTAATTCTCTATCTCTTTACAAATATATTATTAAACTCGGTACTATAAAAGAGAAATATTTAATAATTAATATTATAGTAATTTATTAATTATATAAGTATAAAGAACTAACAGAGATATAATAGATTAATAGAGTAAGTAACCCTACTAACGCTATAATAAAGGCAGGTCTAAATAAGGCTCTTTAAGAGTTTATTAATACTAACTAGTTAATAGTAAAAGTAGAGGGATAAGTAAAGAGATTAGATAGAGTTAATTCAGACTTATAGTAGAAGTGTTTTAACGTATTTACTTATTTTTCTTATATTAATTTCCTTATAACTCTCTTTTATTACTTATTTATTTCTTTATAATTAAGTAAGATATCGCGATAAGAATAACTTTTATTTTAAGATAATTACCTTCTAATTTAAAGCGCTAATAGGCGGCCTTATAATAATACCCTAATAGGGACTAATTACTAGTTTCGCTATAGAGAGCTACTTCTATATAAAAGTATAAAGAAGATACTACTATAAAGAACTAACTACGAAACTAATCTGAAATAGAGCCGGAAACCTCTTACTTTTATACGCTATTCTCTCTAAGATTACTATTAGTAGTTTCTCCCTCCCCCTAAGAAGGAAGAGGTAGAGAGGTTAAGTTAGGTGCTAGAGTACTATTACTACCCTCTCTCGCCTTAGGGAGCTAATTAATTATAATAAAGCTAGAAGAGTAAGTACTTAAGCTACTTTTATTACTAGAACTAGAACTACTAGGATTACTAGCTAAATTCTCCTCTGAATCGCTTCTAGGATTCCTTTAAGTACCTATTCTTATATAACGCTTTAATAGACTCGGATTATCTAGTAGAGCCTTCTGCTTCCCTAATATAGTTCCTAACTTTTATAATACTATAAGTATCGCTTATAATATAAGATATTAGATTATATCTTATAGAGGGAGGTAAGGGAAGTTAGTTAAGAAAAAGAAATACTTATAGTATTCTATTCTACGATTCCAGCTATCTTATTACGTATAGTATAAACCTCTGCTAATATAACCTCTATAGCTAATAATATATCTCTTAATATATTAGCCTTAGTAATAGAGATAATATTCTAGAGAGTAGTACTAGCTTTAAGGAGTTCAGCTATATCTCTACTAATAAAGGTATTAGTAAAAGTATAATACTTGAGGGCCGTGTATACTAGGATCTACTTCTATTAGTTATAGAGGATTATTATTAGAGGGGTTATAGAAGAGACTCGGATTAAGGGATACTTATAAGTTTATATTTATCCTTATTCTTAGTATAATATTAGTATTTTAAGCTTACGGAACTCTGGAATTTATATAGTTTTAGATCACTTTTCTTCTAACGATTAATATATCTATAGTACTATATACGGAACGCAGCTAGGAGGGCACTAGGAGAGCAGGGAATTAGTACTAATTAGTATTAGTAAAGAGCTCTACTACTACGCTAGCTCTTAAGATAAGATATATTTACTCTTAAATTACTTGATTTATTTAATATCTTTTAAAGAAATCTCTTAGTTAGTAAGAATCTCTAAGGTAAATACTATTAATTCTGAACTTATAGTTATTATTATTATTATTATTATTTAATAAAGAAAAGAAAAGATTTCAAAAGGGAGGTTATCTTTATATAAATAAATATATATAATTCAGGCCTGATTCGGATATAATACGATATTATTTACTATTATCACTTAGCTATTACTATTATCTTCTACCTTTATATTATTAACTACTACTAGATAGAATATTAACCCTCTAACTCCTTAGAACCTTATATTAACTTAATAATAATATTATTTAATTCTCTATAAGTTTATATATATTCTCTATACTCTAAGATATAGTTTAGTTATAGATTACGATTTATTTATATTCCTATATAATAGGAGAAGTGCTTTTAGATAATAACTAGAGATATTCCAGCTACTAATATATATAAGTCAGATATTTATTACTTTATTATATCTTTAGTTCTTATTATTATATCTATATTCTCTCTTTATTTCCTTTGCAGTTATTAGAAACCTTTTATTCTAAAAAAAGTTTTACTAGTATTAGTCTATAGACCTTTACTATAGAGGTATAAGGGGAAATCAGAGAGTGTAAGTAATCCCGGTTAGAGGATAAACCCTTTTCAGATATAAACTAGGGGTTATTTAGAAGGTAGTATATATTCTGACCTATAGATACTCTTTATAATATATACTTTTAAATACCTTTGAACTAAACCTTAGATTTTAATATATATTAATATATACTTATTATTTGTTTACTAGTATAAAACTAATAATTATATTAGCGCTAACAGTAAAATAAGAAGAACTATTATAGGAATAAAATAAGTTAATAATAGTAAGACAGGTAAGAATCTAGCTTTAATTATAATAGAGGTTATTAAAGACTAAGAGATTCAATATAATTTAGGCTATTTTATAATAGATAACGCTACAGATAACAACGTTATAATAAGAGTTCTATCTTTAAGTAAGGTATATACTTTCCTTATAGCTCTTTATTAATAAATTAGTAGAGATCTCCGCTAGTCCTTTAGTATTCGATATCACCCGATTACCTATTAACTACGCTACACTAGCTATATTCTTAACCTCTCTATAAAAGCTTTCCTCTTTATTACTAATAATAAGACTCTTGAATCTACTGATTATAAATAAATAATAAACTAGTAGCTTTAATAAACACTAGAGGAGATAAGAGAATAGCGTAAAAAGAGACTACTTAGAAAGCTTCATAATTTCGTTATTTTTATTTAATATAGTACCTTACGCCTCTAGCGATTCCTTGCTTTATTAGTTAATTATTACCTCTATTAAGATAATAATACGCGCTAGAATTCGTAGTATACTATACTAGAGGTCTCCTTACTATTACAAGATACAATTAAAGAATACTTTGTAGTATATGGAGATTCGGAAATCGTAAGGGACTTATTAGATGCTAAAGATTAGCGTATTTTAGGTAAGATTAAGAGGTTTTTAGAGACTTTTAAGTTATCTACTAAGTCACTTAAAGGCTTTAGTGCTTCCCTTAATAGTATCTTACCTTTAATATATTTTATACTTACTTACTTTAAGAAAGTAAAAACAACTTATAAAGATAACGTTAAGCTCTCTGCTATAGTTAATTTAGGTTAATAGAAGATAGATAAATACTATAGTAAAAGTAACGAATCTCCAGCTTACGCTATAGCTCTTATTCTTAATCCTACGCGAAAGTAGTCGTATATTAAGAGGTTTTAGAGACCCTTATAGTAAGAGAAGGTAAAGGAGATAGTTAAGAAGCTCTAGGAGAACAAATATAAGCTAAAATCGACTATTCCGACTGCTCTAACGTCTACTACCTCTTCTACGAACGAATTCGAGCTTTAGTTATAACGAGTTAATACGCCGATAGTAGTTCGAGATAAATATAAGTAATACTATCAAATAGACTATATTTATAGCTACTATAGCGTTCTTAATTAGTAGCTTAAACCTACGTAATAAAAAGCCTACTTAAATCTCTTGAAAATAGCTCTTGATATTCTATCTATTCTAGCGATATCCTCTGATCTAGAACAAGCGTTTTCCGCGGTAAAAATAACCCTTTCAGATCGCCGGAATAAGATAGGTATACAGATACTTAAATATTTAAAGTGTTTAAAGTCGTAGACCGGTCCTATAGAGTAGGAGATAGAAGTTAGAGATATATAGGTTATATAAAATCAGGTTTTAATAGGGCTAAGTGTTATAGAAGCAGCTAGAGACACTATAGAGCTAGAATTATAGGTTAGTTTATCTCTCTGTTCTTAAAAACAACCTCGTTCCGTTCGTTCCGGCTTTATAAGAACTAACTGTAATTAGTTCTAAGGTAGTAAAACGTCAGTTAGTTTAAAAGCCTCAAAACGACGTCGTTTGAACAGCTGTAAACTATTGACTACATTGCGTTGGAACTGGTGAAGCAATCTCGAGAAGAGAAAAAACTATCGACTTCAAAGTTGTCGAAAATCTCCTTGAAGAAGATTTGTATCGCCTACCTGGCTTCGTATAATATCGATACAACCTGTCCCAGATGACTCGAGATATGTTTTTGTATTGAGGGAGCGGGTAGGCGCTTGTTAGAATATTGGATCAGTTGCCCAATTGAAAAGGTGTAGCATGCCATTCAATGGGTCCCTTGAGACTGGTTTACCTTCGAGCCCTGGTCAGAGACTGGCCAGCTAAGTTCAGACATGAGACAGAATAATTAACAATTTGACCTCGTGCTTCCTCAGATTCCATGATTCCAATGCATATCCTGGAAAAGCTCCCTGGCACATTCTTGAACTGTATCTGTTCTTCTTTCTGATCGCTCCTGCTTGTTGACCTGGCTAATACTGTAGCCGAAGGAATGGCGTCTTGGCGCGGCGTTCCTCCACTGTCGCATCCCTTCCACTTGATCCGACCAGACTCGTTCTCCACCCCCAGCAACACAATAAAGCTCGACAGGAACCATCGCCAAGTGCAGACCAGCTCCCAGAAGAGGATCGACAGCATCACAGGACCGTGAACTATTAAGATTGAACGAATCCGGTAGGTGGGTGGCTCGAATCTTCCAGGGTGACTTTGCAAGTTTTACCATTAGTGTTTTCCACAAGAGGTTGTCCAGGCCAGCCTTGGAACGAATAATCCGAACCATCAACGAGCCTAGACTATTACTATCACAAAACCTCAGATCAAATGCCAACAATCTAGCAAATTCCTCATCCAATGATCAGATCAAAAGTCGAGGATGATTTCCAGGTCTCTTAGATCGGATATTGACGTTTCGGCACAAGATCTGGTACCTATGACACTTTCCTCAACATTCTCATCAAATCCCATATCTGAACCAGGAAGAATTGAATTGCCCCTCGGCTACCTCCGATCTATCGCAAGCTGTGATTCTGAACGATGTTCGGCTTCTCCGATAGATGGCTGTCCAAGATTCGGACCTCTGCATTAGTAAGTGTGCGAATCGCGATCATCCGAAGAAGGAGCCACAATTGGGAATGACAAAAAAAATCGTCAACGCAAGTACCCAAAGATAAGACCGGGAATTTGTCACAAGCGCTTTCTTGGCTCACCTGGTATGATCACTTCGAGATACGAAGGGGCTATGACGAAAAACAAATTTTCGGTTGCCGGTGTGTATGCCGTTATCCCCAGGTTTTGCGGAGGGAAGAAGGCTGATAGCGAGGAGCTGAGACTTTCCGTCGTGATTTGACCGTCCGAGTTGGCTCTGATGTAATGTCACCACCCAAACCCGTGAATTTTTTAAGGAGTCTGAGTTCTGAATCAGTCACAAATGTGTTAGGTTGCTGATAAATTTCCGATAGAAGCCACAAGATGATCCACCGTATGCTTTTGGAGGCTATGAGAAACACTTCCCGTCCTGAAACAATAGTCATTTCTCATCACTCAGCCATCGAAGGCTACATTCAGAGTCTCAGATCCACCCGTCTCCTCTTTGTTGAGCCCCAAGTCGTGAGCATCGATCGAAAATGCTTTGCAGCATAGGATCGAATGATGTGCAAGTCTATGCATGCGCCGATTCATCACCGGACTCCTCCTCTTCCAACAGTTGGGGCTGGCGCAAGTACATTGTCCCTATCCAGTTATGGACCCATTCTTCCTGTGGGTTCCTGAAACAAAAATATCTGTTTCCAGGAAGCAGTTACATATTCCAGTCGGTATGTGAGTATTTGGCGCCGTCTACAAATAACCACATTTCGACAGCCACGTTGTTCAGGTGCAAGGAATTTTCCCGCAAGGAGTGGCAGCGGGGTACAAGTACAGGATACTGTTAACCATTAAGGTCTTAGAATAGACGGAGGCCATATGCACCCCTGGATCTTAAAGGTGCTTGGGAAGTTTCTCTCCGATAGAAAACGTGTCGGCGTCTAAGCGAGGCGAGGTACAGTTTTAAGGTCTCGCAACCACAACGAGATCGGATTTCTATTCCTGGTCCGAGTATCTATGTATCGTCACAAGAACAATTCTTTTCCGGCTAACGCGCATTCTCACGTCATACTTGGATTCCCATGCGGACTGGCAATACATTGTGGGTGGCTGCATGTTCTACGGAGCATTCAGGTCCTTATGATCACTCAGCAACACACATAAAATTTGGGGTTGGTTACAATGCAGGGGATGTGGGGAACCTTCGATTCAATTTCTAGAAGGCGCTGTACCTGCCACGAGAGGTACCATGCTACCGTACTCGGTGGCTCTCGTCTTGTCTGTTTGAAGAGGTCGTCGGTATCGCTAAGCCTGATGCAAGAGGTATCGAACGAAATGGCTGTCGTTGATTCTGTTCAATGACATCGACGAGGAATGTCTGGAACCTATTTTGAGACATGGCCTCTTCACCACCTAAAGTTTCGAGGCGCAGTGGGGGATTCTTGAAAGTTGTAACTCAAGCAACTGCACCTCATTACGGTCACAACTCTCCCAGCGCCATGTTCCACACAACCTCCTGCATATTCTTCCACTTGTCGGGAATCGGAACAGTGCAAAAGTGCAAATGCAATATGAGAAGCGATGCAACTTTTCTTGGAAGCACATCCCAAAACCGCGTCTGCAGTTTCAATTGCCGGCCTGCAAGAATACATCCTACTACTGATGTGGTGTTGTGAGATGACAACTTTGAGTTACGATAGCCGCCAGCATAGGGCATCGAGAATCAAGACTTCAGATGATCGGGCGGGAAGCATGGACCCAAAAGTATAGGAATTACTTTGGGGGTGGCATGGCACTGTCCACCGAAAACTACCCTGTAAGTCTGGGATGACTCCAGGGGGCCCCAGCGGTGCCCTGGCCCATCCTGGTATTCAGCACCACACTGTCATAACCAAGAGTCAATACCTGTCAGTTGATCAGGTACAACTTTTGGCAGACAAAAGTACCACAAACGTGGCCATGAAAGCCAAGACCAGCGGGCATTAGCTCCTCAAGTTGCAAGAGATGTCTGCTCCCATTTCGAGACAGTCTATCCCTATTCATCCACGAGCTGCAGTAGTTGCCAATTTGCGTGGCGATGCGGTTTCGAGGTTCGGAGACGACCTGTACCGTTTTGAAACGGGTAAGCTAAGAGGGAGGATCACGCGGGACCCAAGAACTGGGTGCCGCACAGGAGCATCGTTGTTGCAAACTATGTTCTTCGTGGCTCGTCCCCCATTTACAATAAGAGATTCAGTAAATCGCATTCGGAAAAAGTTTTCTACGAATGCAGACGAGGTCCACTGCCACCAAACAAGAAGCGAATATCAACAGATCCTGGTCATTTATCGTAAATTGGACCAATCATCGCCGGCTTGTAACGACCCCACGTTCGAAACTGATTGTAGAAGAGATTGCGCGACAGCACCTTGCGCAAATCTTCAATACAGATGTAAATCACGATCTCTTCACATCAAGGATGCTTGTTAGGGGTATCAACATCATAAAATCATAACCAACAAACAGAACCTCGAAGATCTATAATTTGCCGAATGCTTGGGGGCGACGGGGAGGCTTCCGTACCCATAGCAGGATGGTGATGCCAACGATTGAGGTTGGTCTCAGATGGAGCAATTTATCGAATAGAACTTATCTCGTGCAGGGGTAAAAGTTTTGAAATACCTTGCCATGGTAGCCAGGAAGACATGAGAAGACACCCTATCCCTTTGCAACCCAGGCGATTGGGTTTCACCAGGGGCTTGATATTCAGTGCCATGGTCATCTGAGATTCTGCAGTGCAACGCGCGCAATTCATGCTCGATCGATAGTTGGGTCTCTACCAGGTTGTTTTCGACAACGGGTTCAAGGGCTGCGCCGTGACGGCACCAAACGTTCATCACGGTACAGACAGTCTTCTACTTTGTTCATTCTGCGCCCCCGAACTATGGACGGTTAATATATGCAAGACAAAGGCCAGGAGGACTCTGAACGAAGTTGAAGGGATATTTGTCCGTATTTGAGAGAGCATTGTGGAAGTGGTGGGTGAGACTGTGGTGCTATTTGGATAGAGCGGATGGATATTCGAAGCGAGGCGCAATACCCAAGGCTCCAAAATTAGAGCAGACGGCAGGCTGAACGGACTAAGCTACAGTAAGGTAAGGCGAGGCGGGGGGTGGTATCCAGGATCTGAGGGTGTTTGATTCGTCGGGGACATGCATTTCAGCAGGGTTTACTCGGCCCGCACTCTTGATGGCTGGCCCAGGATTCCAGGAGGGGTATCCGCAGGCTCAGGGGACGACACCGCCGTCCAGGTCTGTCCAGGTTCTGTTCTGCAGCAGGGGCCAGGGCCGACATGCTGCTGCTTATTCATTTTGGGCGCCCCTGTTTACCGCGATAGCCTGTTTGATTCGTCGGCTGAGTCTGACAGACGCTGATCGGATCATGAAGGTCTTGCCAAAACGCCGAAAGCAGGCGGATTAATATTGGGCAAGCGAAGGGTGCTTCTCTGCGTTGCGTTGCGTTGCTGGCAATTGGTCTGCACCGCTACTGCATGCTGTGTATGCTGGTTATAAGTAGTTAATTCCGTCCCAGCATCGCGCTTATGCTGCGAGTGAGAAGTCCCACCAGAGCAGGGTAGTCAGAAAAGAACAGCAGCAAAGCAGCAGCAGCAGCAGCAGCAGCAGCAGCAACAGCAACAGGGCAATACTCTGCAGAATTCCCGTACCCATGTCTTGGGAATGGCTCCGTGATGCGGGCCGTGGACACAACAGGGGGCAGGGGGCAGGGGGGGATCAAGGGGTGGCTTATCCCTTTGGTGCGTCCCGTCCCCCGTCCCCCGTCCCCCGTCCCCCGTCTCGCGCGTCTGTCATGCCCTAGCACACTTAACCTTACTGTAGCGGGATGGATAGATGGGATGGGATGGCACGAGAGATGCTGCGTCCTGATTGCTTCCTCTTCCTCACACCATGTTCCAAACCCTCGTCTTGCTCTCCCAACCTCCAGGTTTGCCAGGACCTATCTGAGAACCGCTCATTATGCTTGTTCCGGAGCCGTGCAAACCTGGGATGACGGCCCATACCCAAAGCTCTCTTGCTCGATCCACCCCATGCCACTCAATTGCTGGGGCGCTTAATCCAGACGTCAGTCCAGTCTGTGATTTGGCATTGGCTATTTATGGTCCATGTCGACGCTTCTGCAGTCGATGGCCCTCTTTGGGACTGGTATCGACCGAGTTCTGGTAAAAGGAGCTATTCCATGTTTGGGCTCAAGCAGGGGTCAACAAGCAGGGGAAGCTGTAGTCTTTCCAACCTCCATCATCCTCTTCCACCATTCTTCTCTTGTGGACATAATCACCACGCTCAGCAATGCCCCGCGATACGTTCTATCTTTGTGCATTTACTGCGCAATTGTCTAGGGATATTCAAAACGAAGCTACTACATTCTTCTCGTCATTAAAAAAAGCTACACCCTGAACAGGAGCGCGCCTATCCCAAACATCTGGTACCAAGATCTTGCTTGGTCAAGACTGTCCTGTTCCTGCGCTGAGATTTTGGCCCCCCCAGTAGATCTATTCCAGTCGGCTGTGCAAGCAAGGCGGTAGGGATCCACAGAAGTTCTCGTTTCCAATTCGAGTCTGGCATCATGTCGAGCCTCAAAGATATCATGGATGTAGACGTGGAACCCTTCGAATCCCAAGCCTATAGAAGGTCCAGGGAAGCCGCACAACAACAAGCCTCCTTCCCTCCCATCGCTCCATCAACCGAGACCCCATCTCCTCCCGTCGATGATATCAACACAGGAAAGACTACCATCAAGCGGCGCAGATCCAATCGAGTCTCCAGTTCTACTGGGCAGCCCACAGCAGCTCGGCAAGGCATAGCACGACGGCGAAGCAGTGCCACAGGAGAAGATATGGATTTCACTTCTGTGTATCAAGCTGGAGGATCGAACCAGGCGAGCAACTCAGGAAGTCCTCAGCAGTCATCCAGAGGTTCAGAGCCAGCGACGGATATGCCAGTGAAATATACACCGGTAACGGGACGAATCAGTCGAGCAAAGAAAGGTGTTCCAGTCCATACATGTGACATATGTCGACCGGTCAAGGTATGCATTCGATCTTCAGTCTTGCATATCAAGATTACTTACTCCCTCCCAGACTTTCACAAGAGCGGAACATTTGAGGTTTGTCACCAGATCAAAGTTTGCTCGACAAAAATGGTTCTAATGTGTTCCCCAGACGTCACCAATTGAGCCATCAGAAGCCTGCATACCCATGTACCTTTGAGGATTGCGAGCGAGCATTCCATAGACCAGATTTACTTGCTCGGCATCTACATAGACAGTAAGTGATTTGGGACCCCAATGTGTCAACACGGGACAGAATCGTAGCAGAGAATTCGGATGTCATGTGAGGAAGAAGTTGTGCTGATGCGGCTTAGTGAAACACAAGGAGAAAAGCCATACAAAGCTGGAGACCACCGGAGCAGTAGAGCGTCTTCAACCGACACAGAAAGTAGGACGCCAGATTTGAAAGTAGAACCTCCAGCTCTCGGCATTGCCATGCAGGCCTCTCCGACCGATTCCATGACTCCTAGGACTAGTGGGAGTGGTGAAAGCTCCATGACTACTACGGGTTTCAATACAATCACCAGTAGCTTTCAAGCTGTGAACTTCTCTCCGGCCTCTGGCAATAAGAGATCAGCAACCCAAGCCCAGCTCCCTGATTCGGATGGATACCCGAGTACTTCACCTGGACCAAGCACATCTAGGACAACAGGATCATTTGATAGAATGCCGGACCAGAGCAATTTCAGTAGTGATGTCCAGCAGGTATTTGGAGACGCGTTCGGAGAGGGAGGCACTTCTCAATTCACGAACTATACTACAGCTCCACAGCAGCCTCTTCTTCCCCTTCTGAGAATTCCAGAGGAGAATTGGATCCCCGGCCTGTCCTACAACAACTCTCCTTGGTGCTCATCCGCATCAGACAGCACCTACTCCACTCAATCAGATTGCTCCCGAAACGGGCCACACTTGATTCCAAGAGACAGGTCTCAATCAATAGCCACACTTCCTGATTGGCCACTATCAGCAGGTACTCACTGGTCCCCCCACGGTCTAAGCACAACTCCCCAAGAGATCCGGAGTCCGGGATATGATGCCGTTTTAGAACGATATGAGACACATACTCCATTTGCCTCTCCTCGAATGAACTCGCCGATTTCATCTCGAGGACAGCTCTTGGATGTGCCCAATTCTTATGGGAACTTTTTCATGGAAACAGTGGGTACTCCAGCCCTCTCGACGTATATAAGCAAGCCTTTGGCTCAACATTTTCCAGCATCCCCTTCAAGAACTTCAAACCCCGGATTGGACATCCTTAGAGGAAAGAAGGACTTGGTGGAGTCCCACCATTTAGGCACCTTCCCTATCAACTCCACATCTGCCTTTCAGCAATCTCAACCCCAACTCGACATGTACATTTCTTGCTACTGGCAGTCCTTCGACAGTTTCTTCCATATCATACACCGACCTACTTTCGATCTCATTGACCATAATTTACTCAAATCCGCCATGGCTGCGATAGGAACCCAATATCACGATTCTCCCGAGGCACGCGCAAAAGGAGCCGAACTGAACGATTATTGCAAGAAGAATATCGAACTGGTAAGTTGGTCACAGCTATCTAGTGGCGAGGAGATGACTGATTCCAATGCCGTGCAGTGTCTGAATTGGGACCTCCAGACGATGCAGGCAATCTTGCTTACCGAGATATTTACCCGTTTTCGAGGTCGTAAAACGAACGTTCGATTGTCCCGCCACTTTGAAGAACTATATACTAGAGTAAGTAGACCTTCAAGCATTCCGATGCACACCTTCGCTAATTGGACCAGCTTCTGGATGAATCTGATCCAAGCAATAGAACGATGTCCAACCAAAGCCCCGGCGATGCTTCCTCAGCTGATGCTCTCCTTGATCGCTTTGGAGCGCAAGCAAATTTACAAGCATCGAAAAGCTCTAGCCCGAATGGCGATTGGTACTCGTGGGTTGAAACTGAATCCAGGCAAAGGCTTCTCAGTGGCTGTTTCATCTTTGATATCCATCAATCTATGTATCATCAGCAACCCAGGTCTAGGGTTCCTCGCGACCTGTCAAGCTCTCTTGTGTGCCAACCATGTCCGGAGAGCCTTTGGACCGCCAGTAACCCCTCTGAATGGCAAACACAGAGATCGAGCTCGGACATTCAGCCAATTCATCTGATTGAAAAAGACATGGATCAATCCATTCTTACCCCGCTTTCATTTACCCAAACCCTTCAGATCTGCTGGTTTGTTTCGCGGCTTCCGTTTCGAGATGATCCCACGCATCCCAACGAGCATTTCCCGCAAGCCATGCATCCCGATATCGAGAACTTCATGTATCTGTTCCCCAACACTCCACTTGCGCACTCGTACATGGCACTGTACCACACACCGCTTCATAGTCTTTTGGCCGTTGCAGGGGACACCTGGCTGTTCGCACAGAAGCTCAGTCCACCATCTGCTTTCCAGGCTGCCCTGTCGAAGCTGAAGGCATGGTCCAGTTCTCTCGCCGCAGCGCAAGCTGCTCACCACGCCTGCGAGCTGATTGCTCAGACACTCTCTCAACCTCTTACATTCTCATCTGATGGTAACATGACGACCACTCTCTGTTGTATAACCGACTACTGGGCTCTCTACGTCTCTGCCCTCATCTGCTGGGCTTTCGGGCACCGCTATCAAAGCTTAAACGCAAGCGGGGCCTCTGGAACCCTCACTCGCAGTAGCTCTTCCACAGAGATCCGATCCATGGACACGGATGATACACCGCTCTCTGATGACCTCCGCCTTAAAGTCCTCACTTACACCAACGGAATGTTAGAGCTCCCTGTTGATGAGCTGCTGACGAATAAGGCGAGGATGAAAGGCGAAACCGCCGGTATCATTGATGCTGTTCGACAACGCCTAGAGATTGAGAGTGTCGGCAACAAGTGTGGACTTCTTGTCGATGCCATTGTTGTGCTTACAAAACTCCGGAAGGCGGGTGGCAAGACACATTGGTTCTAGATAATCATTCCTCGGTACCTTTTTGCGCCTCGCCTCTTTTCGACTCTCCTCCCTCTTGTATTTGTTCCTCTTCCAATTTTATTTCAGCATTTGCAATGGGTGGTCTCTTTGCATCATTTGGTGTTCTCATTTCCGTTTACCTTGCGCTTCTCTGGTTTACAACAAAGCACACGCAGTACTCCTCATTTCATGATCATATTGGGCGGCATTTGTCTTCGCGTTACATACTCTTGCGTTTACCTCTTTTGCTCTCTTATATATATACATCTGATGAAACGAAGGGATGAAGGGACGATGAACGAGATACCGAAGATCTCTCCTAATACTTGTCAGCTCGGGTTGGGTTTCCTCTACATGTCTCTTCTCTATATCTCCTTTCTATCTTTCGTATCATATATGTCTATCTCCTTTATCTTTTCCCTCTCATTTTCTTTGACCGCGAGATCTACATACTACTTAATATGTGTCATATATGATGCATTTGTTGCGCATCTCATCATTCCTTCTCATCTCAGCACGTTTGAATATTAGGTGTTAGGTTTGGGCATGGCTTTAATGCAGGGTCGATTGGTGTGGAAATCATTTTATTGGAGTGGTATGGCTTGGTTCTGTGATCTTTTCAGTGATAGCGTTCAGCGAGCAAGCATAGCGGCGGAGCGAGGGTAGATGTCATTTACTGCATTATAGACTAGAAGGATGGGATGGATGGTGGCAAAATGAGGGGGTGGGCAGACGGGCATTCATTTATCTACCATATCAACTAATATCATGTTCAATTCACACTGCATCACATCCAACAATACCGTCGATCGAGTCTTCGATGTTTGCCACGTTCGCACGACCAATTAACGAAGCCATTAAGCGAATCAAACATTACCTTGGCTTAAGAATAAACACATGAACAGAAAAGCCCGGAACCAAAGCAGAGCATGTTCTTCAAGATTTAGATATGCATTTGGCGAGCAGCACGCGAGCAATGATCACAAGAGTAAACTTTCCCACCCAATGAATGATCATCAAAAACTAGTTACTATCTACACTTCTCTCGCGCCACGCTGCCTCCGTTCTTTCTGTATCTGTCTGCATTTTTTGTTTTCCAAAACACGGACCGAGCTGGACCCACGATGGTACCACACAACTCCTCTCCTCTCTCCAGCCTCTCCCCAGATGATTCGATGCACGCAGTTAAGAGACGAAAAAAGTAAAGGAACATTGGTATTGGGAAAAGCATGCACAAAAAGCCAGAAAAGCAACGATATCGCAAGGAAAACCCTCCCTCCCTCCATCCATCATTCAACTCTCATGACCAAAAAGAGCAGCCGGATATGAACCAGGAACACAGCGAAAGCAAGCAGACCAGCAAAATGGGCAAAATCAGATAATTATCTCGGTATCAAGGAAGCACGTCGCAGATCCTCCCCAGACTCTCGCTCTCCCACCATCGGACAACACCCTCCACATTACGTCCGTTTGGATTGGAAGGGAGACTCTGCCAATATCGTACACTCGGAAAGCCCGGGCTTCCGAAACATCCCAAATTGATTACTGCGTTCGCTCTCCCATCCGCTCGTTTGTTTGCAACTTCAGCCTCCCCATGCTCGATATGTGGTGTGTGAACTCTTTACTCCTTGTCCTTGTGGGAGAACTTAGCCTTGATCTTGCCGAAGATGCTAGATCGCTTCTTCTTCTTGTCGGCGGCTGCACTGGCCGGGCTAGCATTACTGCTTCCTGGTGTGACGGCGGCCTTCGATGGGGTCGATGGTCCATCCTCAGTCTTCGCTGGTGTGGAGACTGTCTTTGCGGTGGTGTCTTTGACGGGAGTAGAAGGAGTAGCGTAGCTGGACTTGTCGGTCTCAGCAGATGTAACGCCGCTGGTGACCACTGGGGCGGTCTGGGACTGGGTGCTGTGAGAACCGGGGACAGTTCCAGGAGAAACATCACGTGATTCGATTTGGGCTTTGGCTGGAGTTGGAGCAGCAAGGGCAGCGGCTTTCGTCTCGGCAGATTTTGTCTCAGTCGATGTAATCTTCGGTGCAGACTCGCCGGTCGATGTCTCGGGCTTGATCTCAGACAATAATTCCTTCTCCACAGCCTTCTTCTCCAACACAGCCTCCTCGTTTGCAGCAGCCTCTGGTGCTTGCCCTGATTCGGCAATTGACTCCTTGACGATTGCAGGTGTATCCTTGGCAACCTCCTTTGGTGTGCTATCTGACTGAGCATTCGTTGATGCGATGGAGTTCTGAATGGACACGGGTAATTTGCTGGTTACAGATTCTGGAAGCTTGCTTGCGGCAGTGCTCGCGGCGCCAGATGCATAAGCTGCAGCAACGCCACCAACAGCCACGGCTGCGCCGCCAATTGCAGCTGCAGCTTCACCTGCAGAGACAGTCTTCTCAGACTTATCCGTTCCCTTTCCGGCAGTTCCCTCTGAGGTTGATGGGGCCACTGGAACCTCCTTCAATAGCTCTTTCTCAACCGCGCTTTTCTCCTTGACTTCTTCTGGGATGGCACTGGCTTCAGGATCAACGTTTGCCTTCTCTTGGCTCTCCTTGACTACATCTGGAACCTTTGACGACTCGAGAGGAACACCTGCAGCAAGTGCTGCGGTGGTGCTCGTTGGGCCTGCAGATTGGATGGTAGGAGTAGCGTCGAAGGTACCAGCACCTGACGTTCCAATTGGCAAGCTCGACTCTGGGATCAAGTTCTTCGCAGGTGGCATATCCAAGATTCCAGTGCCGTTGATGGCGCGGGTTGCATCAGGGGTGACAACTGGGGGGAGGACTGGGGCGTTGCCGATTCCACCACTCTTCTCGTACGACTCTTTGTCAAGCGTGACTCCTGACTCAATGGTGTTCTTGTTGACAGTGCCTGGCTCAGGGTTGACTGCGCCAGCAAAAGCTGGGAGTGGGTTGACGCTGAAAGTTGGTTCAGCCGCGGTCTTTGCCTTGTCGGCCGCAACGAGCTCGGGGTCATCGTGAACACCAGATGTGATAGTGTTATTGGTGAATGTGCTTGGGTCTGGAACCCTCTCGCCAGGAGCAAGCTTTATTGGGTTTACAGCTCCGTCCGCGGCTGGGAGGGGATTGACCGAGAAGTCTCCCTTCTCGGTAGCTGCTGGTGTCTCGGGAAAAGCGCCTGGTAGATCGGACGAGACAGTTTGTTCTAGAGGAGCAGCCTTTTCACTTTCGAGGGGCACATCCTTTGCCAATGCGGCGGTTGTGGAGGTAGGGGCGACGCCAGACATGATTCCAACTGTCTCGGGCGTGTGCTTCTTGATTCGGTCCGTGGTAAGGACGTTGTTTAAGTTTCCTGAGGCGTCGTTCTCTTGAGGAGCGGTGTGATCGGTAACCCAGTTGCCGTCAACAACGAACTATGCAGTAAATGTTATATTAGCGAGTTGTTTCTGTGAGTGAAGGTAAAACCAGAGTAGAGAAGGAAAAGATGGGACGAAGGTTGGTTTTAAAGGACACTGCTACCTTGTAGCTTATGGCGGGGTTGGGAACAGGCCACCGGCCCTGTTGCGTGGCCCAAGCACCAGCATGTTAAACAGGGCACTACAGCCTACCAGCTGACCTGGAAGCGATACTGTTCGAGTTGGCAGCTTCACCGCTTAGAAGTAAATTGGGGCAACTCGGCCGTACCGCGTCATAAGAGATCATTTTGGTGCAGGGTCAAGCGCAGATTCCGCAGATTAAAGTCATTTTCTGCATCCAGGAAGGCAGCATGCTTCGTCGAGAAGCTCTTCAAGCTTCTTTAACGGCCACTCGGCGGCATTAGCGCCTCGAAGTCACGACTCGAAGCACAAGTCCCCACGTCTTTTCGACAATCCAGTCTGATATGTGTTTTCCACGCACCTTGTAGTAGATCTTGTCTGCGGCGCTGTTGAGTGTAACATCCTTCGAGAACGAATCGCCAGTCTTCACAAGCTTTTCTGATTTGCTCCAGTCGTCAAAAGTGCCCGTCACGTAGACCTCATCGGCGGGATGGTCCCTGATCACGAAGGAGTCAGTCACGCAATCTAGGAGCTTGATTGGAAGCGCAGGAAACAACTGACCATTTAAATACGAAGCTGCCCATTATGATATTTGGGTATGCGAATGATGGACGATACGGAATTCGATGATACGATGCGTTTGGTAGCAGTTAATTGCTTGAAGAGCACGGAGCAGCTGTGTCTGTAGATGATTGACTGATGTCAAGGTTGAGAAGTAATCGGAGGAGGCTGGGAGGGTTGATTATCGGAAGGTAATCTCTTTTACGCAGCGGCAAAGTAGCACAATGAGTATCTGGCTGATCGTGGACAAAGGACGAGGTAAGCTGTACCAGGATGCAATGACTGTAATTGCGATTGCGACTGCGGAAGGAATGAGAGACGCAGCGATTATTGATGGGAAAGGGGAGATCGGGACTGATCAATTGAGGTTGGTTGTTGGGAGTCTGGCAGAAGTGTGGTGTGGTGTGGTGGTGCAATGGGGACGAAATGGTGCAGCCTTGAGGGGCGAGCCACCAAGGCCGGCGAGCCGCTAGGGATGATAGCTTTTGCGCTCAGCTCTGGAGCTTCCCTGTCACGTCTGGCTGGACCGCTGGACTCTGGACCCCTTGCGGTTTGCGACTTCCGAGCGCCAAACCAATGTCCTTCCTGCCTTTCGAGACTTTATCATCGCCCATCGGATCTGTTACTGTGACTACAAGAATACTAGCTCGGAAGATTTTTTTCATCTTCTTTGCATAATGTCATGTACGCTCTGTTCTGATAATCCGTCCGCTTGTACTTCTTCATATTGTAAATTACCTTATCTTGAGGGTTCGTTGCGCCACAGTCAACAGCTCTCTCGCTCTGGCTGCGATCGGAAATCGCTGGGCTGGGCATCACCAGCACAGCTGACTGAGCTCACTTGTGTCGTCATTTACCCCACCACGACCGAAAGCAGCTCAGTTGCGCGAGACAAGGATAATCCGTATGATATCAGGGCCCTTGGGCCCTTCATTTCATATTATATTCAAGACACGGAGAATAATAAGGGCAAGTGCGTCACACCTGCCTGCGAAACATTGCAAGTGCTGTTTATTTGTTTCAAGCCTTCCTTGTTTCGATATTTCACTGCTTTACTCTACCAAATGTCCTCCTGTCTGATCTCCAGGAGCATGCTCATCTCCGCCTCTGAAACAATCACTGCATCCTCAGAAACCTTTTGGACATAACAGCTATGGCTGTCATCGAAGCAACAACTAGGAGCTGAATTGGCTTGGGCATGACAATCAACACCTATGGTAGAACTGTAGACATTTTCCATCAATATGTCAATTGGAAAGGTCAATTTCCACCACCAGTGGCAGTGGCTGAATGTGACAGGTTTCCCGGCACTACTCATTCATACATGCAGTGCGATATGAAGTTGTCTAGCTTGGCCGAGACAGTGCAGATAAGAGAATCAGTTGACTCGGAAGTATTCATATAACGAAACGGACTTTGACGCTCCATCTCTTTGTCCAGTGAAGAATATCCCCATGTCAATCCCGTCTCGGGAGCGGCGCCATGCATGCCAATTTTATATTCCAACCATGCCCTTTGTCTCCCTATCTTTCCAGGCCAAAGGTATTGCATGCAGTTGATCTCGAGCCTTACTGAGGTTGATACATAAGTACGGTCGTCGTCAAGTCATCGCACTACCTGCATCCTGCACCTCATCAACTGTTCTGTGACTCTTCTCCCCCTTTCATCCTCTCGAGCCAGGAGACCACCAGCACCCGATCAGCTTGTAAGTCTAACTCTCTCTCGAAGGACCCGCTAGACCTCGGGCAATTGCTTTCTCTCTTCAGTGTGTGTTCTGAATGGCACTGCAGTGCATACGAGTTGGCTGTGACGCTGCTGCTGCCATTATCTCGCCTTGTCACCCCTCCTGCCCTATCGCCAAATGTGCTGTGATGCTGTGCTGTACTCTGCCGAAGACTGCGTGACTAACACTTCCAGAAGTCTTCGAGAACGCCCATCGAAGCTTCGCTGTCCAATCATAGGGGGGCTGGGTTGAGATCGTGCACGGACCAACTGGACCAGGCCAGTGCTTTACCACAGCTCCATTGCCCCTCCCCTCCCTTTGGCGGCTTCCTGGGGCAACCGAAACCTCACCATCACTCGCTCCTACTTGCCTGGAATACCGCCTACACCATTCTTCCTCTACCCCATCTCCAGAAACATCATTTGGAGAACACATTGGAGCCACAGCTAGGTGAGTTCTTCTGTTTCGTCTCTCTGTGTCCTCCGCATGTGAGAGTAATGCTGATCCTCTCCCATCCGGTTGCAGACTCACTCTTGCTCAATCAACAGCGACTAGAGTGCCTGAACCCCTCTTTGAACGCCTGACTACAGTGAGTCAAGACTCGGTGTTAGAATGCTCCCTTCAATTTGAAGTTTCGCTAATTGTTCACTCCTGAACAGGCCGCAGCAGCCTGACTGTTAGACAACTACAATCCTCGCCGACGCATACACTTCTTACCCATAACCATATTGGTGCAGCAGTCCAACCCCTCGCCATCCTCGAAAGGCGCAGCCCCATCAGAGAAAAGCATTATACGCTGTCGAATGTCCTTGCCATCCTCATACATCAAAGAAATCGACAACCTCAACCAAGAGGTGCTCAAATCAAACCCGACCGACATTGTCCAATTCTGCGCTAATTATTTCGCACGGCGGCTAGAGCTTGAGCGTGCTCAATTCTCACTGTCAGATACACATAAGGATCGCGAAATGTCTGGAAGCACATTCCCTGGCCGTCTCGGTACAAACGTCAACCCCTTCGGTGGTGATGGCGGGGGTGCGGGGAGTACTCAATTGAGCTCTGGCTCGATTTCCAAGGTCGTGGAGGAGGATGAGAATGACACAATCACATCGCCAACAAGCGCAAGCTTCGGCTTCGGTCAAGGCACAGTATTTGGTTCTCCATTCGGAGGTGATGCTGCTGCTGCTGGAGAAGGCCCTCCATCGTCGTTCAAGCCTACTAGCACAGAGGGATTCCCAGCACACTATGGCATGGGAAGGCGAACTTCCGTGTCTGCGGAATCACTAAACCCTACAGCCTCTTCAAACGACAACTGGACGCCGCCCTTTCATCAGAAGACCGAAGATCAGCTGTTACGGCTGAAGAAATCCATCTTTCAGAATTTTTTGTTCAGTCATCTTGACGATGAGCAGAGTGCCCAAGTACTTGGTGCTTTAGTAGAAAAGCCAATCCCTGCGAAGGGTATCAAGGTAATGTCCCTTCTGTTTCCGGTCAACTCAACAAGCCTTCTCCTATGCGAGCAGTAGTTTTCACATGCCAAGCCAATGACTGAAACTAACCTACTGGCTACAGGTCATTACACAAGGTGATCAAGGAGACTTCTTCTACGTGGTTGAGAAAGGGGCCTTTGATGTCTATGTCAACCCAAGTGGTGCTTTGCAACCGGGTCCGGACGGCCTTGGTAAGCAGGTGGGAACGATTCAATCAGGCGGTTCATTTGGAGAATTGGCTCTTATGTACGGATCTCCAAGAGCCGCAACGATCATCTCAACCGAAGCGGGCTGTACCTTGTGGGCTCTCGATCGTATCACTTTCCGCCGGATCTTGATGGACTCAACTTTCCAACGCCGTCGGCTGTATGAAAGTTTCCTCGAGGAAGTCCCTATTCTCTCCACTCTCACAAAGTATGAGAGGTCAAAGATTGCAGATGCTTTGGAGACGCAGAAATATCCAGCTGGTACAACGATCATCAAAGAAGGTGATGCCGGCGAAGCTTTCTACCTCCTGGAAAGTGGCGAGGCCGAGGCTTTCAAGAGCGGTGTACAGAACCCCGTCAAGTCCTATCAGAAAGGGGATTACTTTGGAGAACTCGCCCTACTGAATGATGCCCCAAGAGCTGCCAGTGTTGTCAGCAAGACAGAAGTCAAGGTTGCCACACTTGGAAAAGATGGCTTCCAGAGATTGCTGGGTCCTGTTGAGAGCATCATGAGAAGAACTACGTATGATGAAGGAGTTGAAGCGGTTGATCCTCTTCACCAAGGTTAACGACAGCAGGTTTGACGGTTTTTGCGATTCACTTTTTATGATTGACAGGCGTTAGAATGGTTACGTTCGTTTTGTTACGAGATACAACTGGCTTCGGTGGCTCGGATACCTTTGATGCAGAGAGCCAGGATTCTTCCAATGACCAAGATACTCAAAATTCATCCACACTATTATTTGTAACAGAAGTCTTTTGCTCGTGTACATTTTCTTCTTGATAAAACCTAAACCGCCTCTGTTTCGAGAATCCTTGAGCCTGGAAGGTAGCCTTTTTAGCTTCTTCAGAACGCCAATCCATGCAAAGCGCCAGAACTATGATACTCGTACAGCCTTCACAAAAGCCCATCCACACCTACCAATCCTTCTCACAGCCTCCATCACAAAGCTCCGTCTCTCCTACTCTCCAAAATCTCTCTCCTCACCCCCTCAGCAGCAACCTCTGTCTCCAGTACTCTACCCACACCCCTCCTCCACGTCTCCTCCAACCCCTTAATCTCGCCGCCGACCTCCTCCTGCGCCCTCTTCCTCTCAATAACAACACCATCAATCTCCCCCTTCCGCTCCTCCAGCTCCCTCTCCAAACTCCTCAACACATCCTCCAATTGCCTATTCCCTTCCAACCAGGCATTCTTCCCGTATTTCTCCAGTAAGCCGAGGTTAGCTACGCGGCCTTCGAGGTACGATTGAGATGTGTAGGCGTTTTGTAGAGCGGAGCGCCATTTCTGGAGCGTTTCGGGGGAGGTGGTGTCTGAATGGGGGGAGGTGGTGGGAGGGTCTTGCGATTCGTAGTGTGTGGTTGTTATTGACTTTAGGGGGGTCTTGGATGCGATACGTTCGAGTTCGGAGGTTATGAGGGGGGAGAAGTTTGCTGGTGGGAGGGGAGGGAGAGAGCTGTGGCTTTCTGTGTCGTCTGAGGGTTGGGAGGAGGAGGATGCTTCAGAGGCGATGAGGGAGAGTGCTGCGGCGCGTTCGGAGGCGGTGGGTTCGGTGTCGATGTAGGGGAGGGATTCGTGGATGGCGTTTGTGAGGGGCATGTTTGCGGTGTAATTGGGGTGTAATTGGGTGGTAATTGTTTGGTTTTGGGAGGAGGGGATGGAGATGTTAATTTCGATGTCCAACTGAACTGCGGTTGAGGTTGGTGTGGATAGGCGGAGAATTTTTCGCAAGGCTGGATTGCTTGGTAGAAGGAGACTTAGATGTCGTCCAAATGTGAGGACAAAATTGGTGTCATAAATATCTGGAATATGAAGCTATGAGAATGAAAGCAAATGTCTATCTTATATTTTTAGTCAAAATCAAGGCTCAAAACCGCGACAAAGTAAGACTAGGTCCATTACGTTTGGGTGAAGTTTGGAGGTGTTCGTCGCCTTGCGCTCGAGGCTGCAAGCTACAGGACCTGCACACCCCACCAAACTATCAAGCTCACAACAAGCAAGACAATGACTTGATCGCAACACGACCCTCTCGGAGGGAAACATTCTTTCAACACCACCAAACAACTCTCGAAAAATTATGGAGCCACTTCTTGAATCGAAGGCCGGTCCTTCCGACCCATGGCGGGCGCTGGACCAACAAGAACGAGAAGCTTCGAGGTGGCAACGGCAGAGGAGAGTATGGACAAAGCTTGCGAGCTTCGCTTTGGCTATGGCTCTTGGATGGACGATATTCGTGCATTTTTGTGGACATTGGAGGGATACTGGACGGTCTTGGAGGTTGGACTGGGGCCAGCATGACAGCGGCGAGAGCTTGGAGAAAGGAAAGGGTAGTCAGTACTTGCTGGGTGTGGGAAAGGCGGATATTACTGGGTGAGTACTGGTCTCATATACTTGTTTTCAAAATACAGTACTAATGCCTGTATAGACCTGTAGTTGAGATCAACATGATGGGTTACGCGGACACCAAACAGGTTGGATCAGGGCTCCGTCAGCGACTCTACTCTCGAGCATTCATCGTTGGAGATGTGGAGCGTCCGGAAGACAGATTCGTGTATCTTGTCTTGGATACACAATCTGGGGACACGGCAGTCAGATATGGCATTCTAGAAGGATTGTCGAAACTGGGCTCGGACTTTGCGGTCTATGGGCAGCACAACGTTGCTGTCACAGGCACACATTCGCATTCTGGACCAGGAGCCTGGTTGAATTATCTTTTGCCTCAGATAACTAGCAAAGGCTTTGACAAGCAAAGCTATAGAGCTATCGTGGATGGTGCTATTCTTTCCATACAGAGAGCTCATACGAGTTTGCAACCAGGATACCTGACCGTTGGGTCGACGAAAGTATTTGGTGCCAATATCAACAGAAGTCTCTACGCCTATTTAGCCAACCCGGAGGAGGAGAGAGTCAAGTACAATGAAAGCACAGAAGACGATGGTTCTGTCGAGAAGACTTTAACTCTTCTCAAGTTCCAGCGTGCCTCTGATGGGAGGAATACTGGTGTGCTCACTTGGTTCCCGACACATGGCACTTCGATGCTTGGGAATAACACCTTGATATCAGGGGATAATAAGGGTATTGCAGCTGATTTGTTTGAGAAGAGCTTCTCAGCCGACGACAACGTTGCAGAAGGCTTCGTGGCTGGCTTTTCCCAGGCAAATGTTGGAGATACCAGTCCTAACGTCCTAGGAGCTTGGTGTGAGGACGGCACTGGTGCGGAGTGCAGCTTTAAAAACAGCACTTGCAGTGATGGCAAAAGCCAGTTCTGCCATGCTCGCGGTCCGTTTTTCCGAGAACAGGATAATGGTGCTGCATCCTGTTACGAAGTTGGCAAGAGACAATACGAGCCTGCAAGAGCCCTGTACGACCATCTCGACATAGAGGGAACGCCAATAACAGGCTCCTCTGTCAAGTCATTTCACACTTTCCAGGACATGACGAACTTCACCTTCCCTTTAGCTAATGGGAGCTACGTTCATACTTGTCCAGCTGCTCTGGGATACTCGTTTGCAGCGGGTACTTCAGATGGACCAGGTGCTTTTGACTTTACTCAAAACGATCCTGGGGCTCCTAACGCTTCTCCTGTATGGAGAGTTGTATCAGGTTTCATTAAGGAGCCTACCAAAGCTCAAAAGCGCTGTCACTACCCCAAGCCTATACTACTGGACGTGGGAGAAATCAGCTCTCCATACCTCTGGACACCCAATATAGTCGATGTCCAAGTCCTGCGAGTCGGCCAACTAGTAATCATAGTTAGCCCCGGCGAGGCCACCACGATGGCCGGCCGACGCTGGAAAGAAGCTATTCACGATTCAGCCTCCTCCCTCGCACTTTCCGGCTCCCCATCAGTTGATCCAGTCGTGGTTATTGGAGGCCCAGCAAACAGCTATACGCATTACATTGCCACAATGGAAGAATACGGTATCCAGCGCTACGAAGGTGCGTCGACGCTTTATGGTCCATATACACTCAACGCATACATCAACCTGACCCTCCAATACCTTCCCTACCTGAGCTCAACTTCCACCACCCGCCCACTCCCTGGCCCCTCACCACCAGACAACGTCAATCGCTCCCTCTCTTTCATCACCGGTGTTGTCTTCGATGGCACCCCTATATTCAAGCAATTCGGAGATGTGAAAACAGCCGTACGACCCGCATATTCCATCGGCGACATCGTATCCGTCACCTTCGTCGGTGCAAATCCCCGCAATTCTCTCCGTCTCGAGCAAACCTATGCTGCGATAGAGAAGTTTGATGCCGCGACCAGTCGATGGGTGAGAGTACGAGATGACAGTGATTGGAGTTTGATTTTCAATTGGAAGCGTACGAGTAGTGTGTTGGGAACGAGTGAGGTTGAGATTGTGTGGGAGACAGAGGACTGGGCGAGTCCTGGACAGTATAGGATTCGGTATTATGGGGATTCCAAGGCGGTTGGGAGTAAGATTACGGCGTTTGAGGGTACGAGTGGGGAGTTTGTTTTGACTTGAGGGGCTTAGCGAGGTAGATTGAAATGCGGCTGCTGTTTCGAGCAGTGTTGTTCAAGTAGTAAAGAAGCGAAGTTATGGATACCAGGCAACGCAAAATTTGTATATCAGGATACCCAGGATGAAATTGATAGGGAAATACTACCGAAGCTATTCAAATGAGCAAGACTTAATGTATCATTATTGTTTATCTCGTCTCATCTACTGTATCCTTTTTTGATCCGAATTCTGTATCGGAATCTACAATCAGCGCCACCCGAATTTTCGGCTGCAGTTGGGGAATATGAAAACGCCATAGATGCCTTTCCGTCACTTCCAATAAACCAAAATCTGTCCCGAACTCCATTTGTCCATCCAGCTACGCACCTAGAAAGTCCCAAAGTCCCAAACGCAAGTCCAAATCAAAACTCCATTTCCACCGGCAAACCATTCGCCCTTCTCTCCGCCGCGATTCTCTTCCGCTCGGCCACTTCTGCCGCGCGGATCTTCTGACGTTCAGCCTGGTCAACTAGCCATGCATCTTCGAAAAGAGTGGGTTTCTTCTTCAAGTCCTCGGGCTTGAGACCTAATTTCCGCACAACCTGGAATGCACCCGTACCAACGCTCATTGTCTGTCCCATGATGATACACTCGCTGACTCCTTCGATGAGATCTATTTTCATGCCGGCTGCAGCATCGAACAAGTGGTCGGGGGTCTTCTCGAAAGAGGCAAGCTGCAGGACACTGTCACGCATCTTCGAAAGTCCAAATCGAGTGATGCCAAGAACTTCTCCTTTATATGTCATGACATCAGCGAGAAGTTGCATGTGTCGAGGATCGATACCCATGTCTCCCATGACGGCACCGATTTCAGTAGCAATAGTGGTTCGTGCAGCTTCGATGCCGAGAACGTCTTTGACCTCCATGATACCGTTGCTAGTCGTCTTCGTACCGATAACTCCTTCTGTGGTCATACAAGCTCGAAGACCGTAACCTTCTACAAGGACCATATGTGTGTCGTGTCTCCCGCGTTCATCTGAGGTCTCTGTTGTCTTCTGAATGATGGCACGGGTTGCATCAGCATATCCAGAGATAGCAATTGCAGGAAGTGCACGCTTGAGGTAATTGACCCGAAGTAAAATATCGGAATAATTTTCATCAACAGCACCCTTTTTAGGGGCGCCTCGAGCTCCTAGATTTCCGCCACTGTCCGGGGTGACGTTAACGAACAAGCAGTCTCCAGCGAGAGAAATGTCGTGATTGCGAATCTTCATCTTCTTGTTGCTGGAGATGGAATTGGCGATATCTGCCAAAGTAAGACCAAGTTGCATATCGCTAAGAGCGTCCATGTTGATACACAAGCACACCGTGGAACTTTTGGCTGACCACATGTCTTCTACGAAGCGGAGGACATCAGAGATGTAAGTCTTCTCGATGCGACTTTTTACAACATGAGCGGCTTCGAGTTTGTATTTGTTCTCCAGCGGACAGCTGATGACTGGCGTACTGATGACCTTCGATGCGTTGATGATTTCCTTGATACGAGGTACACCCTGAGTAATACTCATACCAGCAACACCAGCAAAATGGAACGTTTTCAAGGTCATCTGTGTGCCTGGCTCTCCAATGGACTGTGCTCCGACCGCTCCTACAGCATGACCAGGTTCCACGTGTGCCTTGGCATACTTATCCAAACATAGGGAAATGAACATTCTTAGTGTGCGGAGAGAAACCTTATGGACACGATCCATTTGAGCTATTCTCGCTTGGTCTTCAGCTTCAGGCGTGTGAAGATCACCAGCCACAGGAGGGTCTTCAAAGTCGTGCAGACCTGCCAGCTGGCGTGCCATAGCTAAATCAGAGGCTAGATCTTTGATGAAGTCGGTAATGGTGACGAGGAACCCACGGGCACTTTCGAATTCATCGACACCATAATCGGTCTCGTCATCGTATTCAAGAGGCTTGCCAAAGACGTCTTTCCTCTGGTACCTAAGTCGCTCAGGAGCCAATAGCTTGGCACACTCGGCAGTGATTTGGTACGGCAACAGTCCTGGCTCGTTGTTATCCCAAGTCAATGCCTCGGCATGAGTCCATGTGCGGGAAAAATGCACCGGCACAGCAGTACCTTCCATGTCAACCGGATCTAACTTGTCTGCTCCAAATTGGAACTGAACGACTATGCCTGAAGAGTTTCGAACAGTGTCATCGTACTGCGTGGATAAATCTTCAAGAGACTTCATCAGTCTTCTTGACATATATCCGGTTTCGGCAGTTTTAACAGCTGTATCAACCAAACCTTCGCGACCAGAAATTGCGTGGAATAAGAACTCTGTGGGCGTAAGGCCCGTGAAGAAGCTGTTTCTGACGAAACCCTTAGATGGAGGCTGGCGAGCGTTCTTTGGGAAATGAGGTAGGGTTCTGTCTTGGAATCCATCCGCAACACGTTGACCTCCAATAATTTGCTGTCCAACGACTGCGACCATCTGAGCCACGTTAATATTCGAACCCTTGGATCCGGATTTGGCCATGATAAGAGGAGCGTTCCATTTGCTGAGTGTGTTGATACAATACTCTCCAGCATCTTGTCTGACTTTGCTGAGGACACCAGAGATTTTGTTTTCTAAACTTTCCTCTAGATCGCAACCCGTAGCCTTTTCGAGAGTTCCGTTCTTGAATTGATTGATGAGAACTTCAGATGCATCGTACGCTTCAGCGACAAGTATTGCTTTATGTTCGGTGAGCTTCTGCGATGGGTAGACATCACTGATACCAATGGAAAACCCCATATTCGTAAGGTAGCGAGCCGATACTTTCGCAAGTCTGTCCATGGCTATGACAGCCTCATCAGGACCAAAATCTCGAAGAATAATATAGAAAATGGAATCTTTCTTTCCAGATCCAACTGTAGTTTTGTCCATTCGGCCGCACATAACTTCGGAGTTGCGAACCACAAGCCAACCATCGTTGATATCCATATCTGGACATTGCCCTTGTACGGACTTGTAGTCTCGACACTTAGCATCCAAGTTGACCTTCACTGGGGATTTTTTGTTTGGACGCATGAGAATACTGAAAACTTGCTTCCCAGTCCAGAGTGCCTCGGGCTTGATAATTGCGGGTGGTGGCAGGTCCAAATGAGTGTTACCATCGACCATGTACATACATAGCGTTGTAAAGGTTTTCCTATCGAAGAAATTCTCCTTGCTACTCAAGAGATATGCAGCGGTAATGAAATCTTGGGTGGCTGAAATGATTGGCTCTCCGTTCTTTGGCGTAGAAAGGTTGTTCTTTACTCCCATGAGGTTGATAGCTTCTGTTCTAGCTTCTTCAGTCTGAGGCACGTGCAAGTTCATCTCGTCTCCGTCGAAATCGGCGTTGTAGGGATTGCAAACACACTCATTGAGGCGGAAGGTTCTCCAAGGTCTGACCTTGACATAATGACTCATGATACTCAGTTTATGAAGAGAAGGTTGTCGGTTGAAAAGTACGATATCCCCATCTTCGAGGTGTCTCTCAACAACGTCCCCAATCCTCAAGTTCTTTGCTGCATCCGGACGACGAGCAAATTTGAGTGAGATTTTGTGGTCCGAATCTTTTTTCACGATCTGGTTGGCACCTGGATGAACCTCAGGGCCATTGAGAACACACTGTCTT
Organism: Cadophora gregata; assembly: GCF_030347475.1. Classification (NCBI taxonomy): domain Eukaryota; kingdom Fungi; phylum Ascomycota; class Leotiomycetes; order Helotiales; family Ploettnerulaceae; genus Cadophora; species Cadophora gregata. Next base: position 689,150 of record NW_026695936.1, on the reverse strand, counting down.
AGCTTCTCGATATTTTGCCGCTGCACTCGCTCCGGATAGGTCATGTTCTTGGCCACCAATACAGGAACAGCAACCTGCTCGATCGACATGTTCGGGTCTGGAGAGATGACAGTTCGGGCAGAGAAATCGACGCGCTTTCCTGACAGATTTCCTCTGAATCGGCCTTGTTTTCCCTTGAGACGTTGACAAAATCCTCGGATTGCCTTGCCATTGCCTTTATCTTGAAGACCAGGAACATCGCTGTTGACGTAGAGGGCGATTTGTGTTTGCAGGAAATCCCATTGCTCCACGATAGTTTGGATCGGTTGACCTCTTTGCAAAGCGGCACGAATCATGGAACTGACGTGGACGATTTCAGCAAGTTTTGTCGTGAGATCATCTTCGTTACTTGCATTCTCTTGCGCAACAGATGGACGAATGCAGATTGGTGGTGCCGGAACAAACTGCCAGATGAACATCTCGGGCCTACCCTCTGCAGGATTGAGTCCTAAGAGCTCGCAATCACTTGGTGTGATCATCTTGAACAGATTCAAAACTCTTAGCGGATTGAGGTCATCCATCGCCTTCTTCAGGTGCTTGTCAAGTTCCGCATTGTTCTTCTTCGCCTCCTCAAATGACTTATGATATACGACCATTGATGGAGGAGCAACTTTCTTCGCAGCCGTTGACTTGTTGAAAGCCTGATAACGATCGTGGGCCAACCTCAGAGGCGCAAGCTTTCGAATCTGGCCATTGACAGCATCGCAGTACGGGCATAGTCTGACTTTTCGACATTGCTCGTTGATTTTCTTACAAACCTGTGTCCGCTTAAGATTGTCGATTCCTGGTACTCGGAGTTGCTTCAGGAAGGCTCGTCGTTCGGATTCTGTGAGTAGCACTCTGGCGCAATCCTTGCCGATGAATTAGCCCATATCCCTCCCGAGTAGGATATAGTGCATACTTTGCAAATATTTTGCAAAAACATCTGAGTCAACTTCAGATAACCAATATGAAATGCTGGAAGAGCCAGTCGAACGTGACCAAAATGGCCATTGCAATTCTGAAGCCCTTCACCGCATGTTTCGCAAATTCCCGTCTTGCTTGAAGTTCCCTGTCGGATCACGCGTCAGCGATCTATGGCCATCGTATACCTGCCTGTGATCCTCACCAATCTTGTGTCCAGTGGTCCGTTTTCCATGGGCTTTCGTCCCTTCTCCATGTTATAGAGGATGCGATCAGAAACTTCGAGGACGCCCTGGTTGACAATCTGAGTATTGGATCTGCGAAATTCTTAGTTTGGAGAGTATGTACACACCAAGGAGTACTCACTGGATACCAAATTTGAGAGAGGCAAATTCTGCTTAATGTCAATCTCCTCTTCTTGCGACGATGGGGAAAGCAAATTCTTACTTTTGGGTACATTGTCCACGACTTGAGCCTTGATAGACTCTCCGCCAGTCGAAGTGAGCTGCATTGCGGCGGTGTTCTGCTATCGTGTATCTAACACGAAGCTGTACTTGGGCGGAGTTAAAGATCGGGTCATAAAATCATCATTGTTCGAGGAGATGTATGGTGAGCTCCAGCTCTCTCGAATTTGTTGCGGATTAGCTTCTTGGTGGGGCACGACGAGATGACTCCCGGCCGAATTTAAGCCGATGGCGGGGTCTAGTTTCCTTGGCACTCGTTAAGTTTTGTTTATTTGTCTCGATGAGTGAATAGCCTGCTAAGCTGAGTTTCTGGTAACCTAGGAAAGATGTGTGCTTCAGGCTATCTTTGTCTGGTTTGCTCCGCTGGCTACTTCATTATATACAGTAGAGTAAGAGTATTGCGTATGATTCGGGTCAGACTTTCTGGTTTGCAAATATATTCCTACCTGTGTTCACTCATGAAGTGAACAGAGATAGAATTGAGCTAGTCGCTTCAGGTTCTAAAGAACATGTCGCGGTTGAACTTGTCGTTTTCAAACATCAATAGTAGTGCATTGATAACAAATATAGCCATGATTAATACAATTCAGTGTTTATTAAGCTATGTGCTTCCCATCTTCACCTCCCCTCAAAGCAAGGAAGGCTCGCACGTCAGTAACATACTGCAGACCCTCTAGCAATGGCACGAGATGCATGAGGTCATTGTCCGTAGGGTCACTGATCCAGCCTTCTATGGGTATTGCATTATCTATCGATACAGTTAGCTGTGTTTTCAGCTCAGTGAAATGGTGTTTACCTTGATGGAACATGTAGCTCAGAGGACTATTATCCAGAATCATGACCTTGCTGAGATCTGGTTCTACGGAGCTCAGATCTTTGATAAAAGCGCCATGGCGGTATGTACAGTGCTGACGGTAATATCTACCGGAGAAGAATTTCCGTTCCGTCTCTAAGAAGTCTATCACAGGATCTGCATATTCCTGGACAGATGCAGTGAAGATAACAAGGTTGTACCATTTACAGATCTATCTCTGTCAGTGTGCTCTTATGCAGTGATTTAGACAACTCACTCGTCGCAAAAAGTCGTCACAATGAGGTCTCTTGTGAACATAGTAGAGAATAGGGTGTTGAGGGCCAGGAACTGCATTTCCACCAGCCCCGACCACGGTGTTCAGCTTCACTTCAACCATGTGACCAGTGCTCATCCTGCCACCTTTAGCCATGCTATGAATCAAAGTTTCGTCAAGGTCAAGTATTAATGTCTTCTGAGCAAGTTTCCCGCTTGGCGCATCGACAGTGTAGGAAGGCTGACGACGAGGGATGAGCGGTCTTGGTGGTGCAGGCGCACGAGGGTATTTTGTCATGGAAAGAGATGATGCTGGGGATGTTGGTGACTTAAGAGTTGCTGGCGAGATCTCGTTGGCGGCAATAGCACCAGATCCATTACTCTGCGTACTCGTTGACTGCGATTTTCGATGCTTCCTCTGCCGTACACTATCTTCATTGTGAAGTTTGATTCTTATAGAACGTCGCGCTGGAGCAACCTCGTCAGAAGCCTGAAGCGACTTCGAACGGCTGTGACGCGCGGTACCAGACAACGTTGAATGCTCTGCTTCGCTCATAGACCGATCCCGATCGGACTCGGACTCAGAAGACAGTCCTGATGAAGAAGAATATGAAGAGAAGCCCTTCTTTCCCTTGGTAGACGCGCGTTTCCCAGAACTCTTCCCGCGACTCTGCTCTCCCTGTTGTCCGTCCGCAGTGGAACTATTGCCGATTGCGTGCGCAGTCGACGCACGCCTTGTACCTAGATTCTTCATCTGAGAGAAAGGGGCAAAGTTTCCATGCTCATCACATAGACATGCAAAAAGGTAAACACCTGGAGCAGCTAGTGTGGATAGGAACCAGCGTATGGATTCGATAAGAGCGAAAGAGATCCGTTGCGGAATTTTGCGCCACCCTGCGACCTCTGGATCTTTGACCTCGCTGGCTTCCTTGTCTAGGAGAGGGGTCTCTTCATGCACAATTCTGACATCTTCCTGTTCTCCCTCAGGGTTATCGCATGGGTATTCTGCTTTCTCCTCCAATATATCCTCTTGCGAATTCCTCCTCGACTCTGTCCCGGTTGCAGAAGAAAATATGTTTCCAAAAGAGTTACTTCTCGATGGTGATGGAGTCTGCGGCGGAGACACTCGTGCCGAGAGGATATTCAGAGAGTTCATCGTTCTTTCCGAGCCATGAAGGAGGAGGATGAAGCTTCTATCGATAATGCGGGGTTTGGGTAAGAGCCGCGAAGGCAAGTAAAGGACGTAGCAATCTGCTTATCTGTGGTTTCGCACAGAATCAGTTGTCAATCACTACGCGCTCGTCGGTATGCGTCGTTGAGGGTTGCTCGTTGTTGTTCTCCCACAGCACGAGTTGAGAGGGCGTGCAGCTGAGCCTCGGAGCTTAGAGAGGGGGACGGGATATCGCTGAAAATTACAATGACTTCCTTCTATCGGTACTTTAAACAAAGAACATGTGCTGGACTGAAATGGGTATGAGCTCGAGTATATAGCTGGAGCTGGAGCTGGAGCTTCCAACTTGGAGCTTCACGGATTGCGCGGGCAATGGTCGCGCGGAATGATGTGGAGTGAGACGGCCGAGCGCTCGCGACTCCAAACTCAACTCGGGAGTCATCCTTCAAAATAAGTTTATGTCTACCACAAAGAACTTTGTTCAAACCCAACCACACGGTTTCCCAACTTCTAGCAGCTTTCAGCAACACTACGCGGATCGCAATATTTGATCACTGCCTCCACTTTACCGTTGATGCCCAGTACCCCTGCAAACTCCCCGCCGAAAGCAGAACCACCTCTGAACTGCCCCTCCAGAATTTCAACAATTGCGCCGTTACAAATATAAAGTCCGTGGCCACAAGGCCAGCAGCTTGATCAGCCATGCCGTCAACACAGACTGGCTATGCGCCGAACCTCAGCGTTTTCTTGAAGTCGCTAAAGGCTGCTCCGTTGGAGTCATCTATTGAAAATCTCATCTCGTACGCCGTTCTCAGCGAATCCTTGCGCCTGTGATATGGCTGACATATTCCCAGGCTCCTCAAAAGAAGACAGATCCAGAATTCGAGACCATGCGCCATAGCGACGGCACATCTCCTTCGCCGCGTGGTTGCGAAGTTCAAATGGACGGACATTGGGAAGCTCTTGGAAAGAATACAAGAAGTTGGCCAGCGCCTCATTGCAGCGCAACCGAGAGAAATGGTCGTAGGAAACATAGTGCGAAGAGTTCTGGGAATGATAAGAGATGAGGCAAAAGAGGATAGAGCTGAAGATGGAAGTGATTCAGCGTCGAATGTTGGCTCTCCGAGCAGGAAGCAGAGCTACTCAGGTTCACCCAGGACCGATGCACCACCAGCATTCAGCCCCCTACGATTCGAGTCGAGCAGTGAGTCGGGAGTTCCAGAAACAAACGGAGATGATGTCTTCAGCGGAAAATCAGCAATATCCTCCAGACCACCTATGCTCACCTCTCATCAATCCTATGCAGTGCTCAATGGAGTTCCAGTACAACAATCGATGTTCAATTTACTCTCAGCAACACCTTCACCAAATGCGACTCCTCCAGGAACACATTCTCCACATGGAAAATCTTCCTTCAATGCGTCTTCCCTGTCACAAAGGATAGCTACAACAACGAAGGACTTGAAAGCAGAGGTCATGGGGGGAATTGATGAGATTATCGATGAGCTAGATCAAGTCGACGATCAGATTGCCGCATACGCTCAGGAGCATATTCACTCAAATGAGATTATTCTCACGCATTCCTCGTCTCTCAGCGTCCAGAAGTTTCTACTGAAGGCCGCTGAGAAGAGGAAGTTTACCGTTATAATTGCAGAATCGTACCCAAATGACCACGACGCCACACACGCGGCGGTAATAAGGGAGATTAGTCAATCTGGTGAAACTGGAGGCGACATGAGTACAGATAAATTCTTGAAACCCTTGTCTGAAGCCGGCATTACAGTCATTCTTATTACGGACGCCGCCATTTTCGCTTTCATGAAGAAGGTTAGCAAAGTCATCTTGGCCACCCACGCAGTCATAGCAAACGGGGGATTGATAGCAGCAGCGGGCGCTCGGATCATTGCAAAGGCAGCGAAGGCGCATAGCACACCAGTGATCGTTGTTAGTGGTGTATATAAGCTCAGCCCTGAGTACCCGTTCGAATTTGAATCTTTGATCGAATATGGTGATCCGGGAAGCATTGTAGGCTACGATGACGGACCATTGGTGGACACGCTGGAGGTGGAAAATCCAGTCTACGACTATGTGCCTCCTGATCTGGTAGATCTCTACATCACCAACTTGTAAGTCCCTTCATCCCAGATACATACCTACTGCTAATCCGATGAACAGAGGTGCTCATGCACCGTCTTATCTTTATAGGATCGTTGCAGACCACTACAAGACTGAAGACATCAACTTCCACAAGCCTGAGCTACAATTTTGAGAGCCAAAGACTTCGTCTGTAGACATCACTCAAAAGGTAGTTAGTCCCCATTTTGGTCTCTAGCCAGAGAAAGAAGCCTATTGAGGCCGAGGTATCCTTTGGAAGCAAACATGGTTCATCAGACGATCTATCCCATCAATGGAGGGAATGCCCGACTCTATACTACTTGTCGGGGCTTATGAACTGAGCATAAGATTGGGTACAAGCAAGAGGGTACATGTTCAGGTGTCCCTGGTCCTAGGCAAGTCCCTATGATGCTGACCTCCGAGGCAGAGCCGTCGTAACACTAAAATGATAGCACAAACTGCCAAATCTCTCAACTAGCTTCAAAGACTTTTTTTTGGTGTGGTATTTCCTGTGTTGCCGTTACAATTCCTCTCTATGTATAGTCATGTGGATCCAAAAAGACCGAGGTTCAGAGACTGCTGGACTAGAACATAACGTATGAAAAGGGTGTTTTCCCTCGTTATGAGCGGAAGCTAGAATTAGCCGAAGCCTTTTCTCCCCCATTACTTACATGATAGAACAGCTCCCCGCGCTGTATGTTCCACCAATAGTGACAAAGAACCTCAAAGCACTCGTGCGGCTTCGATATCTTTCTCGATGTAGTCTCATCGGACGGCTGTAGTTCTTGACAGATATACCGAAGGGAGAGCCAGTCAAAGATTTGTTATTGCTGGCTGCGCTCGTTGCCTTGAGGCCGCACTACGTAATCTCATCTGTTTGAACCCCTGCCTCCATTGGCACAACGGCAGTGGGGACGCGTAGTCAGCGCTTTCGAACGAATTGCAGCGACGAGAAGCAGTACGGTGCAGTCATAGGATAGCGTCGCAGCTGGCAAGCGAGCAAGAAGCTTAAAGCTGGCTGAGCCTCGATGTGCTGGAAGGAATATCATCCCGACAACATCCCAATCAGTCCATCGCGCGTATTTGGGAGCTGACTCTGTTTGTTTCCACCTTCAAAGCTTTCCATAATCCACATATCATCAAAATCACGTACATTTCTAGTGCTAGATTACCTTACATCTACCTTGCACTGACTCGTCTTTGGCTTCCTTGAACCCTGAGATGGATACTGCCCCTCCCCCGCCTTACTCCGAGACAGACCCAGGAACTTCACCTCATCCTATCCTTACTCCTGCCACTTCGCAGGCAGACAATGCATCTGTAGCAGCTCGACCTCTTGCTTCCACAGCATCATCAGTTGACGAGACCATCTATACCCCTCTGTACTCTCCCGCAAGTTCCGTACATCAACATCAAGTGTATGGAGACGAGCACGACCATGTCTCCTCGTCCTCCGCAACAGTCTTCTTCGAATCTCGACCTGCACGCAGGAACAGCTCTACTGCACCCCTCGAGACAATAAAGATATTGGTGACTGCTAGGACAGAACCAAAAGATATTCCATACCCACCAGAGCTAGCAGAAAAGGATGTGCTTGAACTCGACTGGTTGACCTTTGTCAACTACCTCCTTCCGGATCATGCAGCTGACGTGAACAATGATGTTGCAGACAGGAAGCTCAAGGCGGAATTGGTGGACGAGCGAATGAAAAGGCTCACGCTGGGAAAAGAAAGTCGGTCTATGACCGATCTTCGCGAGGTGGATGCTCAACTGGATCCATTGCGACAGGCGCAAACATTACAAAACACAGATACGTCTCGCAGGCTGGAAGCTACAATATCAGAATGGAACGAGGGTTTTTTCAAGCCTAGAGGTATACAAATATCCAACGATGCTGTAGACACCGAAAATGTTGCGGAGGGGGAGGCTACACCAATGCCTGGGTCCTGGATCCCTTGGGAACATGAGATGAATGGTGAACCTGGCCCTAGTAGCAACACAAATGCTCGTAAGGGCTTTTTCAGTGGCTTTATGCAGGCTGGTCCACAGGGCTTCAAGATGGGCCCTATTGTTGCAGGTTCGAATACCCAATTTCTTTTACGCAGTGTCAAGATCCGGTATCTTAAATGACTGCATTTTAATGCTTCTTCTATCTTTCTTGATACATAAAGCCATAATCCCCTGTCTTAGTCATCAGTACTAACTGGATTCCAGATAATGACGGCTTTCGTATCGGCAGGAATGGATTGAGAGTAAGTCCTCGTTTACTTTCTGAAATCTGGTAACTAATTTTGGCTAGGCTGATAACAATGGGTTTCGACTTGGGAATATGCTAGTCGCCGACTCAAATGGCTTCAGACTTGGCGGTAGTCGAGGTTTGAACGCGGATGCTAACGGAGTGAGCTTGGGAGGACGTTCGTGGGCAAGAAGAGAATCTCACGACTCTGAGAGAGGCCGGGGACGTCACAGAGGCCATCGGGGCCTTTCTCACGGTCGCCATCGCAGAAGACGAGGACGATCCGCGTCTGTATCTAGCGATTCCAGTTCATCGAGTTCGAGTTCCTCAGACTCAGACTCGTCAGTTGGATCCCTTCCAGACTACGAAGATTTAAGGGATGGGCAACTTCCAATCGCAAAACGATCTCTAATGCAGTGGCTTAATGACCCTGACCAGCCAATTACCAAAGCAGCCGTCAGAGACATGCGAGAGGATATCATCAATGGCAAAGACAATGTACCCCAGCAAAAAGGACAAGATCTCGTAGCTTTACGAAAGGAAGTGAAAGATCTGACGAGAATTTTCAAAGACGCGAAGAAAGCACAGAGGAGAGATCGAAGAGAAGCACGACGTGAACGGAGAGCAGCAAGAAAGGCCCAGAAGAAAGAGCGTCGTGCATTGAGAAGAGAAGAGCGTGAAGCCAAAAAGGAGGTAAAGAAGTGTGGACCGAGAGGAGCGCGGACTGGACCGCCGTGGATGTCTCGATCCAACATGATACCCGGTGCTTTCTTTCCTTCGACAGCAAATGCTTTCACGCCACCTCCTCCTCCTCATATGCCTGGAAACCCGCCAGCACCTCCGGAACACCCTGGTTTCCCATTTGGGCGGTCGGCTTCAGCGCCGTTCATGACTGGCCTACCATTCGGCAGAGGCAACGGTCCGCCTGGCATAGCTGCAATCCACAATGGTTGGCCCTTTACTCATAATTCGTCATTTACGGATGGAGTCGCCTCATCCCCTACACCGGTGCCTGTGGGTGCAGAAAGACTCCACGACCAAGCCCTACAGATGGAGAAATCTGCAGAGCTGAAGGAGGCCAAGGCAATCGATCTCCGAACTGCTGCTACTGGGAGGATGGTGAGTGAGAAAGAAAAGTCGAGGTTGAGAGACCAAGCAACGAAGCTGGAGGAGGAAGCAGAAAAGTACAGGAGGGAGGTGGGCAGGCTGAGAGCAGAAGCAATGCACTTGGACCAGGAAATGGCAAGGGAGTTGCAGGAAACGGCGTCGAATAATGGGCAAGAGTCAGGAGTTATCCCGGGGTCTTATATTCACTGATCAGCGGAGCAAGGGGGTTGGATCTGGCGTCATTTCTTACAAGGTAGCCTCCGCGCTCTACTCAGATATGTAATTTATATTTCCTAATACCAAATGCCCATGGCACATCAATATTTCCCAAAGTCTGTGATAGGTGGTGCCTCTTAAATGAGAACTTTCTATCTTCCAGGAACTTCAAGCAGCACACCTCCATCAATAGCAATAATCTCGCCATTGACATACTTATTCTTCGCCAAAAATATGATCCCCTGCGCCATCTCCTCATCACTCCCAGCTCTCTGCGCAGGTACATGACCCTTCTCCTTGATTGTCTCGTCGGGGATTCCACTCTTCTGATCCTGATCACTCTCGTCCGTCGTCATCTCGCTAGGGAAGTATCCAGGCGCGATACTGTTGACTCTGATACCTGCCTTCTTGAACTCGTAGGACATGAGTTTGGAGAGGTGGACGGTCGCTCCTTTGGCGGCGTTGTAGCTGAAATGGCCTTGTGCGTGACGCATTATGCCCGACATAGAAGAGATGACTATCACGGAGGCGGAGAGGTGGCCATGGGATTCTTTACCTGCTTGGAGGAGAGGGAGGAAGGCTACGGTTGTGAACTGTGGATGTCAGTTTCATAGTCATCAATATCTTGACTTGGAAGTTTAAAGCCCAAGATTACAACTCACATAGACACCTGACACATTAGTATTGAACGTATCCGACCATTCCTGGAAACTCTCTCCTTTAAATAGCGCTTCCTTCAATTCCGTTGCATTTTCACTCTCCGGCTCAGCTTTCGGTCCCGAGATACCAGCATTACAGACGAGCACGTTGATGAACTTCTCCTTCTTTGAAATCTCTGCAACCAGATTCTCGAGGTCTTCTTTCTTCGTAACGTCACATGGTCCTACTCTTTAAAATATTAGCATTTGAATGGATTGAACGACTTCTTGCAGGTAAGATTGCTCACGGGATGATTTCACCGCCCATCGATGGCTCGTGTGTTTTTGCAGCGTTTTCAAGAGCTTCCATTCGTCGGCCTGTGATGTAGACTCTCGCTCCATTCGCTGCTAGTGCTTGCGTTGCCCTGTGAAATGTGAGTATTAATTCAGTGGAAAGGAAAACGAGCTTCACATCAGCCCAATACCAGTTCCGCCACCAGTGACTACACAAACATGCCCCTTCGTACTGAAGAGACGGTCAGCTCTCAAATTCTCGGTCTTGGCCATGATGAAAATTTGGAAAATTGATTTATGGCAATATGTGAGGACTAGTCGTTCTTCTTGAAAGAGTTGATAGACTTTTCTCCTGGATATCATTCTTTTGGTGGTGGTTGAGGATAGAAAAGACGTCTCGATGTGCTGTCAATAAGCGAGATCTTAAAAACAGCAACGTCATAGGGGTCCAGGTCCTCTGGGGATGCCCTATGTTATCCCAGCGGCAGCTAAGACACTTGCCTAAGTTCTCGCTCTTAAGTAATAACAGCAGTAGGATCGTCTACTTTCATTCATTCTAGGGGTTGTATTTGGGGAAGGAATCAGAAGGAGGCGAACAATCCATGTGCATTATTGCTTTGTTGACTTTCACCAGCCAACCCATTGTTGTGCACCAGTCAAGAGGTCCACAGTTTCGTTGTGTTATTCTATGCTCTACCTGTTCAGATTCAACAAACCCTCAATGTACCGCTTCGTGTCAACGCCAATGCCCTGTGCTAGCCTGCCAGGACCAGACGTCCAACTGGATTCAGATGCTGCGACTGATGAGCTGCTCACGAATCTCCCAGTCATCTTAGCAGTAACGTGATCGCTTGCTCTTCGTATCAGGAATATCTCCTTGTCCTTTGGTACAGATTTGACCTTGGTGGTCTCCAAAAATGGGTGAGCTGGGCCTGACATCATGCTCGCTTCAAATGTGCTCGTCCGCTGAGATGAAGCTTGCTGGGTAAGAGGTTTCTGGTTTGCACCACTTCCTCCCTTGACGGGAGTCGGAACCGGAGTAGGAACGGTCGATTCACCTGAACTGACGGGGGTATCGGCCGGCTCAGGGTCTGGGATTCTAGTCCAAACTACCCACCAGCCTCGACTGGTCTTGCATGTACGTTCCAGCGCTGCCTTGTCTGCACTGGATGCAACATACGTATTTATGATCTGCATGTGCGTGTTCAAAGCTTCTATTCGTGACCAATTTGGGGTTCCACCTGAATGAGGGTTCTGCAGGGGGTCTGGAATGTTCGGAATACTCGAATTGGTTGTCAGGAGCTTTGGATCCCATACAAGGTCATATATTGGCGTTGCAGATTCCTCGGAATTGCTGAGTTCTGGTTTGGACGCTCTGTATGCTGTTGATTGCAACAGTGGCTTCAAAAGTGGGCTGATCTGATAATGCATAGACCGGTACAGACTTGAGAATGCTAGTGCATCTGTTCTTAACTCAAAAAGAAACACAAATATGAAAGGCTTGTTCACGTAGACCACTGTACGGAGTTTCTTGGTCTTGTTCCTGTCTTGGCTTTCAAAAGAGGTAGTTGATGTTCCCGTATGTTCCGAGCCAACAACCTTGGTCGACGAGCTTTTACTGCTGCCGCCTAGATCGATGCTGATATCGGTTTCTTTCCGGGCATCTTCTTCCCGTTCCAGTTCAACAGTCAATGTTCTCAGAAGTAATCTCGGATTTGAGTCTTCCAGGGAATGATCCTGCGAATCTTCTGGATCGACATCAGAAGTTTCGTCGTCATCGTTCTCAATATCTCCCAGAAGTCCTATCAGGAAATGTCCTGTAGAATCTTTGGTAGCATAAGGAGATGACTCAATTGTCCTACCAGCCTTGGGCAAATCGCTCTTGGCTTGATTCTCTGACAATTTCGACGTTCCTTCTTCCACTTCTGCAATTCGACACTCAGGGCCTTCTTCCGCGTGGGATGTTGAGCCGAGCGACCAATGACTACCATAGCCAAGCTTGAGAAACTGGACAAACCTGCTGCTTTTTACATTGGAATCACTTTCGGAGCCTGTGATGCTCGATGTCGCCCGCTTAGGTGTAGGACGACGTTTGGTGGAACTCGGACTACTAGGCGCTTCATCGTTCTCAGTTACCGGCATTGGAGGAACGGCGGTCATGGAGTTCTGGCCACCAGAGTGCTCATTCCTGGCATTGTCACGAATACTCAATCCATACGCCTGCCGTGACTTTTTCACGTCAGGGGATGGCAGTCGTTCCTTTGGTGGTGATTTCCGTCGAAATTTCTTTGCTCGTCGGTTGGAGCTTGGATTATCAATCACTCCATAAGCGTAGGGTCCCCATCTGTAGAGGTCTTCCATCCAGTGTGAAACATCACGCAACGATTTTCGTGACAATGCACCAGTCCCAAGGAATATTGCACCATCTTCCGAACCTAGTTCATTTCCTGAGCCGAGCCAGGGCTCCACAGGTTCTTGCTTTTCGACGCCCTTCCCATGTCGTACAATTTCACTTTCTGCTGGATCTGCCTCTCCGAATTTTGACACAATCACATCGACCAGTCCATCTATCCGGCCCACAAAACCTTCCAGAACCTCCCGTTCACCACTACCCCGCTCTTCCTCTCCAACGCCCATACCAAGTTCCCCACAAGCAGCAATCTTTATGCCGCTGTAGAGGTTATTTGCCGGATTCCCGTGCATGAGCACATTCCATGTGGTAAGAAACGTGTCCCAGTAACGACCGAGTATACCTACAAACTTGGACCGTCTTGTCCGTACAAATAATGCACTCATGGATGAGGCATGATGCAGGAGGAATGTCGAGTGTGCTCGTAGCAAGTCACCGAGGAGCAATATCGCAGGTTTGACCTCCCGGGAAGAATATTCGATTGTCTCTTGTTGCTCCGAACCCTTCCCCTTGCCAGCTGTACTGACCTTCGCAGCGACTGGGAGAGCCGTCAGGTTGATTGACTAAGATGCATAGTATTAGCAAAGTCCGCAGTTCGTTGAGACGGTATTTCTGACTGCTAAAATCCACCAACCCGCCTCCAACTCATGCAGAATGATGCGTGACTTTTCGGTATCAACGGTATCGACTGCTCTGCCATCCGAAAAGCTTCGGCCAAACTCCACCATTCCCTGCGCAAGCCCAATCTGCCTCAACTGCTCATTGTTCTCTTCCCGAGCGGCATCATCAAGGACGCCTTTCTTCCCTTTTTTCAGGCTTCTTTCCTGCAGACCGGGTGTCGAATAATAGACTATCTGGTCCTCAATCGTTTCGTCTGTTGTGCCCAAAGAAGGGTTGTAGATGGCTAGGAAGCCTAGCTGGGCAGGAATAGCCCTGGTAGGTGAAGACATCGCATATTCGATGATTGATGTGACGGTAGAGCGCCTAATGAGCTCATCTGTGCCTGCGTGTACAAGAGGGTTGTCGCTGCTGACCCTTGAGTCAAGGAAAGAGTTTACGGACCGGCACTATTGGCTCGAAGGGCTCAGTGATGTCGCGGGGGACCGCCAAGAGTTCCGTTCCAGCTGAATGGTTGGAACTGGGACTGGGGCGGGGGCAGGGGTGACCTTAAATTCACGTCCCTACCCATTTACTCTCCACGAGCTTCTGTAACATCTACTCTTACACCACTGTACGAAATCGATTTCGGATATCCAAAGTTGAAGCTTGTTGGCTTCTCAAGTCTGCTCATGGTCGAAGCAGGTCTCGGCCTTCACCTAAGCCCTTAGCTGGGAACGAAGGCTTCAACTCCCACCACGAAAGGACAATGGTGTCTCTGATCTTGATCAGACCTGTCGCCAAGAATCTCCACCTATTTCGCCCCAGTTCCTATGGACTCAAGCTCTACAACACAAAAACATCTAAACCCCTCAGAATCTTATTCTGTGGTTCGGATGAATTCAGTATTGCATCCCTACGAGCCATCCACGCTGAGCATAAGCGAGACCCAGATCTAATCAAATCCATTGATGTCCTCTGTCGACCTGGAAAGCCCGTAGGCAGGTCTTTGAAGCAGATCCGAGAAGGTAAGAATAAGTTTTACAGTCGTGCGAGGCATTTCTAAGAGTTTTCAGTGCCGATCAAGGCTGTTGCTCAGGACTTAGGACTCCCTCTACACGAGAGAGACACATTTACTGGCTGGGACGTATGTTTCGACTTTCCAACCACTATTCGTGAGCTGATTATAAGTAGCTGCCGAAACCAAATGATGAGTCGATCAATCTCATCATAGCTGTCTCATTTGGGCTCTTCGTACCTCGACGAATCCTGAAAGCTGCCGAGTATGGGGGACTAAATGTGCACCCATCTCTCTTGCCAAAGCAAGTGACCGCGTTGATGAAAGCTTCCCCCCACGCTAACATCGCAACAGCTACCGAGGGCCTGCACCTTTGCAGCATATGATTATGAGAAGAGAAAAGACAGGTGGGGTTACTCTCCAGACTCTCGACGATGAATCCTTCGACCACGGCAAAATTCTAGCTCAAGAAGTGTTTCCTCTTGAGCAAACAGCCATGACATATCAAAAGCTTCTCGAAATAGTCATGCCAAAAGCAGCTGATATACTTGTCAGTGGCTTGCAGAACCGCTTATTTGTGCCACCCCTTGTTGAAGATACAAAATGGCAACACATGGTTCCTCAAAAGCTGGTTCACGCCGCTAAAATCACGCCGATAGACAGGAAAGTCTACTGGCATACAAAAGACGCAGCTAAGGACATACCTAAGCGTCAAAATGCCCTCGGTCGTCTATGGACCACTGTCCTCGTCGATCTAGAAACTCCGAAGCGACTGATACTCGAAGACAGCGAGACAGTCAAATCCCCAGATTTGTTCAGACGTGTACAACCACTCGAAACTCTCTGGGAATATCGAGACCGCATATCAAGAGCAATGGGCCGCTTTGTCCACTTCTTTGTGGAAGGTCCATATATCCCTCTGCCGATATTTTATGTTGAGGATGGGTCTGCAGTCATTTTCCGAACACCAACCCAAGGGGTTAGGGTCAAACGTATCACGTTAGAAGGGAAAGAGAAAAAAGATGCAGCCGAGGTGATGCGGAGCATTCGACGAGATAACCCATGGGAATTGGTACGGATTCCGCAACTGGAACGGCCCGCGGCTTTCAGATGGGCGGTTGTGCCTAAAGCTCATGCAACGAAAGAGGTGGCTACGACGTCAGAAGCAGCTGGAAATAGCGGATCTGTTATGGAAACAGTAGCATGGCACCCGGCCGAGATTCAATGAATTGAGGATGAGCCTCATGGGGAAGACGAATAGCATGTAATATAGTCTTTCTTGAGCTCTAATTCGTTTCCTCTCTCGTGGGATGCATTTTGGTCTGGCCATGCCATCCAGGAGAGTGGGTATTCTACATCGAACAACGAATAGTAATCTACCGCCATACATGTACAAGACAATTCAGGCCGATGTTTTATGCGGCTACGACGTTAGGTTACCGAATCCTCACTCTGTTTAGGTGCTTTTCGCCTTTACCTTCTTCTTAGTTTATCTATATCCTCTCATAGTCCTTGCAAGTCGGCGCTTCAATATCAAGGTCTGACTATTCGAATACTCAACAGTGTTAACAACAAACACTTGATAGTGCGGAATAGGTGGACGCAGTCTACGCTCTAGCAGAAAGACTCCTCTCATCAGACAGCTCATAACGGGAAAGGACAACGTGTGAGATTCTTACTATCATTTTCGCTATTTTGGTTGGGCCGAAATTGGATGTGAATGTAGCCTCTCTGAGAAGCGAAGGGGGCATCGGATAGAGGCCGAGATGTGTCATGTTGTCCTAAATAGAGAGCATTGGAGTGTATTTCCCGATATTAGTAGCAAGAGCATTCGATACCATAATATGCACATAGTCTTAAGAAGCTAGGATGAATGAACCAGGGGATCATGCCAGGATTCACTTCTCAAGAAACAAATATTTGTCGGTCACACCTAGTAGACTGGAGAACATAGATGAGCTTTACAGATGAAGTTGAACAATGCTGCATTAACTAATGTCGCTAGAATTTTGCAACGCTGTGTATCAAAGAAGTCTTTCCGCCAGCCATGCAACCCTCTACCCACCAACGCCGTAACACCCTAAAAAGAAGTGCCCATGCTGCCGCTCTAATGCCAATCCATTCATAGTTTCTCCTCCTCAACGACAACACCCCACTCGTGCTGTTCCTTTCCATACATGATGTTCACCAACCAGCTCTTGATGAGCGATGCATATTCTCCCATCTCTCCGAGGGCCATTGGTATTTGGAGGTCTTGCTCCTTGTAGTTTATGACAGAGACGGCAGAGACGAAGAACTGAATTTATAAGTCAGAAAATGAATGAAATGAACAGTTTGGTGAGCAGAATATTGACTTACAGCTGTGCCAGCGGCGAAAGCCTCGATGATTCTTCCCTCATTGACAGCCGCACGAACCTCCTCCATAGTGAAGTTTCGCTCCACAATTTCAAGTGCCTCAAGACCGCTCTTGCCATCCGTGAGACGTTCTCTAGCAAGCTGGAGGATACTTCTTCTCGTAACACCATCCAAGATGATTTTATCGTCGAGTGGCGCAGTGACGAGCTGGGTCTTTCCTTCTTGGGTTTTCCATACGACGAAGAAGTTGGAAGCTCCAGCCTCGGTAACCTTGCCATCCAACAGCCAGAGAACTTGATCGTATCCTCTCTCTCGGGCTTCACCATTGGCTAACAGACTAGGTCCTATATAAAGTTAGCTTTGGGAAATTTGACCCAATCAGTACTGCGGAGCATACCGTAGTTTGCACCCAACTTGGCGTAACCGAATCCACCTGGCCAGGCTCGAACACCGTTCGTAGAGGCCAACAGTTTCAAACCGGTCTTTTGATCCATAGGTGGCATGAAGGTTGAGATAACGAACAAAGTGGCTTCCTTTGGCGTGGCAACTCCCAATGCACCAGCAGATCCAATCATGGTTGGTCTCAAGTACAAGAAAGTACCAGGTGTTGGGAGCCACTTTGGACCATCCACAGCAACCATAGCGATGATCAACTTCTCGAGCTCCTTGGGGTCGAATCCTGGAAGAGAACATCTAACGCTTGACATAACCATTCTTCGGCAGTTGCAATCCGGTCGGAAAAGTCTCAACTTTCCGTCGTAACCACGGTACATCTTCATTCCCTCGAAACATTCGGTGGCGTAGTGGAGAACGGATGCGGTTGGGGGAAGGGAGAAGTTTCCGTATGGCTTTAATTCTGGAGCAGACCAACCCTCTGATGCTTTCCAGACAGCGGCAATCATGTGGTCGGTACATTGAGATGCGGTGGCGATGATTGGATCTCCTGGCGCCGGGACGGTCATTGGAGTGGAAGTTCTCGTGAACTTCAACTTGGAAGCATCCAATGGAAGGAGAGTGCTTTCGGTTTTTCCACTATCAAATTATCAGTTTTGAGTTTCATGATGTATATTTGGATGAGTCATGCGTGACCCAATTGGAGCAGACGTGGTTTTTGACAGGAAAGCAACCTCGCAACGAAGTGAAAGCGCTGATTCAAGGACCAGAAACCGCTTGTCGAATATATAGGCAATAGTACTCACTTCTTAACTAGTTCTGGTGCGGTCTGAGCAAGTTTACGTGCAACGGCAGCGCTGTCGAGCTCATTTCCTGACTGAACAGGAGGAGTAATTGCGGCGGGTGCCATTACGGTCGAATATCTGGTGGAGTTGAGGGTGGAGAGAGATATTCCTTTGTCTCAAAATAAAGGATTCCTGGTGATGTAGAAATATGAAGGAACAACAAGAAGCGGGAGGTTACTTAGTACTTGTAGCTTGCGGCTGGCTAGGCATTGACAGAAATTCACTTAGCTAGGGTAGGTAGGAGGCGAGCCAGGGAGGCGCTAGCAAAATCACTTTTCCCTGCAGCACACAAACAAAGTGCGACTGCCAAACAGCACCGCAGAACCAATTCAAGGATTCCCATTCCCCCACATAAAGCCGAGGTCCATACTGTACCAACTACGTATGCCTAATAATGACGGATAACCCTGCCGGGGATGCACGTTTAAGCACCTCCCTAAAGCGAACGCCGTCACACGCTTGGTGCAGCATCCAGCAAAGTATCTACACTTACCGCGTCACGACGTGAGGGGAAGGGCGTACATGATCAATTGCGCTTGGTTATTTCCTCAAAGAGCGAATTCACCGCTGTTTTGAGCTTCCGATGTCGCAAATGGTTGGAGATCAATATTATTAGCAAAATCGCGTTGCGGCGTCGTTGTAAGAGAAAGTTGCGGCTTGGAGCGGCTTTGCAGCAGTTTTCGTGTCAATTCCGCTGCAAGGCCGAATGACCTATCCGAACCTTCCATGCTCACCTTCTAGGGCTGGGCATGCTTCATAGTTTGATCACGTCCTGCTTCTAGCTTCCTTCTAGCTCAGGGGCGGAGGAGGAAATTCTCGGTAAAGTTCTTCAATCGAGGAGACTGGCTTGCCAAGACTTCTCGGCTACGAGAGAGATAACAGGATGACATAGGTCAGGATACTAAAAGAGAGTTGGAACGAAAAGAAATAATGTTGCAGTTTACATTTTCAAGGCTACCTAATGACTTTAAACGTTCATGTCTTGTCTTCACTTTAGAACAAGAAAATAATGAAGTATTTTCAAAGCAAGCTGACTCTTCCCCACCCCAAGGTATTCAAGTGCATTGCCAGATGAGCATTCAAAGAACAACAAAGATGGAACTCCCAACTCCAAATGCTCTAAGCTCTCATGTATTCGGAACTAGAAATCACCCAGAAACAATTTGGAGAGCTCTCTTCAGGGCCAATATATCCTCCTCCACACGAGCCTGGCCCATTTCCAGCTCTCTCTTTTCCTTCTCCAGCTCCAGCAACTTCACTTGTAAGTCTTCAGATTCCATACTAGAGCGTCTGGCAGTCTCTGGAGTAGTTACAATGCCGATTTCTTGTCCTTTCACCACTATATCCCCATTCGTTGAGTTCGAGGACGGAGACAGTCCATTCTCCACGGAAGACTCTTTCGAATCACCTTGCTGGTGACACGTTTTGAGGTGCCAATCTAGGTTCCTCTTCCTTGCAAATGCCTTGACATGCCTTCGGCACGACGATACAGGACACAAGAACTTGGCAACTCCATGTTTCTCATTCTCGTGTCTCCGAAGTCCTGCTTTGTCGCCGAAGTCAACGTTGGTGCAAGCGGAATTGCGACAGGCGTATGGACGGCTGTGCCTGTCCATGTGTTTCCTGGCTGTATATTAGAACTGCTGTGATTTGAAGGTTTCTCAGGCAATTGTGTCTCACTTCAAGTCCGAACGGCGAGGAAAGGCCTTATTCTCATCGCATCCAATCCAATTGCAGTTGAACGACGGCGATGGTGGAAAAGAGGCCGATGGATCGGGAAGCTGGAATTCATTCTCCTGAGCGATCACAGTGCTCGTAGCACAGGGACTAGCCATTATCAATCGACTGCCGTTTTGTTTTTAACAGTAGGAGGTCTCTGGCAGGAAAACCTACGGTTGAGCCATTACAGGCTGTTCGTGGTTAATGCCCAAGTAGAGTCCTTCTAATTCGATATCTGACCAGTAAAATGGGCACAAATCCGTCTAGTTAGCTTGCAAAGAAGGGCATGAAATAATTGCAGTGTCGTCCATATTTGCATTCCACAAGAGGCTGCTAGGATGGGTGGTGTTAGCATACGGTCTTGTGTGGGCAGAATGACTGCAATTGATCGCTAAGTTTACATGACATTCGAGGAGGTGTTAGACAGGAAGAGGTGCAAGCAGAAACTATACTACCTTGGTTTAGAAGGAAACGCGTATCAGTTAGGTCATATCGTCTGTATCGAGACATGCTTGAGACATCTCATTGGCCGTGTTTTCGACAAAGTTGAATAGGGCGTCGATTAGTCAAGTGGAATCCGCGATCGACGTTTGAGATGGCTAGGGACCACATTGGCGATGGGAGGTCGTTGAAGCATGTGATGAGCAGCAGTTGTTCTAGCGTACTAATTGCCGAATTCATCTCCAGAATTAAGGTATCCAGTATGGCCTTATATGGTTCGACGGTATGGTCCAGAATTTCCGGATCCAGGCTTCTGGGACAGTAGAAGATATGCAACGAAAGACATTGTTTTAATGACAACATAATTCTGCTAAGATGCATTAGTTAAAGCGTAGGAAAGAAAATATACCTGGCGGAGCCAATGGAATCTCAGATGTATGAAGGTCAAACGATGCTACATCGTCCCTAAGGAAAGGACAGAATTTACCAATTGGTGACTGAGGCCGATTCCAAGCCCACATGGGTAGATTTGGGGCTTCAAGCATTTCGTACGATGCATCCCAACTCAAGTTTTGGTTCATCGTTATGCTGTACTCGAGACGTGTCAGATTATGTATCTGCAACTAACTTCGAGGCTCAAGAATGGCTGACTGGTAGCCATAAGACCAGAGATATTGGACAACAGGGAAGGGAATGTTCTAACTTTTCTTACACAACTTGATTGGGCCTCAAGATTTCTAAATGTGATGGGCAAGGTTTGAGTTGAGGGCTCGAGGAACAGAATTGAGGAAGCTGGGTATTCTTAGTAAGGAAAAATATTAGAAGGAGAGAAACGTAACATTCGCGGGCATACGACTTATATAAGTAATAAGGCCAACTTTGGTCCTCTTGCCCACTGGGCTCCCAATAAACCGGGTGTATGTATGACCGATAAACCATTTGGGCTGAAACTGGGCTGAGAGGCAAAACAACAAATAGGCAAACTGAAATCTCCTTACTCGATGTCCAGTCAGCCTTGTGCATGCGAAGTGAGCTGTCCCACATGCAAGGCTGTACGGATGACCTACAACACCACCAGTCTTTTGTAGCTCCGGCAATTGATTGTGAAATGTACGCATGTCTGGCAGTGGGCCCAGGCTACTATTGGTGAATGTGTATCCACCGGGCAAACCCTTTGTCAACCTCGACAAAACTCGCCGAACGTCGATAGAACCCTCCGTGACTTTTAGACCATACTCAAGGGCCGCTGGTACATACCCCACTAGAAGAACAGGAGTCCATTGTTTTAAGCCGGATATTGCTTAGAAACTGGTTGCAATTGCATGATTATGACATAATATCTCGTAAACTCGATCTAAGAAAAAGAATTAAAAATAACAAAGCAATTCCAAGCCAAAGCAGACTCATCATCTCGGACCGGACGGACCATGCCAACGAGGTAAAGATAAGTGCAAATCAAAATCAAGTAACAGTTCCAAGTCGTCTCCGACCGATCAGCACCAGCCGATCTGTACTCCGCGCTTCCCAATCAAGACCCGAAATCACAACATCATAAGAGGACACCTAGACAGCAGCCTTGGGAGTCTTAGGACCAAGAATATCATCCAACAATCCGCTCCACAGCTCCTTAATAACACCAGGTTCCTTACACTCTCCCTTCGAACTCGTGGGCAGAAGCGTCGAGAACGCCGAAGTCAACTGCCCGATATCAAGATCTAGCCCATCATTACCTACCACCTCGCTCATCGCACTCGGCGCCACATTCTCAGGATGCGCAGCCATGATGCTGATCTCCGGTCTAGGCACAGCTTCATCGAGAGCCTCGAGAGCATGAGCCGATTCTGGCGAGCGATCGGGGTTGTAGTTATCTGGGAGGAGAGGCACGCGGAGTTTCTGGAAGGGATTTACGGGACCTTCTGCTGGAACTTCGGGGAAGAAGAAGAAGTCGATGGTGGAGTTGTCGCGGGAGGCTTGTTTGGGGGCAGAGGTTCGGAAACCTTGCATTAAGGGGATGGTTCGCACTGCTGTGGAGGTGGGTCTATGCATCCCAGTTGTATGGAATGCCTGGGTTTGGGAGCCGACGATATCGTGAGCTGCAAGTCTGTCGACCAACTATGATTTATCTGTAAGTTGAAAAGTCGGTGGATTAAAGGATTTGATGACAAACATACCTCATTCTTGTTGCCGATGGGATTCAATTGTCTCTTCTTGCATTCTGCCCGGAGATCCTTCAGATTGCGGGGTAAATAACGTGAAGCTCGAGATTGAGCGTCCAAAAGTCCAGAAGGACGACCTGCGTTTGCACTGGAACTGATACTTCGTACCGCGTGGGTAAACTTGGTGACGGGAGGTGTAATTCTAGACATGTTGATGATGTTTGTTGAGAAAGTCGTGAGATAAGACGAGTACTTGGAGAGATACGGAAGGGATGGAAAGCTGGGGTAAAGCTGCGAGACGCGAGAACTGGGGAAGGAGCACAAAGAAGTGGCAGAGAGATCTATTTATTGCTTCCAGAGATGAGGGTGAGACCCTTGCCGGTTTGATCACTGGACAAGGCTTATAAAGTCTCAGGAGGTGATTCGAGTAAGCAGTTCTGTGCAGCGCAGTGCAGTGTTGTGCTGTTCTGGGCTGTTGTTGAGATGAGTCCCGGTGGTGCCAGGGGGAGCTCTTAGCGGCAGATCCCTCAACAAGTGAGCGCACCGGCCGTTCAACACGTTCCCCAAAAACGGGCTGGTTCGGAGCGGTGAGGCGTCGTCGTCGGTGGCCGAGGGAAACTTCCAGGAAACACGCCGAAGGGATAAAGTATTACTCCTCGTCCTCCTCAGAATGATGATTTAATCTGCAAGAGTCAACTCAGTATTCTTTCAGTTTGAGAATCAATCCATCAAGATTGAGGTCCAATGTCCCCGACGCCTGCGCAACGTCTTAGCATTCCAAGTGCTGGGAGCTACAAAACAGGCCCGCCTTGGCATCGACTTATCTTTAGCCTTGTCAGCGTAAACTTGCAACTCACCTGTATCAAATCGCCGTTTCGAGCGACAATCAATCCATCCAGCAAAAGAAGAAGGGAAAGTCGAACTAGCCTGCTGGATGATTCTTTGATTGGAATTAAGTCCGCGGACTACGATGAAATTCGAAGGGTATCCCCAAGTAAAGTCACGCTTCGGCAGCACAACAAAGCTTAACCACGCTCCTCAAACATGCTCCAGGGTACGAGTATGTACAGCCAAATGACCTCCAAGACATCCCAAACGCCGCGCCAAGTGCACAAAGATGCCCCCCCCAGCCAAGCTGGTGTTGGTCTGTAAGTCCGACGAATCTGTGCTAAGACTCTCAAGACTCTTCCACCACCTCTTTCAATTCTCGTGAATCTGTTGTTCATGGTCACTCATGACCGATTTCGAGTTCTTCATCCCCTAGCGACCCATACAGTGGTACGCATAAATTTATGACAAAGGAAAGTCGTCCTCCATATTCTCAATCCGTCTTCCAGTGGCTCGTGAGAGAATCGTCTACCCAGTCTTCCTTTCCGAGATAGAGCTCCAATGAATAGAGTGCCATTGTCGCTGCCACGTTGATCCATCGCCAGATATTCCCTCCAGCGTCACCTCCTTGCATCGTCCACCACTCAGCCTGGTTGCCCTCGGCGGACGTTGTCGAGAAGTGCTGCATAAGCAAACTCGTGTATACGGCTACTAGTATGCTAGGACTGAACCAGCTAAGAAGGCCAAGAATCTTTCCAGCTCCATCGCTGTCTTCCAGACTAGGCTCCTGGGACAGGGCTCTGGATCCAGATTCCCTTACGGCAGGAATGATTCTAGTAGCTGCATAGAAGACAAAGATCCGATAGGCCAATGAGATGATGACTGAAGGGGTGATAGTCTGGAAAGCCGCATAGAGGAACGTAAATCCTGAAAGGACCGCTGAAGGTAGTGTGGATAAAATGTATAGAATCGTGCTGTATGAGGCCATGATGATCGGAGGGAACGGAGGAAAGTCGGGCTGAGCTGGTGGGGGCGGGGGCTCTGATGTTGGCAGATAGTCGGTGAAGATCTGATAGATACAGAGCACCACATATGCAAAGAGTAACGAGCTCTCCACTGGATTTCCCCGTCCGCTTCCGATGCCCCACGCACATAGGAATACTGCACAAGTGATTGTAACCCCGATAAGGGTAGCATCCACGTTGCCAATCTCGGGGAAGTTCATTATGCGCCAGAGGAAGTAAACAGAGCTTGAGATGATTGAGCCAGAAACGATAAGCAACCCGATCTAAGATTTGTTAGCTTTGCAAGTAAATGGAAACGGAGTATGTACCATCCACAAATCACTTCGCCCACGGTTGACAAGCCATCTGGTGATTTGCCCAGCAGCTTGTATCACCAGCAAACTGCAGAATCCCTCCGCCAACTGGAAGAATGGGGTCGAATATCTCAGTAGCTTGTCCCACGTTCCAACTGTCAACATCTCCAGAAGTCCGCCAGCCCCAAATATCCACTCCTTGACGCTCGAATCGTGCGATCTCTTCACATCGAAGGTTCTTGCAACCCAATCTCCGCTATTGTTCGCATCGACGGCGAACCGGTTCATGCTCCAGATGAGCAGACCTGGGATGAGCACCCATTGTGCCAGACCGATGATCTTCACTAACGCCCATCGTATCCTTGACTTGTCTGGTGTTGCTAATTTCAGTGTCGAGTAGAAGAAATAAAAGTAGAACAGGCTCAGCGAAAAGGCAAGTCCACACTCTCGTCCGCCAACTGTTTAAGAATTAGTATATGTTATTCGCAAGTATCATATGGGTGACATACCATCAAAAGCAATGGGTATACTGAGGATAATAGAAAGAAGAAAGATCGCAGACGAAAAAACCCGGAATAACCACATGCCAAAGCGCTGTGAGCGCCGAGCGTGCGTTGAAGCGCGCCCAGCTTGGTGTTTCTGGTATTTTGCGCCTCGTAAAAGGCTTTAAAGTCCAAGAAACGCGTCGCCGAGCTCTGGTCGTGATTCTTGGACGTTCGCAGGTTATGAAAACTCGTCTGTCGCCCTTTAATGAGCAGTGTTGTTATCAGGCGCTTCACGGCGCCAAGCTCTTATCGTAGAAAAACTGGCGGATGGTGGAATAGGTGTGTGACCGCAAACCTGCCTGGGCGATGACTCTGGTCACTGGGGCTTTTTCTTGAACTGGGACTGGAAGGCCGCAGGTGAGGGTGGTGCAAATCTGCGAGATGTTGCCTGGCCTGAATGAGTTGCGCCAATGATCTCCCCTCTCGCGTGCGATCCAGGGTTCTTGTCTTGATCTCGGGCTCAGGGCCAGATCCGCATGTGTCAAGGTTGTGAAGAATTCGCGAACGTCACCGTCTACGCGCGATATTCAGATTCCAAAGGGGTTTTCTGTTATCAAAAGTGCGGCATGAGATCTGGAGGTGTCGATCACACGAACAGACAAGGAAGAACAAGTGTTCAAAAAATTCCCTGGAAAGTATCAACCACCATGGGTATTTCGAACATGTGTGCATCTGAAAAACGACTATTCCTAATTAGTTAAACTTAGCTGCCGCTGCCGCATCGCCAAATACCCTTCGCCAAAATTTATATCAATCAAAAGGACCAGCCAACACCACTATTCCACGTATCTGTATGATCCGCAATAC
The DNA here is from genome assembly GCF_030347475.1 of Cadophora gregata. Lineage (NCBI taxonomy): Eukaryota > Fungi > Ascomycota > Leotiomycetes > Helotiales > Ploettnerulaceae > Cadophora > Cadophora gregata. The sequence continues at coordinate 663,469 of NW_026695936.1, read as the reverse complement.
CCTCAGAATGGCAGAAGCAAGCGCGAAAAGACTTAAGACCTCCCCAGTCACCATCGGTACCCACAATGGCCACTTCCACGCAGATGAGGCTTTAGCGGTGTACATGCTCCGGTTGCTCCCCACATACAGCTCTTCTCAGCTCGTCCGAACTCGAGATCCAGCTCTTCTTCAGACCTGCCACACCGTTGTTGATGTCGGCGGAGAGTACGATGCCTCGGCCAATCGATATGATCACCACCAGCGCACATTCAATACTACCTTCCCAAACCGTCCTACCAAGCTCTCTTCCGCAGGACTAGTGTACATGCATTTTGGCAAAGCTATCATTGCGCAAAAGCTGGGTGTCTCAGAAGATGTCGAGGAGGTTAGTGTCATCTGGAACAAGATCTACGAGAGTTTCATCGAAGCCTTGGATGCTCATGACAATGGCATCTCAGCTTATGATCCCAAAGCCATCTCAGCGGCTGGCCTAGAGAAAAGATTCAGCGATGGAGGATTCTCGCTGGGAGCTATGGTTTCGAGATTGAACCCGAACTGGAACGACCCTACCCCCTCAGACCCAGTTGAGGCACAAGCTGTCGAGGATCAGAAATTCTTGGTCGCGAGCGGACGCATGGGCGAGGAGTTCTCGAGAGATCTGGATTACTATGCGAAGTCCTGGTTGCCAGCTCGGGATATTGTGCACAAGGCATATGCGAAGCGGCTGGAGTATGATTCAAAGGGTAGAATACTGGTATTTGATGGACAATCAGTGCCTTGGAAGGATCATCTCTACACTCTCGAGGGTCAGGACGGTGGCGAGTCAAAGGTTCTCTATGTCTTGTACCCGGAGAAGCCAACGCCCGATGCGAAGTGGAGAATTCAGTGTGTGCCAGTGACCAAGGACTCATTCGAGAGCCGAAAGCCGTTGCCCGAAGCATGGAGAGGATTCAGAGACGAGAAGTTGGACGAGATATCTGGAGTCAGCGGCGGTGTCTTCGTTCATGCTGCAGGATTTATTGGTGGCAATAAGTCTTTCGAGGGAGCAAAGGCTATGGCTATCAAGGCGCTTGATCTTTGAATTCAGGTTCGGGATGCATTGCAAGGCGTTGGTGGAAAGGAAAAGCTTGCAAAGCTAGAGACACATATTATGATAAACAAACTGCCAAAAAAGACCCAGCAATGAGATGACTCATAGTCGGAAACATGCGCGAGAAGACTGATGCCATTTAATTCTTGAATTGATGTTTTTGTAATTTCCATACACAGCTGCGAAGAGCGTAAAGTCGCGCATTGTGGACCAACCTTCGAGAAAAATTCCGTGAGCAACATGTACAGCCAAAACCTCCATAGCAAAGCCCGTAGACCGTCATAACCCTCAGAACGCCATTGCAATTGCCATCAGTCGTAAGTCCACCAAAGCAAAGAAAAGCCTCCGGAAGCGCCACAAGCCAAAACACATCATCTATCTCCTGATCGGGATACCTTCCTTCGCTGGTGGTGGGCTGGTGCTATCAACAGCTCTCTCGCCCTTCTTGTCATCGAGCTCATCGGCATTTGTCTCTCTGTTCAAGAAGCTGCTCTCCTTCACTGGGCTTCCGCTCGGCAGCCCACCTGCTACTCCAACATGCATGACATTGCCGTTTCCGCTGCCGCCCTGGCTCGCACTGCCAACTCCGGGAGAGGAGAGATGTGGGATGTTCTCGGGAACAGGGTGTTGGGAGCCAACGCTGCCGGTGTCGACTTCGGAGGCCTTGCCGGCTTTCGAGAGTGCGTAGTCGCCGGAATCGAAGTACTTCCTTTCTTTCAAAATTTTCGCGAGGTGATCTGATTTCGAAGGAAGCTTTCCATAGAGTCGGAAGAGGCGCTGCTCATCTGGTGAGAGTGACTGTGTCTCATTGTCAGTATACTGCTAATATGCTGCGGGGGTCGGGTTCGAAAACATACATTGATATCGACCTTGTTCTTTTGGTGGGGGTTCATCTTGACGTTTTCTTGCGTAAGTGTAAGATGGTACACGGAAGGGCGTTGAAAGGCTTGCAACAGTTGTGGTTTGTAACTTTTGATATCGTGGCCGAGAAATTATTTGAGGCCGAGTTGTGGTTGCTTGGTGACGAAGGGGTGGTGGTTGCCAAAACAGATGGCCCCTTGCTAGCGTGTCGGCAACGAGGGGTAATTGAGCCCAATCACTGCCCTGTTCCAGGGTCTCGGAGCAACGTCTCTTTGTAATGTGCTCAGAGTGATTCAAAACTTTGAGAGGAATGCAGCACTGTAGACTGGGGATCGACAGGAGTTCTAGCAAGTGATGTATCTTGAAACGAGGAAGTCGTGAAGTCCAGCTCTGGCTGAAGTTGGGCGATCTCCGTATCGCAGTTTGGATAAGAGCTGTCTCGCTTAATATAAGTATCGGCGGAAATTTATTTCTTGCTCTGGCAACCACACAGCTGTCAGTCAAAGAGCAAGTCAACCGTCAAAAATCCCACCTGGTTTATGTTGAAGCTGGTATCCTATCAGTGACGTAAGTTACCTGCATGACATTCACTAATATCGCTATCTTCTGCTCTTCACCTTCTCACAATCACCCCAGATACGCAAGGATCGCCTCACAAGTGCATAGCACATCAGCGAGCGTTAATAAGAGGCTTATTGAGTTGTTCTCGACTGCCGGCTTTCGTACGGTTTCTGGTCACTTGTCCAAAAGCGGGTTCCTCAATTGGACCGATTGCCTGAGTCAGAGCCATTGGCTTCCGTCTTATCCCCAAAACTTTCAAGATCCTCTACAGCTTTAGAGATCTCCTACCCCGCCGTGTTCTTGCTTCACCGGAGGGCGGCTTCCGATTCGTCTTTCAGCAGACGGCCAACCAGCTGAGCATCCGCGTGTCTTGACGAGTAGTTTATCCGAATACTTATCCCAGCATTTTGATTGTCACAGTCCGTCGTGATATTAGACTACCAGGATGACTTCCAAAACCTACATCGTTGAGCATCTCGATGATGAACTCGGCCCATGGTCTGAGTTGGAATATGTGACCATCGCCAAGGAGTCCCACCAGGCAGGTGCAAAGTTCTGTTTATCATCAGTTCCTCCTTCTTTGGTGTTGCCGGAGGCCTTGAAGGTTGTACCAGGTTTCACAGCAGATGGCAATAGCGTGGAAACAATTTATGCCAACGATAAGAGCAGAGTGTGCTTGTTGGATCCCTCAGCCGCCAAGGAATTGAGGCCGGAGGACGGAGACACCTTTGATGTCTTCCTGTTTGGTGGTATTTTAGGTGAGATAGCTCCCTGTCAATGACAGAAGATCTTCAACACTGACATTATCAGGGGACGATCCACCACGAGGTTTGTACATAAGACCAGAAGTGGTACGCAACTGACTTGTCCCAGATAGAACATCCGAATTGAGGAAGAAGGGGTTCGAGGGACGACGTCTTGGTCCAAAGCAGATGACTACAGATACCGCAGTTAGAGTGACGAGGCTTGTGGCGCAAGAGAAAAGTATGGCCTCACAAACGACAATTGAATAGCACTGACATCGTCAAGTCCCACTGGAGAAAATCGAGTACATCGACTATCCTGAGCTTCGCATCAACAAAAATGAGAGCACAGAAATGCCATTCCGTTATGTCAAAGGAGCAAATGGGGAATCGATTATGCCAGAGGTTTATACAACAAATAACCTTACATGGTGGAAGTGTATACTAACATATTGTAGGGCATGGTCGAGCTGATCAAGAAGGATTCTGAGAAGGGCTTCGCTGATCTCTTCTGAGTTGTGAAGATTTCGGGACGCTGCATGTTGTGAAGCCACAGCGAGCTTCCTCTGATAATGAAAGCCCGCTTCGTACTAGCAATTATCAAGAGGCGATCCGCCACATGTAACGCCGAACATGTTGACAGAGAAGTGTGAAGCTTACTGCAGTACCTTGAGCTCAACTGAGCGCCGCGTCGATGGTCAAAATGAGAGAGATGATGTAGATGGAAACATATTTTGCATTTTGACGAATTCTGCGATAGGGATTTGGATGTCGTGATCAGTTATTTAGTTGATATTGGGAGCTTCCAAAATTGGTGCCACCAGTACTACTTCTGACATTCCATAAAAAGAAAAGGTTTCGTCAGGCCAAATGTCTGTTGCGGCAGAAGCTGTCAAACGGCTCGACCAGCGACAGTCCTGGAATTGTCCCGATCCTTGGGACGCACCTGTAGATCTCCTAGAAGTTGGTAATTCTTTCTCAAAACACCGGGCAGGAACTGAACGCTCTATCACCCAGCAAGTCCAAAACAGGATGCCGTCCAATGCCAAGTCTGTTGAGTATCTCTCGAAGCTTATCTAAAGGCAATCATATCGATCTCTGACTAAGAAGACTTCTCGAAAGGCTTCAATCTGTTCGGTCTCGAGCTGATCTGTCTGATGGATGGGATTTGCGCTTAGAAACAAGGTTTCCCATACGATTCGTGGGATGTAACATGAAGGGATGGTCAAACTGCACTTGACACTCGTTTACCCGAGGTGGGTATTGAATCGACTCCAAGCTTGAGCCGGTACTAGAAAAAGAAACAATGATAATTTGTTGAGGTACTGATGATTCAATCGGTACTGCGAAATTACCAAGCCGCTACAGAAAGAATCAAGTGATTACATGGTGGTGAGCTGAGTGAGACGCCGAGATATACGATTAACTCTGTTGGTTTGGAGCACGCTGTGACTCTCTCTCTCTCTGGACATGTCAATTTCTAGGTTCTGCGAACAGCTGTTTCTTCGACCAATCATAAAAGTGTTGGAGCAATGAAAGTGGAACATCCGGTTCCAATTGCATTTCGAGGTTTGATGTTCGTGGTGTCCGAGGTCCCTTAATTAGGTAGATCTGTGCCAAGATACTTATACTGTATCGAGCGAGCACGTTCGGCTTCCAGGGTTGATCTGGGAGGCTCTTCGTTCTCGAGCTGGAACAAAGGCCGCAGCCTTGCGAAATCATTTCACAAAACCACAAAATTTTGGTTTCCTACATGAGATCAAAGTAATTCGCAATCATAAACTTGATTTATTCCCGGTACCTGTCGCTCTCGAAATAACTCCCGGGTTTCAACATCCGCATCGGCACCTCGAGCCGCTTGGCTATTGACTTCCGGGCGCAGGTGGTGGCCGAATGTAGTGCTGACCCAACCGTATTATCCTGCCCAAACACTTATCTGGCTTCAACAAGCAAGTCTTCATGACAACTACGTTTGCGACGACTCGCATCTAGCAAACTCGTCAGTTCGGAGTTCCCAGGCGGGTTCCACGATGAGGATATTTACACGGGATCGATTGCGAGGGAGGACAGGACAGCTCCTCTCAATATGTGGCCTCCTCTCCATAGCGATGCTGCCTTCAGCAACAATGGCAGACAAAACGGCCGCAGACTACTTTGTGCATTCCTTGCCAGGAGCGCCTGAGCCATTACTGAAGATGCATGCTGGGTATGTCTCAATTGCTGTTGATGTGGGAGAATGGACTTTGCTGACATTCTATCATAGACATATCGAGATTACCCCCGAACACAACGGCAACGTCTTTTTCTGGCTCTATCAGAATAGACACATAGCGAATAAGCAACGGCTTGTAATCTGGTTGAATGGTGGGCCAGGCTGCAGTTCAGAAGGTGCGTGAAATTCATGACATGATCGTTCTTAAAACCTCATAGGACGCTGCGCGGGAGCGAACAAGCACTGACTGGATACTAGATGGAGCCTTAATGGAAATTGGGCCGTACAGAGTTGCAGATTCGAAAGGACCTAAGTTGGAGTACAATCCGGGTTCGTGGGACGAATTTGCGAAGTACGTTTTCCGTGTTTCAAGGTGAAATTTATGGATACTAACCAGAGACAGTGTTATGTTCGTTGATAATCCTGTGGGCACTGGGTTCAGTTTTGTGGATACAGACAGCTATGTGCATGAATTGCCAGAGATGGCAAATCAGTTTGTACAGTTTTTGGAGAAGTGGTTTGCACTGTTCCCAGAATATGAGCACGATGATGTGAGTAGCTAGTCCCCAAGAGTTCACATTGTTCTAATACATTGCTAGATTTACATTGCTGGAGAATCCTACGCTGGACAACACATTCCCTACATCACTAAAGCAATCTTGGATCGTAACAAAGCTGGTGCGAAACATCAATGGAACATGAAGGGCATGGTTATCGGAAACGGATGGATTGCACCCAAGGAACAGTACAAAGCCTACCTATCTTTTGCATATGAACGAGGACTGGTGGACCGCGATTCGGATATCGGCAAGAGACTCGATTCGCAGGAAGCTGTATGCCTCAAGGCTCTCAATGAGCCTGGTGCGAGTGACCGAGTCGATATCCCGGTCTGCGAACAAGTCTTGCAAGACATCCTCCACGAAACCATGGTAACCAAAGGTGATGGGTCTACCGAGTGCTATAACATGTACGATGTTAGGCTGAAGGATTCTTACCCAAGCTGTGGAATGAACTGGCCCTCGGACTTGGATAACGTAACTCCATACCTTCGTCGAAAGGATGTCACCGAAGCTCTTCACATCGATCCTGGAAAACGGACAGGGTGGACGGAGTGTAATGGTGGAGTTGGAAGCGCCTTCCGAGCCAAAAACTCCAAGCCTTCCATTCAGTTCTTGCCAGAACTCCTGAAGGAAGTTCCAACAGTTCTTTTCTCTGGCGCTGAAGATCTTATCTGCAACCACATTGGAACAGAAGAGTTGATCAGTAACATGGAATGGAATGGCGGAAAAGGCTTCGAACTATCCCCCGGTACATGGGCACCAAGGAGAGATTGGACCTTCGAAGGCCAGAACGCTGGTTTCTGGCAGGAAGCTAGAAACCTCTCCTATGTCTTGTTCTATAACTCCTCTCATATGGTTCCCTTCGACTATGCCAGACGTACCCGGGACATGCTTGATCGCTTCATGGGCGTTGACATCTCCAGCATTGGAGGCGTTCCCACAGACAGTCGCATCGACGGGGAGAAGGGTCTCGAGACATCCGTCGGGGGCCACCCCAACAGCACTACTGCCGAAGCAGCAGAAGAAGAAAGACTGCAAGCCGCCAAATGGCACGCCTACTACAAGTCCGGTGAGATCGTCCTCGTCATCGTCATCATCGCTGCCGGGGCTTGGGGATACTACGTCTGGAAGGACCGTCGCAAGCGTGCTGGCTACAAGGGCATTTTCGGAGCCGAGCCAATGTCTTTGGGCGGTGCGCGAGAAAGTGTTAGGGGAAGTGGCATGGGTCTGGAAAGCTTCAGACATAAGAGGGGCAACAGAGATGTTGAGGCTGCTGATTTCGACGAGAGCGAGTTGGACGAGCTGCATGTCCGGACACCTACTGAGGATATGGATCGGGACCGGTATAGCGTTGGCAGTGCGAGCGATGACGAGGAAGGGACGCATGGAAATGGCCATGCGAATGGCAAGGGGAAGATAGGTGAGAAGAGATAATAAGATTAGGTCTGCATTGCTGGAGTTCAACGGCGCAGCGGGCTATGATAAAGCGGGAAGAGTATGGTGGCGAAAGGGAAATAATACCTCGTTTTTCAAAATCAACTATATCAGCATATCTCTGCAAAAAAACAGTGCTGTACTTTGACATCTTGATGATTCATTTTGATTTCTATCTAAGCTTCTGTGGGCTTTTGGTATTCTTGTTCGCTGCAATTCAATATCCGAAACGCCATTTTGCATGCTCCTCTCCACATGCCAGCCCTAGTTGTCCACCCACCAAGTGCAAATCAAAGCAACCTAACCAACAACATAGAATACAATCTGGCCTATGTAGCAGCACACGTGCTGTCTCAATCTGCGCCGAAAAGATCCTCCAAGCATTCTCATTCCTTCTTGAAAATCATAGAATTCATTCTTCCGTCCTTCTAGCCGCCCACTTTACACTTCTCGCGCCTCGCCTACCGCTTCTTAACAGTTGGACGTGGCTTACACTCTTCCGCACCAACAGGATGCATCATGATCTTGTTGGGGTATTGCGGGGTATTCGAAGCATATCCCTTGCTCCAGTCGTAACTAACTGCATACGCGAAAATATCTCCCTTGGAGTCGAAAGCTGTTGCTGATATGGTGCCTCCGGTAGCGGGGTATCCCTTTAGACGGTGCTTCGCAACTCCGTCCCAGAAGTGGAAGGTCCCGTCTGAGCCGGCTGTACTGAATGTGCCGTGAACTGGGTGGTAGGAGATGGCGTTTACAGAGTAGACGTTTGTCATGTTGTTTTGGGGAGGGTCGCGGTGGCATTTGAAAGAGAAGTTTGAGCTAGGTAGACGAGTTAGTATAGCGTAGTCTGACTGGAGTTGCATGACACTTACCTGGCATCTTTCTCTTCAACATATTGGATGGCACATCTTCCCTCAATACTTCCCACTGCAAAACCAGTAGCGTCTGTGAAGCAGCTCACAACCCTGGTCTGCCATTTCAACGGACTCTGGATTGTCTTGTAAAACTTGGTGGGATCATTGAGGCTGACGACATTGATGTAGCGGTCCGCCGTTCCAATAACCAAGAGGTTCTTCTTCACATCCAAGGTATAAACTCGTTCTTGACACTGCACGGTTGCTACAGCTGTGGACTGGCGCAAGTCCCAGTACTTGATCGTCTTATCCCAAGAACCAGTAACAATCATAGGCGCAGCAGCTTGTGGTGACTGGAAGTATTTGACGCAGCGAATGGGTTGATCGTGAGCAGCAACTTGAGAAGAGGTGTTGGTGCCAGCTCCAAGATCGATTATGCGCGCCGCCTTGTCAGCTCCTGCTCCAACAACCTTTGTTCCGTCCTACCAACTGTTAGCTTTGCGCCCTCTCTCCAGAAACGCGGTATATACTTACAGGAGCCCAGTCACAGCTAAGAACAGGGCCTTCACAGTCGAAGAAGGCCTTTCCTGTACTTCCCCCAGTGGAGGTAATCTCGTAAATCCTAACCTTCTTGTCCCAAGAAGCTACCGCCAGGTGCATAGACTGTGGAGAGAAGGACAGATCCGATACACTATCTTCTGGTGGAGAGCCTAGAGCTACATCGTGAGAGAGGTCGCCCAGGGTATTTGCAGCCGTGGTTGTCGTCGCTGCTGATCCAAAGATTCCCGCCATCTTGAAGGCTTTGTTGATGCGCAAATTCGAAGGTCAGATAATGGCGTTGTTCCTGTAATTCGATCTTCTTTGGAGAGAAGAAGAGCCTTGTTTGTGGTGGAAGACCTTCCTTTCTCCAGGCACCTCTCTTTCAAGAAGTTCAAAATCACGTCGCGCGCGAAGCCTGCATGCGGCTAAAGCCAGAGCTCGGCTCTCAAGAGCACGCTAGACTTAGCGCCACGCTAAGAGAACCTTGCTACAAAAATGATTTTGAAATCTTGAATAACTTCTCTTTTTTCTTCAACTTCTCGCTCAAAGAATCGCATTCGAAGCACACATACAGAGAGGTCTTAACCGGCCTCTCAGCTAGCAATAGCTATATTTGCTTTGGGAGAAAGTCCCCGGACACCCTTCATTTATGAAGGATTGCGGAAACGCGCCGCCATAGAAGCACATAGCGGCTTCTCTTCTACCAATTCTCTTTCACTTCACCCACCCTCTTACCGTTCGTACCGCATTCTCACCGAGCTTGGAATCTTGGAACTTGGCTGAAGAGACCCCATGGATGATGATATGAGTCCGTACTCCTACTGCCATGTTCCTCGGGACTGAATGACGTGGGTTTGTGGGAGGTACTTGGTCTGTTCTTGGAGCGTTGGGGATGTTCTGGTCGTTGAGGTTTTTTCGTCGAGATCGATAGTTATGCGATTGCCTCTCTTGCTACTTAGGTAGTGGGAGTGGTAACTCGATGGGGCTTATTCTTGATGCGAGAGGTTCACTTTTTTCCTTTTTTGGGCCTATAGCTTATGGAAAGCGGCGGCAGCCACTGACGGCCAGGACATACACTCTATCTCCTCTTGCAAAAGGGAGACGTTCTGGCTCTAAGTTTGCTGTTGCAGATGCTCTTTCGACGGAGCTGGGCTCAAGCTTGCTCTTCACATGATGATTATCCAAAGAGTCAAGCACTGCGATTGATCCGTCTAAAAGCGGTGAAATCAATGATGACACGTTATGCGTTATGGTATCTGAGCGTTGAGCAAGCTCTTTCCCCGTTCTCCTCTATTTTCAAGTTTTCATTATGTTATAGTGGTGTTGACTGTTGCGGAATATTTGATATTGGAGGAGCCCTGCAATGTTGAAAATTTGGGCAAGGTTGTAGTTAGAAGGAATTCTCACATTTGACGACAAGACATGACATGCCGCTGTTATCTTTGGCTTGCAAATTTCATCTAACATTGACTGTTCCCATCAAACGCAGTAATGGTGAGAGCTATTGAGAGCAGAATTTATCCTGGAAGTGACAGCCACCTCGTGGAGAATCCTGTGCTATACAAAATTACTTGAGAAATATCCCTACGACTCAGAATCAGTATCCTACATGCAATCCAGCCAACACGTATCTCAGTAAATTTCAGTCCTGTTGCTGAAAATCTCACTGCTGGATAATATTTGTAGAGAGGCTATTTGTAAGATCATCCGCCTTTCCAAATCTAGTCGTCACAATGTCGCTGTAAAAGGCTTTGGTCTAAGAACATCGACACCCCCGTGATCACCCTTGAAGCTTCCTACAAATCTGTATTTGGGTTTCAGCCCTGTGACTTCTTGTGTAAGGCAAGCAGCTAATTATTGCTTATATTACAATATATAGGTCTGAGCATAAATTTGCAAAGCTATTCTAACCTTTCTTCCCAACCTATCCCACCATCATTTTATCATTGACACCATAAATCATGCATATCCCACCCAATTCCAAACGCCATGCCAGGTTAGGTATCAATATAGTCAGTCCTCTATCACATCAAACCACCCAGAACAACCTTCCCAACTCCAGCAACTTCACTCTTAACCCCTCCCCTACTACTATCCTCAAACTCCTTGACAACACCTTGTACGATAATCTTCCTAACCCTTGAATCTGCCTTCGTAAATAACTCTGCCACAATAGGGCTACATTCTCTTGGACTTCCCACCAGACTCATGAGTCTGGTATAGCAGTCTATCAGCACATCACACAGCGTCGCGAACGTTTCATAGAAGTCCGGATCAAATGGTAGATTGGGCGTCAACAAATGCGTATACTCCTCCCCAGGTAGCAAATCATTCTCACTAATCGGGAAAGAACTATTTGCGGTCCCAGATGACGCATTCGTATTCGTAGATTTGGAATCAAATGAGTCGTTCCCCATTGGTAATCCTATCTCTGCTGCAGAACTCGTTCGTCTGCCTTTGCCAGATGTCCCTGTGGCACGCTTGAACATCTGGGGGAAGCGGCCGCGGGATAGGGAGGTGGAGCCATCTGGTGGGTGGATCTGTTGGAAGGACTCGAATTCTGCAAGGAGGGCGTTGAGGGTCTTGAGAAATTCTGTGGGGGTGGAGGAGTTGAGGTCGAGGACTGTGGGGAGGGAGAGGCCCAGGAGGAGGTAGTTTGTTGCGCGGCGGGCGAGTTTGCGGGATTCGAAGTAGGGCATGCGTTGGAGGTCGGGTTTGTTAAATAGGAGGGTGTTGAACCAATATACTCTTCCTTCATGTCTGTGTGGAGTTCTGTTAGTTGCTTTCGTCTCAATTGTACTGGGGATGTACATACGCTTTCCTCAAATAATCTAATGTAGATATTCGTTTCGAAGATGTCTCTTGTATATGTTGATATGTAATGGTTTCTAATGTTGGACTCGGTGGTGGTATTGTCGTCGTAGAGGACTGATATCCGGTCCCTGGTCGTGCCAACATATTGACGAATGGAGTGGTTGAAGAGAACGAATCTGTCCCAGACGCAGGTGTAGCAGCTTCTGCAGCTGCAACTTTCTGGAAACTGTCTGCAGACTTGGGCTGCTGTTCCGTTTCCCTCCGCGCGAATAGACTGCCAACGGGCACCGGAGGATTCTCCTGTATAGACGAAGGCTGCACCTCCCTATGCTGCGCAGCAGACGAGCGGGCTCTTCTCTCTGGAGAAATAGTCGTGGCAGTCGTGGAGTTATTGCGCCCTCGATGCGATTTCCCGGTGATGGCAGATATCGAGGCTTTGCGACTGAAGGTTGGTGTCTTAGACCCGACGAGCGAACTGAATGCGGATGCCGATGCAGACTCGCTGTAGGTAGCGGTCGAAGAAGAGATTCCTCCACTTGTGCTCGGCCTGGCTGAATTCGATGTCTTGCTGCTGCTACTGCCGCCCCAAATGTTGCCCCCTTTGAACAGACCTCCTCCGCCGGTTGACGTCGAGGCCGTGGATCTATGCATCTTGGAGCAGGGGGTGCGGGTAATCTCTTGAACTCTCTAGCACATCTCGAACTCAATCCTCAAGCTCACTCTCTCGAGTCTCGACAATGGAAATTCCAAGATGAGAGTCCTTCGAGATTCTCTCCTTTACGAGGTCTGTACGCATCCACCAGGTACAGCCTGTGAAATAAATTAAAGCGAGAAAATATATGGATTTGCTCAATGGTGCCGTCCCAGCTCTCTGGTCAAGCCCACTCAAAAGTCGCAGGTAAATTGGTAGGGTTTGGCGAAGTGCACAATTCAACAGTGTGGGGACTTGGAGCAAGAAGAGAAGATATATGGAAGCCAGCTGAGCTACCTATATCCACGGATCATATGAACTATCGACCTACTGGGCGCCAAACACCGTCCATCGCGTCCAGCGTTGTCCCCTCCTCATCTTCGAAACGGGTGTGATGTTCCAATCCAGGGGAGCCAGGGCTCGCCAGGGGTCGCCGTCCTCTCTCGCCAACCACTGCCGACGCCGACCACCTCGGGCGACCCCTGTGGCTTCAGGGGAAGCATTTGCGAATCACAGGCATGTTCCAGCAGCTAGACTGCAATTGGCAGCGGTGAGGGACCCCGCGATGGTGGTGGAAATCTTGAGGCGTTCATGGCGGGCGGCGGGCTTCTTCCTTGTATGCAGGACTGACTTCTTGTTCAGGTACTGATTGAAAGTCAACAAGCTCACCACTTACTTTTCGACAATCACTATGAGTAGCTCCAAACTCGAAGAAGGAGGTCCGCCTGGTGAGGCAGCGCCAGAGATCCTCGACGGCCGCATATGGGTTGACGGATGCTGGGACTTCTTCCATCATGGTGTGTAAAGTCGCATTTGCTCTGGACGGGCAGGAAATGGAGATACTTGCTCTTATATTAACCCATATTTGCTACAACAGGACATGCGGGTGCCATGCTCCAAGCTCGCCAGCTGGGCACAGAGCTCTATGTTGGTATCCACTCCGACGAGTCTATTCTAGAGAACAAAGGCCCAACGGTCATGACCTTGGAAGAAAGGTACTGTGCCTATTTCCCATCTTACGCAGCCAGTGCAAGGTCTCAACCGGGCTGTATAATAGAGCAGAGCTGACACACTTTTCCGACAGAGTCTCCGCCGTCGATGCCTGCAGATGGGTGACCCAGTCCGTTCCTTACGCACCATACGTAACCGCTCTACCTTGGATCTCTCACTACGGCTGCAAATACGTGGTTCACGGCGACGACATCACCTCTGACAGCAGCGGCGAAGACTGCTACCGGTTCGTCAAAGCAGCTGGCCGCTTCAAAGTCGTCAAACGCACACCCAGCATTTCGACCACCGACCTCGTCGGCCGCATGCTCCTCTGCACTCGCACACACTTCATAAAATCCTTGACAAAACTCCTGGCTGGTGAAGAAGGGTATGGGACAAACGAGGAGAGAAAGGCAACCGGCAAGGACATGACGGAGAGGATGAGATTGTATGCTACGGATGAGACGGGCTTGAATCCTGGATCGAGTGTTTGGTTTTGGACGGCGAGCATTGAGGCTAGAGAGACGGACACTGAGGAGGAGAAGGGCGTGTTTAGTGCTCTTACTCAAGGATCGCAGCCAAAGCCGGGCCAGAGAGTTGTTTATGTGGATGGAGGTTTTGACCTTTTCTCTTCGGGACATATTGAGTTTCTCAGACGGGTCATTAAGGCAGAGGAGAAGCTGGGTGAAGAGGAGGGCTGGTATAGTAAAGAGGCTGTTGAGGAGAGGAGAGGAAAAGGCGCGGATTATGGACCGGCGTTTGTGATTGCCGGTGTGCATGATGATGAGGTTATCAATCATTGGAAGGGTGTTAACTACCCGATCATGAACATCTATGAGCGAGGATTGTGTGTCTTGCAGTGCAAGGTAAGTCTCCATTAACTCTGGAAACCTCCCAAGCACCGGAACAAAAGGGAACGAGAAGAAGCGAACAGATCTAACTCTCTACCAGTACATCAACTCCGTCATATTCTCCGCACCCTTCAGCCCAACCCGCTCCTACCTTACCTCTCTTCCATGGGGCACACCAGACGCCGTCTACCACGGCCCCACGAGCTTCATGCCACTCACCTACGATCCCTACACAGCGCCCAAAGAAATGGGTATCTATCGCGAGATCGGCGAGCATGATTTCGCGGGCGTAAATGCCGGCCAGATCGTACAGAGGATTCTGAAGAGTAGGGATATGTATGAGGAGAGGCAGAGAGTTAAGGGCGTGAAGGGGATTGGTGAAGAGGCGACGAGGAGGAGGGAGAGAATGGAGGAGGAGCAGAAGGTTAAGGAGGAGAAGGCTGCGTAAGAGTAGGTAGACTTTTGGACCGGTTTGCGACTTGGTGGATTGTGAAGAGAGTAGTAGAGCGCTTTGGATGGCCAAAGATGGGTTAGATTGGATGGGGGGGGTTATGTGGGCTTTAGCGTACTGCACTACATTGCATTGCATTTCTTCGGCGTTCAACACGTGCGAGGATGGTATCCTTGAGGTTTGGATAGATGAGAACAGTCTTGAAATTGGTTAATGATAATGAGGAATGGATTGGATTGAGTTGTTGACTTCGGACTCGCTTAAGCCTGTGCCCCTTTACTTGCTGAAGACAATGTCCAAAAAAAAAACCTAATACTCGGCCCCCTGAAGCTACACTTATAGTTCAATAGGCCAGAGGACAATAAAAATGAAGTCAGCAGTTCATAGTGATAGAACAAAACATATATTCATATCAATTATGACAAATGCAAACGCCGCGGCAAGTGCCTCATCCTAGCCAAGGATATGCGTAGGCACATTGACCTCTCCAACCTCTATCACGAACGCCAAACTCTCCCCAAAAACAACGCCCATCCATCCCTTTACAACTGCACATCGTTGTTGAGTAATCTAACCTCCTCGCCAGGCTTGAAAGCTGGCATACCGATATACGGACATCCATCGCAGCGGAACGCATCTCCCAGACTGCAGTTTCCGCATGAGCCAACTTTGCCTTGGACGGTGAAGTCTACTTCGGCAAGATCATCAGCACCGAGCTTGAGTGTTTTGAGTTGGGCATCGGCGTTGGCTCGCTTGGCTTCGTCTTCGGCTTGGAGCTTTTGTGCGAGGCCGCATGTGCAGTCTTTGCATGCTCTGCGGCGTTTGCCCACTTTTGGGATGCATTCTTTGGCTGTTTAGGTGTCAGTGGTGTTTTATATGAAGTAGATTTGAAATAGAGGTACTTACGGACATGGACAGCGTTCATATCTACGTCTGCCAAAAGGGTATCTTCGTCAATCAACTCATCATCATCATCCTCCTCGTCATCTTCGCCTGTAATCATAGGCTCTCCAAAATCGTCGCTGAAGTCTACAAATCCAACACCGGTTGGTTTGTCTACGGCCATCTCGACAGATTTCTCCTTGCCGTTGATTTGAACAGCTGCTGTGTCTACTGCTGGTCCAGCATTGGAGACAGCGGCGCTCTTCTCTTTTCTTCGCAGACGCAAAGGTACTGCTTCGCTCGCACTGTAGTCCGGCTTTATCATGCCATCACCTTCGGGAACTAATCCCGCCATAATGCCCTCTCTTGACTCAACACTTGTAGAATCCTGACCAAAAGTGCCATTCTGCGCCTGTAACCTTCCACCAGCCTTCAAGGCCTGCACAATCCTAGCGAACACCTCCCGCCCGAGCAATTGTGTAGATTCGTTTCGCGTACCATCGGCATCGGTAAGTATGAGGATCAGATCGTACGTTGAATCGGGGAGCGTGACCAGACCGGCCGAGAGGCGATCCAGCATTTGCAGGTCCGTCACCGCTCTATCGTGGGTGGCGAGCACATTGCGGAGACTCTCTTCGTGGCTGGCTATAGAGGGAGGCGCAAGGAGGAGAGTGCGGGCGTTGAATGAAGATGTCTTTGTTGTTACTGGTGTCGGATTGAAATCGGAGTCATTGTCGATGGTGAATGAGGGGGCCATTTTTGCGCAGAGATTTGCTGGAGGTGGGCTAGCCTCTGGGAATGTGGAGAATTGATTTCTTTCTTTCTTTGATATATGAAAGGGAATCTGTGCGACGAAAGGCTCTTCTCTTATGAGTCTCGAAGAAAAAAGTCGGCAGCGGAGAAAGATGGTATTGCTCAGTATTATCAATCGGCCGCGGAATTTTGGAAATGCGGGCAGCGAGCGGCAAGCAAACCCACCAGGGAGTTGGTCATCCAAAAACAACCAATGACGTCGCACCCCGGCTCGACTGCCCCTCCACTAGCTTAGCGTTGTCAGTGGGTCGCGGTGGCCTGTCAGTGTCTGGCTGGCTTTCCCCGGATTCTTGACTCTCAATTGAGGCCGGTGTCAGGGGGGCCAAGGGCAGGCCGGATATGCAGGATACAAGAGGATAGAAGGGGCAAGAGGGCATGCTTTGCAGCTGACGTGTAAATAATGGATCTGAGTGAATCATGCTGTTACTGTAGGGTCGGAGCATCGACGGTATTTTCCAGAAGCATTGAAAGTGATACGTGGATGGACAGAGATGTGGGGGTTTCCAGGTACGGAAGCCTGTCGTTCCATTATTGTCCATGCTTCTCTCACGACATCGATCGATGGTGAGTCGTCAAGGTGGGATCACGCGACTGCGGCAGCCCCATCCCTCGCCTTCCTTCAAGACCTGCCTTCCCTTCCATAAAGCTCTCTCCTCCCAGCCTCATCTTCCATCTTCCATCTCCATTCTCCATTCTCCATTCTACAACAACAACAACAACTTTCAGCAAGCAAAGAGCGAATACCCAATCTCACTCTCTCCTACACTTCACCAAACCGCAATCAGTAAGTGATATCCTACTTTGCTCCTCGTGTTGACCCCGCCTTCCCATCGTCTGTCTGCATTCCTTTGTTGCGGCTTCCAGGTCATGTACAGGTGTCCAATATCATCCCAATTGACCTGCAATCATCTTCATACTTATGTCTGAGCATCTACTAACTCATTGACAGTGGGAAAGACCAACAAGTTCAATGATCGTGGTATGAAAGACCTGCCATTGCCCAGCTTACCCCTCGTTTCACGTCAACACTACACCACAGCATCAAGAGCTTCAAGTAGAGCTTCAAGGGCTCTGTCTTTGCTCTGCATTCAATGAATGATGATAACTAACATGTTTCCTTGAAGACCACGCTGGCTTGGCCGATGGAACTGCTGCTGCCTCCGAGGTATGGCAACTACACCTCGTCCCTCTTCAGATCAATGATACTAACGATAGCCATACAGCACCTCCCCCGCTACTTTGCTAAGACCGGTCATGTCGACGCTGATCCAAAGAAGACCAAGAAGAATGGCGCAGGAAAGGGTGGCTGGTTAGTAACAACTCTGCGTGCCGCACCGGCGCCATCGGCACAAGGCTGACTACTGTTACACAGGGGTGTCGAAGGCGAGGAGGTACAAGATGAAGGCTTCAATCTTGCCAACGCTCGTCGTCGATCCAACTCCAGCTCCTACACTGCCGGATTGAAGGACTTCAAGACCAAGTTCGAGCACATTGAGCAAGACCCCGTCTTCGAGGAGGATCTCCATGGCGCCGGTGATGATGAGGATCTCCCATCAGCCCGTCGTATTAATACCGAGAGTTCCGATGGCAGCATCGATGAGGATGACAAGGCCAAGAGCGTTTAATTTGGGGTGTTAATGATCCAGAAGTAGTCGCTGCTTTACCAAATCAGTTGGGTTGTCAGGCAGACTTATGATGTGTTGTCTGCTGGCGGATGGCTTTGCATACTTCTTCATCAGGCATCGTGGCATCGATGATTTCCACTGGCAGGGTTTAAGCCAGGTGTACTTTAGCTATCGAAAGGCATAGAAGGATTGCCCAGTACTTTGACTTCCTCGATATGCACATGTGACTGAGTTGAGTAAAATCCAAGCAGATAAATCAATCAGGCAAGGGTAAAATAACCTATTAGTAAGTCAAAATACTCTATCGAAAGTATTGCACGTTTCCTGACGCATCAATACTAAACAATTGGATGCCGCCGAGGTTGGGCAAAGCCGGCTCACGGGGAATCCCCCACCTTCACATTGTACCAAAAACAGCCTTAGAGCAAAGGCTCCGCACTACCAATTTCACACCCAAACTCGCAACTCATATAACAAAAGAAAAACACCATGGTCTACTCACTCGAAGGAAAGAAAGTCCTAGTAACAGGCGGATCGCGGTACGTCCGGTTCAGATTTGACTTTTCAGGGTCGCTGCAACTTCCTTCCTACCCCGCACCTGATGATGTTATTGGTTGACTGCACCTCCCAAGATGTCTACAGAGTCATTGACTTGCTTCAAAGCTGTTCAAACCTGGATCTCTTGAAAGTTTATATTTATATTTACTTGATTATTTCAGATCCAGCTTCAATTTCATATCCTTCTGCTTTTGTTCTTGTTCTTGGTGCCTGTTGGGTTCATTGGCTATTTTGAGGCTATGATTAGAGGCTGATATTTTTGCTCAACGACAAAAGAGGGCTCGGCGAACTCATCTGTCTCAAATTTGCAGCTGAAGGATGTGATATCGCTATCAACTATGTGGCTGCTGAGGACAGGGCAAAGGGGGTTGCGGATAAGATTGAGGGAGACTATGGAAGGAGTGCGGTTTTGATTCAGGGTGTAAGTCTATTTCATTTAGATGGCAGTTTTAGTCAAATTTCGTTGGAACTGAATTCTTCGTTTTCCGAATTAGTTTTTGGATTACTTGTAGTTGGTTCTGTATGGTGGTGGGATACTAAGATGCCCGTGGTGGGCTGGAGGCTTTCGTGATCGACGTGAGAATGATAGACTAATATTCGAGCAGGACATGGGAGTTGAAGAAGACTGCGTAAATGCTGTTAATACAGCTATCGAGAAGCTCGGCGGTCTGGACATCATTATCGCCAACGCCGTATGACCTCCGTATCTTCTCCCTTCCCCAACTCTCAAACCCAAGTCCCATCCCTAACACAAACATTTCCAACTCATTAACACCCTATTTCAGGGCTTCACCCGCTTCTCCAACTTCTCCGACCTCTCCGCTCCCACAACCGACGACTGGGACCGCTGCTACGCCGTAAACGTCAAGCAGCAAGTCCACCTCATGCGCACCGCAGCGCCAACATTCAACTCCAACCCTCAAGGCGGCGTCTTCATCATGACTTCCAGCATCGCGGGGAGGATCCCTGGCGGATCAAGTTTGCCGTATAGTGTTACGAAGGCGGCGCAGTTGCATCTTATGAGGTGTTTGGCGAGTACGCAGGGCCCGAAGGTTAGGGTTAATGCGGTGTTGCCGGGGTGGCTTGCTACGGAGTGGGTAAGTTACATGTTTGGCAGGTGTGCTTTAGAGTAGTTGTGCTAACTTTTGGTAGGGTGTGAAGTATTCGGAGGAGAGGATAAAGGAGATGAATGATAAGGCGTATTTGAAGAAGGAGGTGAGACTCTCCCTTCCTAGGCATCCCTGGTTCCCCGGTGCACTCGGTCATGGACATGATCATGTTGGGTTCGGGATTTGGAGACTGGAACTTTGGAGACTGGAACTTTGGAACTAATACGAGGCATTGATTCTGTAGACCGACCTTGGAGATTGTGCTCAGGCATACTTGGATATTGCAAAGAACACTTCGATGACAGGACAGAGAATCCAAGTTGGTATGTCTCGCTTACTTTCTTCACTCATGGGAGTGGTCAGTGGCTAACCTCTGCGTAGATTCTGGACTAGGACAGAATGATTAAATAGGAAATCTTGGTAAGCGAGAGGCGCGGCCTGGCTGGAGCTAGAGTTGGAGAGTAAGGACGGTGTGAGCGTCAAGAGTTATAGGACTTACATTGCCATGAGTCTAAGCGGTAGCTTCGCGAATCACCTACATGCATAAAATAAGTTGCACTCACACGAGCCAAAATTAATCCATGGAATGCTCGTACTTATTTCATTTCATACTTCGATCCTGCTCTCAAACCTCAAGTGTCCCTAGGCAGAACGTGTGCCCCACTGCGAATTCGTGTAGAGAAACTGTTGGTCTGGGGTAATGGAGCACGCTACTGGTTTTGATACGACTAGGTACATGTGCTGAAATCATTTCCACCTCAGTTACTTGTGTAATCATAGGTATAGGAAAAGATGGTTCTCTAGAGTTTGGATCCTTCTTTCTCAAAGCCAGTCTTAGGAAATTGGAATAACAAGATCACTGGTTTGGTAACTCTGATTCTTGTTTTTGCAGGAGGAGGAGAAATACCCTAGCTTGCTTTCGTGATGTCGCTTACCGTTCTTGGCTTGTTTACGTCACAAACAAATGAGAAATTTAGAGGTGCAAAGCTTCATCCTTTCGAAATGCAGACCAAGGCTGTTCATTTCTGTCTCATGCTGTCAACTCTTGAATGACAATTTCCTACAATCAGGAAGCAGTATAATTATTCCACCCAAGTCTTTCATCTAAACCTCCCTTAATGCTTAAGTGAACTAAGCGAGCCCAATTCGCCCACCGACCAGTCCAGTCTAGATCATCACCGCCCCAAGCAAACAAAGATCTCGGTTCAAGTTCCCGCTAGCATCTCAATGAGTTACCTATGTAGCTAATAAAGACTAAATCGTGTGCGGCACTGACCACAAATCAATATTGAATTTCAAAAAATTGAAACTCGAGTTCACCAACTCACGTAGCGAGAACTAGCCAATGCGTCATTCACACAATCGTTCCACCCCTACTACCTACTTATCTCCTAGGTCAGTCTTCGCCTCTTCTAGATCGTTTAGTTGCTAGTCGACAAAGCAATTCACAAATTGTCGAGGCTACTACCATTATTTTCCTCGAGAGAGGAGGGGAGAAATATTCTAATTTATCACACACCTCGAAATTGACCACCTTGCCATCTACCACCCACGACACCATAACTTTGCCCTTAATATCCTGGATGTCGCAGTGACGAGCAGGATATCAGAGTCTTGTATCCTGCTCCAGTCTCATCAAAGGTACTCAATTCATCTTCCTCCTAGTAAGGTCTTGAACCTCGAGTTCACCGTCATGGCTCCCACAACACCGAAGAAGAATCGTCCACAGTCATCGCCAAGAACCACGCCTGCGAAGAATAAGTCCAGACGGAACACACCAGGCTCTGCACAGAACAAGGAGGGTCGTGAAGAGAAGGAACAGAAAATGGCTGGCTCTTGGAGACGAGATAATGTGCAATTTGGTGATATGCCTGTTCCTGCAACTCCAGCCCAGAGTGCTCCAGTCCAAAGTACTCCTGTTATGATATCCTTAGAACGTGAGCAATTCAGATGGTCGGATGAGGTATTTGATGAGGCGCTGGTCGTGTCCGAAGCAATTGTCCAAGACGATCTGGAGACATCCGAGACCGAGAAGGATGTACCCACGGAGGATACCACGGACGGCCCAAGCCTGGCTGGAGATTCCATTGTTCAGACCGATCTTGAAACATTGAAAACTGAAATAGATGTCCCTGAGCAGGATAACCAGCAGGGTCCTGAATATACGGAGGAGGCCAATGTCCAAGATAGTCTTGAGACATTGGAGAGTGAGATGGAAATACCAGAGGAGACAAGTGAAAGTCCGGAGCAGGTCACAGAGGCCGATATCCAGAATAATCTTGAACAATTCGAAACAGAGATGAATACACCAGGAAAGGACACCATAGCCGATTCAGAGCAGACAGACGACACCATCGTCCCAAATAGCCTCGAAACAGCATCTGAAGTCGAGGTTGCGACTCGAGAAAATCTCATGGAGGATGTTAAAGACACCCTTGGAACTTCCGAGACCCAGTCACTTGTGACTCCGGAGGCTGTTGAGGCCTCGGAGGTTCTCAATATCGTTGAAGGCGAGCATGCACAGAACGATCTTGAGCCTCCTGAGCATACTGATGAGCCAACAAAGGATGACATGGATACCCTTTCGGAGAATCTCACTCCCATCCCTCTTTCAAAGTCCCAAGTTTCCTTTGTTCCCAACGATCTCGACTCTCCGGAGTCCACACTGAAGGCCGGAACCAGCTTAGATGGTAGGGAGAATGGCGAGCCTAGCCAAACAAAAGAACCCATAGAGGGTACCGAGGAGTGGTGGAACCATAAGGAACCAGCTTCCAAGTCTCCAGTCATAAATTTACCTTCAAGTCCAAAGCAAAGTACCGGGGAGCTTGTGGAAAGCAAGCCAGCCATATCCTATGCCAAGATCGCCGCAGCCGCCGCTGCTGCGTTCCCTGAGCCTGTGTCAATGGGCTCAGATGACAGAAAGGACGTTGAGAAGGCGTCTCCCAGGACTCCTGTCAAAGCCCAGCTTACGCCAACCCGAAGCCCTCAAAGCTCGAGGCGCATTATCCCAGTCATCCCTAGATCTTTCGAGAGGCAGAACTCAACACCAGTCTCACCCGTCGCCGGCCCTGCCGTCATCGCTGCGCCGTGCGCCTCAGACGAGTCAGGATGGGAGTCCGTACCTGCCGAAGCTTATGAGAAGCAACAAGAGTGGAATTTGCAAACACCCAAGAGGGCCCGAAAGACCCCTCGCAACACTCCAAGCCAAAGTGCTCAGGCAGCCTCCAGCAATGGCGATGAGGATGAGGAGCAGCACGAAGTCAATACCCCGGCTTCACCTTCTCCAACTACTCCTTACACACCAACCAAGTCCAAGCCGAAGCGTCGCCGACCATTGAGCAAGGCCGCCAAAGCTGCAAAGGCAGCTCAAGCTCAGGCTTTGCCAGCTTCGTTGGTTCATGCTGTTGAGACTGAGATCAGCGGTACTGAGGTAGAGGCAGGAGTGAAGTTGAAGAAGGAGACGACGGAAGTTGAGCTTCCAAAGGTTATCGAAACCAAAAATCTGAAATTCGCCGTGGATATCAAGGCGACTGAGGCTAAGGTGTATAATGGTACAGCTTCTGCAATTGATGTGGAAGTCGAAAGAGTCGAGGCCATCGCGCATGTGGAAGATGAAACGGTCCAGCCTGTTGTCAGCAGATCATCTGTCTTGCTTTTCATCGCGATGCTGTTGGTGGCTTTGATTCTGTACTCGGTCATCTTCTACATGCCAGATATCTTCGAGTATCTCAAGGAGTCGTTGGTGTCTGATACGGCTGACCTGTAGATGGTAAATGGTGCTTGTGGGCATGGAGTACTTCTGGACTTTGGTTGATCGGTAGCATCACTTGTGGGAGGCATTTTCATGGATTTGCTCTCTCTGGTGCAGCATATTTTGCGGCGGGCGTTTAGACTTCTGGGCTAGATTGTTATTTGGTGGATTCATTCGAGCATGGCATAGCATGACCCTGGAGCCTGGAGTTATTTCGTGGTTATTCGGCATGCGGACTTACGGCATAGCTTGCACCAAAGAGTTCAAGGACTGAAGCTGGTTACTCTTGATTGGATATGCTCTAGGCAAGAAGAGAATAATATACATCCCTGAAGCAAGACTGAAAAATGTGTCTCCTATTTCCGTCCGTACATGCGATGGATACCTGACATAGTTCATGTGCAAATGATGTGTGACCGTGACTGAAAATCTGCAATATATCAAGGCATAATGAGGTTTTGAAGAAATCTCTGGTGGTCCTTCTTTGTAGTAGTAGCCCAATCCTACACATGTTAGTACAGTACGCACGCCAAGAATCGAACAGTACCTTCTCAGAAGCTTTAATTTTCTTCATAATGTCCATTCCAACACCCTCAATCTCCTCCTCAAGTTCGTTGACTCTGGTTTCATGCTCGAGAGCAAGAAGTTTCATCTCCCTGAAGAATCCCTTATCGTGGCCCGGACTATCGACGCCGAAAGCTTCTCGTCCGAAGATATCGATGCCCAGCTCCCGGTATTCGTCTTGAACGTCGTCCCACTGCTTCCATAAATCTGCCAACTTTGCTTCTTCCTTCTCGACAATGCTCTTGAAGGCCGCGACACGATCTCCAATCTTGTGGATTTTCTTGACCTGCTTTCCACCTTCGATGAAGGCCGTCTGGACACACTCATCCTCGAGAGAACCACTGATGGTCTTGGCTGCTGCATCCATATTCTCAAGAAACTCCTGGTCATCGGCTTGAATGGCAGCCAGTCTCTCAACGAAGCCTGCGTGGACACTATCGAATGCTGCTTTTGCTTGGTCACCAATTGCGGCGCGGGCCTCAGCAATACCATCTGCCCCTGTTAGCATTGGACCTCTACGGTAGAGCAGGGTTTCGTACCCTGAAGGTCAGCGAAGAGGTCAGGCTCTGGAGGCTCTGGAGTCTCTTCGCGACGCTTTCGGTGCTTCTTGGCGTGACGATCGGTCTTTGGCTGTTTTTTGAAAATAGCAGCGGCGGAGACAGTCTGCTTCGTCCTCGGGTTGCGACCATCTTTGGGAGCCGCTTGACCTTCAACAGAAGGGCTGATGCTGCGAACAGCAGTGGCTTTGACTTTGGCTGGTTTCTTGGGCTGTTTAGGTGACTTCTTCAAAACCAGTGGTGATGCAGCACGGTCACGCTTGCGAGCATGAGTAGCTGGTCGGGCCATTATGAAGTTGAGACTGGAGGTTGTGGAACAGGCCAACGTGAGATAAGGTTGTGCGGAAGCTGATATGAATTGGAGTGCGTTGAGCCTGCATAGAGGAAGAAACAGGTGCGCAGGATGAAGTGCTCTCGGAATGCTTTGGGACTTCGTCCGTTGGGTAAGCGGTCCTCTCTTTCAGAGCGCCCAGAATGGCAGTCGCGACGGTGGTGAGGCAATTAGATGCGCGCATTTGCCTGTTCGGGTACCATGACCAAATCCAATGTCCCAGAGAATTTCGAAACATCCAGAAAGTAAAATGCTACACAGCGACGGAGAAAGTAAATTTACAAAAGAACAGGCAAAGAAAAAGAAGGAACATAGAGACGCAGTGTCGGAAGTTGAGCGACATCCAATGTATTGGACAAGCACGCGCTAAAGTCACGTAGAAAGTACTTATCTCGGAGATGACCATTCGCATTCATTTCCCTTTCGATCCACGCATATGTCTGATGGTGGAAACAGTGTTGATACATGTACAAACCTCACTTTCCCCTACTTCGAAGGCTCACTCTCCGCCGGAACCAACACCTTCTTCTCCTCCAACAGCTTCGCCAACTCTCCATTCTGATGCATCGCCACCAGGATATCACATCCACCAACGAACTCCTTCTCGACATACAGCTGCGGTATCGTGGGCCATTCCGAGTATTCCTTGATACCTATTGCAACAAATTAGCCATTGTCCCAAGATCATAAAGAATACAATAACACAATGACCCATTTGATAGCACAGTTATCTGAAAGAAGAACATACCCGCTCTTAACGCCTCATCCTCCAGCACATTAAACGCAGTAAACTTCGCTGGATCCACACCCTGCAGGCCCAAAATCTGAATGCTAGCCCTCGAGAATCCGCACTGTGGCGTCTCGGGTGTACCCTTCATGAACAGAACTACCGGCGCCGAGCTGACAGCTTTATCGATCGCAGCTTTCACTTCCGTCGATAGGAAACGTGAAACTATAGGTGAGAATCGTGGTTGGGAGAATCTGGAGGCGAATGTTGCTGGGCGAGCTGTCTGTCGGAAGGCCTGTTTGATGGAGAGATTAGCTTTTTTTGCAAGGCCATGCAAGGAGACGGGAGATTATGCAGCTTACCGACGACAAAGGCCTTGTGAACATTTTGGTAGCCATTATGAATAATTTGCTTGTTTGATGGGGATGATGAATCGAGGCTTTGAGCTCGATGATGTCGATTTATTTCCAAGACTGGGGCTGACCAATAGAAAGTTGAGTAATCAGACGAGGCTGAAAGATTCTACCATTCCATCAGCATCTGGGCTCACAATCATCCGATGTCAAACACGAGAACAGCTTCTTTTCTGCACTCAGGATGCAACTCACAAAATTCAGTAATATATCTACAATCTAGCCAAAATGCTACAAGCTATACATGGAGAACACGACGCCCCTCGAACCCCTCTCTCCGAATCCCCATTCACAGCCTCATCCCACTCCAACGACGGCAAAAAGCACCTCCTCCTCGCCGCCTCGGGCAGCGTAGCAACCATCAAGATCCCCTCGATCGCACAATCCCTCTCTCACCACCCCTCCCTCTCAATCCTCATCATACTCACCAAATCCGCCTCCAACTTCCTCAGCGGCCAGAGCTCCGAACAACCCCACTACTCCGCACTCCTGCAGATCCCCAACGTCGAAGGCGTCTTCCTCGACGAAGAAGAATGGGTATATCCTTGGAAACGCGGGAACTCAATTCTGCATATTGAATTGAGGAGGTGGGCGGATATACTGGTTATTGCGCCGCTGAGTGCGAATACGTTGGCGAAGGTTACGGGTGGGTTCAGTGATAATTTGTTGACGAGTGTGGTGAGGGCGTGGGATACGACGGGGTTGGTGGAGGGTGGTGGTAGTACTGGGGCGGTGGTAAGGAAGAGGAAGAGGATTGTTGTGGCCCCGGCGATGAATACGGCGATGTGGAGGCATCCTGTTACCATGAGGCAGGTAAGGGTATTGGAGGAGGAGTGGGGAGTTAAGGAAGGCGGAGAGGGAGAGGGGTGGTTTGAGGTTCTAAGGCCGATGGAGAAGGAGTTGGCATGTGGAGATGTAGGAGATGGGGCCATGAAGGATTGGAAGGAGATTGTGAAGGTTATTGAGGCAAGGCTGGATTTGTAGCTGGGTCATGGACGGCGTTTGATTTGGTTTGGTTTCTGCATTTGCATAGAGTCCTGGAGAAAATCTTCGATTTAGGATTATGCCCAGTATATGAGTATTTGACAAGCTATTGAGCTTGTCCCCAGAAGCCAAAAGGATGTTTTATTTTGTCTCTCTGGCTGTAAACCCCGCGTACTATTGATGAATTTCAGGGTGCCTACGGAGATGTTTGTCACATTACAGTATTATCTTTGACTTCAAATTGACAGAAGATAAATACACTGATTGGCTGTGGATCTGAGAACTATTATCAACGCGAAAGCAGAGGTCAGATCCGTGACCAGGAGAAACATACCGCAACCCAAGTCAACAATCAGCTAAGCGAGTTCTCCCTTTTCCGTTCCTGTCTTGAACTCCTACGCAGAGATGATTCAGGATCCTCATCTCTCAATGACATCAAATTAAGATTGTAGCAGTAACATGATGAGCGGTAAATATTGGTATCATGCTAATATTTGAGTTTGATTTAAAGAGCTTCAATAGACGTCGTAGCTGAGAGCAAACTTGCTCTGAAGCTCTCCGTGTGAATTTTGAGTGGCAGAGTAGATAGTCCGCGTGAAGTATCACTGGGGCTTTCATTGACGATGTTGGGCCGGGAGAGTGAGTAAAGAAAC
Organism: Cadophora gregata; assembly: GCF_030347475.1. NCBI lineage: Eukaryota > Fungi > Ascomycota > Leotiomycetes > Helotiales > Ploettnerulaceae > Cadophora > Cadophora gregata. Next base: position 635,871 of record NW_026695936.1, on the reverse strand, counting down.
GATCTATCAGCCACGCTAGAACGAATCATAAGTATTGGTAACGTTGCGCTCGAGACAGGCTTCGTGGTCCGTGAGTATGAGCTTTCGATTGACTATGGTTTCTTGATATGTCTAGCCTCGAGATGCCCATTTCAATGCTCCGATTAGAGAAAGAGGTGGCTGAATTCGGTTCAACTCCAGTTTGTACATTGGAGAAGGATTTTGGACGATGCGAACAGTTGGTGACTCCAGGCAGTACATAACTTCTAAGGCTTTCTCAAAGAGTAACTTCTAACTTGGATGCCGGAAGGTGTAAAGAGAGACTTCAACTCGGTACATAATCATGCTCTTTATGAAGAAAATGAAACCACTTGACGTCTTGCCAATTGGCAGTAAACACGTGAGGATCGAAAACATGGAATGGACTTCTTTCAAACTCTGGACCACCAGAGACCAAAGGAACCAATATCGGCAACGACTTTGCTCTGAGAAAAGGACCTATTCAAATAGCTGGCTGAGGAACCTTTTGAAGACAGTCTTAGACCTACGGACGTGCCTCGCGTGCCTTTGGTGATGCACAGCCCAGCTAATCTCGTTGCATGAGACCGGCCGATGATCATGACTTACCGATTTCCAGAAAAAGAACGGCTTCAAGCCTCATGCGAGTGTCCAATTTCCTCCCATCTCGCTCAGCCTCTGATCTACCTCTTACTCAAGAGATGCTTCCAAATTCATCAATGGGCTCAATTGGAGATATTCTTCACGTGATATGGTTGCAATGCTTCAGTTTATCGGGTTGCGTGAAACAGCCACTCTGCAAACGCTGTGCTCAGCGGTGATCGCTTTGCATGATGCAAGTCGGCATCTCCCTTCCCTCGTGGCCACCTCCAGTCATGTCCTACATGAGCAAGCTGCATCCAAAATGAAGCAGGACTCATCAGTGCAGAGTTTTGTTTTCGTTTGTAAAGCGGCGCATTAGTTTGTGCATGCAGACCTTTCCTTCACAAAATTTTCATGCGAGAATAGTGCATACTTGCCTTGGGCGTTAACCCTAAGACTTCCAAGTTCGTCCTCTCGGACTGTTCCTGTGGATCAGTTTCAACACACCAAAAGCCCTGCCAACCTTTGGTTCATGCTCCTGACATCTGATTTGTTATCGTCGTTTCTGCTCGGGGGCGGAAGGCTGGGGCAGGTGGGCCGGTTCTTCGCAAGCTTTCGGCTTGAAACATCCAACCAGGTGGCCTGGTCGGAGGAGAGGGTGGAGTCCAAGACAAATCGTAACGAGCTGAAGTTGGTGCTTGTGTTCGTCCGATGCGATCATGCCATGCCATTTTGCCGACTGAACTGATGGACTGACAGTTGGCCGAGGTCATCGTCCAACATTACATGACAAGTTGCAGTGAGGATCAGATGACAGCCTTCAAGTCGAGAGTGTCTTCTCCTGAAGAGAAGTAAGTGATGATGTGAGATCTGCTCTGCATCCGCATCTGCAGGAGAACCACCTTTTGAGGGATTTCTCCTCCTCTCTTCTCCCTTCCCAGTGCCCACCTGCCCACTCCATCATCGTGCCCACTCTGCCCAGTTCTCCTCTCTCCCTTGTCAGCACAGCACCCACAACAGTCGTTGGAGAGGCACCGCTTGGAAGGATCTGTGTTGGCGCAGAGAAATCTGCCCTGGGCGTTGCGCTAAGCGACATATCTGAGTAGCCGGCAAATGGTGATTGGCGCTTTCACTCCTGTTCCTGAAAAAAGGCCCACTTAAAGCCCTGCCAAGCGCGGATTGCTCGCCTGCAGTGTCGCTCCCCCTGGATGAGTGCTCATTTTTAGGTGCGGCCCACGCAACTCTCCCCCCCGGCCCCCCCCTGGACTCGCGGGCTGGGTCAAAAGTTGGGTCGGGTCAACAACAAAACTCAACCCACACCACGGGCACCACTTCCACTTCCACTTCCACTCCTTCATCCACTTCCGCATTCCGGTACTTGACCTCGTTGCATCCTCTCTTTCTCTCCTCAGTCCAACAACAAACAACACTTGTACACTTGTACATTTCCATTCCTTCATTCCTGCCAGCAGCCCACCCACTTTGAGATATCGCTTCTCATCACCTTCATTCTTCCGCATCACTCTGCCAGAATAAGCACCATATTTACAGTCGCTAGCCGATTCCACCAGTTCAACCAAGATCACACTACCCTGAAAACTCTATACAAACGATCTCGAAACCACACAACCCATCTATCTACTCTATCATCATGAAGTCCACAACTTTCGCTCTCGGAGCTCTCATGGCCTCAGTTGTCATTGCTCAACCCCATCGTCAACACAAACACATGGCAAAGCACCACAAGCGTCACGAGGAGGTCGTTTGGGTCACCGACTACGACTATGTCACCGAGACTGCCAAAGTCACAACCACTATCTGGGTCTCTGAAGGCTTCGTCATTCCCACTCCGGCTGTTTCTACTCCAACCCCAGCCGCGAGTTACGCTGCCAACTTCTTTGAGAACGCAAGTAAGGAAGCCAAACCCTCGTCGACATCGACGTCTGTTTTTGTAGCTCCGACTCCAGAGTCGACCTACGTTGCACCACCACCACCAAGTTCCACATACGTTCCATTAACCCCGTCACCAGAGCCAGAGCCCACAACTTACGTTGCTCCCGCTCCTGTCGCAGAGAGCTCCACCTACGTCGCTCCCGTCGTCGAGACCCCATCCCCAGTCTACACTCCTGTGGCTGTCGTAGAACCCACATCGGCTGCCCCAGTTGTCGCCGCACCAGCCGCTGCTTCTACGTACTCATCCAGCTCAAGCGGTTCAACCGGTGGAGTCTGCTCATCAGGTTCACCTTGCGAAGGAGATATCACCTACTACGAAGCCGGCCTCGGCGCTTGTGGAGAGACCACCGATGGCAGCGTCGACAAGGTCATCGCTCTCCCAGTCGGTATGATGGGCGCCCAGTCCAACGGCAACCCATACTGCGGAAAGACCGTTACCATCAAGAAGGGGAGCAAGACCACCACTGCGACCGTCGTTGACAAGTGCATGGGCTGCAAGGGCAACTCCATCGATCTCTCCAACGCGGCTTTCCTCGAGCTCGCCGAGTTCGATGTCGGTCGCACCACTGCTACCTGGTGGTTCAACTAAGGTTAAACTCTCTCTCTTCTCCAAACCCCATGCAATGCACCCTTGCTTCGTAGAGTAGATCTCTCAGCACACGCACAAAGTACACGATGGTCGCGAGTCGATCGTCGCAACAACGAGTTTCCTTTACTCTATCTACGACTACAAGCATGGTACTGGTAGGCGGCCGCAAAGTGGGGGTTGGTTTTTTGCATAGGCATATGCAATGGCGTCAAAGTTCTCACTGGGGAAGGTTAAGGTTAAGGCCACCAAAGTTTAAAAAATGGACAACAGGTACAACTGATGATGTTATGACGGGGTTCGTTCGTCGGTGCCAGGAGCACAAAAGTTGCAGCTTGCGAGAGTTTCGTTTCTCGTCTTGCTTGCTTTAGAGATTCTTGTAAATATTTAGTTAGACCTTAGTGTATGCACGCTATTCGCAGTTCAACCAAAAATCAAAACAAAAAACCATCCAAGACATCCCTTTTCTCTCTCCCTTACCTTTTCCATCAATTGCCATACAGTATTATCCTCGGCTTCGGGGTTTCTTCAACGCTAGTCAGGTCGAAGATCATGTTCTTTGATCTTTTAGCAGCTGAACCGGTTGTTTCTAAGTAAGGAGGCCGCCAGTTTTTGGGGGTCAAAGCAAATGGAACGAGTGGGGTTCCAGCCTCACTTACTCACCCAGGCACTTACTTTAAGTACATTCCTCGCTCCCCTTGGGGGGCCAGAGGGCTATGTATGAGTAAGTATCCCCTTCCGATATCGTAATGTTCCCATTTTTATTTTTATGCTCTTGATGCACTTCCCTTTGTCATGTTATTCACGGAAGTTGTGCTGGTGGAAATAGAACAAAGAAAGAGATAAAAGGACTTCGCATCTCGCATTTCGCATTTTTGCGTTTCTGCATTCATACATTTGATATTTCTAGAAAGCATTGCTTGCAGCTTTCTTTGGTTTTAGAAACCATTTGCGAGAGACATATTCATCCAATTCTACTTGAGAGTTCCTGGCTTTTAAGATACTCTGCTTCTGCCTCTGCGTTTGAGCTGCGAGCCATACATTTTCGTTTTCGAGATCTTTGACCTTTCGATGCTTTATTGTACTGTGTTGAACTCACTCTGGTGATTTTGAAGTTTGTATTTGTATTGTATTGCGTGTAGTCTGCAAGAAAAAGGGGGCGCAAAGAAGATCAAAATGCCTTGCTCCATCATCTCACGCACAAAAACACTTTTCTCATCTTCGAAGCGGCAATGTCAAGCTGGTGGACACACATCTGGCGAAGAGACAGATGCTTTACTTCAGAAGGAACCAGAGTTCCAATACGATGAGGATACAGAGACAAGGGAGATACCGTTCCCATGTCCAGCATTCATAAACACCGCTTCGTGAGTTCTCCATCCCTTTCCCATCATTCACCCAAACTCCAGAAACCCCAAATAAACATATCCATCCTAACACCTCAAACCCAGGAAATACATCCTCACACAAACACCATCCCAACACATCTCCATCCCCAAATCCTCCTCCTACTCCCGCACTCCGCACCACTCTCAATCTCAAGCCCACCAAGCGAGAACAATAGACCCTACACCCCTCGCGCTTGCTTTCGCCGACCTAGCTGTCGATGCAGGGATCTATGGAACCAGAGACTCGTACGTAGAGGTTCTGGCGTTCCAGCTCAGGAGGATGGTCAGGAGTCTAGCTAGGCAGTGTGAGGAGTCGAAGGGGAAGAAGGGTGGGAATGGGTTTTTGTAAGTCCTTTTCCTCACCATCCCGTCTATCCGCATTTTTGGTGATCTGAATCGGAAAAAGAAAAAAAAAAGCTTGCTTCTGGCTTGCTATTCATTCCGCTCTGTAACTCGCAAAACGAAATGCTTGGAATCTATCTGGCTCTGAATGAGTTGATATGATGAAAGCTGATGAGCCAATGACAGAACACTCACCGTCGCCCGCCCAGAACTAAACTGCTCCGTCCACATCACCATCCAAACCCGCCACCGCACCACCACGCACCATCCCATCCTCTCCCGTCTCAACCGCGTGGTAGATGAGCAAGTCGTTATTCTAGGACTCAAACCGCTTGTTTCTGCAAAACCTGAATCATTAGCAGGGGATCTTGAATGTAGGGAAGAAGACGAGGGAGAAGATGAAGCGGAAGGAGAAGGAGAAGATGAGGGAGTGTTCTCAACATGGTGGTGGAAAGAGAGTCGTTTTGGAGGTTGCGCGGGAGGGGATAAGCCGTGCGGCGAGTGGAGGGTTGCGAGAGGGAGGGATGCGTGGTGGGATCTTTATGATTGTTGTAAGAGTAAGAGAGTGTCCTGGAGCTGGAGAGGGGCTTTGGAGAGTGGATGTGAAAAGGGGAAGTTTAGTGGGAAACGGGGTACGAAGAGAGGATGTTCCCGGATGGAGGTTTCGCTGGGAGAGGGGAATTGGTGTTGATTTGATTTGATTTGATTTGATTTGGTTTGGTTCGGTTTGGGATCGGAGTTTTTGGGTTGGAAAGATGAGTCTCGGGCTTGTGAGAGGGAGATGGGAATTGAGAGTAGAGAGACAGGTGTTGATACAATGAACATTATAGAAAGAAAACTTCATAAAGTTTATACCGTAGATATGGAGCGGATCGTTCGCTGGTGGTTATTATCGACTTTCAGAGTTTTAGCAAGCAATTTCCCTGCCAGATATAGTGAACGGTAGAGTCTATTTTTGTGTTCAAAAACTTCACTTGGTTTGCAGAAATAGTAATGATCATGTGTTTCAAGCAATAAATTTTATCGCCTGTCGGCATTAAGTATAACTACAAAGTCCAGTCCTGTCCATCGATCCCAATCCATGCGTTCATAGGTCCAGCTCCTCGGCGTGAGCTGCCAGAGCCCATCATCAATCATCTAGATTCATGTCCCATATCCTAAAGCCCAAGATCCGACCGTTCCATCGTGTTCCCATCCTTCCATCAATCAGTCATCGACTCTTTTGCAATTCCCTCCCGCACGCAATGAATGAAGCAGAGACCTAAGCTAAATACATCTAGGAAACAAACGGACAGAGAAACAAAAAGTGGATAACTAAGCTGGTATATAGACATGAGAGAGCGCAAGCAACGCTATGCAGAAGAACGGAAACCCCCGAATGAAACAAGGAGACGACGATGCCTATTAAAGCGAAATTTTGGTGAAGCGAGGAAGACGAGTTGTACCATGGAAATTTGTTCGTCAAATGTGATGTGTGACGTCTTGTCGTATGTTATGGGTACATGAAGGAGACTCGTAGATGAGCGAGTAGCATGCTCTTCGTGGTATCCTACACGAAAACGGGCTTAGTTGTCGTGGGGTGGATAGAGACCGCGGATAACTCGAGCTGGGTTGCCGCAAACGACTGTGTATGGTGGAACATCCTGTAAGTGACAGTTAGTTATGGATACCATATGGTTTGAAAGTCCATAAATCGAAAACATAAATAAAAGTGCGAGCATACCCTTGTAATAATTGAACCAGCCCCCACGGTACTCCCCTTACCAATCGTCTTGCCTGGCAGAATCGTAACACCGCCCCCAATCCAGCAGTCGCTATCGATCGTAATTTTCCTTCCCAAATTTGGTCCTCGGGACCCCAATCGTCGTTTCGGATCAACTGGTAGAGTAGCGGTGTAGATGTTGACGTTGGGTCCGATGTTGCACCTATCGCCAATTTTGACTTCACAGGTGTCGAGAATTGTGCAGTTTTTCCCGATTGCAACATCCTGGCCAATGCTGATGTTGTATCCGTAATCGCAGTTGAAGGGGGCCTCTACCACTACATTGTCGCCTACTCGGCCAACAGGAGTAATTGGTGACGCTTGTGTGGGAGAAATGACGTGTTCGCGAGGCTGTAAGATATCTCGGAAGAGGCGTGCTCGCTCTTCAGGGGAAACACCATTGTTTGGATTGGTGCTGCTGTTGAATCGCCAGCATGCGCCATTACAGCGTTCGCGTTCGAGAACTAGCTCCTTGTCGAATGGAAAGTAGTGGTGACCTGCCAGCATCTCCTCTTTCTGTGTACGCTGCCGGGTCGCAGAGGCGAGGTTAGAGAGAGCGAGCTGTGCCGCAACTTGAGGGTTCGTGTGGGGACTTTCGGCGTGCATTTGAGGGTGTAGGATCTGTGGCAGAGTTGAAGAGGCGGATTGAGGAGTTCCAGTATCTGACTCCTGCCTCGACTCTTGTCTCGAGACATCATGAAGAGGTCCGAGACGCTCGTATGCATTCTTTGGTTGCCTGTCAGGGTAAGCACTGCTGGAAGCTGTGATTGGTGTTGGTATTTGATGGGAGTAAGAGATGGCAGAAAGTCTGTTGCTTTCTGGGCTGTTCACGGAGGCACTGGGAATAGTGGATGCGCTTGGCTGATCGTCATCCATGCCGCTATGTCGTCCGTGTTGAGGATCAACTCGTAAACTCTGACCCCGATACCCTGGCAATGGCTCTCTCCTGGGTTGTCCAATGTGTTGTGGAGCATATGGAGATGGGCCGTACGGAGAATTCTCATAATCTGTCTTGGATTGCAGTGGAATTGGTGGCTGTTTCTGTTCTGTCTTTGGCCAGTGCCCCCGTTGTTGGTACCCTGAGCAAACAAAACCACCACGCAAACAGTTATTGCCTGTAATGCACATTAGTTTGAAATTCACGGTGAATCGGACTTGTGTGAACCCGAGTGACCTTGAAAATGCGGTGATACTTACATTCCGGTCTATTCTCATCGCATTTCTTCTTCCGTCTTCGACAGGTCATACAACCGGTCTTCGTTCGGTTGCTGAAATTCCGTTTCCGTTTCTTAGGGTCGGAACCTGCAGACATCTCTCTTCTATCGTGACCATAATTACCATATGGGTTTGCGGATCTGTCATCGTCTCCTGGGCTTTGGTACCCACCACGCTGCTGGGCATCCATGTTCTGAGACGCTCTTTGCAAGGCCTCGCCTATTTGCTCATCCGATGTCATATGAGACTGACCAGAGTACTGACGAGCATGCCAGTGATCATGGTGAGCACCGGAATCGCGAGCATCCTCATTGGCAAGAAACTGACGATACTGAGCACCAGCCTCATACGAGTCGCGCTGGTCAGATTGTGATGGTGCTTTGAGGCTCTCCTCTCGCGGGATATCGGACTCTGTCGTGGCTGTCGTGGGCGTCTGCTTTGTGGAGGAAGGAATGGCGTGTGTGTGGTAAGAATTTGCAGAAGACGAGTTCTGGTCTATTGAACCAGACCTCTTGCGCTTATGAGAAGTGTCTGCTTCAGAATATCCCCCGCTTGGAGGTTGGTACTGGTGTCGGTCTCCACTCGGTGGTTGAGTCCAATCCTCTCTCTGGCTTGTTGTTGTGGTAGTAATTGTTAGTTTCTCTTGTCCTGGAGGTGAGATTCTCGGCTGCCCATTTGATCTCTCGTCGGATCCTCGCCTTGAGGCGCCATTCGAGCCTGTCCCATTTGCTGGAACGACTGGGGCAGGTTGCTCCTTGCCGTTCACTGCAGTGAATCTCGATGTTGGAGACTCGTTCTGAGCTTGAGCTCCCGTGCTTTTCTCTTCTGTAGACATCTTTGCCGAAGAGCTTTCGGTCTGGTTTCCGGCTCCTTCGCTGCTGCCCTGACCCAGGATTTCCCTAGCCAGGTTCACAAGATCCAGATTGGCAAAAGAATTGCTGTACGTTGCGGCACCGTCGAGGTCCTTGGACAGAAGTGGTAGATCTCCGGATCTTGAGAGCGCAAACTCTACCTGGGTAGACGTCGCCAGCTTCACCAACGGCGGGAAGTGACAGAAGCAGAAATCAAGCCGAGGACTGATTTCCGAGCCTGTCGAGCGGGTGTTGAGACGTCAGGTTGAATTCGGGAGCTGAAGTAGGCGGTGGTGGATCGTAGAGGCGATGAACGTCGGTTCACGGCCAATTCTGACTAAGGTAGATGGTTGGTGGTGTCTCTGTTCTGCTGGTCATAAGTCGTGAAGAGCACGAAAAGCCAAATGCTCGGGGTGAAGTGAGGTGGCTAGGTGGCTATCGCGGGTCCTCTGCTCTGCTCTGCTCTGCTCTGCTCTGCTCTGCTCTGCTCTGCTCTGCTCTGCTCTGCTCTGCTCTGCTCTGCTCTGCACTGCACTGTCCGAGTTCGGCTCCTTCCCTCCAGTACTTTCGCGGACTCCAGCTAAGGTAGCCCTCAACTCAACTGAACTGAACTCAACTCAACTCAACTCAACTCAACTCAACTCAGCTGACTTCAAGCTCAAAGGTCTTTCTCTTTCTCTCACCACGTCGCCAAGTCGCTCGCCAAGTCGCTCGCCTTCCAGCTTTTCCCTTCTCTTCTCTTCTCGTCTCTTCTGCTTCTTGCCCCCGGCTTCTACCTGTTTCCACGTTCAGATGTTCTTAATTTAATCGAACCGATTCTTCTCTTCTCTCCTCTCCTACACCGCCTTACGAGCGGTTACCAGTCGTCGCGCCCAGGTTGACTCCGATTCTCTCTCGCTCAATTGCTTTCTCTCGAAAATCACGCTTCTTCGGCTCCCGTTCCGGCCTGTCCAGTATGAGATTTGAATCTGACTGACGCCGCTGACACGTCGAGTGAGCGGGGGTTGTGAAAAAAAGACAATTGAGTTTAATCAGTCGTCAGTTACCCAGGCAATCGGAATATCCCACAGTGCAAACCCTGCTCTTTCAGCTGGCTAGATGCTGGTCGAGGTCACTGTCGTGATGCCCAACTTGCCGCGCTTTGCGTAAGGTGAGGAATTGGGATTAACGAACGTCCAAAAACAGGCGATGATGACGGATTTCGGACAGATTCTTCAGCGGCTGACAACTGTTAATCCAGCTCTCTCACACACAAGAATTCCGAACCCCCTCAGTTGCTCCTTGTCCTTTGGTGGGTTTCGAAGCTCCCTCGAGTTTTCACGTGGCTCAGCCGCGAGACAAAATTAGAAATCGGTTCAAGTCGTCTATCCTCCCTGCGCTTGCTGTCCCGTCGTCGATGCTGTATGTTCACGGCAATTGCGCTCACTTAATGCAAACCAAAACGCAGAAAACGGGTATCTGTGCACTGTCGGAACCGTGGGGAGAATTATTCTGGGATCGCTCGAGGACTTGGGGTTTTGGGGAGCGGATTGCGAATGTTTAGTCCCAGTGGTTTGGTAACGGAGGACGCAAAGAGCTGAGCCGTTTGGGGCTGCTGCCAATATATTGACGCTCGCTCGCTCGCTCGCGCTCGCCTGCGTGCTCACATTCGTCATGAGATGGGTCCTTTTCTTGATGGTCCAACCCAGCCCAGCCTGTCCTATCCTATCCTGTCGAGTCCTGCCTGGGCTCTCGCTGGCCCGCCCTGGTCCCTTTGTCTAGGGTCCTTCACACGCCCCTGTCTGCTCTGGGGTGCCGTGCCCCCCTAGCACGGAGCCACAGGCCATATCGCGCGCCTATTGCGGGACCTTGGGTCGCTAAGCACATTTGGCGGTTCGGCCTTTCAGTAGAGGTCTGGCAGACAGACAGACACACCTGGACTGACTGGCAGATCAATTGTTTCGGTGGCTTGAGAATTGAATCACGGACGGCCCCCCTTTGGGTCTTCCCATCTCATGGTTGTTATGCTATCATAGCCCATTGCCATTTGGCCACTAAACCACTCTGGGCGACTCGACTTATCGAGGCGAGGCAAAGTCAAGGCACGGTTGCGAGGCGTGGCGGGTCGATCATGGGCCGCCGCATTCGTCCTCATTGCTTGTGCTGGAGACGACGGCGGACATGACAGATTGGGCTCAGTTTCAGCATACAGATCGCACATTTCATTATCCAGAGATTCACGATGGTGGGCACCAGGGCATGGCAACAGGGCTCTTTGGAGGGTAGCAGTGAGAAGGCCGGAGCGAGCGGGATCGCTGTATACAAGCTAGAACAGGACGGATGTATGAGATGAGGTGCATACGGGATGTCAGTCGACTTTGCACTTTTGTCGGAAATGTGGGAAGCCCTCCACCGTCTGAGATCCGTTCCTCTTGCGCCGGCAGATCAGAGCACAGGCGCAGGCGCAATACAGACAAACGAGTTAAGACAGAGAAGACAGATAGGCAGGCAGGCTCGAATAAGCTCGAACACTCGCTCCCCAAAGAGGACTGGACTGGATTGAAATGAGAACATCATTGTCCATCGCTGGTTGGGAGAGGACGACAGATGAGTTGCGATGTGATACGATACAGGCCGGGTTCCTTGCCCGCAACTGCCCCTCTTCTGATACCCTCCTCCCCTCCTTATTATTTAATCACTCCGAGCAGAACAGGGCCAGCTGAGCGGTTGCTCGCTTTTGCGCTGCTGCAGCATCATCTGAGGCACATCACACTCTGGAAGTACTACCGCGACGGAGCCATCCCTGCTGTGCCGCCTCATTGGTCGCGCCTCTTGTCTCTGCTTCGGCGGTTATCTCGATTAGGCAAGGCTGCAATCAATCGAGGCCAACCTTTTCCATTTTCCATACCTACGTGCGCCAGCGGATGATAGATGATGTGCGTCGAGAATCTGATATGGACCAAAGAGACAAGTAGAACTGCAGCACAAGAAACAGTTGTGTCTACCTAGGCTTCGCTTCCCGGTTGTTGCCTGTGGAACTCTGCGGAAGAGGCACACTTGCAGCGGACGTACAGTTTCAACAGCCAGTCAACCGCGTTGGCGCGTTGGTTTTCTGAGACCCATCCTCCCAACATCACGACCCTCTCAATAACCTCAGTCGCCGACCTGGTTTAACCTCAACAGGAGGGATGCACTTCGTCGGATATGACGGCAGCGTTGCGCAATCTCAAGTAAATTTACGAATACTTTGGATGTAGTTATCGTCGTTTTAAAGGCTCCTACCTTTTGAATCCCAGCGCATGAACAATTATCAACTTTGTTGGCTCGTTCCCCAGGTCAATTGGGGTGATTTTACTCGTCCAGTAAAAATGTCGCGTCTCTTTGAAACGACAGACCTCCGAAAAAGAAGGGATCAGTGACAAGGATGAATACAAGAATAGACATGAAAATCAACATGGGCGTCACTTGATGATTCTGCGGGAATCTCGATCGCATAAAGAGGCAACAATTAATTTGTAGAGGGTTTGAGGTTGGGGGCGGCCGTTGGAAGGCCGCAGAGGTATGGTGGCTGGTGGGTATTTAGTTCGTACCTAGGTATGTGATGGAAGTGTTTGAGAGTGCAGTAGGACTTGAACAGGGAGTAGGTAAATTTACCTTAGGTAGGGAGCGGGAGTTCTGCAAACAGGCGACGGCAGAACGGAACAACTACTGCCACTGCCACTGCCACTGCCACTGCCACTGCCACTGCCACTGCCACTGCCACTGCCACTGCCACTCACTCAGTAAAAGAACCGATTTGCGGAGACCGGACAGAGGAGAGGCCCACCCGTTCAGTGATTTCAGGGACCCGCTTACAGCGTCAACAACCACTGGTTTTGCCGAGCTGCGTCTGAGACTTCCAGCTTGAAGCGCTGCCAGTCCCACTGAACTGAGCTTGCCAGGGATCAGCGGCCGAAACGATAATTGGCAGTCGATCGCCGCTGTCTCTGTGGCTGGGCTGGGACAGGAGATGCATTCCTTCGAACAATCACAAGGGGATGACAAGGGAACACGCAGATTGAATGGTCAAGTCACTATTTCCAGGATAGATGGCATTACTCGAATGTATGCGCTACAGTACCTTGAGGAGGCCCTGGTGGCACGGCAGTCTGGAAGATACTTCGTAGGATAGGTACTGTATTGTCGCCCTGGCCGCTCCCGGATGGAGCTACCTTAGGTACCGGTACATTACTTGTGTCGCCCAGACAAAAGCGGAGGCGACGAGGGAAGACTGTCTGCCTCGCCTGCCTGTCATCATCGAAGGCGGGAAAAGTGTACGCAGCGTACTGTACGGAAGTAGCAGACGGATCGTATTACTGCCGGCAAGTGCCAGGCCAGGGAGCCGGTGATCCTTCCTCTTCATCCCAAGGACATTTTCTCCAAAAACAGTCAAGGCTATGTATGGGGTTAGGTTGCTTGCAAAACTTACTTACAACGAGAGCTAGCAGTTCCAATACAGGAATACCAGTCTCAAAGGCGATCTTCACAGGCACAAGATTATTATTGCCTCCATGTCCACGTCCCACGCTGCAGAGGCAGGAACTGAAGCACACAGGCACATCACATCCTACAGTACAGTACATCCTTATCCTTGATTCGAATAAGCGCGGTGTGACCACGCCATGTCCCCAAACCTTCCTTACCTTACCTTACCTTACCTTACCTCACCTCACCTCACCTCACCTCCCCTCCTCTCGGCCCGTTCTAGTCTGACTGCAAGCAATCGAACACGGCGGTGTGCCCCAAACCGTCAGCACTGGTTTTTGTTTCTCGTTTCTTTTCTCCCCTCTCGCTCTCGCTCTTCCGCGCCTCCTCACTTCCTCACCTCCTCCTCCTCACCTCGTTGCGTTGCCAGGTGTTGGTGGCTCCCAGACAACCTCTCCCGATCCCCTAAGGTATTTCCGCAGACGCAGTTGGTTTTGACTGTGCCTCTAGCCCGCAGGCACAACACACCCAAAGTAAACGTTTGTTGATCCTTTGGCCGGGGCCGCGGCCGCACATTTGACGCACATTATCATTTGAGGGTGGGTGGGTGGATGGATGGATGGAAGTGTTGAGGATGGTTACTTGCTTGCCTGCTTGCTTGCTTGCGAGAGTTCTCTGGCCTTCCAATCTGGTCGCGGGGTGATCATGATCATGCAAGTTGTGCAGGTCTGCAGGTTGCACCTGGAGCTTCACACTCACTCGGGCAAGGGGCAAGGGGCAAGGGCAAGGGCCAAGGGCCAAGGGCCAAGGATCCCGCGGAGTGGCTTGATTTCTCGTGGCCTCGTGATTGCGCCTGTGCTTCCCCGGCCGCCCTCGGGAGCCAGTCAAGCGCAGGTCTTTACAGGATGTCGACTGGCGTTGCACACTTTTAGCCGCCAAGAGTGACCTCTCCCCCTGCTGGGGAGCATGCATATCACCGCTTCTATTACATGTATTTTCCAATCCTGCCCAGCCCAGCCCAGCTTACGGATGGCGATGCAGGCTCCAGAAGTCTCACGTCCTTGCCCCTGGCCCAAGGCAGGTTGAGCCGGCTATTTTCGCTTGTCACGGAGAATTGTCTACTTCTATTTTTGCTCTCCTTTGATCGGGATCGAGGTTGGCATCACGGGTTATCAGGCCCGCGGCCTCTGTTTACATTAGACGACATTGTTCTCTGCTGTGTTGCTAGAAAAACTTCACACTGAAGCGCATCATTCCTAACCACTATTTCGACATTAATACGTACGCAATAATTACGACTCAGCGATCTTAGGTGCAAATACTTTGAGCTCTCGCTTGTGCAGCCGATGACCCAATCACAAATGAGGTACCCAGGAATGGAGTTCTAGATATTCTATTTCAAGATCAGTATCAACAACTACTGACGAATCGGTTCGAGGCTAACAAAATCGTCCTGGATACTGTCATCAAACACTCAGCAGGAATGTTTCAGGAACAGCAGCAGTCGTTGTTTACCAATCACATCGTTCTGACTGTCATAGCCGCTCATCTAAGCGCCGTCCAAGATTCACCCCCTTCCTCAAACGCCTACAACCTTCAACACGTATTCCTTCATCGTTCACATTCTTCACCACTCAGAGTCCTCTCAGCTACACCATTGTGTCGTTTTTCAACGTCAAGCTCGCATGATACACAACGAAGTCTATCTCCACACAAGCTTAATTTAGCTTTGTCCCTGCATCTCGCGGCTCAGAACTCCTGCACAACATGGCCAGACCAGCGTCACGCCTGTGCATCTCTCCGTGCCTCTTCGGAGAGATATCTGGGTCCCTGTGGCTTAGCCTGTATTCAACACCAGCGCGTGGGTAGACGTTGGCTGATGCAGGTACAGATAATGATCGAGCCTGGAGTGGTGGTCAACGTCATAGGGCTGATGGACTGGGGGAGCGAGGTTATAAGCGCTCATGCAGGTACTTCCAACTTGGATCTCAAGGGTTTGTAAGGCTGGCGCTTGATGTTTATCCATTGAAGCGCCGCCCACTAGAACAGCAGTGCTGCCCCCTGGGACTTCTCCACCAGTCAGGATACCGTCCTGGTGACAGAGCGCTACGTACCAGCCTCTATACCATACTGAGCGTGGATATGGCTCTAATAATATCCACTGGACTGCTGCAGTCGTTGCGGGAACGAAGCTTTGCTGGAGGCGTGGCAAACGAACCTCTCCCCAACCCAACCCACACTCCACCAGGAAGCGCAGAAACCACATCTCGTCACACATCCATCCTCGCATAGATCTCATCACATTGCATGCGAAGATCCAACAGCAGAACCTTATCGCTGGTCTCTAATGGTCTTGCTGGACCCGGAACTTGGGAACTGTGGTATTCTTAGCTATTTATCCGTGCTTTATTTAGAAGTACAACGGTGGGAACGGATCCGTAGACGCGCGAAGTCTATTTCAACATCAGTCGAGTGCTCTGTGGCTCTCAAAAACGGTGATTGCCTGCAAGTGTTTGCTATTCCTGGCGGTTTCATATTCACTCGATGACCTATCTCCAGCGTCTAATTCTCATCACCCTAGCCATGGCTGTAATCATGAAGGTGATTATCGATTTTCGCTTTGGTGTTCGATCTGCTCGGTCTGAGGAGTATTTTTAGCATGTGAAGCGAGCGCTGTAGGATCGCGACCAGCGGCGTAGACTGACGGTGAGAAACCAGAGCTTACAGCGTTATTACTAAGTTGAGACGCCGTCAGATGGCGAAGTTAAAGCGAATCAGCGCCTAGTTCCAGCAGTATTGCGTGTTGGAAAAGCTTCCTTGGTGCACATCCTCAGCCAAGTGCACATCGTCGCAGTACAAGGAGGTATTCAGTGGGGATCTGAGTCTCTAATCAACGACGCGTTCTTCCTACTGTTTTCTGGTTGCGGTGGAAAGACTTGCGTGCTCTATGGCAATCATCTGATGTCTATCCAAGTTTCGCTTTCTTGCTTCTGATTCTTGCGTTGCCTTTTTGTGCAAAAGCTTTTGCGACGGCAGTATATCTTCTTCTTTTCCAGACGAAGAGAGCGATCGGAGTGGGCACGAACAGTTTAAGCAGTCTTACAACACTGCTGCGAGCGAGTAAATATCTCTGGGGCAACAGCCTGGATGGGATGCATCCAGGAAGTCGCAAAACGGGCTCGGAGACTGGCGCAGCATCTGCATTGCACAAAGAACTCTCGAAATGGGCGAGTCAACAGTATCAGTGATACGGTGATATCAGCCTTCTGGAGACGTGCAAAACACCTACTTGAAAAGAGTCAGCGCTGAATTTCGAGTAAATGAGACGGTTGCCTTCCAGTTGCCTCTTCAAGTGTTTCAGTTCCCACTTTACTGACTTTGTCACCAGTCTTCAGGTCGACCCGGTAGATGTGCGGGGGAAACGAAAGAGCTCATCATAAGTATACACAATACCATGCTTGTTGACAGTCATTCAGTGTCGCGGATATCTACTCAACGGCATTGGGAAGTCTGCGAAAACCACCCACAGGCGACCCGACCAAAGCCAGGACTACTCCTGCAAAACCAAAACAAAACAAAAGAACATCACGCATACGCGGCGGCCAGACACAAACCAACCCCTCATCGCGACCTTGGACGCTGTGTTGTACACACGCGCGGTTGTTTACCGAGTTGGGGTCTTGTATTGGGCCGGGTCGCGTTTATGTACACGATTGAGACACGCGACCCAGCATGTTGGCAAGATATGTTTGGAGTTAAAAATGGTAAGACCTTTAAAAGCACCAGAGTTCGTTCTTATATAACCAAACGCCAGTTCGTTCAGAAGCCTTTAAAACCACATCGTTGAACGGTCATTTAACTATTGACTACTCTGTCTTTAAGTTAAAGAATGCTTTCTCGCCAGTCCCCTTTAGAAATAGCAAAAGGTTTGTATACCCTTAACCAATTGCGCCGCGTGCGCGCCCTTTTGTATTGAAGGATGTTGTGTGGTATGGGCGAAACTGGTGTTGAATATAAGTTGGATGCCTCGATGGTATCTATCCCCTCTTTGCTGGTTGGGTTGAATACTGACTGACTGCATGGACACCCAAGGATGGCTGGGATCGCTTATGAATCAATCAGTCAGTCAATCATTGGCCTTCGAGGAGAAAGGTCTTAGAAAAAACAGTCTTTGGGGAGAATATTTCGAGGAGGTTAGAAAACCTGTTGCTTCTGAGAGACTATCTCTCCTGGAATCTTTCTTCAGCACATGCTCGCCTTCTTGGCTTTCTCTTCTGACAGCCTTCACCTTCCACGCATGATATCCTTCTCGAAGCCTTCGTCTAGTGATAGTGGGGGTACTTGGAAGCTCTTTGCATGTCTCCCAGCAAGCTGACGCGATACTGAGGTATCATTTAGTAAACATTTTTCGGCATTACACTCTACTCAGGGATCAAAGCATTGGCAGTCTCTCACGTCGCCACCCAATCCCTTTCCACTGAGGAGGCTAGGACATCGAACAGCTACTCTATCATCAGTAGCACATTGCATTACCAATCCCCAAATCCTCTCCATAGTGAAACCAAAAACCGGGTCATCAAGCGACTGCTCGTCGCTTAGATCTCGGTTGTTGCCCCAACCCTCCATTGTCGTTGTAGCAAGCAGTAGCCTCTCATATATCGATTTACTAATTCCCCGTATCCGCTTAGCACTCGCAACAAACTGCCCTTTATACGATAGTAAAATCGGGGTATTCGAGTCGCAAGTTTGGTTGTATATCTGCTGGTAAAGGGTTGGGATGACGTTATCGTGGTCCTTCCAACCCCATCGATCTTGACAATCTAAACAGCTACATGTCACACCTGCGAATCCCAAACTCAACATTCCTGTGTCTGCGACCAGGTAATCTTCGATCTTTGGGAGGAGCTCTCGCATATTGTGCGCGTGAGCTTGGATAAACATCGTCTTTTCGGCAAGGCTGTCCCAGTTCGTAACAATGTGATGTAAATATGTTCCTCCCTCCCGGCCGACATTTTCCAGTTGTTTAACAACGTTGGCGCTTGTAGCATCTTTCAATGCCGCAATGTTCGCCTCTGGGTCTTTGGTATAAAGTATGACGTTCGGTCTTTGATTTCTGAGATATGCAGTTTTCCTCAGCGAGTCAAGCAGGCTCTTGATCTGTTCTGGCTCTTCGAGATATGCGCTGATGACTATATCGAATGATGAGGGGGCACTGTAGGTGGAATCTACCGAAGTAGAGTCCTGGCATGAGGCTGATGCGAGGGATACAGATTCGAGGACAAACAATGCAACACCGAGGGAGACAAACACAAACGAAACAATGCCGATAGACAAAACTTTGCGTGGCGTCCCTGTCGAATTATTGCGAAACGTACGGAAAAGTTGGTGAATAAGATCCGTAGCTTCGACAACAGTATCATGGGCTTCGTACATCCGTAGGACGCAAAGGGTGCCGAGTAGATACATAAGGATCTGAACCCAAGAAACCACTGTCGCTGGCTGGGAACAAAGCGTTGCTACTAGGACGAGGATACTGGAGGCAAATGATGTGTAATGCTCGGCTCCAGGCCCCAGCTTGGTAGAGTATACTGGCTTGGCATCAAGTAGTGAAATCGGGGAATATGCCAGTAAAGATGTGCCAGTGAATGTGGTACCGGTGACCGTAACTATATTAACAAACATCAATCCCAAGGTTCGTGAGCGCACATGCAGCTCTGCAGGCGACTCGAATAAACAGGCTATCGCGGAGCTGACAACCAGTCCAGAGAGAAGTGTCATAATGATGAATCCGTGAAATCGCTGAAGCCTTGCCTCGATTTCGAAGTCGTGCCACGACTCGATAACCAATAACGCTCGCACCACTCCAATAGTGAGAAGGCCAGAAATACCCCAAACAAGCCCTGGTACCATGAGTCGGTACTCGTTGCATAGAAGTACAATTGAAGCTGAAATTGCGCCAAAAGCCCACCAAGGTGGAGTAGATTGTTGGTATTGTTTTGGGGGTTGCTGAGATGAGTAGTGGATGAATAGAACTAGAGATTCCGCAGCTGAAATAATCGGCTTTGGCAGATGGTTAGAGATGTAGAATGATGTGTATGAATGGCTCATATGTGATTATTCATGACTTACGAAGAGCATAACAAGAGCTGGCAAACTAGGCATATGCAAAAGTCCTTGAAACAGCATGGGTAATGACACTGCTGCCATCACAGACACTGGTAGTATGCCTTTCCAATTCTGGTTCGGCAATAGTTGCAACCACCTTGGCCTTCTGAATCTGTACCATAATAGTTCCCTATTGTCTGTATGCGATGATTCTGTGCTCGTAAGCAAGGCAATCGCATAAACTAGGAGGATGGCTCCGAAGGTTCTGAAGGCTATCGTTGCCGCTGTATGATTATTAGGAAAGGGTGGCAGGAGAACATAGGAGGTTTGACATGCGGTAATCTATCGTGTATTAGTTACTGAATGTTCAGATTTAGAAAACTATATGCTTGATACTTACGGTAATTGTGATTGACTAGAAGTCGTTTGGTAGAATACAGGGCTGTTGCAGAGCAAATTGTCCAGCAGCTGTCATTTATCAGAATCAACCCACAAGTAGAAAGGAAACAACTTTACAGTGATCTTGCGCCAGGTTGATTGACTGCTCGTTGTCTTGGGTAGATTTCCATCTCCAAGTCCGAGAACACTGTTTCGTTTCCTGAGAATTGTTGGGTCGCATCTGGAACTGCCAGATTTCGACTTCTCTTCGTGTTGGTTTCGTGCGTACGCCCTCTGTTGCTTTTTTGTAGGCAACAGTCAAATCTCCTCGGGTAAATGGCAAAAGCAACTTGCCAAGGAGGTCAAGTCTTGGGTATTAGGTGTGCATTTAGGAGACCTGCGAACACGTAAATTCACTGATAAGTATCACCTCACCTGTCGTATCAATCACACCCTTTACAGGGAGTGCGTTGTGTAGTGACACCCTGTAATTAAGCGAAGAACGCTGAAATTTGAATGCGGTTGTCGTCTATGCAGCCTTAGCGTCTCGCTTCAGCGCCATGCTCTGGAAAAGTGTGTTTCGGCAGTTCAGGGGGCTAGGGATCCATGTTGAAACTACCTTGGTTAATCCACAGTGCACCTTGTAACAACCTGCCTCTGTTGCTATTGAGAATCAACCGGTCCTAAGGTACCTAGAGCGTCAGCTTCGGTCAGTCGATTTTCGGAACACAAGTCGATTTAGTAAGGTATTGTTATTATAGTAGTAATTGAGGCTATTCGCAAGTACCTTACAACTTCTTGCAGCTGTGTAGTGAATTGGAGGATATCGCACCCATTCATTGATCTCTGTACTACGTCCTACCAATCACTAAGGGCTCGTGCGGTTGATAAGTGTACGGCTATGATTACTTTACGATGGAGCAGAGACTTGGCAAGTATTAGGCAGCCATTTGGCAGATTTTGCTGGCCCCTTTTGGTATGTTGAAGGTCCTGCGTCAGCGCTTACTTCTGCCGCCAGAGTCGCCAAAATGTGTTGGAGTATGTCAGTAACACGTCTTAGACTAGAGAAGAGCTTGATTTCTTGCAGGAGCGTACGGTTATAAACACGGGTGCTTCGGTGATCGATTTCCTGAAACCAGAAAATCAGCCATTCCTCATCAGTATTGCTTCCCCTAGCTTACAAACCCTTTAAATTCTCGCTTAATTCTGCTCAGGAAATTGTGCATAAACATCGACTTTGGGTCGCGCAAAAGATTCCGACTTCCCAGGCTACGGCGAGTGCTTTGTAAAATAAGAACTGCCCATGAATAGACGTATTTGGAAGATCAATGTTGGTGTGGGTGTAGGTGTCCATCGTCCGTTCTTGCTGGAAAATACATTAATAGTCAAGTGGTTGGAATAGGAGGTACTATTGCCTAAAGTCTGTGGAGTGATTATGTTTTCCAAACAAATTAGCCCAAGCATAGTACCTATTAAATTCACGTTGAATTCATTCATTATCTCCGCTCTCATAGCCTGACTGAATCAAGAACAACTTCAACTTTAGACATTCCATCCTTCCCAAGGACTCCACAAGCTTGTTCTCTTTTCGCTTTTTAAGGAGACAGCTTCTGATCTTCTTGCATCTCTCGGGGGCTTAAGATGGCGCCCCTATTCTCTATGCTTGAAAAAGGTTGGACGTTCTTTCCATTCTGGCTCGCAAGAAGATATATTCAGGCTGATGCAAATATTATTGCCCGTCAGACGAGCTCTGTTGAGATACACGGGATAAAACCACTATGTCTCTGTTCGGATATGTGTAGTTGATGATCATGCAGTTTCCTGTCGCTGAAAGTAATAACACATACAGCCCCGAGGGTAGGGCGATGATCGAGTTTCAACTTGGCTCGTTCTTTCAAATACGCGCATTCAAATCTTGCGGGAGTTATTAGAAGCTTCCTAGCGTCAGTATAAGCCCTTCTTCGAGATCAAGGTTATTCACTTGTTTGCTTGCTTTCAAACTCCCATCACTTCACCCGCGTATCAAATGTTGAACTTTCCCCACAGCGGCAGACAAGAGTGAACGCATCAGGGGTCGCAACATAATCCTCTCATTCCCATGCGACAACATATGTAATACGATATTTGGACTGAAAAGAATATCTGCAAATAGTAAGAGTGCTTGGGACGGTTGCACGGTCCAACTGGGTTGGGGGAAGTGGGGGCGAGGTGAGGGATGGGCGGAGAACAGAAATAGATACACGATACACGAGAGCAGTCTGTCATACCGTTACGCTTGATTGACACAATGGAGGGGATTCTACTCTCTAGGGCAAAGAATACAAGTGAACATTGGCTTACTGTCTGAAGCCTTACTCGCACCTCTTATTCTACACGTGAAGTCGCTCGTCTTACTGGCCTGTGAAACTGTCTCAAATCATACACCTTCGCTAAGAACCTCTTTCAGCTTCTACAAGATCACTTGGTACATGCAAGCTAGTTTCTTATAGATGTCAGTACATTTATTTACCTGGCAAGGATACTGAAATTTTTAAGTGGGTTGAATGTTCAATGTACTAGTAAGAGGCTGTTTGTTGTTTTGAAAGAACAGCTGAGCTCGCTAACCCTGAGCCCCAATTACCGAGAACCTTAATTTTTCACCGCATTTCCAAGACATGTAATTAGTTTGTGTTGCTATTAGATTGAGCGGCCAAGGGGCAGACACCGGAGTAAACGTAAAGCAGAAGTAATTTGCAGTAGACATAGCTAAAGCCATACTGGCCAGCTCTCATAATTGATCTATCGATAATCAACACAAGCAAGAAGCTAAAATACTGTACAGTCCAGCCCAGCCCTGCTGCATCAAAGACTACTTCTTCTGCCTCTTCGCATCCTTGTCACTAACCGCACTCAATACGCTCGCACTTCTCTTATGATTCGCACTCGAGCCCCTCACACTAGGTGCAGCGCTCTTCTCCCTCTCCTCCTCAACCTTCAAGCTTGGCTCATCCGCGCCCTCATCTGCTTTCTTCTCAGCAGTCTGCTCAGTACTAGCCTCGGCACTCGCATCTGCATTTGCATTTACATTTGCATTTGCATCAGCTGTTGTTTTTAGCTCTGCTTCACCATTTGGCTGCACTTCAGGTTCAGGCTCCGGTTCTCCACGCTCAGCTCTCTCCTTCTTCTCGCGCTCTGCTTTGATGTTCAGCGCAGTGTTCAATTCACCCTGCAGCTTATCCATATGCTTCTTCTGATCAAGAAGCAAATTGACGCCTGCGAGGAGATTATCCCAAGCCTCGCCAACAGCAAATGTAGGCATGAAGATAACCGTGGAGGAAATCCCCAGCTCTGTAAGCACATTGGTGATCTTCGCCTGCTGCGTTTGCGATTTGCTGACAATTGGCTTCCTGATCTTTTCCTGGCGGAATGAAGGCCCGCTGGTGGTAATACGCTCGAACCGCTTGACACCGTACATGATCTCTTCTTCGGGGGTGAGTTGTCGACGGTCTGTTTGGGGCTGTGCGGGCCCCTTTTTGTTATTGGGTGCGTTGCTTCCACTGGGTCCTGAAATAGATTCGCGGATGCTACTGTCGCGGCGGTCGAAACTGGCTTGTTGACTTGGCCCGCTGGGGCCAGGAGCTGGACTGACGCCTTCGGCGCCCATGAGGGATTTCCTCTTCTTCGTCTTGTCGACTGTCATTAGTTGTTGGAACAGTTGTGAGAGACCTGAACTCGATTGGTAAATTGCCACTGTGCCGTTGCTTGGAGGCGATTCCAGGAGTTGGTAGAGCTCCCTTCGTTCATCGGACAATCTTTCTGATCTTGCCAGGATACGCTTCAATTCCACCAAAAGACTCTCTTCCTCCTTAGCTTCTTCCCTCGTCCTCCTGAATGCCGCTTCTGCAAACTTCTTGCGGTTTGCTTCCTGTAGTGGATCATAACCCTGCATGAGCTCTAGCAAGTTGAATTCCGCATGGTTCATAACCTCTACTTTAGTGTTGACCTTCATCATAGCCGCAGCCACAGCATAGTATCTTGCTTTCATATCCTCCATACTTCGAACTTTCGGCTGTGCAACCATAACACCCTCCATAGATTCGCCTTCTCCTTGTGATATTGGAACCTGGTAATCGTATCGATCCCAAATACAAGGCCACCTCAAATCATACTCCCGCACCAACTGTAAAAGATAATCCGTCTCATCCTTCGTCCAGTCATTACTCCGCAGCACCAAGTTATACTGCTCATCCGTATACTGAGGCGTGTTGACATGAACATTGAACTTCGCAAACGTCGAATCTTCCAACACCGGTTCCGGCTTATCAGCCTGCTCAGCACCTCCCTCCTCCGCACCAGGCACAACATCCGCCTTCCTCCTCCAGTGGTGCAAGACGAGCGGATCTCCGTTCCTGGCCGAGTTCCTGAATCCTCTCAACTCCCACTTCGCGGCCGGTTTCCTGCTCCCGAACTTCTTCTTTTTGAACGTCATAACCTCCGGGACGATAGCTATTGGATTGTCGCCGCTCAAATTCTGGACTTCGCGCGCCAGACCTTTCAGGACCGGTCGAGGGGCGGAAATCTTCTGCTTCTTTGCTGGTCGTGGAGCTGGTTCGCCAGGCAGGTCCAGCATCTGGCGCACATCGTGGGACGTCATTCTGTAACAGTCGCTGTATTGAAATTAGATCTCGAGCCCGAAGCCAAAATCCCGATGGATTCGATGTTTTGCGATTTATCGTTGATGGTTGAAATGCTGCTTAATTGTGACGTGCCAATAATGTTCAGAAAGCGCGTTTGCGACAATCAGCACGTGAATGCGCTAAAATGCAGCAACAGGGGGTAGAAAGTTGAACGAACTGGCCAGAGAGATCAAGGAGAGGGAGAGGCATGCTCGCGCGACAACCTGGCCCAATCCTCCCATCGACGTCCGCAACTTCAACGCAATCTCTCCGTCGAATTGAAGAGAGCATATAGACCATGCGTTCAATCATTCCACTGCTCTCGCTGAGCGCGCTGCTCGTCCCAGTCCAATCCCTATACTTCTATATCGATGGAACGACGCCCAAATGTTTCTTCGAGGAATTGCCCAAGGATACGCTCGTCGTGGGACATTACTCTGCGGAGGAATTCGATGAAGATAGGAAGACGTGGAGCAAGCATGATCAGTTGAATATTTTGATTACAGTTGATGTACGTGCTGTCAGAATTATGCTTCCCCCATATTTATACCCCTTGACTTCAAGACTTTGGCCTGGACACTTGCCTACTTGGACTTGGTCCAGTACAGCTCAGCAGAAACAAAATATCAAACTAACAACCCCCACAGGAAGTATTCGACAACGACCACCGCGTCATCAACCAAAAAGGGTCCGCATCAGGGCGCTTCACATTCAGCGCAGCCGACTCAGGCGACCACAAGATCTGCTTCACAGCCTCCTCAACAGCCGTCAACAACGGCTGGCTCTCCGGCCTCACGCCCCTCGGCGGCGTGCGCCTCACGCTCGACCTGGCCATCGGCGAGACCTCCCAGATCGAGAGCACGGATAAGGGCAAGATCCAGGACATCGTCAAGCGCGTCAAGGATCTGAATGGCAGGTTGCAGGATATCAGGAGGGAGCAGGTCTTTCAGAGGGTAGGTCCTTTCTTTCTTTACATCCAGATGTTCTCTTGGTGCAGTGTCCTTTCTATGTACAGTCAGGTTTTGGGCCTGGCACGCCCTGCTTGCCTTCCTTCTTGGACCATTCGATACGTCCAATGGTATCTTTGGATATTGAATGAATAAATACTAACATTAAACCCCACAGGAGCGCGAAGCCGAATTCAGAGATCAATCCGAAACCACCAACGCCAGAGTCGTGAGATGGACATTGGTACAGCTGGTCGTTCTAGGCATCACCTGCGCCTGGCAACTATCGCATCTGAGATCCTTCTTCATCAAGCAGAAGTTGACTTAAAAACATGCATGAGCGCGAGAGCGAATTGAAGAAGGGGCTTGTTCCAGGGTCCGGACCAGGAAGCTATGTAGCTAGGACTGGTCCAGTAGAGAGAAAGCTCTGTTGTGAGATTTGTTTTTGTAAAGTAGAAAAATTACCTAGGGAGGGAAAGCAAAGCATGGCATATGCCGGACGGAGTAATTCAAGATCATTTTGACACGATTTACGCTCTACTCAAGTGTGTTTTTACAAGATCACTGAATTGGTGGATGATAGGTAGGTATTAGGATGGGCATGAGTGCAGCGACAATCACGGGGGGAACAATTTATGATTTTCAAGACTTTTTTTTCCATTCATCGAACTGAGAGAAGCCCAGAAGTAAAAAAGAATCTTCAAAGCCCAATCAATGCAATTCTTCTATGTCACACACACGCACCCCATTCGCCATTGCTTTCGCTCCGAAAATAGAAAACTGATACTATCGTGAAGTCCCTTCCATGCTGCTTAACAAACCCAGGAACCGCTTCAACCGAGTCGAGTCAGGTCGAACCAAGTCGAACCAAGTCGATTCTACCGCGCTCTAGGGGTAAGAGTGCTGCTGCTACTACTACTACTGCTGTGGCCGTGGAAGGAAACCGAACGATGATGCTGATGATGAGGAAAGGCAGGAAACGAGACATTAAGTTCCGAAGTAATTCTGTGACATGGGCCATGTGCCGGGTTGAGGAGGACTGGGTTGGATGATGACGGATGGATGGATGGCCGAGTGTGTTCATGCGAGCGAAGGCCGTGAAAAGCCTAGGAGGGCTGGACTTTGTATCTAACAAACAGCGAGAGTCGTTACTGCTAATAGCAGAGGAGAAAGACAGGGGAAGGGCAAGCTCCTGTTCGCTTGCGGGAAGGTTACATGATCTGATTAGGAAGAGGTGGTGTCGAATGAGATTTTGGTCATGAGTGCCTCTGGAAGGCAAGCGAGTTGAGCGAGAGTCTTGTGTGTTGAGAAACTGAGTGGCTAAGGTGATATATTCATCCTATATAAATCAGCAGTTGGTCGATTGACAGTCTTGAACCATACTAACCGCAACATAGAGCTTTCATCAGCTTCTGGAAGCCCGACGGTTGAGGTTCTGAGGCCCTCCCGTTCTGGGGTTGAGCGCTCATGTTTGGCTGGGGCGTCATCCGCTGAGGCAGGTTGTTCGAGCTGTTCTGGAACTGTGCCTGGGTTGAGCCTGTGGGAGTAGCGACGTCTTGGAGGCCCCCCGCCGCTCCGCTGCTGCGTTTTGGGACCAACCCGCCTGGGGCGTTTGGTCGATCGCGCGTCTTGCCCATCCCCGGCTTGATTGGGGACGGTGGCGGGGGTTGCGCGGCGTTTAAACGGGCGGCAGTAAGGTGACCTGGCGTGCTATTTCCTCCGCGTGTTGTTCCGTGCAACTCTCTATTTGATGCTCCTGGTTGAGCATTGGGCTGGTGTAGCATATGCTGCGAAGGGTGTTGCTTCATAGCCTCCCATCCCTTGCCGTTGTTGAGCTTCATCCAGTCGTATTCGCCATCCTCAACCTCCCCAGTGTTCTTCAATGCCTGGGTGAACAGATCTCGGAGGTAGTCATAATCAGGGGTATCCTCGAAGCCAAGATTTCGGACGTAGCTCAAGTACTTGTTGAACTCCTCCGGGAAGCCATCACAGAGATCCTTGATAGCAGTGGTCTGCTTCTTCTCTCCAATCTTCTCGTACTTCTGCTTGTTGGTCGCGGCCTTAAGTCCTTGCCATGGAAGTCCTCCTCTCAGGAAATACATGAAAACATGTCCCAGTGCCTCCAGATCGTCTCTTCTCGATTGTTCACGGCCCAAGTGGGTGTTGATGCTCATGTACCTCGCGGTACCAGATAGTGATTTCCTTTCCCGGTATGGAATGTGTTGCTTCGTCTTTGGGTCTCGGTATTGCTTTGCCATTCCAAAATCAACGACATGTATCACATTAGCAGATTTGGATCCAGGTCGGCCAATAAGGAAGTTGTCAGGCTTGATATCACGATAGATAAGATTCTTCTCGTGGATCGTTTGGACTCGTGACAGCTGCTATAGTCAGTACAGCACCAAATGAGATACATATGACAACTAACCATCTGCTTCGCTACCATTACCACCGTCTTGGTGGAAAACCTTCTGTTGCAGTGGTCAAAGAGATCCTCCAGAGACGGTCCGAGGAGATCAATGACCAGTATGTTGTGAAGGCCTTCTTGGCCGAAATAATAGACATTAGGGATCCCAGCTATTCTGAATCAGTATCAAGGCCTCCAAATGATCTATTACATGCACTCACGGCAGCCAACAAGAATCTTGTATGTCCGGTACTCGTCTCGCAATTGTGGGGCGTCACTCTTTCGAGGTTCCTATAGAGATCAAAGGTGTGAGCTGGCAGCCTTGTAACAATCTGCCGGGTCGTGTAGAAGCATGTATACAGCAGCTAACTGTTGGATATGATGTGCGAGTGAGTAGACGTACGAATTTGATGGCAACCTGTTGATTGTTCAACAGATTTGTCCCCTCGAAAATCACACCAAAAGAACCCTCTCCGATCTTCTTGCCGACACGGTAGTGGACACCGACGACATTTGATGATGAGGAAGCCATGGAGTATGTATTAGAAGCTCGGAGTCGAGCTCGTTGGCGGAATGAGCGTCAGGTTTAGGGGATAGCTGGGTAGCCTGGTTTTTTCCAGTCGAACGAATCTCGGGGAGAACGCGAGGCTCGGGGGGCAACAATGCACGCGACGACTGAGCACGGAAGGGATCAGCTTGCGTGGTCCTCCAAAGAATATGTCCCAGAGATGGCGGCCCTCTCCCACGACGATTGAGCGTCGTTGATGGTGGGATTGAAGATGGAAGAGTGAGGTTAGGAGTATGGACGGGGCGGACTCACGACAAGCGATGAAGCGAAGCTCTCTCTGGTCTGGCTCTCCACGGGAAGCGCGCAGGCGGGTTGGGATGCAGCACAGCACAGCACAGCACAGCACTACACGACTCTTTGCAGGGCAGGCTTCCGAGTTTTGGCGGTGCTGGGCTGGGGGAATTCTTCAGGAGAAGGCAAAGGCGGCGCAGCAGATTGAGGCTTGGTCTTGAGTCTGCGGTGTCATTGAATGCTTGGTTGTCTGCTGGATCGATCTGATTCAATTGAGAAGTCGAACGACGGAGACGACAAAAGATGGCAGGCAGACAGACAGACAGACAGACTCGAATTGTTGACAGACAGATTGGAAAAGGCAGTGGCCCGTGAGTGCCCCGGCGCACTGATTGAATCGATCTCAGGCCCGGAAATTAGCTTGCTGCAATAATCAGTGAAGGCTCTGAGGCAGGACAGGCAAGACAGGCGAAGGCGAGACAGGCGAGACAGGCATCCAGGTCAGGTCTGCAGTTCGAGGGGCAGGCAGGCGGGCGGGCACTGGGCACCGGGCACTGGGCAGCGAGGCAGGCTGGCAATGGAAGGCAAGGAAGCTCGAAGGGAAGGGATGCTGTGCCGGGCGATTCAGGGATGCGTGAGGGAGTATGGGCGAAGTGGAGTGGGTGCACTGGGTGCACTGGGTGGACAACCGTAGGCGCAGACTGTCGAGATTATCGATAGCCGTAGCCGCAAACCATCATGCTACTATATTGGGCACGAGTCCACCGTCCGGCGTCCAGACGATGCGGTGAGTAAGGATAGCCGATGCAAGTCGTGAAAGCTGCTGCTCTAAACATGCACTTTATTTATTTACTAACGGACTGGCGGCGATACGAGGAGGCTAGCAAAACAGAACAGAACAGAACAGAACAGAAATGCAGCCAAAGTGCACCATCCAGACCTCGGATTGTACTGTATGATCAGATCAGTCAGGTATGAAGAACCCAAGACTACAAACCAGTTCTGACAAATTCCATCAGGTAGGTCTCTGTGCCCGTTCGTTCGTCCTGTTCTTCAGACGAAGCGTGGCAGGTTTGAGGTTCTGAGGTCAGGAAGTCGGAGCACGAGTCTCGTGCACAGCTTTAAAAAGCTTCTAGAAGTCAGCACGATCACATCGTGCTATCAGCCTCCCGTCTTAATTCCAGACCTGACATTCCTCGTCGTCCAATAGTATCGTGAAGCTCACATCTTGACGATCGAGGTTGAAATTGGATGTCTGCTGAAGCGTGTAATTGGTGTCGACGAGGAATTTCCATGTTGCCAGTCGCATTGAAAAGGAATCTCAGCCGCACGGATACCAACATCGCACCCACTCAATTAGGCTTTTCGATACTAGGCTGGACTCTGGAGAATGTTGATCTGCAGGTCGAGACTCGGAGTCTTGAAGCTATACCGAACTAATGCCTGGTAGACAGTCCTAGTCTTCTTCCATCTTCATAAATAGCAAATAGTTTCATTCCACCACTATTCTGCAGAGCATGCAGAATGCAGATGATGAAGAAAAGTCTGTACCAGAAGTGAAGATTTATTTACAGTCCACCTATGGAATAGCGTGGCACCACGACCGTTGAGGTCGACCTACAGCTACCCTTACCTCTGCAGCGTGCAATAATGAAGTACCGACTGCAGGAACTACGTTGTCCATGCATGATCAACGTCTACACACAACCACTACAGTCCCTGGCCATGCAAGAAGTGCCGACGAGTTCACCGACTAAACTGCTCTCTGTGAAGTAGCTACCGAGAGAGAGAGAGAGAGATCCTTTCTTGTCTTCCAAAGTTTCTCCGTCAATTGACTTTGATGATCGTACCTATTGCCGGCATAAACTCACTTTCTATCAAGCCGCTGAAATCACAACCCTCGCTTCCATCAACAGTAATGTAAACAACAGAACCAGAAACAGAACCAGAACCAAATCTGACTCCCCTGACTCGTTCCCCGTCAACCTCCCCTCACAACTTCTTCACAAGACAGGCCAGCCACGGCGACTCTCCAATCCAAGAACGCCCCACCCCGCCTTCAACAGTTCCACTTCTCCCTACCTTACCTCCATCCCTTTCGCGATAAACAACTTTACCTACTTAAATGGCATCCCTACCCGACCCACCAAACCTTCAATCTCCGTCCCCCCCCCCCCCCCCTTTCCCCCCCCCCCAAATTACCTACCTTACCTTACCTTAACCTTACCCCTGAACGTAGCCCCATCTTGGCCGAGAACCACTCAACTCACTCAACCCAGCCAACCAACCCACATGCATCCCTGACAAGACAAGACCAAGACCAAGACTGGAAACAAAACTCAACCCCGCAAGGGCACGAGCACGAGCAAGCCTCGCCCTCGCTCGCCCCTCATCCGATTCGTCTGGCTATCGCGTGCAAGCAATCTCGCTAAGACGTGCGGGACGTGGTTTTTTGTGTTTGTTTTGTGTTACGGATGGGAAGTATCATTATTGGGGGGCATCCTGGGGGCAGATCTTGGAGGAGCTCCCCCATACCAGTCAATCAATCAATCAATCGATCAATCGATCAATCAATCAATCAATCAATCAGTCAGGCAAGATCATATATGAAGAGAGTTGTGGTTTGCTGCAGCAGCGTTTCATTTGATGGTTTTGCAATACCATACCATACCACACTCTCGCTCGCTAGGTACCTGTTTGACACTCCATGTCATTTTTCATGCTTCCATTTTCCCCGAATATTCGCTTCTGCTCGCTTGCTGTGCTCATTATGGACTGTATGCTGTTTCCAGTTCGCCGACTGGTAGTAGTCAAGGTATCAAAAAGAAAAAGAAGAAGAGAAGGCACAAGCATGTAGCTCGAAATACAATTAGCGCCATCCAGCCGTCCTTGACCCAAATGATTCGCGTGATTGATTGACAGATAAAACCAAGAACACCATGAATATCAAGTTCCAAGCTCCAATTCAAGAGATTGTTACACCGCGCTGCGGACATGTCTCACACCATCCTCCGTTTGCGACCCTCAAATCCCTCTGTACTCCTCCCGAAAACTTCAAGTTCTGATCGACTGTCGAAACTTTCCAAGGTGGCCGTTTGCTTTAGGCTTAGGCCTGTATCGTTGCTTGGAGTGTAACAAGGCGTCAGCTCTCTTCAGCTCTTTCTCCCTAATTTCTCCTTCTGCTAGGACGAGTCGAGCCTGTGCTTGTTGCATATTCTTCCCATCATCTGTCTCTTCCGCAAGCTCAGTCTCGTAGTCTTGCTTCGCCTTGTCCAGCACAGTCTGGTACCAATCCCCGAGTCTATTCTTGTCCTCGAGCTGCAAGCTATCGTCCTCGACTTGCATGTCACCCACAATTCTCTCCAGGGTGCTCGCATCAGTATTGGTGAACCGACTCTCCACATCAGCTACACCAGCGCCTAGTACTTCCTTATTATTCATCGGCTTCATGTTCTTGTTCTTCTCAAAGAAACCTAGTTGGTCAGCAGAGATCCTTGGCGAGGGTATCTGAGTAGAAGTTACGTACTATTCTTGAAGCAGCAGTACAATGTTTGGTACAGGGCGGTCTTTCGGAGTTGCTCATCATGCTGCTGCTCGTCCTTTGAAGTCGTGTTGTTCACTTCCGCCCAGTTGTCGCTCAGCATGCAGCGTCTCCAAACAATACGCTGCATCAGTTGCTGCTCGTCCTTGTTGAACTCACCATAACTTATGGCTTGGAGTGCAAGGAAGAATCGGGAGTAGATAAAATTCTCTTGAGCAAGGGTCTCCACCTGCGTTCCCATCAGTGTCAGAAGGTCGACAAGCTCTGCAACAGGCATGGCCTCTTGCTTGATGAGTCGCGCCATGCTTTCTTGTAACAGATTCGACAGCATAAGCTGCTTCCGTAGTTTTCGGTTGCTATGTGCTTCAAGGGCTAGCTGGAGCTCAGCATTTTCGTCGATTGCTGCCGCAATAGATGGAAGAACAAAATTATAGACCTGATTTTGGATCCTGATCAGCCCAAGTTGACTGGAAGCACGTGGAAGCTCCGAGTTGTGTTCATCTGGCAAACTTCCAACAGGCTCGCTGTAGTCCTGTGTGGAGAGGAAGGCCAGCTTGCCCAGGCTCAACTCGATCTTCTTGCTCCACAAGTCCGATTCATGCCTGAGACCGAGGTCGAGAAGTGCTGTGGAAGCCGTTTCAAGATCGCTCTCTCGAGTAACATCATTGATCCACGAAACTTTCGCGTACTCTGGCTTGCTCCGAAGAAATTCGGTCAGATATGTTTGTTCATCCTTCCATTCATCCAGAAGTTGTTCCATCAATCCACTGTCTATTTCGTGCTCGAACAATGCCTTCGCCCATTTAGTGCCAAACTTCACGAAGAGTTGTTGCACTGAATCCTTCATTTGCTTAGATCGAGCTTCCAGGTAATCGGCATCCTCGTCGCTGAGGCCGGGTTGTAGGGATTGTATGCGGCTTGAATCCAACTTCCACAGTAGTAGGCGTGCCAGAACTGGTAAAATCTCATGTTTCTCGGCCAAGGCGAGTGCTCTATCTGTGAGATCCATGTCGGCGGCAAGGCTACTAAGGTGTTTATCCTCAACATCGCTCAAAGCTGATTCCATCTGGCTTGCTTGCTCTTGATCACTTTGCGAATGCTGCGCTAAGCTCCATTTGATGCGCTCAGTATTAGACCGAATAGCTGTATCGATGAGGTCGGGAAATTCAAGTCGAATCTTGTCGACCACCTCTGCGCTTGGGTCACCCTGCCCAATAGGTTTCCCGATATATTCTCTCAAAAGCATACCACCTAAATCAACCTGCTTCCTAAGATTTTCGGCAATGAAAAATGTAGATGTCCAGAACTCTGGGAGTCCCTCGTAGTCAGATTTCAGAATACCATGCTCGAGTTGTTCGCCTCCAAGGCCGTAAAGACCCAAGTTGGCTGTTCGAAAGTCGAAGGCGCTCTGTATCGCACCCATCACCAGATCATCGGCCTCGCTCAAAAGGTCCATAACAGATGCATGATCTTTCTGGCCATCCTGATAGGTGTACTTGATGACCTGAAATGCCCAAGGTATCGCGATCTGTATCTTAGGAACATCGTTGATGAACCAATGTCTCACTGCATCAACTTCACCCTTTTCCTTGGACGGTTCATGCTTTTGGGTTTCGTTGATGTATTCGACAAGCTCGGACATGAGATCACCCTTCTTACCATCTGGCATATGTCTCACAGTTTCGTCGTGACGTTTCCACATGGTTGTTGCTGCTGCAATCTTTTCGGCGTCTCCCAGTAGTTGCCACTTTGTGAGTCGATCCAAGGCGACTCCGCTGGCCTTCAAGTAAGTCGCAAGATCTTTCAATAAAGTGGCTCGCTTCTGCAGACTTTGACTGACAGCTAGAGTGGGGAGGTTTTCTGATCCCAGAATCTCTGCACTGAGTTTGATGGCCGCCTTGCCTACTTGTTCAGCCGGAAATTCAAGCTCTGGTCGAACTTTAAAGCTCAGAGGATTGTCCTTGATAGCCCCGTAGAAAACGGCCTGCTTCAATTTGCTATAAGCATCGACCTGCGGCGCGTCGGTAGAGATCAATTTGATTTTATCGGTGGCAGCAACGCGAACTACACCACCACCTCGAACTATAAGAACAGCTGCTGGGTGCTTGGCCTTGAAACGGCGAGATTTGGTGTCAAGTACCAGCGAGGACCCATGTGGCTCTTCCATGCCAGACCCAACAATCTCAATGTTCATATCTCGCCGCAAGTCTATCACATCCTCAAAGGGCTGTGGGAGAAGGTGGCTTTCAGACCGAAGTTGATTTTCTGGGGATTCGGGGTGCTTGGCGGTTGAAATCACAACAACCGCGCGAGCGAAAACTACATATGCCATGAGTGCTGGGCTTGGAAGGTACAGTCGAGGTTTTGAGGTTGCGTCTCGACTGGGGGGTGTTGTGTAAGAAGTGATAGGCCGAATATCTGTGACGGACAGTTTTGTGGCCTTCAGGTCCACACTGACCAAGAAATAATGCGAGTTTTGTCGGTGTGTCAGGGAGGTCAACAACATCAATTGCGTGACGCCGCTCTGATCGCTAAATTGAGGCTCGACAGCCGATTTTGGGATGTATGTGAAGTCATGGATTTCGAAGCCTTCAATGAGCAAGTCATTCAGCGCAGGATTTGCAGCTTTGATGGCCATCACAATTTCTTCTCGACCTTCTGCATCTCCGGTGATGTCTGCATGTCCGCCGCGGTGTATATTCCAGGATTGCAGCTTGCCCTTGGTTGTCGCCATAACTATGCTCCGCTCTCCCACCTTATTATCGTGTCGTCCTGCTCGAACCGCAGCAATGTCTCCACGCCAAGCCGAGCTCGACAATGCATTCCGCAGGCTGCCAAAGAAACTACCACTGGCTGGCCCATTTCCAGCACGGAGAAACTGTACGGAAATTGCAGGTCTTCCTTGTCCATCTCTGACGGCCATGTATGCAATTCTACCAGTGCTGAAAGCGAGCACGAAACCGGCAGTTTCAGCATTCAAAATTTGGATAACGGTCTCCCCCGATATCATTCCAGGGATCGATAGTTCCACTCCATTTCGCTGAAGTCTGAGGTCTAGAGTCGCCGCACTAGAAACCGATTCCCAGTATGTTATTTTGCCGCTCGTGGGAATAACAACTACAAGTC
This sequence comes from Cadophora gregata, assembly GCF_030347475.1. Lineage (NCBI taxonomy): Eukaryota > Fungi > Ascomycota > Leotiomycetes > Helotiales > Ploettnerulaceae > Cadophora > Cadophora gregata. Next base: position 600,794 of record NW_026695936.1, on the reverse strand, counting down.
CAGGTTCTGTGGAAGACGCTGAATGAGACACGAGAGATCCAAGTGGAAGTGGGTCGGAGGCGCGTTTTGAAGGCTGTGGAAGAGCAAACATGAAGGTTTCGGGGGATTGTATGTTAGCAGCGTATGGCCATACAATTGCGTGGGTGTGTGTAAGGGTGAGGGCATAGCCATTCTCTGAATTGATGGCGCCATGCTGTTCAACTGCTCCTTTCATTAGATCCGTTCTCGAAACATTGTAACATGTACGCACCTGTGCTGTCTGTCTTCAAGAGATCTGGCAGGGCAGGGAGCTTGCTAACAGTATATGTATCGTTCGATGTCTACGCATCGCAGAATTAGCATCGTTCCCCGGGACCTCGTAGATGGGAACATACAAGCACACTGCTTCCATCACCCTTCGTAATTCGCTCTCCCGATCTTGGTTTCTTTCCTCTGACTGCGATCTCTCGTTGCAAAGCAATAGCTTCCCCTGCGCTCCCAGGTCGAGCAAGACTAGCAACCATCGAGTTCCTCGTTTCTTCCATCTCCGGCCCAGCTCCAGGCGGTACAAATGTCTGGTCGTTCAGCCTTTGCCGCTTTCCTTTCGGTGCGCTGAGGCTGCCTTCATTCGATGGAGGTCTTGGGCGTCGCCGGGTGTTTCTCACGGTTGGCTGCGGTGTCGCGCCATTTGTTGACGTATTAAACATCGCGGCGATAATATGGATGTAGAGAGAGAGCTATCGTAAGCTCAGGATTGGATCCACGCCAATGGGTTGATGGCATCTGCGGGTCGCAAGTGGTGGTGAGTTATTCTTGTTGTCTTTGTTGACATGGCCGGCAGATTTTACGACGAGAGCTGCTGGCAATATTCGGCGCTAGCGTGCTTTAAGGCGGTCAACTTGAGCTCTGCACCTCAGAAAACAAACGATAAAGTCCACAATAGTACATTTACATTCATCAATTCTGCCTTTCTTTCTCTGAAACTGGTGGTCCATTCAAAACCTACCTTTTCATGGTACCCCCAATTTAAAGCCTTTCTTTTTGGATATTCAATGAAGAGCTACCTATTTTGGCCAGTGGAAGGATTCATCCGTCGATGTTTTCCACCCTTCACCCTTGAAGTTGTGATGAACAGGTAGGAAGAACAGCCTACATAAGCTATTCCTAGAGCTTCAAAGGATTTAATATTTCACATATATGAACAGCTCAGGTAGGCAGAAAGTTAAGGGTGAACTTGGTGACACGTGACCTTAGCTTGCGACCCCTTCAAGTCGTTCAATGTTGACGTCTTCCATCCGCTGTCATATTTCTGGATGGTACTGATTTCAACCATGCCACCACAATTATCCACGACAGCAAGTACGAGCCTTACAATATCAAATCCTTTGGTGCTTTATCGATCCTTACTGGCAACTAAAATAATCGATCCTGATCCGGCGCAACACAGACTAGCTCTTGAGCTTCAAAATATATAGTAAATCTCCCTCAGTATAGTTATATATTCCATACTGAAAATATACCACACATAATTTCAGTCATATCTTTCACAAATTTTAGATGCAACTTTACTGATGTGATGTAGTCTACGGTTAAAAGACTACTCACCAAAAGCTGAATATGGCTCACGACTCAGAGCGATCAGTCAAGCAATTGAGGATGCTCCAAAGCCAAATGATGAAAACTCAGTGGCAGTTCCTGGCCATCCGCTGAGAAGGAACCCTCTCTTTGCCCATTTATTCCCAAAACAGGAGACAGACTCCCTTGCACTGACAAGAATTCTGACAAGTCATGATGCTGCCATGAATATTGACTCCCCGAAAGGGATGCTGCTTCATGGAGAAGTAGGCACCGGAAAGTCTATGCTATTTGACCTGCTTGCCGACAGTCTTCCAAACAAGAGGAAGAGGCGATGGCACTTCAATACTTTCATGCTGGAAACTCTTGCAAGGTTAGAGCAGCTTCGGCAGACCCGCTCCAAAGGAAGCGCCTCTGGAGCAGATGCAGAACACTCTCTTGTATGGTTGGCAAAGGATATGGTAGAACAAACCCCGATATTGTTCTTGGACGAATTCCAACTACCAGATCGAGCAGCCAGCAAGATTCTGAGCAATCTTTTCACGGCGTTCTTTCAACTAGGTGGAGTACTAATCGCCACATCGAACCGCATGCCGGACGAGCTGGCTAAAGCAAGTGGTATGGACTTCGCTGCACAACCTCGGGGCGGACTTGTCCGAGGCTTGTTCGGATTCGGTAGCAAAGGCAAGATTTCCATGTTCCCGGCAAACGACGAGTACGCAGGCTTTGTGGAAGTTTTGAAAGCGAGATGTGAGATCTGGAACATGGAGGGTGGTCGAGACTACAGGAGAAGAGAGACGGAGGAAATCAATGAGGAAGAAAACGAGATTGTGGAGACTATGAGGCAAGAAATGATCGGAGGATTTGCAAAGCACGACGAGCGTGTCCTTGGAGAGACTTTGGCTGCAGTGTCGAAATTGATATCCGGAGCTGCGACTAACGAAGATGATTCTAAATTAAATAAAGGAATGACTCCCAGAAAGTACTTCTTACTCAGTATGGACTCCGAGGAACAGTGGCAGAATGCAATAAGAGCGAGTTTGCCATTAAACATGCCCAAGAGCATTCCATGGCAGTCTACAACACTTCAAGTCTTTGGACGAAAAGTCCCAATTCCCCGTTATCTAGAAGGAGTAACTTCTTGGTCATTTACAGATCTTTGCGGGGGAATGTTCGGTCCAGCAGACTACATCACTATGGCTTCCACATTTCACACATTCATTCTTGACGAAGTTCCCGTGTTGACACTAATGCACAAGAACGAAGCAAGACGACTAATTACCCTTCTTGACGCCCTGTACGAGGCTCGATGCAAGCTTCTCATCAGAGCTGAAGCCGGTCCGGATGACTTGTTCTTCCCAGAAACCAACATTCTGGCTGGACCCACAGCAACAGGCGTGGCAAGAGAAGAGAATGATAGTGGTGATGCCGTCTACCCAGAAACACTCTCGGAGATCTACCAAGACCAAACATCTCCTTTCCGGCCTAACATCTCATCATACACCGATGTCACTAAGGCGGGATATGATCCTGACGAAGATTCTGATTTCGGGCCTATCCCAGGAAAAGCCGGTGAGATTGGACGGAAAGTCGACTTTGGAATGACCAGCTCATTCACAGGAGAAGATGAGAGGTTTGCATACAAGCGAGCACGAAGTCGCTTATGGGAGATGTGCGGTGCCAGATGGCATGCTAGATCACAGCCAGGTTGGTGGAGGCCATTGCCAGTCGAAGTTCGGAGATGGGAACGATCCTCCCCACAATCGCCTTCCTCTCAAGGACCCCTCGAGATTAAAGGAGACGTGAAGATGGGCGAGTCGATCATACTCGATAAGCCGGCAGGACTTCAAGGGAAAGAGCTTGAAGAGAGGGAACGTGCTAAGAGTCCATTTAGAGAACCGCGCGATCCGCCTCCAGAATTTGGAGTCTGGCATGCTTGGGGAATCACGAAATGGGGAAAGAAGGCAGGAGTATGGGGTCAAGGTCCTGATGGCTTAGATGCCAGAAAGGGTAATAAATGAATTAGATTTGAAGCAGTGAACTGCGGCATTCTTGTGGTGTCAAATGCGGGCTTGACACTTCATAAATCGCATCGCACATGTCCATTCTTCATAAAATTTGTTATTAGTCTTGTGATATGCCAAAGTTCGGAAAGGTGGAATTGTCGGAACTGTTCAAGTAATTGCAATACTGCTGGCCATGTCTTTGACGAGCAGGGTTGTAATGTTATTGTACGGAAGGATCCGCGTTGGTCTGGAAAGTAGAATATTGTCTCGACAGATCTTAACGTGGGTGAAGCAAAATGACTTGGGTACGCTCTGGTACCGAGTTTCTCTCAATTCATTCTGGTTGCCTTATGACTTCCCCCTATCACGGGATTGTTGGGTATTATAAGAAACAAATATATCTAGCGCAATTAGACACAGAATTTTACCAGATTGACAACCCCAAGTCAGCTTACCTGATGCTCCAGCCACGGCCTCATGTCAAAACTCTTGCTCCCTTTCTCGTCTTTCCCGTCTCTAAGCAGGCACTCATTCTCTCACCCAGACAACAATCAAGGTCCTCCCGTGCCCGGCGTCCAACTCTCCCCAATCTTCCTCATATCTTCCGCAAACCTCTTACTAGTGATCTTCTTCCCTCCTCGTCCCGTAGGCGGGCTATGTTCATCCGGATCAAAGAATGGATTCTGTAGTAACCGCACATATGCCGCTTGCATAGCTCTGAAGACCTATTTCCCCTTCCATCAGCTACTTTCCCCTTGCCTCACCTGAAACAGCAGCTCTAAGTATCAACTGGAAGCAAAAGCCAAACTCACCACCTTCATCTCCCCCTCTCTCAACCCCAAGCCTCCACTCACAGCACCAGCTCTCCCATTCCCACCTGCAATAGCCCTCCCCCTCATATCAACCACAGCAACAAACCTCACCCCGGTATTCGTCTCAAATCCATACGCCGCCAACCTCTCATCAACAGCATGTAACAAGCCGAAATCCCCGCTCAAGCCCCCGCTAGAACTAGTGTTTATCTTGGACCGCGCTTCGAAGATGTCAAGTGTGCTGGAGAGGAGGAGACTATATTGCAGGGGTGTGAGGAGGGGTTTGGGAGGGCTGGTGGGTGAGGAGGTGGATATGCTGGGGAAGATAGAGATGTGGAGAGGGTTGTTCTGTGTTTGTTGGTCAGTATGTGGTATAAGGAATTTTCCTGAAGGGGGGAAGGGGTAGAAATACATTTTTGCCAATCACGCCTAGGCAGGCTATTGATGGTATTGTGGCCATTGTGTAGTGTTGTGTTGGGCTTCTTTGTGAGTTGGAGGGGCGTCGGCGCGGTGTTGACTTGAGGTTGATGTGGAGCCGAGATTTGAGGGTCCGCTCAGCCTCGTAGCCTTGTCGTCTACCAGAATGTGATCTTTCAAAGAGGCATTGAGGAAAAGCACAACCAAAAGCACGCAGTGTTCTCAAGGCTTTAACTCTGTAATATTTGCATTCGTCATATCATACAGCTAGCCAGGATCTTATGAATATAAAAACTCATTGCCAGCCATATGTGCTCTCATAGTAGCCAGCATGTGGATCCAGAGCCGAAAGGCTCATTCGTCACCATTAGAAGCTTCAGTCTCCTCCAGAGCTCTTAGAACCTCCTCAATCTCTTTCGGGTCACTTATTCCCCAAACACCACCTCCCTTCACCGTATCCCTCCCTCTCATACCAACCTCCTTCCCCACTAAATTTCTGCCCACCTTGCCAGGACCAATACCAATCCACCTCCTAACATTCTGCTCCTGGTCAAGGTACTTGATACTATCCCACCACCTCACAGTCTCCACGCACTGTCTCGCCCACAGGTCCTTCAGATCCTCCTTACTGGTAAATGGCCTCGCGCTGACGTTGCTCACGCACTCCATAATCCCAGGGAATGTAACGATATCCTCATTCTCCTTGCCCTTTACTCTACTCTTCCCCTCCAGCAACCTTTGCATAGCCGTCGCCGCAGGTTTCATCAATGGGCTATGAAATGGACTATCGCTCTTCAAACGCACCGCTCTTGGATCGTGTCCTCCAAACTGCCGCACATGCGTCAACAGCGTCCTGATCCTCTCGATATTTCCACTCAGCACAATCTGATTCTTGCTATTGATATTCGCAATAAGTACTTGTTGGATCGGAGGGACGTCTTCTGCACTTTCTGATTTCGAACCCGCACTGTGGTGTCCGAGAAATTCGTAGATAGCTTCGATAAGAGGAAGAAGGTGGTCTGGTTCTGTGACAAGAGCTACCATGCCGTATTCGCCGCCGTGCTCTTTACATGCCTTTCGTGAACAATCCGCCATAACCTCAGCTCGTTTCCGGACCAGGTACAAACTATCCTCAAATGACACAAAACCACCAGCAACCAGGGCCGCAAATTCGCCCAGCGAATGTCCCAGCGTCACATCTACCCTCTCCGATGGCTTGAAGCCGAACTCTTGCTCTAGTATACGGAGAATGAGAATGGAGGAAGACATGATGGCTGGTTGGGCGTTCTCCGTTGCTGTGAGTGTTGAGTTGGGTCCTTCCTCGATTATCTTGGAGAGTTTGTAGCCGAGGAGGTGGTCGATTTCTTCGACGAGGGGTTTGGCTGTTGAGGGGAAAGCTTCGAGCCATGGTGTTAGCATGCCGACTTTCTGAACTCCTTGGCCTGTGTAGCCATTAGTAGATGTTCCAACTTATGACTGTTCCTGTTGGTCGGCGCATGTTGAAAGAAGGACATACCTGGGAAGAATAACGCCGTCCGAGGACGAGGACTTTTGCTAGAGGCATGCCGTACTTGCTGTTGTATACATGAAGATACGCATAGTTGTCTGCAGAAACCCCTTCCATTCGAAATACTAGCATCCTCCAGGAGAGTTATGCTTCGCGCATGGCTGCAAGGCTTAGACAAGCCAGTCGCAAGCCGCTTCATGGTCATATTTGGAATACCGCTGGCTACCTAGAGCCTTTGGCGGTTTGAACGAGCTTCACGTCCTGCTGGCGATTGATGTTATTGCTCCGTGGAGCAGAAGTTTTATCATGATCTGGGAGTCACAGGTCGCGAGGCTGTCTCGGACGCTGAAAGAGGATGGTTCCTTCTAGCCGCGGAAGCTGGAGCTTCGACCCCGGACTGTCCCCACACTTGCGCGGAGATATGGATGATCGTTCGAGGCGAGAGATTGTCTTGGCATGTGGTATCTCGCGGGCTGTTCGAGGGGAGACAAATGTTTGTATGGCGTTGGAACTGCCTTGAGGAGCTACTATATTTTGAAACTGTACGAGATGAGATGATAGAGCAGAGTTTCCAAACAGTGGTATTTTCTCCTATAGGATTTGCCAATCCTTTACGATACACCAAACGCCAAACTTTCATAATCATGTAGAACTTTATCATCTAACTCCTTTTACTTTCCAAACACTTATGACTCCAACCAATCCAAAAAGTCCGGTGTAAAGTAACTAATGACAATAGTTGCACCGGCTCTCAAAATCCCTTCAGTTGACTCAAAGGCCATGGTCTTCAGATCAAACACACCTGCCTTCGCTCCAGCGTGAATCATAGCATACTCTCCGCTGACTTGATACGCGGCGATTGGCATATTCTTACCAATTTCCTTCGCATCACTTATGATATCAAGATATTGACTCGCAGGCTTGACCATGATAATATCAGCACCCTCACTAATATCTCGCTCAATGGCTCTGCGAGCAAGTCCTCGACCTCCTGGAGGTAATTGATAGCACTTTCGGTCTCCAAAAGAGGGTACAGACCCTGCTGCGTCTCGGAAAGGCCCATACAAGCAGCCAGAGAACTTGGCGGCATATGACATGAGCAGAACTCTGTGTGCAATTCCGGCCTCAATCAGCTTGAGCTTGATTGCCCGGATCCGTCCATCATTCATGTCCGAAGGAGCGACAGAGTGTGCGCCAGCCTGAGCGTAAGCAATTGCGACATCAGAAATTCGGTCTACCGAAAGCTCATTGTTCAAACTTCCATCATCACGCAGGATACCGCAGTGTCCGTGTGACGTATATTCGCAAAGGCAGACATCCGCAACGATGAACAATTGAGGAAAGCGTTGCTTGATGATGCGGATACTGGCCATGACGGGGCCTTTTGGATCATCGGCAGCAGTACCAAGAGCATCTTTGACATTTGGTTCGAGTGGTACGCCAAAGAGTATAACGGATCGCAGACCTTTTCGGACGAGGGGTTCGAGGTGAGGAACAATTTTATTAATGCCACGGCGGTTCTGACCAGGAAGGGAAGGAATTGGAGTGTCTTCGTCGTCGTTGTCAGTAATAAAGAGTGGGTAGATAAGCATAGACTGCGATCTGTCAGCTTCGAGTCTTGCAAGTCAAGACAATCGGCATACCTTGGTCAATTGCCGCTCCGCCTGCCATGATCTGGCCAGTGGATGCGAATATCCTCCATGGAGCTGGCTGGAAATGTCACCCGAGATGCTCACACTGGTGGCAGACGTGCTGGCGTATGATCGTGCCCGCGACACATGCGACCGGCCGTCATCAAAGGTTGAGACTGAAGAACCGCGAGCCATTTGGCGACGTTGTTCACTCGCGGCGCTGGGTTTGTCTCTGAATGAGAGATCGTTCACTAAAGAAGAGAAGGACATTGTGTTCTGTTCCAATGGATCTTGTATTAAGTCTTAGAACAGGACAGGACAGAAAGCGGATTTGTTTTAAGTGTAGAGAATTGTCGGGAACAGACAGCAGTAACTCTAAAGTCGGGATGGCTAGAGAGTTTATCTTGTACTCGAGCAGAAGTGGCGGATGCTTTTTCTGACCGAGGGTCTGGTTCCGATGTCGACTTCGCTTACGCACCGTCGATCGTTCTTTTTGAAACCAGGACACGTCCATTGGCTGGAAATGGCCAGGATCCAGCTTTCTAGGCTAAGGCTGAACCAGCAAAGAGTTCCAATCGTCCCTTCTTCCATAGCAACTTCATCTGATGAGTGTATTAGGATTTCATTTTCATTTATCCACACGGCTGATTCGTCTTGTCCAAGTTTTTTTGTTTGGTTATACCAAACAAGACGAAGACATCCTCATGGACATCCAGAAAATTCTTATTTTCAGGCCTTGAAGAAAATCGGAGGGCTCGGCATCTCATCAGCAATTTCATATCCACATCAACCACCTTTTGATAGTGGAATTTGAGTCCCAAAGCCGTCCTTTCTACTCCGTTTCCGAACCCCGAAAGCCTTCTTGATATCAGACTTGATCCGGATCCGAGCCCTTGACTTGCATTAGAATCTTCTCGTGCTTGTCCTCTCCATGACAATTCCTTTGAAGCTTTACAATTTTAGCATGGCATCTGGATTACGATGGGAAGGGGAAAAGCTTTGGATCTCTAGGCTAAGTTGATGGTCAATGCTCTGATACCCAAGCTCAGTTTCATGTCATGCATGAACCTCTCAGCTAAGATGAGGAAAGTAATTTGACTAAGCTCTGCCACTTTGCAAGCAGCATCGCAACGGCAGAGTTACCAATCACCAGCTGTAACGAGAAGACATCAATTGCCTCACTCTTTTGACACTCGCCTGGCACTGTGTACACTCCAATTACTTCTGTCAAGACTTGCCATATCATTGTTATTTCCTACGTCTGTCTGCTATACCTAACTGCTCCCTAGATATCTCGCTTGTCCTACTCCTACTCTGCATGCTTTCACCTAGAATGGAGTTTCGAGGAGGTCGACCGCTTTCATTGAAAGCAGTGACAACGAGATGATCTCACTCCTGCGGCAAACAGACAGAGAGCCAAGTTCGTTGAACTGGTCAGCATAACTCATCTGTCTCTCCTCAAGAGACCCGTGAGTTGAAACCAGCTTACTGGTAATGGCAGATTGTCTGAACAGAGGAAAGTCTTGGCAGCCGTTGCTTCCTAAACCGGAAGCTTAAGCTCGCGTCCACCTCTCATTCCTGCCTCATTCACTTGCCTTCACTTCACGCTATTTGACCATGAGAAACTCAACCTCGCGTCGCTGCCTTTTTGGTATCGTCCATTCTTCCGTTCCATACCGCTCTCCTTCCGTCAATCTCAGCTTCCACATCAACACCAACACTCCTTCAACGCTGACCATTACCATTTGAGTCGCGTCTCACACTTCTTGCCTTCCCTTCTCTCATGAAGACCTTTCGGTCTGCTTCGCATGCCAACCATCACTGTCCCGTAAGGCTCTCTATCCAACATGGCCACATACGGAAAGAAGAAGCGATCTATTCTACCCTCGTTCTCTGTTCTTAGAGACTCGGACAACGAATCCAAGCCAAAGAAAGACAAGTCTAAGAAACGAGGTGAGTTCATTCTGCCAACACTGGTACCTTGAGGAGCCAACGAGCTCTCGAGGCTGGTCAGATGATGTTCGCCCGTTGCTTCACTACGCATTTCATGATTAGTAGACTATGGTTAGTCCTGCGGGGGCTAACAGCAAACAACGACAGGCTCGATGGCATTCTCCATGCCCACGTTCCATGATAGCAACTACAAGAAGGAGTCCCCATCAACCAATCATGATGATAGCATCGAGGAGATGGCCAGCATTCTGCTAGATGACACTACCATGGATCAACTCAGGCCCGAGGGCGGCAAACGCATGTCACAAAGTGCAGCTTCAAAGGCACTCCCAGGCTTGCGAACAGAATCACAAGATGGTAAGAATCTGCCACAACTGCCCAAGCTGGTCTTCAATGGAGATGATGCCTGGGCGATGAGAACAGCTCCCGTTGTCACAGCTGCGGGAAGCTCAAATCAGATCGATTTCAACGAGGATAAATCTCCACCTTCAACCTTGTTGAATCGACTTTCCGCTCATGCTAGAAAGTCCTCGATCCCAGAGATTCCACGTAGATCATCAAAGAGGAGATCTGGACGTCCAAAGAGCAATGTTGGCCCACCTCGAGCTGAAGCAGGTGACCGTCGAAGAATTGCGCATGCTTCCCGACAGACTCTTAAGAGCAGCACATCTCCACCCCGGCCAAGCGACTCTTCCCAGCCAAAGCAATCCGGCTTCGTAGCAGCAGATATTAATGACAAAATCGAATCCATGATTGCAGCCACAAAGGCCTTAAAACCTGGTAGCGAAGGAGCGATACTGCTGGGACCGTTGGTTCCTACCAAACAGCGACGTTTGGCGGACAATAAAATGTTGTTGAAGATGAAGACTGCTCTTAATGATCGCCTCAGCAGGCGGAATACCAAGAAGCGTGATTCTATGCTCAATGATAAGCTGCTTGATGCGTCCCTCAACGAGGTGCAAGATTTCGAGGAGGAGCTGTCTATTTCAGCCATCGCGTTGACAACCATGGAACTTCGAATGAATGAAGGTGGCCATTTCACACTCTTTCGTGTAAGTTCATATGCTAAAATGTGCATTAGGTGACAACTTCAAGAATCCCAAGATCTATACTCTCACTGGCCATGGCAACGTTCGTCGCAAGCCATTAGCCGACGACGGGAAGTCTCTGAGAAGCCGCAAATCGACCGATCATCCTGACGATCCATTCTCAGAACGTCCACACTCTAGTATGTAGTAATCCTACGTTGCTACATTAAGAAGGAGACTTTCGCCAAGAGCACCTTCCATACTATCAATGTTTCTGAAGAGTCGCTGATGTTAATCCATGTCTATAGGTAGTATCACTCGCACACCTACCAGTTTTGAAAACAGACTTAGAGACGATATGTCCTTTGACCAAGGCAGCGAGTTCATCCCAGATCTGCCAAGTCGATGCCACACGCCCAAGTTTACCAGAGAGAAAAAAGCCAGAACTTCTATATACGACGGAGACTTCGATGCTATGCTGTCTTCAAGTCCATTCGCCCAGTCAACTCCGCGAATCCGTCTTGAGCCGACGTTTAAAGAAGATGGAAAGAAGATGCTCATGCACGTTCCAGCGGATACGCGTTCCCTTTTTGACAGCGACCAGATGGATATCGACAGTGACACCATGGGCAAAGCCTTATCACCACAAGAGCCGGCGAAGCGGAAGAACTCTCTTGCCAAGGACTCGGGAGTCAGATACCATTCCTCAAAGAAGGTAAAGAAGCATCCTTCTCCAAGCAAAGCTGAACTGGAAGGATTGGAGAGAGCACTACAGAATTTCTTGCCACTCAACCCCTCTGAGGGGTTTCCTCCTGTTGATGATGTTTACCCGGTCGGGGAATCGTTAGCACCAGCTGCTGCACTCGCCCCCAAAGACCCGAACAGCAAGCTCCAAGACACCAAGCGTCGTGGCATGAAGCTCGGATCTCTCAAAACCACTGAGTCGATGCCAATCCTCTTACTGAGCCGTCCAAAGATATTCCAACCAGGATCCCCACGCACAAATATTGTCCCTGCTGACGGCGGTAATCAATACATGAGCCACAACAACCTTGCGGACAGGATGGATTTGGATGAGTTGCAATGGGATGATACCGCATACAATATAGGCATGAAGAGGGTCTGATTGTTCGCCAGAGTCGGTTGACATTATATCTTGCGAAACGAATGTTACGGGCTAGGGTTTCTTTGATCGAATGTTTTTTCTTTGCTTATCCTCACATGTTCGCTTCTACAGTTAAATCTGGTATTTATTGGTCCTCCATCAATACCGCATTCGGAGTCATTACTGGAAGTTTGACTGCATGAAAGGGACAGAGTCAGGTACTTATTTTTCCTTTGGTTTGAAACTCTTTTTATGCAGCGCATGATTCAAAAAAAACACAGCGTATCATGTCATATCAAGATTCGAGGAAAATAAGTTGAATGATCATAGCGTAGAATTAGCGTCGTAAAGACCTCTAGCTATGTGGTAAAAATACAGTACTAATCCGCCAAACATTTGGTCATTCGCTCGCTCGCTTGAAAGTCATTAAATCGGGTATCTCGTCAAATAATCATACAAGTGTGTGGCTGTTGTTGTTATCAACCACGCATCCAACCCAAGTCTTACGATGTGAGAAAGACTTAATAGACACGGTGGGAACCCTTTCCATCAGTGCCGTGCATTCTGCGAGTTCCAGCAGCCTATAAACGATTAGTACATATTCAAAAATGAAGAAACGAATGGGAGAAGTAAAAACATACCTTGACACCTGGACGTCTCGTCAAGCTTCCCTTGAGCTTCATCATAGCTCCCGAGATCTTATCACCGATCGTAGCATGGCGTCTCTGTCTCACCACTGGGGTGGTAGTGTGGTGCGCAGCAGTGCGGCGGTTGCCTCCCCATCTTGAAGCGCGGACTGGTCGTGCGGCGCCGGGTTGAACTGTGGTTGTTGTCTTGGTGGTCTTCGTGCGGGCATTACGGCCTCGGAGACGGGTCATGAGGGTTGGCTTGGTGGTGCGGGTGACGGTTGCGTTGTTGCGGCGGGAATGCATGGTTGCTGTTTGTAGTGGTGGTGGTAGTGGTGGTGATGAGGTTTGTTTTGGTGTTGATATTGGTATTGGTTGTTGAGATGGTGGTATGTAGAGTGTTGTTGTTGAGGATGTGTTTGATGATGTGTTTGTTATGCGGATGAATGAAGATAGTGTTCTTGGAGGAAGTTGTATCTGAGTATCTGTATGATGAGGAAAGAAGAGTTGAGAGGTGGTGCTCATCGCAGTAGTTATAGAATTCCAACCCTCAGAGCAAAGGAGGTACGTGATATTAAGATTTGCAGATGCATCAGGTTGGCATGGGCTTATCGTGGCAGAAACTGGGTTTTGCGCGTGAGATGAGGAAGATATGACGATGTAACGGTCTATCGTTCCTTGTTGTGGAAACGAGAACGGGTTGGACCCTTACTTTTCGTGGGGTGCGGTGGAGTGGCTGAGGGATGCGTACCCTGCGTGCATTCGGGATGAGACGTCATTTCGAAGCTTCACAGCCAATGGATTTTGGCTATGGATGCGTGACAGCGAGACGTCTCACAACAGACAGTTGTTCTAGAGCTTGAAAAAAGTCACGGGGAGGTGGCTGGTGAGCAAAAACAGGTTGACGGGAGGTGTGTATGGGGTAGGTAAATACCCTCGTCAAAGGACAACAAGGAAGCTGAGACAGCGAATGGAAAGATGAGGATAGATTAGAGATGTCTTGGCTGACGACTAAAACCTGGTTGAGGGCTCTGGTGATCAAGGTTCGTATTGGATTTGTTTCAACTTTCTTTTAGGAGGAGCGGTCGGGAAAGGCTGCCGTTGAGCCACAGCATGCAGCTTGCATCTGTGACATGGGCATAAGAGTGACAGGACGTGTGTGGCTGGAAGAAATGTAAAGAATTACTGGGATGAAAGAGAAGAGCGCTTGGATGTGCTTGATCTTTGTTTGGTGTTGCGGCTGGATGTTTTGTTGATAGGTGGTCGCTTATGACGTCTGCGTGGCTACGTCATCTTGGCAGAGTTCGTGGATATTGATGTGTGGCTTGATTTCAGGATATTGAGTGGTGATACAGGAAGATGACAGATAGCAGAAGGATAGTGAGTGACAGAAATAGAACTCTGATTATTAGAAGCTGCCATATCTTGAAAGAGAAACCGACAGCCATATTGCTGAAGAAACCTTCCAAGACTACAGGTGAGTGGTTTATATCACGTGATGTAAAATCAGGTGACTTGTATCCGACACTCATCTGTCAGGCCTGCTTTTTGGCTTGTCTTTGCAGTCCGTCGAAGTCTTCTTCGACTGCTCTAAACTGCCGTAAACTGCCGCTGCAAGTATTCTGGTGTGGTTATGAATGAAATAGCTAGATCGCTTCGCGAATAGGACAGAGGTACTCTTCCTCTTCTCAGGAGCCACCCAAGCAAGAATAACCACCACCCAAGTCGAGATTAGCAGTGCTATCCAAGCCATGTTAGAGAAGAATTTTATGTATGCTAGATAGGTCGGACTTCTCGACGAAAAGTATCGAGCAAGGAGTACAGGACGTCTCAAGCACCACCAGACAAACTCTTAATTAATCAATCCGATATGAACAGGGAACTGGCAATATAACATACACGCAAGAACGACTCGCTTAGGGATACTAAAGACAGACAATAGTCAATGAATCACTGCCCGGGACAAATGCTAGTTGCACAGAAGTTTTCCCAAACGGTACTGATTTGAAGAGATAGCTTTGGAGTCAAAGAAGCCAAGAAAGGAAATGAAAAGACTCAAGCAAACATGAACGTTATACATCAGGATGAGCGTTGGTATCTAAGTTTCAGCCTTCCTTTCAGTATCTTATGAGATTACAGAGTGGGGTAGCAAAGGCTGCCATGCATACCTGTGTCTTGGGATCTCTGGAGCTGAGTAGGAATGACAGGATTTAGTCCGAGCTGTTCAGAACCAATATTTTGATCTTTTACCCGGAATTATGAATCAAGCATTCGACGATGGTGAGAGGAATACGAAGTATTTTGATCTCGTTGCTTCAAAGGGATGCTTTGCTTCACATGCATGTGGATGAGCCTCGCTCAGACACTACAGCAACTAGTACCTCGCTAAGCAAACCTTGCTGACGTCAAAGAAAACAACCCGCAATACATCATAGCTACCGAGTACTTCAAACTACTGTACGATTGAAACATCCTATCCTATCATAGAATTGGAGCTCTACTATGCTTCTCCATTAAAAGTACTTATTTATATGTCACCCAGTCCCCTTAAAATCGGATTGCTTACCGGACATACCGTCCGGCAGAATTATTATCCAACGTATTGAGATCCGGCATAAATTCAAGTATGAAGTGGTGTGTAAATTGGCTGAGGATTTTGTTTCCTCTCAACATAAAACCTTCAATTGATTAAGACTACCTGGGTGGAATAATCGAAAACTCAATTGCATTTCGTCCAAGCAAGAAGATACCATATAAATCTCTTCAGAATGGCAGGAACAGAATCTCCGTTCGCGAAGGGTAAGTTTTCTAGCCAAGTAACTGATTTCAGAGCATCAAATCTCTACCCTAAATTTCATTTTGATGAAACGACACTTACAAGCCACAGGCCACGCAGTCTTCGTCTCTCACCAGCAAGCTCTCGGCAAAAAGCACAAAATGGCTGGCCAAGCACCCGTCAACGATCAATTACCAACCTCTACTGGCGGCTACCAGATTTGCCTCGCAGCCGGCAAGCTCGAGAACAAGAAAACTATAATCACCCGGCGGCGACAGCGGAATTGGTCGTGCCGTCGCCATCTCGTATGCAATGGAAGGTGCAGGATCAACAATCGTGTACATGGAGGAAGAAGACAAAGATGTGCAGGAGACGAAGAGACTTGTTGAGGAGAAGGGGGGTAAATTGGGACTGATTTGGGCGGATTTAAGAAGTGCTGAGAGGTGTAAGAGTGTGGTGGAGGAGGCTGCGAAGGGGATGGGAGGTGTGGATATTTTGGTTCTGAATGATGGGTATCAGATGATGAAGGAGACGATTGGGGAGCTTAGCGAGTATGTATTTCCTTCTTACTTTTCATATTGAAAACTTTGCCTTTCGGGTTGAGGAGGCGCGAGAGAAGTTCACAACTGACTCCAGATCCAGGGAGCAATGGGTCAAAACCTTCGACACCAACATCCACCCCTTCTTCTACCTCTCCAAATACGCCCTTTCACATAGTACGTATCCCCCATCTTGATCCCACTGCTCTCATCCAAACTTTTCACTCAGCAACTCTGACCCTTAACCAGTGTCCCCGGGCTCCACAATCATCACCTGCGCCTCCGTCAACCCCTACATCGGCCGCCCCGACCTCCTCGACGACACCTCTACTCAAAGACGCCATCGTAGCCTTCACCCACGCTCTCTCCAACCAGCAGCTCTCCAACGGCATCCGCGTCAACAGTGTATGTCCCGGCCCGATCTGGACACGCCCTTGATCCCGGCAACCATGAACGAGAAAGCACAGAAGGAGTTTACTAGTCCAGTGGGGAGACCTGGACAGCCTAGCGAGGTGGCGAAGTGTTTTGTGTTTCTGGCGAGTGCGGATAGTAGGTTTTATGAGTGGGCAGAGCTTGAATCCTGATAGAGGTTTGGTTGTGGGTAGCTAAAGGCCGTGATGGGGATGTGAAGTGGAAGACAAAGCGTCTGAGGGGTTAAGCGAGTAAACAACAAAAGACAAACGCTGTGTGCTCTACCTGTAACGCAATGTCGAAGTGTATTCACGAACGGGTTGATCTATTCCTCGTGTTGAATTGTCATTCATTGGTTAAGTATGTACAGATCGGGCTCTATTTGATCTATCGGCATTACTTCATTCTCATGATCCAACTCGGCTTGCTTTGTCTGCTTGCCACTCGCCTGCCCCTTCCCCTGTAAACTCTCTGATTGTCCATCCCATCATTATCCCAGTAACACTGGAAATGGAAAAACACCGCTGCCGATCCTTCTAAACTCCCGAACTCCTGTTTTGTACAAGGTTCGATCAACCGACCCAGCAAACAAATTTCCCCTGCCCTAGCAAGTGATAGCAATCTATGTGTAAAGCAAGTTTGAATAAACTCCATCCCGTCAATTTACCCTGGATATCATAGTTTCCCCGCTCAACCCCGCCATATTCGTCTCTCAGACTCCGAGCCATCCTCAACGGCTGATTTCATACTAGACTCAGAGGTCCATTGCTACTGTTCATCCCCGAATATTGTCCAACACCAAGAAAAGAAGCATCAAATTCAAGGACAATAGCCCAACAAACGTAACACTGATACAAGCTCTGTGCAGCCAGTTCGTTGTCTGCTTTCTGCACAAAGCTGCTGTAACACCAGCCAGAGCGAAGCAGAGACTTGCAATGCATCCAGCAATCGCTCCGGCATCTACCTCTGCACGGAGTTTATGTCTGCCTGTAGAAATGAGGATGCTGGTAATAGAAATGAGCATTAATGACCCAGCATATGCTCCAACCATCCCTCGGAACAATAGCATCTCCCGATGCCTGGAGAATTTCTGGTCGTTGATGCTTGGAAATGTGGCGTAGTGTGCCATGTAACCAGCTGGGAATTCGTTGTTGGAAGATGCGTAAGCTTCGTCTTCGAGATCCGTATCTACTGGACTTTGCTGTTCGGCGAAGTATCCATCGTTTCGTTCCACCAGGAGGCCGTGTCGCTCGCTGGGCGACGAGCCGGGGCTAAACCATGCTTTGACGCTCTCCATAGGTTTCTTCACTTTGGCAAAAACGTACTCCATGGTCTTTGCACCTGGGAACGAACCTCCATCGGGGTTGACATAGATCGTGTATGGTTCATCCTCTCCTCCTTCACTTCCGTCATCGTACTCATTCCAATTATGTTGTGGCACCTGTTGGACTACAATCTGGGTGCTTGATCGGCGGGAGGGTCGTCTCGACGAGGTCAGACTTGGAGGCTCGCTGCCAGCTGGAGTCGAGGACTGGAGATTGATAGAAAGATCCTGGTACTGTGACAGAAGAGGGCCGAAGTCACGTCGTACCAAACTCTTCGGGTTGCTCAAAACCTCGTCATTAAAACGTTCTCCGAGTGCCCTTGACCCTGTCCATTTCTGTTCCTCTCATCAGCATCCGCTCCATCAGTATTTTGCAGCGCATCATACCTTATACTTCTTCAAGATCTTATGAAATGCCACCCGTTGAGCTGATACGAATCGTTGGAGGGACCGGATGTCGTCGCCGCACCTAGACATGTTAACTTCGAATCCCCACAGTATGTAAAACCCAATCCTACCTTTCGATTTGCACATTATATTTCGCGAACTTGTCTCGGTGTTTTTGGGTTATCGGGTCGCTATTGCTGGACTGGGCAGTCCGGGCAAGTAAGCGTAATACGACCTTCTGGAGATGCTCTGGCTGCAAGTTAGCGATAACCATGAAGTCTCCAGTGGGGATATCATACGAAGGCGGCGACTGATCTCATCTGCCTTGCTCTTTACGAAAAGATCCACGCGATCATGTTGGTTGGACAATTCGTTGAAGAAGGCGGTCTCGAATTTCTCCAACCTCGGGTCTTCTTGTCCTGGGATTGCGATTGCCTGGCCTTGGTCCTTGATCGTATTGATTTTAATCAGGTTCTTCAGTTCATCATAATCGACATTATCTGTCAAAGTCACAATTAGCGATCTGCGATGGCGTGCTATGGCTGGAAAGTCGGTGACAAGTTCGACATTGGGAGACTCACATGCCGCCCATTGTGGCACAGATTGCGCGAAGAAAGTCTGGCCGTACTTCATCCCTTCGCAGCAAACTTGCAGGAAGTCCTGCAAAGTCTCGTTGAAGTCGTCGCAGCTAGATCTTTTGTGCTTTCGCTGTAACCTTCGACTTCCGGGTTCCGGATGTCTTTGTACAGAAGAGCGGCGGGATGCAGCAACTTGATCTGGCTGCGCACACTGCGTAAGACGCAATCACTCACTGCGGCCAGAACGTTTGAGCAGAGACGGACGCTGGCAAGTGGAGGCGACAGGGGACGCCTGCGTGCAATTGAGTGGTGTTTTGCGGAGGCGTAAAGTCTAAAATCCAAAGTCAAAAGTTTAAAGATCCAGGACGAGTGGACGATAGGGTTTCAAAAGTCCAACTGGCAGCGATGTCATTCGCTGCGCTCGGCAAGGTTCTGCTTCGCTTGAGACCTTGTTTCCTCCAATTCTTCCAACCTTGCCTTGTCTTCCTTGGATGATGCCGTCTCAAACCAAAACTCAACTGGCGAACAAAATCGGATGACGGATGGGATGAAGCGCGAATGCCGATGAAGTAAGTGGCTGAATCAATTGAAGAGAACCAGAGGGGGGGATGGCCGAGCATTAAACCCTCGAGATTCGGCTTAGGCACAGGTACGTCGGACAAATAATGGGTACGCTGTCGTGACCAGCCAGAAAAATCATCAAAGAATCTTCTTCTTGCTCCTCGGCCTGCATGCACGGGAGGGGTGCTGCAGCAGGAGACCGGCTCAGGGCAGTTGTTGGCGGAGTCTGAAAGGTGGTGGGGGCAAGATGGATATGAAGTGGGTGGGATCGCTCTCTGTGGCTGGAGACGGGAGCCTCTGGCCTGGCCTGTCCAAAGTGATGCTGGGGCGTGAATAATGGGATGGGATATGGGATATGCCTCCGCAAGGAAGAGCAAACTATAAGGAACTGGGCCCGGAGATCAGGCTCGAGGAACCGAGTATCGAGATTCGATTATTAGGAATAATGGGGAGGGAGGATGCTGAGATACAGACAGAGGGTAAAGGAAATTTAGGTTCGGGTGAGGACTCAAAACCCTCGACTCGAGACCACCGGTACTAACTATCTTAGGTGGCTAGGATTAGCCTGGAGTTCCTCCTACCCAGTCCAACAAAACTACCAAGTGCTACTACTGCTACCTCACTGCCGGCATGAGTACCTCATTTCTTGACGCCACTATTGCTTGCTCATAGCTACCAACTCTCAACGAAGCATTACAAACTGTTGCTGCTACTTTAACAACGTTGCATATGCATGACAGGCTCGTACAGCGCGTATGCATGTACTTCAAACCGGGGCCCGCTCGACTGCGGATCAAAGACCACATTTTGCTGACTGCAGCCTGTAAGAACTTGAAAGTTACCTAACTGAAGTCCTTACTACATACTTACAAACAACGTACCGAGGTACCCAGAGGGCCAGAGTCGAACAATTTCCTATCTGAGGCTATCTCGGTACAGTGTGAGGCTGTCAATTCCCAACCCTGTCAAAAGCGGGATACGGATATAGAGTGCTCCTGTGGGACCTGATTCTATTGAGGCTGAATACATACCTCCCTGGCCAAACGCCATCCCAAGTCCTACCACACCATCTCTCACCACGCATTGTCCACGCATTGGCCAGTACGCAACCTGAGGAGGTGTACATTACTTCAAAATAAACCATGCAAGACATACCGTACCACGAGCAACGGAGGTTCGGTTATTGAGATAACTGCTGTTGGTGCGGGGTCGATCTCCTTTACCCGGCCGATGTCAAACTTCAGAAACTCTCACCCACCAAGCACATGGTATGTGCTTGAACCACTAATACTTGTTGTGGAGTTAGCACCGGAACTTGCCCAACAGCTCTCTCTTTGGTCAGTGGACTCACACTGGGGCTATCCACTACAGATGACTTGCTGGTTCGTGAGAAACCATGAAGTGGAGAGGATCCAGTGCCTGTCAAAGAGAGTCGGAGGTATTCCGAGGTAAAGAGGAGTATGCTCCATA
This sequence comes from Cadophora gregata, assembly GCF_030347475.1. Lineage (NCBI taxonomy): Eukaryota > Fungi > Ascomycota > Leotiomycetes > Helotiales > Ploettnerulaceae > Cadophora > Cadophora gregata. Next base: position 580,109 of record NW_026695936.1, on the reverse strand, counting down.
GAAGATCATATGGTGACTGAATTCCGATATGCGAACTTCAAGAACTCCGAGACAGATTTCCAGATTCCTCCCGCTCGTCTCGCCTCGCCTCGATCGTATAGTTTTGTCTTAAGATCTTGACTTTGCGATAGGCTCGATGTTCCTGGAAAAGAGTGGATGTCTCTTGATGCTTCCGTGATCTGGCTCTCTCGACTCTGGAAACGAGCTGTGCATGACACAGGTTTTGCAAGGTGATGTGAGCCTCCATCATCATTCGTTTTGCTGGGCTTCAGTGCATTGGTTCGAGATGAGAGCAATGCCGAGGGAAACACACTACGAATTGGGAATGCCGGCCTGAACTTATCTTTAGCACATAGCCGATTATTTCTGTAGGTTCGCTAGCCCACCACTATTTGGATAGCGGCAATCTTCCGCTGGAAATTTCCCACCGGCGGCAATTTTCTCATCGATCAACTGCATGACTCTTCAGACCTTTTCATTTGACGTCGGTTTGACAGCCTGATTCAGGTAATTCCTCACACGAGCAATCAGGTATGGTGTTACTGTGTCTGCTGGTGCAGGTGAGACAAAACGCCTCCCGAGACTCGTTATCTCGAAGTGGGGCTACCAGGGGGTCATCGTACTGTGGCTTGAACATATCCAGCCGGACCAATAATTTGTGTCTTATTCCTCCGAAGGTTGCATCGAGGAGGGCAGGCCAATTTGCAGCCTTCTTGCATGTGCTCGAGACAAGTATGGTGTTGTGAGAGTGAACAATTTCGTTGCATTCTGCGAAGGTCTTAGACAAGGCGTGAGGATAGGCCAACTCTTGGCGGAGAACTAGTTCGAGGAGCTCCGACCTGTATGTATCATTCTTGCATATGGTTTTGTCATTGCTGCAATACATGCTCAAGGTACTGTTGAGTGTTGTGGTGCATTTTGTCGTGCATATCTAAATGATCAGAGAATGCAAGGAATACAGCGAGTTCGGACGAGATGTCACTGCTGGGTTACAAGTGGTACCAAGGAATGAGGTTCGAACTTTATGACACCTCCTGCACTTCTTGAACGACCCTCCGGCACGTACTGATGAGCCCAGATGATAATAGGCCAGCTGAATGTTGTAGCCAAGAATATGGAGATTTATCACAGTCTTCTAGGCTATGTGGGGTGGAGGGGTGCCTGGGTGCCCACTACATGTGAGTTGAGTGACTAGATACTACTGTGATTAACCAGAAAACTTCTAGAAAGCTGGACATGAGAACTGACAATGGTGACTTCAGGCTTACAAGACTGATAGGTGTTTCTGACATCTTATGAGAACAGAGTCAAAGCGCCAAGACATTATTGAGTCACGTGATGATAAGAGAACGGGCTAAGCGATAAGAAGCCTGTCAATTAAATTTTCCCTTGAAACGACTTCAAACAGCATGACTTGAGGGCCTTGAGCGCAGCAATGGCCAACAGCAGCAGCGCATCCTCATCCATGACCTCCACATCACATACGATGACCGAATTCCCAGCAGCTTCAAACGTATCTCTTTCAGCTACCAAAATCCCCACCATGGCATCCCCAATGGCCAACCTCCTGCAAGCCCTCGCGCCAGAAAATCGACATGCATTTATTGCACCAACTTCTTTTCTACCAGACGCCAGTCTAGGATTCGTTAAGGAGACTCTAGATTCTTTTGCAGGCAAGCTGGGAGAGGAACAGGCGGAGAGGTTAAAGGAGCAGAGGAAAAAGAGGAAGAGGGGGGATACCGGGAAAGATGATGGGGAGGTGTTGAAGATTCGGAAGATCTACACTGAAGGCTTTGAGGTTGAGCAAGTTTGGGAACAGGCTAGGAGGGTTATTGATGCGCTGAGGGGAGATGCCGAGCGGGCTCTGGAAGAGATGGGTGAATTGGAAGGAGACAGCGAGGAGGAGGCTGATGAGGGGGTGGAGTTGTTGAAGTTTGATGAGGATGGATTCGAAGTTGGTTCAGATGATGAGAGTATGGAAGATGGTGGAGAGAAAGACGATGGAGAGTTGGATGAGGATGAGGAGCTAGAAGAAAACGATCTCGGTGACGAAGAAGAGGACTTTGAAGGTCTTGAGGGAGAGGAAGGTTTCGATGAAGAAGAGGAGGAGGACGAGGATGATACCCCCGCTGGTCTCTATGTCGAAGACCCGCACAAATTGAACGATGGTTTCTTCTCTATCGACGAATTCAATAAGCAGACCGAATTCCTGGAGCAGCAAGACGCAGCCGCTGATCCATATACTGGAGAGGCAAGTGATGAAGAAGATATCGATTGGGATGCCGACCCATCAGCACTAGTTTCAAAGCCAGTGTCTAGCTCAAAACGAGCTGCAGCAATGGATGTGGAAGACGACGATGAGGAAGAAGAAGAAGAAGACGAAGAGGATGGACCAACATTCGGAAATGTCGATCTCAACGCCCCGGAAGGCGATAGCGATGATGGCTCAGAAAACGACGATATGGACCAAGACCCAGTTGGAGATAACACCAACAATATCCTCTACAAAGACTTCTTCGAGCCTCCCCCGCGGAAAGTTGGCAAAGCCGAAATGCAAGCCAGCTATCTCGAAAGACAAGCCAAGCGAGCCGCCCAAACCACCGCACCCGCCGACGAAGAAGCAGGTATCGAGCGTGCCATAGCTGATGTACGTCGTGACCTTTTCGACGATGAGTCCGACCAGTCAGGCTCAGAAGAAGCCCTCTCCGACGTCGAAGCCGGTGATCCCAAATCCCGCAAATCCGCACACGAGCGACGACAAGCCAAAATCGCCGAGGAGATCCGTCGTCTGGAAGCTGCCTCCGTTGCAAAACGAGAATGGACCCTCGCAGGAGAAGCTCGAGCCGCGGACCGACCTCTCAACTCCCTCTTAGATGAAGACCTTGATTTCGAGCGTACGGGAAAACCTGTACTGGAAGTCACAGCCGAGGTCAGCGAGAGCATTGAAGAGCTCATCAAGCGGCGAATTCTCGCCCAGGAATTCGACGAGGTGATCCGTCGACGTCCCGAAACCGAGACAGCTACTTCCTCTCGCCGCGGTCTTTTCGAGCTAGACGATTCAAAACCACAGCAGTCTCTCGCAGAAATGTACGAGGAAGAACACGTCAAAGCCCACAACCCAGACACCTACGTCTCTAAATCCGACGAGAAGCTCCGCAAGGAAGAAGCTGAGATCGAAGGCCTCTGGAAAGACGTCAGCGCCAAACTCGACGCCCTCAGCAGCTGGCACTACAAGCCCAAGCCGGCGGCACCCAGCCTCACAGTCGTCTCGGACGTGGCCACCATCTCGATGGAAGACGCACAGCCCACAACAGCATCTGGTATCAGTGCTGGTCAGAGCATGCTCGCACCGCAGGAGATCTACAAAGCGGGCAAAGACAAGGCGACAATTGAGAAGGGTGAGATTGTGCCGAGAACCGGGGCGCCTGTCGCGAGAGAGGAGATGACGAGAGAGGAGAAGCTGAGGAGACGGAGGAGGGAGAAGGAGAGGATTAAGAAGAGGGGTGGTGAAGAGATTGGGCAGAGGCCCGAGAGTAAGAAGACGAAGCAGAAGAGGGAGACGATTGGCGCGTTGAAGAAGGGTGGTGTTAAGGTTATTGGGAATAAAGGTGAGGTAAGGGATGTGGATGGGAACAAGGTTATGGCTGGCGCGGAGGTTAATGGTGCAGGTGGGTATAAGTTGTAGTCTGCACTTGTGGTGGTAGATGAAAGTGAAAGACATGTCTCATTCCTTTGTTTTAATTCCTGTGAAGGATGGGTTCGCAAGGCTTGAAGCTGCTTGGCTGCTATTGCTCAAATCGCCCATTGGACAATCGTGATGCCATCTGGGCTGTCTAATCTCTGTTGCACGTCGCAGTCATTTTTCCGAGTTTCGAAATTTTTGCCCGAGCCGCTAAATACTCCCGCTTTATTTACTTCATCTCGCTTGCTGCCCTTGCTTCGTCACTTGGCAAGGCGTTGAGCCAAGTCTAAGTTTGCCCACGTTCGAACCACTCTCTACAAAAACAACAAGCTTGCCCCATCATCTGCAGTTCGCCATGTCTGTTCTGCATGTAGACACTAATTTGTTGCGGAGTTTCTGATTCCTCGTTGATTATCTTCCATCCATTGCGCGTGCCAATTTGAAATGAGTAAATCTTGCTCTTCCTTCTGATCTTCGTTGAGGTCGCTCTCCGCAGGACCCGTCTCGTCTCCTTTCATACCACACCCGATACCCCAGTGAGTCGCATCCTGTTCTATTTGGTACATTAGGGGCCATTCATTTCGAAATCCACAAATACTCCATAAGATGTATGGATCTTAGGAAAGTAAGAGAAATGGAAATTCAAACCTGGATGAAATACACATATACGAGACTTTCCATCAACGCTGTCGAAACTAAACCGAGGGCTCATGAACCAGTATTTTCCATAAACTTGTCTTCTCGATAGATATAACGGGCCTCTGTAGAACTTTATTCCTGCGGGAAGAAAGTATTCTGCGCTTCGAAAGTGTGTGAACTGTGGGTCTTGGTACTTTATAATGAACTCTTCAACCTGCCAGACGTCTGCCACAGCTATTTGATTCAAGAACAACGATGTCGAATGGAAGTCTGCAGATGTCAAAACCATCTGTTTGACGTATCAGTATGAAATCTTGTCGGCGTGTCAGCTTCATGAATGTAGCTGGGAGCTGCTGTTGAGGCAACAAATCTCTAGTACTTGGTTTCATACATTTGACATATTGGCGCTAAGGCTGCGGTGTTTATGCACTGAATGAGTCGTTGAGATGTTTAATCACCACACGCATGGATTGGCGATGATACGGTACCCAAGACTTCAGATAGCTGTTGAAGAAGCACTGACCTGAATTACACCCCGGTGCCCTTTTTGTCCGAAAGTCGCAACACTTACTTTGAACTCATCGCAGAAGAACTTGAGACGACTCTGGTAGTTCTGTCGGTCACAGCTTACACCCAAGTCGATGTAAGCCCAGGATCTCTCTAAAACTTGTTGAACATCGTCAGCTAGCAAAATATGGCTATTTTCGACAAATTATTCTTACCTTGGTGACGACAAAAACGGTATCCTGTTTCGATGACCTCCCCTTCATTCATATTGACGAACTGCTTGAGGTCCAAACAGGTGATATGACGTTTTGGATTGCTCTTGCGGTCGCTGTCGAAGAAACCTAGTTTCCATGGCGCAGCTTGGCCCTAAGAAGAAGATCATGAGTTAGCTGTGGATTAAAAAGATCTGAAGGAAGGGGAAATCCGTCGGGAGATATATCCACCGCCTTATCCAAGTCAAGAAAGGTGCCAAAAGTGCTGTCCGATGGTACCCACGAATCTGTTATTCTCTGGAAAAACAAGCAGGAGCTGGTATCGTTGGGGCACATATTGAGACTGGGGTGGGTCACTCCCGGCTTGCTCAGATTTAAATGTTGTCGGGCCGCCTTGTCGGAGGGCGAGCGACAGGTTGAACATGTCTCTGGATCTATTGGCTTATCAACATATGTTTCCTCTCAAGCTGGAGTTTGATAGATCAGGGAACCCCAGGAGTCCAACCCCTAGGCGTCGAGGAAATGAAGGGGAAATCACCAACCTATCGAACGACGGACTAGAAGACCAAGGTTGCAGTATTCTTGCTGCAACAATGATTGATAATGTAAGTGGAGAGCAGACAGTAAGAATATGTTTTTTGTTGAAGCAGAGAAGCAGATAGAAAAACCAAATCGAGTCAGATAGAGCATGGTAAGTTTTGAGTCAGGTAAGAGCGACAGGCTGGCCGCCCGTTGCATATGATGGTAGTTTTCGAAGCAACAACGACCCCCGAAGCCAGCGTTGAAGTCTCCAACATATGGTCTAAGAACGAGAATCGACCCTAGGACTGATTTCATTGCTTTAATGGTGTATTGCCTCAAAATACAACATCATCCAATCTCAACTACTGATTGATTGGAGGCTCAAGCCAAGCGATTGCATTTCACTTGCAACTAAAGTGGAGAACGGGATGGAAGAACCTCCATTGTTATTCATTCGACTGAGCAAAAGGTATTAGAAGCATCGTATGAACAGCATGAATTTCAATATCCCAAGACCATAACTAAGCGAAAACCCATCCTTTCCCCTCTGCCTGTCATGTACACATCAAGGACTCAACACTCAAAGTGTAAAGCAAAAATAGGTATCCCAATAGCCACGCCTCAACGCCTTTCCTATGACCCCTCACGAGACCACACGTGCCAGCGCGAAAGAACGACCGCGAGAGAAGAGCGAATGATATGAATGAAGCCACCCTAGTCCTTCTCTCATAATCCTGAAAAGCGCAGCACGTCGCCGCAGTGCTAATTCGCACAGCAGGAAGCAAGGAAACCATAAACCAAACATAAAATCATACCCCATTTTCCACCCGCCAGTCCATCCGATACTCTGTACAACCCAATCTCTTCCCATCTTTGAACTTGGAGGCGTTCGATATCCAACTTTTGGGATCATTTACTTCTTCAAAACAGCATCATAGAGTGTGACCAAGCCCGTAATGCCAGTTCCAACAAGGACGCCTTTCCAACCGCCATAGATGGCGGAATTGATTCGGGCAACAGACTCCAGATCTACCAGACCTCCAAAAGTGACATCTTGCCCAAAGACGACGAAGGTCATCAAAGCTTTGACGATGCTAAATGTCAATGGGTCAAACTTATAGGCAAAATGTGGAGTGTGGCTCCGGGTCCTTGATGGCTTGGCTGTCAAGTTGAAGAAGTACGACGCGACCAATGGGATAACAAGAGTAGTGATCGCCCACAATGAAACGGGGTTCCAGAATGAGGCTGTGAGTAGCAGGAACAAATCGGGAATCTTGACATCATACGGGGCGGAGGTCAAGTGGTTGATGGTTGGGATTGTAAACGCGTATCGATCAGCCAAGACCTCTTTTCGCAAGTTGTAGAATTCGAAGAGAGTGACAACTGCTTGCACAGCCTGAACAGTGGAGAGACTTTCGCGCGTAGTTTGTGCATATTCGATGAGACCAGAGTCCTCATACAGGTTCGCAACCTTGGAGCGCAAGACTTGTGTACGACGATCGATCGCGTCAGCGACGACACTTGGCGATGGTGGTAGGGGCACATTTGAGGCGAACGAGAGATTTGAAAGCGCAGAGGCGCGTGGAGTGCGTGTCAACGCGGATCTGGCGCGCGTAGTCGCAGGTTCGACTTCGGAATCGTCGCTACATAGGTGTCAACATTGGACATTGACGCGCATTTGGGTCGCGTGTACTTACGTCGCAATAAGCTCTTCTGCAGCTTTTGTAACTCTGCGCTTTACCGACTTGACCTTGGCCTCGATGTCAGAAACCACAGAAGCAGCTTCCTTCTTCACCGGGGAGCTCCCGCTCCGCCCCTTGTAGAATGGCGCAAGTTGACTGTCGGACGAGAATTGGGACGAGTTCTTGGTTAGGTAGTCATCGAGCGCGACCTCGAGCTCGGTCTTCTTCAATCCATCATATCTACGGGATGTCAGTTCGTGCGCAGCAGGGTGTAAGGTGTCGTGGAATCGCATACTGTTTGAAGCCCACGGTGTCGCTCAACTCGATCAGCTCCCCTTTGCGCATCTTCTGCAGCCAGCTCGAAGCTCCGGACATTTTGAATAAGGCAACTGTGCAAAGCAGAGTTACGCGATCGTAATGGATATGTTATGACTAGGATTGAGAGAATCTGTGAAGCAAGAGATGTGGTGTAATGTGGAGGGAGAGTTTGTTATTGATGTCTAAAAAAGGTGGGGGCTGGGGTACCGGAAGGTAAACAAGACGAGCAGCGCGGCGCTACGGGATCCAGGTCAGCAAAAACCACACACGTGATTGGAAAATTGGAAGTGACGAATGAGATCGGCTTGAGTGAGGTAGTATTTGCTCGAAGAGGCAAGGCATGTTGCTATATGTTTTGATTGGCGGTTATTTCATATGTTTCTGATGATCGCCCTCGACTTCGAAGCCAACCAGCCACTTCTTTTTACAGCATTCCCAGAAGCGGCGGAGACAGTCGAAAACCCTCGTACGAGAAGAGAAGCATTTTTCCGTCCATGGGATGAGTATCCGGTATCTTGAAACTTGGTATCATAGTTCTAGTTACTCAATAATATGAACAAATCTCTCCTCGCCCTTCCTCACTACACGAACAGGTATATATCCTGGAGCCTCATGCAATTTCAAAGTGATGAGTGTAGTCGCTGTCCTAATCGTCCTTCTCGCCTTATCCTGTGCTTTCTTGTAGAGCTCTTTCTTCTCCTCGTTCGTCATTCTAGCAACTTCGTCATCATTTGCCCATTCGTCTACCGCCAACTCAATTGAGTATTTCTGGAAGATTACAGACAGGACACCCATAACCTTAACTTGGGCAAGTCTTCGCCCCAAACATGAGCGAGCTCCATCTGAGAAAGGTAGATATGCACCTCGAGCAGGTCGGAAGAGTTGCGCGGATGTATCTTCGCCTGTGAAACCTCCAAAATCGTCATCTTCTGATGATGATTCCAAACCACTGTCCCATTGCTGCTTGCCACTCGCGGTGGTTTTTACAAGCCACCTCTCCGGCCTGAAGTCATATAGATCGTTTAATCTTCCTGAGATCTTTGATGGCTGCGAAGGCCAGTACTTTGGATTCCTGTGGACACCGACTGTGTTGAGCGCCACGTGAGCACCTGCAGGCAGGATCACTTTCTTGCCATCCATAATGATGACCTGATCCTGTGATTTTGAGACCTGCTTTGGAATGGCAATAACGGGTGGCATGATGCGCAGTTGTTCTTGGAGAACAGCTCCGACAATCCCGCCGAGGAGCGTATTGATATTCGAATCGTAGTCCCATGTCTCAGGAGGTTCATTGCCAAATATCGACTGCACTTCCTTCTGCAGAAGTCGCTGAGCTCCAGGGTTTATAGCTAGCTCCATCAATGAAAAATGGATCGAGTTTGCAGTCGTTTCATGACCAGCAACAATCATGACGAATGCATTGCCCAAGATGTCCGAGTCTGAGAGGATGGGTCTGCCCACTTCTCCCTTCTCGGCACGACCTGGTGATGGCTTCCTGCCCTGGGCACCTTTCGATTCACCGTAAGAGCTTCGTACGAGCATACCCATAATATCCAAGCCTCCGCTGTGTTTGCCTTCACGGGCTTCTTCGACTTTTTGGGCGAACAATTCGCTCATATATTGTTTCCAATTGATGTATGACTGATAAGCGTCCTGCGAGCTCTTAAATGGGAGACGTTCTGGTGGAATTAGCCTAAAGTTAAAATATGCATCGACCGTAAAACTTACTCAGTATCCATTTAGGTGTTAGAAGAACCCATATGAGGTTTCCCAATAGCGTATCCAGCGCGTGCTCAAAACTCATGGTGTGTCCCTCAGGAGGATCATTGCTGCTGTAAATCGCATCTCTCGCGCTCTCCTTTTCGTCTGGCTTCTCCCCAGGCCACAGCAGACGCACCCCAAAACCAATCCGGCTGATTATATGCAAGGTCAATCGCATTGTGTCCGTTGGCACCTCTTCAAGTGTGATGTTTCCGGAGCCATCTGGCCCGGTCCACTTCCGCAGCATTCCTTGTGCTTGTCTGCACGCCTCTGCAAACACCAACACATTGTTCTTCTCATTGAATCCTGGAGACATAATCTTCCGGTGCTGCTTCCATTCTGCGCCTTCTGTTGAGATTATGTTTCTGCCAAAAATTTCCAGTATTCTGTACGACTCGAGCGGTTTGGGGAAGGCTTCGCGCCTCGAAGTGACTTGGTGTAATGCTTCGGCATTCGCGAGCCAAACTTGAATGGCGCCTGGGGAAACTTGCAGAAATACATCGCCTCGCTCTTCGAATGGTTGAAACTGAAGATCCCATACCCAGTCAGGCATTACATATCTGCCCAATGTTAGCCGTATCCAAGAACAATGCGAGGAGGCGCATACGGCAGCCAGCTTTTTGATAACGCCTTTGGCAGATACGAGAACACCTGAACCCATATCTTGTGAGTTATTAACCATGCTGTATTATAAATGTTGACAGCTACAACCGTCAGTTCGCCTGTGCAATGTAGCTGGGAGCAAGGATACTTACGAGCCACTATGTAAGGAAGACCAGATCGTTTTGCCGCAGCAATATTCCTGTACAGACCAGTTACATTTGAGTAGATCCAGTAGAAAGCAAGCCCGGCAATTGCGAGTGCAATGGTTGAAGCCATTCTGAGGGACGAGTGACGTTCGTAGCACTGGAGTGTCGCAGAAAGAAGCTGACAGACACAGTGCAACAATGGGTGAATAAAAGAAAAAGACTGCGCAGCAGTCAAAGGGGGTATTAAGTGAACATGTAGTTGACCGGCAAATCTCAATTAGGGTGAAAAGAAATATGGAGGTCATAGAGGTGGTGACGGCAGTGATTTGCAGTTCCGGAACACGGCTTAGGTCAATTCTCCTCCCGCAAGAGGCAAAACCTCTTGCCCTACCTCATGGCTTGGGGCTGAACTGGCATTTGAAAAGCCTTAAACATCTGCAGCCAATTGAGTTATTGCAATTGCCGCGTGGAGAGGGGTTGAAACGGTCCAAGTGCTGCGTTTCAGTTGCGATGTTGGTAAATTTAGACACTCGCATGCCTGGACTGGTGCTTCGTCTCATCAAGCAATGCCCCTGCCAGGATTCCAACGAGGGTGGGATTTCCCCATCTTGATAAACAACTCTCTCATATGAGCCGATATGCTACATCCAATTCTCTCTACTACTAGAATTCAATTTGACTGTTGTTTTGTATCATTCTTGCATAGATAGCTTCGGATATATCATCGTAAGTTTGACAGGCCGCTTTCATTTGATAGTCAAACGTATGGATGAAGCTAAAACTTTAGTTACCGTTGATGCGCCATCTGTGAGTATCCTCTAATCTCAATCAGAGACTTAAGGAGCGGTATACCTTTGATCCGAGGGAGACGAATTCCAATGAAAAGCCTCATAATCGGCTTTGATGCGTTGATCCTTCTCAGGAAAAGCCACAGACATCTTAGCTGGACCTGATTATCGTCGGATATGTGCAGCTCCGTCCATAGTCCAAAGCTTTCTTGAAGCTCACGCACTAAGGCGCGGAGGAACAGGAGGGGCCTAGGAAAAGCGAACCCTTTGGACATCAAAACGGGCACCGAGAGTTACCACAGAGCTCCTCAATACCATTATTTGGGATTCGATCCCAGTTCACGAGATGTTCCTGTGTCGGTATTCTGGACCAATAGCCCGATAAATCACTTCCCTTTCCCACAGAATCGCAAGAGCTTCTGATAGAAAAGTGGCAGAGCTTAGCTGGCCTTATGCTTCGTTTTGTATGGCACAAGCAATTGAGGGTGGAATAAAGAGAAAAGAAATGCCCCGTGAAAAATATTTGCGAACTTCATAGCTGAACGTCTTGTGAAGTTGTATTGTGGCAAGCAATGTTGAATGAAGCCGAAAGAATCGTTCACAGGGCAAATTCTAGCAGACCACAAATTTCAACCTTGCTAGAACGACACCAAGAATCAAATTGCCTACTTGAGCACTACATTATAAATGCCATATTCTGTCGTTGTGAGGGTCCTGATGCGACCAAATGCAATTATCGAAATTCCCCTCGTGCACGTGACTATGATCAGGTCCGGACGCTAGCAGACTTTCCGCTCGGTTAGTCGCCCACAACTTCAATATCGAGAAATTTGGTGTAAGGCAACCCAACGACGACAACCTCCCACAACGACCACGCGAGAAATCAGCCAAGATGGTATGTGCAGTTTTCTATCCCGGTGTATACTCTGGATGGGTGGGAGATAGAGGAAGAATTGGGAGAAGATGGGCGAAATAGGCAACCTCGAAGACGAAATCGCGACCTCTCAACGAAACCCTGCGGACAATTGAGGGCACGGCGTCAGAGATAGGAAGATCACGGAGTCATCGAAGATGAGGCTAACATCTCTCGTCAGGTCAACGTTCCCAAGACAAGACGCACCTACTGCAAGGGCAAGGACTGCCGCAAGCACACACAGCACAAGGTCACGCAATACAAGGCCGGAAAGGTACATCTCGAGCGCTGTTAAGAATGGAGAAGGAAAGAGATTCTGACACTGGGATAGGCATCTCTTTTCGCGCAAGGAAAGCGTCGTTATGATCGCAAGCAGTCCGGTTATGGTGGTCAGACAAAACCCGTGTTCCACAAGAAGGCAAAGACGACAAAGAAGGTCGTGTTGAGATTGGAGTGCACAGCTTGCAAGACAAAGGCACAGTTGGCGTTGAAGCGTTGCAAGCATTTCGAGCTTGGGTATGTTCCACCAGAAGATTTACTCTCAAAAACCACAAATTCCGTTCATCTCTACCTACAACCCGGTTGTTTTTGGGCATGGATTGGATGGAAGCTGACAGATAAACAGTGGTGACAAGAAGACCAAGGGTGCTGCGTTGGTGTTCTAGATGTTCTGCTGCAACTGCTTTTGCAATGAATCCCTTTCTTCACGTTGGCATGGGCATGGACATGGATGGACGGACTGGCGATTTTTGCGTGGACACAATGGTCGAGCTGGGTGAGGCAGGGAATTTTCGACATCGAGCCGATCTCTGTATCTTATTCTACGCCGCCGATGGAGCATAGCAAACGTTCGCTCATACCAAGCATGAAATTCTGATCCTTGTACTTGGCTGGATGTTTATGGTGATTTTGGTACATGATGTGATGCTGGGCGGATTGAGAAATGTTGCAATGCTGAGCTCAGAATGTCTATTTCGCGACTGAAAAGAATTGCCAAGGTTGCTGCCAATTTCCTTCTCGGTCACCATGGTACACTAACCCCCTCTATCATGTGCATGTGCTGGCGCTAGAACCTTGGAATCGACATCTGGTGGATTCATAGGTGGATCTTGGTGTGGAATTCCCTCGAAAGGGCGTATGTACATATATGTCAGCCCTACTACACATCACACTTGCCGGAATTTCCTTGGCATTTTCGAGATATTGTCCGAAACCGACAGCCTATCGTTCCCTCTTTTCAAGGCTGCGTAGTCGCGTGCGATAAATTGTTCCGCAGCCATCAACATGCCGTCATTCAACCATTCTCATCACTACTTATTCTTGGAAGAGGAATATATCCAATATATATCTAATATGGTTTCATATGCTCTATTTCCGCTATCCAAATCGATCTTTTAATTCCACCCCAATCAAGCATCAATCACGAATCTTCCCATTGAGGCTTTACAAATCTCAATTTCAAAACCCCTTCCCAAGTCTTACCGTTTTACCCCCTCCATACCAAAGCGTTCCCATTCTGAAATCCAAACCCCTCTCCTGTCCAACAATCCACTCCCCATTGACATTTCTCTCCTCACCCTTCGGCCAGTACTCCTTCTCCAACCAGGCATTGGTCTCCTCAATCAGCTTGATAAATTTGACCATCTTCTCCGGACTTGCGTGATCTTCCTGTGTCAAGAATCGCCCAACTGTGATATGTGAGCTTGGAACTACATATCTAGAATCCACTGTGACGCCTGTTGCGGAAGCAATGTTAAAGAGATCTCTTCTGAGATGGTGATATGTATAATCATCGTCTTTCTTCGTTCTATCTGACACATTCGAGGATGATGTAGCGGGTAGTCCTTCTCCGGCAGCAGGTAAGAAGGATAGAGCGAGAGCTGCTCCGTCGTAGGAGATCATGGGCTTGATGAGCCGGGGTCGATGCGTGTAAGTAAAATCTGTAATTTTCTCAGTGGCCTCGGGACCGAGAGCTTCGATAATTGCGGTGATTTGCGGCTCAGTAAGAGAATGCGTTAGCTCGAGAGCTGTGAGGTGGAGATTTGGGACAGGCATGAGCCAGAGTCCTGATGTTATTAGTCAAAATCCCGAATCTACCTGGGTAAATTATTGGAAGGTGGGGCTGGGGTAATGAAGTCTTGGAATTGGTGTTGGAATCGGAGGGTTGAAAGAGGGGTATTTGTGATCTTGAAAACTTCACTTTGTCAGTTGGACGTACTTGGGGCTAGTGTGAGCAACTTTTGCTGGACTTGGTCGACGAGTGAGCGAATGTGAGCTGGCGGTCTAGCCCAGAAGACCAGGCAATTTCTTGGGTCTACGAAGCCAGGTTCGATTGAAGGGACCATCAATCGCTCCAGAATTGGGTCAATTATCAAGCCGGAGAACTCTGGAGACAGCAGCTTCGCTTTCTGCTGCCCATTGCGAGTGTTCCGATGTGTTGCGTAACGAATTTGTAGTTGTGCCTAATGAGCTCGTTAGCTTTTTCTTCAAGTAGATCAGGAGATCTTGCAACTTATGGTATGCTGGAGGGCTACACTATAACTTGCTCGGAGTTCAAGGTATGGCTAAGAAGGAGAGAAGGAAATGACTTACTGCATCACCGTTACACGCTTCGAGCAGAGCGTCATAGGGGTTTGCAAATTGTGAAATATCAACTCCTGAGAGATCCTCGAACTTGTTTCTTGAGTCTGCTGTTTCAAAAACTTGGGGCGCCATCTTGAAATCTCTGATAGGACCGTACTTGAAATAATAATGAAATTTGAGAACTCCAGCTGAAGAAGTAAATGACTGCTCGCCTAGCAAGAATGTCCAGCCTTGTCCGTCCCGGCTAAACCTCGAAGGGCGATTGGAGGGTACCTTAGTTAGTGGCCCCCAGTAGGGACTTTCGAGGGTCCCCACGCTATCCGAGCAGGGCTTCCACAACATCATTTTGTCCTTGAAATCACAACCACCTGCTGCCAGCACAATAAACCCTAAGCGAGGAACTTATAGCCAAGTAAAGAAACACGATTCTGCACTTAGCGAAGCATTTGATTGATCGGAGGGAAACGATTCCACCAAATCTTGGACAGTCCTCAACTGCGGCCCAGCTTCCATTGAGGTGCTGCCCCCTACCATAGCCGGAACAACTTTCCGCAACTTCTGTTGCGAGCAACGCCAGAATCATTTTGTCTCCATATCTTCCAAGAGTTCTTATAAATCTTTCTCTGTTCACTTACTGGCAGTGAAGCTGAAGCTGGGAGACTCCCAACCTTTCTACAGAACCCAACGGTCGCAGCTCTATTGTCACTAATGACTTAGGTACCTCTCCCTGCCATGACAGCAGATCAGCTCCAAATTTTCTCTCTACTTACACATTAATTTCCCTCCCTTGGCAATCGAAAGGCTTTAACCTGCGCTCAAGAAGACAAACCCTTGTAATACGCCTCCAGAGCACTAGCTCACCACAAGACCACATATCTGGAGGTCCCCATCAATTTAGCATACCAGCTACCATTGCATGTCTTCATCAGCCTTTGAGTCATGGTCTAATGAAAGAGTCCCATCCGCAATGCCGCTCTCCTGGAAAGCTCTCTGCATAGGAAGTGAAGATGGACTGCTGCTGAATAACCAGGATATTTAGACCCCTGGGCACGCTTCGGACCAAGCAAATATTGCACGAAGGTTTTGACATGCCTGATAAATTATTCGGGCCCAGCTACTATCTACTGAATAGCGATTCCGGCATGAGTATGCCCACATCCACTTCATGGCCGAGAATGACTATTAACTTTGGTTGCCAAGGTCAACTTTTGGACTATGCCCTCCGTATGCAGGAAGCCGGACAAGAACTCTCGTCTTTCTCAGATAGAGAAAAACTAACAAGCATCCCTTTATTACGGATGTCTACCTGTGGACCAGGACCATTCAACGGAATAACATTTCAATTTGCAGCACACGATTCGGGCTGCCCGTGGTGAAAAGTTAAAGCGCCCAGCAAGCGTCCCCATGGAGGCCATGTTACTCCCTTTTGACTCGCCTCTTCTCGAAGTCAACTCAAAAGAAGATGGAGGCAGAAGGCGTACATTCATGCCATGAGAGAAATGTAAGCTTGGCCATCAAGAATATGTTTTGGATCACAACCTCGGCCCCAAGCATCCAATTACATTTTGAGATCCTAATGGGTTCAAGTTCCTTCCAGACTTTTATCTGCCTATGGCTGGGGTAACTGACCGGATCTTGGATCTTGGACTCGATCGATATCTCCCACCTTCGCAACATTGTTTACAAGATGATCGATGACCGATGTTACAAGTAAGCTCTCACTCTCCGTATCATAATGTAAATATACTGACCAAAATTTTCTAGCCGCTTCTTGGAATTGTCTCAGAACGTTGATCGCGACGAGGACAATAACCGCACCGGAATCGTTGGTTGTGTCACCCCATGCAACTTCTTGTTCCTTACTCAACGTGCCGGTCGTGTCGCAGGAATCGAAGCTTTGATTTCACAAGGATACAATCCGAATGCCGTCAACATTTCGAACATGTCGGAGAACCTATTACTTGACATGAGTGGCAATGCTATGACCTCAACTGTTGTGGGTACATTCATGTTTGCAGCACTGATTCATTTCAGAGACGTCTTCGACTTCGAGGGTCGACCCGAAGTTATGGAAGAATCTGAGCCGGGATCCGATTATTTCGACAACTTGGAATCTCATCAGTCTCATCCAGCTTCGTATGAACCTATCTCAGTGGAACAGATCACAGCTTTCGCAAAGAGAACTGTACGCACGTGTGTATGCGAGGGTCAAAGCCTTGTCGTCTCACGATAACTTCAACGGTGCAAGGTGTGCCAACGTCGTGTTGAAATGCGGTAAGAACCCTGAACACAACTACGAGCCAATTCTCCTGGAGCGAAACGAGCCTGTTGACTTCGCAAATATCATCAAGAAGGTTTTACCCTTTTCGATCAACCTCTCAGGCCTCTTTTCCAGCACTGTCAAAGGACTTCTTGACCAAACCTGCAAGCAATTACCCCCTGGTTTCACCCTGGACTCCTGGACCCATGTAATTGAAAGATTTCACCTAGCTTTGTCGTCCACGGTTTAGTTCAGAGGTATCAGACGCGCCGAATGCTTTCAGATCTTGTTCAGCTCCCCCACTGCGCTATTGAAGCTGGAAGTCTTGGCAAACGGCGTTGAGTGGCAGCTCTACGTTAATATCCCCGACGAGCCGCTAGAAACAAACATTGGCAAGTTCCTGAGAAAGTCTCCTATGGCTCGTATGAATTCAACTGGAAAAGATATCATGAAGGGACCTTGGCAATTTTGGGGTCCTCGTCAAGAAATTGTCCCTGTCACGATCACCTCAAGTGGACAGCTCCAAAAGTCCTTTGAGAATGAGCGTGGCTTGATAGACTTCTCAGCGCAGTCTGTCTACTCAAACATTTCTTTTAACACACGAGGAGAGACGAGCCCTGGTACTCACACACCGGACATTTTCAGAGACTATGTTCGCCATCCAGAGTGTGGCCAGGCTTGGAACTCCCTCCATTCACGAAAGACTGTTGAAGGCAGAAAGCCCATGCTTCTGTTCTTCCATCATCACTTACACAATGGCAACCCAGCAGATCATTTCTTCTCCTTCTCCAACGATGTTTCCCGGAAGACGTATGGCGAAAGCTTGGCAGCAATCTGCAATATTCCTGCTTCATGGCGTCAGCCAACGGTGGCCGCAACTGAGACCACTTCCGGTGTCACAGTGGATGGATTTCCTGTTGCTACATATATTGGTAGTCACACCGATAATGTCGACATAGTGGTCGATGGCTTCTGGGTAGACCATCCTGATCATGAACTTGATCTGAATACAAGCCAGTCGATTACTTACCGCAGATTGCCGGAGAAGATCAATCACGTTGGATTATCTTGTGGGCTGAAGCGTGCGGTTTTCGATATGGAGGCTACTACGCCCTTCAATCTAGCTGCCGCACGTCGTATCGACCGTTGGACTGAGATCAACAAAGCCAATAAGTCGGCTTTTTGGAAGGACTATCGCTTCGTTCTTGAAAAAGCACCTGTATCCAAGGTCATCGTGAATCAGATAAGTCATGGGTTCAATATCATGATAGCAAGACTGAGTGCTTGTCATGCGCACCACCCCTTCCTTCGATGCAATGGACTTTCAACGTCACAAAGACAAAGCGGGAAAAGGTCCTTCAAAAGCAAGTTGCGAAGGAAGATCCGGAGCAGGCATCACTTAACGAGCAAGCTATCAAGAACCGACCATCAGCAATCCAGTGCTTGGTCCATTTCTCGAGCACCGGCCTCAATTTCAAGATCGGTGTCGATCCAGCCACACTTGTTCGCAGAGCTAGAGCCAGTCTTCTTTCTTCTGCATCCTATTCTCGCACTAGCTCACTCGTTGACGGAGGTATCACAACAAGCTACCGCATTGTGACTGATAATGGCAAGGTTCCTCTTCCACAGGCCAAGCAATTTACTCTGCGGAGCACAGATGATATTGTCCCTAATTCCGCAATTGCTTGACTTAACAGCCATTTCGAGGACTTCTCGGACAACCCGGCTAAGTTGGAACCCCAGCAGGTACAGGCCCTAACATGGATGATGAGTCAAGAAAATGATACCCAGCCATTCATCGAGGAAGTAATTTCGGAAGCTGTCGATGATGATATTGGCTATCGTATTGAAGCCAAAGCAACCCGAAAGGTCAAGATTGCTGGAGGCATTCTATCACAAGATTTTGGATTTGGAAAGACCATTTTAGTCCTTTCAATCGTTGCTCGAAACTTGAAAAAGTTGGAAGACCGAATCCAGAATAACCCCTACGTGAAGGGTGCCATTCCATCCAAAGCCACCTTGGTCCTTGTACCACCACATCTGATGGATCAATGGAATGGTGAGGCGAACAAATTCATGAACTGTTTCTTCAAGAAATCATCCAAAATTCAAGATGTGATTATCATCAAGAGCTTCAAGAAGCTTAAAGGTTTGACGGTACAAGACTGTAATAATGCTAAGCTTGTGATTGCCAGTTGGGATGTCTGCAATTCAACTGGCTACCGTAAAGCTTTCGCTCAGTTCGCTGGCAAGGTTGAATGCGATGATAACACACCGCCACGTGCCAAACAACAGTGGTACAAGGATGCCTTGAAGATGGTGGAATCAAACCTCGAAAAATTCATGCACGACCCTGTCTACACTGATAAAAATAATCCTGGTCCAGCTCAGGACTTGCTTGAATCACAATTCGAACAAAGTGTCAAGGAGGCCAATCAGCACAGTCGATTTGTTCCCTCAAAGCATGTCACCGGGTCTAAATATGTCGGTGCCGAAACCAGAACGGCTCTGCTTTCTGAGGGTTCTCAGCCGAGAGAAAAGCGCAAGAGAGATCAGCAGGTGACTTCTGGTCATTTCAACTTTGCTGCCCTCTCCGAGAGAGGTATCGATGGTCTCGACTTCCCACTCTTCGAGTTCATGAATTGGGGTCGTATTGTGGTTGATGAACACACATACGCAAAGCCGGAGCACACAAGAATTTTTCACTGCCTCAAAGGATGGATGACTTGGGCCCTGTCAAGTACTCCTCCTCTCGATAATTTCCATGGCGTTGAGGCCATGGCTTCATTACTCGGTGTTAATCTTGGTCGTGATGACCATACCATCATGAAGGCCGACGAACGAGAAAGAAGACGAGCCAGCTCACAAGTAAGTCCTCGGGTTTCAAACATATGAATCATCTAACGACTAATAGCCTCGGAAAAGTTCTCTATTTACCAAGAGACCGCATCACCAGCCTGGCAGCGAACAGAGACGAGCACGCCCAAGCTTTCTTAGATCACTTTGTGCGAAAAGTATGTTATGGTGGTCCAGTGATGTTGGAATAAAGCTAACTTAGGAATAGGATTTCCTCGATTTGAGCAATATCGAATGCGAGCAGAGTATTGTGGGTGTTAACCAGAATGCTTCCGAAAAGGCCATGGACATGGAGCTTGAGGACTACGTTATTGCCAACGACTTTCAGCGCAAGGCATCTAAGGCAAATAGCGATAAAAAGGCTCAGCATATCAACGAGGCCACTTCTCAAAGTAAAGATGGTCGAGTTGCGCTCTTCCTCAAGTCTTCAGCTTACGCTATCAAGATCAAGGACAGTGATCTTACTGCCTCGGATGCTCCGCAAATGTGCGACCTTATCGAGCAGACCCGAACGACTGAGTACTATGATTTGCTCCACCAGTTTAACGGAGAGTTGAGCAAAGCACACTGGCTGTTCATCCAGGCTCGTCGTTCTGGCCAATCATGTGTACAATATGACAGATGGCGATCGCGTGCTTCTGCCAATCAATATGGAGATCACTCTATGACGGCTGACATACGCGAAAACCTTGGCCTCGTCGTCGACGAGGATGCATTCGACAACTGGAAGATCTTCTTCCGCACCAAAGACGATAAGGAGTCTCAGCTTCCATTATTTCCTGAAGGCCAAACAGGTGCCCATGGCTTGACTCATCGGAGCCGCGTCATTGCTGCTATTCGTGTCTCAGCTTCTAGACTTAACAGACTCTGCGAGGGACTGGTTACTCGGAAAAGATCGTTAAGAACTTTCCAGAGTGTTCGGCGCATTCAATGTGGCCAAAAGCTTATCTGCTCTAAGTGCAGTTGTGAGGCTGCTCCTGATAAATCACCCTCCTTGGCCAATGCGGACATCTTATTTGCAACAAGTGCCCTATCTCTTCGGTCTGTGGACTTATTGAGAAGAACGACAAGTGTACTACGTTTGTTGCGCCCCATCAGCGAATCTCTTGTGCCTCACGTGGACTTCAGGCAGATTCTGACTTGTCATCTCTAATCGGCTCGAAGTTGGACTGCATCATCTTGCTCATCGGAAACGAAATTCCTAACCATAGCATTCCTGTTGAAGACAAGGTCCTCGTATTCGTTCATTTTGTAAAGACCCAGAAGATGCTGGAAGCTGCTCTCACAGATGTAGGTATCACCTTCACGACATTGAGCGATCCCAAGAACGCATCTAGGAACCTGAAGAAGTTCCAGGACGACAAGTGCACCAAGGCTCTCCTTATGCTGACTGGTGATGAGACTGCTTCGGGAAGGAAATATTCATGATCTTCACTCCTTGTCAAACAATCACTAACCTAATTGCAGCAATCTTACGATGGCACGCCATGTCATTTTTTCCCAGCAATTGCACACTACAGGCTCTAGTGCTCGTCAAGAGTATGATGCTGCTATGACTCAGGCGATCGGTCGGTCCCGTAGACCGAATCAAGGCGGCCTTGTCCAGGTGTATGAGGCCTTGACTACAAACACCATCGAGGTTGATTACAGACAGCATCGTGGTCACTGCATCCTCCAGTCTCAGAACGGCTCCGATGTCTTGATTGAAGAACAAGCACCCACTGGATCCTCCTATTATGGCCCACTTGCAAGTTCCATTGCTCATCTTATTTCATTCGATAGATAGACAATTCAACTTGGGTCGCTGGCTCATAAAATCCTTGAGAGTTAGCAACCCCTTTCAATACAAACGTCACAGTAAGTCTTCCTGCAAGATATCGCTTCTCCTAAGAGTCCAATCTAATTTCGAACCTAGATTTGGTTGTCTTTCAAGCCTTCTGTTGGTATGATGACGCTACCTTGGGCATTGGATCTTAGTGGTGGATATCGTACGATGAACTGTTGATTACACTTTTCGCTTTCTTTCCTTCACAAAAATGGTGCTGATGTATTACGAATAGAATGATTGAGGTGCGATAGACATGTCTCTGCATGACGCAAAACTTGAAATAGAATCATGGTGGTATGTACGAATAGGTCAGAAATGCAAGTGGCCGCAACCCCAATGATTGTGTGCTCCTTGCTGTGATGCTGTGATTTGTGAGCTACGAGATTCTTCCGAATAAAATTGGTGTACTTTGTCGGCTGCAAGGTGAAACAGGAATAAGAGCTGGCTTGTATGGAGTTGATGGAGTTGCTTGTTCAGGGTACTGGCAGTTGTGCGAGGCTGACTTGTGCTCTTTTTCTTCTCGCCCCTTTCTCCAATACTGTGTGTGGTTGGTTTTCTTGAGCAGAGGTGATGAATTCGAAGCAGACCTATGGAATATCAAAGTAATTGTTTTCAGTATTCAGTGCTGCAAGGTCCACTGGGGTGGCTTTGGATGTGCTTTGACAACTTGACATGTCCATCTCATTGCCCTTTCACTGGGAAGGCAGAGCAAGAGTTAGCTTTGGCATTCTGAGGAGGAGCAGCCAAAGGAGAGCAGCGCTAACGGAATTTGCGGTGCAGGAATATTTCACAGACTCATAGTGTGGAGCTGGGATGTTGAGTCGTGCTAGGTTGGTGGGGAAGTTGGGGTTGGAGGTAGTAGGAGGATATAGATCAGGAATGGGTAGATATTTGGAGTGTAGATATAGAAATCCTAGCCAAAAATAGAGTGAGCCGGATGAGCGTAGTAAGTTGAGATTGGTAGGAGCCTCGATAAATAGTGAGAAGAAAATTTATTGAAATGATGGAGGGGAAACGATGGGATAGTTGAAGGTATGGAATGATTGCTTGAAGAACGCAAGTAGATACAAGTCCCGAGAAGGCTGAGAAGGCTTGTAGTGGGCTTGAACCAGCTTCAGTATAGCTGGAAGCATTCAGCCAAAAGTTATCTTCTGTCTCGTCAAGTCTCTAAATACATCATCCAAAACCTGCCTTTTTCTTTTTACCCCTTCACTTTCATTATTATCGTCCCGTTTCGAAATGTTCTCTTCTTCATCATCAATCTCATCGTCTTCTGCGGTCCTAGGAAGCCAAGCTCTGAGCTGTCCATCCGTATGTGAAGAGTAAATGCCACCTGCCATGCCTCTCCACACCAGTCCTGTAATCCTATTCTTGACATTCCTCTCCCCGGTTCTGGATCTCACTGCTGCAATATTGGGACCTGGGACTTTCAGACGTTTTAGTAATCTACCTTCATGGAGTTCAAAGACAAGGATCTCCTTTTCATTTGGGTAGAAAAGAAGATCTTTTGTGGGAGCTGTAGTGCCGGGTGGATTTACTACGAGAGGAAGGTTCGACAGATGCCCATTCTTCAAAGTTGGCCCAAAACTGGCAAGAGTATTGGCTCCGGTGGCTGCATCCCACACTCTGATCCGGTCATCGTGCCCAGCTGATATAACATATGAGCCGTCCCCAGTCCATGTCAAGCCATTCACTGCGGCTGAGTGAGATTTGCCGGAGTCTCTTGGGCGAGCACTTCTCCCTATTCCATCAGTGCCAACGATGCCAGTTGAATCTTCCATGTCTAATACACCGAGTGCTCCTGAGCTCTTACGGATATCCCATAGACGAATAGTGCCATCTATGCCCCCACTTGCCAGAATGTGGTCTATGGTTGGACTCCACGCCAAAGATAGCAATGCACCATGATGGCCTGCAAGAGCGTGCGTACTCGAGCCGGAACGGAGGTCAACAAGTCTCACAGCCGGATGCTGAGTAGCACAGGCGACTATCAAGTGGCTTGCGATTGGAGACAGGGCGTGAGTATAGACTATTGAGCCCAGGTCGAAGTCCCCAGAAACTGCAAGTGTCTCTGTTCCGTATATCTTGAGATGATGATCATAGGATGTCGACAGGAATGCTCCAGAGTCAAAAGGAAAGAAGCTCAGTTGAGTGATACCAAATTTGTGAGTTAAAGATGTCCTGGCAAGAGTAAGAATCCCTTCGTTGTGGTGAGAGCCGAAATACCTACTTTGGAACTCCATCTGATGGCTTGAATGTATGCTTTGCTCCTGGTAGATTCTCATCTAAATCCCAGACTTTTATGTTGGAATCTGCACCTCCGGAAAGAAGACTGGGCCATTTAGCAGGTTGATATCACGAATCAGACCTTAGGATTTTGTAATCTTACAGTCTGTTATCGATATCTATGGCCAAGCTGTTTACACCTGACTGATGAGCCCATATTTTGGGCTCTGTACTCACTCCTACCGATGGAATACTGGATTGCAACGCTTCACTCCCATCATCGCTGATGAGCACTACTTCTTTTTCGCCGCCGTCAAATCGTATCCTTGAAGCCGGCTGAATGGAATGAATGAGCCGTGAAGTCTGAATTCGGGCAAAGGCTTGGGTGCCCAAGTTGCCCGTTGATCTGTCAAATAGAAACTGATTCATACATGTGTCACAGGCAATTAGTAGGTTTGGTGAAGTTGTGTATTGACGAAGTGCTGTTGTTGAGTGAGCGGAAGGGCGTGGCGAGGCCGAGGCCGAGGCTGATATGCAAGGCCACCAAACTATGATGAATGGGTCTTGGCGTTGTTTTCGTTGTCTCGTAAATCTTTGAACATTGCACGACAGCAATGCAAGCAACCTCCCGAAATGACTTCAAAGGCATTTACGCAGGATGTATTCCTTAATCCAGAGTCGTCGCCAGAGCCTTCAATCAGAGAAGATAGACGACAGAACTTCAGGCATCCTACAGTCTATGATGCTGTCGCGGGTGGGTGATCTCTTCTCAGCCTTATGCCGAACCCCAATTGACGCACAACAGGTCGCATATCCCTCGCAGGATTCATTCCGAAGCATGTAGTCGTCGCCTCGACTCGAGATACCGTCTCATCGTCTACCACTGCGATTGCGCCAGAAACCGTCCTCTTCCGAAGCAAGAATGCCCCAACACGGTACGCCGAGTCTGACATATACTTCGCAAACGAAAGACAATCCATCAAAGACCTGCCCGAATCGGACCTGCTCAAGGCCTTACATTGCTATACTTCTGATTTCTACTCACGGGCCACATTAGATCGAGGAAGCGGGGACTGGAAGAGCATGGATGAGACAGCTTTGATTGCCTTGGGAATCCTCTTGGAAGAAGCATCAATGGCGAGTCTCGGGGAGACTGGCGACCTCGCCTTCACAGAAGGAGAGCAATCGACCGATCCGGGGGTGCAAGAATCTGACGGCGAACAGCGAAAACTCAAGAAGCGACGGGCGAAAAAGCGACGACTTGACAAGACGAGCTGAAAAAGGACCGAGCAAGTCTGTTTACTTTTTCCTAACCCCCCCCCAAAAATTGCCTCAACCCACCTCGTCAGGTCTAAGTTGTGACAGCGGCACGAAGTAAGCATATTGCCTGGGAATTAAACCTGCGCGTCATTCTTGAACCTGGGGATGTGCTCCAAACTTCGAGGGGTTCGATATATTTCTTTTGAAAGCCAAATTCGACGGCTCGTTTCCGACCTTGTCCCCCTTTTCCTTTTTCGAGCGGCACAAGATGAAAATGGCACAAGTGATCCTTCTGGGCAATGCGACAAACTCTATTATATCGAGGACCCTTTTGAGATCATTACCGTCGGCTCTTTTCTCTCTTTCACGTCTTTCGATGTCGTCACCGTCATGCCATTTTGCTTTCAGTGGCGGCGCAGGGGGTTGATCTGAGTTAAAATTATGTTCTGAGCACTGAAGACCAATAAAGTCTAAAGCTTACACAGTATGTCGAGGGCATCGGATGCTTCGACCTTAAACTTCGAGTATGGCGCCAATTCCTGCCTCCACATCGTAAATGAAATCAAAATACGACATGAGGTGTTGAACTGGGATGTCTATGGCCTCGGCTTATCACTCGACTCACTGTTTCGACTTCGAATATGGAATTTTCCTGTACAATGGCCAGGGCAGGCCACGCAATCATATTATGTTATATTCCTATTTCAGTCTTTAAGGCAAATAATTCGGAGATACGCCTGGGTAGCATCCGCCAATGAACATGAGATCTGAATCAGGATTTAATTTCTTCTCTTCCGCATTGCCGCATTTGGCAATCATAAACTGGGGCATACACAACCTCCCCTAGTCAATCAGAGTCGGTGCGGCCCACGTGGCAAAGGTCAAAGCAGATGCGAAAGCATATTCGATAACAGACGCAAAACCGTTGGCCACTCTGAGCAGGCAAGGCAGGGTCGGAACGGCGCTCTTTTACTTCAAATAACTTCTGCCAAAACCATGATCGACAATACTGCCGTTGTTCAGGTGTGCACAGTTTGAGATTGCAACATGAAGCATGCCAAGCCAAGCCCTGCTGGGCACCACCAAGCGGCAGTTTAAATTTGGTGCAAGTCAAATGGACATCCCGATATCGAGAAGCCGATGCCGATGTCCTCCAGGAGCCAAATCCATGAAGCCGAGCCACCGGTGTCAGGATCAGTGGTGCATGCCGATGCTGGGACGATGCTGCGAGCTCGACAATCGTCTTTCTAACCCTCTGGTCCGGGAAAATGACATGTCAATTTTCAAGAAGCCGCGTACGCTGCCCCGAGGTAAGGATCTTACTGGAGAAGCCTGAAGACTGGCGGTTAGGCGGCGCGTTTCCAACCTCCTGTACTGACCAGGACACGCTCCAACAGATCTTGGAGAAGCAATTCCATCACAACATGGTCGCTCCGCTCCGAGGTAACTGACCTACAAACATACCTTATGACTGGGCTTACTTATGATGATTATAGCCCCGCATCACATTGAGATCTGCAGGTGCCACTGGGCAACACCTTGATCTTTGGATGACCTCGGATGAAGCCGCAGGACACCTAATACTTCAAAGTTTCCCGGGTCGATAGACTTTTAACATATTTCCGAGATCATCTCCGTCTTCCATGCTGCGCATTCAGAGAGGACGCTCAGGTCCCGCTGAAATGTGTATTCGGTGGGGTTTGCGCAATACTGTCCACACCAGGCCACAGCCTTGCCGCCTCGTCTATCCGAGAATGTTGCTTTGACTGCTTCCAATATTGCCACACACAGGCGGCCACATCTGAGAGGAAAACGGAGCATTGATGCAGTCGAAAAAGTTTGCCCATCAGCCTGTTTTGAAATCTGTTACGGTAGTGTCGCAACTCGTTCCCAGAGAGCAAGCTTACTAACTCGGCGAGGTCATGAAGTCTCAGCCTCGCATCGATCTGCGGAAGAGCGGTCACAACATGGAGCAATATGTGAGCTAACAACTTTGTTGATCAAAGTCGTAACTGAGGTTCTGGAAATGCCACTCAGATTCTTCGGAGTGTGACTAGATCTGATGGCCCAAAATACAACAACTCGCCACCGTTATCTGACAGGAAACAACGGATGTTGTGAAACCCTCGGCCAACGGCCTGAATCGCGTCTGAAGAAGGTTGGGCATCAAGCGCCGAGGGCTTGTATTCGGAGATTATGTACAATTCCCTTTCTGAAAAGTACAAGAGACGGTTGAAACTCGTTCTTCAGACCGTCTTTTCTAGAGCACGACTTCCTTGAATCCTTAAACTTTTGGATCCAGCCTTCAGATGGTAAAATTTACAACAGCGGTGAGAAGCAAGAGTGGGTCGCGAGATTCCGGTACGAGTGAAGAAGGCGAGCTGAAGAGAGCTGAAGAAAGCTTGGTGCGGCAGTTGCGATGCGACTGCAACAGGAAGAAAAACGTTGATTGCGTCGAGCAAGTTCGACTACTCGTAATTAATGTCCGACTCCCACTGTCCAGCACGTTTTACAAGAGACTTGACAACTTGACACTTATCTTTTTCTCCGCTCGCTCTGTAACAGTCTATGGGAGAGAAGGTTTGGGGCAATCTGTCGACTATGACTCGCGAAGACCGAAACAGGGTGGGCGACTGACCCCTCCAAGAGGGACGATCCTTGATGGCCATGCTTCTCCAGACTCAACCGCGAGCTGGCTTTCAGGAACAAATTTTATGTGATTGGACACAATTTCCCCTCCAAAGGAAGCTAAATATGCCGCCTTCCTCTAGCTTGGACGGCTCATGTGGAAGACACGCTTACTCAAGAATCTAAACTCTACGGGCCTTTATCCGCGTTCCGAACTCGAAGGTTTGGGACTATTTCCAATGGGCCGGAAAATCCAAACCTAAACGTCAATGAGAGCGTTGTCGATTCGTCGCGAGGCTGAACCTATGACGATGGGCTGGCAAGCCTTGCCATGCGCCCCCTCCTTATGAAGTGAACACAGGCACACAGGAGTCAATTGGAACTCCAGCTTCATCTCGCGCCTTAAGATTAACCAGTGGGGCAGCCTCTGAATGTGAACCGTTTGCTCGGACTACTGTACTGCCTCATGGCGATAGCAAGCGATGATCCTGACTTGGGAAGTTGGGATGATGGATCGCCCCAACCGCCCCTCCGTCGTTTTGTCCCTGAAGCGGCGGTAGCTCATGGCCCGTTTGGCCGCATTATTCCTCAGCACTTCAGCGGTGCCTTTCTCTTACAGATGAACACAGTTCTTTTTCGGGCTATCTAAACCATAAATAGTGTCTGAATGCGAAAGCTGCTAGCTAGACTTGTTGAATCTCTCTTCCCTATCCTACGCAAGGAATACACAGCCAGCAAATCAAGTAAAGCGCGCGAGTTGCGTCCTTGCCGCAAGCGATTCATTATTTCCCCTGCGGAGAGCGGATACAGGGCTGCAATCCTTACACAAGCCTCGCCGCGACCACAAGAGTCAAGAGTCAAGACTAACTGGGCAGTGGGCACACCCCCAGCACCCCTGGTCATCTCGGCTCTGAGATTTTCTAGGGTTTCCAGGGCGTTCTCCGCGAGTACCATGGGTACGGTAACGGGTAAATGACTACTACTGATACTTAGGACGGCCGCCGCGGCCTGCAATCTGTCTGGGCTGGGGGTTCAGAGAACACGGCGCAGAAGCTCTGAAGAAGAAGCCACACATGGCCAAATCGTGCTTCTATCGTCATTTGCAATCGATGGTTGTGCGCCTCGTTCGTTCATAGAGAGTGCTATTGCCAATGGATTTGGCAAGAATCCGGCGGCTGAACTAGATAGAGTATGGGCTGTCTCTGTCTTCTGGGAGTGCCAGCTAGTCGCGACTACACTCATTTAGTGCCGCGACCGCTTCTGTGGGAATGCGAAATCGCCATACAGTACCACGCAGAGGGGCAAGATATGAGGTCCGACTTCAGACACAGCACTCTGCCAGTCTGCTCTGCTCTGCTCTGCTCTGCCGTGCAACGAGAACGGTTTGCTGTGTAGCCAAACCTTGTGATCCATCATCCCGGCTTAGGGAGGGCCAGACCTTGCGATAAGCCGTGAATCGTACGAGACTTACCGGCCAGGGAGTGGCTAAGAAAGTTAATTATGTTCAGAGACGAAGCTGGCTGGTGTGGGGCTTCCTTTCTGTGCGCGCCACAAATGTGATGTGATTGATGTGAGGCCAAAGAGGGAACCCAGAGTCGGGGCGAGGCAGCCGACGAGGATGAGCAGAGGAGGGCGAGACGAGGACGAGCTCAGGAGCAACAAAAGACCAACGGCAGCCCAGGACCAGGACCAGGGCGACAGACAGATGGGATACGGATCATACGGCTGGAACAGGACGCACAGAAGGTCACTCTGCTGTCGCTCACTACTGTACTGACTCTGTCTTCGGAATTGCTACATTATCATTACATCTGCAGCGCATCATCAGATAGAGAACTGCATCATCGGCGGGCTCGGCAACAGCTCTGAGTACCTTAGTGGAGTGGTTCCTTTGCCCGTGTTTCTACTGAATCGCGGAGCAGAGCCGACCTGGACGTTCATCTCCATTCCCGTCCAGTCCAGTCCAATCCTCCTCCTTCGGCGGCATCGCGATCAACAACTGATCGCATCGTCCTTCGAATTATCATCTAAAGTACTATTGACCGGGGGGCAGCTGTTGTTTGTACGTCCATGCCGATATCATATGTACCTAATTATACCCAACCACCAACCAGATCAGCGCAGTCTTTCTCGACGACTTCTTCGAGCCTCGAGGCTGTCGATGATCCTTGCCTCGATCGCACGTTCGCCCTGTCGTCAGGTTCAGTCTGAGCAACCTGAGCAGTAGTAGTCGTGGTAGTACTAGTAGTGAGTAGTAGTGAGCAAGATACCGAGCCGAGCTAGCATCCGCCCCCTCCCCTTCCCTCCCCTCCCTTCCCCTCGCCTCCCTAGCCAGGTAGCCATCCACTATCCGCAACCCTGGAGCATGAGCATGAGCATGAGCTTGAGCTTGAGCTGGACCAGAGGTGACCTTGACCGCCTCTCGCTATCACTGCCTTCCAGGGTTAATAACAGTGCCCCGTGACTTGCTCGACAAACTTCATCATCCACGGATCACGTCTCGCGCTGTGCCCTCATTACCTTACGAATCTGCGTCCCGTCTTGTTATCCTCGATCATTATTCCTCGAGCGGCCTGCGAACTTCCAGCATCCAGCATCCAGCATCCAGCATCCTGCATCCTGCATCCTGTCAGAACTCTCAAACGCTGCAGCATATCTCACGCCAAAACCTACCCACCCGTCAAAGCCAGCCAGCCCTTTACTGTCACTGCCTGGCCGTTGACGTTCCTGTGCCGGCTCTCGTACGAAGAGGCCTTGTCCCTCTTGGTCCTGGTCTTGGTCTTCCGTCCTAGGGTCAACGCTCGCTATAGAATTCTCCGCGCATTAACGAGTCAAACCGAGTCGGGTCGGTTCACCATCGCCGCCCGCCCGCTTCATTATTGCGGCCCTCCTCTGATAACTCCCCCGGCAGACTACTCGAAGTAAGAAAAGGGAAGAAGGAAGACAACCGCCGCACCGCATTGCATTGCATACCAGAGACTCAGCTTCAGGCCATTCGTCGCAGATCCCCGCCGGGAAGCAGCCGTGGGACAGGCCTAGTTCAGGTAGCTCTGAGATTTTCTTACCTCGATTTCAAGCTTCCTGGTCCCTAACAATCCCAACTCTACCCAATCCAACCCTCCCCACACCAAGCAGCCCACTACTCTCTCCCTACAACTATTTGCGCGCGCCGCTGGTGCTTTAGCCCAGATCCTCGTCTTGCCCTGTCACTTGCGATTTGCGCGACTTGCGACTTGCGAAGCTGAAGCTAATCTGCTATCCCATCTCAGACAGTTTAGTTGCGAAACCCGGTAGGCGATTATTAGTCGCGGGGGATATCCCTCTGCTACACCTGACCATACCACGTCAGCTCGTACCACCCTGATGAGAATATCTGTGTTATCTGGCAACCTGTAAGAAGCCGAAGCTCTACTACTGCCGTCCATGGCCTCTGCTGCCGCGATCGTATGAGAGTCAAAGCTATGATGGACATACCGCCCGATAAACGTCCTCGTCTCTCCGGTCCGCCTCCAACACCATGGCAGAACTCACCCGAAGGTTCTCGACAACTCCCTTCCCCCAGTGCGCCGCAGCAGCATTACCATCCAAATCCGTTCTCTCGACCAGCAGAACCTCATCCACTTGATCATCGTCGGCCTTCAGAGCATTCGCAATACGACCATCAAGACCCTCGCAGACCAGGCTCTGGTCCTTCGCATGGATATCACAACGGTCCTCCTCAACCTCCTCCCCCACCATCAGCTCCTCCAGGCCAGCAGCCTCAGATACCATCTTATGCAGGACAAAGGGACCCGATGGTGAAGAGGGATCCGTCAGACGAACCACAACAGTATAGACCGCCGTCAACAGGTGTAGATCACAATGTGATGCCATCACCACACCACGAAGGGCCGGGCCGACCATATCATCCGTCCTACGATCCAGCAAGAAACCAGCAATATCAGCCACCGCAACAAGCGAATCCTTACCCTCCAGTGCAGAGTCCAATGTCTGCCACGGAACCTTACGGTAACAATCCGTATGGACCAGGTGGAGGTCTTCCTCCACCTCGAGATTTCCAGACAGTAACATATCCCACAGCAGCACCAAGAGGACAAGACATCAGAAAAAAGGCGCAAAGAGCCGCGCAGGCATGCGATAGTTGCCGAACGCTGAAAGCAAAATGCGACGAGGGGCGACCAGCATGTTCGACTTGCAAGGAAAAGGGCACGGAATGTCGTTATCGGGACCCGCCACCAAAACAGTATGCTTGATTTCGGTTTTGTTTCTCATCATCTTGATACTAACTATACTAGGCAAGACAAGGCATCGGCGGACATCATGGACAGTTTGGCACGCCTGGAAAATTTCATGAGTGGCTTCAACAATAAAATTGAACATGTCAATAAGAAGATCGAGCACCTCACGGGTGAGATGAGAGACATCAAGCAAGCCCAGAATGGAACCGTGGCAAGCAGTACGAACTACGACATGGTGAAATCAGAGCAAGCAGACGCTGTTCCTGGAAATCGGGTAGACTATCCCAGACCGTCCATATCCGAGACCCAACCACTACTTTCCAACGAGTCGCCTTATGGATCTACGCCGAGTCAACCAAGGGCCCCAGATAGCTATGTACCACAAGGTGGCGAGATTTCAGAAGAGGAAGATGAGTCAGGGAATCCGGGCCCATCGAAACCCCCTTCAATTCCAGTCAACCATACAACCGGCGCTGCAAGGTTGCTTAATGTCCCGGCGATTAGAGCCCTGTGTCAAGGGGCTATGGATAGTTCAAAGATCAAAAATGAGAAATATCCGATTTTGCAAGAAGAGAAGCGAGGATTACTTAGGCTTTTCGGTAGGGGCGAAGGCTATGAACCTCCTCCAGGTTATGACAAGGATCCTTTGGTAGACCATGGCGCAGATAGTACCCCCGGGGACTCTCATTCGGATGTATCTTCGCCCGCTGGTGAAGAATGGGGCCAGCTTGGTGGTCTCACTCCACCTGGACACCAGCCAGACATCGTGAGGGGAGGAATTGATGCTAACGGCATGCCTGACTTGAGCAGAGAGACAGTCCTCGATCTGGTTAAGAGTTACATGGACCACATCAACATCATGCATCCTATACTCATTAAATCGCGCCTGGACCTGCTTGTAGAGCACTTTTTAAAATCCATCCCAGAGAGCCAGGCGAAACCAAAGCAAGTGTCGACTCTCCAAGCCGGGCATGCGAGTTACAACGGACCTGGGTTTGTGGGAAGTGGTTACCGGAATCCGGAAAGTCCTGGGAACAAGCGTAAACGATCTCCAATTTCAGGCGAGTATGCAGAACCACATGCTATATTGGAACACAAGCCCGGGCATCCATTCCGATCAATTGGATCAGCTATAGTTCTATTGGTTATGGCATTGGGAAAGATCTGTCAGCACAAAGGGAAGATTTCGGATGCCTGGCAATCAGACCGCGATACGGATAATTCGTATGGTAGTTCTCCCACTGTTCGAAATGGTCACCCGCCATCACCCGTCCAGAGCTCACCTGGCTTGGGAATGGCGTCTCCCATGGATGGTGAAAGAGGTCAGCCACGGAGCCGCAGAACTTCTATCGATGGAGCGTATCCGGCCAGTCGCTTTGCTCGGCCGAGAAACATCGATATCATCCCAGGACTTGCATACCATGCTCTTGCTACGGATGTTATCGGCAACCAACTTGCGGGAAACAGTCTACAGCATGTACACGCAAACATCCTCGCTGGACTGTATCATGGGCAACTTGCAAGAGTGATGGAAAGTCACGGGTACATTGCAGCAGCTTGCCGTAGTCTCCAGGTTATCCTCAGACCGTAAGAACAGGACTCAGAGAACCATATCCAAATGCTAATTTTCCCAGGAAACTCGATCGACTGAGAAAAATCAAGGAACATGGCTTAGTTGTCCCAGAGAAAGATAACCCACTCATCATTGCCTTCTGGACATGTTTACAGCTAGAAAGGTACTGGACGAGATCTTTCAGTTCCCAAACACAAGCTAACATCTTATTCTAGTGACATCGTTGCTGAACTTCCTTGCCCGCACTCTGGGATTTTGACATATGAAGAAGATATGCCTCATCCACACCTGCAAACGGTACAGGATAGCTACGGAATCCACAGTGATGTTGTACAAAGCTACGTTGGGCAATTGTTCTTGCGCAAACATCTTAACCAGTTGCACAACATGTTCTACCGGCCTGACGGTAAGTCTCCTCTGTCACGTATGATGTGCAGTGTGTTAATTTATGGGTTCGAAGAAGATCAACAACAGCCATTCAACTCCGCCAGCAAGACCAAGGAGCACTTCCCAACCATCGACGCCTCGTTGGCGAACCTGCGAGACATCAACGTCATGGCCGCCAGGATGACTTGGAATACAGCTGAAGGTGAACCAGCCACAGACATATTGAGAGCCCGATTGAGGGCCAAATTTTATGGAGCAGAGGTCATAACCTACCGCCATTTCATTTTAAAGATTCTCCAACAGGATTCATCAGGGGACGCTGGGGGTCAAATTGCCCCTGGCTATCTACCAAAAGTCGAAGCACCTGAGATCAAAAACAACGTGCAGAGGATAGAAGATCTCGAGCCTAAGCTTCTGAACTATATAGAGTGTGGGCTCAGAGCTCTTATCTACAGTACCAGGGCATTTTATGGCGTGGGCGATCCTGGGAAGGATAGACTTATTGTCACTAATGTCTGGGGAACGGCACATGCGTATGTCTATTTCTCCCTACTCTTCACTGTTACTGACTCCTTCAAGGCAATGGGGAAACGTGGTGACTCTACTAGCGGCGTACATGAACCCGATCCTTAACCAGATTCTTCTCCGATTTATCACGGTGGATGGTCTGCGACATCTTACTGAGACCACGTTGGCTTTTCTTGCCTTGATAGCATCTCCCACATCGGCCCTGCATTCCGACTGGAAGATTCTCAAGTACATGGGCCAGAAGACTGGCATCACGCCACCTCAAGGACCGAACACGGGTTCAAGCTTCTCAAGTTCGACTGTAGGCGATGTTCCAATGAGCGGGCACTGAAATGCTCCGTAAGATCATAGACGTTGGTGAATGGCGGGCCGACCCATTTGGAACGACATCAATTCAGACATTTTTCGTGCGACAGCGAAACACGTACATATTGCATTGGGCAGGTGGCTGGGCAGGCGGCGGCGGCAGCTTTTCTCATCAGCATATTTAGCGATGGCGCATCCATAATTCCCCATTCGGCATCATATCTTTCTTTTCTCATTCGACATTGTGTTTCTGTTACAAGT
This sequence comes from Cadophora gregata, assembly GCF_030347475.1. Classification (NCBI taxonomy): domain Eukaryota; kingdom Fungi; phylum Ascomycota; class Leotiomycetes; order Helotiales; family Ploettnerulaceae; genus Cadophora; species Cadophora gregata. The sequence continues at coordinate 545,402 of NW_026695936.1, read as the reverse complement.
TTTCGTGGGCGGTTCTCATCGTTCGGATCAAGCACGTACATACATACATTGGGCGGAGCAACTTCATGTTAAACAAACAAACAAGCCATCAAACACATTTCGCAGTGTGTCTGTGGGTACAGTTCCGCATATAACCAGATCCTGTTTGTTTCTTCTCCATCGTCATGTCATCATTTAGTTTCTGGGGGTGGTTGGGTCGGCTCTCTGTTTTTTTATATCCCATTTCGCGCGTTTCTTATGAGAGGAAGGAAATCAATCAGTCACGCATGAGGCGTTTTGTGCTGCTAAACCATTCTGTCCGTTTCCTGTTTGCTTACTGTTCTGAATGTCTGATATATTGTACACATGGGGAAATGATACACAAACACGCTTCTTTTCTGGTGGCTAATAACCGGTATCTATACCATCATTAATTTTCCCCCATCTATCTCATTGATTGGCACTTCATCGTTCGAGATCTTCATATACGTTTTTCCAGACTGGCTAGAAATACGACGAGCAATCGTTTCTCATTTTTCGGGTGACTGCCTACCCTCTCCTTCCGTCTCATCATTCGCAGCTCCGACCGATCGACTAGTCAGTCAGTCAGTTCTGATCTCGTATGATCTCATCAATACATCTCATCATATCTTGTGTGTGGAATAAAAATGATGGGAGGCGAGTGGAGTGGAGCAGGGTAGCAAAGAACTTCAGGACAATCGAAGCAGGCACGTACGCTTAGTCTGGTATCATTAGATCGACATCGCACTTCTTTACCTTTAGGAAAGAAGAGTGATGAGGTCGCAAATTAATTTTGTTTTCTATAAAACAGTATCTCTTCACAACTCATCTATCGAGACTTCAACCCATTGAATGACATCTACATCTACATCCACATCTAACCTACATGTCTTTCCTGATGTCGCCGACAGCATGGATGTAGTACCGTGATATGAACCTCCCTCGAACCTCCGCTCAACCACTTTCTACATTCAACCTCTGTCCTACCTTACATGAAGTCATCTGTGCACTCCAATCCACTCCTCCCGTCCAACCGTTCGTTCGTTTACTCCCGCCCACCAGCTTACCTTCTTCCTTCTTCTTCATGCTGTGTAACATCATGCATAGTGTACATTACATGCATGCACGAAACACACACGCACACTGCCTGCCTGCCTGCCTGCCTCCCGCCCGACCAACCCACGGGACCCTCTCCCGATTACGATTCCACATAGGTACGTACCGACATGCATGCATGCATATCTCACTTCACTTTAACTTACCTTACCTTACCGAATCGTATCGTATCGTTCGTCTCGCATCCGCTTCACATACATAAACTTACATACATACATAACTACCCGACATGATGGCACAGAAACACTCACACTCACACTCACACTCTTATTATCTTCAGCGGCGAGAACAACATCAACACCACCACCACCCGGATGGATACCTGCAGGAATCACGTTACACGCAGAGTTGTCTGTACAACGGTTCTGTTCTGTAGTGCAGAACAGAACCGTTGTACAAAGTCGCAGATACAGATAGATGGATGGCTTGAGGTGCTGTGTTGGCACCACCTTTTACGTCCGCCCTGACGATGTCTGGGTCTCTGGGCGGCAAGGTTGGGATCGAGGGGTTGTTGAGGCGTTGAGGCGTTGTTGGAGAGGTACGGCGTGATGTACGGGGGGGTAAGTAAAGGGGTGGAGAAGTGAAGGGGGTGAGGAGTGAAGGGGTGAGATGTTGTCCTGGTGCTACGATATTGGTAAACTTAGATATTACAGTTAGGGCTTATCATTTGCATGATATTTGAGGGCTGGCCACTGATCCTGGTTAGGATTACTGGAGGTGTTGGAGATGAGTAGCGTAATATTGAAACCTACAGTAAAGGATGGCGTTCCTGTCCTGTCCTGTTTCCAGGAAACGGGGAACGGGGTCAGAATGAAAGGCTGGGTTGGGGATGTGGAGATGGTATGCCGCCTTGGTGGTTGGGGCTGACCTCCCCTCCGTAAATGGTGGCGGAGGGAGAAAGCCGCGGGTTATACGACGCTAAGGTACCTACCTACCTAGCCAAAGGGGAAGGAGAGAGAGACAAAGGAATGCCAAAAAGCCAAAGAGGGGAAGAGAAAAAAAAAGGAAAAGCTTGGTCATTGGTTGATGGGCTGAGACATACAGTAGGTATGCGTGTATACAGGTGGAGGAGAGGCGGATGTGGATGTGGACGTGGACGTGGACGTGCACGAGACTTGTCGCAAAGAGCGGGAGGTTGGAAAATACTGTGATGGTGGGTGATAGACGATAGATGATAGATGATACAGTAGGTGGTGAATGAGGGCGGTCGATAGCTCTCACAGAAACGTATATTGGATCCTAGAAAGGAAGTTATGACTTCACACAGTATGTACAAGTGCATGGTTTATTCCGAGGTGCATGACAACAGTCCCAGGAACAGGGGCAAGAGATGGAACATGTCAGCTGTACCGTCGTTGGGAAAATTGGCTGATCCCATCCATCCATGGATGGATGTATGGGCTCGTGCGCTCGGGGGATCGCCTTGCTGTGGCTTTTGGAAAAGTGTAATATCTGGTCCCAGACTTTCGGGATGATAGTGGAAGCGTGAGAGAGAGGAGACGGGATCGTGGCGAGGAGACCGGGGATGGTGATCGTCTGTCCCGAGCTGATGTTCGGTTTCCCGAGGTTTGTTTTGAGTTTATGTTTTTTTTTGCTTTTTGTGTGAGTCCCTTATGCACTCACTCACTACTCAATTCAGCTTCAGCTTGGCGATATTGATCTGACATGCCTTCGAGACTTGAAAGGTTGTGATTAGCGGGGTGTACGATGTGTAATTGGAACAAGGAGTGCCGAATGTGGAAAGACATTCGCTGGACGGGAAATTTGGTCAGTTAGCTCTAAGGTGTAGAAGGGGGGTTTTGGGGCACCTTGACTACAGGATTGAGACGTTGGTCAGGGTTACTTGATAGTGGAAGCGGGATTACGTCGCAAGATCTCGATGTGGGAGCTGTGACTGTGGCCATGCCACACTTGTTTACCTTTGCAGACTCGGTTTAGCCTGGACGAGAAATTGATGTAGCCGAAGGTAAACAAAAGAGACAACTTCTATCCCACAACGTAGAAATGATTCCATCTAACCATCTAGCTGACCCAATATAAAGTACAAAGAGGAACATACACTGTACTCAGACACCCTGCTCCATACCCTCTTCCCACTCCTCATCCTCAACCCCAATAAGCTGGTCAGTCTCCTCAACTGCCTTCCTTTCCTCAGCTCCTTGCCAACCCGTAGCAGCCTGCACCAACACCATAATGAGAGCCAACCCTGCACCAGCTACATAAAGTTGCTTCAATCCCCCAACATACCCTCCAACCGCAATCCTCCTCTCCACTCCCTTGAGAGTCTGCACCATCGCTGGACTTCCTAGCAATCTCCTCACCAAATCCTCCCTCCCCTTTAGTCCACCGTTCTCCTCGTAGCCCTTCTCGAGCGTCGCTTTGAGAACACGAACGAAGTATCCACCGCCTATAGCGGAACCGAATGAGCCTGCGAAACCACGGAAGGTAGTCAGGAGGGAGGTGGAAATGAAATGCGTTTCCGTCGGCGTCAGATGGAGGAGATGAGCGAGCGTGTACGCAAGAGCAGCACCAACACAAATCCCATTTATGAAGACGTTCAACAGAAAGAGTGGCGCAGGGGTCGCCGGATTGGCGATCTGTGACAGAGTAATAAGTGTACAAGCGAAAAGAAAATACGTGATGATGCTTGGTCTGTTGACTCGTTAGCAAGAACAAGCGAGAATGTGAAAAGGGCAAACATACAGCCAGAAACTTCCCGCACGGCGAATGTGCAACCCACCTACACTGATCCCACCGATTGCGAATCCTAGATTAGTAGGAATGAGAATCGAGCCTGCTGATGCGGGAGACCATCCTCGGACTGCGATGGCATAGGCGGGTGTGTAGAAGAGGACCATCCATCGCGCGGCCATGATGCCGAGTTGAGCGACGCAGGAGAGAAGAGCGCCGCGGGATTTCAAGACAGTGACGGGAATGATGGGTTCAGATACCACGTAGAGTTCGATGAGGATGAATGCTACGAGCAAGAAAACCGAGGCAACGATAGGAACCCACTGGATGACTGGCGAGGAGAGTCCGTAGAGGAAGAGGCAAAGAGTTGTCGTCTTTTTAGTGCGTTAGTAGGGATGCAGAATGGAGGACGGAAGCCTTACGAGAGTGCAAGCGCCAAGATAGTCTATTCTACCAAGCTTTTGCAAAATAGAACCTTCTCCAGATCCCGCATGTCCAGAAGTAAAAGATCCCGGGATGCCGAAGAATATTCCAGTTCCGAAAACAACAGACATTGGGCTCTGGATCCAGAACAAGAACCGCTTGAAGATGTTAGCCGAGCCGCATCTTGCTTAAAGCTTGTGAATGTACATACCCATCCAGTAACTGGCAACAAGGCACCGGCCACGACTGCTCCAACAGACACACCAGTAGTGAAGCCAGCATTTACAAGTCCAATAAATAACCCTCTCCGCTTCTTCCCAGTCAATTCGAGCACTAAAATAAACGACACAGTCATGATACCCGCACCGCCAATTCCCTGGATTGCTCTCCCAAGAAGAAACATCTGCAAATTCCGTGCCTGAGAAGTAACCACACCGCCAATTGCGAAGAAAATGGATGCTGCAAAGACACAGTTTCTGGGTGAAAAGATCTGAGCTAGACGTGCTGCGAGAGGGGATGTGCTGGACATGGCGATCTGAAAGACATTAGTTGAGACATGTTATCAGGGTTAAGATCACTTACCAGGTATACAGAAGCAAACCATATAGCTTCTGCAAAAGCATCCAGATCTTCAGCGATTTTCGATTGTGTTGTCGTAATTCCGGACATGTTGGAAGCTAAAGTCATTGTCAGCATATTTCCAACAACAATCGATGATTTTCATCGATATCAAATCTTCTTAAACAGCATACCTTGCAAAAAGATCAGTCCCCACAAGCTAAATATAATCAACGCTCCTCTCGCCTTGCCAACTTGCTGGTTCGCTTTATCCACGTCAACAATCTCCTCCTCATCGCCCCTCCGCTGCGCATCCGTCAAGGTCTCCGAACTACCATCATCTCCAACCAAATTGCTCGCCTGATCCCTCAGCAACGGTGTTTCCTCCCCTACAATCCCAATCGTCCCTTCCTGACTCCTGATAGCCATGTTGTTCTTACACAAAGTACCCACACGTGACACGCCACTCTTGCTTTCCCAACAGCCAGGTCCTTGGTTCTTTGTCGTGCAATTGTTCCCGACCAAGCAATTCTCATCCAATTCTCAAGCTCCCATCTTGTCTATCGTCAATTGATCGATGTGAACCATCTTTGGAGATGTTGAAAAGAAGGAGGGTAAAATCCGCGATGGAATTGCGTTACATTTCGCGCGTTGACATCAGGACTTTTTGGTGATTCATAATCATCCAAGCTAGATACATAGACGTAGCAGGCAGGTCGGAATCGGGATCCATGTAATTCCGTATCCGACCTGAGACAACCTGTAAGGATTGTGAGTTCAGGGGGATCGCCCCGCTGGAAAGCTTATCTGTGGTGCTGACTGCGCGGGATTTGGCAGTGGGTTGAGGGGCAGAGAGCTTATCTTTGGTCCGCAAAACTCTTTTATGCGAACGACATTGTACCTATACATACATAGGTGTTCCCCTCGCAACTATTCCCAAACAGAGACTATGTTTTGTCGCGATATCATCACTTTTGAAGATATAAGTTACGTGTTAGATCACTTTGATCTTAGTATGTTGGTGAAGAGTTGGTGAAAGTTCTCATGATATCCACCCCGTCGGTCTGAGGTTGAATCTTGTAGAATTTTGTATATTGTCTTCTAATTTGTTATATCTAGAGCTTAGATCTCCTAGGTATATTTTCACACAGCTCTATACACTACTTGTTTCTTGCTTTAATTTTTCATCTACCGCCAAATTTCTGGTCTTAAACAATGTCTTTATTATCCTTGTCTCCTTTCACCACGGCTTCTTTCTCAACAATTTCCTCTCCGTTCATCTTCTGTCTCCTCTTTGCCCTCCTCTTCTGATCCACCTTATCTCTCCATCCAACACCCCACAGCACAGCAGCATACGTAGCCAAGCTACTGGCCACCAAAAGGCCTGCACTGATCGTCGAAAACCAACCAACACCAATCTTCTCTACCGCAGGCAAAACAGTTGCACTGCCCAACGCAGCAAACATATATCGGATAACATAGTTCCCAGCAATAACTTCGGCGCTGTGACTCTGCATCACGTCGAGACAGTATGTGTTCAAACTTGGGAAGCAGAAGAGCTGCGCCACACCCTGGAAGAACATCATGATGACAGGCAACGCAATACCGCCAAAGCGTTTCTCGATCGACCATCCGTATATCAACATACAGCTTGGAATAGCCACGCCCATGAAAGGAAGTGCAGAGCGGAGACGGTCCTCGGGTACTCGGTTTCCACCTCGCTTAGCCTTCCATTTGATGGTAATGTAGTCTGCATATCGTCCCCCAAAGAAGGTGCCGAGAATATATCCACATCCAGGTGCAAGGTAAAACAGACCCGATTCGATAGGTGTCATGAGGTTGAACCGAGGATTAAGGACATATCGGATAGGGGTGAGAAGGGAGTACATGTTCCACACAAGCGAACTTGAAGCCAGAGCAACCATGATCAAGTTGGGATACTTGTAGAGCCTCAGCACACGCCAAGGGTTCAGCATCCCTCCCAAAACCCGCGCTTTAGTCCTCAATGGCAATCCAACAAGGTCATCGGCCTTCATGTGGTGTGCTGTTTCTGGAAGAAGGAAGTATGCGCCTATCAGAGCTACTCCGGCGAGTGCGGTTTGCAGATAGAAAATCACCCGCCAAGATTTGAAAGTTACTATGATACCTCCGATGAAAGGTCCAAAAGCTGGTCCAATTAGCGTTCCTGACAAGAACCATCCCATTGCTGTTGCTCGTTCCGTGGGACGGTAGATGTCGCCGATGCAAGAGGCACCGACATTGAGAAATGAGGTTCCCTCAAAGGCAGTCAGGATGCGGAAGACGAAATAAGCTGGGAGGTTTGGAGCGAGAGCGGTGCCTAGTGAACAGCCACAGAAAAGAGCTGCTGTTATAAGACAGATCTGGATCTGGTTAGAGGTATATGGGCAAGTGGGCAGAGCGAACTTACCCATCTACGGCCGTAGACTTGGCTGAGAGGACCCCAGAAACAGGGCGATACTCCCATGAAGAGCATGTAGAGGGCATTGCTCAAGTTGATGATCGTACCGGTGCTGCTGTACGTAGAAGCTACTTCAGGAACGGCCGCTAGGATTGTCGTTGAGGATATTGGTGCCAGGAATGAGCAAAAGGACAGGAGAGCCACGATGACAATTTTGCGAGATGGCGATAGCCTGTCGTATACTTCATCCGGAACTTCTACAAATGAGGAGTAGTGCTGTATGGGAGCATCATGTGTGGAGATGTTGGTTCGGGTATGTGATAAGTGTGGATTCTCGTCCGTGGTGCTGATTGAATGTATGGATTGTGCATCATCGTGGCGACTCAATTGAGAGGAATGATCGGGCTGAGGGACTGAGGATTCTTCATGGCGGGTTTGAGACATGATGAATGAGCAGTATTAATTCAGTTCTGAATGGTACAGGAGTATCATGATACAGCAATAATGATATCGAAGAGTGGGGGCAATTGAAGAAGTCTTCCTCCTGGATCATGAAAGGCAATAAGAGCGTAATTGATCCAACGGGTAAAAGCAAAGACTGATTTCACTAATAGCAGGAAAGAAGAAAGCGGATTGAAGATATACTGAAGGGAACCAGTGAGTCAAATACCTCTTTTCCATGCTGGTTAGCAAGTCCGAGGCCGGTCAGTGGCGGGGTGGATTCTGCTGGGCCCAGGGCAGAGTTCTCAACGGCAAGTTTCTCTTTCGCCGGTGCTTGAAGACACTTTAGGTATGGTCTAATCTTCGGCCCTCCGCAACTAGACACCATGATTTGCTTGTCTCCTTACCTTGGCGCAAGTTCAGAACGGTGCCGTCACAGCCGAATCCGGGATAATGTCCGTTCGGCAAGCTGCCGAGCGGAAGCAGACACGCGACACTGCGTGCCTTTGGAGTTGCATTTTTGTCTCATGATGCTCTACTCGTAATCGCTTGATTGCTCGAATTTATACTTAACATCAGCAGTCTACAAAAGTACATCTATAGGTAGGCGTTGAGAACTGTTTTTGCAAAAAGCAGGTGAGAAATGGGGAAAATATGGCGATAATAATACAAGCGAGAAAATCTCCTCCAACCCGGTGAAATTCTCTACTCCCCGACATACACGATATGCATGACCACGAGACTGCATGTATGAGAATTTGGCATGAATCGCATGGAGCATCAATTCCTATCACTAGCAAATGCTAGTCCGGTACTTGGCAAAGATAAGCTACAACTCCACCTTACTGCATATTTTCCGGATCTCCAACAGAGTTATTTCGGGAAAGCTTCTCCTAAGCTTGGTTGACTCCTGACCCGAGAACTTATTTTTATTCGTCCCTAAGGTTTCTATATTCACAGAGATTCATCTGTGAATTGCACGAGTGTATTTCACTTGGCCAGAGATATATGGTCTAGAATTTCATTAATTTTGTCAGATATTTTGACCGTGTCTTCACATACATTTCAAGAAATATTTACAAAGAAGTCGCTTTTCCGGATTTCTGCTTTTCCGAATGTCAAACCTGGCTCTTGAACCAATTCTCGGGACATTGCGCTTGCATTCCTCACACCTCGGGGGTGAAATGTATGCGAATTAGCTTGAGATGCTGCTACACGCAACTTTATCGGCATTTGCACAGCTAAGAACAATTGGAACATTCACTCAACTGGTGGGAACATACAAAGTCTTTCTTAGGAGTATCTTAATACTTTTTACCCCGCAGTGGGGTCAAGCCTTTTGCCAAAATGCGATTACTCAGCAGGAAAATTCGGCTAATGTCGGGAGCAAAATAAACAATGGAGAGACTTCGTAGATTGGCTGTCCAAGTGATGGAGCTCATCTAGTTGGAGAAATCTTTAAGAATCTTGAGTAATAGCTTGGTATGCAGAATCATAGCGACAAGCCACCCATTTCTCGCCTTGCTTCTACTGGGCAGATGCAAAGTTGTGGATATTACGCAATGGAGAAGGCAGTTGGAAGAAATGAGCTAATGGACTATCATTTATAGATATACATTTTTCGGTAATGAGAACTCTGACATGAGTAATATGTTATTGCTTTCTTGGTCTCTGCAAAGAATACTTTGCTCTGAGAACGAAAGCAGACAGCGAACGACCATAGTAGTCATGGGCTACAGGTCGGTGAATTGAACTCACAGTACAGGCCTTTGAATGAGTCTCAAAAAGGAAGGAGTCTATCATTCTCAAACATGTGATATTATTACATGGCAAAGCTGTTAGGTGAGTATCAAATTGAGACCAAACGAACGGCCGACTTCGCTGGTAGTATCGATCCTAATAGGGGAAGAAACATCGTGCTTGAGATCCAACTCTAGACTAGTCGTGAACGAGTATTTTATACCTCCGTTTCCATTTCCCTTTCAATCACGTCCAAATCTCCACTGGATTTGTCTAATCAGCCAGGTAATCGTTTCCAACGAAAGTAAACTTCAAAACTGCAATCCACCACTACATTTACACCCTGTACAAACAACATGCTCCTCTTCTCTCTTCACCATCTTCCTCTGCTTCATCATCCTATCTCATACCACACACGCCGACCCTTCACAATCCGAACGCCAAACCTTCGCACTCAACCCCAACCTCACCTGCGGCCCCACCCTCCTCCAAATCAAAACTACTTCTGCCCGACTCACGCACCCTGCTGCTCTTACCACGGCTTCTGCGGCTCCAAAGACGCTTACTGCATCACCCTGGCTGGCTATCAAGCCTCGCACAGCAACCCGACTGTACCTGCCTGCCATGCTCCGATCGACAAGGTGACAGTCTCGCCGAATGGCAGTTGTAGGAGGAAGTATGAGCAGACTTGGGGGTATAGATGTCCTGCAGGCAAGGGAGAGAATGGTTGTTGTTCTGCTTCGCAAGTCTCTATTTCACTTTCTTGGGTTTGATGTGTGTGGGGGAGAGTTGAAGATGAAGCAAGGTTGTGATATGGACAAGGACTAAATGGCTACAGGTTCTTCTGTGGAAGTACACTGGATCATTGTGATGTTAAGAAGGGTTGCAAACCGGGGTATGGAAGATGTAATTCTAGCTGAGGAGGGAAATTTTGTCTTCATTTGAATGGCTGGGTTAACATATAAGTAGGGGAAGTGCGCAGACTTTGCTCGAGGCATCCCTCTGTGGAGAGTGTGAAAATTACACAATGAGAAGTGTTGAGAAAATCTATGGCTTTTGCTCTTCAGAATGATGCATGCATGATATTTGTATTTGCTATTGCTCTACTCGTCTTCCTAGCAGCCTAGGAATTGAGCATACGTCTCATGGGTATCTTGAGCCGCCAACGCCTTGGAAGCTTGATTCGGATATATTGACGCTCACAACCTAATGATGTCGATCTATAAATTGATTCCGGTACAGTCAGAAAACAATGCGTAGAAGTTTGGAGTGATGATACTCCGAAACCAGAGATACTCGCACGCTGTCGTAACCTCGCATCCAGGCGAGGCCAATCAATTGACGCGCATGCAAGCAACCACCAATACGGAAGTTTGTTGGACTTCCAACTAATCAGCTCAAAGGAAAGCACCTGTACCGAGAGGTATGCATAATCGCCTCGCAGCTATCGAATCATTCCCCTCCACATGATCGCACCAACGCCCTCGATAGAAGTGGGTGTGCTGCTCTGCTCTGGTTACGAAGACCCCATTTAAAGAACGAGACAAGTATCAGAGCACCGCTCTAGCAAAGCCTTCCATCTACCAATACGCCATCCAATTCTATGAGAAATCTTTGTTTGAGAGAATATATCACAAGATGGCAGTGAAACGCGGGCCCCGAATTATGGAACGAGCAAAACCTTTCGAAGTATCTCAGCGAGCATCAACCAGCTCCACAATCTCAACAACCGCCACTCAGAGAGCAGATGAATCCGCTGCTGACACCAAGAGAAGTCCGCCTACTTCACGTCTGAATCGAAGCGGCTGGTCTCATGGCGAACGGCCTATTGTTCCTACCAGACCATTAAAGAAGAGTCATGGAAAGGACTCGGAGCCCTCGCATCAGCCACTACCTCGAAATGACACTCATCGTCATGGCGGACCGGTGATGGACACAAATAATGGACAATTACACATTGAACGTCCATTGACGCCTCAACAACATGCAGGTGTCTATGTTGACAGCCTGAACACCGAACTCGTAACCGTCAAAGCCGAGATTGCATCTCTGAAAGAGGGATTAACACAACGAGACAACGAAATACAAATCCTGGGGCGGAGACTGGATGAAATGAGAGATCAATACGAAGTGGCTATACATGATCTCAAAAAAAGTCAAGAGGAGAAGGGTGAGCTCAGGGATCAGGTTGACAGATTGAAGGCAGACTTGAGGGAGGAGAGATCCTTGAGGAGGAAGACAGAGGATGAACTTGAGGAGAAGCAGGCGAAGGTTCGGGAGTTGAATGAATCACTTACGAAGATGAGTGATGAAAAAGCTGAGAGAGCTAGGAGGTCTGCTCTAGACGCTGAAGCTGAATTGGCAAGAATAGCGGGAAGAAAGGCGGAAAGTCCTCTTGAAAAGGTGGAGAAGAAACGGACAAGCAAGAAGCATGTTCATCATGTTTTTTTGTTCGAAGACGAACCGCAGAGTTCAGTGGGCTCGCGTCTCCCCTCGAAATCATCAATGTCCGTGAAAGCCTCGGGAGGGAAAAGCGGCGGCTGGAAAACAAGATGGAAACCTTGAGTATGACAGATGTCTTGCAGGTCGGCTCTCATCGAATTACAGAAGTAAAAATCTTTCGAGCATGAAAGTGCCTGGCATCCTCATCACGTCCATGTAAACACCTCTTAGATAATCCCCACTGTCCCATCTTCAAGAGCTGAGCCGCGCTACCCCGAAACCACAACACAAATTCCCTTCTTCACTGTCTCCTCTGTTTGGCCAGGAACGTAAAAGTCATGCTTCAGCAAAACATCGTCCACACCTGTCTTCCAAAGCTTCATCCTCGGCACTTCTCCCCCGTCTGCCTCTACCGAATACCTTCCAGCGAGCGCCGCGATGACCAAATACATCTGTGCCCAAGCTAGATTCAGACCCACGCAGCCTCTCGGCCCTTTCGAGAATGCAAAAAGATACTTATCTAGCGCAGGGTTGGCGAGCCAGCGTGACGGACTGAAGGTTTCCGGAGAAGGAAAGATGGCAGGGTTGTGGTGGAGGAGAGGGATCGTCATGCTGATTGGCGTCTTTTTGCCAAAGTTAGCAGTGAAGCATGTCGAGGCTACGGACTGTGAAAGTTTAGAGAACATACGCCTGCTGGAAGGATCCAATCCCGCGTTCCATCGTTGAAGACTTGAGCTTTATCTGGGGATATGCGGTACAGTCTACCTGAAATTCCATAACTTAACCTCAGAGACTCTTTGAGAACAGCAGTCTGCATGTCCTCATTAGCCGACTGAACCCCAATTCTTAACCAATTCATCACTTACGAGATATGGCAATGCCTCCAGCTCAGCGACTGTCACGCCAGTAATTGTGCCATCCTTCAACACGGTTTTCAATTCTTCTCTCAAGCTCGTCATGATCTCAGGGTTACTGAGCAGGTAAACAATACAATTCACCAATGTCCAGGACGTTGTTTCGCTTCCTGCTACGTTGAAAACTTGGCCATCATGCCACATTCTGTCAACGCTTTTCTCTGCTGCAGGGAGATTGCTCCGCAATACGTCTCCGAAAATGGTCTTGGTGCCTTTCTCTTCCAGCTCTCGGTTTGCGACCATGCGTTTCAACTGATTTCGTGATTTCTGGTCTACTTGTTAGTCGACAATTCTCCGCTGAGTAGCAACTCACTGCCACTGATCTCCACTCGTAGAGCACTGCAAAAAGTATGAACAGAGAGGAAGTAACGCGAGCATAAAATCACCTTTTCAAACACCAACATATACCCCATCCCCATCCCCTCCCTGACAAACTCCGGCAAGCTCATCAGAAGCGGCAGAAACCAAGGCCAATGATTCGTCAGCGCATCCATCCTCACAGCATCCGTAAACACATTCCAGAACCCCGCATTGAAGTCCGGGATACTCAGGAAATCATGGCTCTCGCCAAACGCACACCCCGTCACCACATCGCTGGCCAGCGCTTTGAACGCATTCCAGATATTCACCGGCTCTCCAAAGCCCGTCTCTCCCTTTCCCCACCGCCCATTGCCTTTCCCCTCAAACTCTTTCATCCTCTCCATGAATTTCTCCACATGCTTTTTGAGCTCCGGCTCAATAGCTCGGATGTTCGACTTAGCGAAATAACGGGATACGGCTGAGCGGCGCAGCCGATGGTGGTCGTGATCAACGGTCGCGATTATGGACTGCGGACAGGCGAAGTGCGTTACTGACCAGGGATATTTGTTGCGCCTCTCGCCAACTCTGCCGCTGTAGATGTCGTAGAAGTTGGGGTCGTTGATGTGGATGCAGTTGGGGGATATGCGGATTATGGGGCCGTATTGGGCGTGCAGAGAGCGGATGCGCCAGATGTAGGAGCCGGAGTGAAGGACATCGTGGTAGAACTCGTAGCTGGTGGGTGGTTAGTCGGGTTGGGATGGGTTGGGTTGAGATGGGACGGCAAGGGAGGGAAGATGAGAGTGAGTGAGAGACGGACAGAAGAGTTGCGGCTGCGAGCTTGGGACCGGGAATTGATGAGAGAGGGTGGAAGTAGAGGCGATATATCACCAACAGAACGAAGTAAGACGAATAAGCAAGAATTGAGGAGGCAATCAAGCTCGGGTAGCTTACATCAATCATGATTACTTCGCCTTTGGCTAAGACTTAGATTGACCATAAAAGAAACTTCTCCAGAGAGGCTTTTTTTTGCATACAAGACCGCCGAAATATTTGGACAGAATCTATGTTTATCTAGTCTTGATATATAATGTCATATTTAGCAGAAATTTTGGGGACTAACAGCTTTAGTCATGATTGCAAAGCGGCGGAGTTAGCTCCTTCACGTAAAAGTAGTGTACACCAATCAGCTGTCTCCCCTGGTTCGATATGACACTCCGCTCAGGGCTTTATCTCAACCTTGACTTCCTCTGTGCTATCGAGGTTTTGGTCGCCATCTCCTAGTTTGCGGCGTAGGACTGGCTAGCTGGCTGACATCATACCCTGACTGCTTCTTGGTAAATGCTCTGAACTACGCAGACATCTTAAAGTCATGGACTGCGAATGCTGGAGATCGATGAGCAACCACACCGGACAGCTGGCATGTCGCGGCAGCAGAACGCTCTCGATACAGCACGAGTCTACTGAAACAGAGTTGTGTCAGTGATTTCAGCCTTACTGCTAGAGTCGTGATATGCATACCTGACTGAGCTCGTGGTTGATGAAAACACTTGACATGACTTCCCATAGTCATCATGGCCCCGCGGGAATCATTGATAGTGGTGCGATGCTTGTTGGGATATTATCTTTATCCACAAGACTCCCAGAAGTTCATTTGTGAGCGTGAATGGACATTCATTTTACTCTCCAAGTAATTTTATCCACCAGGAGGACTGGGCCAAATCGTATAACGTTTAGCATTATGAGATGCAGGCATGAGTTCGATTGAATCGCTAGACCTGCTCGATCTGAATGCAAGGTCAGCAAGTTCACCCGCTGGAATCAGACAGAAAGGTGTCTTGGGATCTCGGCAGTGGGGGCCTCTCTTTGACGAACCTCCTTTCTGCAATCGACTCTTGTGGCTGCATCTTCTTGCTATTCGGACTATCATACTGGACGACCTGGTTTCCCGGAGCGATGGATATGCCGACTTCGATGAGGCCAGATGTCAAGCTGCTTTCTGTTCTAGGTGGCATGGGGCGATGGAATTGCGGAACTCGGGTATTGCTTGGGGATCGTAGGTGAGCTTTTGGAGGAGTCGAGCTTTCGGCAGCAGGTTCTGTATTGTGATTCAACTCTCTGGCGAACATTCGGACCCGGTTTTCAGACTCCTGTACAGCTTTTCGCTGCTCTTCGGATGCAGATTTCTGAAGACTTGGCAACCTCTCGAATTCTAAGCCTTGAGGCCTGCTCGCTTCTTCATCTCTTTGCTGTTTTCTGTGGACGATTTTTCGTCTCAGGCCACACCCGCCTACAACCAGGTCTCGATATTGACGCCATGACTTGGTTGTCCCGAATACAAGGAAGGCGACCAAGGATGCCGTAACTCCGGGAATAAAAAGAACGATGTCAACAATGGATCCAGATACGCTGAAGTCTGGCTTGCCGGCTGCGGCAATGCTGGCGTTATTACTGGCTTGAAATAGTGTGAAAATTATGATGGTGATTTCGAATAACCTAGAATAATGTCAGCATCATGTGGCACATGGCGCAAGTAGATACATACGCAAGAATGACAAAACCAATAGTGAAGCGAGTGATAAGTGCTCGGTCATAAATTGACCTGCGTGTGCTCGAAAGAGTTCCTGATATGGCGGTATCGACTGTTCCTTCGGCATATGCTGATTCATCAGTCCTAGACTTGGATCCATCTGAGGCCCACCAGCGACCCCTTCTCTGCGAATGTCCAGCTACAAGTCGGCGAGTCTTCATGTACTTATAGAGGATTAAGACTAGTAGGATGCTACCCATGGAAAGACTCGTGAACACTGGGTTACATCAGCGCAAGAATATGGCTTCGGGACGTGGTACTCACTTGCAAAATATGTAACAATGATAAAAGCAGATGGTTCCTTTTGTAGAGACTCAATCTGCATCAATCCGATAACGAGAATTGGGAAGAGAACCGAAAAGACCTTCGAGACTGGGGCCATCCTGTGTTGCCATTCGCCAAGCCAATTCGATCGAAGCTCCCATGCGCCTGCAAATAAGGCAACCGTCCAGAAAAAGACATTGAGTGCCATGACATTGTAACTGTAGAATTCTTTCGCGATATACAGTCAGCCATTGTGCTATATGCTCCGGAATAGGTCCTTACGGATATAGAATAGAACTTGGTCAACGATCTGAGCAGCGCCGCCGAATGCCAGGCCTTTGCGAGTTTGAGACTCCACAGCCTTGTGAAATTGTGCTTCTTTGATGACCTCCCAAGCTGCGGCATAGTGGATTTGCTGGATGAGTGACGCAAATGTACTGAGAGCCGTGAAGCCGGAAAAGATGGTGACATCTGCCAATTGTTAGCACAAGTCTTCAATTGAGATTTATTCCCAACATACATGACCATGCTTCGCCAAAGCTAACAAGCAGACAAGTCAGCAGCGTAGTGAGCGTGAGACATCCTGCAGAGTACAGCAGGACAATGACAGACACGCCGACCGCACCCTGAGGGATGCCACCCGTCATGCCGTTCGTGTTTACAACTCTCCTATCTCATCCAAAAAGTACATTTTCAAGGAATTTCTTCATGGATCGACGAACCAGAAACAATATGAAAAGGGAGGGAGGAGAAAGAAGAAGGGGGGAAAGCCTTGAGTGACGGGGATCGCCCTCCAGGTATTTGACCTGCTACACGTCCCAGCGCCCACGAAAGATCTACACTAGCTCGGTCTTGGCTCATCTGAAGAACATGTAGAACCTTGCTCAATACTCGCATTGTCCATACGTACTCCACTCGAGTCGTTTTCTCGTCATCTTACTGGGAGCGTCGTCATGCACCTGGGGAGATAAATCCCAGATCCACGTGAAATCCCTGCATTTCAAGGGGGGGTGGCGGGATGTCGGCTTGCTCTAGCTCTATATTCAGCCCCTGTCAACACGAAGCGAAGCTCCTGTCCCTGGCCCGTTTCAAGTTCTGAATAGAACCGATCATGATTCCAACAGCTTGATTGGTGGAGCTCCAAGATACTGGATAGAATGTTGGACATCGTTTCCTTGGCCACATCCAGTTTGTCGGAGCTGTCTCCAAGGATGTCGTCGTTGTTTGATACCTATTGAAAACCACCTTGCAAAGAGAAGGGCTGGCTGCGGGCCTGCGGCTGCTGCCCGTGCGAGCGCGCGTCCAGATGACTTTACCGTTGACCTCGCATGAGACGCGTACTTGCATCCTCAGAGGCATTGCTTTTGTCCCAAGTTGTACTCAGACATCGGACAGTTCTGCCCTAAGGCTTGGAAGTACTGTTAGATGTCAAGTATCACGTCCACGCAAGACATATCCATGCTAGCTGAAAAAGCCGTCCAGTCTCGCGAATCTGACTCGAGCAATCGGTCTGTTGTTGTGTGGTGTGGTTCAACGACCGCGACACCAGTTTGGATCTTGGATGAGTGGTCGTTGGGCAGAAATGCTAAGTAGTGGACAATTAGAATTTGGAGGCTGTCTCTGTCAGACTAGCATCGGGGCTTATGGTGCTTTCCTTCATCAGATCAAAAGATGTTGAAATTAGGATCCGATTGGATGCCTCCAGTCGGAAGCTAAGTCCTAGGCAAACTTTAACTCTTTCTAGACGTGTTCCCTGACACCTCCTTCCGACTTCTGAAGGAGCAGAGTTCTGATGGCACGCGGTAAGACGAGTGTATTATTGCACTCCGAAGGTGTGGATTTGCGGAGTGAACTGCTCACGAACTTATGCCGTGCTCCCATGAGAATAGAGAGTTCTTAATGACGGAAAAATAGATCTGGAGTTATTCCTGACGACATAAGGGCCACTCCCGGCCACAGGCTTTCACAACTCCCGGAAGCCATGTCGGGTATTATTGCCACCGTACCTGAGTCGTGCCGTTGTCCATCTCATCTCCAGTATTCGGAATCTTCCGTAGTCCTCACGTACACTAGCAGCAACATCTACCTCCGTATATCAACGAATTTCCTCCTGCAGAAAACTATCGAATTTAGCACCAAACCGCAAGGCCGAGAGTTAGATATGTATGGTGGCGCGGAGGCAAGAAAGTGGACTGCAAGTCTGCAAGCAGGGGAACAGACGCAGGAGGGTGGATGGCTTGCGGCATGCGAAACTTGTTCCTGTCCCAGACTTTTGCCCCTGGTTCTCTCCCACGTCTCGGCTGCGGGACTTCAATTCACCGTTGGCAACGGCGCAGACACATCCACGTGCTTATTGGACAGCTTATGTCAGCCACTCCATCAATGTTCCACGGCTCTTCAGCCTCACGTCGCAAGGCCAGCTGGAGCTCTCCAAGTCAACAACTGATTTTGAGACATTCCCGAACACTGGACCCAAGGCCACATCCAGAATGGCAGGCAATGAAACGACAATGCAAAGTTTGATATGGTCCTCTACCATTCCACTACACATCACACACCCATCGTCCGCGACGCCTTACTTGATTTCCGTGCCTCGAGTCTCGTATCTACCCCTCCTGCTACCCCGCCTAACCTCCTTCTTCGGACCGTGCTCAAGCTTCTCATACGAAGATATACTACTGAAAAACCTTCCTATCGGACTTCTCTGCGACCTGTACAGACCGGAACTACCCTGGCGGCTGACGCTAGGGAATGGACCATTGTTTGACATCCACGATACGTTTATAAACAGCGTGAAAGAGGTTGCTCACTCTCCCCATGCGCGAGACTTGGTGAGACAGCAGAGCTGATGGACTTGCAGGCAGACTTCATACGAAATGGAACAGCGAAGGGGATTATGTCCATGTCGAAGGACAATTCCACGCAGCTGTGGAACTCAGTACAAGACAGTTCGTTCTCCTCACTCGCACTATCTGTTACTTCTCTGTCGGTAACCGGCTAACCCACAACTCATCCAGATGATCTCGCCGCACACCTGAAAATAATCTCCATCCTCCTCAACCCCTCCACACCCCTCCGCAACATCCCCCTCCGGATATACATCCCTGCCTCGCCAACATCCTCCACACCCCTGGCATCCATCAAAATCGTGCAAGCACTGATCCCTCCACGAACACCCAACCGCGAGGTCCAGACCCTAGGCATGGCGCTGAACAGTATCTTGCCGAGTCTGTTTCCTAGCCGGCGGGATGCGATTGTGGCGGAACCAGTGCTACATGGTGCGAGTGTGCCATTTAAAGCACCGCTGGAGGAGTTGATGAGGGAGGCGGCGTATGCGGATGGATGGCTACATTTGAGTGTGCTGATGATTGATGCTTGATGATGTATCGGCTACATCGAAGGGTTATGTGATGTGATGAAGGAGAAACTCTTGGACTTTACTTGAGAAGGCTCGTACTTCCTGTGCCTCTGGAAGAGGATGTGCTATCACTACCCACATCCTGCTCCAACGTCCCCAGAGGATCTGCTGAGATCTAGAAGCTACCAATTCAGCCAAGCTCTCACCTCCTGCAAAGCACAGGAGCTGAAGGCCGTGCAGTATATCATGCATGCACGAAACAAATCCTCCGGCTCGGTTCGGTCTGCTGCACAATTTCCCGAGGGAAACCATACTCAGTACAAACAGCTGAGAAGGTTTTGGTGGCTGTCAACACCGTCTCGACCGTCACCATTAAACTCTATCTCAGGACTAGGATGGGGTCTGCTGCCCCAAAGTCATTCAGTCACTTCGGCGACCATACTTGCTTTCGCGATGCAATAGATGAATCTCAACCGATAACTCCGTCATATATGCTTTCAAGAAAGAATGGATAAATCATGAGTTGAGGCGGAGAGTCTCCATGGATTTCGTTGGTATGTCGTAGACAGGAAGAAGAGTGATAGAGATGGCGTTACGCGAGAGTAGACTATTTCTGTCTGTGCATTTCCGGCAATATCCAATTTTGGAGGAAAGGAAGACAGAGGCAAGATCATATCGTCAAATCGTCAAGACATTGATGTCAAGCTAGGTGACTGAATACACTATTCCGCTCACTTCTCTCCAGCCTCTTCACAGCTCCCAAGTCAATGAACTAAGTACACGGCAGAAAAAGAAACTCATCAGCATCATCCTCATCCTCATCCTAATCCCCCTACTCAATTTCGCACCCCAAACACATACTCAACTCAATCCTAACTCTCATCCTCAGCCCTATACTCCCTCCCCTCAACCTTCTCCGTCTCACCCCCCACCCCAACGACCTTCTCCCCACCATGACCACCACCACCACCCAACCCACCCTGCTGCGCCATACTGGCCCTAATCGTCCTAAACGTCGTAGTAGGCTTCCAATGCACGCTCTTCCTCGCGACAGTGACCTCATCGTACAGCTCGTCGACTTGTTCGAGTGTGAGGCCCTTGGTCTCGTAGATCATGAAGTAGACGAAGGTGATGCAGAGGAAGCAGCACGCGAACCAGATGAAGAAGATTTTGGCTTGGAGGTTGGCGTTCCCTTTGCCCCTGGGGTGTTGGGAGGTGCGTGTTAGTTGATGGGGTTTCTAGTGGGGTGGGCTGATACGTGTGTGTGGTGGAGAGGGAGGGGAGGAAGGGGAGGGAGGATTGGCTTACCAATTTACGAGGTAGGGAGTACTGTATGCAATAGCCCAGTTGAGAAGCCAGTTCGTGGCAGTCGTCATAGAGAGAGCCTTGGCTCGGACTTTGAGAGGGAAGATCTCGCCTGTTACTACCCATGCGATTGGACCCTAAAGTTCAATTGTCAGAAAGCCACTTTGTCAAAAGTTGGGGTAGGAACGAGGAGTTTCTTACCCAGGTAGAAGCAAAGAAGAAGATATAGATGCACACGAATGCGATTGATGCTTTCTGTGATGCCAAGTTCGTGGAGAAGACAGCTCCTGTCTCGGGGTTTTGACCCGTGCTTGTGGTGCCGAGGACGGCAACGAGGAGTTGACTGACTGTCATTCCAATTGCTAGTAATTGTTAGTACGGCTTAGAACATCTGGGTACTAAGAGGTAGAGAACTCACCTCCCCAGAACAACAACGGCCGTCTACCCCATTTGTCGATGGCGTATAATCCGGGAAGGGTTGAGGAGACGTTGACGGCACTGGTAATCATGCTGATGATGAAGGGATTCGTGATGCCCGTGTTCTTGAAAAATTGCGTTCCATAGTAGAAGATGAAATTAATCCCAGTCAATTGTTGCAGCGCTTGAAGGAGACAACCTGTCAAGAGTCTCTTGAAGACCTTGCCGCGGAAACAGTCGATATATGATGATTTTCCCAGACTGAGTTCGTATTCATGGTTGGCTTGGATCTCGCCTAGCCTAAGCGAGGAGCAGGTCAGCAAGGTTGCTCAGTCTTGAAGAGAAGATAGTTTCGAGAGAAAAGAGGGTATGAAATGACTGTCCCGAGTAACTTACTCGTCCTGAATAGCAGCGTGGTCAATGGGGAGACGTCTGATCTTTGCGAGAGCTTGCGCGGCTTTTTCTGGTCTGCCTCGCTTGATGAGGAAACGAGGTGTCTCAGGAAGGATAAGCATTCCAATGATGAGGATCAGGGACCAGGCGAATTGAACAGCGATAGGGATCCGGTATGAGCCAGTATCGTCACGATCCTTTGTAGCATTGTCAACAATAGCAGCGAGGAGAAGCCCGACGGTGATGGCGAATTGGTAAGAGCCAACAATCACACCTCGAATCCACTTTGGTGCTGTTTCGGACTGGTAGAGAGGAACTACAAGTTTGTATTAGACAGGGCGATTGAACTCCATGGAGATGACTTACTCAGGGCAGAGACCATTCCAACACCGAACCCAGCAAAGAAACGTCCAGCAATGAACATTGGTAGTTCGGTTGCGGCAGTCTGCAAGATGACGCCGAGGTTGAAGACCCAGCATGCAGCGATCAAAGCCATCCGTCTTCCGAGAAAGTCTGCAGATGGAGCTGCCCAGAGTGCACCGAAAAAGGTACCAGCTGAGAGGATGGACACGATCAACGAGGTCTGCGAAGGGCTAACATCAGGGTTGTTATCAGAGTTTTTGTATCCGGTGCTGAATTCGTTTCGCCAGTAACTGTGAGGGTTAGTTAGCAGGCCATGAGGGGGACAAAGGCTCGTGGAACACCTACTCCATGGCCAATATGCCACTGATTGTTCCAGTATCATATCCAAAAAGCACACCTCCAAAGGCCACAAACAAACCGATGACAATCTAAACTGAGTGAGCTTTGCAGGGCCATTGGAACTCAAGGATTGACACATACAGCAGGCCATGATCTGCCAGGAACGCCCTCAGGCTTTTTCAGAGCGAGGCCCATATTGAAGACTGTTCGATAAATCCAAAACTTGAAGTCTGTATGAAGAAAAGAATGTGAGGGAAAACCGGGGGGAATCAATAGCTCTTATAGCTAACAAAGCATCGTAACAAAAGAATGCTGCAGATCGAGTTAAGAACCCCAGACAAGAACCACGACTGGAACCCCTCACTGAGGAAAGCTTCAGGGTACCATGTAGCCTTGTGCTACCATCTGGTCTGTACGAGGATAAGATCGACCAAACAAAGCTTCATGATTGGGTTCTGGTCAGCAGGCCTTGCTGCGATCCTTGACGAAGGAGTCCGACCCTTCCCAGGATTCCAGCACCAGCACTTGCGCATGCTACAGCACTCGCAGCAGTGTCAGTGTCGAGGGCACGCCGTCGACGTAACTATATTAGCAAGGGTAAGATTTGTGGAGAGATGTAACCATCCCGCCATTGCCATTCGATGATTCCCATAAGACCCTAGATTTCCATCCATGACACCTCCATCTCTCGATACAGGCGGGCATTTGTATCCAATGGTTTTCCTGCGGGTCGGCACAGTAGTGACTGACTTGCGTCGCCCCCCCTTCCCCGCAAACGTTGAACCGACAAGCCCTGGCCATGAGAGGGTGGCGCTTTCAGGAAAGAGAGGAAGAACTCTAATGAATGTGGGATGTGGAAATAGTTGCCGAGTTGGATATGAGGGCTCAAGATATGCAAAAATCACTGTTGAGATGCACCTAAAATCTGTGAAGCCGTCTCGCGCTTTCGGAATGTCCAGCGATAAGCATGAGCATGAGCATTCGGTCCTTTTTTGATGTCGAGACAAGGTTGTCAAGAAGTTCAAGGAGAGTTAAGGCGACAGTAAGAGCGATGATAAGCAATCCGGGGAAGATCGCCAGGAGTTGGCGAAGTTGGCAGCAGCACACCCTGTCAGCGGGCGGGCGGGCTTTGACGGCGGCACAAAAACGTGACCGTGACTTCTGATATCCTCAAGCTCATCTGACTAACCACTTTCCTTTCTTTCTTCTCATCCCTCTGCTCTTAGCCAAATGACGCAAGGTATTTCTGTCCCTTTGCTCAAAGAGAATACACAGCTACGAAAACTCACATCATTGGCTCAGCAGGTCTCGTCAGGTGGATGGTCTCTTCCGGATTCCCAACTAGCTGTCAAATTTTACCCCTCCTAATAAAGGCAATAACGGTTTCTGCTACTGTACTGTAGCTGAACCTTCTCCTGGCAAATACACACGAAACTCGGAGCAACCGAAGAAGCATGTTATAGGTTAGCACGAAGCTTGTTTTTGCCCAACGAGTCTCAAATCGCGCCGCGGGAGAGAAGTGTCGCTCTTCTGCAGGAGGCTGAACCTTGTGGCTCGTTTCTTTCTTGCTTCTTGAGATCCTTCTCCCATTCTTGCAGTCGGTGGCTGGATGTTTGGCTCGAGCTAACACTACAATTTTTGTGATTGAAGTCAAGGAACCAAATCAGATTCACTGGTTAATATTTGCATCTTGCAGAAGTCTAGCCGTTCTGCTGTACGGTATCCGGCACACTTCAGACTTGGATATCCTACCAAAGATGATATCCCGATATCAGTAATGCTTTCTTCTTCCTTATCATTGTATTATTTTTATATCTCTCTCTAGATGCACTCAGCATGACTTAGCGACCACGTGCTGTATCCTACAAGATTACCAGTTTTGGGCCACCTAATCATTGGAACTGCAACGTGCAGAAAAGCTGATCCTACAGGCCGCTCGGCTTCATTTGCTTCCCTATTTCATATTGTCTCGCTTAATTACTTCTGCGCCCACCCTGACATGTCCCTGACATAAAGTCAAGCTCTAACCAGTCACGTTCGTTACTGAATACCCGAGCCAAGTGAGCAAAGTCATGCTTTGGGACGCTCCAGAGAATTTTACTAAACAAACATGAAGAATTGATGTAAAACATGCCAAGAAATACATTGATAGGGTTAGTACTCACTGTCAGGTTGCCGTTCGCCTATTAGCGCTGAGTGAGCGACACCGTCAGCTTCGACCATATCAAGCAGCTGGTTAACGAATGTACTCAGTGGCTCATCCTGCCGTAAAAAAAGTATATGATAGATGAATCGCAGTGATTCTTAGCAGTTTTTGTGAATTGCTGTCTCAAATCGCTCCAGGTCAATTCTCACTATGGCTGTTTCCACGTTCATCTCAGCCGTTACGGCACAGCTGTCGAAGGAAGCGAAAGTCCTGTCAGAATCCAGCACGGAGGCATTCAAAACGTACCTGGAACGATGGACTGATCGCGATCTGAAAACTCCAAGTGCAATAGTCGTGGTAGCTACCGAGGAAGATATCATCAAGACTGTACGGACTCCATCTGGTCAAATTTGTCAACAAATACTAACGCCAAGGAGGTCCAATTAGCACTCAAGTACGATGTCCCCTTCGTACCTAAATCCGGCGGCCACTCCTCTTGGTCCACTATCGGACAAGAAGGTATCATCATCGATCTAAGCAACTACAACAAAATAACCATCGACAAGTCTGCCCAAACGGTCACTATTCAATCTGGAGTCGTCAACAAACAACTCATTGGTGCACTCCACGAAAATGATTTATGTCTCCGTACGTCCTCTCCTCCCTTTACCCTCTCCAAGCACTCATATGCAGAACTCCCAACATACACAACAATCCAGCTCTTGGAGGCGGCAACACAATCGGCTCCGTCCCACAAGCCCTCGGCGGCGGTCTCTGCGCTCTCTCCAAACTCTGCGGCAACACATCAGACAGCATCCTCTCCTCCCGCCTCATCACCTCCACAGGCGACCTCATCACCGTCGACGATAGCACCCCCGACCTCTGCTGGGCACTCAAAGGCGCCGGGCAATACTTCGGCCTCACCACCTCACTCACTC
Organism: Cadophora gregata; assembly: GCF_030347475.1. Classification (NCBI taxonomy): domain Eukaryota; kingdom Fungi; phylum Ascomycota; class Leotiomycetes; order Helotiales; family Ploettnerulaceae; genus Cadophora; species Cadophora gregata. The sequence goes on along the minus strand of NW_026695936.1, from coordinate 520,248 downwards.
TCCAAGCCTACCCAATATCCACACTCGGATCAGAAGACGGCACACTCTGGACAGGAACGTTTATATTCGAAGTTGACAAATTTGCGTCTTTGGCATCCGTAGCAGCTAAACTCATGGACGATGAAACTCACAACTCCGCTAACATCGCAGTCATAACCCCAAGCCCGCAAACCGGGTCACCCTGCCTCCTCGTCATGGTCCTCTATTTCGGGTCTACTACCCAAGCAGAGTCCTTCACTGCACCAATCAAAACTCTCTCTCCTCTAGTAGCCATGGAAAATAGGGTCAAGTACAGTGAGATCAATGATGGGATGGATGCATTCTGTGCGAAGGGGGGGTTCAAGAGGTTTAAAATGCTGGGAGCGGAGAGGTTTGATCCTGAGCCATGGGGAGAGGTAGCGAGTGTGTTTGTGGAGTTGAAAGAGAAGTGCGAGGATGTTGTGAGTGGTGGCTATGGGTTTGAGTGGGTTACGGGGAAGAAGGAGAAGAGTAAAGAGGATTCGGCTTGGGCACACAAGGAGGTGAAGGCTTGGGTGTAGGTTCCCTCTTTCTTTCTTTTCAGCCATTTCTCATTCCCTCTTCCGATCTATTTACCTGAATGGCAGCAAAGGCAAATTATTGATATAGAAAATGCTAACAGCAACAGAGAGACTCTCTCATGGCACACCTCCGCCTCATCCATCCCCGCCGTCGACGCCGCTACCGAGAAAGCCCTCTCCATCGCAACGCGGAGTTTCAAGCCAGAGGAACTCCACACTTACCAGAATTTCTCTCGGGATACAAGTCTAGTCAGTAGATTTGGCAGTCAGGAACGAGTAGAAAAGTTACAAGCTTTGAAGAGGAAGTGGGATCCTAAAGGGGTGTTTACAGATGTGTTGCTGTAATGTTGATATTCCGAGAAATCACATTGAGGAGAGATTGTTGTGTTTTCGTCAATGTGACATTGAAGAGGGGTGAGAGTATAAACCCTGTCTTCATTTTTGTTCACAAGCCCAGATTCCTGTAGATCCGGGCGATAGACAAACCATTCCTTTCGGTCCCTAACGCCAATGTCACAACCTTAAAAACCCACATTCAGATCCCTCCGATGTAGAATCCCATCCATCCATCCACAAAATAAGCGAAGAGACCCCGATGAAGACACAAATCAGAAGCATACAAGCCTAGAGCTAGACGCAAGGAACGAGATAGAGACCAATAGGTTCAGTACCAGTATTCTGAAAGTAGTCGAGCTCAGTCTTGCTAGCCGAACTACCCTCAATTGTAATAGTCTTTCCTGTAGGGCAAGGGAAGACAGCCACAGTGTATTTGTTTCCGGGCAAGATCTTGACCTTTCCATAATCGACCGCAACGGGAGGGGTAGAGTTGTATGTCGTACAGTTATTCGCAACACCAGCCAGGAGAGCGAACTTGAGTCCTCCATTCTGATACACAACCTGTTCTTGACCTGAGTATGTGTATTTTCCCGCCGAAGGATCCAGCTGAGACATATAGGGGAAGAGAAAGATTAGAGAACAATTGCCGGTATATGTAGCTGGAATATCGAAGTTGAAAAGGGTAGACGCAGCAGGTGAGATCCAAACGGTATATTGGGTGCCTTGGGGTTGATCCGGCATGGCGATTGAAGTTGGGACAATGAGGTGTGGGAATTGGTAATCGCCAGAAATATCTGTTGGACACGCGGCTGCAGTCGAGGGAGAATCAGATGAGATATCCAGGCTTCTAAGCTCGATCTTGGAGTTGTCATCGACAAATTCGTAGTCATAAGGGTCGAAATTGTCAACGTCCAGGTTGGATGTAGCTAGACGAGCGACGCCGTGAGACGAAAGTGCTGAAGTAACTGAAGAAGCCGCAGGGACTGTGATGGTTTGCGTCACTGTAGCATAGGTGGTTCTGGTACGAGTTGACAAGGTCTGCAGGGGACTAGAGGCCGGAGAGGAAACCGTAATTGTTCTGTGTAGTGTGCTAGTCTTGCGAATGGTTGTTGTAGGCCAGAAAGACTGAGCCAAGAAATGCTGGGATCGCAAATCGACGTTGAGGGCATAAGAAATAGAGGTGGACTCCGGAGCATAGGCATCGACAGTGACAATATTGATGTCGTTGACGGTCTTTGTGACATCTGTGGCCGATGTGCCAACAAAAGTACCGAGGCCCAAGCCAAGGAGAACTATAATGACCATCAAAATGAGTCTGCAGAGCTTCATTTTGGCCGAGATATGTGCGTATTTGTGGTGGGTTGTCTGATATTAGAAGAGAAGTCAAAAATGGCTCCTCTGGGAACGCCAATGTAGGGGGAAGAGCTTGCTTGCCTTGGATGAAACGATAGAACTTTGTGGAAGGCGAGATCGAAGACTCATTTATTGAAGAGGGCGTTGCGTCGTGGAGAAAGAAGAGAGGAGGGGCAGTTGTTTATATCTTGGAAAGTGTAGTGGGAGGGTTTGCTAAGGCTGCGATAACGTGGCCAAGCGAAAACTCTAGGCAGCACACAGACCTAGAACCTTCCCAGAAGCGTCTAAAGGCTTAAAATTTTCTGTCAGACTAATTTAGCTTCGCTTTTTGAGCTGTTAGTTGAGAAGACATACTTTCTTGCCTGTGTTTTGTTTTGCACCAGCTCGCTACTTGAAGCGAACCCCTTTTCGAAGCGAGAAGTGAGCAGCTTTTATTCTGCAGTCTGTCAGATTAACATCTAGTCATTCTGTGATACTTCATTGCAGATATGAATGGTGATGGGACTTGTGTACGCGATATCCTATCAAAGTGGCAGCACTTACAGCGTTCCTTGTTTTGAGGATGACCCCACACAAAACAGACCAGCTTTTCGAAGGACCCCAAGATTTTTTCAGGTCGTATAGTTCTCAAACATACCGATATAGTTGATGAGACTGAGAGACTGTCGTCAGAAGCAGCTGTTGCCAGAAAGCCTTTCTTTAACATGTGGTCGGCGAAGCTACGAGGGAGGGACATGAATTTGTCTAGCGCAGCTTCCCAGCACAAACAGCGAGATGACGCTTTAGGAATCACCATCAAAGGTCACACCAGAATGATGCTGGAGAATCTACGTTAATAATTTATAGCAGAGTCCTGAAGCCAGATCTTTGTTCACACCTCGTCGTGGATCCAGTCAAATAGACCCTCGTGTTGTTGCCCAGCCATAATCAACGACAGCAATCTCCTCTTTCGTCGCTCGTACTACCCCTCTGCCTCATTCATGCGACCTCATACGGATAACAGAGTCGCAATAAGCAAGACAAAGCCCTTTTGGAGAGACATGAAGTCAGAGATTGGAATGCTCGCATACGAGGTCGCCGGGTGGCGCGGTGGAACTTAGCCAAGCTTTACCCCAGACGCAAACCTGTATCTGCAGGTGTGGCGGGTATATTTAGCTGGAAGGGTCGTCCAGACAAGAAACATTGACGCTCCAACTTGTGAGCTGTCATTCGATAATTTCCGTACTCCTGGTACTCTCCACGAGGAAGCTGGCACCTGTGGCAGCTACTCTGAAACGGTCAGCAGAAGTGGGAAAGCACCAGCTTGTGTGACCTGATGCCACCATCGAACACAATCCGCCATGCTCGTAGCACTTCTCTAGTGCAGACGTGCTGGTGCGGCAGATGCTTAGTTACTGAGAGTGGTGGAAGAGTTGTAAGTTGTCAGGTGCAAGCAGGCAATACGCGACAACTTGGGACATGTGTCAAATACACATCGCATGCCTTGCAAGTGAAACTCTGAAGCTATGTTGGAATTATCTCGGGACATTTTGGTGGATGAGGAGGAAGAATGTGAGTAAGTTCTTCCCGTAGGCTCATCTTGTCCCTGCTGGCAGTTTCTCGGCGCATGCTTTCAGTTGCAGCCGGATCAAGACTTGAAGAGCCAGAAATCCAGAACTCCAGCCAAGAATATTCGCTCATCACTTCTGGGATAGCTCCGTTCTTGGATGAATGATCTCTCAGCGAGCTGCAGGTGCTGAATATGTTTTGTCGTCGGACCTTGGAGTAGAAAGCCTTTCGCTGTTGGTTGAAAGAGAAAGCTCTAGTTGTAAGTCATCTCAAAAATCTATATCTACACTTGCACTGCCGCAGAGTCGGTCGTCAAGGCAGGCTTCAAGTGCTTGCTGTTGCAGAAGTCCCAGCCGTCAATGGAAGAAGGACGGCTTCAGCTAACAAGCCATTGCTAAAACAGGTCCAATAACTCTTCCTCATAAGGTTTCCCAACCCCTCCCTACAGCTGCGGACCTGCGACAGATAATCATGGTTGGACGAGTTTCGGGCTATTGCTAGACGAAGTACAGTACTCCGGGGTATCGGGTCGAAACAGTGAGAGATGGTTGTCGAGGAAATCCAAGTAGCGGTTCGAGGATATTGGCAGGTTGAAGAAACAAGTGACCGACGGCATACTGATAAAAAAGCTCGGACAATAAATAGGTGCGATCCGGATGTGGATATGTTACTGAGGAAGGAGCGCTTCGGAAAATATAGAAAGTAGAAGGTTGGAATTGGAAACAGCCAATATCCCACTCTGGAGGACCACAGAGAAAATATCCCCATTCGGTGCTGCAAAGATGGCACAACTGTTGTCTCATACTACAGGACGATGTGCAGACAATATCTGGCGTGGAATATAGGGACTTCTACAACACAGCCTGAGAAATTTTGGAAACATTGCTGACGATAACACATAATGTATTGTTCTCCGTGCAATCTCATGATTGATGTCGTCCTCTCGTGCACCCTCCAATACAAGAGCACATACAAACAGAAGTCTCAGCTACAGGCAGACGCCAGCGGGAAATAAATAACAACAAAACAGCATAAGTGGTGGACTATGAATGAGAAGGAGACGAATGGGAAATCAAATGATGACCTCAAATTAATTTTCGAAATAATGTAGATGTTTGAACAGCATCTTTGCATAAGGAGCGCATAAAAATCGTCAGGCAAAGGAGCAGAGAAATGTCTTGATATACACTTGGCAGAGTAGAGACATTGAAAAGTCGGACAGCAATCAAATCGTGCCGAAACAATCTCTTTGCCTCTCAGTTGTTCGGATACCAATTTTTCACTCCGTGCATAAGACGGTTCTTCTCCCATCTCCAACTGTCTACGTCGAGGAAGAAGGTCTCCATTTCTGGACCCCGCGCCACTGCCGGGCGGGGTAGAGATGCTGCTGGTACTGTATGTAAGTGGCGAAGTTCTGCACAACCTCACTCTATTTCCGGCCTGCCCCATGTGATAAGGGGACGCCGAACCTATTATATACCCATCCAGCAAGTCTCCAAGACGAGTTACTTGAAGTAGATATATCTCCGTTCAGCTGGTTCTCAGATTCGACAAAACTCGAAATGCGGTTGCACTAACATCTTCCAATCAGGAAGCCGGATATGCAGGTGATCTATGCCGTCGACGAATCATCGCCGGATACCCAACTTTGGTGAGCGACACATCAAACCGATCGGGAAATGATCATTGGCGCAGATCTGGATTCATGCGAGAAAACAAATGCTCCGAGAGCTGGAGATCCTTCGAGTCGCCGGCCATGGGAGCACACGTGGAGATTTGGTCGGTCCGGATGCTGTGGCTGCACAGCTCTTTGGTCAGGAGATTTTGGCACCTGCGTAAAGAAGGCGATGGAGATAGAACCCCTGACTATATATTCCCAATACTTTATAATGGAAGCGGCTGCACTTTGAAGCTGTACTGTCTGGCTTTCCTGGTGTATATCGGAGTTCCGCTTCAGTCAATACTCTTCTCAAAATGCTGGCACTATTTATTCTGACTGCTTTGGGGGCATTAACCAGCACAGTGACGGCAGATACACCCATTGATAATTCAGTGTTTGTCAACGACCCTGTGACAGCTGTCAAAGCTGCAGCGCCATTATGGCACTTCGACACCAAAACCTGCTTCCCCACAGTAGCAGTACAGCCAGATGGCACCAAAACAAAGAATCTCACAGAAGACGCATGTATGATTCTGGGCCCACTAAATCAAGGCTGTCCCGCCCAAGCGAAACAGACACAGCAGGCTCAGCTCTCGACTTCCTTTCCGACATATTACACCATTAGGAAGTGCGACAAAGATGCGTCGTGGAGAGTGGTGTATGATGTGTTCTTCCAGAAAGTTAGAGTCCCTTCTTCTTAAGGAGTTGAGACACACAGCTGAATTTAGGTTAGGATACGGGACACCCATATGATTGGGAGTGGGCAGCTGTGAAATTCGTGCAAAATGCACAAGGACAGTATGTCAGAGATGGCATCTGGCTCGAGCAAGATGGAAATCACCCGTACATCACTTGGGGAAATATACCAAACACCTTCGACGGGTAAGTCTTCCATCCTCCATCCATCATCTCAAAACACCAAAGCTAATCCTAGCTCTAAGCGATACCGACAAATTCCAAAACAACAACAAGAACCGCGATCATCCCAAAGCCTACTTCGGCAAGTGGAAACACAACGTGGATGTCGTTTTCAATGACAAATTCGCCAATGACTGTCTTGGTGCAATCGTGAATAAGAAGGATTACCATAGTGATGATTATCAATACTATGCTGCTGATAATCTGATCACGGGTTTGGCTGTTCCTAGTAAGTTTCTCCCAATCATTGAAATGTGGGACTGAAGCGAAGATATGGAAACAAGAGGGCTGATATGCGGCGTAGCGAGTTATACGTATGGAAATGCGGATTCTACGCCCCAGGCTTTTGAGGCTGGTGGGAAGTATGATATTTGTGGGAGTGGATTTGCTTAGACCGAGATCAGAATCAATATTTTGTTTCATATTTACCCTTTCTTGGATACGAGCATCTTCTATTCTCCGGGTCGTTTTAAGCGAGAGCTTCTCGTGCTTCATCATATGCTCTTCATCTTTCTTAATAGAGTTCGTGCAAGGGTTTCGAGTCGGAAAATTCAGGATATCGAAGCGGTATTCCTCCTTTTTCTTCTCCCTTCCCTCAATAGTAGGTCCGACGACGGATAAAAACTCTCGAGAAGATGATCAGTACTTTTCAGCAACGACAGAAATGTCTTTGACGTAACTGGTAATTCCGTACAGCTATCAGTACACGACTTCACAGATTCAAATCGGACCTAACACGCGCACCATAGTCATGCTAAGCCCCTGCAGAGGGAAGTCGGTATTGACCTAGCAACTAGGCGCTCAAAGTCTCAGCGCCGAAGTCGCCTGGCGCTCACAAGGTTTCAGCGGACCAGGGGCCGCCCTGAAGCGACTAAGCGAGGTAAACAACTGGATCCCCACAATTACCATGCATCGCGCACTAAATTATGCCCCAGAACATTATGTCGGTCTGAGAACAGTGTAGAACTCTTTATGATGAAGGATCATGTTCTAGCCACGTTAGGCATGTCAAGCGCCTCGAATTTCTCGCTACCAACCTACCCCTAGAAATTGATTTTGATAGCCCGCTTCATTTCTTGGGTGCCTAAGTCGTCACTAGCTCCATTTTATGCTCAAAAATAAAATGATTCCCATCCAAGTCCTTTTTAAATTATATTTGTTGTAATCGCAGATATTCACAAGACATTTCTCCAATCTCACAAGATGATCACTTCCACAGAAATATCAAAATACTCACGCCCCGGATCCCACATCACTCAATCCACCATGCACGATATCTGGCTCACCACACAGATATCCTCCATCATAACCGTATTCATTATGCTCGTTCTGCTTTTCACGTTCATATGGAGTGGTCGACTCGATTGGTGGTATGAAAGATGGGTGGGAACAACCGGGAATATATTTATGACAAGAAGAAGATTTCGGGCTTGGCCAGTGTGGCTTAGTAGAGAGATGATGGAAGGATCGGAGGATCAAAGAGGGCGACCAGTCGAGATAAGAGTGCGAAATGTTTGAGGTTATGTGGTAAATGGGAGTGTTGGGGCAGGAAATGGACAGTTTCAAGACCGAGCAGTGATCAAGTCAGGTGCATATCTGCTGGTAATACCTGTCCGCAAACACTCTTTACCTCAGGACGCGCAAACTTCCGAGCATTTTCTGATCACAGCACAAGAGGCATGTTCTAAATTGAACCCGGATGATTTCGAGTTAGCGAGATTCTGATGGCTGAGGTCAGTGGTAATGCCTTGTCTTCTCACCAAGACACACAGCACTGGATGTATTATTGCAATGTCCCAGCCAACTCTTGAATGGGTTGAGAACAAAATATACCCCACCTTCATGTGATGGTCTAAACAGGATGAGTTATTTAGGCTATATCAGCCGAAAATCTGCACACAAGATTTATTCTTGCTTATGTAAAACATTCCCATCCAGGACATTTTTAAAAATACCAAATGTGAACGTGCCCATTATTATCATGAAGAGAAGAAATTTATCACAACGCCAGCCGCCTCCAGTGACCCATCACTCAGCAACTCTCATGACTTCAATTCAGCAATGGGAGTTAGCCACTTCAATGCATCTCAGACCTCGCATCTAGCGTCGCGTCCCCAGCCTCAATCTCCACAGGCCTGAACCCCGAGTTTCTATACTCCGGCTTCATCAATGTTATCGATGACACTGCAGACATCTGTGGTGGAGAATTTGGCGTCGAAGACGTCATTCCAGGAGACGCCATTGGCTGCTGTAAAGATTGTACAGAGTAGTCTGGCGTTTCTGGCTTGTTCTTCCAGGATCTCTTCCACCAAAGAAAGAGAATCGCTGCAATAATGCCGACTATACCTGCCGCTGCCCCGAATTCTATACCCGCTTTCGCGCCTGTAGATAGTCCTTGTGATGGCTTTCTCGGGGTGGATGGTGGATTTGACGGTACGGTTGAATCGGTACCTACTGGATCGCTTCCAGTGCCTGTGCTAGTGGTTGATACGTTCGTCCCTTCTTCAGAAGCGAGAGCTTTCCATGATCCTTTCCATGTTGATGCCCAATCTGCGGCCGATCCGATGATGGATCTGTCCTCGTCTCCGACTGCGATGACATTCGCTTGGGATGGTAAGTTCGGTCCAGGAGCTTGTGCTAACCACCATGTTGCTGATCCGTTATCTGCGTTCCAATTTCCTCCCACAAAAGCAGCTTGTAGAAATGCTCGGCCTAATTGGTAGTGTGTCTGGGTCTCAGCTTTGCAAGGGAAGTATGATGTCGGTGTTGTGCTTAACGGTGCGGTGAGCGTCAGGTTCAGGAGCTTGAATGGGACGTTGATAGTCGGGTTTTTCTCAGTTTGACTTTGACGAAATGTGAATGTCAAACACGAAGGTGATGAAATGATTTGCGTGTATTTCGGGTCCTCAGTGTCCCAGAAGTAAAGTCCGTACTTCTCTTGGTACTTCAGTGGCAGTCTTGCAGCGATCGCATCACACGTACTCCTAGGCAAGTGGAGATACGGTGCCAAAGAGTTGATCGAAACTGGTAGAGCACTGCTTATCGATGAGTTTCCAGACGCAAGGAGCCCCCCACCCAAGCTACCGAAGTCCCATGGCGAGTCTCCTTGGATGACATTTAGACTAATGTCAAATAAGTCGATCGAATCAACGCTATCTGCTGGGCCCTGCTGGGTTGAAACTTCTCCCAGGACACGATTCTGGTCAAAGCCGCCAAAATACAGAGACGGTGGAATGTTCTGGGATGCCGAGCCAATGTGCAGGCCGTAGGAATTTGACGCGATAATTTTGCTTGATGGTGCTAGAGTGGACTGCCATCCAGGAAGAAGAGTTGCATTATGGGAGTCAAATGTCTGATTGATGGTTCCTGGTGCGCCAAGAGCTAGAGAGCCAACAGAAAGGAGATAATATGAGCCATCAGGGAGGATTCCCCAGAGAGAATCGTGATATGCCATGTCCATCCCAACAAGAGGCTCCATGGATTTACCGATACGCCACTAGATAGTTGAGAATTAGCTCTAGAGTTACTGCCTGAAGATACGTCAAGTTGGAGGGGATCACCTACAGTGTCTGTGTCGATATCTCCTTCTTTTCCATCAATTTGTAATGCGCCTCCAGTGTAGTCCACTTGTGCTTGAAACTGAATGTTGGCAAAGGATTGAGACGAAGAAAGTTGTTTGTCATATAAACCAGCCGTCTGGGCGTAGCAGACGTTTCCAAGTGTTGAATTTGAGCATACTTTTGGCGACAAAAAGTGGCTTGAGAATATGCCTCCTGGATAGAGGCTGATGACTTGTTCGTTAGACCCAACTTGGATCTCAACTGCTTGCCACGGTCCATCTGGCCCAAATGTCTGTGTTGACCAGGTCATTCGAAATGTGTTGACCGTTCTCGCGACATCGTTTATATACAAAACAATCAGGTCTGGGGCCAGTCGAGTACTGTGAGAAACCATTCTCACAAGGACCTGATTCGATGGTGTGGAAGCAACACAGTTACTTGGAAGCCGAAAGATACCAGATCATTAGCAAACATATATAGACCTTAGAATCAAAATTGGAGAATTTCTTCCAGTCAAACCTAACGAGGGAACTTTGATTCGATATGAGAACGCTGCCCGAGCGACCAGAGCCCGTTTCTACAGCATTACGTCAACTCAAGCCTGCAGTGTATTCACACAACATGCATCAGGGCCTTCAGAGTCGTGGCTCCAGGTGCTTGACCTATAATGTCTCGAGAGAATGTTGGGCCAGCCTCTAGGCCGCATTCATTTTCCAATGGAAGGACCCTTTACTCTGTTTGGCAAGTCTTGCCAGGGTTTATTTCCTGTCAGCAATCAAGTCCACGGATTGACTATCTAGATTGGAGGAACAGGCGTGATCTCTCGAGCCTCCACGTCTCCCGAAGTCCTCTTTCTCATTGTTATTTACAAATTAAGTCATAATCAAGAAACGATCTCGTTCGACTCCAAAATTCAAATATCAATGTCTCAGTCCTGGTAATCAAAACCACTAACTGACTTCGTTTTCGCGTATAATAGTAGATCCTAGGGCCAGCGCTGCAGCTTCTTGAACGGATCGGATCGGAGATGATGGATATATACTCAACAACTGGTCAGTGACATCCAATATTCTCATCTAATTTATTGTGGATCTGCGGAGATCAGGAGGTGAAGTAATCCGTGACTGACAGGATTGTTCGTGTTCCATTATAACTTTATTTCGATTTACCTCCATTTGGAGCTGCCCTGTCCGACTTCCCATGGTGACGTCTCGGCAGACCCTGATTCTCAGAGTCTCAGATGGCTTCCTTCTCGTTCGCTGTCAATCATGCTCGTTGTGGTGAGTCCAGACAGGCTTTGAGCTTCATTCGGCATCTCTTACCCCTTCCCTCTGATTCCGTGCAGTCATTTCATGATCATCGTCTATGTCGATGGTACAATCTGAAAGGCGAGCATGACATCCCCCCGGCCCTCTTTGAATGTTGCGTACCAGTCTTTGTCGCTTGCAAGCAGCTACCCTCACTCCAAGATTTTGCAACTAAAGCCTTTCATAAGCTAGATACTGCAATGTCCCCGAATACCCAATACGAGTACCTAATTTTACCATATTTTTGATATATGGCTTCTTTGATGAGCTGGAGTGATTCGAGTGCGACTACTTTACTGCTATATATCCTTACGGGGGTGATGACAAATGTGCCGAGAGCAATATAGACTGATGGTGGTTCGTATACGCTCAGGATGTCACTAACACGGAATATTGATGTAACGCTGTGATTTTGCTCGAGGCTTTTCATCCGCTGGGAAGTAAAGCAGACGGCCGGATAATGCATCCCGAAAGAGTGCACCTGGATGCTGCTTCACTGATCAAGGAAAAGTCAATTGCTAGAGTAGCCTGAGTGAATGAATAACGTGAAGCCATGTCTAATGAAGTCCAGCATCAAGGTCAAGGTGAACGTAAGTTCAAGCATCAAAGGCTGCCCGTGGTCTCACTTTGACGCTGAAGAACAGATGCCGACCCAGCAACTTGGGCAAACAGGTACACTAAACTCCTCGTCTTAACCAAGCCGACTCCTGTCCCTCGACTGCGATCTCCCCATCCTCAAGTTCTATGATGAAATCTCCATTCTTCCTCCAGCGCCAGCTGCTATGCCTCGAGTCTATTGAATCGACGACCCATACCTCACTTTACAACCTGTGCTCATCGTCTCTTAAGCTAAAGAGTTCAAGCGAGCCAAAGACTCGATTGACGGAGACAAGAGTGGCAAATACAACATGCATATCGTAACTGACCTGTACAGCAATAGCTGCATGAAGATTCCTCGTTGCCGCCACAATTTGCTCACAGGCTAGGTGAGTTCCGCTCACAACGCAAGCACGAAACATACCTCTGCAAACACTTTCGAGAAACGGGATCCGGACAAGGTGTTTAAAGGGGCGAAGCACTTTAATTTCTCTGACCGGCCGGTGCCGAAACCATGATCACGACTCCAGAGACCACGCAGAATGATGACCAGCCGAAATGCGAGATGGATGAGCAGGGCAGGGAGGATTGTCGTGCGAGAGATCTGTGGCTAGGGTTCTATGCTGATTTCCAGAAGAGGAGGATGTTATGTTATGTATCCAAGATTTGACCGCTTGGGAATAATTGGATAGCTGACAATTGCAAGGATATATGTGGCTTCGCGCCGAAGCGACTCAAAGCGAGATCCGTCAACAACGTAAAGAGAGAACCGCCAATAGGCGCGTTTGTGCCGCAACGCAGGTGAATATTGACAGTAGGAATGGTAGACCACTTTATTATACTCTCGCCATCTTTGCTTCAGGTGCCCCGGAAAAACCCGACGTTGAAAAACACGAGAGGGGAATTTTGGATAGCAGATTGACGAAATTTGGGAATGTAAGACATGGACGGCGTCCGTCCAGGTTTAAAATGCGGGACTCCATGCACTGTTTAATGGAAGAATTTCAGTACCGCATTTCAACTCTGGATGATAGGAAAATCGCTGGAGTCAATGTTTAGGGACTTATCATAACCCGACATTTTGAGCTACCTGAGGTTGTAGAAAAACTTACCGCCTCGCCTCCACATCGAATTTGATCTCGCAGCATTTTGTCCCAGTTTTCATCTTTATCTTGCTACTAGGAGCTAACTTATTGCCAATGGTTATGTTCTTTATTGCTCCACTTGGCCTCCACACGATTCGCTGTCATGACTTGCAACTCTACAAGCGATCGCATTGATTTGGACTGTCTGGCAATTAAGCAAAGCCATCACACGAAACCGACGTCCTGATTGCATAGATTCTTTCCCCCGGATTCTGCTCATTCACATCTATCTCTGTTGTTGTTGAGGAGTAATATACACGTAAACATGAGATTATTGAAGCACTCGCCTTACCTTCGAACCAACGGATCATAAGCGACCACATAAGCGACTTTATTCATCCTTGTAAACATCATATCGATACTTCGTACCCACATGATCGCTCCGCAGCAGCTTCTGACCTTTCCCATAAATTTTCTCCCTTGCCGTCAAAGGTTCATCTCTTTCTCCTGGTGCTTCAGGATATAGCCCTCTCCTCCGCAGCTCCGGAATCAACAGATACACCACATCTCCGAATGACCCAGGCGTATTTACGTACGCGATATTGAAGCCGTCTAAATCGCCCTCCTCAATCCACCGCTGCATCTCATCAGCCACCACATCCGGCGTCCCTACCGGACAAGGACCCAATCCTCCAAAGGCCGCTTTCTCAGCAATGACTCTCGGCGTCCATTTCGGGACGTTCTCGCTTGTGGAAGTCATTCGGTCAAGGATCGAGGAGATCTTATTCCCTTGCTCATGCCCTGACGGGTTGATCTCTTCATCGAGTGGCAGAGTCGAGATATCAATGCCGGTCCAGCTGCTGAACAGGACAAGACCGCCGATAACAGACGCATACTTTCGTGCTTCTGCGAGCTTTTCCTCGGCTATTGCTTGAGTAGAGCCAATGAAAGGGGTGATGGATGCGAAGAATTTGAGACTTTGGGGATCCCGGCCTAAAGCGGCGGCTTGAGCTCTGATTTTGGCGATCTTAGGACGAAGTAGTTCTGGAGAGTGGCTGGCTACGAAGATGGCTTCGGCGTGGGTGGCTCCGAATAGAGACCCTGCTTTGAAAGACTTTCATTATTGACAATCCTGTCACAGGAAAAGGGCTTTTCACTTACGCTGATGTGCCGGCCTGGAAAAGAAAAACGCGCTGTGGACTTGGCGGGATAATGTGTCGAGTGTCAAGCTTGTAGTATGGACCATCATGATGAATCTCTCTGATCATATCTGGATCTGCGTATACATCATTGTCAACATCGAATTTCACTGCATCGTCCGACCAAGACCCTTCCCATAGCTTATACAAAGCTCTAAGATAGTCATCGGCCATCTCATACCGTCTGTCGTGGTCAATTTGAGATGACATGCCAATCGCTTTGTACGCAGCATCTTTCCAGCTGATGTCTCGTCAGCATCTGTTCCGCATCCAGTCGCTTCGAAAGACACGAGAGAACTCACGAAGTCACGATGTTCCACCCGATCCGCCCATCTGTCAGATGATCCAAAGTCGAAAAACGCTTCGCAACAACAAATGGAGTCTCAAAGCTCGTCGAAGTCGTGATAGCAAAAGCTAAATTCTTGGTCACTGCAGCCATTGCCGAAATTGGAATACTGGGATCCAGAAGTGGCCATTGAGCTCCGCGACGGATGCACTCGTCCATGGAACCTTCATAAACTGCATGGCCCGCCGTGGAATCTGCGAGAAAGAGTGCGTTGATATTTCCACGTTCAAGAAGTTGGGCCCGATTCGTCCAGTAGGAGAGTTTGAGCTTGGTGGTGGATTTATCTTTTGGGTTCTGCGTCTGCAATCAGTGTTGGAAGAAGGAGAGCCCGATTGGAGGAGTTACTTTCCACTGTCCAGGTGAAAGGTGGCCTATTGTGCCGCTCATGTCAAAGGCATTTAGCAGAATCTGCTTTCCAAGATCCCTTTTCTGACGCTTTGCTGAGGCTTGAAGTTCGGCATCCTCGATATCATGAGGATCATTTGTCCTAGAGCTATTTCGCTTCAAGCCATTGGTGTATGGCGCTGAACTTGACATTTTTAACACAGAAGCAAAGCTCAATCATCGAGCGGTTGATAGTTTTAGCGAATTCATGACAGATGAAAGATTATTGGGATTCCGACGAAAGCTACCCATGTAACATGAGCTAAGGATGGAGATGCAAGATGGGAGCTAGTGACAGGTGTGATGAAGAGTGGGATATCAAATCCAAACACGCTCATTAATACAGTGGAATGTTGATGTTGTGATACTGCCCCAATATGAGCAACATCGGTACGAGCCTATCACATTGTCTTCTTCGACGTGCATTTCGTAACTATTCTTTGCGGTGCGAACTTGACGCATATCCACGCCTGCTCTTGATAGAATATGTTGCTGTTGATAGTGGATATGCGACAATTGATAACGGAGGGGCCGTTCCACTTTCCAAGAACATTTGCTGCAAGATTCAGAGCCTCAGGAGAAACGGTACAGAAGGCCATGTGAGCACGCAAATCGTAGCTTGGATGATGAACATACTTCGCCGCAAGCACTCCAGTTATTTGGCTACTTAAGAAGTACCTGGTAGTGCTCTTTTTGTCGCCCGTATCAGCCTCCAAGATTCGGCATTAACTTCGTCCAGAATGGCAGAAACACCGGAAGATGTCGTCGTCGCAACACCGAAACCAAAGCAAGGACTCTTCCATCATTTCCGGTGGTTCGATGAGAATGATACGCCAGAAGAGAGGAAGTTAATCTGGAAGTTGGATCTTCTGATTGTTCCATACGCATTGTTGGTGTACTGGGTGAAATATCTCGATGCAGCAAATCTGAGTAAGTCTCTAACACCCTCGCTCCTTGGCCGTGCTGATGTGATTAGACAATGCGTATGTCTCCGGAATGAAAGAAGACTTGAACCTGGGGGGCAATGATCTTTCACACTTGCAGTCGGCTCTTCTGATTGGGAATTGTATCGGACAGGTCCCAGGAGCATACTTCTTCCCCAAAGTGCCACTACACATTCTCATCCCGGCTTTGGGGCTTGGCTGGGGTATCTTCAATTTGCTGCAATATAGAGCAAAGGGCCTGCCTGAACTGATTGCATACCGATTTCTGATCGGCTTGTTTGAGGCAAGTCGAAATGATGCTGTTTTAATCGTCCAACTTCTGAACTAAGTTTGCAGAGCCCTTTCTTCATCGCTGTTCACTATACCTTGGGATCATGGTACAAAGGCCACGAGCTGGATAGAAGAGGCTCATGTTTCTACATCGGCCTCGCCCTGGGAACACTCACTGCTTCTCTCCTCCAAGCAGCTGCCACTAAAAACCTCGACGGGGTGAACGGTCTCGAAGGATGGCGCTGGAACTTTATCATCACCAGCGTCTGCACGCTTCCCCTCACTTTTGTCGGATGGTTCATTTTCCCCAGCACTCCAGATAAACCAAATAGATTCTCGATCAACAAGAGAGATATCGAGATTGCGAAGAAACGCCTTGAGAGTTCGGGACATAGACCACCTGCGGACTGGACATGGAAATTGGTGAAGAAAGTCTTCTCGACTTGGCATATCTATGTCTTGGTATTTTGGAACATAATGTTCTGGAATGGATCACTGAACACTGCCAATGGAGGCTATCTGCTATGGATCAAATCGCTCAAGCGGTATAGTATTCCCGAGGTCAACAATCTTGGTGCGACCATGCCAGCAATCGGTATCTTCATCACGCTCGCCGTCTGTTTCGGAGCAGATTTCTTTAGATCACCTGTAAGTCTGAGCTCCAAGCCTCCAAATTGCGTGCTCTTCTCCTGGACGAAGATGTGCAGAAACAAATGACTCTGCAGTGCCAAGTCAGCTGCTGATTTCACCGTACAGGCTTGGGCGATTACCTTAGCATACATCGTGAACATCCTAGGTTTGGTAATAATCATCATCTGGGAAGTCCCCGAGCCCAGCCTGTGGTTTGCCTTCAATACAACCTATTTTGCCAACGCAATATCCTCTGTTCTCTATGGGTGAGCCAAGTCGAAATGATTCCTAAATTTGCTCACCACTGACAAGCGGTTCCACACAGTTGGGCACAGAACATACTTCGGCACTCCCCGAACAACGCGCTTTCACGCGGGTAATGATGAATGCGATCTGTCAATCTACCACAGCCTGGACTCTGATTCTGACATTCCCCACGGTCGAAGCCCCGAGATTTACGAAAGAATACTCGTTCGTGGTTGCTTGTGCGATTATATTGATTGTTATGACGTAGGTTGTGAAGTATCTGCATGATAAGCAAGAGTCCGTACCTTTCCCTGTTCCCAGCTTGGTGAGTAGGATATCGCTAATTTCGTGGCAGACGACAGCATAAGGAGTTGCAGGAAAGTGATGATGAAAGGAGCAGGGAGGTTGCAGATTTAGTTGAGCCAACTACTATTGAGGTGGAGCCGATTAAGAAGATTTGAAGAATCCCCAGGGGAGGCACAAGCCCATCCCAATTAGCCCCAGGAACTCTAAAATGTGGCAAACTTTTGCTGCTTTGAAGACGTATCACAATGAAACGTTCCAACATTTGCATTCTTTAAGTATCTCCAACCCAGTCAGTAATTTGAAAGCCGCGGGAACTTTGAGTAAACATTGATTGGTACGATTTGGAATCCATGATATCTAAGAAGCATTGGTAAGTCCTCTACTGAGGTGTAAAACATTTGTTGACTCACCTACGACAATCACTCATTCGAGCAAATGCTTGAAATCGCCTATCAAGACCCTAAAAGTTCTATAGGTCATTTGGGCACATCAAAAGACCAACGTCGCAAAAGTCTATCCCAACGGACACTCGATGTGATATTTCGATTTTCCAGAGCGCTCACGGTTCTCCCCTCTAGCTCCCCAACTCAGCTCGATACACATTCGTAGGAGCTTCCACCGGATTTCTGTACGCAGAGACTTCCACGGGATGGGCCGGAGAGTATTTCTTCGAATCCGCGACTTCGTGATATGCCACGCCATTATGTTCGTGACCTCCGTATTGAGGGACAGTTGGAGTCTCAGATGCCTTATTCTGCCTTCTTCGCAGGAGAAAGAATGCCGTGACTGCTATGATAGCAATCACAACTCCTGTAACTCCAACGCCGATTCCGATCTTGGCTCCATTGCCTAAGCCATCAGAGGTAACTGAAACAATTGACTTTGATGGACTTGGTATGGAGGAGGCTTGGTTCGGGGCAATCGAAGCTGTCGTGGAGGACGTTGTGGTGCTGGTGAGTGGTCCGCTTGATGTCGAACTCGAAGTCGATGTTGTAGAGCTTGTTGATGAAATTCCGATCGTTGCTGCTATGACTATCCCCTGCTTCTTGTTGCAACATGTGGCGTTGACACCTCCACAGCACCACGACCCATCGCTACACTGGCCTACGGGCACATTGTCTGATGCATCCCCGCCATTCTAGAATAATCAATATGTGCCAAAATAGCTGGGTACATGGCAACGTACCTTGGGATCTGTGCATAGATTCAAACAGAAGGGACTATGAGAAAATTTAGCATTGTGACTGCAGTCTCACAATCATGAAGTCAAAGTCAAGTACCTTTTCCAAGTCTTATCCGTACACCCTTGCCTCCAAAATACCGAATCTCCATTGTTCTGACAAAGACCATTTGCCTGGCACGTATCCGGGGCTACCACTCCCGTATGATTTGTCCCGCAGCATTGCGACACTGCACCAGCAAATTGATTGCAAGGCTGATAAGCTGGATCCTTGATCTCAGAGCCATCCGGATTGTAGCACGCGGCATCAATCCGACATATTTGCAAAGCAACAACCAAGAGAAACGCTACAGTTGACGACATGATCGAGGAAGAATAGGATGGAACTTTCACAAAATTGCAGGGTAAGGCCAGTCGGGGGCAAGGGTGTCTTAAGAATACAAACTTGAAAGACTGTGCCTCTTTATTTAGCCCCCAACTTCCCCTGAACCAAGTTTCTGTACTTCCCCTGCTGTGCAACCGTATCAGCCTCAAGTTTCGCACGACTGCATTAGCTAACAATAGTGTCCAATGGCAACTCACTAAAGGATGCATAGGATTCAACGCCTCCAAGGTTTTGGTTTGTACCCAATATTTGTTAGAATCGCCCCCAATTATCACCGAGCCACTTGTCTCCTGCATGGTCTTCCAACGGCAACAGATCTTGGCTTGATTACGCACGCGCGCCCTGATGCGGCCCATAAATTCAAAACTATGCGAGCAAAGCGCGTAAGACGGGCAAAAACAAAGATAAGTTCTGAGCACGAGGCGATTATGAGGATCGTGAAAGAAGAAGACATTTTTTTCCTTTGTTTCCTCGGTGAAGCCTTGAGCACCCGGCCGGGGCAAGTATCAAACGGATCAAACAGAGGGAAAGAACGATGCAAACATGAAGAGTCGAAATGGATCATTCACCGTAACTTGCCAACGATGTATGCTGTCCGACCATGGTGCCGCAAACACCGAAGATTCCAGATTTCTGGCGTCCTCTTCCAGATCATCAAGATGCAGGACTCAGGACGAGATCTACGAGTAACTAGGTACCTAGGTAAGCTGTAAGATCTGAAGCTGGTGAAGCTGTTGGAAGCACATGAAAGCATGACTAAGCCTGGCTTTTCCGTCCCATCGGCGTTCACAAGCGAGTCTCCGATGCCTCGGCCAAATCGCGTCTTACGAAGCGTACATGTCAGCGCTCTTTTTCCATCTCAGCCCAGGAATAATCTACAAGCCATCCATCAACACTCCTTTTCTCTTCCTTCACAACACAACATACTTTCTGTTCATATCCTCGGTCACTTCCTTTAAAAACCATGGCGTCCGCAACGCGGTTACCCCTGAAATCCATAGCATTTACGACTGCGCTCGTAGTCTCAGCAGGCGCATCCAGAGTCAGCTTCAAGCAGCTCGCCCTCACCACTTTCACCGGACCAGGGAGTTATTCGCGGATAGTAGCAGCTCTGATCGTACTTGCGAACCTCAAGAATGTGCCGTTCGCATGGCATGTACGTATCTTGCCTTATCTTCGGCCTGCCCATTCCAACCCGATCCTCCAGAGCCAAACTAACATGTATTGGTATATAGTTCCGCGTCTTCAACGCCATCCTCAAACACTGCCTCTTCTCCCTCCCCAACATCCCACCCGCCCTCGCCCCCTCCACGCTCTTCCTCCCCGTAATAACAACCTCGCACTCTCCCCTCACAGAATGCGACTACAACTTCCACAAATCCAACAGCACATACTTCTCCGACCTCGACGTAACCCGCTCGCACCTCGTCTGCGCCCTCATCCAGCCCGGCATCAAAGCCCTCCAGCAAAATGCACAAACCAAACTCGTTCTCGACGCCCAGGGTAAACCTGTCCTGGGAAGATGGAGCATCATGCTCGGCGGCGTGATGTGCAGCTTCAAGCGCGAGATCGGCATGTACCAGGGCTTCGAGATGTGGAGTCGCCTACTGTGCTGGGACAGGAAGTGGATATACGTCGTTACGCATTTCGTGAAGAAGGGGACGGTGAAGCCAAGCGCATATATCCTTACAGATGGGAGCTGGTTTGGTGGAAAGGGGTATAAGACTGTGAAGGGGGACAGTAACAGTCAGGAGGTGGATGAGAAGGCCATTTTTGCGAGCGCGATTAGTAAATATGTTATTAAGTTGGGACGGTTGACGACGCATCCGGAGGTTTCGCTGAATGCTTCGGGATTGCTGCCACCCAAACCTGGCGGATGGGCGACGATGAGTGGGCCGTCCGGGGAGTCGACGCCGGAGACTTTGGAGGTTGAGGGAGAGGGCAGTGAGACGCCGGAGAGTGAGGGATCAGAGGGAGAGTGGGATTGGAAGAGGATTGAGAAGGAGAATAAAAGAGGTTTGAAGTTCGCAGAGCATTTTGCCGCGCTGGATGGATTGAATCAGGAGTTCACGGGAAGCAGGGAGGCGGCATTGGGAAAGTATAGAGACTTCTTGACGTAGATCAAGGGAGATGGATCTTTTTAAGTGTTAGAAGTGTTAGAGTAGAATGTTTAGAATAATTTGAGACACTCACAGAACCCCCGAGGTGGGCAGTGCCTTCCCAAGTGGGGTGCGTGACATCAGTGTGACTCGTTACAACACACTCACCAGTTGCAACTTTTCATTTTATGAGCACGAGCAACATGGAACAAGATTGTTATGCTTGACAATATTATTATTTTGGTGTTCAATAATGCTTATTCATATATTCACAATTTCTTTTTCCTCCCATATCCCTCTCCTATCCTCTACCCCAATACTGTACTGTACACTCAATCCGCTCGCTTCGCTTCACTTACAAAGCGAGAGCAGCGATGAGAGCAGCACCGGCCATAAGACCACCAACCTCCTTCTTGCTGGCAGCGTTGGTGTTTGTAGCTGGTGCGGAGCCAGTTGCGGAGGCAGCGCTGGATGCAGCACTGGCAGCCTGATTTCATTTCAATTAGCCAAAGATCTCTATATAGAAAAAAAGACATGTACTTGGTGTAAGAAGTCACTTACAGAGCTGGCAGCTGCAGATGCGGACGAAGCCACGGAAGAGAGGGAAGAGGCAGCGGAGTTTGCTGACGAAGCAGCTGAGGAGGCACTTGAGGCAGCTGAAGACGCCGCGGAAGTGACACTCTCAGATGCAGAGCTGGCCGCGCTGGACGCGGAAGACGCAGCTGATGTAGCGGCCGAAGAGGCTTGAGAGGCAGCAGAGGATGATCCGCCTGAAGATCCACCGGCACCTGAGGCGACGAGGGCGCAGATTTGGGAGGTGAGGGTTTGGGTCTCTGAAATCCATATATTAGCTTTTGCTTGTGACGAAATCAGGTGATTCAACCAGGTCACTTACTCAAGGCATCGTCAGAAGAGCAGCCGGAGATGACACAAGGAGTGGCAGCCTTGGTGATGGCAGCGTTGGCACTACCGCATTGGCATGCGTTGTCAGAGATGGTGCATCCGGCACCGGTGATGGCGGTGGCCAAGCAAGTTTGGGCGCAAGATGGGATTTGAGCAGTTAAGTCAGCGATTGACTGAGCAGAGACGGCGGTGGCCAAGATGGCGATGGTGGCAGTGGTGAACTTCATGTTGACGATTGTTCTTGTTTGTTTTGTTTGACTTCGGAAAGTAGCGAATGTGTGTAATTGGAATGCGAATTGACGGTAGATTTGCTTGATGAAATTTGTCAAAAGTTTTGCGTGATAGGATTCGAGAGGAGAGGGGGGAATTCGTTATTTATACGTGACGACGACTAACATGCTTCAGGTCAAGAAGGGGGAGCGTACACCCATGCTCGTCATGGCTGCCCACATCAGTGGCGTTGAACAGCTCCAGCAAAACCTGGAAGCTGCTTTCAGGCAGGTCCCGTCAATCATGTGGAGGAAGGGCCGGGTCTGGGCATGATCTTCTCTCCACAGTGAGGTGTCTCATACCGAGGTTGGCACTGGCATGACCGTTCTCCTCAAAAGTTGGAGATTGGCCTGGGGACGCCGGACAGACTTTACTGTAGAAGGGAAAGTTTGGTCATCCCAGCCCTTGGGCTAGTAACAAAGTAGCATAGATGCCGAGACAGCGGACCTTGGTTGAAAAACGGGATTGGAACTGCGAAAGATAATTGGGGGGAGCAAAGGGTTGTTGATTGACGAGGGAGTTCCCACTCCGACTAAATTCACCTGCGCTAGTCCTGTGTCGTGCCTTCCTACTGCGAAGTGTCGTCTGCACCTGCGCTACCGGTACAACATTCCGTTGCACAGTCCGGCGATTCCTGTGCCTTCGAAGCACAGCTGCTCCCTCTCCTCGCAACATCCCCTTTTCTTCAATACGACCTTCAGCAAGCCCAATTAAAAGAAGCAATGCTCGCATTGATGTTCAGATTTTGCACTTCCAGCTGAGGCCCATATCAGATATCATTTCATGCAAGGGTTCTTTTCCCAATTCCTGCGACCCCAAATCCCGGCAATTCCCTGGCCTATCAACCCAGAAGGGGATTTAAGGTTCAGTATCCCCAGCCAATCTCTGTGCCCCGCTGATCCAGTCAGGGGTAGCGAGGCTTGCCTTAACCTCATATGTGGCGGATCACGACGATCGACAGCAGGTTGCCGAGGTGAATCAAGGGGGGCTGGGAAGCTTGAAAGGGACTGGACAACATTTGAGCCATGCGAGCCATGCCATGTGAAGCCAAGCTTCGCTGCCACCTACAGTAAGCTTGTTGGGTGGGTTCTGGATGGATGAGCTGTGAGGTTTGTCAAGGTGCGGGGAAATATGCGGGGGTGAAGCTTGACGTGCATTTGGGTTATTGGATGAAGGATGTGACGGATGCTTCAACGGTTCACGTGAATACCGACTATGGGACGGAGCTTTTACTGGAAGTGTGTTGGATCAGAACGTTAAGCAGTGGAACTAAGGATGGACTTTCTCAAATCAAGTTCTGGTTGTTACCCACCGAGGCCACGACGTCGAGCTTGAAATCCGGGTAATGTTGCAGCGGCGTAAGCCTGCGCACGAAACTCTAATTTGAATATATTAATGATATCATGTGGGTATCTCTGAGCTCCTCGAACAGTAACCGGGGATATCTCACAGAAGTGTGTAAAAATTCAAGTCTAGATGGCGAAGTTCTCATTGCTCTTGATAAAACCATCTGTACACCCTTCATCTCAAGCTCTCCAGTCAAGATCTAGAGCTTCCTGCGCCAAGTGGCACCGTCAATTCCGTGCCTCACAAGCATCATAGTAGGGTAGTAGTGAGGATTTTGAAGCTGTGAGCGGTCCAGCGGCTGCAGGTACCAGAAGCTAAGAATTGAAAAGGTTGCTTGCAGCTGACGAGATGTGTCAAATGGCCCGTCTAGACTTCCTTTTTCAATGCTAGCTTTTTGGTTTATGGCCTGGGTTGGGTAAGATTTTGGGTATAGCAAGAGGCTGAGAATCGTAATACGAGATTGTTGTTCCTAAAATCTGGACCGGGCTTCCTTTCAACGTTGTGACATAGAATTAGAAGAAGGTAGGGAGTCTTGATTGCCAATTTTCACCTGTTTCCAAATTTCCGGAATATCATAGGGCTTGTAGTGGCTGCTTCATCACCCTATCTTACGCACTCTTGTTTCTACGTATTGTTGAGATTTCGTCTTGCTAATGCTGTCAACCGAACAACAGCAGTCTATTGGAAATTTCCTCACCATATAGAGAATTATCTCGCAAGATATAACACACTGTCCAGCCAAGTTTCCTCCAAGCAGCAGTCACATCTTATTGCTGCGAGGCACGATGCCCACGTGAGCTGAGGATAAACCTCTCCCGGTAGATACATTGGTAATTTAAGAGTCTGCTGGATCTTCTACCGATCACTTCTTTACCACAAGCTAGGCGTATATAGTCTCTAAGGTACACGTACACTAATAGGTACCTAGGTATGCCTCTCCATGTTACATGTCACGTGAAGTTATTGATTGTGACAGTGAGTTGATGTGTCTCTGTTTCCTGTCACTCCATTTCAGAAGTCTAGATTACAAAGTTCCCTTCTTGTTCCTCTGAACACAGAAATCCATGTTTTCGTTAACTCAATCAAGCGTTCGGGCCAGCTCTGTCTCATGGCTCTTCGCTTAGGGTAGTTTCACTTCATACCAAGGCTTGAATCACTCTTTATTCACCTACCGAGCGGTTTCCAATCCTTAGAAGCAGTTCCAGTGAATGAGTTCACTCACATCGCTTATTGCTGAGTTGGATTCTGCCTTTCTAAGTTCTATGAAATAAAAGCATGCACTCTTGACCGGTAAACTCCATTGCCTGCTTTCCCCTCCACGCCAAACGGCATACGAATATTGCTGTGCTGCAGCGTGAATTATCTATGCTCTACCCCACCGCAAGTATGAATATATCTCATCAGAAGTCTGGGCAATATCACCCACTGCCACCAAGTTTCCCGAGGCTGTCATCTGATGTTCACATGAAAGACTCCCGTCGTTGAACAGCCTTAGCAAGAGTGTCAGCTGACTACATGTGGTAGGTATAATTACCTCCACAGCATTGAGTCCATTAAATTTGGGTATGTCTATTAGCTCTATCAAATATAAGCGTACACGCACCATGTCTCTCCTTCTATTTCCCAAGGAAGCCAGCTCAAACTCTCAATCCCTGATTCTTTCTTAGAGCTCCTTCTCCTTCCACCTAACCTCAATCCCATTCGCGCTCCTTCCCGCTTCTTCTCCATCATCCTGCTTTAATTCCAGCCCTTTCTTCCCCACCCCATCCGAGTAATTCCTATGCATCAAGTACCTATTCTGCGCAACCCTCAACTTCTTCTCATTCACATCCTCCCTCCCACTCAACCGCGCATAACTCCTCGCCGTCCCCCAAACTTTCTCTCCGTTCCCACCATCCACCCAAACCCCTTCTCCCTCTCCCTCTTCCCCATCCTTCTTTCCCCAATTCTCATTCAAAACAAATCCCCCTCTCGTCTCAACCCTCCACAATAATCCCAACCAAGTCCCCTGCACCTCCCCATCCGGCTCACTCGCCCACGGACTCCACATGCCACTCGGTCTCTCAAACGCATCATTCGCGAGGGCTACGATCGCAGCATGGCTCCTTTTGTAGTCGAGCCAATTGGGGAGATTGCGGAAGAGGAGGGGGAAGGAGAGGGTTTCGAGGTGGTGAGAGGTGAGGCGGAGGGTTTGGAGAGATGAGGGAGGGAGGTAGAGCAGGATTTGGAGGAGGAGTTCGGTGGGGAGAGTTGTGAGTGTTGGAGGGGTATGTGGGGATGTGCTAGCCATGGGTGCAATCAAAGGTAGTTTGTTTGTGTACAAGGTGGAGGGTTGGCAGGTGGGATTTAGTAGTGAGTGAGAGTGGGAAATATGTATATGGTTGTTGAACCTTGAGTACACACAAGAGTCAATTGACCTCTAAGCAAGCTGCTTCGATCAAAGTGAAACCCAAAAAATGATTATAAGAGGAAGGAGACGAAGTTAAAAATTTGTTGTTCATGTACATGTTCATGGAAATGAGTACCTTGGCGGCTGATGTGAGCGTTCCAATTGCTTACTGTGGAACTCGGCTACGTAAACAGACGCCGATGAATGATAGTAAGCCAAGACTCAAATCCCTCAGGGTAACAACAATACCCGGAAGGCAAATATTGAATCGCATCAACCAAAGAATGCACGCAGATCACTAATCTGTGGGTATCATAACGCAACTGTGCAGTCACTTCCTCCGTAACAAGCCCTCTGCTTCTCTCTGCTCTTCCTCCCACCAGCTCTTAAACATGTTCAATCTCTCCGTCCGTTCACGCGCCATCCTCTTCCCAGGCGCGGTCTTCATCATACTTTCCAGCTTCACGAGCTTATCGTCAAAATGCTGAATAGTCTCCCCCATGTCCCTTGCGTTCTTCGCCCCTCCAAAGGTAAAAGTACGACCGATCCCAACAGCTCCTATGGCATCCAATCGATCCGCATCTTGCACAATAGCCAGCTCTGGATATTTGCCAATCATAGTCTCGACATGTCCTGGATCCTTGATCTCAGAAGAGTACGACACTGCAAGGACGATCCGCTGTACCTTGAGAGCTAGATCTTCAGGCGCACCAAAACCCAACAAGGTTGCCAAAACCAAGGTCTCTCCCTTCTGGCCTGGCTCCAAGTACTTCTTATCTCCGACGTCGTGCAGTAGAGCTGCGAGAGTAATGACATGTAGATCCAGCGAAGACTCCTTCTCGAATAATCCAGACTGCTCCTCTGCTTTGATGATCTCCGTGTATATCTTGTGCGCCAAGCCTACTACCCTCTTGATATGGTTGAAGTCGTGAGAGCCATCATACTTGCTCATATATTTCTCCACAAAAGCCGTCACCTTGGGTATCAAGGCAGCATTCGGAGGAACCTTCTTGGCTTTCTTGCGAGGCTTCTTTGGAGATGCTCTAGGTGAAGAGGTACTTGCTTGCATAGGATCATTGTCCAATTCTTCCTCCGAGTATTCTCTGAACTCCGGATATTTAGACCGTCTTCGCATCCCCAACTTCTGCCGCAGACGAGCCAGATTCCGCGGTTTGATCTCATACCCCTCAGCAAGCAACGCTCGCGCCATCTGGTCATCATTGAGATTCTTGTTGTAGTGATATATGATGCGTTCCTGCAGCTCCACCGATGCAGTCGTGCGAGTCTTCTTCCTTGGTACCTTCCATTGCGTCAGTCGTCTCGAAATTGTTCGTTCGCTGATATCCAGACCATGGTTTACGTTCAGCCGCCGGGCGATTTCAATGATGGGTACATCTTCGTCGATGAAGAGTCTCACGATCTCGTCTTTGTAGGGTTCGAGCGGTGTGGATTGGGGACGGCCTCGCTTCTTGGTGGACACTTCTGGCTCTGGACTGGAGCTGGAGAGGTCGCTGTCGCTGGCCGACATTGTGGTAGGATATTATGGCCTAGAGGTACTTATGGTCGGGAATTGCGTGGTTAAGAGTGAGGTTTGGGAATGCGCAAGAAACACACCGGAATGTCGATGTGCCATGCTGGTTACTCCGGGCCGCCGTAGGAGCTGTTTGCCTTGCACCAGGCCCCAAAGTCATTTACTCGTTCCAGACTTTCATACGTTCCAACTTTCATGATTGGTTTGAAGTACGAAAACGAACAACAAGACATGGAGCGTTTCAAGCGAACGCTTCAATCATCGAAGACCAGTTGTCCAAGGGCCCGGCATAGTTCTCCGCCGTAACCTTGTAGCCTCGGACCCTTGAGCCTATCATGTCATTTCCCCTCATTGCGTCAAGGTGGGGTAAGAAATATGTACTGGAGCCACCCCAGATTCTCACAAGAGTAAGAGAAATCGTTCTTCAGAATTATTGTTATTATAGAAATTAGGAGTTTTGTTCCAAGGAAACAGTCAAAATGTCAGATTCGGCAGGAAAAGCAGCTGGTCGACTCACGCAAATCAGCGACTTTCTCACCGGGAACAGGACTGCTACTACCATTCCATTTGACCCAAATTGCACTAAGTTCCCAGTTAGAAAGGATGTTCCCAGAAGAGAAGATGCACCGGAGGGAGCGTAAGTACCTCGGAAAGTCAGGTTGATGATTGCTAACACATTTAAGTGCATGGGTTTGGGGACAGAATGATTATGTGAGTTGAACTTTATTGAAGCATGTGATTATACTGACAAATATAGATTGGGAGAATTAATCTTCTCACGCCTACTCGAGTCCAAGCCGCATCAAAAGAGATCAAGAGTGGGGAAATCGTATCTCTCAATTTACCATTGAATGTCCCTGAAGTTCCAGCTTTCAACCGAGAGACTTTCCGGCACGAGATCAAGCCCATAGCCGAAGGTCTTGCATATGATGACAAGTACCAGTTGAACACCCAGTCTGGTACTCAGTGGGATGGTTTCAGACACATTGCTCATATGCCATCTGAGACATTTTACAATGGAACAAAGGGAAAGGATATTCAAGGAGAAGCTGCCGATCCTCAGAAATGCGGTATCCACCACTGGGCCGAGCATGGCATTGTTGGTCGCGGTATACTGATTGACTACTGGACATATGCCAATGAGAACGGAATTGTTTATGGTAACAAATTGGACTGTTTATAAGCACGAAATTCTGGCTGCTAACAAAGCTCAGATCCATATGACTACCATACAATCTCCTTTGCTGAGCTTCAAGCATGTGGCAGGTCTCAGGGAGTTGATATCAGACCTGCAGCGCAGGGAGGAGACATTCATATCGGCGACATCCTGTTCATCCGGTCCGGATTCGTCGCAACATATCACTCCAAATCCCCCGAAGCCCGTGCAGCAGCCGCCCTACGCCCTCACTCGGCCGGCAAAACCGACGGTCAACGATGGGCTGGAGTGAAACAAGAGACTGCTATGCTCGATTGGCTCCATGATTGTTACTTTGCAGCCGTTGCGGGTGATGCCCCTGCGTTCGAGGCATGGCCAAGTCAGGAAGAGTACATGCTCCATGAATACATTCTGGCTCTTTGGGGAATGCCCTTGGGTGAGATGTTTGACTTGGAAAAGCTGTCAAAGACTTGCAGGGAGAAGGGGAGATGGACGTTCTTTGTGACCAGTGCTCCGAATCACTGCGAGGGTGGTGTTTCCAGTCATGGAAACGCCTTGGCAGTTTTCTGAGAGCTTTTTTGACTAGTATTATAAGTGCAACTGTCATGGATGACAACAGATATCAATGTTCAGCAGGTTTCGCTAGCAAGAACAGGATATCCATCGTCCTCAAGATTTGCGATTTTAATAGCACTTGGTACGATAACCAGGTACATGATTTCTTCATTGTAGGGCGATTTCCATGCATGCTTACCGATTGGGTAATCCCCGAGTGGCTTGCATGCAGATGCATCATGAGTTCTCGGTGAGTGCTTTGGGAAGCGAGCACGTCTCGTCGCACCCCAGCCTCATTCTCAATCTCTCATCCAAAATCAAACAAACTTCAACGCGTAGCGCCAATTTCAAGGTAAAATGGACAATCAGCCTTTCGTAACGTTATCTACTGGCGGGATGCAACCTGCGTCACGATCGCCAAGTGAAAGTCTGTCAGACAGCAGTGTAGGAAACAGCAGACTCGATATTATTTGGAGATCTAACAAATGTGCAGGAGCAGCCAAAATCCAGCCCAGCGTCCTCGATTTCAGCGACGACACATGACACCAGCCGAACAAAATACCATATAAATGAGCTGAGTACATTTGTTCAGCGACTTGAAGCTGTGAGTACATATTCAATCTCAAATACCGATCTGACAGTTACAGGCTGCTACCAAGATCTTTCCCAATAAAGGACGTTCTCGCTACGAAAATGTCCAGGTCTTGCTCCTCAGATGGGAGCAGGATACGATGGGCGTTCAGTATGAGTTGGATGACCTGGCTGCTGCATTCGCTAAGGGCTATGGCTTCAAAACGGAGACTTGGTTGATCCCATCTACACAGCCTCATCTGGCTCTGATGGGCAAAGCATTCAATATAGTACAAGACTTTGGAGTGAAAGATAATCTACTCATCGTTTATTATGCCGGCCATGGTGGAATGAATAGTTCTCGGCAGCCACTGTGGACATGGTAAGATTTCCGCAATGTTACGTTCGACAAGCTTACAATCAACAGCACTGGCGACCCGAGCTCTCCATACTTGCAATGGTATGCTATCCAAACAATATTTGAACAAGCAGAAGCAGACGTACTCTTACTTCTCGATTGCTGCGCAGCAGCAAGCAGTGCTCCAGCGGACGGTCAATGTAACAGTGTGACGGAAACCATTGCAGCCTGCGGCTTCGAGACATGGGCTCCTCAACCTGGCCGACATTCATTCACCAACACGCTCATCGCAGTTTTAGATGACTGGCAGGACCGTTCAAGCTTTACAGCAGCAATGCTTCATTGCGAGATCCTGAATCGATTACGACATGAAAAGCCAGAGAGAAGACGCAACATTAAAAACTTCGAGTGTCGACGAACACCTGTTCATATTCTCAGTACGGTCGATGCGAGAGCAGGTAGTGTTGAGCTATGTCGTCGAAATGACCCCGAATATGTACCAGAAAGCCCCACAGGAAAGGGCAGAGAGGCAGATCTAGCAGATGCGGGATCCGCAATGGACATTGATTCCTCCGAACCAGCAGTGACCGCCAACAGAGACCAGCCCGCAGATCTGTATTCCCCGGACTCGTTAAACAAAATTCTCGCCACCGGCGAGACAGCTCTCCCGCACGTCCTCATCTCGCTGGCGCTTGAGGAGGAACAGCTACTTGACTTGGAACAATGCAGGAAATGGCTTCAACAGTTTCCCGCACTCGCTAAATATGCCCAAGTTCAGAGTATTTACAAAAGTAACTCAACATTGATGATCCTATCAGTTCCGGTGCTCATCTGGGACTGGCTCCCGGACAATCTGGCTTGTTCCTTTATTGGCTATGTTCATTCCACTAATCTTTTTGCCAATGACGCTGGCAAGTCGGCAAAATATTCAGAGGCTCTAAAATCATTCACTACTCCTTCAGTACAGCAACACGTTCCGGATTGGCAACCTGCGTGGTGTGGTCCATCTAAAGCATGGTATGTTTAAAATGACTAGCTCTAAGGGCTCACTGACGCTACGTAGGGTGCCCTTGTTAGAGCCTAGTTTGCTCAGCAAGCCTCCGCGGCCTCTTGATTCTTCTCCACATAGGCTACTGAGTCGACGAAACATTGTAGCGAAATCTGAAAAACCACCTCTCTTCTCGTCCTCCCCGCCCTCACCAGAACCAACACCAGAGACAACACCAGAAATTTTCGGCGGCTCACAATCTCCCAATACCAGCAGACGAAACAGCCTCAGCAGCTACGCACCTAGTTCCACCGTATTCACATCTCCAGACGATTATGAGCTTCTCTCCTCTATGGGAGACTCGACCGATGTCAGCAACTCGACTTTCAGTGATCCCTGGTACCCAATCTTCCCACATGATGACCATGCTGAGGGTGCCTCGGATTCCCCTCACATTGCCGCCTCGAAATCGGCAGCTACACTTCTGCGAAAACGAGATAAACCACTCCCACCCATCGTCGTCGACGATCCAAACGATACAGTTGCTATGAAACGAGCCAGGAATACCCTCGCGGCGAGGAAGTCTCGTCAGCGAAAAATGCAAAGTATACTGGAGCTGGAGGAGGATATCGCGAAGAAGACTGCTGAGCGCGATCACTGGAAGAAACTTGCTCTGGGGTTGTCTGATGAATCTCCGGCAGCGGGTGTCGATTCGCTGCGACGTTTAGCAGATACACCTTTGTAGATGTGCAAAGTCATATGTGTTTCGTGGTTCATTTACACAACAGTGCTGGTCTGGTATTCTTTTAAGTTAGTCGTATTAGGTCCTTATTCCTCGAATTGCGGATCGATTTGCTTCTGTTGTGTTGTTTTAATGTGTACTGGAATTCCAAGCGGCACTTCTCCAAGCGCGTATGGGCGAAACTAGCTCCTCCGTCAGGATATCCTTTTCACGAAGCTTCCCATACCACGGCGTAGCGCTACTCCAGAATAGCGAATAGGAATGATTATATATGTTGGTCATATGTATATCTTACCTAGGTCCTTTAGTTTTCTGTCTTGGCGTCTAAATACTTTCTCTGTTGGATGTTTACATGAAAAATTAAGCGATCATTCAAGTTCTCATTGGCCATGACCATGAATTAGCTAGCCATCAACAAATGCTAAATCGGCTGCCCTACTAGCACTGGGCTTAGCTTCCACGCTTCGATTATTACTTAAACTTGATTTATTTCTCATTGCTGACTGAATTTTACGACGGCAAAAGAAAAGCCTTGAAGTTTCCTACAGAGAACATTCCGATACAGCTACTATCACCACATCTGACAAGACCACTCACATAAGTCACCCTACTCCATGGCGGAACCATGCCTTCAAATATCACCTCAAATCAAAGCATACAATACACAACCTTCAAATTGGGACAGCGGGGCGTTGTGATCTTTTCCTTTCTCATCAGCATTTTCATTGTTGGACTGATAGTCTTGATCAACTGCTGCGGTCGCTCTAGGAATTGAAGGCCTCGCCAGTCTAGTGGTTGAATACTTATATTGTGGGGGTAGCACCTGTTCCGTTCATGATACGTCGCCCAATATGGAGCAATGGAAATGAAGGTGTCGATGAAAAGTCAGGTTTGAACTCTAGCCTGAGGAGCACTTGATAAGTCAGTGCTGGGGCCAGATCAACGAGTCTCAATTCTCAGAGCTCATGTCTGCGCTCACGGCCAGGAACATGAAATATTCTGCAAAAGCTGCTGCTTTGACCTCTGTCGAAGCTGTCCATGCTACCGATCTTTTTCTATTCCAAGTATCATGCTCCTCCTGCCACTTCCGTCTGCTGGCTCTGAAGTCAGTCTCGTCAAAAGCACCAGGCCATCCGCTATCCCTGTAGAGCTTTTTACGTGCCTCTCGCATGTACAGGCCGTCGTTGATTCCCAGCTGCGGCTGCCGCGGGCTCCTTGGAATCGGTCCATCGGCGGGGTCGACATAGCCGTTGATCAAATAGTCGAGGAACCCCGAAGGAGGTGCTGGCGGCTCAGAACTAATCTCACACACCTTCTTATTCCGCCAGGGAATCTCCTTCAAATTCTTTAGAAATCCTACCCAGCGGTTGAAAAATTCCTCAGGCGGAGAAGTCGGAAGGTCGAGATATGTATTTGTGTATCCACCTTCATTGTTCGGCCATTCTATAATGCTTTTGGTGCGCATATCGTAGATTATAGTCCCTCCGTGAGATGCTGTCGCAGGTGGGCATTTCGAGAGTCGGATCACCCAAGGAGCTAGGTCGTTTAGTCCGTCCCAAAGAACACGGCAAGCACCGCCCACATCACTCAAATAGCTATATGACTGTGTATAAGGAGATATTTCTCGTTCGCGGTCAAGATATGGAAGATATCGGATCAATGCACGGGCTTCTCCGTCTAGGCCAATATTCGCGAGTTCTTCCATCGGCAGGGCTTCATAAGGAGGAACTTTGATCTCTGAGCGATCGAGATATGCCATGGTAGCCAAAGTGTCATAGACTCTACTGATTCCTTCAATCAAAGATTCGTGGGCAGACTTCATGTATTCCTCTCGGCGAACAGCATATCATCCCTAAATCCAGTCTCACTCTGATATGGTTGATCTGAAGCTCGCTTAGTCCTGTCCCAAGGAACAGCCACCTCGAGATTGGGCTTTCTGCACCCCTTTCTCTTAGTCTTGCATGATGAGCCTATGAAATTATGAATTATATGTAATTAGATATCACAGCTGACATGACGAACTCACAAACAGGAAACGCTCCGTCGCAGACAGCTCCATTGGAAGCACATGTCAAACATTGACGAGGTGGGAATTCCGCGGTGGCCATGATGTATTGGAGGAGACAAGTAATTACGCTCAGAGTCCGAGTCAACAGGCGAGCTTGCATGGTGATATTTCGAAGCATGAGAGATGGGAACTTGGTGGTGGAATCTTATCATATGCCGAGGCGCTAGTCCCATTGTTGTCTCTTGGGGACCAGGGGTTATGGAAGGGCCGAACCAACTTCATGAGTACGTGATCCTCAATGTCATCTGTCAGAGTCGTTGCATGCATGAGCATTCGGAGATTGGCTTTGCTTCAAGTCCATATCCTTGAGATCTATTAATCGTGAGTTCTTTTAGTCTCATGCTTTACCCATATCATTGAAATAGTCGTTTTCTCCATGTCCTAGAAGTCTGGTTAGCTCAAAATTGCCATACTTCAGCACCGTAAAATGTAGGAATGCAATCTTGTAGGCATGCCAGACTATAAATATTGTTCAATGCTCCAACGGACCAGTGAGATATGTTTTCGAGCTTTTAGTCTGAGTGTCCGATGTTTACAACTTTTCGCTTATTTTGAAGAGAGCTCGCTCAGTTATGTGCCGAGTTATGTGAGACTTTGGACCGAGGTTTAGGAATGAATGGACTTTCTCAGTCATGTTCAATTATTCTTCAGAGCTCAAATAC
The DNA here is from genome assembly GCF_030347475.1 of Cadophora gregata. Lineage (NCBI taxonomy): Eukaryota > Fungi > Ascomycota > Leotiomycetes > Helotiales > Ploettnerulaceae > Cadophora > Cadophora gregata. Next base: position 485,817 of record NW_026695936.1, on the reverse strand, counting down.
AAAACACTATGACCCTGTAGCTTATGACTAACAGCCATAGATGACTTCGCAATTTCTCATGTTTTTTGGGGCTGAATTACATTGCTCCCAGAATTTTAGCCAGGGATACCAGCGCTTCGGAATGCGGGAAACAGACCTTGAAGGGAAAATAATAATATGCTGTGAAACTTATGGGAAAAACTGTCTTCAAATATCCCTTTCCTTGAACTCTTGGTTCATAATGTTTACCGCTGAAGTATTGCACCACCTCGAGGTAGGTACGCAATCTCAGGAGGGAGGGTTTCACGTGACGACCATGAAAAACTATCTCCTTGAACAACACTTCCAATCCGCTTCTATCTGTATCCTCTTCCGCTGAATATAACATAGTACTGTACATTGACTTGTTGATCCAGTACATAACGCCACCATTTAATTACCGGGATGTACGCATCTTACTAGGAACGGCATTATCGTGGCGAATCAGACCCTGAAACAAGACATCTCCCGGCACGGCAAATGCTTGATCGAAACTAGTGCCGAGCAGGCTTGTTGCAGATCATTTGAAGAGAAGAGGTCTTCCGCAGCCCCATTCGAGATCTCTGTGAGCGCTTGCGCATGTGGCTGTGAGGAATAAACCCGCCTCCAATCAGTATGAAGCGCTGAGCCAACGGATGTGCACTCATGCTGGGTCAGTTCCGAAACGTGTGATAGCGACTTATCAGAAAGTGGTAGGCTTGTGAGATGCTTTTGGAGTATTGCCAGTGAGGATGAAGGCCCCAGGGTGTGCTGCGGTGATGCCGAAGAACTTTGTCCGATGACTTCAATTGGAGCAAAGTTATGGACGGCGATCTACCCCGTGCAGGGAGCTTCTGTTCTTAAGATCAGTACCTCTTCCTCCCTGATGCTCCCTTTTTCACCCAACCCTACCCACGTTCTTTAACATCAATCCAACCAGGTAGCTCTCCATCGGTGGCCTCGAATCAAGATGCTTCTTAACATTCTCGCCACGTTCCTTCTCCTAGGTTCTGCTACCGCTGCAACCTGCAATGGCCACTCCGACTTGTGTTCACGAAAGTACTCCAACGTCACACAAATCGGCGCACACGATTCTGCATTTGTTGGCATCTTGCCTACGGACAATCAATTCCTCTCCGTCACCGATCAACTTAACGGTGGAATCAGATATCTTCAAACACAATCTCATTTGAAGGATGGGGTCATCCAACTATGCCACACGAAATGCGAATTGAAGGACGCAGGACCACTCGTGGACTACTTGACTACTATCAAGACCTGGATGGACAGTAACCCGAACGAAGTGGTCACGGTGCTGCTAACGAACGGAGATGGAGTACCTGTCAGCCAATTCGGTGCAGACATGACAACGTCCGGGCTAGCTAGCTATGCATTTTCTCCCGGGAAACAACTTGCGATTGAGGACTGGCCAACTTTGCAGCAGCTCATTGATGCTAAGACTCGACTTGTCATGTTCATGGGTATGCGAACCACCTTTCTGGCAAAAAGCCTTCTAACACACTCCAGACTTCGGAGCCGATACTGCCACAGTTCCTTACATCCTAGACGAGTTCGCTTACTATTTCGAGACCGCCTTCGATGTAACCGACAACAACTTCCCTTCTTGTGATCTTGATAGACCTATGGGATCGGACGGCACTGGTCTGATGTATATTGTCAACCATTTCCTCGACCTCGACATTTTCGGTGTCTTGATTCCAGCTACCATCGAGTTACCGAGAACCAATGCCGCGACAGGTGATGGAAGTGTTGGCGCACAAGCTGATCTCTGTACGGCCAAATGGGGAAGGCGACCGAATGTTGTTCTCGTGGACTTCTTTGAGACTGGTAAGTGTATTGCTGAGAGCTGGAAACTCGCGCTTACTTCAATTAGGCGATGTCTTCAAGGCTCAAGATACTTTGAATGGGCTTTGAAAGTCGAAAGAAATAAATACAGTAAAAGGCTTTTTAATACAAGTCACAGAACCCAACCATACGGTGGTCTTGTGATTTTCAAATGCCTTCATGTAATCAGAGAGCAGGATTTCCAAGGTAGGTCTATTTTCGTGCAATCTGGTAATTCGAGTTTTCTCTGCCTTGGTGAAACTTCACACTCTCTTATATCTTATGAGCAAGTCCAACTTTATTCCGTTAAGTTTAGAGCATTATGGAATTTTTGCACTGTTATAATGCTTCCGCAGCACTAACCCTTTCCAATCCATATCTGCTTGAAGACGCTCGCTTAGAGTGGATGCAGATAAACAACACTTTGAAGCACAAAGTGCAACTGTTTAGCCACAGCAATTCTAGGAAGCCAGAAGCGCACAAAATTCATGTTTTAAAATGCCATTCGCCAAATGAAAATCGTCTTCCTCTTCTAGGTAATGATAGGAGTGGGTAGGTACCTTACCCCACTGTGTATTTAAGGTCACGTGTCGTCAGGGTCCCAGACCCATCCCTCTTGCCCGTTCTGATATTTTGATAGACAAATCTTGAATTGGAGTCTCGGTGTCTTGCCTCAATGATATCAACTCACTTGATATAATAGAAAGCTTCATATTCAAACACAATCTGAGATCGTTCCTTCCGCTGCGGAATATGCCACTTCGGCCCCCGTACTGGACTCGCTTGCCCTATGAACCTCGACGCGTCCAACTTTATCCTTTAAAAAAACCTCTGCATGATCGATGTACATCTCGAAGCGCGTAAACCTTGGTTGAATCCTTCAAGGGACGATAATGTGTGTTAGACGACGCGTAAAGTGGTGCGAAACGAGCCACACAACTGCGAAAACTCAGCTCGAAGAGCTTGAACTTTTTCAACACAACCCGATCACGTGGGATTAAATCAAGATGCCCTCACTTTCCAGGAATAATTCATGTGTGGATATTGACTTTACGTTGAGGAGGAAGTTCAAGAGAGGGTCTTTCAGGTAATTCCAGCTGGAACGGTGATACTATCATAGAGGGCTAACACGATCAAAGACCCCTTCAGCGTGATGTGATCGTTGAGGCTCTCAATGGTGCAGATGTTTTTGTGCAAGCAGCGACAGGCTTTGGCAAGAGTTTATGCTTTCAGCTGCCAGCAGTTATAGATCATGGAAGTAAGTGACCAACCCGAAATTGCTGATCAGGTGTCTGACCACTGCCAGTCACGATCGTCATTTCACCCCTTCTCTCCTTGATGGTATGTCTCGGTGACAGCTGGCTCCTCATTTCCATCAACTGACTCCAAAAGACCGACCAAGTAAACGCGTTACGAGCAGCAGACATTGCAGCTGGTTCAATCAACGGAACCACGCCATACGACGAACGGATCCGTTTGCTACAGGACCTCGCAACTGGTCATCCTCTCACCCGTCTCCTCTATGTCACGCCAGAGCAATGTGGCACGGATAACTTTCGGAAGCAGCTCAAAATCGTGCATGAGCAGAAAGAGCTTGCTCGTATTGCTGTCGATGAGGCTCATTGCATATCAGAATGGGGTCATGACTTCCGTCCTTCTTTCAAGGGTTTGAGCTGGTTCCGTGAAAGCTTCCCGGATGTGCCCATAATCTGTCTTACAGCTACTGCAACTGCCCAGGTACGAAACGATGTCATAAAAACTTTGGGTTTGGCAGAGTCGAATTTGAAGATTTTCACGATGACCACCAGCCGGAAAAATTTACATTATGAAGTACGGTACAAGAACGACGAGGAAGATCATTTCAACGGTATGTAAATGCAGTGGACATTCGGCATCGTTCCTTCGGCTTTATTCCGTATTCTGTGTCCTGTGATATCAACAAATGGTGTTTGTCCTTTGGAACGGGTGCTGACATTTATGCAAGACTTTTTAAGCTGGCTGAAAGCTGTACACCGCCGGCGGAAGGAAAACGTCGAACGCCGAGCGGAACTCGAGCGCATCAACGAACGCCCAGATAACGTTTCGGGCATTATCTATACGATATTTCGGAGTGATTGTGAAAATCTAGCCTCTCGACTCCGGGCTAATGGCATTGGAGCGAAGCCATACCATGCAGGATTAAGCACCGAAGAGAAGAATGGCACTCTCAAACGGTGGATCGAAAACGCTGAAGGCTATGACGTGATTGTTGCGACTACCGCATTTGGAATGGGGATCGATAAAGAAGACGTCAGATTCGTCGTTCATTGGCAACTTCCGAAGTCGTTTGAAGGATTTTATCAAGAGGCTGGTAGAGCCGGCCGCGATGGCAAAGCGAGCGCATGCATCATGTACTACAGTCGTGAAGACCGGGATCGAGCATACAATCGGCTGAGCAAGGATGGCAAAGGCTCTAACTTGGAGGCAAGAGCAAAGAGTCTGCAGAAGCTTGTTGATTACTGCGAAACTGTGGATACCTGCCGCCATCATCTCATCACGAAATACTTCGGCGAGAAAGACGTCCCGGAATGCGAATTTGCTTGCGACTGGCATAAGGATGCAAAGAAGCTCAGAAAGGAGAAGATGAACAACCTGCAGAGTGAGGAGTGGGTAAGCACGCAGAATGAACTTGGACGATTTCAGCAAGGATTCGAAGGTTATGATTGAAACAATTATGCTGGCATTTATGGGGGCGGATTGTGGCGGGCATATGCAAGATACCCCAAAGACGTAGTTCCTGGTTTGCGCGTACGTGATGCATTTGCATGCCTCAACTTACAAACGGTATTTTGCTCTTCTGGGAACACACGATGTTGATTCTTGGATACCAGGCACACTCCAGAAAAGCCAAAGTTTGAATGCTCGATTCAATCAGACAAGTGTCGAGTGGCTCCTTCTCTCCCTGGTTCCGTCTTTCAATCTTTGAATGGTTCAGGGCTTTCATTACTCGCCTTGCCGCAGGGAGAAAAGCCCTGCCTTCATCGTGGTACATTCTCCCTGCTGCTCTCGTGCATGGCTATGTAAGATTCCGCGCGGGCGCCTCTCAAAATCCAGACGTGTCTCGTTAGTTCAAATGTCTTCTTGAGCTTCTACTTGGTTGGTATGAGCTTGCTGGAGAAGCCTCCTAACAGCATTCGGATGTCGATGTACATTGCCTGCGGGTACCAAGCAGCTTCTGGGGCCCGCCGGTACATTACAGATCTTACTTTTTTGTCCTGTTCTTTCACCGTGTCGAAGACCAATTCAACTTTGAGGAGTGACAACTAGCAAACCTGTCGTTCATTCCAGACCCCTTCATCAATTGGCTTCTCACGCCCGACATTGTATAAGCCAGAAAGTGGTGCACATGCAGTAAGTACAGAAGCCGTCGGGATGGAGCATGTATTTGTTTCGGACTTTCCTTTACATTTCTCATACGCCAAATCTACAGTCACAAAATCCAGCAGAAGCAAACTTGTCTAGTTGGTATCATGAAAGTAGATGAAAGAATGACAGTCCGCAGGCAGACAAGCTCTTCACCGATTCGCGAGACAACAAACACGCTTTATCCTTTCGCCTCTAGCTTCTCATTGTCTAGAACTTTGTCAGCACATTCGTCTCTGCCGTTCTGCCAGCAGCGATGGTGGAGGTTGGGGCCTATATGATAGGTGTCCCCTTTTTGAAAGTGACATCGACCAGCATCTGCCTCTGCATTCAAACTTCCAGAGCAACCTTCACTTCACTACACACTCTCCACATCAAACCAAAACCACCTGAAATCATCGATCAATCACCTCCCTCTTCATCACCTTCTCCTGCTCAGACGTTTTCTACAGCCCCGACGTCACCAAACTTCAACGACAAGATGGCTGCCCCTTCGGTCACTCCGTCCAGCAACCACACCCAGGAGTATTCAATCAGTGGGTCGAGGAACGTGGCAACGTCGTCTCCCCAAAGACGATGGAGCCAGTCTCTTCACCCGCATCTCGGTCACCTAGCCTGCGCCGAGCCCAGCTGCGATTCCTACACCACCGGCCACGAAGTCATGAAGATCGACCCCATCTGGGACTACGCTACTCTCGGCGAGAAGATCAAGCACTGGGTCAAGACTGTTCAGAATGGCGATTCCAAGGTCCGTAGCTACCTTCGTCAGTGCGTCTGGACCGACGACCACAAGATCGTCTCCCTCAAGGTCAACTGGAACGGCCTTGCTGGCAACGGCTGGTCTGACAATGGCGAGACCATCATCACCGAGAAGAACTATGGTACTGTCCTTGCCATGATGGTCAAGCGCAATGCCATCGACAATTTGGTTGTCATCACGTCCCTCTAGGTGGGCTTTGGGAGGAGGATCAGATGAAGGATCCGTTCATGTATTTATCTGTCAATTTTCCGGGAATGGCTGCGATGGTAATTCCTGGTTTCTGATCACTCACAACACACTTGGTGCTCGGCTTCACATACACATCTCCTTTTTGGGAGTTTTGGTCTGGCATGATCATCGGAATTTGCTTCGCGGGAGACAATTTTCTCCATCACACTCCTTCACTTTGGGTTGTATTTACACTATAGGATATGCGGGATATGTGGGATTTTTGGGTTTGGATTTTCAATGACATACTCTTGTCATCGCCTTTGGTGTTCTTGCTGCTTTGGCTTTTACTGTGACTTCTTGAATGCTTGTGACTTGTGCTCGTGAGATCATACCATTTCCAGACCAAACTTACGACCCATGAGCGTGTTTACGTCCTTGAAAACGTCTGTAAATATTCACTCCACTCTCGGCCACTCAGCCTGCCATCCCAGCACATATGTCTCGCTCATACAGGGCCATAGTGATGTTCTATAACACCCTTTTCCCAAACAATCGAGACCCCTAACATGTACCCTACGATCCATAGAACTCTGTCATGGTTCCCTTTTCCCGCACTCGGCTGCTTCTGTGGCTGGACACCCTCCTTCAATGTGTAACCCTGTCGGTTGAATTCCCATGATGGAGTCAGGGGGACACTTTTCCTAACAGTCAACAGTGACATCCATTCAAACAGGTATATCATGAGAAAGATTAAATCAATTACTTTACCAGAAGGGCAGCCTCCAATTTAGGCTTCCGTGATTGCAGACGCACTCCTGCTGTGTTGCTAGTTCCCATCTCGCTTATCGGCAAAAATCAACAAAAACATCAACAATAAAACAACACCAAAAAAAGTCCGAATCCTTTCAGAACTTTCATATCACCCATTATCCATTTAAAAGTCCAAACGATAAGGATTGAAAAACAGCAAAATTCAACTGGAAGCCCACACTCGGATGCGTGTGAGGTTCCAATCTACAAACGTAATTGAATACGTTTTTTTTTCCGATTCGCTTTCGAATCCGCCGTTAGTCGTATGCGAACCGCTTTGTCCTGAACCTCTGATATGGCCGCCCACGGTTTTGTCGATGCTGGGTTTTTGATTATTTGGGTAGCTAGAAGTGGTAAGTCTGGCCTTCGCTTACGTGGTCGCCAGGGCTGGATTGTAGAGCGGAAGGGGAGGTGAGGATCGGTTGAGGGTACTGCAGAAGCTCGTTGAGTTTACATTGATTTTGGATCAATTCGTTGGCAGCAAGTGTATTTATTATCAATGTTTTACTGACAGCCTTCTAGATCCAGCCTACTGTTACCAAGTCAAGTTTCAACAATACTCCTCCCCATGAATTGATACTGCATAGATCTCGCAACTGTACCTTCTACACATCGCGTAGCTTATTTAAATGCTCGTACTGATAGAAGCACTTCAATGTGATGATGCCTCGAACTGAGATGATTTGGCCCCGAGCGATTACCGCTTACACTTTTAATGCCTCCGATTGACATCTCACCGGATTGACATCTCACCGCATGGAATCAAATTCACTACCTTGACAAAACACTCCGCATCTAGCAGCTATGCTATATATAGATATATATAGATATATATAAACCCTTCCTGCATATCCTAGAGTGACCAAAGAGAAGTTTTGCCCCTTGGGAAGGTTTAGGTGCCAGACGTGGAGAGTTGAGTCTATCTACGTCCGTCTGCAATGACAGCTCACTGTCCTGAAATTTCTGTTAGTTCGCAAACTTAACAGGAGAAATATACGCCATTGAAAAAACTAGATAGACTGTTCTAGTTTCTTTTGCTTGTCGATTACTCCAGTATCCACTGTCATCTCAACAACTCTGCTCCTCGATCGACAGCAAGCACCACAATGGCAGCAATAAACAGCATTATCGATTACAAGAATACTCCTGCATCTCTTCACCCGGCTACCATGAAGTCTCCTTGATACAGGATTAGACGCTGTCAACATTCTTTCACTTTCTAAGCCTCAGTACAAGATCCGCGATATGACCAAACACCAAACAGGCATGCGTAGGCTCTAGGAGTGCTAAGCTGGTTATGGATTTCTTTAGGCCTTCGGGAGGAGAAGGAGGTTTACATGCCTACAAAAACTGAATATGAGGCTGTGGCTGGGAATTGGAAGTTACAGTTTCTACGTTGTGGTTTCGTTTGCCTGAGGGGAGGAGGTGGAGGAAGTGAATATTTCGGGACATTATTTCCCCCAAGTTCCGTATTCAACGTAATACAGTGCTCAATAGCAGCGAAATTGAGATTCTCCCTCCATTTTGCTCATCACATATATCCTCAAGTTCTTTCATGCCCAAGCCATACAGCAAGCAGCTCCAACCATTCCCAGTTTGCGAACTACCGCCCTTCATAGACTGATAGGCTGGGAGATGTATGTCTATTTAGGTTTCTACGGGCGAGTACTTGCTATTCTGATCACATAGACCATCAAATCATATTTAAGCTAGGGATGAAGACATCTCTTGTTTGTTTAATGATATTCCATTGAATTGAAGGCGTGGCACGGCATTACACAAGTCGAGGCCTATCACTCACAGCTCTCTACCAAGTTCGCTGTCTCTTCGTTATACCTGTTTACGCCAAACATAATATAGAAGGAACAACGTCGTATATAAAGCAGCGAAAGAAATAATTGAAAAAGCAGCGCATAGAATACAAGACTTGATTTGGGTTGATTTATAGGAAAAGTCTTCTTTCATCGGTAGCGTCTTGGGTGCACACACTTAAAGTAGTCGCAATTAGAAGAAGAAAGGAACTACTACTCGCGTGGAGGAAGATGCTGTGCTCATATCCATCAATACGCAGGCCAGATCATTTGGATCAGGTAAATCAGATCAGTCATTCCAATCCATTCCATTCCACGACTCAAGAAAAGAAGAACGAAGTACAAGAAAGCCAGAATGGTGATTCCGTAGTGCTGATTTCGTACTTTAGGCCACCCAATCAAAATGCCTGCCTGCCTTCCATCCTGTCTGTCTGTCTGACTGACCTCTCTGCGTCTACCTGCCTATGTGTCTTACTTGCTTTCTCCAAAAGAAAACCAACGCCCCGCCCTATTTTACACTCCCCAAAAAAGTAGATGCGGCTCAGAAAAAGACATAGGCGAGCAAGAAGCTGATTAAGCAGAGGGCGGCAACGATCTGTAGTGGAACACCTTGGCTGGATTGGACCTGGTGAGCCAAGTTGTTGACGGTCTCGTTGCTGGTCTCTCCCTTGGCTACCTTGCGCATCCGTAGACCACCTTCTTGTGCGTATGATGAGATTGTAGCTTGGGCTTCGGCGAGCTTGGCCTTCATCTCCTCGTAGGACATGGGGGCGGCATTGCTGACTGCTGCTGGGATCGAAGATGCCAGGTTCGAGGCAGGTGACTTTCCTATTGGGGTATCGGTATCTGGCTTTGTTCCAATGGTAGACCGGCGGGTATCGGGGGTATAGGTCTCTTCTGGAGATGGGGAGCGTTGGTTACTGTAAGCTGGAGGGGCGGACTCGGGAGTATCAACCTAGTATATGTTAGCGCAGTCTTGCATGTGCAACAGGGAAACATACAGAGTGGTTCGAGATACCATTTACGCCATTCTTCATGGGTGTAACAGCAGCTTGACCACTTCCTGGAGCGAGGTAGACAACCCGGATCTTCTTCTCCTGAACACTCGACTTCTCGGCCTCGTCAACATGCTGCCACTGTGTCCTGTTAGTACGTATCCCCGGCAGATAAGGTCTGCGATCCTTACGATAGACTGGATATTGGTAAACTCTTTATCGGCAGTAACGGCAACGGATTGAACCAGGAACTTGTCTCTGCACTTGATATCCAAAGGAGGATCCTGTTTCATCGCCTGGAGAAGAACTGCGGGGAAACTGTCAGCATCGAAGCATCGAGAGACGTTTCCTCAACCTGGCTGGCGCAAGAGCCCACTTACCAGTAACCTCGACCTCCTTTCCTGGCTCGATTCTTCCGGAGTTGGGACGGACACAGTATCTGTAATCGTTGTCAACGATAGCTCCGAGGTTATGTATGCGGGGGGAGTGCGCCGTACTGCTTAGGGGCTGTAGTCTTAACCTGCATATCGGACAGAAGTCAGCATGTGGTGTACAAGTACTCGCGCAAGAGATATAGATGATCGCATACCTTGAAGGCAACAGGCGTACGGTTGGAGTTTCTGATCTTGAGCGATTGCGACACCTCGGTGGTAAAAGGCCCTATTGCTTTGTCAGATCCCCTTGTGCCAATCTGTATCATGGCAGAGTACATACGGGTGAAGGCAAGCTCGGTGGGCTCGATTTCGACGGACATGATGGCGGATTGAAGAGAGTTGGGGAAGTTGGCAGAGTGCTTGGTAATTGTATGAAACCAAGTATGTTGTCGCGGATATGTACCGATGGATCTAGCTAGACACACTGGCGGAGGATGAAGTCGGAAGCGATTGATCGAGGAGATAAAAGAAGGACAAGTATATCAGGTGCCGAGTCAAAGGGAGAAGCTGTGGTGAGTGACGGAGATGATTCACTTGTGCGTGGTGTATTGTCTTGTCTTGTGGTGGTGTCTTGCTTGCTTGTTGGTTGCTCGTCTCCGTCGGGGATGGTGGTGATCATGGACTGGGCCTGGGACGGGAACCGGGACTGTTCACTGGCTGGACAGGCTGGGCTGGTTGGGCTGACTGCTCCACCAGGTTCTTGGGTGGTTCCTCGCTAAAACGTCATTCACGGGGTGCGCGTGCGCCTAGCTGACCGGACTAGCTTGATCGTGGAGACGAGACCGAGAGACTCTCTTCCATTCCACGCTGGAACCCTTCCATAAATTTCGCCATCTCAAAAACAAGTACCTCCTCGTGCTCTACATACTCGATATCATATCTTCCAAAAATCGAATTCTCTGCAAAGAACATCCACAAGCTCTTCAACAGTATCCAAGATGGCAAACAGTGATCTATCAGTCCTCTTGGACATGGGCTTCGACAAGGACAGAGCAGAGCTAGCTCTGAAGAAGACCGGTTCTCGTAAGCTCCTCATGCTGTATACTATCGTAGCATAGCTAACATGTATCTCCTGCAGTAAACCCAGCGTTACAATGGCTCGAAGACAACCAAGACAAATCCTGGGAAGACATCACCGCCGCCGCAGCCGACGACGAGACCAACCCAAGCATCGAACCCGCACCCTTAAAGGAAGGAGAAGTCGCACAATCCCTAGTCTGCGAGGTCTGCCAAAAGAAGTTCCGGAGTATGACACAGGCGGAGGCTCATGGGGAACGAACGTATGTATGCCCCACTACTGCGAATACGGATGGAGGGGTAGACCTGGTGCTGACTGCGGGGTTGTAGTGGCCACGACCAGTTCGCGGAGTCAACAGAGGAAATCGCGCCGTTGACTGAGGAGGAGAAGAAGGCGAAGTTGGCGGAACTGAAGGAGAAGGCTGCGGCGAAGAAGGCGCTGAAAGCTATTCAAGATCGTGAAGAAGCAAAGGCGAATGAGGTACCTACAAACCTACACATCAACACTTTCTCCGCCTAAACCACACCATTAAGGAAGCTGCTAACCATCTCCCTCCAGAAAATCCGCATGAAGTCCACAAAAGAAGTCCAAGACGCAAAGGAGAACCTCGCCAAACAAGAACAAATCAAAGCCGCCGCAAAGAAACGCCAGGAGAAAGTCGACGACCTCGCCGCAAAGCGCCGAATCCAAGAGAAAATAGCAGCCAACAAGGAAGCCCGCAGACTCAAAGCCGAAGCCCAGAAAGCAGAACGCGAGGGTCGCGCCCCTCCACCAGACCCAACACTCGCAGCCGCAGCCTCAGCACAAGCCAGTTCGAGCGGTACTGCAGCGCCAAAGAAGGAAGTTACCGAGGCAAGATTGAGGTTACAGACTGCCACGGGGGTTGTGATGAAGACTTTCCCCGTGGAGACAACACTTTTTGAAGTTGCTCAGGCTTTGGAGGGAGAGAATGGTGGAGCTCCGGTTGAGAGCTTCACTATGACGTATCCTAAGAAGACATTCTCCGGCGGTGTTGATTTCTCGAAGACGTTGAAGGAAGCTGGTCTTGCGCCCAGTGCTGTTCTCATCGTCAAGTAAATGGGAAATGGACTTTTGAGATTACGAAGCATGAGCCCCGGGTTCTGTCATAGGCATCTGCATTTTTTTCTTTCTGGTTAGTACGAATCAAAACGCATGGGGACAGGTGCATGGATGGCGTTGGGAGAATGGGGTTGTTTTCCTCGACAGACAGTAAGAGCTTGTGTCTTCAGCCAGTTGAAATAACTTCAAGTTATTTATAAACTTGAACTGCGCTGGTCTAGGTCTACAAATCCACACATAGACGGGCACAATCAAAATATTGAATATTCAAAAAGCATACAAGTTCACCCTATGAAAAGAGTGAGCGAGACGGATGCCGGTTATATGAGATGTGTATATGCACTCTGGACAACTCTCCCATTCCAGTCAAGCTACAAAATCTATTTTATTTCGTTTTCCATCCTCACAAGCCAGACAATCGTGCTAATAGCTTGCTCGCCGTTCTTGGTTTCTTTGAGCAATCTGCTCTCTCTATCTCCTCCACTGCGCCCTTTGATCCCATCAAAGAAAGTAGGCAAGCCAATTATACTTTTTCAGCAAGAGCAATTAGCCTCCTTTCCCAGATGTCTGTAGGTAAGCTAAGTAACTATCTGAACTCCCATCCGTACGCCCAGCAAACGCCCAAGCAAAAAAGTTCAAAAATCTGATAACGGAGGATTCCCAAACGCCACCCATAAGCACTCCTCTAACCATTCATTCGCTGCCTCTTGACATCACCTCCCTGTTCCGCACCAGCACCAGCAATCGCTCCATTCGGCGGCAAATCATGTAACGGCGCCCTCGAATCAACCGGCCTCTTATTAGCTATCGTAGGCGGCTTATATGAATTCCTATTATTCATCATCGGGCTCGGACTCCCCGGTGCTCCAATCCTCCTGGTGTTGTCAAGCTGCGGATTCATGATATTGGGCCTTGGAGCACCTGCACCAGGAGCAGCAGCTACAGCTTGACTAGATCCAGGAACGTGCTTCAAGTCTCGGGTGAGCGGTTTGGAGGATTTGTGGTCGATGCCAGGGGTTTTGCGGATGGATGGTGATTCGGCGTGAGGGTTAAAGACTGGTAGGTGGGCTGGGATTGCGGGAGGTGGAGCACCGTCTGTGGTTGTTCCTTCGGGGAGCATTTGGGCAGCGCGGGCGGAGAAGAAACCTTGCCCCTGGGGTGGGAGGGAAGTGATGTCGTTGTCGTTTGAGGAGGGTTTATTTAGACGGGCAGGAGATGCTGGTGCGGAGGGTGGACCGTTACGACTTGGTTGGTTGAGGACTCGTCCGGCTATCGGATTTGGAGGTGGCATTGGTCGGTTTTGGGCATTTGCATCCGGTTGTGGGCGATATTGTTGGCCTGCTCCGCTGCTAGTTCGTGTGAATCTACTGTTTGGAGTTTGGGGTTGTGGTGGTAGATTGCTGTTTTGTGGTGCTGGACCTGTTGGTCGTCCCGGAGGTGCTCTAGGCTGTGGATGATTGACTTGAGGTCTGCTTTGGTTTTGAATTCCAGAATTGGGTAGGGCATTACCATTGCGGGCACCGTTGAAGTGATGTGATGCTGCTGCGGGGGGCTCTGGCACAACTACTTCGTCTGGATGAGAATCTGGATCAGCTACACTGAAGTCTGCTTCATCGAAATCTGGATGTTGTCAGTATAGGCTGCTGTAGACGGGGTGAACGAAACCTACCTCCGTATTCGTCCTCGAGCGTATCCTCCGATACTATTTATATTAGCGGAAGCTGTTTCAATGGTTTCCGTGACCTACTCAAGCTTGTATTCCCAACCATGGCCTGTGGTTTCTCTTCCATCTGCTTGATTTCCGGTTCTTTCTTAGGTTGCGGTGCGAAAGTAGCATGTCGATGCAATCTATCCGGCTCAAATTTCGACGACCCAACCTTCATCTTCGTAACAGCCTTGACGTAGTCCTTGTCATAAAGGCAATTGCCCAGCACATTTCCAAAGTTCTTTAGCGCTCTCTTCAGACCGTCCGTCGTTCCCTCCTTCTTCGCCTTTTCAAAAGCAGCTGCCTTGCCTTTTGCATTCTCCATATGTCCATACCCAATATCTTCATGGAATGTACCATCCCGAAGCGTAACCCGTACAATGACGGATAATCCCAAGCTGACTTTCATCGTCTGGGGATTCTCGTCCACGAAATCAACTTGGATGTCCATGATCTGGCTGGACCAGCCGTTGAATCCGAAGACTTCATTGGCAAGCTGGATAGATTTCTCCGCTGCTAGATAGTGTACTTTTTGGTTCGAAGGACCTGTCCGAGATGATATGTACTCTGGACCCAATTGCTTCTCAAGACGGGCTTGTAAAGTCGCAATTTCTTGCGCCGTGTAGGGAGACACCTGTGGAATGATGGGTTCGAACGGGTTCAAAGCTGCTCTCCCGGTCGCGTTATGCTGGTCGCCAGGCCTATCTATGTTAGCATCCAGGTCGCCATCAATGGTCTCTAGACATACGCAGGCATCTTAGAATGGCAGATGAGCAAGGAGAGGCGATTCCAATTTCACATTGATTGTGGTGGTTGATAATACTTGGTGTCGTCACGTCTGATAGTGGCCCTAGGCTGCCAACGCGTTTGTTGTGAGGTTGGCAGGAGGCAAATCAACACGGAGTCACGGGTCACTAGCCACATTCTCCAGTGGCTGTGCAAAACTCTCCAGTTCGTGGTCACAAGCACAACCTGGGAGATAAATTATTGTGACAACGGAAGCTGCCTGCTAATTAAAATGTATAATCAGAAATTGATACATGTTATGGGTTTGATTGGTGACATTTGCTGGATTTGAAGACTAGAGTCAAGCCACTGAGAGGGGTACACATCAGCAACTCCAATGAAATACCATGAACCTTTCTTGCTCGGTCACAAATTCAGCGCTTAAGTTGATATGCTCCATTTCCATTCCAGTCCCAGTAGTCGCAGTCTAAGCTATCGACCCAGTTCGCTATGATAAAGAGTGTGCGCCTAACATAACAGCCTCCCAGTAAGGAAACAGGCCCAAATGCAGAAAATAGAATCCACCCAATAGCGAAACCAGAACTCCCAAAGCATGCTCCAAAATCGAGCTCGAGTCAAGGAGAAGGGGAATCGTCGTAAGTCGTAAATACTGCCTTTGGTTAAGTACCGTATAAGCACAAGAACGCCGCGGTGTGAGCTGCCGTCTTCTATTCCAGGAATCCCACGCATGCTATGACACACTTCTCTCCTGCATGATTATGTACGGGTGTCTTCTCGTTCTCGTAATTACCAAAGTCCAACACGGACAGGCATATTACCAGGACTAGCACCATAGGTTCCATTCAGTAATTGATTGCGGATCGATCCAGAGTCGTTGGAACCCGAGCCTGAGCCAGCACCCATCCCACCCATCCAACCAAGATTTGATCCAAGAGCATTAAGAGCAGCTTGCATACGTCCTCCACTCTGCTCGTTGTGCTTGGATAGTCTTTGATCCCATCCACCGGAATGTAATTGAAATCCTCCACCACGTTTCGAAGCCTCACTGATGACAACCGCCCAAGCTCTCGAGATCTCGTCGTAAGCGTTATCTTTGTGGTGTTTGTGAGATTGGCTGTCCCACTCGGGGAGATCGTGGATGACTTTGGTTGCGTGGTCTAGGTAGGTGAGGGATACGGTGGTTTGGTTTTCGTTAGGAGGAAGGTAGTGAGGTGTAAAGTCGGTCAAGGCATCGATCAGCTCGTTTAGTTGTTGCTTGACTCGGTTGTAGGCATAGTCTGAGCCAGCATTTCCACCGAATGGAAAGGCTTCTCGCAACTTGTCTTGATACTTAGACAGAACTTCGACCGTGGAAGCCACGGACGGTCTAGGAGCTGACGAAACCACCTCTGAACCAATCTGGGGATGACGCTCGCATATTGTTTGGAGAACGGATCGGAGAGAATCGGCATCTAGGGTTTCGAGGAGACGGGGGAGAGCGAGGGGTCGACCGCTGATTTCGTTGGCTCTGACTTTCTTTGACGGGCGAGCCAGAGGACGAGCTGCAAAAGCGGGGGATGCCTGGGGCGAGATGGACATGCTCTCATCGTGGCCGTCGTCGTCGGCTTTTCTCTTTCGGGTGGTCATCCTGGATGGAGTATGAGGAGAGGCTGTAGGAAAGGCACACATTAGCAGAGGAGGCAGAAGCGGTAATTCGCACGGCCTACCAAGGTTTTGATGGGCGTCGTGGTGATAGAGCGGGTACTGGCTGAAGGACGAAGGATGTGTTGGTAGCAGAACGTTCATCTTGGTGAAGTTCACGATATGGTGTCCAGTATTTTGACGATAGGCCCTCCAGCAGGCGTTGTGTTGTGGAGTGAAGAGGTGCTGGAGGTGATGTGGAGGAGAGACTCGGGAGAGTTGACAACTTAGAGGTGCTGAGTAGATGGGGTCGGGCTCGAGCTACTGCTTGGCGACGCTAGCGGTTGTCAAAATTTGGCCCTAATCAGACGACAACAAATGACAACAATGCGTGAATCAGAACAGTACTTTGTTTTCAAAGGAAGCAAGATTGAGGCGAACTCGATGAATACATCTTGTTTTGTGGATAAGGTTACGGAGCCGCATTGACCGTTTTCGTCTTGTCAATTACTCGTATCGCCACCCTTAATTTATTCGACAAGGTTACAGTATACCCCCACCAGGAAGAAGTGGAAGTGTGACCTTGGTTGCGATGTCAACAGCAACGCAAACAAAACGCATCCCAGATCAGATAAGAAGAGGCGTCATTAAAGAGCTTCGCAGCTAGATACAACACTGTATACTTGCTTAATTATCTGTGGGCCAGCCAGTTGTAAACATTCTGAAGTTAGCCTCGAGCTTGAAGATTAATATTGATTAAGAGGCTTTGGAGTGCTTCAGAGAGGGCTGACCGAAGCAACGACTTGATATCGAGGATTCGAATCTTCTTATCGAATATCCGATCCTCTCGATGGTTACGGCTGCACATCATCCCTTCAAATCATATACCTCGCCTGAACGGGTGTGCCCTGCTTAGCCAGTTCTAGTGTCTTCATAGCCTGGATGTCTGCGTCCGCTCTTTGCCATTTATCTTACAACGACCACTGTCCTTTTATGATCATTTGACGTTCTACTTCTTTGATAATAGAGCGATTGCTTCTCGATTCGGAAACTCGAGGATGGCTCATATCTTTACTTCTTCACTGAACACCAT
Organism: Cadophora gregata; assembly: GCF_030347475.1. Taxonomy (NCBI): domain Eukaryota; kingdom Fungi; phylum Ascomycota; class Leotiomycetes; order Helotiales; family Ploettnerulaceae; genus Cadophora; species Cadophora gregata. The sequence goes on along the minus strand of NW_026695936.1, from coordinate 468,329 downwards.
GGTGCGGTTTGTGTTTTCACCCTGCCACTGTCGGTTCTTCCCGCAGAAGAACGTTTTGTCATGTTATCATCCTCCGGATTCCACATTACCAACCATTAGCTTTTCAGTATTGTTTGGAGTCATGGCCACTAATCCGCTGCTTACTTATATCCAGGACGATAACAGAAGTCTTTGTTGGGCTCTGGGCGTCGATGATATTATGCCATCTGCAACATGATATGTGTGGAAGACTGGACCCCCCATATTCGGTCACTGGAACTTATATTGTTGAAAGCTAGATCTACAATCAGCTGGCTGTTGGTTATTGAATAACCCTCGAAGTAAGTATGTGTAAGTGCTAATATTTCCAACAGAATATGTTTAGGAAGATGGTCTACTTCATCTTTATGTGTCTCAGAAGTTCAAACAGAGCTATCCGAATATTATCATGGATCTGCTTCTGGTCCCAAGATCATTTACCTATTATTGCATACAGAAACAGGTCTGCACGATGCAGAGGTCGACAATTGTGCGCAGTCGAATTTCTTCACTTATTTCCATAGACGCACAGCCTTGGGCCCGCAAGAATTGAAGGGAAAAGTCTTGTCGAAGAGATCTTACATTCGTGGTGTCGGAGCCTGTAAGCATTGACCATTGCTGGGCTGCCTCAGATGTCTTCCTCCTGCATAGTCTACCCCGACGGGTATTGCCTTCGTAAGGACTCGCCGATAAATATGATGTAGCTGGAGCATGGGGATCTGCTCTTGAAATATACTACGGAGATGATTCAGTCTCACCCTGCAGCCCGGATCGGGCCTGGAAATGAGCTCGCTTATCTCGCCACCCAACTCTCCACCTTCAACAACAAGCAAACTTTCCAAGAAGCTTTCTTCGTGCAAGATGGAGACTAATAATTAACCTTCCGGACGTTCATAAATTCTCCTAGTCTTCCATCGCCTTACAAAGTTCATGCCAAGTCCCAACTTTAAAAGTGGACAGACGAAGCTATCCAAGCATGACTAGTGCGCACGCCATCCGCGCCAATGCAGAATCAGTTACATCTACCAGAATCAAGAGGCTCTCGCGGTATATGACGGCTTTAGAGTCCCATTTTTATTGTTTAAACACTACAAACTTTTCCACCTGTTCTGCATGGGAAAATTGAGATGCGAAAATCTCAGTTTGCGTGACAAACGCATTCATGGGGTGTGAGAGCACGCCACTTGGCGAAGAGGTTGGTATATAAGTATGTTGGTACCTTGATTCTTAAAAATGGCACTATTGGGCTCTGTATGCTTTCGTTTATAGAATTCTTATCTGCATTCTTTATTTGCGTTGTACTGTACTTGATTGTTCAATATGGGAATCGATGGATCTGTCGACGGCCGAGTGCACAATGATACAAGCTCAGAGGAGGCGGGTCTTGCAGAGACACAGGTCGCTCAAGTGAAAAGAACATGGTATCGATCAGTTCCATTTCAGATTGCAGTAGCAAGTGGTGTCTCTTTTACAGCACCAGGAATGTGGGATGCGCTGGGAGGACTAGGTGCTGGTGGTGCTGCTGAGCCAGTGAGTGACATTTCCGTATCAGACGTGTTTATGTGAACGATACTTTCAAATTGAAAGTTTCAATTTAGCTTGATAATTCGATACTAAATATGAAAACAGTATGCCGTATCTGCAGCCAACGCCCTGGTATATGGTCTCTTCTCCATCGTCTGCGTTCTCGCAGGAGCAATCAACAACCGCATCGGCCTGAAATACGCACTCGCACTCGGTGCCATAGGCTATCCACTCTACGGAGCCGGTCTTTACACCAACAATGTCTATCCCACAACATGGTTTATGTTACTCGGCAGTGCCATCTGCGGCATCTCAGCCGGCTTCTTCTGGGCCGCCGAAGCAGCCGTCATTATCGGATATCCCAGCCCTAAAGAACGAGCATTCTACCTCGCCATCTGGCAGACCGCCAAGGCATCGGGCCCAATCGTAGGCGGAGCCATCAATCTGGGTCTAAACGCAAATCGATCAACTGCTGGATCAGTGGGAAGTTCGACTTACATCGTCTTCATTGTAATCATGTGTCTCGGCCTCCCCATCGCGCTCCTGCTTAGCCCGGCTTCAAAGGTCTGGCGAAAGGACGGCACGAAAGTCCTGATCAACAGACAGGATACCTACGCCGCTGAGTTCAAGGCCCTGTGGAAACAACTCGCCTCCCGCCGGATCTTGCTCCTGCTTCCAGCTTTCTTCATCAGCTACTTTTACAACGGATACAACAGCACGTTCTTGACCCAGCACTTCACTGTTCGATCGCGGGCCTTCTCGTCATTCTTCACTAATTTCTCTGGAGTGTTCAGCTCTTTCTTGATCGCTGCTCTCCTGGACAGACAGTCCATCAAGATCAAGACCCGAGCCAAGATCGCTTTCACCTGCATCATCACCGTCTTGATCGGGACATGGATTTGGGCTTCAATCCTCCTCAAGCAATTCATGGATGCACCTGAGATGCCTGTATTCGATTGGTTCACCGGTGGATTTGGGAAGTCATATGCCCTGGTTTTCTTCTGGGCATTTGGTGGACAGGCTTTCCAGCAGTTCTTGTACTGGCTTGTGGGACAGTACTCGACTGATATCTCGTCGTTGTCGCACGTCACTGGTATTCTGAGAGGGTTTGAAGCACTTGGTCAGACTGTCGCATGGGCGTAAGTGCACTTATTCGAAATTACGATGAAGATATATGCTGACGAGTCACAGAATGCAAACTGCTCCAAATGCGAACGGATTCGCGAGTATTGGTGTAAACTTTGGGATGACTGTTCTCTGTATTTTCCCAACTTGGATCGTGCTTTCGGAACTTGAGGGAAGTCATGAGGTTCAGGAGGTTCTTGATGAGCCTGTGAAAAAGGTGGTCGATGACAGCAACTGAAGAGCTTGAAATCAGCTACTCCATTAACTGGTTAATACAATAATAACTAATTTAGACTCTGCCTCTCATTTTCAAAAATATGCAGCGAGCTGGATGTGTGGCCCACTCTTTTCAACTGCAAGCTACATTTGATCACCTGCATCAGATTTTGAAGTCCCAACACCTGCCACACTCATCACTCCAATAGCTCGCTTAGGGTGCTGGACCAGAACAACAAAACAACATGACTTGTAACCAAAACCTCCTCTTATTTATGCTACTGATCCTACACAACAACAAGCTTGAGATTTCACCAAGTGAGAGTCTCCCTAGCCCTTCCATCCCAGCATCTCCATCATCCAGAACAGCGAGTCCATTTGGAGCATGACCCTACGCCTTACAAGGCTAACCTTCTTCAATTGTGTGGTGCAATGACAGTGGTGGTCATTACTGTCTACTGCCCGGGCACGCGGTCTGATAAGTCCCCATGATTTATGAACATCTTGCATTGTATTTTGTGGTGTATGGATCAATCTGCAGTGATAACAATATGTCGTGTCTACTATATCCTGTTCCAATAATCTGATGAAATCTTCTCGCTACAGTGTCGTAGAAGTTTGAAGCTATTTTGTCTTACCCAAGACATAAATAAGAGCATTCGCTTAAGACCGCCAGTTCTCCAGATACGAAAGGTATTCAGCAATGAGGAAGAACTGAAAAACAACACTTGAGGAGCTACAATATCTTTAAAAAACGAGACGTATGAATTGTCAGCCAAGAAAGTTGCCCTGACTCTCATGAATCTGTGACCTGTTCCATCACTGTTATCGATGGCACTTTGGGAAATAGGGTAACAAAAAGCCAGCATCAGCTTTTAGATTGCAGGTCTAGACGTCCTTTCTATGCTCCATAAGTTCCAGTCCAATGCAAAACATGCTGTAGCAAGTTTTTGTCATTATCAATAGCCAGCCAATCTCTACCCACATGCCTCATCGTTTAACCTCCCGTAGCCTCTCTATAGAACGAGATACTCCTATTCGCCCCGGCCGTAGCAAATGCCTCACTCCTACCCGTCTTGGGCAACCACTTTACACTCCAGAGGGTCTTGTCCGTCTCACTGTGTGTTGCAACACAAGTTCTCTGATCGATCGACCACACCTTGACCTTGCCGTCGAATGATCCGCTGAGGAGATACTCGCCGGTATCACTCCAGTCCACTGAGAAGATCCATGCTGAATGGCCTGTGAGATTCGCTACTTGCTCGCCATGCTGGACATCGTAAAGTGCAATGACACGTGCATCTCCTGCTGCTGCCAGTCGAGTGCCTGCTGGCGAGAAGGAAACGGTTCGTACTGGCTTGACCAGACCTAGAAGTCGTTAGATCATTCCTTTCCAGCCGAGAAAAAATAATGCTCAAGGGAGACTTACCAGGCAACGAATACAGCATCCTGCCCGTATCATTATTGAAGACATAAACTCCACCATTCTCATGCCCACTTGCCGTAAATCTCCCATCCCGACTAATATCAATACACAGCCCAAAACTCCCCTTCGTCTCGTACTCTCTGATCTTCTTCCTCCCCGCCTGCAAATCCCACACATTTATCCTCCCATCATACGTCGTGCTAGCCAGAAACTGCCCATCTTCACTCAACGCCACAGCCCAGATCTCACCAGCCTTATTGCCGTCTACAATCTTGCCTTCTTCGCTCCATTCGCCCGTATCTTCAGACAAAGACCATATCTTCACTTCGCCGCCGAATCCTGCGCTGGCGAGGGTCTTGCCGTTGCGGGATGTGACGAGGTGGTGGCAGCCCAGCTTGTGTGCGCCGGTGAGAGTTTGCGCGAGTGGGATGTCGGGCGAGAGTGTGGAGTGGACTTTGATTGAGGAGGCACCAGAGGCGGAGAGGACTTGTGTGGGTGTAACGGCCAGAGAGAAGATGTCGGTGATGTGGGCTGTGGGAGGTTAGCTGAGGCTTGCTTGGAGGGGTAGCTTCAACACACCATCATCCACCGTGTGGGTTGTGAGATACTGTTTCGACTAGTACGTATTAGCTTTTGGTTGTTAGATCAGATAGAGAGGTATCTACCATGGTCACCTGGAATTGGAGAGCATGTCAAGGTGGTGGTCGAAGAACGCAAGTTTGATGTTGAAGGTTGGAGCTTTGGCGGGGTTGAAAGTCAACATAAACTGGCATGGCAGAGCCATATTGAGAAACAAAACTTGACAGAATGTAGGATATTCTTTTGATTCATCATGGCAGATTCTCATTCTACATTTTAGTACATTTATTTTTGTACAAGTCGGGCACCGGAAATTCTTTCCATGACACATCTGAAGTCCCCAAAACGCCTGGTGCTAATGCTATGCAACACAAGTGACTTCCCTCCAATTCCTTCTATACAACACCGAACCTCCACCTTCGCACTCCCTGTAATCACTTCGTATCTGCCTCCTTGTCGGCTTTGGTTGTTTCGGCCAGTTTCTCAGATTTCCCCTTGAACATGTCCTTCAATTCTGGATTTCGTTAGCCCAAAACTCTACTGGATAGACTGTAATTACACACCAGATACACAATATGGACACAGCAAATGTGCTCTCTTCAGATGCCCGCATGCCGAGCATCTGTTCAGAGAGGTTACATCCTTCAATCCCTTTCCTGCCATCTGTCTCGTCCTCTTCTTCATGTGTGAAGTCTTCTTCTTCGGCACCGCCTTCAATATTGACTCCCATATTCCTTCTAACAGACCTGGCACATTGAGATGTATCGCGGAAGGAATCGCAAAGGCGATTGATGGGATGATGGGGAGAAATAATTGTCGAGAGTAGAGTGTAGTGAACTGTGACGCATTCGAGATTGACGCTGCAGAGAGTCGTGGGAGGAAGGATGAGAGGATCGAAGACGTTGTTGAATGAATTGCGGCCATTTTTGCAGTCTCCCACTCTGTTGAGGCTGTTGATGTGAGGGTATTCAAAAATCGATATCTGCTCTACCTCGGTGCTGTTCCTCTCACATCCGATGGACAATCTTTGAAGCTTTCGCGGATGCCGCCAGGGGTGCATGCAGCTTTAAGCTCAGACGAGACTAGTGGCATTCATGTCCCCCTTCCCCTTTTCCAGGAGCGCGACACTTATTTTGCGGAGAGACCACAGCGAGATATCCCTTCTTAACAATTTCCCACCTCAAACCGCTGCAACTCCAAACTCTTCGATCCCGAACACCTCGTAAACAGATCTCTGGTTACTCGTTCATATCTGGCAACAATGGCAACCATCCAGGATAGACATGCTCCTCAGCAATCCGTATACCCACGCAGCCACGTTGGTTTCGACAGTATCACATCGCAGATTGAGCGCAAGCTCTTGAAGCGTGGTTTCCAATTCAATGTTATCTGTGTTGGTATGTAGAGCACTTTGAAACTCGGAACGATGTATATTATTTGCGCACTGTCTAACGTTCGTTACTACAGGACAAACCGGTCTCGGAAAGTCAACTCTGATTAACACCATCTTTGCCTCGCACTTGATCGACTCCAAGGGAAGACTCACCCCCGACGAGCCTGTACGATCGACAACCGAAATTCAAACCGTCTCCCACATTATCGAGGAAAATGGAGTCCGTCTGCGCTTGAACATTGTTGATACCCCAGGTTACGGAGACCAGGTCAACAACGATAGATGCTGGGACCCAATTGTCAAGTACATTAAAGATCAACATTCCGCATACCTCCGAAAGGAACTCACAGCCCAGCGTGAACGTTATATTCAAGATACCCGCATTCACTGCTGCTTGTTCTTCATTCAACCATCTGGCCATGCCCTGAAGCCAATTGATATTGTTGTGTTGAAGAAGCTTTCAGATGTTGTCAACGTCGTTCCAGTCATTGCCAAGTCCGATTCTCTGACCCTCGAGGAGCGAAGCGCATTCAAGGAGCGCATAAAGGAGGAGTTTGCGTTCCATAACCTTAAGATGTACCCATACGACAACGATGAGTTTGACGAGGAGGAGCGTGCTTTGAATGCTCAGATCAAGGTATGTGGATGCAATTGCAGGAGGAAAGAACTCATACTAACTAAAAGCAGAACATCATTCCATTTGCTGTTGTTGGATCTGAGAAGTCAATTATTGTTGGAGGCAAGCAAGTCCGTGGCCGCCAAAACAGATGGGGAGTCATCAACGTTGAAGATGAGAACCACTGCGAGTTTGTCTACCTCAGAAACTTCCTCACCCGAACCCACCTCCAAGATTTGATCGAAACCACCTCGCAAATTCACTACGAGACCTTCCGTGCCAAGCAATTGCTTGCACTTAAGGAGAGCAGCGCAGCAGGTCACGCTGGATCCCGACCAATCAGCCCAGCAGCCGATAGAGAACTGAGCAGAAATTCTCAAAGGATGACCATGAACGGCTACTAGGGAGTTATGAGGATTGTGGCGTCAGGTTGTTATGATAGCAAGACGATTGGACTGGAGCTCTTCGGGAAAAGCGACTTTTCTAAGGGGCATAATTTCCTTGAGCAGGCCAAGGAGAGCGTTTAATGGCCGGGGCTTTACTCTTTTCTACTTTATGTTTTCTTGTGTCCCTTCTGAACCTTTTCCCATATTTCTTCCTTTGCTTAATTAGCCTTCTCAGACCTCCATTTCTACGGATATGGAATCAATGGAGAACTCCTTTTCTAATCAGTAAAGTCAGCTGTCTCTGTGCGTCTCTTTGTGCCGGTCGAAAATGAGTGTGATATGTTGAGAATTTAGAGCTAGGGTTACCTGGAGGTTGGAACTCTTTGGCCTTGACCGCTTTTCTTGACTGACATGTGACCATGCCTTTGAGGATTGGTCCTCAAATTTAGTTTTAACTGTATGACTATATTTCTATTCTTCTATGTGCAATGATGTATGTCAATGGCTCAAATGCTGGACCTAAGCACCGAGATTAACCAATACCTCCCTCTACATCCTCAAACTCCTCCCATCTATTCACACCACCACCATAACTCCTCTCCCAAAATACCTCCAAGTTATGCCCCGAATCTATATCCACCCGAATCCCCTCAATCCAACACACTCTCCCCCGCCTTCCCCCCATCCTTCGCACTCTGCTCCTGCGTCTTCTTCTCCCCTCCCACAACTCCCTTAAACACAAAATCCTCCAACTTCTTATATGCCTCCTCCAGATCATCATTCACAATAATCAGGTCATGCACACCCTCTACGCGACTATACTCCAGCTCATTCTTCGCCTGCGCCAGCCGCTTCTGGATACTATCTTCCTTCTCCGTGCCGCGGTTTCGGAGCCGCGATTCGAGGATCTCCATGCTGGGGGGTGCAATGAATACGTAGCGTGCGGAGAGGGAGGAGGATTTGATTTGTTTGACGCCCTAGGAAATTGAATGTTAGCTGTGTTGATTGTAGAAGCATTAAAATAGCCACAATCAAGAGAGGGCACAAATAGACAGGAAGTCAGAGAAACAATAAAGGCAAAAAAACACAAACCTCCATCTCAATATCCAACACCACCACCCTCCCGCCCTCCGTCAACTCCCCAATCATCTTCTTACTCGTCCCATACCTGTTCCCTCCAAACTTCGCATGCTCCACGAACCCCTCCTCCGCAATCATCTTCTCAAACGTCGCCATGTCCGTGTAGTAGTAGTCCACATCACGCTTCTCTCCTGGGCGGGGGTCCCGCGTTGTGTGTGAAATCGAGGTTGCGAATTGGGAGGGGTGTCGGTCGAGGAGGAGCTTGTATAATGTGCCTTTGCCAACGCCTGAGGGCCCGGAGATGATTATGGGGCGGGTGTCGCTGGGGACTGTGGAGGAGAGTGAGCTTAGGTTTTCTGCTTCTGCATCTTGGCTTGGGGGAGGTTGGGAGTAGAGGGGTAGTTGAATGGGCGGTGGGAAGAAGCTTAGGAGAGCAGACGGAACTTACCTGGCGCCATTGTGTATCTGCGTAACGGTGTACTGGAATATCTGGTTGGGGAGAATATGCGGGAGGTATATTTGAGTCGGGGGAGAAGCATAGATGTGTAGGACAAGGGAGCGGTGGGGATTTTGGTGGTGGTGGGAGTGAAGTCGACGGAGTTGCTTTTTTGTGGAGCTTAGCTTTATAAGTATCGGGCGAGACTTGATGGAGGATGAGGATGAGGATGACTCGACATATCAGTCAAAATCAGTCAACGTAAAAGAGTGATCCGTATTGCTTTTTTCAGATGGTCACTCTGGTTAAAGAATTGAGTCTTTGGTTTTTGATTTTGTATTTATTGTGTCATACTATTAACAGATACTCTTTTCAGAGCCTTCGTCTTCTTCAAAGCCGACCTTCACCAGCCAGCCAAATCATGCCAGCCATGCGCCGAAACACCTCAAAATGTAGCGCCAACCCTCGAAATCGAAGCACCTAGGGATACAACGTGTGAACATGTGCTTCGTAAGGAGCGGGTATTTTGGTAAAAACAACAAGACAAATAATTATAAACTCCCAGACGCCTTTGCAAATGATCCTTCTTCTGATATAAATTCTCCCCATTCTGGTGTCTCTGCATCTAGAATCTTGTCATGTTGCTAATAACACTGTATCTGGACGAAGCTGGAGGTGGTGGGTTCGGAACGCCTTGGTGGTATGGGTGAAGCGCAGTTGGTGGACGTTGAACAGCGAGACCTGGCGCAACAGGCGAGCTTCTCGACTCATCCCACTTGGCGAACTGCTCGGGGTCTTGCATGATGGGTTTCGAGATGGGGACCTTAGAGCTGCGAATTGGCAGTCTGAATGAAAAGCGAGACTTTTGACGCTCGGCAGGAGCAGGAGCATTGTAGCTTGGGAGAGTTTCAGAGACTGAGCGACGGGAGGAGCCGCTAGAGAGACTGAAGGTCTTGGTGATTGGGTCCTTGGGGATGGCAGCGCCGTGGCTACGGACTTGACGGCCGGTGATGCCGAGCTTGGAGTCACAGAAGACATAGGTCTGCCGATTGTTAGCAAGATCATGGTGGGGAGGAGCAGGTAATAGAAGCTTACAGCAATGATATTGAAGAACCCCATGATAGCTGTGAGAATGCCAGATGAAATGACGATCCTCCACATTGGTAGCCCCAAGTTCTCCACGCTGGTAGCAGGTTTATTGAGGTTACCCAGGATATTGAAACCAAGGACGATCATGGAGAGTCCGAGGAAGACAAACCCGGATTCAGGGCTAAGCATAGGCCAGTGACGAGAAAAGTAGGAGCGGAAGAGTGTGACCTCGGAGACGACGAGGAAGAGACCGATGCTACTCGTGATGAAATGGGAGACACCATCGAAGAAGAAGAACTGTGGATGATTAGCCGGAGATCGCTGAGTGGGAGGAGAAAAGGCACATACGCTTGAGGTCTTGACAGTCATAACAAGCATGATCCAGCTTGCGACGACAACCAGAAGGAGAGATATGATGTTCAGGGCTCGGATGATGTTCAAGGTGATGTAGCCAGCACCGGTGAGCTTGGATTCGGAGAACATCTCAACGGTTTTTTAGATTTTCTAATTCGTATCAGTATGAAGGTCAAAGGTGTAGGATGTAAAAAGGCTCACGGCGATTGGAAAGATTGTTATAGTTGTGTGATAGTCGACTGCCTGCAGAAGAAGAATTTGGATTTGGCGATTTTGGAAAGGAACGAGATTTTAGAGAAGAGTAGACGGCGAGAGAATGGAATATTATGTAGGGGAGTTATTTGACAATAGCTATTGAAGGACGCAGTCCATTGTCGGTTAATAATAGTGAGCAGTCAAAGGAAAGGAAAGTTCGCGAGTAAGGACGATAGGAAGGAAACAAAGCCAAATGGGTACACTCCCAGTATATGAATGAATCACGACAATAGCAATGGGCCCCCTCTTTGAGGCCAACAAACGCGACTGCAGTTCGGCTCAGACCTTTGAGCTACCGTGAGGGTAGTTCATGCCTTTGTTCCAGAACTTAGCGCAGGTCTTTGAACGAATGATATCGAAATTAGCCGGCCATTTCTCGACCTGCGAAGATCCAGACGCGCGAGAAGCTGAGTTTCGCGGGTCCTGGGACAAACAACTGGACGGAGACAATATGTTTGGGGATCCGTGTGCCGCTGGAAACCTCTCGAGCCTCATCGCCGTGTGCTGGTCGAGTTGCACGCCAGCAGAGGACGCTTGTCTGGGAGCAATGGGTGGTCATCAGCGATCATCCCAGATCCGATTTTCTATTTTAAGCCAATAAGCTCTGCACCAGGCGCTTGCATAGATGACAGCCCGGGAGAGCTATGCAACAAGCCTTGAAGGTTGTTTCAAAGGGTGGCTTTCAAATCCTGTCCATTGGACGAACGCGCTTAGAGGATGTGTTTCAAGATCGGCTGTCAAGCAGGCGAGCTGTGGTCCAGATGTTTCTTTTGATCTGAAATGTTTCGGGTACTGGTGTACCAAAGTAGATCCTCAACATGACATTCTTCGGGATCGTGTCTCGAACTTCTCGCTTTAACAGTCTGTGAAGACTGGAGAAAGACATTATGTTGAAACAGCCAACTTGAAGGAGAAGGAGGTGATTCACGTGCAGATGTCTGGAAATCTTGGCATGTGACTCGGACCGGATCAACACTTCCTCCTAGCCCAACCTAAAAATAAAGCAGTCCAGAATTCTGGCCAAAATCGCATCCATTAACAGCCACGCAGGCAAGAAACTCTCCTAAGGACCCTGTTGAAAGAATCGCGGACACCTGAAGTCATTCAAAATGGCCAGAGGAAATCAGAGAGATAAGGCGCGCGAGGCCAACCAGAAGAAGATGGCCGACATGGTATGTCTAACCCCGTTCACAACCGGAATTCAAAGAACTTCGCGCTGATGGCTCTGCGCTTTGTAGAAGAAGGGAAACTCCATGTCTGGATCTGAGATGCAGCGCGAGAAGGAGAAGGTAGCTGCGAAGATGAGAGAGAAGCAGGCTGCCGGTTCGTACTTCTGCTTCGCGGGCTGCACTTTTACTAACTGAATTCTAGCGGATGCAAAGAAAGCCGCCGAAGCTGCTGGAGGCGCTGCGAAGAAGTAAAAGATATTGGTATGGCCGAACAAAGTACTCCGACGATGCGAGGGTAAAAATGCGAAATTACGACGGAGTTCTTGAAGGGTTCGGCATGGATTTGCTTTGGTGTTTTGGAACTTTGTTGGACGTAGAAGCATGGGATGCGCGGTTGAGGTGTTTAGACTGCGTGGTTTGGCGGGCAATGAAATTTGATACCAGCTCGAATTTCTGTTCTCATCCGTCTGCTGCTGCACTTTCTTTCAGACGTAGCGTGTTGTGTATTGTGGCTGGGGAAGTCTCCAAAGCTCAGATCCCCTCGTCAATATTTGAATCTCCTGAAGAGAGTGCTCGAGGGCATGGGAATCTTCAGTGATCTTTGTTTCTTGGAATTACTTTCATTTGTCAGAGTTTACAGCCCGTCATGTCATGTTTCTTCACCATTCATGAAAAGATATGAGTTGGCAATCAGTTGCTTACATAGTCTCCCAAGCCGCAACTTTACCGAAATCTCAATGACCGGATGGTACAATAACAGCTTTCCTCTCATGCTGCTCGCGGTACGCAGCTGTAATTTCTTTGATTATCGGTCGCTGAGTCACTAGTGTGGTGACAATACCCCGCCGACATTCCTTTGTTTGAAACGTGGACCTTCTTGCACATCAATTTTGGATCCAGAAGCCATCGAGAAACCAGTCATGGCGTTCGAGTACGCTGAGAGCAAATCACTTGGTGGTAGCTGGGAGAGTTATAGGTACTTACCTAGTGGGCTGGAACGCGTTGAAAATCTTGCCATGTACGAGGTTGGAGGCCTCCACCCTGTTGAACTCGGCCAGTCCTATCAAGAGGGACGGTACAAAATTGTCCACAAGTTGGGCAACGGTGGTTTTTCGACAACCTGGCTTGCCAGAGATTCTCGCAACAACATATATGTCGCGTTGAAATTCGTCGCTTCGGATGCATCGAAAGGCTATGGCGACCTCAAAACTTTGCGAGACATTTCTAGTGCTGCAAGTACTCATGCTGGTACCAGATACATTAATCATCTTTTGGATGAATTTTTCGTGGATGGTCCGAACGGACAGCACCTCTGCTTAGTGACTAAAGTCTTGGGTGCCAATGTCGCCCACGTGTCAAGCGACTTTCACAGGTTGAGCGGCAAGGCATCGCAGGAAGTTGCGTCTCAGGCTGTCTCGGCTCTGAGCTATCTTCATAGCCTTGGGATTTGTCACGGGGGTAAGAACACCATCATCGAAATAAGAAGAAGCTGACCCTCGAGTGTAGATTTCACTTCTGCAAATACTCTCCTTCAACTCTCTGGAACACTTGACACGCTCAATGTCGACGAGCTGTGCTCACTTATTGGCATTCCAAAGAAAGAAGAATTACGAACCCCTGATGGCAGTGCTGTAGGGCCATCAGCTCCTTCCTATGTAGTAGAGAGCATTGATTTTGCGACTGTCCCAAATCTTCTGTCATTACGACTGAAAGTTATCGACTTCGACCAAGCTTTTCAGATTTCGACACCTCCATCGAAGATGCTTGGGACGCCTCCCAGATGTCTGTCTCCAGAGGCAATCTTCGATCTCGAAGTTGGAGTGGCCTCAGATGTGTGGGCGCTTGGGTGTCTGATCTTCAAAATCCGGTCTGGATTCGAACTTTTTGGCAGCTTTGGAGGCCACACTCCATGGCATGCGTTGAGGCAGATAGTCAAAACTCTAGGAGAACTTCCCGAGAAATGGAGAAATCGAAACTTTGATTCTGATGGGTATCTGGCCGAAGACAGTGACGGAGATGCAGAAAGACTAGAGTATGAACCTTTGCGAGCACCGCTTATTGACACGGTTCTTGAGATTCAGGATGATCCAAGCCGATCGTTAGTTGGCGTCAATGATAGTCTGGAGGTCAGGCTATGGAAACCTAGCGCTGAATATGGAAGTATGGATGATGAAGAATCCACAACTTAAGTTTCAAAGGAAGAGGCGGATTCTTTGTTTGACTTGCTGTCGAAAATCTTCAAGTTTCAGCCTGAGGACAGACAGATTGGGACTTCAAGAGATCGCAGATCACCCGTGGTTCAAGCTTCAAATATAGAGCTCATTTTGTATGAGGCGACTTGTGGAAGGCCTAAACCGCTTCCAATTCCCATTCCCATCAAGTCGATGTCCATCATTGTACCAGAGGCTTGTGGTCTGGGGGCAGATATCAAAGAAACCAACAAGTGACTGCATAAGTCATGAGCGCAATAGCTAGGTAGCATCGGATGCACGATCCCGAACGTGCGATTTGCTGCCAGTTCAGGCTTGTACCACCACACTGCTGCATATTGTCTGGCAATCACATTCGCTGCCCCTGCCTTCCGTGCGGCTCGCTGTGTGAAGGCTGTTATCAATTGTGCAAAGCAGGTACAGCAGTGCACACTACTGTCTGTTGTGGATAGCCAAACGAATATCTTCTACTGCATTCGCTCTTCATTCTTGCTTGATGGCCTCTTCTGTGTTTATTGTTAGCTCGGGGGCACATATCAATAATATGCATCCTGCAGCACTCCTAATGCGTGTATTTGAAGTTGGTTGAGCTCAGACAGAGTGTGTTGCAACCTTGTTTTTTTTAAGTCGTTAGCATCCAAAATTACTCTCTTGAGCCAAAATATATTATCTCGCTGCTGTGCGTGGGCTTTGATGTGAAGCATACTTCAGATACGTCCTGTTGCACAAATTTCCTTGCTTCAGATAGATTCTTGGGTTGGTAAGGGTAATATGAATCTCAACTTCCTATTGCCAAATGCCCTAGAGAGAAACCTTGAGCTTTTCTTCAGCTTCTAGGATGTTGCATGATGCGAAGCACCCTGAGCATATTTCAATCACCAACATGTGCTATGACTGTAATGTGGGGGTCTTTCAGACCCAGAAAATTGTGCTCCCTGGTGAGATGACATTCAGTAAAGTCAGTCAGTCCTGAACATGACTGTTGGTCATGCCGTTCCCTCCCTGTTCCTTCCGGTGGATATTGGTAGCATTCAATTTTTAACCGCTGGGGGGGCGCGAACTGAGTTGAAGAGAGGATGATATGTTGTGGCAACCATTTGGATGACTGTATGTGGGGGGCGCAAGTCGAGTAGGAGTGTTTATATTGCGTGATTCCCTTCATCTTTGACGGCTTCCTTCCTTCAAGCAAGCGGTACACACTTCACAATGACGACCTTCTCCACTTGGACGAATACAACTGTTCTCTATGCCATACTATTCCTATCTGTCACTGTATTCTTGGTAGCAAGTCTCCACCGTCTACTCTTCTCTCCACTGAGACACATTCCTGGCCATCCTTTATGGGAAACCTCGCGAATACCATTTGCATACAGTCTCCTCCGTGGCCACCTGCCTTATGCTATCTCAGCTCTTCACGAAAGATATGGCCCCATCGTCCGTGTATCTCCTTCTGAGATCTCTTTATCACCGAGACAGCCTGGACCGATATCTACACAGTATTCAAGGCGAAGGGCGGGCGAAAACTCAACTGAAAATAGAACCGGTTTTTCGAAGGGCTCCAGGAAAGGCTGAAAAAGATCTCATGTTCCAAGTCGATGATGTTGAGCATGCTAGACAGAGGTAACGCAGGCCCTGTTTTGTTCCCTGCGCATCTGTAACGTACCACTCTCACTGTTTGAACTGTTTTAATGACAACTGCTTGTTTATAGGAGGGTTTTATCGCACGCCTTTTCAGAGAAGAGTTTGCGTGATCAAGAGCCTGTCATTAAGTACCATATCGATCAACTTGTCACCGACTCCATGCAATGCGCAACGAATCTGTCGATATGTCAGCTTGGTTCAATAACACATTCTTCGATACTATCAATGATCTATTACTAGGAGAGTCGTACGATGATCTTGACACCGGTACATTTCAGGTTCGTCATTGAAGCTTTCCCTGCTTGCTCAGCATTATCCTCTCAGACTCCCAAGAATTCGAATAGTTGCAATCTTACTAAGCAAGTAACTGACAATGTAGCCCACTGTTGACAAGATCATATCTGCCGCAAAGGGCGTCACGCTCTTCGGGATGGCCCAGCGATTCTGGCCCTTGACTTACATCCTCCTGCTGTTCATACCCAAGAATATCCGAGAAGCCAAAAATCAGCATTGTGATTTGACAAGGGCACGAATTCAGCAGAGACTCCAGTGCCCAAATTCAAATAATGACATGTATGTTGCTATCCTGCTTTGGCCCTGCCCGTTACACCCAGTGTCAATTCTACACATGAGAGTTTTGGCTAATGGTTAATCAGGATTTCGACAATGTCCGAGTTCATCGATGCTCCCGGACCAACCACAATTTCGCAATCCGAACTCTGCTACACGGCCTCTTTGATTATACTCGCTGGCTCAGAGCCTAGTGCCACAACTCTTTCCTTCTTCTTCCACCACTTACTCTGAGATCCACAAAGGCTCGCCCTTCTGACCAACGAGATCCGCAAAGCTTTCATGGACGCAAGTGATATAAATCTACAGTCTGTAAAACGCATCCCCTACCTATTTGCCGCTATCAATGAAGCCCTGCGACTTTTTGCTCCTCTACCAGGTTCCCTCAGACGCATCACACCCCCGGAAGGGTGCATAGTATCGGGAATCTACATACCAGGTAATACTGTTGTAGCGGTGAACAGCTACGCAGCATCACACTCCACATCCAACTTCCATGAGCCCGAAAGGTTCATTCCGGAGCGCTGGTTATCAGCAGAAGATCTGCTATCCATGAGTTTAAATGTCAATGTCGCGCAGTTCGCTGGAGACATGAAGAGAGTGGTGCAACCTTTTGGTATGGGACCACGAAACTGTATTGGCAAGAACCTCGCTATGGCGGAAATGAGTATGTTGGTTGCAAGGCTGCTGTGGGAATTTGATATCGAGTTGCAGACTGAGAGTGAGAGATGGTTGGATGGCATGAAGGTTTATACTTTCTATCAACGGCCACCATTGATGTGCAGGTTCAAACCCGCCAATCGCTAGAAAGTAGCCATCATTTTTCCCCTTTCAGAGCTGAGATGGTGTTGGTCTTGAGGTACTAGAAGAAATACAAAGCTACGTAACGTGTACTTGAATGCGCCGCTCCCGCAGCTAAGCTAGCTTGCCAGAACTTGCGAATCCATGTTTGTGCCCTTGCCGTCATCCATTTCCAACACATTTGCTTAATTTCTTCTTTGAAGAAAAAAAATCTGCGATATAATTTGTCACTCCACTTCTGTATGAACCTGTTGCTATTCTTGTCTACCACAACTACAGAACCCTACAACCATCCCACCGAATCTCGCAATATCTCCAAACTTATTCATCATGCTGAAAGACTGGCCCCTCTTACTCATCATGCTCATCATCGTCCTCGGATTCATCATTCTATTCACTCTGATCTGGACTGGGCGTTGTTGTGCAGGCGAACCACTTGACGAGGATACAGAAGATGGCGACTTTGAATTAATGGGAATGGCTCCATTTCCATTCATACTCCGATATTAGATTGGATGTTGACTGACGAAATATGCCATGGGGACGTAACTCGACTGTCATCAAAGGCGGGCAATGGAGTAGGCGACAACACTGAAGTGCCCCGGTCCTGCTGAACAACGACCTTGGAACAATGAGCTTTTTAATAATTTCGGCAGATCATGGGCAAACACCACAGCTTCCGTGGAGGATAAGTACGACCTGTGTCCACACTTTTGTATCTTTATGACAAGGAGTACTCTACTCTAGTTTTGAAGACCGGAAGTCGTATTATAATCTCGGGACTTTGCTTTCGCAAGTCCATCGGTTGGAAATGAGATGGGACGTGGCGGGATGAGGTGATGGACAAAGGGCTAAGCGAGGATTGACAACAACAAAATTCGTCCCAACCATACCGCAGCAAAAGATCTACCCTGGCATGACCTCTTTGCCTAGGTTTCTACCTAAGCCACCATTTTCTCTAAAACGTAACTTCAAAAAAGGGTTGAGCGATAGGAGTAACCATTCTTGTAGCTGAGCGTAATGAGAGCAGATGGAGGAGTAGCGGCAATGTCAAGCATGACAGCAGAACGAAATCGACAACACTTAATACTTCACAACAATTATCCAGCTTCCCTTACTCATATACTATTTCCGTGCTACAAGCTTCTATACTCGCCTCAAAATCGCTCATAGGCACCATCAAACAATATCAACAATAGCAAATCGCAAAAACCGTCCATCAAACCCAATATCAAGCACTCACCCACATCCAAACATGTGCTTGAACCTACCGTGATTCAACGAGTGTTGGGGTTCAATAAATTGAGCCGGAGATGTTTATATACTCCCTGTTCGTCCGGTTCGGTGCCGGAATTGGCTGTGAATTCAGTTCAATTGACTGAATGTAGAGCCTTGATCATTCACTCATAATGTTATTCACTCACCATTGTCTAGGCCAGGAGGTTGGAGCCAATGTTCCAAAAATCTTTCACAACTTCCCAAAATTGTTCTCTCTCTCCTCTGAAGCACTGTTTATGGAGTACAAGCTCCATTCTAGCAAGCTCTTAGAAACAGATACCCAGGAATCTAAGTAACATAACTCACAAAGAATTAGATTGGCGATGAGAACACTGTATTCCTTTCAATAATGATAATAATAAGAGTAAGCATTGAGTCTAGCAGAGTCTGTCCCTCTGTATCTATCTCTATACCTCGCCTTTCTGGCTGTCCCAAGAAAGTAATCCAATCTTTCAATCTTTTAAACCAAACCCAAAAAGAACACCGATCCATCATGCCATGCCGCGCCACGAAACATATATACCTCTTCGGCTTTTCGTCTCATCTGGTCTCATTCATATATACACTCCACCTCTTCCCTTCATTCCCAATTCTCAGAGCATCTCTCCCCAACCATTCCTAAGCCTAAGCCTGAATCTCCTCCTGCGTCCACCCACCCCCCTTCCCACTCGCACCGACCTTCCGTCCACCCTCCTTCCTCTTAACCCTACACGTCATACCCACCTCCTTATCCCAAATAAACTGCCAGATCACCCCCACCCAGCTCTCATGTTTCGGCAGATCCGCATAGAACTCCTTCGCAAGCTCGTGTAGCAAGGGAAGTCTACTCCACGGCACAGCAGGGAAATCGTGATGCTCGTTATGCAGCCCAACATTATACGTCAGGATGTTCAGCGCACCGTAGTACGAGAATGTTTCTGGAAGAGGTGTGTTGGTGAGAGGATCTTTAGCAGCGGTAGGTTGGCGCTCGAAGACGTAGTGTTCGGCGATGAAGTGACCTGCGCAGGGGTGTAGGGAACCGGCAAGGAAGGAGGAGAGGATGAGGTAATAGAGGGAGTTGGTGGAGCCGAGTTTGACGAGGATAGTGTCGAAAAGGACTTGGATAAAGATATTGATGAAATGGACGGGGGTAAAGGGAACGGCGTATATAAAAATAGGACGGATGGCGTAGAAGAGAATCTGGAAGGTGCAGAAGAAGGCTTTGCCTAGCAGGGAATCGAGGAAGACTGCTTCGAAAGCAGTGGGGAGATCAGTATCGAGGCCGTCGACGCCGAGGGATTTGTGATGTGTAAGGTGGTATGGCTGCGGTTCTCGTTAGCATATCCCTTGATTTCTTTGTGGTTCCAACAAGTCATTTGCGCTCGCCATTTCTCCCGCACCGCATTCTTTCAAACGTCTCTGAAGTAAAACTCCCTCCACAACCCTCAAAAAACCAAAGAAACTCTCCCCTCTACTTACTCTAAAACTCGCACTATACGGCACTGCAATTGGCAAATTCGCCACAATCGCCAACGCCCTATTCAACCACGGCGTCCTAAACGCCAAATTATGCGATATCTCATGAATAGCCAGAAACAGGTTCTGGTTCGCAGTAGCGCCCACCACGTATGCCGTCGCCCAGAACTTCCAGCTGAGGAAGGGGGTGTCGCGAAGGAGGTAGGCGCAGAGGATCTGGATGGAGATGACGAACAAGACGAGGTATTTGGTGAGGGGCTCGGGTCCGCAGAGTTTGGTTACCTGGTGGAAGAGGGAAGAAATTAGTACTTGCTTTCTGGTAAAGTAGTGTGAAGCAGGAGATCCAATTTGGGGCGATGTTGAGGGGAGAGATGAGGGGAGGCAAAGGGAAGCCAATTGGCACTTCTAGGTATTCATACCTCTGGATGCGCCTTAATAATAGCCATTCTCCTCGTCCGATGCGGCTCCTCGGTATAAGTCCAGAAGAAATCATGTTCCTTGACTTCCAATGGAGGGAGGGGGGGTTGTTCAGTATGCTTCTCGGCGCGGAGGCGAGCGGTTTGTGGCTCTTTCGAAGGCCGGGAGGTCGTAATCGTTGAGGTAGAAGCAGGCATCATGATAGGAGGGGGTGATGTGCCTGCCAGTAAGGAATGTATGCGGTCAATGAGGAGGTAGAGAGAAGTTGACAGAGAGAGTGGTGATCCCAGCTCTCCAGCAGCTTGATCCGTCCGATGTGGCGGTGGAGTTTCTTAGCTCACTCCAGTTTTCCAAGGGTCCTACTGGACTGGACTGGACCCGATCACAGTGCTGCCCCTGCCAACCATCTCTCGCTTGGAACGGTCCATGCCCCAACTGCCCCTTTTCACATGTCAAAACTCTGTAAACACAAGATACACTTCATAAGCACCCGGACCCAAAGATACGAGTATTTGCAAGAAGGTCAAATTGGCAAGTCTATCTCTAGGCCATAGCCAATTATTCTCGCTTCATTCTAGAAAAGATATCAGAGAATATCTGATCTGTGACTGTCTACGGTACCCCCCCCAGTATTGATCAAATCTAACCCCCTAAATGAAATCCACTCTTTTGTTCTCATCATCATTCTCTCCTGTATCATCAAATTATTATCGCACTGATTTCAAGAAGCTTCCAAGCCATAGTCCAAATCTGCAACGCCATTTCAACATCGATCAACCAAAGGCATGATCAACTAGACACCAACATGAGACTAGCTCACAACTGGGGACCTAGGTAGGACATGCGAGGGCCAGTCATGCTGCTATTCAATCTCGATTGAAGCTGTGACTGGATGTTCTTGCTTGGTGTGAGGGGCTGTTTCTGACCGACAGGAGTAGATCCCTGGGAACGTTGAGGGGATGGCTTGAACGAGGGCGCAACAGGGTTGATCTTGCTCTCCGGATTAGCAGAGCTAAAGGACGAATGGTGTTGAAACGAGCTAGGACGGACCGGGAAGTGTGAAGATGCTGTGTAACCGGAGTAACTCGAGTGTCCATTTGAAGGGCGAACATTCTCAACGTAGGTATCACCACTCTGTGGGATCGGAGCATGCGCAACGATTGGAACTGAACCGGTTTTCATCATACCAGTGACCTCCTTCCATCCACCAGCCCCATCCGGAACCACAACAGTGGCTAGAACCGGAGCCATGGGCGTATATCCTGGGGCTGGAACCTGGTTCAAATGTGGTCCCTGTGGATAGTATGGAGTTTGTTGAGTTGACTGAAAGGATGAAGAGTGAGTTCTTGGGGTGGGGTGGTCATTGACCTGAGGAGTGGCACATTCATCAGCCCACTTCGAAGCCGAGAGACCAGGAGCACCATTCAATACTTTGCTGAGTGTCTCGTCGAAAGCATTACTTGGATTGACTGGTTCAGCCGCAGCTGCGAGGCGACAACCTGAACTGGTCGCAAGGACGCTTGAGGCGGGGTTCTTGACTGGTCCTTCGTGATCAGCAGGTGGTGCCTCTTGACTCTTTGCTGCCATGACTATAGGAGGAGGTAAAACACCACTGGTACTCGTGCCAGACTTCAGCTCGGGCTCAATCTTTACTTGAGTGACTGGGAGACTGCCGATCATCTCCTTATTTACATCAGTAGCTTTCTTTAATTGGGGCTCTGTATCTTGCATTGACCCAGCTGCAGACGAAGGTCTTGTGAAGCTGTTAGCAGGAGATAATCTTGGCGAAGCCACCAGAGGCTGCTTCAGCGCTGCGGTGATCTTGTGTTGCATGGCTTGGCTGGCTGGGGTAAGTGCAATAGGAATAAAGCTCTGAAGAGAAGATTGGCCACGAGGCATCAAACTTGACTCTGGAGTTGATTGCACTTTGATATCAGTCTGTGGAGCATTCAACGATGTTTCAGAAACCGCTGGAATTTCTGCAGGTGTAGAGTTTCGATTGGGCGGTCCACGAGACAATCTTGGAGTCGGAGTCGATCGCACGCTGACTTCGGGTTGTGGAATGGGCATTGACTTATCAAAGACTGGAATGGTTGGCTTGATGTCTGGAGTGACAGTCTGAGTGTTGAGGTTCAAGCCCGAGAAATCTTTAGCAAGCCTATCGTTAACATCGGACTTCGATGGACGATGGTGCAGGTTACTTTTGGGGACCTGCGGCTTTGGCTGGACGACAGTCTTAGAGGAACCAACAGTGCCAAGAATAGCCGCCCAGAGTGTATCATTTGTGTGTTGACCCTGCTGTGAGCTAATCATAGTGCTTGGTACGGTAGAAGAGACACTAGCAGTGGAGATAGTAGCTTTCGGAGTGGACTGCACCGCTTGGGGCTCTTCTCCCGCTGGAAACACAGCTGGTACAGCAGCACAAGTGCTTTGATCCTCAGATGAGGTCTTTAGCTCTTCAGCGGCAAACGCCTGCCATAAGTTTGCAGCTGGGGCTGCTGGCGCAGCTCTGTGGACCTCACTAGACGTACCGATCGGGGGCTTTGGCTCCTGGGAGTATACATGGGGTAGATCTGCTACCTGAACGGGCGCAATTAAAGAAGTCTTTGGTACTGGGGTGGATGACTTTGATTCTTTGGCGTGAAAGTCTTGCCATTCCTTGACAGTCGTAACTTGAGGAGTCGCAACTCTAGTAAGACGTCGCTCGCGAGGAGGGTGCTCGCTGATCTCCACAGCTATTGCATGGCTGCGAAGGTTGAGCAACGAGTCTGGGGAATATTTGATACGAGTGTCCTGCGCAAGTTCCAGTGGCTGTGGGTCTTCAACTTTTACCGAATTTTCATCGGATCGAGACATGGGCTGACAATCGATATTGTCCTTGTGATCATATGTCTGCTTGTTTGGTAATCCAAAGTTAAGATCCTCAACTTTGCAAGTGCCGGCGGTATTGTCTTCAGTAACAGAGGTAATCGACTCCAAGACAAGTCCTCGTCTTGAGATGGCGAGTTGCATGACCTTACGACTCTTATTCTGAACGTACGCTGCGCAGTGGTTTTCTGGAAGCATAGTAAAGGTTTCCGATGACGAAAGATAATGAAAAACCCCTGTCTGTAGAACGCATTGGTACTTGGGATCCGACATTAATTCATCAGAGGAGATTTGGCTGACTGGCTTGCCTCCTTGAGTAACGACAGCTGAGCTCATCAGGTCGAAGAAATCATCGTCGCCACCAAGAAAACCAAAGAGGGCTTCAATGAGAATGCTATCATCGGCTTCTAAAAGGTCAAGGATATCTGAGTTCATGGCCGACGATGGGACATATGTTTGATCATCATTACCAAGTGAGACCAGCATTTCAATACTCTCGGATTCAGTGTCTTGAGCAAATGCACCTGTCTTCGGAACATTTTCGAGCTCGTCTCCTGGATGATAGTGGGATCGTGAAAGCTCAGAAATCTGACGGTCGTGGTACATGGTAGCCTCGGTCTGTTGGTTTTGAGTAATCGACGCATCAATAGCATCTGGAGCGCTGTATGAAGTTTGGAGATTGGAAGAGTGATCTGTTTGGCGGGGTTCCCTATCCGAGGCTGCACGAGGAATGTAGCCAGAGGATTGACGCTCTAGAAAGACGAAGTTTGTAAAGCTAGCCGCGTATATTGGCAGTTGAAAAATGATCTTCCAAGTGGGAGGCTTTTCTCCGGTGTGTTGAGCGGCGCGGTACGTGACAATACTACCCTTAAGTTCAATGACAGCCTCATGATTCACAGCCTCATCAACCAAGATATTTTCGTTTGAAGAATCGATGAGGACTATGTTATAGAATTCGTCAGCTTCGTTCTTCTTCTTCATGATAGCTACGCCATCTCTCTGTATGGGTGACCCATTCTTCATGATCTTGACAGGAACTCGTCGAGAAGTCTTTCGTTCATCGAAAATTGAACGCGATGGAATCTGCGATGGCTTCTTAAGTCCCAATTCATCAGCGAACTTGAGGATTTTCTGCGGAGAAGTAATGGCTTGTGGCTGAACAGATTGCTGTAAAGCAGAAATATCTTGAGACTTCGAAGCTAGCTGTGAAGCAGGCACGGGCTGTGACTGAGCAGGTTGTTCTGGAGAAGGACCCCACTTCGAACCCAGCAGTCCTTGGCTCCGAAGAGAGTTAGTTGAAGCACCGTCTTGAGCATGACTAGTAACGCCATTGACAGATGTCACAGGGACAGATTTAGCCTGGCCAGACCGGTCTGTACGAGGTGTAAGCTGGGCTTGCGAGGCTGTAGTAACGACTGGCTTAGCTGAAAGCTTTGATGTAACCGACTCTCCAATACCAGCCCACTTCAGAAATCCGTCACCATTGTCGAGCATGACCCGTGGTAGAACGGGCTCTGGAAGGATAGGCTGTGGATTAACTGGCTGAGAGGGTCGGTTGTGAGTGTTTCCTTTTGACTGACGACTAATGGCAGGTGGAGCACCAGCAACGTGACCTGGGTGACGATGTGTAGGAGGGTTGAGAGCTGAGGATTCGATAGCTCCACGAAGGCGAGCCATGACTCTATCGACGTGAGTGCTACTCTTCATATTATCTCTAGCCTTTTGGAAGAATGACTTTGGAGTAGAAGCTGAATCGAAGCGTCTGTAGGAAAATGGTTAGCGTCACAAAGAAGGAGTAGAATTGTCCAAAATACCTCTTGTCCTGACGATCATGTCTCACAAAGCCATTGCCGCCTTGTTCATATCCGCCACGACCTCCTCTACTGCCACCACGATGTCCATGAGAGAAGTGACCACCTCTAGGGGCGCTATTGCCTCGAGATCCACCCGATGAAGCACCTCTTCTCAAGCGATACAATTGTCCATCAGCGATGTTATCAAGATCTGCCTTAGTAGGATCGACAGGTTCTTCAAGATGGAGATCTTCCTTTTATTAGTAAATTAAAATCAACTGCGTCATATCTGACTGTCGACTAAGAGGTCGAAACTTACTATGCCAAGCAGCAATTGCTGTATTTGCGATCTTCTTAGGCTTCTTGAGAGGTTGCAAGTATTCGACAGGGGGTCCTTTATCAGCAAGATGTAGGTTATCTACTCGGCCGAGACCAAGCTCTTCCATCATTGCAGCTTGGAGCTGAGCTAGCTGTTCTGCAGTGTATTCCTTTTCAGGTGCCACCGTGCCGGAAGGGTGACCGGGATCGTTGTCCATGATTGAGGGCTTGGGTAGCTGTCGCTACGTTGGCAGATCGTTCAGGTCAGTATTTGCTGACTTGCTTGGATCTGTACTCCCGTAAGTCAGTATAGGAGAACTGAGATACTCGATGTTTCCCGTGGAAAAATGAAGATCGGGAGTGTTGATGGTTTGCGGCAGCCTTGAGAAGGACTACTTCTGGGGGGCGGGAGATAAGCATCGAAGCTGCTCATTGCTGTCGAGAACTCGAGGTGAATTTGGAAAAGGAAATAAGGCAGAGATAGAGAAGCCACTAATTACAGTGAGATGGAACGCGTCGAGCCTTGATTCTATTGTGCTCTTGTAAGGAAAGTGAGCCTAAGCTGTAAGATGTGCCCAAACAGCAACAGAGACTTTCTGTTCCCCAAAGTTGCAGAATGAGAAGAGGCAGACGTGATAAGCACCGTGGCGATGGGCAAGCGGAGTAAAGGAGTCTTACCCAGCGAATTCAATGTTTTGTGTTCACAAGAGCCAAACAGAGGCACCCGGAGCCACCGTTCGTAGCTGAATAAATTGGCTAGACACTGGAGAATTTCGAGGACGATCAATAACGAGAGTGTGTACGCGAGTTGCAGGAGTAGCAACGAAGGTGGAGTGAAGCGGCCAATTGACCAAGGGGGAGAAGAGATGTGCGTGTTGTTGTTGTTGTTGTTTGTGTTTGGCAGAGGTGCACGATCGCGTGGGGGGGAATGATATCGCTAGGGAAGGAGCGATCGGGTCTCGAGAAAAGCCGAATCGAATACCCCATTTGAAAAGGGGCCCATCCAGGATACAAGTGAAGACTCTTAATATCCCAAGCATTTCATATCCACCTCAAAGAAGAATCCCGCCGAGATTTATTCATGTAGACGTAGAGGCCCCTCGAAAATCAGCGAAGTCAAACGAGTATCTCATATTCGATCACGAAAGCACGAGAGGTACTGAGGCAAGTACATACCTACGAGCTGCTATCCTCTAAACCTTTGGCACTCATGATCAACTGACACCGTACGTAAGCAGCTAGTTACTCACGATACCATATATTCAGTGAAATAGAATCAGAATGTGTTGCAGGTTCGCAATTAGCAGTCTGCGAGCTTAGTGCACCAAGGCCTATCGCTAACTTCGACGTGGTGCGCTGGAGGCACGAAGAGTTAACTGGCCTCGCAGTCAAGATTTGCAGAATCAACTTTGAAGAAACTTCCAGTACACACGGCGAGATGTTCGCTGTAATCGGCATTTCACGCCTGTCCTTGGAGCCGTCATACCAAATGTTAATCATCTCGTCCCAAAATTTCTGTTTCCCTGATACTCCATGGATAATCCACAGATACTGAAAGGGCACCGAGATGGGAACCAATACACAGGCAGCTTCAGTTGTGAAGAAATGAGCCAAGCATTGATGCCAATTGTCTGAACTGCTAGCTCTGAGCTAAGTAAGAAGGAAGAAAGAAAGAGTTGGGGAGCTGACGTCGTAGCATTGCAGAAAGCCCCCCAGATCAAACGACCCATACCCTCCAGCCTCATCGAATGAAACAAAACAAGAGCAACGCAAGTGCAGAGTGGAGAAGGAAGACAATATAGGAGGTCTCGGACGATCGTACTATGCTTGAGAACAGTGGACAGGATAGAATGGTTGGCAGGCTTTTGAAGACCATACCCGCGCGCGAATACCACACTCTCAAGAGGCAGACAAATTCGAGAGGTAGACAAATTCAAGTGGCAAACAAACTCAAGAGGCAAACAAACTCAATAGGCAGACAAACTCAATAGGCAGACAAACTCAACGAGCACCCAACCGGCTGGGACTACCCGTCCTGAGATGTAGCTTTACTCGAAGTCAAAGTCCTACATGTAGCTCTTGATTCTACTTAGTTCACGCGAGGACAGTAGCTCTGATGCCTTTACAAACAGGGTGGGGGAACGCAAAACAACAATAAAGAAAGGCAATTACAGTGCGCAAGAGACGGCTGGCTTGATCCACAGCTAATTGCCTAGCGGCAACTTGATGGCAAGCGACCTCGAATCCCTGTCAGGAGCAGGGCGATCAGCTGCTGTGTAGCAAAAGCATCGAGTACATCTAAATCAGATTTGCTGGGTCAACTTCTTAGATGCAAGAAAGAGCCGCAGTGACAGGAGAAAGGAATTGGATTCATGTCATATGTTTCTTCTCAGCCCTAGCACGCGTTGGCTGACGTGTTGATCGGAATGAGCACAAGCCTGTCTGCATTCGTCCCTTGTACAGTACAGTATTTCACTGCGTTTCTCCATCTATATTTCGTGAATTGATAGTCAAATTTCAATGACGACGGAAAGAAAATGCATGGACTGGTAATAAATATCCCTCGAGGAGAGCTGAGGTCTGTTTAAACATCCCCTCCATCTGGGGAAAATGTGGAGTTCCCCGAGCCAATCAACTCGGCCCCATTTGAAAAGTCACAAGTTCATGCCGACATCGCCTTGGAGCGACAACTTTTTCTTCATTGCACTTACAAACTCCCCCATTTGTGACAATCGCATTCAAGATGAGGGCCGGGCTTCTGAATAGTAGCAGGTCTGCTATTAGGGTATTTATGCTTCCAAAATTTAGTATTAATTCCTCAATTGACCCTTGCAATAGAGCTCGACAACAAATCTCCTTCGCCAGCGCTGTGCACGAAGCCTCGCAACAGTGAACACCACTACCTACACACCTGATATCGAGTCCCGAACTCCACCCTACCCTCTTCTACTCAACAGACTCAAGACCGTCCGCAAAACTCTCAGTCCAGAGCGCAAACTCACTTTGGCCGAAAAGATCCTCTATTCCCACTTAGCCAACCCTGCCGAATCCCTCCTCTCCAATACAGACAACGGCCTCAATATCCGCGGTAATGCAAATCTCAAGCTCAAGCCCGACAGAGTGGCCATGCAGGATGCTTCTGCGCAAATGGCGCTCTTGCAATTCATGACCTGCAACCTCCCTTCGACTGCTGTTCCTGCAAGCATACACTGCGATCATATGATTGTTGGAGAACGAGGTGCAGATGTAGATCTCCCAGAGTCAATTAAGGGAAACAAGGAGGTGTTCGACTTCCTAGAATCTGCGGCGAAGAAATATGGCATTGAGTTCTGGCCTCCAGGAGCAGGAATCATTCATCAGACTGTCTTGGAGAACTACTCTGCGCCAGGTCTGATGATGCTCGGAACGGACAGCCATACACCCAATGCTGGAGGATTAGGAGCAATTGCCATTGGTGTTGGTGGTGCAGATGCAGTCGACGCTCTAGTCGACGCGCCGTGGGAATTGAAAGCTCCCAAAATCCTCGGAGTCAGACTTGAAGGGAAATTGAACGGCTGGGCCTCGCCCAAAGATGTCATTCTCGCTCTTGCGGGTAAATTGACTGTTCGCGGAGGCACAGGCTATATAATTGAGTATCATGGGTCTGGTGTTGATTCGTTGAGTTGTACTGGTATGGCTACAATCTGCAACATGGGAGCTGAAGTCGGAGCTACAACCTCTATCTTCCCTTTCTCGACCAGACATATCCCATACCTTGAATCAACGCACAGAGCTTCGATTGCGGCTCAAGCACAAGCTATTGCTGATTCGCCAGCCCATTTGAATCTTCTCCGTGCGGATGAGGGGTGCCACTACGACGAGCTGATCACAATCGACCTTAGTACACTGGAACCACATGTCAACGGACCAAATACTCCCGATTTGTCAACTCCTCTTTCTGTCTTCGCAAAGGCAGTCAAGACCAACAATTGGCCTGAGACCGTTTCGGCTGGTTTGATTGGAAGCTGCACGAACAGCTCATACCAGGACATGACCAGAGCTGAGGATCTTGTCAAGCAAGCTACAGCAGCTGGGTTGAAACCAGCTACCGACTTCTTCATTACTCCTGGAAGTGAGCAGATTAGAGCTACGCTTGATAGGGATAGCACTATTGCTACATTCGAGGAGGCTGGTGGCATTGTGCTTGCCAACGCCTGCGGCGTAAGTCTCTTCTCTTGTGCAATGTCCTGGGCTCATCTTGGACATTGAGAACGGAGACACGATGAAGCTAACTTCCTTTCAGCCTTGTATAGGTCAATGGCAGCGCACAGATGGTATTGAGAAAGGTACCAACAATGCCATTTTCACATCCTACAACCGGAACTTCCGTGGCCGAAACGATGGCAACCCAGACACAATGAACTTCCTCGCCTCCCCCGAAATCGTAACAGC
This sequence comes from Cadophora gregata, assembly GCF_030347475.1. Taxonomy (NCBI): domain Eukaryota; kingdom Fungi; phylum Ascomycota; class Leotiomycetes; order Helotiales; family Ploettnerulaceae; genus Cadophora; species Cadophora gregata. Next base: position 438,881 of record NW_026695936.1, on the reverse strand, counting down.
CATGTCCTACGCAGGATCTACGTCTTTCAATCCTCTAACAGATACCCTCACCACACCCTCCGGCGAACCATTCCGCTTCTCACCTCCAACCGGGTCCGAACTTCCAACAGGCGGCTTCGAAGTCGGCAATCCAGCCTTCCTCCCCTCATCCGGATCCCCATCCCCCCAATCCGAAGTCGTTGTATCCCCCACCTCAGACCGGCTCGCCCTCCTCGAACCCTTCGCACCCTTCCCCCAATCCGACCTCAAAGATCTCAAAGTACTCTACAAAGTAACCGGCAAATGTACCACCGACACCATCTCCGCCGCCGGTCCCTGGCTCAAATATAAAGGCCATCTCCCCAATATCAGCGCCAACACCCTCATCGGCGCCATCAACGCCCGCACCGGCGAAGTAAACGTCGCCTACGACTTCGACGGCAGCACCTCCGGCATTCCAGAGCTCGCCCAGAAGTGGAAAGACCAGAACATCGAATGGCTCGTCGTAGCAGAAGACAACTACGGCGAAGGATCAGCGCGCGAACACGCTGCTCTACAACCTCGTTATCTCGGTGGACGAGTCATTCTCGCTAAATCTTTTGCGCGCATCCATGAAACGAATTTGAAGAAACAGGGTGTAGTGCCATTGACGTTTGCGAATGGCGAGGACTATGGCAAGATTGATGCGTGTGATGAGGTTGATACCGTGGGATTGTATGATGTGTTGAAGAATGGCGGGAAGGGCGAGGTTGTGATTAAGGTTAGGAAGGCAGGGACTGGAGAGGAGATCACGATCAAGACGAAGCACACGCTCAGTGAAGATCAGTGCGGATTCATCCTGGCGGGAAGTGCATTGAATTTACTTGCCAAGATGCACAAATCGTCGTAGATTTTCGAAACTTGGGGAAGAAAAAAGGGCGCTCGGGTTAAGGATGCTGAAATGGAATGGATATGGATATATCCTGTATTGTACGTATGAAAATAGAGCCAAAAAAAAAAAAAAAAAAACTACCAAGAAACCTTGATTGATACCAAGAAAGCATCCACCTTTACCCAATCGATATTCAATATTCAATACCTTCAATCCTCTTTCTCTATCTCCCTCGACTGGTAGCTACTCCTCACACCAGGCGAAGCCTCCCAGGGCCTACAGTACTCAAGCAAACGTCCCATACCCCCCTCCCCCTCCAACACTAACACCATCCCTCCACCTCATCACACGCATCTCCATCTCCTCTTCTCCATCTTCATCCTGTTTCTCATCTTCACCCATCTCCTCCTCCTCGCCATAACCACAACCCCGAACATAACCACCCCGAGTCAGGTTCGGACCCTGGATATAGCGACATAACACTTTATAAAGCACGAATGATACTACCAAGCAGAGGATAATTAGAGAGAGTCCGATGAAAAGCTTGTTAGGTTGTGAAATTGGTGGTGGTGGTGGTGGTGGTGTTTGGAGGGGGGAGAGAGAGGTTGACGATGTGGGTGCGACAGTAGGTGTGCTGAGAGGTGTGATGATGTAAGTGTGCATTTTGATGATTAATATATGATGATTTCCCCCCCTTGCAAGTGGTTTGGTATGACCTTCGCTTGCTTGCTGCTTGGCTTTTATGAGTATTATGTGCTGGACAGGAGGCGTGGATGTTCAGTTGTGATGCAGTGTAACTAAGTGTAGATATGTGTGCGAGAGAAATTCAGATTCGGTTCTTTTGTATGTATTAGTGGACAGAAAGTGCGTGGGAATTGATCCGCATTTTTACTTTCTTAGAATAGGGAGTTTGAGATTGCTTTCCCGACTGCGAAGTGACGAAGTCTAGTGGTAAGTTGTAGTTTGGTCCACACTAGCTCCCGCTGCCAACCAGTCGAAATCCATATCCCCAATTCGCCCAACGCCAAAGGTACCAGAATTTCGGGCTCTAGCTCAGGGTAAAGACCCTGAGCCCAGTCCCTACACTATTTCATGCATTAATGGAGCACTATTCCATACTAGCTATGATTTTCCCGTCAGAACTAGGAAGAAAGAACGCTTTAGTATGATCAGTCCGTTCCAAAATGCCGGTTAGGACTTGTAAGGACTAGTTTTGGTATTCAGTCAATTTATCAATGCTACTACTGTATCTAAATTCATGAAAAGCACACTTTGTTCCTCTCTTTCAAACACTTTCATCCATCTTTCTTCCATTCAGTCATTCCAGTATCAGTCAAGCATATATCGCCAAGTTAGCGTCTCAAACAGCACAGCAAAGTCCATACGCACTGTACCAAAACGCCGCTTTCCAGAAGATAAGTCTTCTAGCAGCAAACAAATCTCGAAACCAGTCAAGAGCCAATCCCCAAAAATGGCAAGCCTCACCAACCTCCCCACTCCTCCCGAACACTACCACCTCCTCTCAAACCTCACCACCCTTACAAACACCATCACCAACTCTATCACCAACTCCACCCACACCACACTTCCACCCACCCCCAGCACCACAGACCAAGCCACCCCCTCCACCACAAACACAACCCTAATCCTCCCCCTCATCTCCATCAGCATCCCCCTCATCTTCACCACATTTCTCATCGCCGCCTACTACATCTCCAAACACCGTCGGCAAAGCAAATCCAAATCTCAATCCCAAACTCAATCCCCTCTCGACCCTCACACCCACACCCACACCAGCTCCAGCATCCACACCCCCACCAACACCACCAACGTCCCTCTATACGTTAGAAACATGAGTCTTCTGCGAGGAGTAGGAGGAGGGAGGAGAAGAAGTCTGAGTACTACCATCACCATCGGATTAGAGGACATAATTGGCGGTAGATTTAGTGTGGAGGATGGAGAGTGGAATTCACCACCGCCGCCGCCGCCGTACACTGAACGGTGGGAGGATGTGGATATAGATCTTGAGGAAGGAGTGTTGAGACGGCCGCCGCCTGCGTATCATCCTCTGTTCTAGAATGGGTCGCTATATTGGGAAGGAGGAGAAGAGAAGAAGAGAAGAGAAGAATATAATCATCCTCGAGGACCACCAAGCTGTAGAGACGCGCAGAGGTGCAGAGGCGCGAAGAGGTGCAGTGCGGAGTCATAAGAGGCCTGCAATGTTCTGTGAGGGAGAAGGAACAGGCCACAGGACGTATAGTGGTTGGCTTTCTGGGCGGGTGGTTTTCTGTCCGTGTTGCGGGACACTTCGGCCCTCCCTGCTGTCAAGATAGGCACGCAGGGCGGTGGTGTGTTGCTGATCTGCGTAATGGCGTTTCTGTATAGATATAGATCTTAGCTAACATGTATATGTCTTTGGCGTGGAGTGAAGAGACGGTGGCTCTGGGTTAATTCTCGAAATGGGACAGGATGAGATGGTTAGGGATGGCTACCAAAGGAGACGACCGTCAAGGTCAAATGCTTTTGTGGAGATACTCACTCGGATCAGTAAATGGAACCTGATGGCTGGACATCGCACCTGGATGGCGTCGGAAAGTTCATAAATACTACACACTGTAAATAACGCCATTTCCCCTTCGCCCTTCCATTCCCCAGACCACAAACGCCACCATGATCATGACCATGCCAAACGCCCCTGCCCTTCCCATGTTCAATGCTCGATTATCTAGCCTCAGAATAATCATTCAGCGCAACACACACCAACCCCCGATGATGCCCATTATACTGCCGAATAATCTGCTCACTATGCAACTCCCAAAGTCTGGCATAATGATCCGAACATGCAGTGACCAAATACGCCGAATCAGCACTGAACGCACAATCCCATACCCATCTCTGATGACCCGTCAATGTACTCTCCAGCTTGAACGGCTTGGGATTCTTTGGATCCGAGCAGGCCTGCCCGGGAATAGGAAGCATCGATTCGAGGTCCTTGACTTCCCAGATCTTCGCTGTGTGGTCCGCGCTGCATGTTGCGAGGTGCTTGACATCTGGGGAGAGGAGTACTCGTGTGATGTAGTTGCTGTGTGCTTGGAAATGGGTGATTGGGACGAGGGTGGTCTTTTCACGGTATTGGAGGAGATGCCATACATAGACATTGCCCTGGAGGAATTAGCTAGGCTCCTCAAAATAAACCAGCGCAAGAATTACTCACAGAATTCGTACCCGCGCATAAAGTCGACCCATCACTGGCAACAGTGACACTCGCAACTGGCACATCCTCCTCCGGAATCAATTGATGCGAGCAATTGTTCTCTGCCAAATCCCAAATCCGCACACTTCCTCCCCGATCACAACTTATAATCTCGCCTTGGTTGGGATGAATCACTACATCGTTGACAGGGCATCCATGCGAGTAGCTGCGCTGCACGGAACCACTCCTCGTCTCCCAGATCTTGACTGTGCCATCTTCAGAACTCGTAACCATCCACTTGCCTTCGCAATGGAACGCGACGCCTGTTACATTGCCAGTATGGCCTTCGAATGCGAGGAGAGGGTTTGGGTTCGTGGACTTAATATCGTAGAGTTTGACTGTGTGGTGACCAGCGGCAGCGAGGAAGCGTTTGTCGGGGGAGATGCAGAGGCGGTTGACTTGGGAGTCGGAGTGTTGGATTGTGCGGGAGCAGATGCCTGACAAAGCTTCCCAGAATCTGGGACGTTAGAAGGAGCTTTCACATGGAGAGCGAGGAATGCGCATACCTTATTGTGTGATCATAGCCAGCTGTTGCGAACACACACGTGTCGTAGTCAGCACGGTCTCGAATATATGCCATGACGGCTTCAAGGTGGTTTTCTGATGGAGAGTTGTATGGTGTGAAAGAATTCGAGAGAAGACTTACCGGTGCAAAGAATGACCGACATCTTGAGATGTCTCGCGACAATACCTAGGGATAAAGATACAAGGGCAGGATCTTGTGAGTGTTGGTTGCTCCTTCCTTTTCTTTGGCCTTGCCTTGAGCTTCGCTGACGTCGCGCTGGCAAATCAGATTAGAGTGATGAGCAGGGGTGCGCTAATTCAGCCTCACTGCAAGCATCAATCGCACCACAGAACGACTGAGATCTCCAACTTTAATTTCACGGCCTGGAGAGACCGTCGCGGATATGACTATCTATAACTCGTCCTACTCCAAGGCAAACACAAAACAATGTTCTCATGACACTTATTCCACATTGCCATTGCAGTGGATTTCTTACTTGTGGGCTAAGCCAGATCCACTTACCGACCGTTCACCACCCATCCGTTCTGGATACCGTTCAGACCTGCAAAGCATCATAGCCGTGGCAACATGATTACTCTACAATGAGTACAACAAGAAGCTTTCTACGGAGCTCTTCTCCCCTGGGGCGCAATTCATCGCAAGCCCAGCTATGGAGATGCGACGAGTGATACTGTTCCTATGCACGCTCAGCACATGGAGCGGCAAGCCACAACGCTGTGGCTGAAGCTAACCGAGCCCATATCAACACGACCAAACACCCGCTTCGCATTAACACTTCACATTTCTCCAATCAGCAAGAATTAAGTTCCCGATACAATACTTCTGTACTTGACTACGTGTTACAGATATCGCAAAGAATAAAATATTCAAGCCGGATGATTTGCTGTGGTTGACCTACCCCAGTCGTTGCTCCAGGATTTGGCGGGGGAGAATGCGGCGCCAGCGCCAAGACATCTCGAGTTCACCTCAACTTTGGACTTCACTTCTCAAGAGTATATTCACTTTCTCGGCTTCATAAACGCCACTATGAGAAAAAGAAGGAGGCTGGATAAGCGCAAGCGAGTGGGAAAAAAATCGTTTGCAAAATGCCGCCCACGATTCCGTCCTCCTACTTTTTTCAACAATTCCTTCTCATACTCTAATTGCAAACCCAGCTACACTCTCATCATACCAACTCGCATCATTGCAATACCAAAACATACAATCCACTTCAATCCCTACTTCAATCCTTACTTCCATCCTCACTTCCATCCTCACTTCAATCATCATGTCCGACTTCTGGAATGACCCAGCGATGCAGCAGATGATCGATGACTGGCAGCCTTGGATGTCTCAAGACGCGGACATGGCTCCCGGAGGCATTGACAGATTGCTATCCTTCAACCAACAAGGTACTTTGATTGCTAGCAGCGAGAGCAATACCCATACTACCCAGACCCCGAACCAAGCTGGCTCAAAGAGTATCGATGAGAACGCTTCAAAAAATTCGGGACCCTTCGAGGAGCTCTTCGACGAACAAGGTGGTTCAGATGTTACTGACGAGTACGGTACCAATGATGCTGGTTTCGTGAAGGGCCAAGAGTGTTCCGAGGCTACCTACGAGAATACCGCCTGTGGAATGGGATTCTACGACCAGCAAGACGCGTCGGAGGCTACTTACGAGAACACTCCCAATGATTCGGATTTCTTCGATCACCAAGAATCTTCTGAGTATTCTCCTGAGAATGCTATGGAGCAGATCGAGCGTACCTACAAGGAGGAGATCCAACAACTCAAGGTAAGCAATCATGGTAGCTTCAGACATGTATCGAGTCACTAACATTAGTAGGCCGCCCACGAGAAGACCATCAAGGAGATGGAGATGAACTTCCAGCAAGCTCTTGCCGCTAAGGAAGCCGAAGTCAACACCGCAAAGGCGGAGGCCTACCAAAACCTCAAGTGCGTGCACCAGATGTCTCTTCAGGTCAAGAAGTTCGCAGAGAACATGAATGCCATGCAGATGAAGATGAAACAGATGAAAGCCACAGTCAACTCGCTCAACTTCCCCGACACTCCCAACTCCTCCACCTCAACCACCTCTCCCGACACCAACTTCTCCTTCACCTACCATCCCTCTCAAACATTCACTCCGACACGATCAACCCAACCATTCACTCCCCAGAGCCCAGCTCAGCAGTACTTCTTCGACAATGGCACCGGCACCGGCACCGGCATCTCTATCCCACCTACCCCCATCCCCTCCACCCCGGACCCGGCCCCAACCAAGAAGCGCAGGGCTTCAGCCTCGCCCTTCATCGGGCAGTTCTACCAATGCCGGCAACAGTGCAACAACAAGATCCCCAGCAAAGATCCCAACGGCAGGGTGGCCTCGGCCAAAGACGGCCGCACCTTGTTCTGCGGAGTGATCAACAACCAGTACATGGCTGGTGGCAAGACTCCTGGCGAGCACAGACAGCGCTGTGTCAACAGAGAGTGTAGGAAGTACACTGATGTGAAGGAGAAGCATTGGGTGGAGGGGTGGGTGGTGGATGTGTATGGGGTTGGGGGGAAGGCGCCGATGGAGACTCCGAAGTGGGTTGTTGCAGGGGGTGTTTGAGGGGGTGAGGTGAGGAGGAGGGTGAAGGGAGGGTGGGTTGGGATGGTGGGGCGATGGGGGGGATAGGAGGTTATTTAGATGATTATATTTCAATAAAAGGTGTTTGTGGGTCGGTTTCTATTTCCTGTGACTTCATGAAAACTATTCTGTATGTGGTTTGTCCAAGACAGTGATACCTCTAATCTTCAAGACATTGTAATTCATGGTAACCCAGATAGCTAATCAACCCAAGACTAACTATATATACTTTAAATATAATGTGAAGCTGATTGAATGACTTGATGGAAGTATCTTTGAGCAGTGAGCTTTGAATTTAAGTAAGATGTACTCAGTTTAGAGACTTCAAGCTATAGTGTTGATTTCCCAGAGCTTCCCAAGAGATAGAGATATGCTTCTTTTCGAGAGCGTGTTTGCCACTTAGTCGCGGACGCAGTTTATCTCAGATTGACATCATGGAGTCCTCGAATAGATCAGAAGCCAGAAGAACATTTCAGTCCACCTACACCACACGCCAGTATCGCTTTCAATTGTGCGGAGACGGAGAAGGTTCTCATACCTAGCACTATGTGATCCAGTCCAACGCAGTGTCCTATTGTACGCCAAGTCCACTTCACTCCCACAATAGTACAATACCTTCACAGCAAAAGAAATAACTCATCAAGCGATTACAAAGGAACAGAAATGTTTGAGCCAAAAACCTGCAGTCGCGAGGAGCAAACAAATAACCTTCTCGCTTAACCCCTCCTTTCCCCTCCCCAGCGATCGAGAGAAGCCACATTCCTTGGCCAGCGAATCATCTCTAGCCTGCCTAAACTTACCACATCTTACCTTTCCTTTCCCTTTCCTTTGCCCTCTACAGGAGCCCCCCTTCCCCGAAGCGAAAGTCCCAGTCCAGCAAGTCAGCAGTAGGTACTAGGTAAGACAGCCCCCGTAATCATCCCGTTCCCCGCCTCGCCTCGCCTCGCTCGGCATACCTATCTATGCAGAGTCAGTCACGGGAAGTCGTGGTTTGGACGCGATGAGGGGGTTTGGGGCTATTTTTAGGAGCGGTCTGAGATTTGCGGGAGGGGGAAAATCGCGATTGGGATGATCTCGATGAGTTTTAGTTTTTAGTGAGACAATGAGACGGGATTGAGGGGTTTGCTGCCTGGTGGCTTTGGCTTGGCTGGATTGTTAGGGCTGGGAGTTTGGGAATTGGGAGGGAGGAGGAGGGGCATAAATACTGGTGTTGTTCTCGCGGCGCACTTACTTCAATCCATCAATCACGGCTGCGATTGCAATTGAAACTTCCACTTCCACTTCAACTTCAACTTCAACAATCAGATAGCTCTTCGCTACGATACAAATAGCCCACAGAACACTTCCAGCTAGGCTACGTAAGCTTCATTCTCGATACCTTCATAGAGAGCTCAATACTGTGTATGTCTTCCTCCAACGGATCCTCCCCAGCCCAAAGACCTCCCTCACGCCTATCTCACCCTAAGCCAAAGCAATAACTTACGTTGAATCTCCAGACTCAAGAATCTAGATTCTCTCCAATTCAAACCGCCGTACCTTTTTCAACTCATCCCCAAAATGCCACGCTTCATCCTCTTCCTACGCGCCGACAAGCAAGCTGAGACTGATCTCGGTACGTCTACACCTCACTTTTCCCCTCTCCCTCCCCTCCCTCCCCCTCTCCTCTCACCCTTCCTTCTTTCCCCCTTCCAGCATCCAAACCTCCCACTAACCCCCTCTCTCCCCAGGCGGACCCCCCGAAATGTTCGCCGCCATGGCCGCCTACAACGAATCCATGGTCGCCGCCGGCATCATGCACTCAGGCGAAGGGTTGCACCCATCCAAATCCGACGGTCGAAGAGTCGTATTCCATCCTGGAAAGAAGGCAGAGGTGCAGAGTGGGCCATTTCCGTTGAAGGAGTTGGTGTGCGGGTGGTGGGTTATTAAGGTGGGGAGTGTGGAGGAGGCGGTGGGGTGGGCCGAGAAGTGCCCTTGTATGGGGGAGGTGAGTTGTGATGGTTTTACTTGATGTTGGACTTTATCTTTGTGTCTACACAGTGTACGGTATTGTTAGATCATGGGGTTGGAGGAGAAGCTGTTGGATTTTTGCTGACGTGTGATATTAGGGATCTGTGATTGAGGTGAGGAGAATTGCGGATGCGGAGGATTTTACGGAGGGGTTTGATGATGATTTGAAGAAGAGGGAGGAGGATTTGAGGAAGAAGACGGAGGAGATTGCTAAGAGGGGCTGAAAGATAGATGAGTTGGTTTTGGCCGACTGTCTGCAGCGTTGTTATGTTAGGTCGTGTTTGGTGTTTGAGCAGAGAGCAAATTCACGCTCGTTTACTACCAAAAGTTGATCTCCTTCATCTCGACGTGCCCTGATCAGTTGGGAGATGAAATTTCAGCAGTGAAGATGGAATTCTAAGCACAACGAATCATCATACGTTTCTGATAGTGAAGCTGTCGTCGAAGCTGAGCGGTCTATCATGCTACTACCACAAAATCTCCCGAGCTCTTGAACCCATAAGCGTTCGGTAATGTCTATTGAGATTTGAGTGGTGGTGATTGTGAGTTCCATTGATACGCTGCCGGGATGAAGAGCTGCGTTTGGCTGGTATTGGCGGCGGACAGGCTGCTCCCAGAGATGCTGGATTCAGGGCCTTCCAACTCATCTGAACCCTCAAAGTGACAGATTATTTGAAAGCAGCTACATGCACAACTACCATCAGGACTTCCCACAAAAGAGTCTGGGAATGTTGTTTCAATAGATGGATAGTCTCAATCGTATCATCCGATTCGGTCAAGGCCCGACGCCCGCCCAGCGTTGGTGGTTCTGCTGTCGATGAATTTTATTTAAATTATACATCAATACTCGACATATCGTCCATCATTAATGGTAAAATACTTCTGCGAATACAGAATTCTGAATCATATCTACGAAAGGGGGTTCGCTTAGACATCAACAGTCCACAGTCCCCTGTCCTCCCCACATTCAAGCGTCATGCGGCACAGCATTCCAACCAAAACGATCTCTTCAATGCCTAATTTCTGTCTCCATTTCTAGTATCAACAACCATGAATTCGTGAGCTACTCAAATCAAATGCTCATCACTAAACCTCTCCTATGGCTCATCACTGCCGTCTCCGTCGTTGCGGCGATTGGGAGCAATACTTGCAGTAGTGATCTCAAACCCCAGCCAATCGGCATCGATTTTGGGTCTAACGTGGTGTAGGTTCGACGCGTTCTATCCAACCCCATCCCACTACCAACTGTATATCAACTATACAGATAACCTTTCATTTATTTTTCAATTTCAATTCGCAATTATAGTTACTCAATTGACAAATATCTAGAGTCGCAACCTACGCCTACACCTCCAAAAACATAACCACCATCTCCTGGCTCTCCCCACCCACCTACCACCACACCATCTTCCGCCTCAGACTAGAAGACTACCAAGCCAAACAAACAGCCAAAATCCTCTGGGGCATCAACAAAAGCGAGAGCCAAACCCTCAAAACCCTCAAAACTGCTTCCCAAGCCTACCTCTCACCGATCCTCACCCCACTCAGCAGCAAATTCACAGCCCTGAAAAAATCCCACCCCGTTCTCGAGGACACGATATCATGGCTATCCGGAAAATTTTCATTTCTCTTCACATTCGTGAGATCAAGATTCAGCAAATCCTGGTTCAACGAAGATCTCACCTTGCAAGACGTCAAGAATGAGTTCATCTCAATCTTGAACGAAACCAAACTTTCCGTCGCTGCATCACACCCCGACCCCTCAAACCTCAACACCAACACCACTATCACCTTCGCCATCTTCTCCGTCCCCGATTTCTTCAACCAAACACTCTGTGACCTCGTAATCGAATCCGCGCTTGAAGCCGGCATCGAGAGTCTCCCCGTCACGATCGCAAGGACGGTTGCCGCTGGAATAGGAGCCCAAGTTAGAGAGGTATTAGATGAAACCACCTCCCATTCTTCTCCCTCTCAATGGATGAGATCACAATATCAATCTCAATCGAAAGCCAAGAATTCAATCTGGGACGCCAATGGCCTGACCAAACTCAACTCTCCCAGCAAAAATCCCGAACCCACCAGCCTAGCACTCAACCTCCCCTCCAAACGGCCCGAAAAAATCCTCATCATCGACCAAAGCCGCTTCTACGCCGCGTTACGCACTTACGAAGTTGAAGATCGCTCTCTGGCCGCAAGACGTGCATTAGCGTCATCTCGCGCAAATGCAATGAGGAATGGCACAGGATATGGAGATGAAGACTGGGATGGAGAAAGAGGGGTTTTCCTGCAGAAATACCTCCCGCTTGATCCGTATGGGAGTCAGATTATAGATACGAAGTTGTATCAGCGGGTGTTGGAGCAGGAGGTGGTGTTGAAGGAGGAGATTAGGTGGGGGGCTGGGGAGGAGAGGTTGAGGGATGAGGTTGCGAGGGGGAGGTTGTTGATTAAGGATGCGTTGGATAGGGAGGTGCTAGGGTTTTTCGGGAAGAGGGGGGGTGAAGGAGGAGATGGGGATAGGGAGGAGGAGATGGATAGACATCATGAGGAGTGGCCGTTGAATCTTAATGGGTGGAGTTCTTCGGGGAGAGATCTCCAGGTGACACTGAAGTGGGAGGATGTCGCTGCAGTTGAGGAGCATTTCGTCGATAAGTTTGCGGAGGCTGTTCATATGTTTCTGGTCACCTTGAGACGTACGTACATTCCCTTACCCTCCACGTTCCCTTCCTTTCCTCATCCTTCCTCAACCACCACACCATCCAGCTCCTAACACAACCCCCAGGAATCCGCACATCCAACGACCAAACCACCCACCCCGAAACCATCCACACAGTAGTCATCCTCACCGACCACACCGATGGGCAACTCCTCACTCGCCCCGTCAGACAAGCTCTAGGTCAAGACGTCAAGATTGTTGGTGGTAGCTCAGCTTCTGTTACTTTGGCTGCTGAGGGAGCGGCGAAGTTGGCGTTGAGGAGGGTGGGTAGTTGGGAGGAGATGGTGAGGCGGGAGAGGCTGATGGAGTTTTTGGAGAGTGGTGAAGGGGAAGGGGACGGTGAGGGGAGGTGACGGTGAGGGGAGGTGATAGGTGGGAGAGCTTACTGGAGGAGATGTGGGACGAGGAATGAGCTGGAAGAATGAGTTGTTCAGAAGTAGGGTGAAGTAGAGTCTATCCCTTCCACCCCCAAATGGAACGTTTTTAACCTTTTGGATCCCGGTGGGAAGCGAGCTTAGCGAGCAAATCGGGATATACTTTTCTTGTGGAACGCTTACTTAAACTGGGGATTACCTCGCTTCTCGAGCTAGATCAGGGTGTTCTGCTCCACTTCTGCGTGCACCGACAAAAGGTGCCATTTGGGGGTGGAAAGGAAACTTGAATTGTTTGATGAGTAAAACCAAAATGATAAGGCCACGGTGGATACTTCTTCATCGGACGTCAGAATACTGCGGGAGACGACAGATGGCCGAAAAGGGGTGAGGTGGGTGTAAAAGACCAAGAGAAAGCTGGGAAGGAAATAGAAGGATAATCTTACAATTGGTAAGAGACGTGTGTTAAGGTCGAGAGAGGGCGTTGATCTTGGATGATGATTGTGCATTGGAGAAATTGACCAACTGATCTCGTTGTCTTTGAATAAATGCATTGTGTTGAGAACTGGGTATACGCAATGAAGAAAAAAAGGAGAAATAAATCGATGCCGTACAGTGGACCATATGGCCAAGCACCTCCATGATAATAAATCCAGCTTGAGCCTCCCTCATAGCCCTTTCATTGTCCACCAACCACTGGAAATACGCCGAGCGGAACCTCTTTCTTCTGCCGTCCAGGTCGACGAGGCTCCGGCTCTCGCTTTCTCTCCTGCATCACGAGCCGACCATCAAGAACCTTCGGCACACAATTTCCAAGGATCCCTTCCGGCACCCCAAAGAGCTCTTCAAGCCTCTGAATTCCTTCCCTGTATTCATCATCGTCACGCTTCTCTCTTGATTGGTGAAGGTCCCATCCCATCTCCATTCTCTCCTGTACAAGTTGTGGGCGTAGGATATTGCCGAAACACTGCTTTCTACTTGCTCTCGCCGCAATCTCGAGTACTTTTTGTGCTCTCTGATCTTTACTCATCCTTTGAGGCCAGACAATTCGTGGATCCACCGCACCCCATCTTTGTGTCTCGAGCAGTTCTTTGGGCTCGGGCTCGTAGGATGGATCTCGTTGTGACTGCTTCTGTATGAAAAAGTCCAGCTCACTCTCATCAAATCCATCAATCATCTCGGATGAACTTGATGCTTTCGATGATCCTGACAAAAGTTCATGCTCAAGAGCAGCAGGTGTCAAATCATTCACGATGTCGTCATTGATGCTTGGGGTTTGGGGAGATGATAATTCCGAAGAAGAGTCGGACATTGGAGAGGGAGGCTGTGGAAACAAGCGTCTGTTTCGAGCAATTCTATTTGGTTCGAGTGCGTCCGGGATCTCTTCATCGGCCCCAGCTCCAGCCATCGGCGAACCTTGACTTGACTTTTCAGGATATGCGATTATCGGTTCCAATAGTGGAAGCTGTTTTTCAACTGTGGAGGTTGAAGAATTGGGGTTGCCGCCAGCGCCATTCATTTCGTACAAGCCAGACCTCTTCTCAAGAGAGTTTATTAGGGGCAGAAAGTTACGATCTACCCTTTGAGCCGACTTGCGCGATTCCGAAGATGCGACTGGAGATTCACGTTGTGTTGTGCTGTCAACTGAGCTCGGATTCGCTCCCAAAGCCTCAGTCGGCTTTGTAGAAGGATCCTCCGTGTGGGCAAGACTTACCCTTGCCTGCTGCCCCCTGAAGTCTTCATGGGAAGCCACTCGCAGCCGTCGTCCGATTACGGGATTCTTGACGTGACTAGCATTATCTTTCGATCCTGCTGACCATCGAGAACCTTCGACTCTAGCGCTCTGCCCAGGAAAGGAACGCTTCCTCTTGTTCGTGACGAGTGGGCGATCATCTGGATGTAAGGGGTATAGTTTCATCTTTTGGAATGGTCTGGAGATTGTTGTTGGCTTTGAAAGATGTAGTTTACGAGCGGCTTGGGATCGTTCCATAACGGCACAGATAACGCATAAGTGCTTCGTGCTTGGCGGCTTGGGAGGCACAGCAGGTTTGCCACAGGCTGCCTCGCACAGAATGGTTTTTGTTTCGCCGTTGCTTTGGTTGTCTGTTGCTGGCTGGGTCTCCCCCGGTCTTTGATTGTTGATCGGACCATCTGTCCTAACACGGGCTACTGAAGTAGCAGGCTTCTTTCTCTTCTCTGTGCACCTACCACATGTGTAGTCCACTCTTAGATAGTGTTAGCAAATGAAGACTATATGGCTATTTTTAGGATTGTTACCTGTAGTCGATCAACCTGGGATTCGTGCAGCTCATGTGATATCTGCTCCTACATCTGATACAGGTAATGAGGGGAGAAGTCAAGCTTTCGGCGCCTTTGCATACCCTGCAGACGGTCGCATTGAAATTTGACGACATTGAGGTGAAGGAGCTTGCGTCGTCAACATGGTCGGAGCTGTGATTTGATTTCTAGTAACAGCAGTCAGCGATCGGCAGCATGAAGATATCGTAAAAATGTATGACGGAAGAATTGCGTCTCAGGTCTTTTCAGTTTGTTTTAGTCATCAACCTGCAGCTTAAGCGGCTTCGCATTTCGTCCGCACTCAACAGCTCTTCTAGCTTCGAGCAGAACCAGGAGTGCTGAGCGAATTCTTCCCAACCACTCTCTACCACAGCCTTTGGTTGCACTTCCTTGAGCATGAAGAGTTGCAACTCCTGATAGTGGTATTGTCCGAAGACATGAATCTATCCTACAATGTCATTTCTCTCCCTATACTTGCGTGAGAGAAATCTTGCCAATATTGATGGACTGCCATGCAAACCCTGGAAGCGCAAGAAGCGAGCGTCCTTACTGTACAAAAACACAAACTCGACCAAAACCAGAACAAGCATGAAAGCAGTCGGACCTTTTACCAGAAGTTCATCACAGACGCGCAAAGTCAGCAATAGAAGGGGCTAACGTACCTTCGAGGAGAGAGATTCCAATTTTTTGAAAGTGAGCCTGGAGGGTGGAGGTGACGATGCCATTTTGGTCCGAGAAGAGGCGGACGTTCAAGTATACTTTAGTTAGCGAGCAACAATTCGGTGTTCCGATGTAAGGTTAAGCTTCACACGCTTCTGGAGTGAAGCGGGCAAGCAAGGCAGACACTCCAGTCAGCACAGCAATTGGGCAACGGCGAATGCTGGCAATGCTGCGGCCGGGTGGATGCCCAGAATGCATCCAGGATGACACTGTGCAAAGATTGAAGAGAGCTTTCATACTCCCCCACTCCGACAATTCACATGTAAACAAGCAAGCGAAGAATGAAGAGACAAGCTTGTTGGTGTTGCGATGGGGAAGAAGCAGCAAGATGTCGTCGCGAAATGGATGGACGCGCTACCCCACTATCACGTGCCACAAGCCCAAGAGTTACGGCAGTCGAAGCCACATTAGGAGACGGAGCTTGGGAATAAAGCCAAAGGCACGAGACTGGCAGCAAGACAATCTTTACTGTTCTACATATTTTCTAATTTCTTGCTTGCTGCCATGGAATTTTTCAAATCTGCCGTCGCCTCAGCGATATCAAAAGGCCCTCCATTTCCTTACACATTTGGCGACCAAGTCGACGTCGATACCAGCATATGGACCCTTTACAATGGAACCAAGCGCGTGCGTAATTCCCACTCCAGCGTTGGAGCCACATGCTGATGTATCTCGCAGGAAGATGGCTCACCATGTAGTATATTCTCCTTCGATGTGACTGCGAACAAGTCCCGGCTGCCAATGGCAAAGAATGCTGTCAGAAAGCTACGAACGTTACGACATCCCGGAGTTATAAAAGTGCTGGACACGGTGGAGGCATGTATACGTAGAGATCTTGGAAGGACTATGCGACTGATACTGGTATAGACCGAGACGTACATATACATTGCGACAGAAAGACTGGTCCCTCTGCGGTGGCATATCAAGCGGAAGAGCATGAGTGCAGAAACACTGAAATGGGGTCTATTTGGAGTTGCGGTATGCTCGAGTCTTTGCCGTCGCGGAAAAGACCTTACTGATTGTCCTCTAGCAAACTATTAAGTTCATAAACGACGAGGCAGCTTCCGTTCATGGTGCCTTACGAGTCGGATCGATATATACCAGTGAAAGTGGAGAATGGAGAGTTGGAGGCTTCGAGGTTCTGAGTAGTATGAAAGATGACGAAGCTATAATATACGTATGCCAGCGATGTTCTCCCACCTTGAAACCTGGAACTGACGGTTTCTAGAACTATGGCAGTCTGGTCCCAGACTCTGGACGATATACACCACCAGAGCTGGCGAAGTCTGGATGGGAAACGATCAAGAAGAACCCATTACCTGCCGTCGACGCTTATAACTTTGGGACATTAATATTCGAGGTATTCAATGGAGACTTTATGGGAGGAGATCAGGCGGGCCAGACCAAGAACATACCTCCGAGCATGCATTCGACTTATAGACGGCTGGTGAACAGTAACCCAAAGGCGAGAGTCAGTACAGGGGCTTTTCTGGAGCAAGGACGTCGCAGTGGAGGTTTCTTCAACACACCTCTGATCAAGCTTACTGAAGGCGTGGACAATCTCGGAATGAAGAGCGAAGAGGAACGAGAAGAGTTTCTGGAGTAAGTACCTGGACTGACTGTTCGAACAAAAGCTGATTCTCTAGTGATCTTGATGAGCTGTCCGATGATTTTCCTGAAGATTATTTCAAAATGAAGATTCTCCCAGAGCTGCTCAAATCCGTCGAATTTGGCGGAGGTGGGCCGAAGGTGTTTGGCGTAGTAATGAAGATCAGCAAGAAACTCACAGACGACGAATTCGAATCCAAGGTTACACCAGCTGTTGTACGGCTATTCAGTAGTCCGGATCGAGCTATACGAGTTTCACTCTTGGATAACCTTCCCATAATGATTGACAGGCTGCCGCAAAAGATCGTCAATGACAAAATATTCCCTCAGATGGTATGACACAGCTTGTGAATCTCCAGGATTGTACACTGATACTTTAATAGGTCACCGGATTTACCGATGTAGCACCAGTTGTAAGAGAGCAGACAGTCAAGGCTGTCTTGACCATCATAGGGAAGCTATCTGACAGAACCATCAATGGCGAGCTCTTAAAATATCTTGCGAAGACATCCAATGATGAGCAACCTGGTATTCGGACCAATACCACAATTTGTTTGGGAAAGATTGCCAAGAATCTGGGCGTGGGTAATAGGGCCAAAGTATTGATCGCAGCGTTCACGCGATCGCTCCGTGACCCATTCGTCCATGCTCGAAACGCAGCCTTGATGGCCCTTGCTGTAACCTCAGATTCATTCAGTGAAGATGATTGTGCCAGCCGCATATTACCGGCACTCTGTCCCTCTCTCATAGACAAGGAGAAACTTGTTCGTGATCAAGCCAACAAGACTATGGATATCTACATGCAGCGCATCAGGAAGTTTGCTGCTACAATGCCGGATTCAGTTCTGCCACCACCGACAACAGAGACATCGGCAACACCCACACCTCGTATGAGCACTCCTCAGCCTAGCGAAGCCGCTTCATGGGCAGGTTGGGCGATCTCCTCGTTTACCAATAAGGTTTCCTCCGCAGCGGGTGAAATCTCGGCACCAGCTTCTAATGGAGCAGCCAACCCATCTCGACCTGCCTCTGCACCAACATCTGAGCCACGAAGACCTCCTGGAACAGCATCAGCATCAGCACTCCACCGACAAGCAGTGGCCTCTCCACCCGCGACCTCAGCACGAACCTCCACATCCTCAAATACCAACGACTACTTCCAAGATTCAACTGCAGCAGATGAAGACAACGATGCTGACGATGCATGGGGTAATATGGGCGAGGATTCTTTCTTTGACGTACCATCCGAAACGCCAAAACCTCAACCAGCAGCAAAGCCGTTTGATGATGATGGCGAACCAGACTTTGCAGGTTGGCTCGCGGCGCAATCAGGGAAGAAACCTACAGCGAAGCCATTACCAAAAGGGTTGACCAAAGCTGCCAACGGGAGGCCTGCCGCTGCAAGCAGAAGTGCAACAACAGGAAGTGTTGGCTCCGGAGCAAAGAAATCTGTTCCTGCTGCGAAAGCAAAACCGTTAGTGGCTAAGAAGATTGATACAGCGCCGAAAGAGACAGGGGAAGACGACGGGTGGGGCGATGGGTGGTGATCTGTCGGTCTGGACTTATCTTGGTCGCTTTTGGTATTTGGAGCAAGGCATAGCAGTGGCGTTCAGGAAATTTTGGAAGGAAGAAAGTAGGATACCAGGACAAAGTATATACTTTGTGCTCAAATGTCAATATGTCATTTTGAGATTGAGGCAGTGCCACAGCAACAACTGTTCATGATGTGTTTTTGAAAGGGTATGAGTTACCTGAGAAATTGCATAAAAGCCTTGCTACAATCCTAGCATTATGCAAAGCGAGGTCATTACCTAATAAATGCCAGCCTAGTCTGCCACTCAAAAGGGGGACGACGACGACGACGACGACGATAACTCCAGAACTCAGAAGAGGGAAACCGACAGCGAAGGGTCCAGAATCTAGAAGATAGAAGACGACGACGAATACTCTAGAATCCAGAAGGAGTAAAACAACGACATAAGGTCCAGAATCTAGAAGAGTCCACTAACCCTACGACCTCTATTCTCGGTCCTATGTTCCGGTGACTGTGACGAGCAGGACCTCTTTGTTTACTTTTTCTTTGAGGCCCTAGGGCTCACTCACGTTTAGTATTTCGTAGCTGCTTTATCAGCTACCATGTGTATATAGTTTGAGTCCTCTCTTGACTCTCTTCCTTCCTTAGTTCTTGATTTCAAGGATTTATTTAAAATAAACTTGACATGGCCCAGACTTCCAAATAATATACATTAACCCCTCACCAACGGATCAACGTTGTGTGTGAGAATCAACGGCGCACACTGGGATATTTCAGCCCCCGTTACAATCCACTGCACCTCAGGACTCTTCAATTTCTCCATAGCCGCCTCAAAGTTTCTTACGACAAACACTCTACTCCCCTTATACGAATTCGAATTACACCACGCAAGCGAGTAAAACAAGTCGGGACGCTCAGGAGCAAACCCCGTTCCCATCGCCATGTACAAGTTTCTACCGCCGATCGTCGCCGGTGCCAGCATCGCGATATTCTGACCTTTGACTGCTGAACTGGCGTCCACTACTCGCAAGCGCGAGATGCCGTAAGCGCCCATTGTGTCCGGATGCCAGGCAAACCAGCGCGTCATTGAGGGGCCGTAGACAAGATTGAGGTTATTCTGGAAGACTGCGCCTGGGAGGTTGCGAGAGCCGAGGTACAGGTTGCCATCGTCGTTGGCGACAAGGTTGAATTTGCCCGATACATCTGCAAGACGGGTTTGCCCCGGGACAAGAGCTGGGGTAGCAGTGACTCCTTGGGCTTCTAAGAGTTGTGCTACGGGTGGGAGCTCATAAATTGCGCTTGATTTCGGAGAAGGAGTGGCTACTGCATCGGGTTCGCCGGGTTTGATAGGAGTGCTCTCCTCTCCTCCCTCCGGAATGGTCTTTCCCAGACAACCTGAAGCTAGATCAGGACCTTTAAATTCTCCGAGACCAAACGTTTGGTCAAAGACGTTCAATTCGAACTCTGTGCCGATACCGAGACTCCAATCGATCCCATCGCACCCGTCTTCATCGTTCGCAGTAGGCGTATTCCAGTGGGCTTCAGCACCGATATATGGGCGAGAGACAACCGCTATACCTTGAGTGAACTGACCGTTGAGAATGTCTATGCCGACGCCTACACCGATCGGGAGGCCGAGCGATGCAGACATCGTGAGCTCGCCAACTGCCTCAAATCGCGTAGTGACCGTGGGCTTGAAGCCTGATATTCTAGAAGCACCCGTGTCGATGACATCTAACACGACTTTCATCTCTGGGAAATCGACTTCTGCCCCTGCTAGAACCCTGCCAAGTGCCGAAACGCCGGCTTTACCATCAACGTCCAGCGTGATCAACGGTCCGATAGTTATGATGCCCGGCAGGGTGAAGCCGGGCAGCCCAGCAGTAAACACTCTCTTTTTCAGGAATTCGGCCTCCTTCTCTACATATGCTTCGATCCCCAAGTATACTCCGGCAGTGAGACTTCCTCCCAGCTCGAGGCGAAGCGAAGTTGGGCCCTTGAGGACGGAAACACTAGCTGAGCCGGACACACTCAACGAACCCTTAACGCCACAATCGATACACCAGACGTTGAGGCGTGGCTGTGGCTCTGTGACGAGAGAGTATGTGCTGATGATGGATTCGAGTTTGGATTTGGAGGCGCTGAACCCAGCATCGTCAGGCGACAACTGTGAGGAATACAGCGGGATGCTATTCGATCCCCACGGGGAGTCCGTAGCGAGGAGGGAAGTCATGTCAAATGGGATCGTAAACCCGATAGATGCAGTAATTGTCGTAAAGATGTCGACGACTTGGTTGATACTGTCCACAGCTGTGTTGAAGGCGCTGTCGATGCTTGCCACAACGCCTGTGAGTATAGTAGAGGCTCGTACTAAGCCCATAGTGAACGCGAGGCTGCCAACTGCGACATCAACGGTATACCATGCGTACTCAACGTCGCCGGTGATGCCAAAGCCGAGGTAGGTTCGAAGAGCGCCGGCATTGCCTGCAATGCTTGGGTCCCAAGCGAGGAAGCTATATTCAATATCCAACTCGTCGTCGAAGCCTGGTCCACAGGGAATGAATGGCTTGTCGATAATCTTTGGCGATTCATTCCTGATATTATTAAAATTGGCAGATTCAGCCCCGGAAGCATCCAGAGGAAACGAATTTGGTTTCTGAGCACATGTGGCCGCGGGATCGTTAGGGGCTCTCGTATTCGTGGTGGTTGGACTTGTCCTAGTGTTTAATGGTGACACCGACGTTGTTGATGTCGGCTTCGGTGCACATTCATTGGGATCCAAGAGTGAAAAGCTGTCCAGCAATATATCGACTTGAGTCAGTCCATCAGAGTCACAAAATATATCTAAGCCCTGTGCTCCGAAATGTAGGTAGTCAGCAAACAATCATTTACGTAGATATATGTGCCACATCAAAGACTCACAAATCCAGAGGGATAAACTTTGTATTCAAACGTGTGTTGGGTCATCATTACGTCTCGCTCTACCAAGATGTACTGTCCTGCCGGTCGAGGTTCCAGCATGATGGGCTTGCCCTGCTGTTCCGCCCCGAACGTGATTGTGATTGCACAGGTTTTGAATGATTGTGATTCGCCGAGGGCATAATAAAAACTTAATCGATACGGATTCTTCCCTTTGACATTCTGAACGGTTCCAAAAAGCTGGAACCCATTTCTAGAATTAGTAGTCGGAATTATCCCATGTCTGCAAGATCGATCGTGTCAGTGGTATCACAGCATCTCATAATCTACTACGGACACTTACAGGAAAATAGATCCGCCTTCATTTTGTGCAGTCACCCCATCGCCAGTAAAAGCTGGGTTAAGTCCAGGGTCGGCCGTCCATGAGCCGGAACTTCTCGCGTTGGTGGGACCATTGTATGACCAAACCTCATCTTCGAAGCTTGGGTTCGAGATTTTATTCGTTGTTGGGACGCATTTTGGGGCAGAATCGGAGGTCGTAAGGGACGCCGTTTCAGCTGTAAGTGTGCTGCTAGTTTGTACCCTAGAGAACGTGATAATTGACGATGTGCTGACAGGAGTAATGGCAGAGGATATCGTGGCTGTGCTAGAGGACATCGTGGGTTGCGAAGAAGCGGTAGAGGAAGAAACGGTCGTGGAAGTCGAACTTAGCAAAGAAGATGTGGTGGTGATAAGTGTCGAAGAAGGAGGAACCCTGGGAGTCGAAGAAGTACCAGAGGAACTTGAACTTCTTACAGAGCTCGATGATGAGGACGATCTTGACGTTCCCGAGCTTGTGGTCGATGATGTAGGCCGTGAAGTCGAACTAGATGACCCCGACGTCCTTGACGGCGACGAGAATGGTAAGGATCGTAAACCAGGACTTGAAATCCCTGAACTTCTTGACGAGGATAATGCGGATCTTGAACTAAGACTTGACATCCCCGAGCTCCTTGAAGATGATGACGAGGTTCGTGAAGCAGGACTTGGTGTCCCCAAGCTTCTTGAGGATAGTGATGAGGATCGTGAAGTAGGACTTCGCGTCCCTGGGCTCCTTGAAGATGATGAGGACCGTGAAGTTGAAGTGGCTGAGCTTCTCTGAAACGAACTCGATGAACTTCAAGTCGTGATAGTTGAGGAGGATCTCGAGGAGCTTCGAGAAGATGATGTAGATCCTGAGGTCCTCGTCGTCGTTGCCGAGTTGCCGGTTCTTGAAGAGGTAGTACTCGGTCTCATTGAAGATAATGTTCTCGTTGTTGACCGCGATGTTGTGGAGCTCGATATAATAACCGCTCTGGCTTGACAGCCCCAGCAATCGCGGTCATAGTAAAGTTGCAGACCGATTTTTGTAGAGGTATAGCCCTGCGCAGCTAGTGACTTGGTGTATAAGGAGCATAGCTTTAGCCACTTGTTGTATGAAAACGACTTGCATTTGCCATCTTTGAGACAATCCCTGGAGCACGCCATCTCAGAAGGACTTGCATAGAATATCTGCCGAGGGTTCAGCAGAGCAGGACTCTTCATCCATCCTTTGCTGCCACACTTACTGCCAGAAGGAGCGGTGTTGACACGAACAGCATTGCAGGGTTCCGCATAAACGCCTGCACGAGGATCGCTTGTTGTTTGGCGCTTGAGGAGCGCATCTTGACTGTCTGGTTCATGCTCGAATGTACCGAACGAGATGTCGAAATCGCGTACAGCTTCGGTGAAGGTGTTCCGCTGTCCGAGCACGCGGGCCTTGAGGTTCGGTCGATCGAACGTGATTCGCGCTGATTTGGAAAATCCATGCTGTCCGGGAGACTCATGGCTACAGCTGGGCGAGGCTGAGATGAAGATCATAGCGTTGCTCATATGCGACCATTTTTCTTGGGCATGGAAAAATGCATAATCGTTTCGGAATGTGATTGTCATAGAGTGTTTGTAGCATGACACCGATTCGACGTGGTCGGAGTGATCGAGAGGCACATTTGAATAGTGCGTCGCAGCTGTGACGGTCGCTGCAATCACATTCTTCTTCATTGAAGACCCTCGATCTTCCAAGAAAAAGAGTGAGGTTGCGTTGGATGGCTCGATGTGTGCAAAGTCTCGTCTGTTGAGTTGAGGATGTGAAGCTGGGAGAAGTACAGGATGACCGCCCTCGGGCAAATCAGTGCGTTCATTAAGAGATTGGCCAGCAGCGAGCAACGAAAATGCTACAACTGCGCTTAGTACTGATCGCAACAGCATCATCGGCGGCAGCATATTGTCAGTATTCTTTTCGAAATAACATCATCCTAGGGGAACCTGTCGAAAGACAAGTCGAGCGGTGGGCACGCTGTCTTTAACAGACACCATATAAAGGCATCTCTATAGCGAGCGCTCTTGTGATCATGATACCGCCATAATCGTGCCAAAGGCACCGGTGCTTTTGGCACGATTAGTCTGTTAATCGCAATAACTTGTTATGCGAGTCGTAGAATTAACCAACTTAAACCGTACCTATCTTGCGAGATGTGTCGCTGTGGTAGGTAGGAAGTTGAGGCTAGACAAAAATGCCCAAGCAGCTGAGCTGAGATCTTAGCGAACTTCGAGAACCTGACAAGAAGCACACTCTAGATCACTGACTACTTGTGTAGTCAAAAAATCATTAGATAGCGATGGATCTGATTGATTCTCGGCGTTTTTAGCTAGAGGCGGGAAAACCCCAATCGTCTTTGTTTCTATCTGTCCCGTAGATCTAGATTTGAATGGCGGCTTGGCGGGCAGTATGGGCTGAGCTGAATCTAGTCAGGCGAGACGAGCATCTCCGAGCCCCATTGGTTGTACGAAAGAATGTCGACATTTTGAGCGACGTAAGAAAATTATTTCGACTCTAGTACTCAGGTATTATAGAGGGTTGACTCTTCCTCGCGGCACGCGAATAGTGCAGAAGTTCAAGCGCGCAAGATAAGATATGTACTGTTCGCCCGGTCAGGCTATGGAAAGTAGGTAAATATAACCCGGAGGCTTGGTTCATGGGACCTGGGAAGTAGAATAGATCCACGTGACTAGCCGAGATTGAGTCCGAAAGCCTATGACAAGGGGATATCTTATGGTAGAGTGAAGAAATTGCTCCATTCTCCTCAGTCTATGGTCGTATGTGGCAGCGAGAGTTCTTTACATGATATGTCGCTTATAAAAGTAGGGAAATTGGAATACTGGATAACTAATTGGGTTCCTTTTTATGCTGCTTTCTGCAAGAACAACCAATAGCTCCATCTTGGCTATTTTGCAGCGAGACTGAACATCCTGTCCGCCACAGATCTCCCTTCTCTGTTTAGGACGAGACTCCAGTACAGATATAATAGTCCAACCACAAATTGGTGCAGTCAGAGTTGAGTTGGGGATTCCAGGCACGGATCTGTGCCAAGGTCAAGCCGGTAGCTCTCTCCACTGCGACACAAGTGTCACCTGATTTGATAAGGTACCATTTGTTGCATTTCGAGCTTATGCCTGGCATCTGTGGCTGCGGGCCTGGGATTGGGGTAGAGCCTGGAATGCCTACGCACACGTAATAGTCTACCCACAATGATTGACAGGCTGGGAAGAACGTTAGCTTGATCTCAGTTACTGAGAGCTTGGGGATTTCTTACGTGTGCCTACAGCTGGATTCCAGAAATAGCTGTTACAGAGTATTAGAAATCTCCTTCAAAGTTTTAATGAGTCCTTACAAGTTGGATAGAGTGATACTGTATTTTGAGACGACTGCGGCGCAAGTGTCTCCTGGTTTGACCAGATACCAATTATTGCCTGAGCACGCAATTTTGTCAGTCATACAATTCTTCCCCGCTACTTAATGGACACTGGGCTTGATTACGTACACTGTGCCGAAATTCCATCCTGTGTTGGCATATGAGGCGCCGGTGTTGGGGCTTGGGAGGTAGTTATAGAACTGGTTGTCCGCGTAGTACTGCTTGTTGACTCTGACGTCGACTTGCTGCTAAATCCCCGGACACTCAGAGTCAGTCTACATATCTTGAACATTTTTAAGGAGGGAATGTCAAGGTTGGTCCAATAAGCTATTTACCTGCTAGTCGTTGTAGGCGTTGCCGTTATCTCGCCAAGGACGCAATACTGGTTGTTAACTACCAGTTTGGCACAATTGATGCCCGGATTCAACGCAGTAAAGTCAGCGACTGTGAGGCCCCAAGCAGTTGCGATGCTGCTGCAGGTGTCTCCATTGCTAGCCGTGATGGAGAAAGTGCAAGTGACAGTTTGTCGTTTGCTGAGACCTGGTCCGCCGTTGGATGGAAATGCATTGGCTAGAACTGGTAAGACCGCCAACCAAAGAATCTTGTGAAGCTGCATGATTGCTTGAAGGGCTTGTGAAGGGCTAAAATTAAGTGATCCTCTCTATGAGGTTCGACTTTAAAGTTGAATGTTGTTTGAGGTTCTGACGACTTTCAAGCTCGGATGACTTGTGATATATACTGTATCGGGATGTGCCCCTCGTCCGGAGGTTGTCGACTCTCATGTTGGCAAAGGTTCAAAGAAACTATGACATGCAACCAGCATTCCGACTAACAACCTGCGAATCGGTGCGATCGTCTCGTGTGCAGGTGAGATCTTACCAACTATTAGATGAATTGAATCATTCCAATGACCGATGAGAACTTACGAGGGGTGCACGAAAGCGGGGTTACAGTCATCATGTCAATACTAGGTACAAGTTCCGAAGTTTACTTTTTCCATAAGCACAAGTTGCTCTCGTCCGGTCTTGGGACGAAGTCGAGGAGTGTTGGTGTTACCACATTAAATATAATGCTACCTCGCTTACAGTTCATCAAGCTGACGATGGAGCGAACCCTGCTATTTGCTTTTGTGCTGCTCTTTCATCCCATTCACTGCTAAATTTAAGCTGACGACTGCCGTAATTTTAACTTCTTAGACCTCTTTGGGAAGCTGTCGAACTTGTGGTGATCTGTGTGTCTTCAACGACAAGTACATAATATAACCTGATTGCAAGTGAGCTACGATGTGACTCGAGTGAATCTCATCTCATCTCATCTCAAGCACCCGAGGCAAGAATTCGCGACTTTGCTCCCGAGCTTTATATACCCCTCTCAACTCCTCTCGACACAAACGCTCCCTCTCCTCACACACAACAAAAAACCACACTCTAGCTTTCACAATCTGCACACACTTAACATGAAGCTCCTCGCCTCAATCTCCCAAACTTCCCATTTCTTCACAGCAACTCTCCTCCTCCTCCTCATCACCCTCGTCTCCGCAACCCCTTCGGACCTCGATGCAGGTAACGTTGATCTCACGCCACACGCCAGCCTCCCCGAAGGCTACACCGAGGGCGACCTCCGCATGACCGGTACCTTCGCCGACAACATCGCAATCAACCACACCGGCACCATCGAGCAGATCTTCGCCCAACTAGCCATCGAGCATCCCAATATCAATTTCACCGAACTCGCTCTCGCTACACCTAACATGAAGACCATTGAGAAGGTAAGTTGCTCTTCCCCATCCATCCGTCCGTCCGTCCGTCCGTCCGCTATCGACCCTGGCTTTTCGATGTGGTGTTTACATAAGAAGAGATAGAGCGAGAAAGTGATACTGACTAGAGAACCAGAGAACCAAATCAGATTTGAACTGCATCCCCGTCTCTGGCCAGAACTGGTATCCCGCAAAGGACTGGGCTATCATCAATGGAATTGATTATCTCCAGAAAGTCACAGCTTCGTGTGGGGTTGGAGCGCATAAATGTTCGCGTGTTTCTTGCTCGTATAATTCTGGTATTCGGCTTTGCAATAATGTAAGCATCCTCGTTAATTCCCTTCCTTGCTTCCCTCCATCCTCTAGCTTCATCACACTTTTGAATAATCCAGCTTGCTGATGCTGTGCCAATGTATAGAATGATTACGAGCGAAGCTTTTCATGCACATGGATCGCCTCGTTTGCGGAGGATATCCGCGAGAACTGCAGATATCGCCCTGATCCACATGGTATCGATTTGGTTGGTGGACAGGCTTGGGATACGGAGAACTATAATGTTTGTGTCTTCCAGGAGAGATGCTAAGGGTGATAACTGCTGGACTCAGTGATTCGTATCTGACCTGCTTTGGGAGTTTGGGAGTTTTGAGTACTGGATTTGGGACTGCTCATTTCAATGCTGAGCCCTGAGCATTGGAGCGAGCAGTAATTGCAGATGATGTGACATCATGCGATGGCTTCCTTGACTATTGATCCTCTCAGCCAAATCTCTCATAAATGTGAATATCGTGTCTATATCCAGCCTTTCATTTTATCTTTACTTGAAAAGTCTCTTGTAATGAGGATGTTTTCTCGTTTGTTGATGCTCACCGATCCTTTAGCGAGCCATCCAAGCTTTTCAGGCTCCCTCACAAGCACTGGAGCCCCACGTGGGATGCTAAAATGCGCCAAGCTGGTAGGCTTCACAAGCCCCTTGGCACCCGACAGGAACAGCAGGTCCTCCGCTTCCTCTCAAGACTTTCCTCCAATGACATTATCAACTGCTCGCACGACTTCACAGCATCCTGGAGTTGATCGCTGCAGCGTTCTCCGCAGAACAAACCTTCGAAAAGATGGGAATCTTCTGTGGCGAAGACGGGTGGGTATATGAACATGGTTGAGACCTCGAATTCAACCTGAGCATCTGCCGAGTTGCTGTGTGCAGCTGTCAATTCTCAAGATGAAGTATCCGTTATTCATTCGGGATTTGGCTTTGGTCTGGGGTGTCTTACAGACGATCATTCCAGGCTCATTAGCAACAGACAAGCTGATCCCCTTCCCCATCGCCGCCAAAACAGTGCCCACGGAATCCGACAATACAGCAGTTTACGCCTCTCCCTCTAACCCTCTCCTTATCGGAAACGATGGCTCGGCCTCAACAGGAGGATTTCACATCTTCTCCCTCTTGAACCTCTCAACAGCCCCTATTCAGTCAATCTCCTCAAAGACAACTGGTCGCTCAAAACTCGTGACCACAGTCTACGCAATCGGCGGCAAGGATCTAATTATCACAATCTCCCAGCCAAATAATGCACTCCAGGTCTTTGATATCAATGGTGCTGGCTTCGACGAGATTGAAGAGGCGAGGAAGATGGCCGTGGGCGATTGGTCCGCTTTGTGTACGTGGAAGAGCAGCAAGAGTGGGGAGCAGTACTTCTATCTTTTTGGGAAGAAACAGGTTGTGCAGTATCTTATTCGGAAGGATGAGAAGTTTGAGATTGTCGAGGTGAGTCTCGGAGCTTTTGAAATGGAGATTGTATTGACTTGTGCAATAGATCCAAACTTTCAACTTGCCAGTCGAAGCTTCATCTTGCGCGGTTTCTTCGTACAATGGCAGAGTGTACTTTAGCGGCGATGATAGCAAATCCGTTTATGGATTTAAAACTGAGGAAGTGTCGTCAGCTCCAGCAATCGAGACATTCTTCGAAGCAGCTGACGATGTGACTGGACTGGTCGTCTACGCCGGAAAGTCATCTGACTACCTCTTCGTTGCGCAGAAGGATCTCATCGCTGTCTATACTGGACGGTTCCGTCTTGTCGGCACCATGCAACTTACAGGAGCAGAAGATATTGAGGTCCAAGGCCTAGCAGTTTTACAAACGAAGACTGCAGAATATCCTGCTGGGGCTCTGACATGCGCCATTGAGGATGAAGATGGAAAGGCTTTTGGCGTGAGCTCTCTGGAGTCTGCTCTGAAATCTCTGAAGATAGAAGCAAACACGGCCTATGACCCAAGAGCCACATGTAAAGATTGCTTGGACACAATCTGCAATGACTGCAACTCGAGCGGTTTCTGCACAAAGAAGCGATCGGGAACAACCTGTTCCTGCTTTGCCGGATTCACAGGTCCCTTATGCCAATCCTTCACCTGTACAGACAACTGTTCCGGTCTTGGCTCATGTATGGGAGCGAACGATTGTGAATGCGAAGCTGGATGGGGTGGCTTGTACTGCTCCTTTCTCCTCGTTGAGCCAAAACTCGAAACTGATGCTAACGGAGGTGATGGAGATGATCCCGCGATCTGGATATCTCCCATCTCACCTGACCAGTCGAGAATTGTCACGACGACGAAGTCGGAAGAGGGTGCTGGTCTTGGAGTATTTGACCTGAGTGGGAAATTGCTCCAGACACTTCCGGCTGGTGAACCGAATAATGTGGATATGATTTACAACTTCACGCTTGCTGGTGGAAAGACTGTGGATCTTGCTTTTGCGGCGTGTAGAGAGGATAATACGCTTTGTTTGTTTGAGATGAGTGCCAATGGGACTTTGTCGAATATTGATGGAGGTATCCAATCAGTCGTAAGTTTATCCACTTCACCCGCTTCATTAGGACGAACGTCCCACTAACACCCCAACTCAGATCCCAGATTACGACGTTTACGGCTCCTGCTCCTACCGCTCCCCCCTCACAGGTACACAATACCTCTTCGTCAACAGCAAAACAGCCCTCTACCTGCAATACAGCCTAACCTCCCTCCCAAACGGCACTCTCACCACAACTCTCGTCCGCCAATTCTCCGCCGGCTCAGGCGGCCAAGTCGAAGGCTGCGTCACAGACGAAGCAAATGGGTACATCTTCATCGGCGAAGAACCCACCGGTCTCTGGCGCTATGACGCCGAACCCACCACCTCCAATCCAGTAGGCTACAAAGTCGCATCCGTAGCCACATACCCCGACCACCAACCCGGCGATCTCTACGCCGACGTCGAAGGTGTGACGCTCATTCCCGGCAAAACCCCCTCGCAAGGCTTCATCCTCGTGAGTTGTCAGGGCGTTTCGGCTTATAATGTGTATGAACGTGCACCGCCGCATAAGTTCGTGGTGACGTTCTCGATTGCGGATTCGAAGGATGGGAAATTTGATAGGGTGACTAATACGGATGGGATTGCGGCTGTGGGGAATAGGTTGAATGGGATGTTTCCGAAGGGGTTGATTGTGGTGCATGATGATGCAAATGAGTTGGCTGGTGGAGGCACAGCGGAAGAGGCGAGTTTTAAGTTGGTTGCCTTGGAGGATGTGCTTGGTGGTGGGCTGTTAGAGAGTGTCGATGCGGAGTGGGATCCCAGGCGGTAAAGCTGTCACTGGATGGGCGAGTTCAGTAGAAAGTGAAGCACAATATTCTTCAGGAGTTGAATGAGCCTGTCGGGGTGTGCTATTTAGTCTGTATAGATCTACTTGATTATAATATAGAAATACGGAGCCATAATAGATAGCGTTTGATATAGCATAGGTTCATATACTGCTTCTCAACCTGCTGCCATAACTAGCACAGTGGAGAAGATCCCCACAACAAACAATCTACATACATCTGCAAAAATCATTATAACTCTGAATCTGACTCTCATTCTCCATATCCATCCACACCGGCAATGACCGGCCACTCACTGCCTTGTCAAAGCCTTTAGGCAAATGGGTAGACTGTTCGTATAATATGTCTTTTCATGGCCTCGGGGATCTGGGGATTCATTACCTTTGGGTGAACCTAGCTGAACCTAACTCTAAGCTTATGTACCAACCAGAGCTCTAGATCTTCATAGATCACAATTTGTGATCCTTCTTCCCTTGCTGTTCCACTGTAGATGAAAGATCGCTCAGCGCCTTCGTCGACGTCGACTGCAGACCGTCAGCATCAAACCCTGCCAAGGTTATTCTAGCCCCCAAATCCCCTTCCACATCCCTCAAGGGTAAACAAACTCACCTCCATCAAGAAATCATACCCATAAAACCACTCCAACCCGCCGCCCGCTTTCCAATACTCATATTTTGGATTCCCTCTATTCATCCTCTGCGCTATCTTCTCATCTCTCTTTCGCTGAGCCGGACCATCAGGTATGACTTTATACTGCCCTGTAACCAGAGCAGCGGCCTGGATACGCTCTGCTCTTGGCCGGCGGAGGGTCTCGTATTTTCGAAGAGCGCGAGGGATGTCTGATACGGAGTGTACATATGGGTGGGAAAGGCATTCGGCGAGGACGCCGCCGTCTTCGACGGCTGTTGCCGCGCCCTGGTGGGTTGTGGGGTGTGAGTATACAGTGATTCGAGTATGCGGTTTGAAAGGGGAACATAAGGAGAGTATGAGGGAATAGACGAAGAGAGAGAACAAGACGTACAGCGCCTAAATGCGGGACCATAGCATGCGCAGCATCACCTAGAAGTACCATCCTCCCGCTTTCACCAACCCAACTCTTCAATTTCGGCAGATGCGCGATGTTCCAAAGAAAGCAATCTTCGGGCTTCACTAGCTCTATGGTTTTCTTCACACGAGGTTCGAAATCGCTGACGAGGTCGCGGAGGTACGTGGTGGAGCCGAGACGGTAGGAAGATGCGGAGTTGGCGGCGAGGATATCGTCTGAGGAGGAGGTGAGAGGAGAGGAGGAGGGGTAGAAGATTAGGGTCAGGCGGTAGAATGAGGAGGATGTGTCGGAGCCGCTTATTATTTGTCGGGAGGGAGCGTACCAGCCTGGGGTTGGAGTTGTCAATATCAGATATACACACGTGCCAAGTGAGGGGGTGACGAACTGTGGATTGAACCTTCTTCCATCAGAGGTGCCGTCAAGGGGTCACTCATCATGTCGGCTCTGGAGATGGTGCATTGATATGCTATGCTTTCTGGAATGGGTTGTACATCATCGTCTCGTAGTATAGTACTTCTTACTGTGGATTTGATTCCTGGTTTTGGCTGTAAGTTATTGATTTTGTTTGTGGGTTGGAAAAGAGAGAAACGAACCATCTGCGCCGATGATGATATCCCCTTTGATGACGTCTCCGGTAGTCAATCTCACTGATGGAACATTTTCATCAAGGCTTTTCACACGGCTTGAGAGGCGGACTTGGACCCCTAGCTCGATAGCTGCGTCGTAGAGAAGTTTTTGGTATCTTGCGCGGGGAATTGCCATCACACTACAATACAGTCAGCTAAAATTCTGGACATCGCAAAAACAATACAAAGTTCCCTTCCACTTGAGCACAAAGAACATCACGAGAAAAACCATCACTCACGGGAATCCAAACGCTCCCTCCATAGCACCATAGTCGACCTCCTCCAGCACACTCCCATCTTCATACCTATACGTCGTGTTACCCTTCGGAATCGTCTCCGCTTCCTTAAACTTCTCCCACAGCCCATAATGGCTTAATACACGAGCAGCATTTGGCGGGATCAAAAGACTACCGCCTAGCGTCTGGAGTGTCGATGTGCTTTCTAAGACTGTGACTCTGTGTCCCTTACGGCGGAGGCCGATGGATGCAGCAAGGCCTGCGACTCCTCCGCCGATTATGAGGATCGTGAAAGAGGGGTTAGAGGGCATGTTGGTGAAAGAGTATGAGTAGTGTAGATGCAGAGATCTTCTCGCGAGCAAATATTGTTAAGATGAGTTGACATGAACCAGATTTGGAGAGTTGATGTGAGATGGTGTCAGCTCGTTTAAAACTGCCGAGGTTCAAGTGTGGCGTAGCTTGGGTTGAAGCGAGTAAATAACGGGAATATCTACTAGCAGTACAGATGTTCATGATTTTTTGGAGGGGATAAATGGCAGTTTGATAATATATATAGACTGCCTGTTTAAGTTCAAATCAAAACACTTTGAAATCGATATACCCAGCATGAGTACGTCCCATAAAGAATGCGGTTACAGAGAAAAGTGGATCGTGACTTGGATTTGAAAGCCACAAGCATCTGATCCCAGGTAGGTGGTGGTCTCATCGAGAGGATTTTCAGTCTAAAAAACTCCTACGATAATAATGGTGGTACTGATATTTGTTCTCAAGGTAGCAAACGAGACGGAGTCGCTTCGGGTTTGGGGAGGCTAAAGGAGAGCGTCGAGCCCTGAATTTCTCCGCTGCGGAGTCTTTCAACTCCAAAAGTCAACAATTTCTTTCAACAAAGATCTGTTCCAGATCCGTTCCAGAGGTTTAGCTCCTATCTCCGGTAATTATACGTGTATCTTCCTATAAAATACGTTTCTTTCTGAATTCGTCACCTTCTAAGCAAGCTGATACTCGATAATAGAATTTTCAAGAGCGGACGGGCTAAGAAGGGTCCTGAGCCACCACAAAACCTTCAGATATCCTAGCCGATAGTCAAAAGTAATGCAAGGGTGATATTCAAGTCCTCATGAGACAGGTAAAGCATTCATTTCTTCGACTCGGGATGGAAAATGCACCACAAATCGCAGGCTCGAAGTCTGCGGTCACTTTCCGGGAGCAAACCCCTGATGAAGCAGGCCGACCAGTGTATGATACAACGAATCATACAAGAAGAAAAGCTGGATGCCTAGGGCTTATGGTGTTGAGTATCGTTAGCCAGGTGGAGGGTAGCTATGACTTGGGCGTGAGGATGTTGAAGAGGGAGGAGTGAGAGACAATGGATGGAAGTGGGAGAGTTGGGAGGGGTGAGGTACACTCGCATGGTGGCTGCGGGTGCGCTCTTGAAAACTTTTAAGAGAGTGCTCCAGCTTGGAAATGAAAATTAGATGGAAAAATTGTAGAGAGGATGACGACAGAGGCTCGCAAATGTTGTCCTTCATCAGCAATTGGGAAGGTCACATCATGTGTTGATCACATGCTGTCAGCCTGCTGAGTCAACGCCACATCCTCATCTCAATCTCCTTTCTGCCTCCCAGCCTCCCAGCCTCGTCTAGATTTCGATTTCAGACGACTCAGCCACGCTTCGTAATAGCCGCTCATCCGATGTCGTCAGAATTAGAATCACAATCGATCACCTCGAAGCTATGCAGTAAATGCGAAGGAATATTCTCTGTCCATCACAAAGTACACAAATCGTTTGTTCCACGCGAGGTCCCAATCTCAGCCTTAATAGTCCACAGTCCGAGCATCTTGTCTCTCAAGTTTTCGATGTTGAGTGGTTGCCATCTGTGTGTTCTCATTTGGGATGTGCATAGAAAGTTCTTCGCAGTCGCTGCTGAGCTCGAAGAGAATAATCCCTTGGACCCAGTAGCAGAGCTATGTTACATGTTCGAAACTGTAGAGCTCGGACTTCTACTCTATGCCACGGACTTCAAAACCGTGTCAAAGCATATAGTTTACGTAGTTTTGGAGCATGAACGGTCAATAGCTGCGAAGCTCTATGTACCAGACACAGTGGCAAAGATCCAGAATGGTAATATGCATTTGGGGTTGCAGCGTTGGGTTCAGACACCAGAAAATTGCTCGGAGCCTACGGCCGTGATGGATGTTACTATTTTCCTCTCCCCAGGTCTGTGGACCTCTCCGTACACCATGATCTCTCTAATTCTGTTATAGAGACAGCGTTACAACGAAGTTTGGCAAAGCTTGCACGCAAATCGGATTTGATGGACTCATCAGGTCTCGGTGGAGGCTCGGATGAAGAACCCTATTCTTGGCTCTCGCATTGTATTAACCGGCATGAAAAGTGCTTCACTTCGTTGGGCCTACCAAGGTCAAGCTGGCTCCCGACGCGCCTTCTAGATATCCGCGATATCGCCGTTTCGCACAGGGTCAAGTTATATTGTACAGAGCCTGGTGACTCGTTGGAATATGCCACTCTCAGTCATCGATGGGAGGCAGATGACCAACTCAGACTTTTAACAGGGAACATCAAATCATTCTTAAACGGCATATCGGTGGAGACGCTCTCCAAAACTTTTCAACAAGCAATTGCCATGTGCCGCAAATTGTTACTCAACTTCATTTGGATTGACTCGCTTTGTATTCTGCAAGATTCGAAGGAAGATTGGGTTCGGGAGTCTTCCACAATGGGGAAAATCTATATCAACGGGAAGGTTTGTATCGCAGCCTCCGGGGCAGCAGATGGCTGCAGGACGCCAATGTCGAATCGAAATCCATTGCTTATGAAACCTTTGCTGAGGAAAACGACTAAAAGCATCTTTGATGAGGATCCTCTCTCAACGAAACAGGTCTATCGGGTACATTTGGCCGGTATTGAAAGCGTAGAAATCGAAGCGTCGAAGTTGCAAACACGGGGTTGGGTGGTTCAAGAGCGAGCATTAGCTACTCGAACTTTGTATCTCGGATCAAATCAGCTCTTTTGGTGTTGCCACCAGGGAACTCTGTCAGAAACCTGGCCTTGTGGGATCGGAAGAGCGACCAATCTGGACCGGTCTTTGAAAACTGCTTTCTACACCGAAATCGGATTCTATTACTGGAATCAAGCATTAGAAATTTACTTAAGAACTTTCTTGACATAAGAGGGAGATAGACTGGTTGCATTATCGGATATGGCAAAGTTTCACGGGCGGGAAGTCAATGGCAAATATCTCGCTGGAATATGGTCAAATGACCTTCACCGCGGACTCTTGTGGCAAGTTCGAAATACAGGGAACACAACAGTTGCGATGGATCTGGGAACCCGGACTCTGACTTATGTAGCTCCGAGTTGGTCTTGGGCTGCGTTAAAAGATGGGGTGGGCTTCGAACTCATGAGCTGCCCTGAGTACAAATTAAGAGCTACAATACTTGAAGCAACGACGAAGACAAGTGGAGATGTCTTTAGGCAGGTGTTTTCTGGTCATATCAGCATACGTGGAACCTTGGTTCCAAGCGTCAAACTGCGAGACGAGGTTGCCACTTATTATGACACATCTTACGAAGCCACCATCACGTATACCTTCTTTTTGGTACTGCTTGAGATTTTGGACCCGACGAGGATTAGGAAACTTCTGAATAGTGCAATACCGAAACGTGCGTTTACACACCATGGCCTTATTCTACTACCGACTGGGCGGTGCCTAAGAGAATTCACGAGATGTGGAACATTTAAGGCATCAGTCTTTCTATCGAGAACACGCAAAATCTTCAATAGAACGGTGGAGGAGTTTGCTAGGGATGCGCATAAGAGCGGACTTCCGTATGAAAAAGTGAAGGGAGTGAACCAGTTCGTCGTTAGAATCATCTGAGCACTCGTTGATCTGAGTACCTTTCGAGCCAGAGCTCTCTGACTATGGAACTATTGGGCTTCCCTGTATGGGCATCATTTTTGGTCGGCGGAGCCCGGAGTCTTGAATCTCGAGTGAGGGTGATAGACAGTGGTAGACTTGTTTCTGACATTGAATAGAGCAATCATGCTGTATCTTTGTGCTTGGGGCAAACTGGCTGCTTGGACTGAACGTCGATGAGAGATTCCCCGTCTCGAATACCCCCCCCCCCCCCCCCCCGCCTCCATATGTGCCCTTAACGTTTTGGGATTATGGAAGAGATCAAGAGGCTATCACTGAACGAAACAATCTTGGAGTTCGAGGTTCCTTGTGCAGAAAGCAGTTGCTCGCATTCGAATGGGATGGAATGTCCACCACAAATGGCGCATTAGGAAGGAAGCGAGACATTCGTCGCTGAAGTTGTGGATATGTAGACGAGAATCCTAATCTATCAAGAGCTCCATCAACCCGATCTCAAACTATGACGCAACGCCTGGCCTTCAGATCATCTTCTTCATCACGTCTCGTGGGATGTAAGACTAAAATAGACTACTTACTTCAGGTGATTATCAAGCATCAAACCTAGGTACCATGCCCATCGACTTGAACCCTCGAGCTAAGTCTTTGTGGGCTCGCAGCAAAAGCCTTGGTATCAAGAGCATCAGTTTGCTCAACTCTATCGCCAAATCAAAGTCGCAGTCGTCTCAGCCAGAGCCCCATATCTTGCCTTCAACATAGGATCCTATGGGCTCCAATGCCTCCTTCTGCGTTGCATACTCAGATCTACCACTAACGCTGCCTACAGCAGTGATAGGAAGATCAGACTCACTCTGAAATCTGGCGTTTCTTCACTGTGTTCTGAGTCAGATATGAAGATCCAGGATCCAACATGGATCCCATCCTGCCTGCGATCGGTGGATATCGCAGCCGCATTGTTGGAAGGGTCGAGGCATTCTCCCTCATTCACCTCTTTCTCCCTCAATCCTAGACAGAAAATTTTTCAGTTTCTCGGCCGGACACCCTAAACTCCTGTCGCTGACAGCAATTGAGATTGTTCCCCACGCAATAGCAGACGCTCCTCGAGGTGCGTGGACACATCCCACAAGAGTTTCTCGCCAGAACATATTGCTACCGAGTTGAGAATCACGGAGTTTGCTAAGCACCTTGTTGACCATGATATGCCCCATGATATGAAGATTACACAACTCTCCAAGGAACCAGAAGAACGATATTCTTGGATTGATTAGTCGAACTATAGACCACTATCTTCTCCCGCTTTTATGACCAAGCAGGATAGGGCAGCGAGATAGGACGACAAAGAAAACCTCATATCTTTAACACAAGTTGAAATCATGATAATGTGATTTCCCAAATAATTCTCATTCGGTTTGGAAAGCTTCATCTACAATTGTTGATACTTGACCCGTCATGTCCCTTTCCATGTTGTGGTCATCATCTCCAACCAGATGAAGTCAATTTTTTAATGGAAAATCATTTGTTGCCCATAATCAGCCTCAACTGATATATGAAAAGATATATGGTGGCTTTTAACATGTGGATGACACTGCTTGCATTGATTTCTGTTTACGCTGCCCGGCACATAAGCGAAGCCCAAGACCAATGTGCGATGACAAACACGTTTCCATCGAAACTGCCCACTGATATCAAAACTCAAAATAAAAGCTATCATAACAATGAAATAACACATCTAAACCAACTCTCCATGATCCTTTATCCCTCGTGATTTTTTACTGCTTCGAAAAATATATCCTTGACATCGGCATGCCAGATAAACCTCGTGAGGTCGCCTGACTAGGATCTCTCTCAGACGCTCCCTTAGAAAACATAGAAGAGAACACACTTCCACCTCAATCTGGCCGAAATTCAAGCTACATTCCACAAAATCTTCTCCGGGGCTGCCGCCATCCTGAGAACAATTCAAGGGAGCGGATGATTTTGACGAGTTTCGCATATACAAAACTCCCAAAAGTCGAATATATTGCGCTTGTAATGAATGATTCACCCTCTGAGACCTCCCCGCTTCAGAGCCTTCATAAATGAGCCTTTT
The DNA here is from genome assembly GCF_030347475.1 of Cadophora gregata. Taxonomy (NCBI): domain Eukaryota; kingdom Fungi; phylum Ascomycota; class Leotiomycetes; order Helotiales; family Ploettnerulaceae; genus Cadophora; species Cadophora gregata. The sequence continues at coordinate 400,443 of NW_026695936.1, read as the reverse complement.
CAAGCATGACTCGAATACGGACAGTTCCACAATGACAGAGTCTCAAGCCAGGTGGAAGTCTGCCATCTCTCATCGCAACCGCCGAAGGACGGACGTTCAAAGCCCAGAGCAATGATCTTTAGTACTACTGAGTACAAATCTCAAGCAGGACGGCGAATTTCCACGGAGTTTGAAAAAGTACTATTGACGGAGATGCAGCTCTGAGAACCAGGCTAGCCACACTGGCTTGCGCGAATCCTCGTATTTCCGTACCAACAATACGGCGCCTAACGTTACCCCACGGCGACTGAGCTTAGCTTTTGGAAGAATTCTAGAATAGATAAGAATTAGGTCCACATAGACGACTTGTGGGCGTGCTAAACTCGGGATTCCAGAAAAGAGAGGGAAGTTCTTGAGCTTGAAGGAGCGGTGGTTGGGATATCCTGACTCGTCCTCTGTGACCCAAGAAACTGGGATCGTGGGTTTGGATTCGGATTTGAGTTCAAATTTAGGTTTTGAACTTGGAAGGAAGACCTGGGCGGAGGTATCCCCAAAATGACTGAAGTTCTCCACAGTAGTCTAGATCTGGATATGTGAGGGAGATTAGTAGTTCATAGCTTTGGGTGTGAGATTGATTGTTTGTTACACATTGTTGCGACGACGAACTTGAACGAGAGCATTTCGACCAGAACTGAATCATGGCCTATAGACACATGCCACGAGGGCTCGCGCTTGTGGCGGAATAGAGAAACGATGAGATACTTTCTGGAAAGAAGGTTTTGGACCCTTCAAAGCTTAAAGAGGATTGTTCCGAAAAGTTAGGAAGTCGTCAGTAAGGCGAGCCGGCAGTCACTTGGTGGTTTACAAAATCAAGATCTCCGAAACAGAAAAAAGCTTTTTGACAGCGCTGGCTGGTCAAACTTTGTTCATCTGCCGAAAACTCTTACTGTAGGAAATATTTAAGGTATACACGTTATGCGCTGTACTTGACGGTTCACTTGATTGATTGTCGTTCTTCCACGTCATGGCATAGATAGTGAAGAACTTTACTTTCTGCAGAATGGTCCTAAAACAGGTAGATCCGCTGTAATAGCTTTAAATACGCATACAGAAAGGCCATGTAAACTCTTAACACTGGTTTTAGAGGCAAGATAGTGTGTTCGTAAGAATTAAAAACAAGAGGGATGGAACCGACCTCGGAAGAAAGAACTTAAATATCAGCGAAACTGATCCTCACAGTTTTGTTTATCATGCACGACAAGTAACCGTCTTACCGTCTTCCTGCACGATTTCCCACGAATAGACCTCATCTGCTTCTGGAAGCATGTTTGACAGGTGTGAGGGGTTGTACCTCCCGAAGCGCTATTTATTTACTACTCGGTTACCGAGTCACGGTGCAGGTACTAGTGAATATGCAGATGCGAGGCATGGGATGAGAAGAGTCATGATTTTTGACGCGTGTTGAAGTTCGTTTGCGTTGATAGCTGAGTTCGAGTCTTGACTCCAGAGACTGACTCGATACGTGGCTCGACACGACAAGGAAAGCAGATATCGGATCACCTCGCATCGCAATGTATCGCTCCCTGTGTCTGTGAGCCCAATTGAGACTGTTTACCAGTGGATAACTGCGAACTTGTTGTCATGATAGGCCATTTAAAGGATTGAAATTTGTGATAAATAAATAAAATCTCTGGAATTGAGCTGTTAATTACAAAGATGCGTACAAAAGATGATGTTGACAATTTCACATCTTAGCATAATTCTCAGACCTGTCACCAAATACAACTCCGCATTTACTGCTCAAAGCATCGAGCAGGAAGAAGTCCAAGCTCCCACAACCCAAGTAAAAGCAACATTTAAAGAAAAGCAGACACAAAAAGTATATCTTCCCCGAGACAGCAACATATCTCCGACAAACACCTGGAAACACCTCATCTCCGGCCGTCAAAACACCAATATGTTCATGACAGCTAAGCAGCAAATCATTTCTCTCCATGAATCACTGCTCGCGAACAATGCACTGCACAAACCTCCGGTTCTTTTGTTCGGCGATACCCCCGAAAGAAAACAATCTATCAAGCTGTCACAACAAACAACGTTTCTTATCTGTTTCTTATCCTCGCCGTCCGCCGAAGCACTGATCCAAGCAATTTCACTCACCAAGGGAACCAAGGCCCCAAGAAAATTTGACATCCCATCCCAGCCGAGATGAAAGAAAGAGAAGAGATGCAAGGCCCAGGGCCGAGGACTTGAGTCCGATCACCTCTCACTTACCCCACTATCTGCCAACACTGGCCAGCAGATCCCTCCTCTATCCCCCTCCGGTCCAACATCTCACCAGGAGACGCCGGGACAGAAAAGAACCTGGTCGACGGGGAAGAAGCCTGAAATTTCACGAACCCGCCAAACAGACTTTCGGGTCTTGAGAGAACAAGCTGATGCCTGTGGCGCTTGAATGCCTTTTCTCCAGTTTAAAGGTCAACGTTTTGAGACATTGCTGTTTTGGCACAGACGGCTCGCAAGGACTGGGAGGCGAGAATTGCATGAACGCCCCCACACCACTTGGACCCTGTGCCTGTGCTGGCTTGGTGGATGCTTACAGGCCCGAGAGCATGTAAGTTACGTGGGTTGATTTTGAGTTTTCGGAGTCGGGGGGTTTGGGTGAAGATGCCCTTGTGCTTGTCCGCCTTACGGTGTAGGGATATATATTTGAATGTGGATCTGAAATTTTTGGGTTGATCGTCGGTCGGGCTTGAGATGGAGCTGGGAGTCGGGAAGGCAGTTGTATGGAGCTGATGGTTTGTATAAGATTTCGTCTGTGTGTATTTTTTTTTAAAATAGTACAGTATATTGAAGTGTGGATAGGGGAGATAGGATTTGTAAGTTGCATATTCTTGCGTATCTGAGCGCAAGAGAAAAAGACTGAGGCGCTGTGAAGATCTTCCGTCTGATGTCTTGAACTCTGCTGCCAACTTGTAGCTTGTTTGTTTTGTGAGCCTGTTGCTGGATAGAAAATCGGGAAGGGACGGATGAATAGAAAGACGCTTTGATGTTACTCTGCAGCTTGCACAGATGTTCGGAGTCTCGATTCTTGGATAGGCTGCTGAGCTGCAGCCATAAATCGATAATCCGTTTCTCAAAAACCATAAATCGCTTGCATCAAACAGTCAAGTCAACAAACAGCCGAACTACCAAAGGATCCTCATACCAACAACCTTCAACAAGCCAGTGAGAAAGAAGGTTTGATGATCCTGAGACAGGGCTTAGTGAGGGCCGTCTCTGCCTGAGTCGTCATGAAGTTCGAGTTCATAACGGCCGACCCTCTTTCGACATGTAAGACACGTTCCAGGTCCAGGTTATGGATGGCAGCCATGCCAGCGGCACGGAACGGTAGCGGGACCGTGCCCGCGGGTGTGTCGTACCGGGCGAGCCGGCGAGGGGTCTGAGCCCTACACGGCGGGATGACTTGACAATGTGGAATTATTGGGGCAGCTTGAGGAGGAGGGAAGGGCTGTTGCGGGGAAAAGCAAATATTGAATTTGGATCCCGGTCTGACCGTACTTTATCGATTGACGATATCGCGTATGGACGAAACGGGATGAAAAGGTTAATCTGAAATCTGATTGTGATATCGAGGTGATTTTGGGGTAGTCGGTGACTTTGCCAATTTAAAATGTGTTTGATGGATGTGATAGTAGTTAGGGGATGGTAATATGCGTAAGGATCATGGGATTCGTGTGAATGGAGGGGTTGCATAAGGGTCCAAGCTTATGAACAAGGACTGCCCATGCGAGCATACACCGGCAGATGAAGGTCCCGGTTACACTTCTCTTCACATGCGAAGAGACAGACAAGCAAGGCTGTCAGCGTCATAACAAGCCGATGACAAGAGAGTATCGTGCAAGGCGTTGGAAAGAAACAAGAGCCGATAGATAGTTGGGCAGATGTTGACGTGACGACAACTGACAAGTGACAATCGTTGCATCCCATAGCCAAGCGAAACAGAAACGTGATATTAGATTCATGATATCACTCAGTAGCTGCCCTACAGTAGACCTGGGATCAGATCCTTCACGTGGCTTTCACTCCTCGGCTTTCCGGGGTACTAAACGTGGGGTTATTGACTCGCGCTCGGTACTCAATGTTACATCGTGCTTATTTCTTTTGGAAGATGTCACTCTCCTTCAAGATAGCATCGTGGCGGGGTAGATGAGGATTGCTCCCATGGCGAGACCGAGACAGTTGCCGCGTGATGAGGTAGTAAGGCACATATGTTGAAACTATTGACAAAGTAGAGCGGGGAATGAGGTTGGAAGGCAAAGGCACGGCAAAAGCGAAGGATGGGAAAGGGAAGAAACAATTTGCGAGGAACACGCGGAAAGAAAAGAAAAACCCCGAACGTAGATCAGACAGTGTGCTGTACGATCTCGACTTGGATCTGGACTGGGACCTAGACCTAGACCTCCACGCTGAGCAACGTGGTGAGGCTGGCTGGGGGTGTGGATGGTGCTTATCGTGAGCTGGGGAAGGCTATTCAGCTTCGCTTGCTTCACTTTAAGCCCCCGGAATAGTCACGAAGCCACAAGAGAAGAGGAGAGAGATCTGGAATGAGAGGTGCAAACCAGGAAGAATAGGCTGGAGTGGTGCGATGCCATATTAAGGATGGAATGACCACTGGTGAGCTATTGGAAATGATAATTCTCGCTATCCCTCTCGTTTCTCGTTTTCGTTCAGCTGTGTTGATGTCTTTTGGCTTTGTTGTCTGGTTCAGGTTTACCGAGACGAGGCGAGGCGAGGCGAGGAAACGGAAAGCACTACGAGAAGAGCAATCCATGCGATGTGCAATGCATGTACTCGCATCTGCATATACCAGCGAGCTGAACAACTGCCGAGGACTATGACAGAACGAGATGCAGAAGAAAGAAGTAGAGTGCATTCCCGAAGCTAGTAACTAACAGCTGTACATGAAGCCATCCGCACGAAATCGGAACAATAGAGCGATATCGCTGTGACTTTCCGTCGTGCATTACAGCACTGGCTGAGGATGGCTGCATTGCATACTATTATTCCGGTTCCTAATGCCAATACTTTTCTCCGATAATGCATGTAATGCACAGATAGGTAACAATTGCACTATGCACGCTATTGAAGAGAAAACGATAGGAAAGACGGGGAAACCATGCTTTCGGGTGTATATCTGGCAGGTGACTTACCTGTCAAGGCCATACCTAGGTAGCGAGGAACATCGCTTGAACCTTGACGTTTGTTTCGTTTGGTGTCCTACTTAACAGGATGACGACAAGGCTCGGAATCGCTGCAGCTGAACATGGATGACGACGAGGAAGAGAAGGGGAGTCTAGACTCCTGAAGCTGTACCGCATATGACGAGAGAATCCATGCTATCGATACAGCTATCTATCGATACGGAGTACAGAAATAGACGATATGCCATGCACATCGAGGACCAAGCGTCAATCAAAAGTGCACCAAGCAGAACATCAACATCCAATGAAAAGGCATATGCCATGCACTCATGTCCACGTTTCAATATGCAAGTATATGCAAGTATATGCAATGTAACTGTGTGTAACAAAGGGTGTTTGCACCATGTATTTTGGTGTGATAAGAAGTGATAAGAAAAGAGGGGTACTTACGAGGTACATGAGGGGTAAAGTATCTGAGCGAGCGTGAGGTGTTTGAGGAGAAGCGGGGCACGGACGCGAGTGTTTGGTCTGATGTGATGCTGAAACCAGCATGCATGAACTTGACGAGATGTGACAGATGGAAGGGACTGGGGAAGATTCTTGAGACAGTCTGGAAGGAGGATGAGGTGGGTTGATTGATTGATAGATTGATGTGGTAATGCCATGCGATGGTGTGGATGCAGGGGTAAAATTGCAAGTTGTTGAGGTGGAGGGGTATTATGATCGAGGCTCGAGGTTTTGATCGGCTTTCTCGAGATCTTAGATACCATAGTATAAACATTAAAGGCAAGGAATGTAAGATATGATAGAATTTTCAACGCATAAAGATGGCGTTAGCCACTTCAAATTATATCATCCGAACAAGTAAGGCAGGAAACGCAAGCTGAGGAAGCAGACCAAACCAGAGCATGTTGATAAAAAACCAAATATCAATAAAATAATAAAACGCAAAAGCAACACGTCGCGTACTCCAGTCGCGAATAACGAGTTAAGCAGAGCTGAACTGAGTTGCTCCCGCCCCCCAGGCGTGCATGCATGCAGACAGACGGACGGACTGACGACAGAAAAAAAAGTAAACTCATCCTCATGCATAAACCTTCAACTTAACTGATCACAACCTCAAACTCAAATTCCCAGTGTCCACTCACAAAGATGTGCTTTACAATTTTCCGGAGAAGGGAAGGGAAGATCAGGGCGTTGAACTTCAGAAAATGCCTTACGCTCGGAGCTGAGAAGACTCCGAGAGCGAGGGGCTGTGAAGTGAAGTGAAGTGAAGCTATTCACATGCATCCATCCTGCATCCTGCATCCTGCATCCCGCATCAGCCATCGAACCAGTGACGGCAGTGGTGAAACACCCGCAAGATATGTCTGCCCGACCTCAGTCCCAAGGAAGAGGAAAAATCACCGAATGGAAGACCGATGGGCTGGAATAATAGTAAATTTAACTTAAGGTGTACTGTAGTGAGGTATTTGTTTTGAAAGTCTAACCTGTCTAAGTAGGCAGATGCTTTGCTTAATAAATGCACTACGTTGTTGTGGAAGTGGAGGCGCTCTTAGGTCCAAAAAATTGCGGAGGAAATCTCCTTAAAGTTGAAGCGAGCGAATGTTTGTTGAGGGAGCGTAGTTATCTCCGTCCCGATTGTCTGTGACATTCCGCGGGCGCGACTCTGGTGGCTAGTAGTCAACTTGCTTGTAGTAGTGCTGGTCGTGGAGTGATTCGTTGTTCCATAGAGGAGAAGAGAAGAGCAGAGAGACGACTTGTCTTGTCGAATTCGGGGTGACTGGAAAGACATCCGTCCATGGGAACAGAGGACTTTGAAGCAGTGGAATTGGATTGGTACCCGGAATACATTTCTCTCCTGTGTTCAAATTCAGGAGCATTCCACACCCCTACTACTAAGCTTGAAGAGAAAAACCCAAAAGATCTCCCTCGGAAATAACGCGCGGTCTCTACAAGGAAGGACTTCCTTCCTTCCAGCTAGAGGTGAGGTAAAGCCAACCAAAATACTAGCTTATGCCGAAGCTTGTGACAAAAGGTATGAATTGCCGATGACAATCTCTCGTGTGCCGTTTGTTGAATAATAATGATCATAATAACAATGGCATTTTCCTCTTTGGAGATAGCATATCCTTCGTGGGGTGCCCTTAACTCGAGGTACAGTTAGTAGTTAGTAGTCTCGCGTGGACTTGTTGATGGCGCTGTTTAGTGAGTGAGGGGATATGTTCCGGCACGCACGGTCTGGAGAGTGGCGGGTGTTGGGGGGATGATGAGGGAGCCCTTGGCTTGGGTCTGGATTTCTGTCTGGACCTTTAAGTCAAGAGTTAGTTAAATAATGAGGTGACTTTTGATGATGTTTGGTGAGGATGGGATTTAATCTTTCAGTCAAGGGATTTCTTCGTGGCTTTGAGATCGGTGTTTGATATGAGCTTGATTAGGAGTGATAATCGGAAGGGAAGAGAAGGCAACGGAACGATTAGTTGCCAGGATTTGACATTTTTGTCTTTCTGTTTACTTTGAAATGGTCTGATGTGTGTTGGTTGAAGATCAAATGAGGCAACAAAACACCTGACTGATTTCTTCCCAGCTTTCCAGCAGCCGTGACGTATGAACCAACCAACGCATGATGAACCCGACGCGTGGCCATGAAGAAAAGATATTTCGATCGATCAGATCGTTCATTCGTTGGTTCGTTCCTTGACGGTGGGGAAAATAAATGTTGGTCTTACGAAAGAGTCAATTTATTTCGTTGGTTTTGGTCCTGTTGGTGTTTCGTCCATATCCATCTACAGTATTCCGCCTCCGTCCGCCCGTCCCGTCCTTCCTTCAAATCTCTTTCTCGCTTGCTTGTTTGTATTTACCCTCTCTCTACCGTGGCATCCAAGACGCACTCTTATAATTTAAATCACCAATTGAGCCATTTCTCTGCTCGCTCTTCTCTGCCTGCAGGGGAAGAAAAGTAAAGCAGCCCGCATATGCACATGCAGCTCCTTTGCGAACCCTGGGTCCGTCGCGTTTTTTTTTTTCTCCCGAGTGGCCAATTGGGAGACCCGCGGGTGAGGGTTCCTGTGTGGTTAATGCAGGTGGGCTGCAGTCGCTAAGGGACCTGATATAGATAGACCCTGTGTCGCTGTCATTATCACTGCTGTTTCCCTTTTTCCCCCTTAGGCTAAACACCTTCACAAGTTAGCATTTTCTTACCATCAAACCACCAAACCTCCTCCAAATTCACAAACCCTTCATAACTCCCATCTCCATCTCCATCTCCATCTCCTCGCAGCCCCAAACTCAAACTCAAACCGCGGAACCACCTCCGTTCCGCGCCTACCACCACCCCTAAACTAAAATCCAAATACTGTAAACAGCTCCTCAACCATTTAAGTTTTTCCTACTACTGTACTCTTCTCGCCAATCTCGCCCCAAGACCCAAGACCCAAGATCCCCCATCAACAACAGTCCGGTTATCGAACTTGAAGAAACCGTTGATACGCCGTCCTTGGAGCTTGGAGCTTGGGCGTCCGCTTGAGGGCTATGGCTTTGTTAAGCGCAGGCGGGCCTTGAGATGGAGCTACCTAGGGGGAGCTAAATTAGGAGAGAGCTCTAAAACCATACAGGTGTGCTTGGGAATTTTTATTGGGGTTGGTGGGGGGTTGTGAGGGATGGCGTGGGGATGCTGGGGTTTCCGTAGCGAAGTGGGAATAAATGGGAGTACTGTAGGTAGGCGCAGGATTATTGGCGTGCTTTTGGTGCGCTTGTGAGTGTGATTGATGCATTCGAGATTGATTATTATTAGGGTTTGAGATGAGTTTAGGAGAGTTTGCACTTTCGATGTCCAGATCTTTTCCTGCATCGGTTTCTTGCTCTGTAGATACTGTACTGTACTGTATGTTATCAGGTGGTTGGTAAGTCCGTCAGCGATAAACGAGCGAGCTTCTGGAAGCTGTTGTGGATAGGAGATAGAATCGAATCAGTATGTGCTGTGGGGGGCGCAAGGAAAGGAAAGGAAAGGAAAGGAAAAAGAAATGAGGGTACTACTGATAAGGAAATTCTCCGATTCTTTTCTTGGGGAATTTGTGATGGGAGCTTACTGTTTGGTTGCAGGGTGTGGGTAGGAGGCACAGGAAAGGTAGGGGTGTATCATTCTCGGGTGAGTGAGCCGATGGAGAAGGTGGATACCTACCTATCCTTTCGTACTCGGCACTGTAACTTACTGTTTGTTGGTAACGAGGCGAGGCGAAGCAGGGCAGGGCGTGTTTGTCTTGCGGTGTCTCCATGAGGTCGCTTGGGTGTGATGGTTTGGGTACGGTAAGAGACTTGGAAGGAGGGGGATGAGATGCAGGAGGGGATGAATAAGAAAAAAGGTGTTGCGATTTTGATGTTTTTGTGAGATTGTGATTGTGATGAGATCTGGATGGATGCAGGGGCTTCTACCTAGGTATGCAGGTGCTGAAGAAGAAACTCGATAGAGTAGCTAGCTGCAGATGTGGGATGATGAGAATTGGGATGAGTGCAGCCATCGTGCAGATGTTGAATCTTGTGAAAGACTTGGGATTTGAGAGTTTATAAGCTTATAATTTGCTGAGATATTCTTGCGTTAGGATGGAGATGTACCTACTGCTCTGTTGCTGCATGACGCGAAGTTTCGTACCTCGACCTGCACCCCCTCAGAGTGGGTACGCTCTCATCAACAACCCTGATTTCAATAAACCCGCTCACAATCGTAAGTTTCCTTTCCATCCTCACCAACCGGACAAAAAGGAAAATTACAGTATATGCCGTGACATCTGCCTCTGTATTTCGCATGTGAAACTTTTCCTCTCATCTCTCTCTCTCTCTCATCAAACCTTGTTCCAGCCCCAAGGTTCAAGCAAAGAGCATCGGGCAATCGAAGCTGCTGATCAAAGATCGCCAGCACGCGCAAAATGCAGCAAAATTAAATAAAATAAACAAAATTTGCCGACCTGACGATCCCTCACGAGTTCCCAAACGGTGAAGAATGCAAATGCCGAGGATGTGGATGTGTGCGTCTGGATCGCCCGCGTGGAGAATTAGGTTTTGTTGATCTGTGAGGTTGTTTTACTTTGCTTTTTTAAATTTACTTCTTTGGCCTGTGAAAACAAGACCGCTTCGAAGCAATGCTCATTATTATTGATTATCGTGAAGGCCGAACAGCAAGTCGTGCCATTATTGGAGACGAATCAACTTTGACTGGTTAAAGAGGAAGAAATTGCCCAGAATGGTAAATCCACGCATTGGGACATTATTTAGCCGCCGCCCGTCGTCCATCGCTCGCTCCCTCAGCCTGTCAAGACCTGGCAAATCTGTCAGAAAATGCAGGTGTCGAAGCTGCATGCATGCGTCATTGCAGATTCTCGAGGTACATGGTACGGTGGTACATGTGCAGAAGTTTTGGTAAGATGCGAGATGCATGCAGGCAGGAGTGCGACCTCCATATGGAAGCCCAGACGTGATGGCATGGCGGATGGATGTTCCGTATGTGCTTCGGGTGAGGGGTGCATAAGTGTGAAGGACTGTAGGTACCTGGGTATTTGTAGATGTGGTTTTGATTTAGAGAGAGGAGGATAAAGTGAAAAGTAATGAATGTATGACGGTGATATGTCGCTCAGGGCGGGGTTTATCGATAATCGCCCTTCCTATCGATCAGTTCGTTGATGCTTACCAGACTTCACGTACATTTTTAATGTAGAGTAACGTGAACGTGGCAGCCTCTTGTCTGTGCTCTTGACGGCGTGCTGATGCTGAGGGTGTGGTGAAATAAACAAATAAAGGGAAGGGAAGGGAAGGGAAGGGAAGGGTGGTGCGTGCCGTGCCGCGTGTGATGGAGGGGAGGAATGAGGAAGGGGATTGGTTGGTGTGTCTACTTCCCACTCACAGCTGTAAATTTAGCTGGACGTGGGAATGTGGACATTTCTCAGATGGAATGTGTGCTTGGAATTGTTTACTCTATTTCCAAACAAACAAAAAGTAAGGACAGACGCGGAGCTTGATCGAAGTATAAATAACGCGATGGAAAACGTTGTTGTTGTTAGTGGGTATCGTGAGGATGGTGGAGATCGTGTGGTTGTCTCTGAGGAGGCTTCAAGCCTGGCGTGTTTTCAGTGGAGAGACAAGCCTGGAGCTGACTGAGCGAGCGGTCTGGACTCGAAGCCTCATAGGTACTTAAGTACATTATTGTAGCGAGGAAGCCCGGCCGGAATTTCTATTTCAGCGACGGCGGCCTAGGTATGGCTTGAGGCTGCACGGCGTTTGTCCAGGGGTAGGTATCGAGCACGGAGAGAAGGGGAGGGGCGGTGGGGTATTCTGGAAAAGCACTGCACCTCGCGCGCCATCAAGAGATTCACGGGGTTCTCGCTTGGAATTGTGAGATGACGATGCTGACAGAGGGGCCGAGGGCGATAATGGAGATGAGGGGTCCAGATAACGATGTTGTGATAATGAGACTGATATAGCACAGATAGTGCACTTAATTGGTGACTGAGATCTTGAATTATTTCTTCTCGAACAGAGATCTGGATCTCCTGATCTTGAAGCTAGGGCTGAAGAACGGGGAGAAAAGAAAAGGGGGTGGGGGGGGGGGGGGGGAAGCGAGGCGCTGGATATTTTGATTCGGTACCCCACCACCAACCAACCAGCTATCTCATCTCAGAGAGATGTAGATGAAGATCTGCGTTCCTGTTGGTTGGTTGCAGTTGCAACCCGAAATCAAAACACTGTCAACCACTGACCTCATTTTCCTGTTACCTAAATTACACGTTGCTAACTATCTGCTTCCTTCCTTCCTTCCTTCCTTCCTTCCTTCCATCCCTTCCAGTGCTTCCTTCAGATGAAATTACACACGCAATTTTCGCTGCAATTTCCAGCCGGACGTGGCTGGTTGAGTCGATGGTAAGGAGAGACATAAGGTATGACGCGCGTGGATGCCACACTCGCTTCTGAAAATATCACGATACCCATCCATTCATCCATCCATCGGGTGAGTGAGAAGTCGGTAGATTAAATTTCAAGGCACGATAGCGCTTCTTCCGCGCGCCGACACAAAAGAAAAGAAAAGAAAAGAAAAGAAAGGTAGAAAGACAGAAAGGAAAGAGATGCGAGGATATAATACTTTGGAGCTTTGAGCTTTGGAGCTTTGGAGCTTTTGGGGGCTGAAGGCGGGCTACCTACCTTCGGTTCTCTCCGGGGATCTAGGAGAGAAGCGGATGGATGGGCGAATTTCCTACCTGGTCGTTATTATTGGGGATCGATCGTGATCAGAAGCCAAAAGAGATTATTATTCTGGCTCGCCGCGTGGGAAGGTAGGATTCGATTCGATTCGATTCGCACTGCGCACTATTTCTGTACGTACTGTAAATTTAGTTTCTTCCTCGGTTTGATGCGACGGTGAGGTGAGATCGTGAACTACTCGTGAGTTTGGTTTGGTGACATGGTGAGATAGGTAGATGGTGGGGTAAAGGAGGGGAGGGAAGGGGAGGGGAGGGATCAAGGGTGGTGATTAGAGTGAGTGAGTGATATCAGATTATGTGATAAGCATAAGATCGTCAGGGTTTTTCTTTTTCTGCTTATTTTGTTTTTTTTGGCGGTTTTGCTTTTTTTCGATGGCGATGGTGAGTGATGGCGATGGTGATAGTGATTGCGATAGTGCAATGGGTAGGTAGAGGAGGAGGACTAATTGGGACATCTAGGTAAAATCTACTTGTTTGTGCGTTTGTGCGTACTGCAGAGTGAGTTGATACTGGGATTCTTTGTAAGGGGAAGGGAATCCTCACGCCTTTGATGTTTATCACTAGATTCAATACCTCACGTAGTCATATGTAAGTAGGCTCTCCAACTTGATGAATCAATGGAAAAGAGAGTAAGAGATAAACAGAAAGAACAGGACAGGACAGGACAGGACAGAATATGAAAATAAGCAAAAACATATCACATCACATCACATCAATGATCACCTCATCTCACATTCACACTCAAACTCACACTCATATCACACCATACCTAGATAAACTTTCCCGCCGGATACACTTATTCCTCTTCCCCCAAAACCCAAACCCAAACCCAGACCTAAAGTGTATTATTCACACAGTACAGTACAGTAGTAATCAAACTCTCCCAGCGGGACTTATTCAAGCAACAGCCAGCTAGCCGGCACGGCTTTGTTGTATGATCTTCCCCACGCGAGGCTTGCTTGCCTTGCTACCCTTCAGATTGGGATTGTTTGGGAACTTTTTTTGAGTTCACACTTGTCTTTCATACAGTACAGTACAGCTAACTAACTAACTAACTAACCATTCTCCTGTACTGTATGTATGGATGCAAAATGCGGAAATAAATAAATAAATAAATAAATAAATAAATAAATAAATAAATAAATAAATAAATAAATAAATAAATAAATAAATAAATAAATAAATAAATAAATAAATAAATAAATAAATAAATAAATAAATAAATAAATAAATAAATAAATAAATAAATAAAAAAGAGGGAGCGCTTAGATTCTGCAGCGGGCGGGCGGCGGCACGGTACAATGACGGCGTGGAGACTACTACTCAGGGAGGAGGTAGAGAATTGGAAATTGGGAATTGGCGCGATGGGGGCGGCGATCTCGACCCTTTTTTGGGGTGGTTAAGGTAGTTTGATGGATTTGGGGAGGTTTTAGACTTTGAGGGCTTGGGTTGGGTTGGGTTGGGTTGGGTGGATTTGGGGATCGCTTTTTTGAGTCGGGAGTAGCGCTGGGTTGGGATGGGTTGGTTAGGTTAGGTTAGCTCGGTTAGGTTAGGTTAGGTGGATTATTTGGGATGGGATGGGATGGGACTGGACTACCGGCTCTTAGGGTAGGGTGCGGTGCGGTTTGGTTTGGTTTGCCGTGTGAACACTGGACTGGACTTTTAGTGGGAATACTGTAGGATTGGGATCGGGATTGGGAGAGCGCTAGGGGATAATGAGGGTTGGATTGGATTGGATTAGTTACCTTAAGGTTGGAGTGGTAGTGATGATGATGGGACGGTGGGATTCAGATGGATAAGGTAGTGGTGGATGAGTCCCGGGGAATAATAGGGGAGGAGCTATCCTAATGGTTGGGATGGAGATGGGAGATGGTGGGCTTGGGATGGCTTGGATGGGATTTGGGACATTTTTGGGGTTTGAATCGTGTTGTTCATTGGGTTGCGGGTTGTCGTTTCTGATGAGATGAGATGGCGTTATGGCGAAGTAGTGGACTGGATGAGATCTGAACGTGTTTTGGCTTAAAGCTTGCTTGGGTGATTTTTTTGGGCGGTGGTGTTGTTGTTTTCTTTGGTGCAAAGGATTGCGGTGCCTGATGGATAGACGCGGTGCAGTGAAGATGCAGCTTTGGGGTAAGAGGGGAGAGAGGGGCTGCTGCAGAATGGAAGCTCGTGGTGTGCATGTGCATGGCCTGTCAACCCTGCATGAGCTCCCTCCCACCTTACCTTACAGAACTCCTCCCCACGATACCTGAAAGATACCTTCACATTCCCCACGATGATAATAATAGGCGTAACCGAATGCAACACTGGTTGATGAAAATGCTACAGTACAGTACCCTTCCTTCAAAATAGCTCGATTAGGACGTTTCACGTTCTTCGAGAATGGGAATGAAAACCGTTGCATTCGACCGGCTATGTAACCACACTTTTTGTACAGAAAATACCTCCCGTACAAGTCCCCCCGAGATTATTGGGTGGTGCTTTTTTTGTGCTGCGCCGGCCGTTTGTTGAAATACTCCGAGGCTTGGGGATGTTGACATTCTGTGCCGCGGTGCTAGTTGCAGGCGCTGGTTACGCTTCCTACCCTAGCTACCACGCCGCGGGTTGCCTGTGTTGGATGATGGCATTTGAGACGGATATTGGAGGGGAGCTAGAGAAAAAAAAAAGGAAAGGGAAGAGGCGGAATATGGCCATTTGTTGTCAAGAGACTTGCAATGAGTTGTACCTATCTCTCCTGGATCTGCATTGGATATTCGTGAGAGCGTCTGCTGGTTGATATCACAGGGCCAATCGTCACCCTAAGTTACCTACTACAAGTGATAGGTAAATCAAGACCCGATGCCCTGCTATGCCTCCTGCTGTACCGTTCCTGCTGTTCCGTTCCGAGACACAGTGACGGAATCTTGACTTTACCTTAAGGATCAGTTGGCGTGTGCTTCCTCGCCTGTTTTGTCAGTAGTCCAGCAGCACACCACAGCAGTATTGCACTGTGGAACAGCAGGAGAAAAGAATGGAAGAGAAGGGCAAAGAGCAAGCTCAGGCTAGAGAGGTCAGGGACTAGTTCAAGCCCGCCTGCGCTGCACTGTTCGGCACATTCGTCCCCTGTAATTAAACCTCGCCAGTGCCTGCGTACCCCTACCCATGCCCATGCCTGCTCAATGGAATCCCAAAGCTCTCTCAGTCCCACTCCCACCCCCAGTACAGTAGTAGTCCGTCCCACTCCACTCCACTCCACTCCTCTCCTCTCCCACGCCCACATCCCGCCCGCCCCCTAATCCCAGTGGCTCGAGGTCTCCAGTGTGGCTCGCCCCACCCGCTGCTCCCATTCCCATGCCCATGCCCATGCCCATTCCCATTTCCATTCCCATGCCCTGAGACCTCTCTCCTTCTCCCACTCCCACTGCCACTGCCACTCCCACGCCTCGCCTTCTCCCACTGGCCTGGCCCGGATGAGAGCGAACGGCAGCGGGCCTCCCCTGCCTTTCCCTGCCCTGGCCCTTGTATCTCCACACCACTCTAACTTTAACCAATCCCAACCATTCAAGCAATTCCTAGGCCAAACAGAGACCCGACTGCGCTGCAATGCACCTTGCCCTTAACCATGACCTTGCTTCCCCTGTCTGAAAGTGACCACCTACCTTACCTACCTAAGGTACCTTCCCTTGACCTCGACTTGGACTTGGTCCACAACATCCTTCCCCTTGGGCAGGCATAACGAATAAACTCATCTTCGAGCTGTGTCGTGCGGTGCGTATCTGTGGTCAAAGCATCGTATCACGTCTTCAATCGATAGCTTGCCGGTTATCTATCGGCCCGTCAAGGAAGTAATTCAAAACGGAGCACGCACAAACAAATACACAGAAGAAAAAAAAGAGCGCGTGCAGAGTCCAGTGCGGTGCAGGACAGTGTGGTTACAAAACCCACAATCATACGGGTATCCGTACCCTTGCTTGTCAAAATACGACGTTGTTGAATCCACTTCCACTCCAGTCTCCAGACAACACCCTGCAACATTTCATCAACAGCTCGAGTCTCCATCCTTTCCGTACTGGAACTCGACCCGACTCGATTCAACTTCGGCTCGCTGCCACCGAGACCCATCGTCCCCTTGCTTTCTCGGTCTCGCCAGCTCGCCTTGCCTCGCCTCGACTGAACCATTCGAGAATTCTCCATCACCACCTCCACCACCACCACCAGATACTGTACTCTACAGCTTCACTGCTGGTTGGAGATCAGTCCCTCTCAATTCCGATCTTTAATTCGTCACTACACCACCGTCGATTTCTCCTGCGTTGCGAGAGGACAGGAAGTTATCTGTTCCGTCCATCGTTCGACTTCCACAGTTTCACGCATTGATTGTGCTCGGATTCCCCGGTGCATCACACATCACACCTCACCCACGAAAACTGCTCCTCCCTCCCTTTCCCTATCCTGCATATCCGAGACCGTAGGAGCGAACGCATTGGTACTTTTCGACCAAAATCAGCTGCCTGACACATCGACTGCTGCCGAAATCCGGTCTGTCTATTGGTTCGATATTGTCATATTTGGATTGGATTGGACTGGATCGAATTGGGCTGGACTGGACTGCTCTGGACAAGACAGGACTAGGCATTCTACAGCCACAGCCACAGCTACCTACTGCCAGCTGCCAGAAAGCATCCATCATCAACGCATAACGAACTCTTTCTCCAGCTCACTTGACTCGACTTTTCGTTGCACATTCCAGGGTCCAGGTTCTGCCTTCCAGCTGTCTTGACAAAACCCCTTTGCTCGAGCACCCAGCTGCTCCCACTCCCTGCCCACTTAACGTTGCGACTATTGGGAAGGAGGCAGATCCTTAACAGAAGGAAAGACCACTTCAAGGTCCCCCTTGGGATCGGCATAAGCAACACACTCTCGCCGGCATTACCTGTCAGTCTGTGCATGACGACCGTTGACTGGAGAGACCTCCCGAAACCCTTGACTCAACCCAAAAGAGGTATGCAACCTTCCGTCACGCTCGAGATCATCGTAGCATTCCTTGGCCCCTCACTGATGCATTCCTCCTGATACACCACACCTTTCCTTTCCACTCACCTACACACAACAACATCAGATCACTTCAGATCTCCATACTGTCCTAGACGGGCTTGCTAATCGTTCGACTTGCGCAGATCCTTTCCATCACGCCAATATTGTCAAGAACAAGAGGAAGGAACGACCGGCTGGATCTGGAAAGCAGGACTCGATTCATACCGACAACAACACTGAACTTGACTGACGCATTGATACTCGGCTTGGTCCGCATACAACCTCGCGTTTCTATCTGACCGTCCCCTCATTCCATTCGATCATAACACCACGAGTATTTGGATTCGAACATATACTTGAAGGACTTACTTGGAGAACATTGATTCAATCACGGGCAAACAATATCCGGCTAGAAGACGACAAGAGAGCAATTTCCATGGTAGCCATACAGGATTGCCCATCATGGTGAAGGAGAGTGATTACTCTGCGCGGTCCAGCGCTCTCGTGGCTCCTCTGACCATCAACAAGGAGAGGGCGCGTGGATCAAGTACGGCATCGAGACACAGCAGGAATACCTCCTCGAGGAGTAGTAGCAAGACTGGAGACTCGAGCAGCCAGTCTCAAATGACACCACCCGCAACACCTAATGGTTCTCAGGAGGACCTCAATCGACATATGGAACCTTCACAACCGGTGTTCCATCCTTTCCTACGCGCTTTCTACCCTTTCCACCCGACATACGCCATCTCCGACACGACAGTAACTCTACCACTGAATGAAGGCGACGTAATCTTGGTCCATTCGATACACACCAATGGCTGGGCTGATGGAACTTTACTCGTATCTGGCGCCCGGGGTTGGCTGCCGACGAATTACTGCGAAGCTTACGATCCAGAAGCGATGCGAAATCTGCTGAAGGCGCTCTTGAATTTCTGGGATCTGATGCGGAGTGGTATCATCAGCGATAGTGAAGTGTTTGGAAACCAAGAATTCATGCGGGGAATTATCGCTGGAGTGCGATATTTACTAGTCAGTAGTAAGCACTAATATCGAGTAACCGTTTACTGACGATCATAGGAAAAATCAAATTGCTTGACGAGAGAGTCACACCTCGTTCAAGGCAATGAGGGACTACGAAGGAATCGGAAAGCACTGTTGTCAGATCTTTCAGCGTTGGTAAAGACGGCAAAGAAATTACAGGAGTACACAGCTGGATCACATCCTACGCAAGCTGAAGCGGAAGATATCAACAACACGATTGACGAGATGATATTGAAGGCGTTCAAGATAGTAACCAGGGGTGTACGATTCCTTGACGTCCTAGAAGATGAGATGCGGTCACGGCAGCAACCGATTCACAGAGTAATGGCAACAGTAGCTGAGGAAGTGTACAATCCCCCAACACCTCCAGCAGATACAACGTCATTTGAAGCAGCACAGCATGGAGACCCTGCAGACGATACGGCATCTCGCAGGAGCTCGAGTCGCAGTTCGGGCAGCGGCTTGGGATCACAACGGCCCGAGGAGCAGCAATCAAAACGACAGTCATACAAACGCATGTCGAGCAATTTCTCTTCCAATGGTTCCACAGCATACTCCACCAATGGCTCGACTGGACGGCCATTATCCATGTCGAGGCCATCCTCGATGCAAGTCAAGAGACAATCATTCTCTCACAGACTGTCAGCATCAATACCAGCAGCACAGCGACAGAATTTGGTGTCGGAACGACTCAATGCCAGTCATGATACCTTCCTCTCGTACCTCGGATCATTTATTGGTCGACTGCATCTCCAGTCGCAATCATCTGCTGATCTCATTTCAACAGTACGACAATCTGTTACTGCAGGACGAGAGCTTTTGACTGTCGTGGAGGCGATTTGTGCACACGATAATCAAAGTGCTGAGGCGCTCCACGCATCACGAAACGCCATGTATGACAGGATCAACAAGCTAGTGCTTGCTGCACGGGAGATCATCACGATGTCGGGGATAGAAGATGAGGACGTAGTCATGCCTCAGGAGAACGGCAGACTTCTCATGGCGGCTACGGGATGCGTGAAAGCTGCTGGTGAGTGCGTTGCGAAGACTAAATTCGTGATTGAACGAATCGGAGATTTTGAGTTTGATCCCGCGAACGATGGGCTTGGTATCGACGTAGCGTCAATTGGCGTGGTTGCGGAGAAGACTAAGGAATCAGCACCACCTCAAGAAGACACGCCCCCAGAACCAGCCAGCCGGCCACCTCCACCTCCTCTTCTTATTCCGAGTTACGAGAAACCTCTGCCAGATGTCCCACTGGCATCTCCCCAAGTTGAAGAGACTGTGCAGCGATTGTCGCCGAAGGCATTGGAGTCAGTGGCCGAGAACGACACTGTTGAGAGCGCAACTACGGAGTCCTCGAAGAGATCGTCGAGAAAATCGCTGCTACCTCCACTACCGAAGATGACCAGCCCATTGTTGAATCAAGATGATTACAGCCCATCGGAACAATCATCGGGCCACGATGGTGAATTCCAATCGTCTTTCCGATCTGGTAGCATTGCAATCTCGAGCTCAGGTACAAGCAGTACCTATCTTAGTGGTATGCGTGACTCCGAAACAAGCATGCTTTCCCAGACTTCAACTCGCGCGACCACCCCAGATAACTCGGTTTACGTTCCAAGAACTGCACCTTCGATCTCCGATCTCAGCACGAGTGGAAGCCAATCGACTCTTGCTGATGACCTGGACGACGGAGAGAGCAAGATGTTGGAGAGGACCTTTGCACACGAGTTGCTTCACAACAAAGAAGGTCAGATCACAGGAGGTACCCTCCCAGCTCTCGTAGAGAGACTCACTACTCACGATTCGACACCTGATTCGATCTTTGTTTCAACTTTCTACCTCACCTTTAGATTATTCGTCACACCAGTTGAGCTTGCCAAGGCCCTGGTTGACAGATTCGACTACGTTGCGGAGAGCCCTCACATCGCTGGGCCTGTACGGTTACGTGTGTATAACGTGTTCAAGGGATGGTTGGAGTCGCATTGGAGAGATATTTCAGATCACAATGCTTTGGAGGTTATCCAGCCATTCGCTAGTGATAAGCTTGGAAAGGTTCTTCCCGGAGCTGGCCGAAGATTGCTGGAGTTGTCGCAAAAGGTATCTTCCACAGATGGCCCCCTTGTACCCCGATTGGTTTCATCCATGGGTAAGACTTCGACTTCGATTGCGCAATACATCCCAGCCGACACTCCTCTCCCTCCTGTTAACATGACGAAGAGTCAGATTGGAGCCTTGAAGAACTGGAAGATGGGTGGAAGCAATCCTTCCATCCTGGAGTTCGACCCCTTGGAATTGGCCAGACAATTGACCATCAAGGAGATGACTATTTTCTGCTCGATCATGCCAGAGGAACTTCTTGGATCGGAATGGACGAAGCGATCTGGATCCAATGCGGTCAACGTTCGTGCTATGTCGACACTCTCGACTGATCTTTCCAATTTGGTTGCCGACACCATCCTTCAGTACGATGATGCGAAGAAGCGTGCAATCATTATCAAGCACTGGATCAAGATCGCACACAAGTGCTTGGAGCTGAACAACTACGATTCCCTGATGGCTATCATCTGTTCCTTGAACTCATCTACCATCATCCGATTGAAGAGAACTTGGGATATGGTTTCGCAAAAGAGAAAGGATATGCTCAAGGGTCTGCAGGCAATTGTTGAGCCGGATAAAAACTACGCTGTTCTCCGCCGAAGACTTCACGACCACGTGCCACCTTGTCTCCCATTCGTTGGAATGTACTTGACCGATCTCACATTTGTTGATGCAGGCAATGCTGCGCAGAGACAACTTCCTGGTCTTGGTGACAGTGAAGGTATCTCGGTCATCAACTTTGACAAGCACACTCGTACAGCAAAGATTATCGGCGAGCTTCAACGTTTCCAGATTCCCTACCGGTTGGCAGATGTTCCAGAGTTACAAGAATGGATCCAAGCACAGATTGTCCGCGTCAAGTCCTCATCTGAGAACGAGAACGTTCAGCAATACTACCGCAAGAGTCTCCTTCTCGAACCCCGCGATCCACAACCGAGACCTAGTCCAATCGATGGACAGAACCCCTGGTCAACAGCTCGAACAGACAAATTTGATCTCTTCGCCTGGACACATTCGAGGGAGAGGCAACCCACAATTGCGCAACCAATATGAAAGACTCCTCGCAACGGCCGATACCACACACACGTACATACCACCCCATACATCCGAAGCTCGCACGAATACTTTATGATGGATCGAACCAGTCCTACTTTTTTGATTTGATACCCCCTCAAGACACAATACCTCTTTGAATAGCGTTTTAGCGAATGATTATACATGATTGGCTGGTTGGCTGGCTGGCGAAAAACGGCGTTTGTCTTACTACTACACTTTACGACGACGGATGGGATTGGACCGATAGAGATTCCCCGGTCCAGACCAAGTCCACTATTACATTTTTCTTTTCTTGTTATGTTCTTGTTATGTTCTTGTGTGTATGAGGGGAGTGGAGGTGCGGATAAAACGATTGTCCGTTTTCTCATCATCTTTTTTTCTGTCCGGCTGCAGGAGAGTGTAAAAGCCATGGGGAAAAGGAAAAGCGAAAAAGCTGAGAAATGAATGATAGCCGCGGCAGGCCATTGTTTGGAGACACGATGATACCTTGGGTTTTTGGGTTTGGGTGGGCTTGATTTTGCTTTGGTTTGGGATTGGGGATTGGGGGATGGGAATGGGGATGGGGATAGACCCGCTTTCCTTACTTGCTTGCTTGCTTTGGTCCACTGGGCTGGGTAAGCGATGGAGGGGTGGCAGAGAGATAAAGGGAGAGGGGGAGGGGGAGGGGAAAGAGAGGAGAGGAAAGAGAGGAGAGGAAAGAGAGGAGAGGAAAGAGAGGAGAGGAAGAGAGAGAGGTGGTAATTCTTGATTGATTGATTGATCAAAATTATTATTTTTGTATGTACAGAATACTGTGTATCATTCATTCATTCTATTCATTCGTCCGGTCCATTCGTTCCACTCGTTCGGTCTATTCGTGCCATTCATCTTTCTTTCATCCTTTTCTTCTTTTTTGCCACGTGCATGTGCATGTATGTATGTTGAGTTTTTTTTTTTTGTTTTGTTTTTTGTTTTGTTTTTTGTTTTGTTTTTTGTTTTGTTTTTTGTTTTGTTTTTTGGTTGAAGTGCTGGGGTTTGGTGGGGATGAAGGAAAAGTTGGGGGGAGGGGAGAGGGGAGAGGGGAGGCTCGCGCTTCTGAGTTTGAGTTAGTTGATTGATTGATTGATTGATTGATTGATTGATATACCTAGGTGTGTAAGAGAGGGGGGAGAGGGAGAGTGTGTGTGAATTAATAGATAGATGAATGGATGGATAAGATGAATAGATGGATGAGATGAGATGTGTTGTACTACTGCATTGTATCGTATCGCGTCTTCTAAGTACAAATACCCATCTCGTTCTCGTTCTAGCTCTGGCAGTCTTTACCAATCAAGCAAAACCCGACTCGAATCGAATCGAATCGAATCGAATCGAAATGGCGGGATGCCCGGAAGATATCTATTCTATCCGCTTGATAATTGATTTTTTTACCGGGCTGACTGACTCGTTTGTTCGTGCCTTTGCAAGACTGGACGATATACTCAATCTATTTGTCGCTTGTTTGTGATCGGTGGTGTTGATGTTAGGCTCAAAGTCAGCTAGTTTCGTCGTGGGTATTGCTGTTGAAGAGCGTTTGTTGCTTGCTTGCTTGCACTGTCTGTTTGTTGACTTTGCGCTTGTGTTGTTGATGGCCCCGAGGTGAGACGAGACGGGCGGAGCTCGCTTGAATGAAAATACAGTACTTATAAGCGAGATATTTATTCACTCGGGCCATGAGTGAGAGAGAGATGGACTGGATTGTTCTTGAAGGGTAGAGACGGCACAGATGGGGTGCAAAGAGAAGTAACAGCTGATGGAGAATGGTGAGTTAGCGTTACCCCCCATGCGTGTACTGTGCCATGTTCGTTGGGGGTTGCAGATCGAATAGAATTAGCCACGACGTATGAATACCATGCATGATACGATGCGGTTACGAACATGTGAGCTTAGAACTTTTAGCTCTCATTAAGCTGAGTATGAAGTTTGAAAGAGACTTTGCTATACTGGATTGGATCATTTGCAATAGCTTTCAATGACAAGTTACTTAATTAAACCTCTGGTGATGTTCAACCCCCTTCGGCCGAGGGCTACTCGGGATGAGAACTCGCGATCGGGACGACAAACTCAACTTTCTACCATGTGCAAGTACACGAAGTTTTCTCGGAGATATCGTCTCTGGAAGGGACTATTACATTCAGAAAGAAATTGAGAAATGATGGTATCTTATCTGGAAAATCGGATGGATAAATTCTTGTCACGTGTGATCTCCCTTCATGACGTAACTGGATACGGTCTAAGGAATCCCATCTTTCGGAGCACGATCTTAAACCAAGTACATTATTATAATATCTAATCAATAAATCTTTGGTCTATCTTCTTGCTTCGAATCGTAATAATACTGCTCAAGAAGAGCCAAAAATGTTCACAAAGACCAGAGATGTTATCATTGTGAGAGCCCCCGCTCCTTGACACTGCAAAGACTCAAAACTTACAAACTCAGGTTGGAGGATCATTAGGTGGACTCATGAGCGGATTGATGTTGAAGCACCTGGGACATAATGTACGAATTTTTGAAAGAAGTCCGACAGCGATGTTGCAGGATCAAGGTGGGCTCTCTATTTCAAGCCCTGCATGCGAATTCCATTAAATCAATCCTCTATGAAATTCTCTAAACAGACAACCACAGGAGCTGGAATAGTCTTCGGACCAGAAGCCCAAGAATACTTCTCAAAACACGTCAAGATCAATCGTCACTTATCCGTACCCAGCCACCTTCGCCGCACTCTTGACAGACAAGGAAAGGTGATCAGTGAGAACGATAAGCGACAGGAGATGGTCAGCTGGGATTTGCTGTACAGTGCACTGAGAGCTTGCTTTGATGGCGTCAAAAGCGATTATTGCATTGTACCAGAAAAGCAGACAGGGGAGGGCGATGCCAAGTATTTGTATGGTAGGAAAGTAATCAATGTCAAAGACAGCGGAGATCAGGTTGAGGTTGAGTATGAAGACGGTGAGGGAAGAACACAGAAAGAAGCAGCGGATATGGTCCTCGCTGCAGATGGGCCAAGCTCAACGATTCGGAAATTGTTGCTGCCAGAGGTGGAAAGGAAATACGTGGGGTATGTTGCTTGGAGGGGTACAGTGCCTGAGAATGAAGCTTCGGATCTGATGAAGGAGACGTTCGTGGATCACTTCATGTTCTATCATGCTCCCGGATGTCAAATATTGGCGTAAGTTGACCGACCATCTTGTTCTCAAAACACAAGCGAAGACTGAACGAACTTAGCTATCTCATTCCAGGCAAGAACGGAAGCGTTGAGCGTGGATCGAGACTTATGAATTGGGTGTGGTACTGCAACTACGCCGAAGACTCGCCCGAGTACCAAGATCTGATGACGGACGTGGATGGGCATCGGCACCACTTCTCGATGCCAGTTGGGAAGATCAAACCTCATCTCCAAGAGCAGATTAAGCGAACTGCCACCGAAGACCTCCCCACAGCGTTTGCAGAGCTGGTTCGCAATACGGAACAACCGTTCGTGCAGTGCATAACGGATGTCATTTCGCCTCGAATGTCATTTTTCGATACCAAGTTGTTACTTATGGGAGATGCGATTGCTGGGTTCCGTCCTCATACAGCGGCTAGTACAAGTCAGGCGGCCTACGATGCTTTGTTGTTGGAGAAGAGGATGAGAGGTGAGATCTCGGAGGAAGAGATGGAGCATGATATAATGGATTATGCGAAACACCTTACAGCAGGTGGTATTCGTATGGGAAACAGAAGCCAGTTTGGTAATGAGGGTATTGATTTGAAGGTGAGTAGGCAGCAATGATGTTTGTTTGATATTGTCTCCTGTTGGGCTCAATTGAGTTAATTTCTTGGGAAGGAAATCGCAACTTCCGTGCGGCTATCTCATTAAGATCCAATGCTGCCTTTGCTCTATAATGAGAGAATATAGGGCTGTGAAAATAGAATATTATAACCATCCTATCTCGCGAATTTCGCTCTCAGCCGTTACATATAACCTCTCTTCTTTCTTATATCCTAGCTTTGCATCTGGCAGTCGGAGGATCATACGTCCCCCTCATCCCAGGCAGTCAAATTGCTCTACTTTGAGGAGCATCAACACTCTGGGCCACAGGAGCCTTCTTCTTGATCTTCTTCCACCTTAACCCTAGCGTACATACAAACGCTACCCCCGAAACAATAGCACTCACCAAGAACGTCTTCTTCACAGCATGATTATATGCGTCCAGCACCAAGCCCTTCTGATAATCAGCCACCACATCGACGCCACCTCTCGCACCAGCGTCCACAATCTGTGCTGTCAACTCGGGAGAGACAGATTGCAACAACTTGTCCACCAAAGATCTCCGAAAGACGTTCTGTCCAATACTAGCAGCCAATGTACCTCCAAAAGATGGAGCGAAAGAAGCGAGTGCTCCCGCAACAGGGATATGTTCATCCCTAACATTGACCCTCACAACCGTCGCACACAATGCTAGTGTACTACCAAATCCGATGCCGGCCAGTATCTGATATCCAATGATATGTCCTGCACCAGTATCGACTTGAAGTGTACACAACAAACCACAGCCTATCACATATATAGCCGTTCCAACAATCATGAATGGGTTGTACCAACCTGTCCAGCTTACACCTGCACCGACAAAGAGTTCCGTGAACGTGACAGAGAGCAGATATGGTAGCGATCGGATACCCGATGCTGACGCAGACAGACCTTTAGCTGATTGGAAGTAGAATGCCAGGTAGAAAGTATGGGTGTTAGTCCCGATAGAAAGTAAAATTGCTATCAATTGAGCGAGAACGACGCTTCGATCGGAGAAGACACGGGGTGGAATCGTTGCGCTGAAGTCTGTGAGCTGAAATCACACGTGATGGAAAGTAAGAAGACGGACTTTTCGTGAAGATGAAACTGAAGCACGACAAAGGCGATGAGCAGAAGACCAAACCCAAGCATCAGACCCCAAGCCGTCGAGTTCGACCAGGGAATACTGTTCCCGCCCCATTGAAGCGCGAGAAATAGGCAGACCATACTTGAGATAAACAGTGTCGTGCCTATCACATCCATCTTCTTGAACTTCTCCTCAACACTGAGCTTCATTTTCTCTCTCTTCGGCTCGCGGAAAGCAAAGAGCATCAGGAGAACCGAAATCCCACCAAACGCTGTGACAGTTATGTCAGACTGGAGAAACGCACGAGGGCGTCATGGCAAGACATACGGAGATTGATGTAGAAGCAGAAACGCCATGTTAATCGTGCACTGCTTGTGAAGACACCTCCCACAGGTGGTCCTGTAAGTCCCGCCGCGCCATACATACTTGACATGACGGACAAGTAGAGAGCTATACGACGCAGCGGGACGGCGAGCTGGATCAAGATCACTGCATTGAGTTAGAACAGTGAGACAGAAAGGGAGATTTGAAAACGTAAACGTACTTCCGCCTCCAAAAATCCCTGCACCCCCAATCCCACTCACCACCCTCCCAAGTATGAACACAGGGGAATTTGGCGACAGAGCAGAAACGAGGGATCCTGTCTCGAACAGAAGGAGAGCACAAAGCATAACGTATTTGATCGAGAAGAACGTGTAGATCTTGCCAAACGAGGGCTGCAGCGCCATGACGGGCAGGAGGTAAGCCCCGCTGTAACATCCAATGTCGGGGATGGAGTGGAACTGGGTTGTGATTGCCGGGATGGCGGTTGCTGGTATGAGAAAGATGATCAGATATTGAATACATTGGATCTTGGATATGGATAGATGGTGAGAATTGAGCGTGAGGATTTACACATTATAGTTGTGTCGAGAGCGACCATGAATACCATGAGCATGAGTGATACTGTGAGTATCGCGAAGCGTATCCCAGTAGGGTATTCGACTTCTTCAGGTACGCTGGCTATGACTTCTTCATCATCAGGCTTTGCAGTCGAAATAATATTTCGCGTGGTATCTGGGCAAGTCTCAATAGGTACTTGAGTAATCGAGTCCACATTTCTGACTCCCGGGGTCTGGGGTTGTTGATCCGAGAGCTTGATTTCGTCTGCCATGTTGAAGAAAGAAAATATATAATTTGCAGAGGCGGAGAATTAAATTAAAAGGTTGTTAATGAAACTCCTCTTGAAGTGACGTAGTTCCCTCAACTGCAGATATGAATGTAAGATATAAGGGAGATTTCAATCACAGCTTGTCAATAAAGCAAAGCAGGTCAATCATGTGATTGAATATTGCACAAGAGAGTCCGAGATTTAGTTCTCGAGGGGGAATCGCAAGTCCCTTGGGAATTTTAAAGTAGACCTTGTCACCGAGACAAGCTTCTGATTGGCGATATCGTAATGCTGCTTGACCTGTCAGGAAATGCGGTCAACCTGTCAATGAGCTTGTCTTCTCCAGGGGTGTGTGGTGGCATATGTCAGCACCAGGCCATCTTGAGATATCTCGTTGGTTGTGCCGCGGTGGAACTCGGCACGTCCAGACGAGAGGGTATGCCTTTTGAGAGTTAATTTGTTTTAACAGCTTGTTAAACATCTTGCTAATCTTGTACCATTATTCAAACATTTTCTCAAGTCTCTGGGGACTCTTTTATCTGGTATTGTGACCGACCTTCTTTCATGCTTGACACCCACTTTATGCTTGTGTTGAGAGAGAAAAGCACTATAATTCAACGTCACCGCCACAAATGTCCCTGAAGTGATAGGTATGTGGTCTGGACATGAGATGCTGACAGATCACTGGATCTTCGCAGGGCGTCTGCCTTGAGAACCCCAACAAGGAAGGAATAGCATCGTGATATCCATTTTGCATACTCCTTCTTTGGCTCTAAATGGAAATAAATAGCACACATCCGAAGAACTTCAACCAGAGATGGTATTCAAGCTTTCAAGGAGATTGAAATGCCGATTTCATGGCAACAAATCTTCAAAGCAGCCAAACTTGTGAATGCAAATAATAATAACAACAAAGTGAGTGAAGTAATAACTCATTAGGCGAAACACTTGAAGACTTTGAGATACTGTCACGGAGATCCGATATATAACAATAAAGGAAAGAAATCACAATACAGGTGCGGGGAAACGTAACCTGTAGTAATTTAATCCCCGCACCTGTAGTAATTTAATGTAATATTACCTTCCGTAGACACGACCACCACTCATCATGTTCACACGCCAATCAATCAATCAATCAATCAATCAATCAATCAATCAATCAAGTATCAAGTTGGAAGAAGACATCCAAATTCCCGGTTGAAGAGGGTATATTTTCTACTTTTCTAATCATCTATCATCCTCTCGTACACGAGAGAATACACATCCATCCATCCATCCATCTACAGCCCCACCATTTCCAGAGCTCCAATAATATCCTTTGCAAATTTGTACGCCATTTGTAGATGTCCGGTTGATGGATCATCACTACCCGATGCTGTTGAAAAAAGCGCACGCTCGCCCTCCAAGTTAGATTTTTCAAAAAGAAAACGAAAACACGAAGTAGCTTTTGTCTTTAATGCCCTGCCAGAAACGCCGATGTTGAGATCGTCTCCACTGCTTGGCTTCAAAAACTTTCAGACTACAAAATTTCGTAATATCATCATCGCTCATGCCCCAAACTACACCAAGAAGAAAAGAAAAGGGTTGGAGAGAAGAATGCTCTACTTGGCATACTTCTGGCGGTAGAACTTGGCGGCGTTGACCATGTTGGTCAAGGCGGCCTTTGTCTCCGACCATTGGCGGGTCTTCAGACCACAGTCAGGATCGATCCAGAGTTGCTCTGGCTTGAGGTATTGCAACATCTCCTCGATCCGGTCCTTGATCTCCTGTTCGCTTGGGACACGAGGAGAGTGAATGTCATAGACACCTGGACCGATGTGGCGGGGGTAAGCCTCATCGACGAAGACCTTGAGGAGCTTGGCGTCAGACTTGCTGTTCTCGATGGAGAGAACATCGGCATCGAGGGCGGCGATGGCGTGGAAGAAGTCTTGGAACTCGGAGTAGCAGAAGTGGGAGTGGATCTGGGTGGAGTCCTGGACACCAGAGACGGAGAGACGGAAAGACTTGACAGCCCAGTCGAGGTAGGCTTCACGCTCCTTTCCGGCGCGGAGGGGAAGACCCTCACGGAGAGCAGGCTCATCGACTTGGATGACGAAGATACCAGCAGCCTCAAGGTCAACAACCTCATCACGGAGAGCAAGAGCAAGTTGCTCAGCCTGGACGGACTGGTGAACATCATCACGAGGGAAAGACCATCGGAGACAGGTGATTGGACCAGTCAACATGCCCTTCATTGGCTTCTTGGAGATGGAGACAGCATACTTGGACTCCTTGACGGTCATTGGTGCTGGGCGGGAGATGTCACCGACAACGATAGGTGGACGAACGCAACGGGATCCGTAAGATTGAACCCAGGCGTGGGTGGTGAAGGCATAGCCATCAAGGCGCTCACCGAAGTATTGCACCATGTCGTTACGCTCAGGCTCACCGTGAACGTAGACGTCAAGGTCAAGCTCCTCTTGGATCTTGACGACATCTTGGATCTCCTTCTCGATGAACTTCTCGTACTCCTCAGCAGTGATCTCGCCCTTGGTAAACCTGTTACGTTGGATACGGATCTCCTTGGTCTGGGGGAAGGAACCGATGGTGGTGGTTGGGAAAAGAGGAAGGTCAAGGGACTTTTGCTGAGCAGCAATACGGGTGGGGAACTCGGACAGTCTGTTGTACATCTCTGGGGTAATCTTGGATTGACGCTCCTTGACCTTGGGGTCGTTGGTGCGTGTGGAAGAAGCACGGGATTGCATAGACTTGGCGTTAGCCTCGAGTTGCTCACGGACGGCAGCTGGGCCCTCAGTGACAGCCTTGGCGATAACGGCAACCTCGGAGGCCTTCTCAACAGCGAAGGAGAACCAGTCAGCGACCTCTGGGTCAAGCTTCTTCTCGCTGGCGAGAGTGTGTGGGGTGTGGAGAAGGGAGCTGGAGGTGGCAACGATGACACGCTCCTTTCCGAGCTTCTGGATGGCGGTCTCAACGGTCTCAATAGCACGCTTGAGGTTGGTCTTCCAGATGTTTCGGCCATCGACAACACCTGCGGAGAGGACAGTCTTTGGGCCAAGAGCAGAGATGACGGTGCTCAATTGCTCTGGGTTTCGGACCAAGTCAACGTGAACAGCGTAGATGTCCTTGGGGACGGCCTCGATGTTGTGGACGATATCACCGAAGTAGGTGGCGAAGACAAGTTTGGGGATCTTGTCACCGAGAGCAGCGAGCTTCTCGTAGGTTGGCTTGAAAGCAGCCTTGGTCTTGGCTGGGAGATCCTGAACGAGAGTTGGCTCATCGATCTGGACAGTCTCAGCACCGGCAGCCTTCAACTTGGTGAGGAGCTCCTCGTAAACTGGGAGAAGCTTCTCGAGGAGGTCGATGGGGTCGACTGTTTGGTCACGGTCGGCCTTTCCGAGTTGGAGGAAAGAGACAGGGCCGACAAGGACTGGGCGGGTGGTGATACCAGCCTCCTTGGCCTCAAGGAACTCAACAACTGCCTTTGGGTTGGCAGTGAGCTTGAACTCCTGGTTGTCTTGTAGGGTTGGCTTGACATAGTGGTAGTTCGAGTCGAACCACTTCACCATCTCCAAACTGGGAACATCAACACCCTCACGCTGGAGACCACGGCCCATAGCGAAGTATTCATCGATAGGGTCGAGCTGGTATTTGGTATATCTGGGTGGGACGGCCTGTGCAGAATCAAAGTTAGTAATCTGCCAAGCTGCCTCACGTCTGCTTCGGGGGAAAACTTACACCAAAGTCCTGAATCTGGTGGAGAACTTGATCGTAGAGAGCAAAGTCATTGCTGGGAACGATATCGACGCCGGCATCCTTCTGGATCTTCCAGTGTGCAAGACGAAGTCTCTTGGCCTCAGCGAGGAGGTCAGCTTGGGAGAGCTTGCCGCCCCAGTATGCCTCAGTTGCCTTCTTCAGGTCACGGAGAACACCCATGCGGGGGAAACCGAGAACGGATCTATTGCAAACAGCAAGTTAGCATGCTGCAGATATATATGAGGTCTGCGAGGACTGTAACTTACGATTGAACCATGTTGGCGGTTGTGAAGAAACAAAGAGTCGAACGGAGAAATTGATGTAAGACTCAACCAACACGAACGACAGCGTGCTTTGAAGTCGGTTCGTTCCGGTATTCGGAAGAGGGGTAGATATGTGATTCTATTGCAACGAGTAGAAGCAATGAAGTGTAGCAGTGGAAAATCCCTCTGGAGTGATTCTGGGGAGGATATGAGGGGAAGGAGGAGATGTTGAGGAGAGAAGGAGAGCGGTGTGAGGGAAATTTTGATTCTTCTCTGGACTGGAGGGGTTGGTGGGAGAGTGTTGGCGTGAGCGCAGGTGAGGGGCGCAAAATGGCGTTAGCACTAGTGATAGTGGGGGTTAGCGTGGGATCACGTGGCGGTTGATTAGCTTTTCTCGAAACTCTGATTGGAAGTTTGGAGGGAGGAAGGAAGGGAGCTTTCTCGATGTTGCGAGGGACGAGGATAAGCTAGGTGTGTGCTGGTTTGGTGATTGCTGGACAGATTGTCAAGTTATTTTATTATTCTCACCCTGGAATCTGGATACTCATTTATAAGAAGAAAGACTTCAGTTCGGAGACAAGCAGGCAAGCAATTAATATGAATGAATGCTGACTCGATCTGCACTTCCTCGCCGTCAATAAAGCTACTACTACTGTAGCTGCAGAAAATTGCGTTGTTGCCGATGGCATCGGTCCTCCGTAGAGCCTCCGATGCAGGGGCAGGGCTTGCCCCGATTCCGGAAAGCTCCCGAGTGGTTGTCAGGACACTGTGTTTACTTCAAGTTCGCTTCAGTCTAGTCGTATATGGCCTTGATTGTCAGGTGTTTATTGAAATATCATTCTATTGTCAGAAAAGTCATGAAAGCGATTCGTCTTTAATTTTAAAGGATGTAGTTCCTCTCTGCCAAACATTCATGGACAGGTGAACTTGCGAAGACAACTCGCCAAACTGACCAATCATTCTCAAGCCTTACCAGTGACAGATCGCAGTGACAGTCCACCTTCAGATCAACACCATCTCAAGGCTTCATAAGGTGGTTCCTTTCTTCATCACTTCTCTCACTATTTCCAATCATTAACTTCCACCTCAAATCTCACTTCTTTCCCGCTCGCCTGTTCTCTGCCTGTTTCATTTCCCCTCACAGCACAATAGCAGACCATCCTTCCCAGTACTCATAAAACCCCTCATAAGCTCCAACCAAGAAACCATCAACCACAATCACAATGTCCACCTCCAAAGCCCAAGCAGTAAACACCCACTACTCCCTCCTCGCACGCTCCGACCCCACCCCCAACAACACCCACGCCCTCAAAGCCGCCTCCTCATTCGGCTACACACCCGAAGACCTCGCCGCCATCCCCTCCGGTGCAAACCTAGGCGTAAGCTGCGGCAACCCCTTAGCCATAGCAGGAATCAAACCGGTGTGCCCTCTCTCTTCTTCGTCCCCTTTTCCTCGACTGAAAACCCAATTCAATTCAAAATTCAAGATTAAAATCCATCCAGGGCGAAACAATCCTCGACCTCGGCTCCGGCGCCGGCTTCGACATCTTCCAAGCCTCCCTCAAACTCGGCCCCTCCGGCCACGCAATAGGAATCGACTGCTCCCCAGACATGCTCTCCCTCGCCCGGACCAACCATTCCAAACTCAACCCCAAATCCAACCCCAACCCCAAAAACATCCAATTCATCCTCTCCGACATCAGCAGCACCCTCCCCCTCGACCCCGAAACCATAGACTGCATAATCAGCAACTGCGTAATCAACCTCCTCGCCCCCCCAGAAAAAAAGAAACTCTGTTTCAGCGAATGCTTTCGTGTTTTGAAAAGGGGAGGGAGGTTGGCGGTGAGTGATATCCTTGCGAAGAGGGAGTTGGGGGAGGAGATGAGGGGGGATTTGGGGTTGTTTGTGGGCTGTGTGGGGGGTGCTAGTTTGGTGGGGGAGTATGAGCGGTGGTTGCGGGAGGTGGGGTTTGAAGGTATGAATTGGATTTTCGGGCTGCCATTTTCTTGAAATCTTCTATTTTTTTTTTATGAGAAGTTGACTGATAGAGGTGTAGATGTTCTCATCGTGGATAAGAAGTCTGATCTCAATATCTACAAGGAACGCGTCCCAGCAGGCGAAATAGGTACTTCTAAAGCCGCAGAATCCGGATCTTCTTGCTGTGCTCCAGCTACTTCATGCTGTGGAGCTGATGCAAATACAAAAAATGAGTCTGAATCGGCCGAAATACGAGCAAAGAGAGTTGCGGACATCGATTTCAATGAGTGGGTTAGTAAGTATTTCCCTCTTCCACAACAACAGCAAGTTACACTTCTGATGGTGTCGACAGGTTCTTTCAGTATTTACGCTGTCAAACCTAAGAAGTGAAAGATTTTCTCTTCGTGGGATATACAGGGATCTTGCTCTATCATTGTTTCATTTAGGAGCCGGTTTGAAACCTCAATCAAACGTCTCTCCCCAAGTCCAATTGCGAAGTTTTTTCATTTCCGTTCCATTCTGGTTGCTGCTTATCATCTGCGTTGTTTCATCATGCACGATATTGATTTACTTGCATATATCAACGCAAAAGCATCTCCCCAACACGGTCATACCAGTTGTAAAGATCCATTTGCTTGTTGTGGATAATGTTTTGCTGTCTCTCCACGAGTCTGAACTTTTCTATTTTGCTACCAAATTAACTAGGGCACTCAGTCGTGGGTCTCACGTGGAATTTTACAGACTTGTCGTTCAAGATGCCGAAAGTCTTTCATTTTAATTTTTTGGAGATATCGACCCGCCAAATAAATCACTACCGGTAAAGTCCGCCTCTCCAAACTCCCCTCCTCCCTTCTACCTGCTTCTTCTTCTCATCTTCTTTACATTCCCTCCTCCCTCTTTTATCCTCTCACCCTCTCCTCCCCATCCCCACCCTAACCCCCAAATCTCTAAACCCCCTCCACCCCCTGGCCCCCTCACAACCAACACATCAACCATCACATCCCACATCCCTCGTCTCCCCACTCTCCCTCTCCCTCTCCCTCCTCCTACCCACACTCGTGCTCGTTCGTCCCTTCGCCATACCCTTCAAATCCAATCCGCACGGTTAAATGCGATATCCCATTCGGATTTCAGAGATCTTACCAGGAGGTTTACCGCGCCTGCTGCCGAATCCGAGTTTATTTGCTGTGTTTTTGAGGGGGTTGTGATTGAGGGTTGAGGATGAGGATGGGGTTTAGTTGGGGAGTTGGGGAGTTGGGAATGGGACGGCCGTGGCGAGAACGGGGGAGGGTGATCTTGCTGGCTGATGGTGGTGCTACTGTTGGTACTTGTTCTGGACATGGGACAGAGGAAGGCTCTTGATCATGCCCTCCCTCCCCTCGTTTTCCTCGGTACGATACTCATCATCCATCCAAATCAATCCTCTCCACACACCTACCTATACCCTCTCTCACAAACCCGTATTCCCCACCATTAAGTTCTTCCAGTCCCTCCCAATCGACAGCTCTTTCTCAATCAGCACACGCCCTCTGTAGACATTCCTCCCCCTCTCTTTACTCTTACTCCCACCACTCCACCCTCACCCTCGCCCTCACCACTTCTCTCTTTACCCATCATCTTTACCCATCCCATCCTCACCCACCCCTCTCCTCAACCTCAACTTCAACCTCCCAGCCTCCCAACTTCCCAAACTCCATCAGCGACCCATCATGCGTCTTGCATAAGCAGCGCCTCTCTCTACGTATCGTATTTCCTCTGTATAGCTAGCCGCTTTGGCGACTTACTAGGGTCAATACCGAATCTGAGGGTGGAGTAGATGGGGAGGTTTTCTTGGGAAGTCATGGAGGATTCGTAGGCGGTGTGGAGGTTGGCTAAGGAGGTTGGGTTCGGAGCTGTTTGGCGGGTGGATTTGTGGTTATTGAGATGTTTCTTTTTTGGAAGATGCTTGTGGCTTGTCTCAATGGAGAGGTTAATAGTGAGTGGTTCTAAAGGGGGGAGCAAATATCCTTTGCACAAAGTACTGGGATAGATAGGTACATAAACTTACCTCATCCAACCCGCTCTTCCCAAATCCCTATGACTCCCCAATAACAACCTCTTCAAATCCCTCTTATACGCCTCAATCTCCTCCAACAACCGGGCACCACTTAATCCACTTGATCCACTCAATCCACTCCTACTCTCGCCATTCTTATTCCTCTCAACAGAGCAGCAAGGACTTGTTTCCCAATAGAGGTATACACGGTAGATTCTTGCGTCCAATTTTCTTGGTTCCATGCGAATTCGAGGTAGTGGAGTGGATTGCACTGGAGGCCGGGTTGCTGAGTGGGTTGTGGAATGTGGGACTGAGGAGGGGGGGACATGGGTGACATGGTGCGGGTTGGTTGTGGGAGTTGGTGTTGGGGCTGGATGGTTTTGGAGAGAGCTTTGAAAGTTGATGAGGAGTGTATCTAAAGTTTGCAGTTGTATTTTTCTATTCAACTGTGTTTCTTTCTCAGTTGGTGGTGCAGATAGACTGTCACCGTCGCCGTCATAGACCCGAAAAGTTCATAGATCGCAAACCTCAAACTTGTCATGACTCCCCTCTCTCTTTGAGGAGGAGCGGAAGCGAATCGGGGGAGAAAGAAAAACGCTAAAGATTTAGCTGTTGGGTCGTTGTACTCAAGTTCTATGGATCTCACGCGAGAAATAAGTTTTGAGTGAATTCGAAGGGTGAATTCGAGGGTTAAAGTCAGCGCCAGCGTCAAAGTTGAAATCAGAATAGTATGGATAGCCGTCGAAAGGGAAGACTGTGGAGCGACTACACTGCAAGCAGGGATGATATTTTCTTCCTAGGGAACTTGAGGTGAATCCTTGATAAAAGGAAGAGCTAGAATCCTATTTTGTCTTTTGATAGGCTCAAAGACTTGGTTCCATTCAGTTTTTAGATAGTGAGGGGAACGTTGTTATTATCAGAACTGGAATGAACAACATTGACTTCCAATAGAGGCAGGTCGCCGACAGGCATGGTGTTAAAATGTGTGTATATACACCTTGTGAAACATATCTCTAACTAAAAATCTTGAAAATGAGGCATGAATTAGTTGCTGGAATTATGCATCTAACAGAGGCTGAATCGGAACATGTTGCATGTCGCTGGAGGTGTGGCTCTCACGTGGTGTTTACATCGGCTATGTCAACCTTCCCGTTTGCCCTGGTCGAAGAGGATGGAAAATTTACAAAAGTTCGAGAGCCAGCGGAACACATGAAGTTAAGAACTTCAATAAGTCTTCAACCTGTCACTTGGATGATTCATATACGTTCTCAGCAGTCTGTCTCTTTTCACGGTCTGTAAATCGATTT
This sequence comes from Cadophora gregata, assembly GCF_030347475.1. Classification (NCBI taxonomy): domain Eukaryota; kingdom Fungi; phylum Ascomycota; class Leotiomycetes; order Helotiales; family Ploettnerulaceae; genus Cadophora; species Cadophora gregata. Next base: position 363,443 of record NW_026695936.1, on the reverse strand, counting down.
ATGTCCGGACCTCGGTGGAATTGGTGAACCTTAAGTACTGCTCGACATGGATCTATTTTTTCAACGGCCGAAAAAAGAAAAGGAAGAATCAGCAAGATAAAAGTAATTATCTCCACTCAATGCTATACAATGCTGTGCATTGCAGGAGCCTTTTCTGATCGTTGAGTTCCGCAGACTCCATTAATCTTCCTACTACCATGATTTCCACGCGCTTGCGCGTGTCATTTCCTGAAACTCCTCCCAATGACCAATCTTCAAAAATCGTATCTCACAATCTCAATGCTCCAGTCCACAACCAAGAATAATAAATCTAGCAGGTCTCCATCTCTGCAACTGACCTTGGTTTCCCATACTTTCCAATCTACCGGAATGTCCCAAACATCCAAACTCCCAAACTCCACCTCAAAATCAAGGATGAACATCCCTAAACCCCTGCGGCAAAAGCTCCCGCTGCACCATCTCAGCAAGCGCCAAATCCCGCGTCGTCCCATCCTCCCTCGCCATCTTTGCCGCATTCCGATCCACCTTATGAATTGAGTCCTTGCGATTATACAATTTGTCGTAGTAGAAGACATCGATACCTGCCGGGGTATTCCCGCGGACTTTGTTCCATTTTGTCTGGACATTGGTCTCAGGGTGGTTGAGGGGTTGTTGATACGTGGGGTTGTAAGGGAGGGGACGGCCGAAGGGGTTGTTGTGGTTGACTGGGGCGGCAGGAGGCGGTGGAGGGGGCGCCGGATGGAATGGGGGATGTTGGAGAGGAGCGGGTGGTGGGAAGGGTGCGTATGCTGGTCTCCATGGAGATACTGCTCGATTCACTGCTCGTTGTGCAGGTGTGCGTGAAGGTACAGACACAGGCACAGAGACGGGGATTGGTTCTGGTGCAGGTGGATGTGGAGGAAGTGGATTCAAGTCTCTCGCATCGTCGTCATCATCGTCCGCAGCAGGTGGCTGTGGCCAGACAATCTTTGAACGAGAAGATTGTGGCTGAGTGTGTTGACCACGATCAGTACATGAATTTGCAATAGAGGATGCTGCCAACACAGGAATTGCTGGGAGAGGTTGAACAGGAGTGGCAAGAAGCTCTTCCAGCCGCAGGTAACCGAGGGTTGTGAAGTAACCCATCCATGGATCCTCGATGAGAGGGGCACCAAATACATCTGTGCCGGCAAGTCTTGCAGTACTGATAGGAATCCAGGCTTTGTAGCTGTTGACTACACTGCCAGCAGCTTGCAAGGCCAAAAGCTCCTTCTCGACAGTGTACTCCGACTTGATCAACGAACAGCCTCTATAGACAGCTCTGCCTCTGCCGGCAGCAGCTCGGAGATCGGTGATTTGTTGGTGTGACAATTCAGACTCTGGGTTGGCCATGATCAGAGATTCTCGATTGATGTCGAACTTCCTCTGAATGTGCAGGCGCTCCTGACTTTCCAAGCAGTTGATAATGAATGTAGGAGCTTCGTATGCTCCAAGCCCCTTCTTGCCTCGTTCCTCAACATACCTGTTGTAAAGTTCCGCGCATTTAATCCGCAGATGCTGTAGAGATATTAGTGAGTATAAATGAATGACTTCAGGATTGGAATGAGTCCAAGAGAAGATTAAAACTTACTCTAACTTCTGAATTGGTCACCCAGCTGAGCATCTTTGGTCGCAATTGGTTGCGCCATTTATTGAGCTCGTGGGTTTCGCCCTCGGTTAGATGTGGCCCCCATGGATTGTCAATAACCTCCTTGATCTGCTTCTCAATGTTCTTGATTTGGACCTTGAACACAATGGCCTCTTGTGTTGCCTTAGCGAGGTCCCAAACACATTCAACGTACGCGCGGGTAGCCGCAGCCTCACCGATGTTGGCGGAACGGGCAGTGCGGAAACGGAGCTGGCGAGTGGGGGATGCTGATGAAGACATCTCGAAGATCTTCCGACTATGTGGAGGTATGTGCTTTTTGGAAGACTGTGCTTGAGAGATGGAGAGTATGCTGGACTCGAAGAGATTGTTTATCGAGGTAGACTCGCAGCGTTGCTTGAACAGCTTTGATACTTGGGTAGTTTGAGCAAGATTCTGGTGGTGAAGTCTCTCTTTTGAAAGTTCTTCTGAAGGAGGTTCTGGATCTGAAGGTCAAGGTTATCGTTGTGTTGTAATTGTCGATCTTGAAACTTGGTTGAAATCTCGGTGACAGGAGGACGCGTTTTTGTTTTCAAAAGGTCGTCCAAAAGCACGCTAGCTAGAAGAGCGCGTCTGAGAAGCCTGAAAATCTATTTTCCACAGTGAATCGGGAGATTGGGTGAACGGATTGGGATTGATAGTAGCCGATGACTCATCGAGAATTAATCTTGTGCCATGGTGTCATGATTTGGCACGCAGCCCCCAGTGAAAGTTTGAGTGAAAGATACGCGTAAACCCAAACAGCGACAAAGATTGAAATTTCGCTAATAGAATTTAGATCTAGCTCATTCAGCGCACTTGGAAGGAAGAACGTGAAAGCCTTGTATTTGAGATGCTTACGAATAGGCTGCGTGGACAGACACATATTTCGGCTCACTTATATCTAAATAGTGGCATAGGAAACAAATTCAGTCGTTGTCAATAAATAAGAGTGTAGAAACCGTTCAACAAACAATTATCTATCAAGCAATGTTGTTTTGCTGAGTTTGTCATTTAAGCGATTTCATTGTTATTGTTAAGCGAGATTCCAGGGTGAATACACCAACTTCTCAGATTGCTTCAAATAACCCAGTTCGACATGAACAAAGCCAATGATCTAGTTATGACACCTGATACACCCATTGTAAGTGAGGTAACTTCTAATTGCCTAAAGACCTAAAAACGCTTGCAAGCTTGTTCTAGCTTCCACAGCCAAAACAAAAAAAGACGATGTCCACCGGCAGCACCTGCTGCTCTTTGTTATTGAAGAAGATCTTCAATATCAACATGCTTCCTCACTTAAAGTTTGATGAGTTTTCTCATAACAAGGCGCGGGGGTCGGACTCTCCGCTTAAGCAAAACGAAGAGGGGAGGCATCAACAGGGAGCACGAGTCCGACCTGAGCGATAAGGAGATCACTTGATGATATTCTGGCTGGGTTTGGGATTACACGATCTAACAACAGCAAAGAGTCTTTGCCATATGAGTAGGACATCAAATTTCCTCGCCGCTCGAGTATAGAATGACAAACCAGGCTAACCAGACGATTGAAGCAGAGAAGGCGTGTCAAGAAAAATTGTAAGAAGAAAGACAATTAGGACATGTCACCAAGCATTAAAAGACTTCAAATGTAAGTCAGTAGCATTTATCAGCACAAGGAACCAATGTCTGAAATATTGAAGAATTTTGTTGAGTTATTTCTACAGTGGTCGACTGCGTCGATGAAGAGTGATGTTTGCCATACTCTTCCTTGTAACAAACATCTATTGCTTCTCCATAGTCTTATCAGGAGCTTTCATCTTCTACAGTATATGATAGGAGTGATGTTCCAAGCTCCTTGGTAGCTGTCAAAAAGCACTTGAACAGGGCTCACCGACCAGCTCCCAGGTGAACGACATGATGTTCCATCCTGGGATCACGTTTCTGGTTGCCTCTGTCAGAGGAATTCAATCAATCCTGTCACTTGGAGGAGGATTTCAAGAGCTGTGAGCTGTTCGAAGCGGAGAGCTACCTTCCACCGATCAGCACTGCTCGTCGCCAGTGCAGCTTGCTTAACTTGGACAGATGGCTCTTGAAAGTCAATGATGTCAGTCTTGCCAACTCCCTCAGCAAGCCACTTTGGACATGTTGCGTTCACTGTTTACTTCAAGTCGGCGACCTCCTGCATCATTGGCATCCTGCATGGAGTATGCCATCCCTCGCCGAATCTCGCGGAGATATATCGAAAGTTTTCGGTGTTGACCATCCGCGTCCAAACAGAGAAAAGTCAATCATGGACTAGAACTGAGCTAGAACCTGCATGTCTCAATTCCAGACTTCTACCAACAAGTCGGGAGACTTTTGTCTAGATTCGTCCAACAGGAGACCTAAATTGCTCGAACGTTGATCTTTAGGTGATCGACACCGTGGTTGCATTGGCGTGCCGTGATAATTTTGCAGGATCGAGAAATAATGGACAGATCGGAAGGAGGAATCCCATTGTCAAAACAAGGAATGACCAGAACTGAAGAAGATGATCTTCTAAGCAGATTTGGATTGATACGATGAAAGTGCATTACGAAGTGTGGACACGGCTTGGATATTTGAATAGGCTGGGCAGACGGGACGGCACAGAATGCAATAACCAGATTGAGTTAGTGGTTATAAAACTTTATTGAGCCTGAAGCATAATGTAACCTCATTTTGCAGAGTATGTGGGCACGTTCTCTGCTGATCTCCTACCGCAAACCAGGAACCCCCTTCCTGACTTGGAAACCGCCACTGCTTCGGAATGGAGCTTTGTCTTTCCGTTAGGAGGATTTGGAGGATTTTCATATTAGTCTACGGCTGTTCAAAATTTCAAAAGCTTGGTATGGAATATCACTCATAAAAGTGGAGCATGAGATATTCAGCCTTACCCACACCGTATGAGAACGTGGCACCTTTGATGGTCAGGAGAAAATGAAATAGTGATCAGCCACCCGTGCTCCCCGCACGCCACAAGCCTCCTGAAGGACTTCCTTGGTGGTATCTTCACTTAAAACGATGGCGTAATTAAGGTCATGGAGGGTCCAAGGAATGTCAACGCCATTGCTTGAATCAAACTGCTGGGAAAGTTGAGCTCGTATTCATTTATTTCCTTCTAACCGGTAAACCCTATTCGATGATGTCCCTGCATATTTGAGCGTCTCTTGAAAATTTATGACAGGCTGGCCGACAAAGGTACCGCCATATGCATCTTCCTCCTGTCAAGATTCTAGCAGACCAGGGCATAAAATCACGAGAAAAATATATTCATCTTTTCAAGAGTAGCTAGCCAAGCACTCTGTGCTACCTGTCAAAGTACAACGATGAATCACAAGGCTACACGACAACGGGGAAGTGGTGTTTTGGCTTTGGTACATGAAGTCGTGATGTTCCAGCGCAGCGTTACATCCAGAGATAAAGTGCGCAAATCCCCCGACTTCGGGGATCTGATCTCCCTCTGTCTATCCCTGCTACCCCGCAGCACACTCCGGGGGAGCGGGAAGAGCCTGACTGTTGATGCTATAATTGGTCCCTGAAAGAACCTTAAAACAGATAATAATATATACATGTAACACTGCATATATTAAGCGTCCTCTTTGAGCGAGCGGCTCGCATAAGCAGTAGCGTACCAGTTTACTGCAAAGCAGGAATTGCATGAGTTGGCAACTTTGGTATACCGGATCCTGCATTTCAGCTGCAACTCGTGCCAGCCCCGAAGAAAATGTCGATCTGGTCAGGTGAAAGAAATACCTCATTGCATGCGCTTGAATGCAGGAAACCAGCACCACTTGAAGAAGTGATGTCTGTGGCGGGCTTGGAACAAAGAAACAAGACGTTCCGTGCTGTTGAAACTTAGTTGTACGCATATGCCAGATTAGGAATAACATGATGTATTTGATGATGTTTGAGGTCATTTACTGGTAAACTCAAAAGTCGCTTGGCAGCCTTAAATCGCGTACCCAACGAAACTTTCCACGTTATCCTCCGGCCACCTGAAGTCTGAATCCGACAGGCCGCATCATTTCTTCTGGACTGGAGAGAGATTGGTTGATTCAGAGACAGAGTGTATTGTAAACGATCGCCCTTATACACACTGCAAGATGAGACAGGCTCTCAGCCCTTCTCTGGGAGATTGCTACGACCGACGAATGGTACAATGGCGAGCATGGGTGCCAAATCATTCATGACGATCATACAATTGGAAGGATGGCAAAGCTAGAAAACTGATGCCCTGATTCCATCATCACAAAGTTTATATCCCGGCTAATGGCAATTTAGGCACAAAGTTCTGATGCCAAGTTTCTCGCTCCCAATGCGGCCTCCAGGAAAAGTGGGTTGACCGCCGAGAAAGCTGATAGGTTCCTGAGTCATATACGAGGTGCAGAATGGCTGGGGAGCCACGGGCTGAGCGCCCTTCACTTACTGCAATTGGAGCGGACCATGCCTAGCTGAAGACCCGTGCTGGGCTCTGCGGGCTTTCGGGGATGGCCATCCAAGGAACTTCGAAGACAAAACGTGAAAACCCTTTCGGGAAGAAACTGAAAGTATAAAACAGCTAGAACTAGAAATGGGAAATATTTGGTAGGGATGTCAGGGATTACTTCCTGATGGCCGCACTAACAGCGGGAGAGCCTTAGGGATCAGCGGGAGGCGTTCAGGGCAAGGAGATCAGCATTGCGGGGTAGGAGGCTGATGCGCATTATTTTGTGTTTCGCAACATCGTCAATCCAGGTTCCCCAGGCTTGACGTTCTCTGACCTTGACTTTAGTTGATTGTGGATTGAAATGCAATTGTTTCTATATGACTGGAGTATCTTTGTACAGAACGAACGTGGCTGGAAAGAACTAGCTACACACGAAGAGTGAACTTTGTAAACAAACAAACATAATTATATGACTCTTGCCTACAATTCGCCCCCTTCAACACGCTGACTTCCACCCTCAATATGACAAATGCTCTACTCAGACAACGTAATGTGATCATCCAGCTCCTCTTCATCGGCATGCGAACTGTAATACAGCTTGTGGAACGCAGATGTTTCGTCCGAAAGCAATTCGTATGGGCTATCGAATTCGACGAGTCCGCCTTCATCGAGGAGCAAAACTTTGTCGAAGTCCAGGATTGTGTCCAGTTTATGCGCGACTGCAATAATTGTATGTGTTGAGAAGCGCTCTCTGATGATGCGCTGCATCAGTTCATCTGTCTTCGAATCGACGCTATAGTAAGGCGTGTTAGATTTTAAAGCAGTTTCTCTGAGTGAAAGATACGGACCTGCTAGTAGCTTCATCAAGAATCAAAATAGTACTCTCGCGTAACATGGCACGAGCGAGACAGAAAAGCTGCTTCTGTCCATGCGACAAGAAGACTTTATCGATATCCGTGTCCAGCCCGCCCTTCTCCTTGACCTTGTCCCATAGATGGACTGACTTGAGCGCATCAACAATAGCCGTATCCTCTGCAACTCGATGAGGGTCAGCGTTGAGGCGAACGCTGCCAGTGAGTAGGTATGAATCTTGAGGGACGCCAATAATCTTCGACCGGACCTCTTGGCGTGGTATCGTAGAGATATCGATGCCATCAATCGTAATACAACCGTTACTCATTTCTATCATACGGAAAATGCTGAGTACAAATGATGTTTTACCACTGTGTATCAACGTTCAGATATTGCATGAAGCGTCAGAATCGATGCTACATACCTCCCAGTCCGTCCACAGATTCCAATTTTCTCCCCGCCATCGATTGAAAGAGTGACGTTCTTGAGTACCGGCTCACCTGCTCTGGAAAAGGTTAGTCAAAAGATCCATTGGTCAGAAAAGTAAAATTACTTGTACTCAGCGGAAACATTCTTGAACTCGATTGCGCCATTAGCGGGCCAGTCAGGCGGAGGCGAAGCACTTTCATTTGGCAGGTTCTCTACTTCCGTGTCTGCAGTAAAGGATTTTATCCTAGAAATGCTTCCAATGTGTGTTTCCAGGTTGGTCCAGAATGTCAAAAGCATTTTGATACTTTGACTGAACAATATAACGTTGAGAAGTGCGACACCCACGAAGCCTGGGTCCATGATACCCCGAAGCGTCACAACGAGGGTTATAAGAATTATAGCAATTGCAGCGACAATGAGGTCTAGGACAAATGTCAACCATCTCTGGACCGCAAAAAGTAAGTAGAAGGGCTTTTGGGACTGGTCCAAGAGTGCTGTGTGCTTCTCTTCCAAGGCGTGTTGCCATCCAAAGGCTCTTATTGTCGCTAGGCCGCTAATACATTCCATGAATTGAGAGTATAGAGGCGATTTGGCCTCAAGATCCAGAAGACGGAGCTGCCGAGAAGTGCGCAGATAGAACTTTTGAATGAAATAAAGAGCCGTGAGAACTATGGGAAAAGAAATGGCCGAATAGGTAGATGCAACTCCGATCAGAATCATCTGTGCAATGCAAAGAATCAAAGCTAACAAAGTCAGTACGTGCACGGCGAAAGGTACCACGGAAGGTTGGTACATACTTGCCACGGTGTTCAAAGCAGTGAGTGGCAGCTCCATATCGATGAGCATAAGATCCTGGCTGAAACGATTGACAGTAACTCCAGTATCTGTTGAATTGAAGAATGACATAGGCGCACTTCATGGCAATCATTAGTTTCCGTGTATAATGCATAATGTCCGGGTCTCACCTGAGAACAGTCTTCAGCAGGATCTTGTGAAAACTTTCTCCAGAACGGGGAACCATAGTTATTACCAGTTGCCTAAATGAGTAGGTAAGTTTTGAATTTCTCTTGAGTTGAAAGCAGACCTACCAGCAGCTGCCTACAAGGAATAACAAAGCTAAAACACCTAACATAGCATAAATCCCAAGATAGTAACCAAGATTCTGGTTCGGAGCTTGGACGTTTGAGGCCGCCCACCATTTAATCCAAATTGCTAAAAAGACATGTCAGATACATTTTATTTGAGATATGGACGGAGGGGTAGCATGACTCACTTGGGAAGGACATGCAAAACACAAAGGCGGATATGGCGATGATGAAGATGATAGTAGGAATCCAGCCCACAGCTTTCACGTAGTACAGATAAACTGCAACATCGCCTGTCTGCCTGTCCGATTTCCCAGGAGATCGCTGCAATTCGGATGACAAAAGTGAATTTTCAGTCAACTGGCTTTCAAGGGAACCTTTGCCGGGTCGTGGTGGCTCGTAGTTCCAGTCTGGTGGCGGAAGGCCAAAACTTGAAACGTAGCCACCGCTTGAGCTGAGCTCTTTGAAATTTCCTTGTTCAGCAACCTGGCCATCGCTAGAAAGAATAATGATGTGGTCCGAATATGGTAGACGCTTCGCTATGACACAATTTAGCAAGAATGAGATGAGATGAGCGGATGTACGCACCTGATGAAGAAGTTATCAAAGTAGTGGTGCTGTGCTTTCGTAAAAGACCGTTGCGCCCGAAAAGATTGTGGAAGACGCGATTCTCGGTATCAACATCCAGGCCGCCAAGTACATCATCCAATACAACTATCCTTTTCCGTGCATATATTGCTCGTGCCAGAGCCTGTGTGTGTCAGAAGGTATGCATGTTTGAAGAAGCCAGACTAAGCCGGACTTACGATGCGTTGACTCTGGCCTCCAGACAGGGATATTCCTTTACTGCCAATGGATGTCTGATCTCCACGTGACAGCTGACTGAAGTCCTCGTCGAGAGCACATGCTCGAGTAACAGTAGAGTACCATATTTCCTCCATTTCCGAGACGCCAAGGATGCTTTCCTGAATAGTGCCATTCATATGCCAAGGTGTCTGATCGCAGAAAGCAATCTCGGAGGATGGCAAATGAACGGATCCAGTCAGTAGAGGTACCTCACCGAGGATCCCCTTGAGTAACGTAGATTTACCACATCCGACCGGGCCCATGAGTATTGATATGCTTTCTCGGGGAATCCTGAAAGTGATATCTTTCAATGTAGCGGGTCTGTCTGCATTCCAACCAAATGTTGCATCGACAACAAGAATCCCATCAACGGAGCTGAGTTGCATGTCGTCCGTAAGCGTTTCAAAAATGGACTTCTCGTTTTCAACATCGTCAGCCACGTCTGGAATGGCAGTGATGACTTCGGTCGACGCATCGCTGTGGCAACGTGGCGATGAGAAGTGGCTACTCAATTTTCGTTCGTCTACGCGACGAGTTATTGAAAGAAACTCTTGAATGCGTTGAAAGGAACCAATTGATCCTGCGAATGTAGCCATAGACATTATGAGCGACTGCAGGGGATCAGCTAGCAACGTAAATAATGATAGCGAGGTAAATATTTTTGCGGTGTCGAGTGTGGCACCATTCCCTTGGTTGCGAGCTATCACGGAATAGACAGTGAAGGTAAGAATAGGTGCGCAAATTGGTGTGATATAAGCTATCGCAAACTACTTAGTAGCTGACTTCATCTGGTGTTGGCAAACTCACTGAATCCCATATTCCATATTAGTAGTTTCCTGAATCGTTTTGATATTCGCAATTCTTCGAGTCTCAAATGCTGAAGTTCCTTGGAAAGTACATCGGTGAGGCCGCACATTTTCACCCCTTTCATGGATCCGAGCATCTCGGTAGTTGCGGCGATACGCCTTTCAATTGCCTCAAGCCACAGAGCTTGACGAGACATGACCAGACTTGTTGCGACCAGGGAGCCTGCCATTGACACTAGTGAACGAGATTATGTTAATGCCACTTCAACGTTCTTAATGCCTGTCAACATACCAATTGCTACCGCAATGGGCACTGCGCAAGCAGCACCCAGTTGCCTCTCCAGCAGATATATGGCCAATCCGACTTCAATGAAGTTTGCCCACAATTCGTGAATGGTTTGCCAGCCGGTTGTTATCCTTTCAATGTCTGCACTCATCAATATCATTGAGGAAGAAGGATCTGCTGCTGTGAGGCTAAGCTCTGTAGCTTTTCCATACAACATCGAAATCAGGCCTCCTCTGATCATCGTAATGACCCGATACGTGAGATGCTGGAACTGGCCGGTTGTAACCTGAAATCCGACTCAGTATACTTCTCACAACTTTGCTGAGGGACTTACCGCAATGCCAGCATATACCAGAAAGTAAGCGCCAATGAGTCCATAGCCAACATTAGTTGAGGCCGTTGTGACAGGTTGCTGGGAAAGTTCAATGGCGCGCTGAAGGAGAAATGGCTGGCAGAAGTTGAAAGCTGTCAGTCCCAGGCGGGGAATGACCGCAGAGAGCAGGGCCCATTTGAGTGCCCGCGAGGTTGACCAAAGTAAGGTGTGTGCACCACGCGAATTTACTATGACATATAATCAGATGGAGTAAGGATAGGGTGTGCTCGAGTGGAATACCTTTCATCCAACTTGCCTCTAGTAAAAGATGTAAGTTCTTCGAAATAAGATGCTTATCGAGTGCAAATAAATCGTCAAGAGATAAGGTCTGTCGAGCCCCTTGACGAAGCAGCTCGTTCAACCACCAAAACAAACTCGTATTGTAGATGCCACTGGTTGCTTCGGTGGGATACCAATGAAACTCTGGCTTGAGAATTCGACGCTTTTCCACTGCCTCCAGAGTGAGGATGACGACCTTCAAGGCAAGAGCGACTGTGAAATTGCTGGCGTTCTTGTCTTGAGACTTGAGCCATAGAGTCCTAGTGCGGGCCACATCGAAAATAGTGGAAATGAGAAAGTAGGTATTAAGGAGCAACGAAGGCCGCACCGATTTGGTATGCTCCACATAGGAAAGGATGGGAAGGATCAGGAATGTAACAAGCGTCAACACGGCCGCAGGAATAGAGGCACTCGTTTTCGAAGCTCCCGGCGCTGCCCAATTCACGACGAGGCAGAGACTTATTACTTCATAAGCAGCGTAAAATGCCTTTCATCAAGTCAGCGAAACACCTAGGAGAAAGGTACCGGGATCACGAATACAGACCAATTTTCCGAAAAGAAGCCAGCTCCGGTTGACCTTTGACTGCTTCTTCAAGAGATAAAAAATTCGGAATGGCGCGCAAAGGAGGATGAAGGCAAGTGGAAGTATGGTTAAGACAACTTCCTCGAACATCAAGGTGAAGTCAAAACCACCGCGACAATTGCCAGCATGAGGACCAAACGTGTCATCTCTGTTCTCGCACAAAGCATATACTTCCGAGTCCATGATTACGTGGTGTAAAATAGAATGACTTCTCTCGTTGGAGGGAAGTACAGATAGACAGCATGATACGACAGCTTTGCGAAATTATAGGAAAGTGTCGACGGGGGTATGCAGTGCTTCTCAAATCCTTGGGTATGGCAAAAATGATGCGCTTCAATGTCACTCAAGCATTCCGAGCTGGCAAAAAAAACTCTGACCTCAGCCCGGGAGCCATACTGCATGTAGGTTATCGAGTCTAAGAGCTCAACGTGGAAGGCACTGTTAATCCGAGACACCGGAAGTGGCTCTGATCTGCACTGACAGAGAGCTTCATAGCCGGATCGACTCCCAGAAAAGACATACAGGTGAGGCTACGTGGTTTTGTTGGACGGAGATCGACAGCTTGCATGGGCCGACTCGCAAGATGAGATGCTTGAATATGTCATCGGCCGATCGTAGAACCTCGACAGCTCGTGGGGCCTGTTCAAATAGACATGCTTGGAGACGAAGATCGCGATGATAGAATGATCATGGTCCACGTGAACAAAGCCAAGGAGCAAGCCAGACGTGCAAATCGACTCCGAACGAGCTTTCGTAAATCACGTCAAAATCTAGGAAATGTTGGGGGGTAACGAGACGAAGCAGGCCAAAATCCTCTCGTTACAGCATTCGAGTGGTTACAAGACACGCATGAGTAAGCCCATAGCCAATCAATACTAAGTGGCAAGAAGCTGAGCAGAGCGGTGGATGGCCACAAGTGGGGCCGTGATAGCTGAACTAGAGCATGTTGGACTTAATTGCCCAAATATAATGTAGGAGGGCATCTAGTTCCCTGTGTGGCCCGCGTAGGATCTAGATGATAGACCCCCAAAGGTTGATACAAGATGTTTGTGTATCTGGAACTTGCCGTCCCCGCAACTCCAAGAGAGCTGAGCCCGGTCAAAGAGGCTACCCCGATAGCGCGGTCAAACAAGATGGCCTGTCTCCAGGACGGGCTGAACGGACCGCAGGTGGCGTGCCCTGCGGTCTGGGGTCGAGGATGTCCAGGGCACATCAACGGGATGCAGAAGACGGGATGAGATGTCGTCTAGAGAAAGCTACTGCGCTTGGCTCATTTGAGGACTTAGCCTCGCTTGCCGAGACACTAGCCTGTATCTGGCCTAGACCTCATTTGAACTTTGACGACGTCCATGCTCAACAGCATCCTGCATCACAATGATGCACCGAATCACCATACAGCTGGGATATCTGTGTGACCACGTCAATTCATACATACCTCTGCTGTCAATCAATGCTCAGCTTGAGCTCCGGCAAAAAACATGGCCCCACCTGTCAAGTATCAGTCTCCCAGGTCGCCACCAACTCGTGGAATAACGCCCATTACGAGATGCAATACCGCTTCAGGCGAGTTGATTGCTTGGAAACACAGGTGGTTGCACTTGAGCCTCTCCAGTCATTTGCAGGCTTGTGCGATTCTTCCGGCACTAGCGAGGCCTTGTACTGCTTGAAATGTCCAGGCTGAGCAATGACTTTGCGGCTGAAGGATGTTACTTTCTTAGTCTCCCATCCCAGTGACGCAGAAGGCTTCACGCCAAAAGCTGAATATGTGTGGTTTCTCGATGACAAGTGACGATCCCATATGAGACGGGCACGTTGTTTTCCATGGTACCCTTGTTGAAGATGCCACGGAGATATGGCTCCGTCTTTCTGAGCTTCTCGGACACCACGTCGATGCTTTTGGATCATCCGATGTTTTTTTTTTTTGGTAATGGAGCTAGGAGTGTTCATGGTCAAAGAAATCAAATGTTTGTTACGAACGGGCTCCAAAATTGGCGCTGGAAAGTTCGGGATCTGTCCACGCGTAAGAGTAGACTGCGCGTCACCATGCCCCATTTGCCTACCCTCGGGTCATTACATCACTCTGAAAATCTATTGGCATAGGATTCGAACACAGATAGCCTTTGTGATCTTCTCAACAAGAGAAGGTACGATCGACAGAATCAGTATAATTCGTCCTTGAGTTTTCGCACTCCCATATGATTAACACCACTTGCATTGGCAATTAAGATCGAATACTGGATTGAGAACAATTTTGAACTATCCACCGTTTTCAAAGACCTTGTAAAGTCTGAGCCATCGCACTTGCCGGGTATTTTCTGCAGTCACTCTCGAATCAAACTACATCAAGTCCACGTCGAGCATTTTAGCTGTCCTGTGTGGTCATGCTTCACGTCACACCCCGCATACACGATCAACAAGTATTCACCTGACTTGTAGTTGTAAGCTTTCCACACACAAAGGGTACGACGAAAGGAAGGTCCCATTATCCACACCCTGTATCTGTGCAAGACTTCTTGCACAATTCCTGACTCGAACAGCAGTTTGAAAAGAGGAAATCTCTGTAACTTATCTTCTGAATAGCAGCAGCCGAAAAGACCTCCAAAGCCAACCGAAAACATATCATCATTCAGCTCTCATCATAACCTTTCATAATCGAAATCGAGGCAGTATGGCGAACAGTAACATGAATCAAAACGGCAGCTCCTCATACCCATCAACATTCGAAGGCTCTCAACCTTGCAAGCGTCCTTCACTCGGAGTCCACTTTGATAGTTGTCAACAATCTTTGTCCACCGATGTTGACATTCGCCATCGGAAAGAACTTGAAGCTCTACTTACTGACACAAATGCCAGCTCAATCTTCCGGGTAGCATGGTCGCTTGTCCTCAGATGCTATACGAATGAGGATCATGTATCGTTCGGGTTTCAAGGAGCTTTCCAGTGTGGGGCCTCGGCAAAGAATACGGTATGCCGAACTATCATTGATGAGAATTCGACCATTGCAAATATTTTGTCAACGATTCTCTCAGAAGACACCGCGGAAGTCGAAATATCAAAGCAGCCGGCTGGTGAAAACGTCATGTACAACACATGTCTAATCGTGGAAGAAGATTCTGAAGCTGCGGATGCAGAGCAAGATTCCGCAGCGCTAGCTACTCTTTCACATGAGCAGGTCAGTACCATCGAGCTCGATTTCGCAATAATTTGACTGACAATTGTGTAGCGCGATGTCATTGTTGGTGTACGAGTGTGTCTCGGTTCTTTTAATGTGCTCCTCGAGGGGCGAAACGGAAAACTAAGTCGATCTCAGCTGTCAAACATTGCTGGGACTTTGGATGCAGTACTCAGCCAAATCTGCACCAGACCCGACAGCAGAATCTCTTCTCTAGATTTCTTGAGCGGCAGAGACAGAGAACAAATCAGGCACTGGAATAGTACGCCTCTCGAAGAGGTGGAGAGGTGTATTCATGAAGTCATTCATGATAATGTGTTAGCTAACCCCGATGCGGAAGCGATCTGCTTCATTGACGGTTCCATCTCATACCTGGACCTCGATCAAAAGTCAGACAGACTTGCAGCTCATCTCGTCGACTCCGGCATGTGTGAGGGCGATTTTGTTCCCCTCTGCTTCGACAAATCCCCATGGAATGTCGTAGCGATGCTTGCGGTGATGAAAGCCGGTGGAGCTTTCAGTCCCCTGGACCCAGCGGCGCCTATCGATCGAATCCAAATGCTAGCTAACAAACTCAAGGCGAAGACTATCCTCTGCTCAGAAAGATATACAGGAATGCTCCGGGATAGCAACTGTGTCCTTGTTCCCGTGGACCAACTGAAAATCGACAGCCTACCAGGGAGCAAACAATCCCTCCCGAAGGTCAACAATACCGCTTTAGCTTATCTCATCTGGACATCCGGAACAACCGGAGAGCCTAAGGGAACAATGATCCAACATCAATCTTATTGCTCAGGAGCCAAAGCCCATGGACCGGCAATGCTGATCACTGCAGAGTCACGTGTACTGCAATTTGCCGCCCACACGTTCGATGCCAGCTTGGTCGAAATCCTTACCACCCTAATGGCCGGCGGTGTGATCTGTATCCCAAGCGAAGAGGATAGATTGAATGATACGGCCACAACAATTAATCAACTCCGAGTCAATTGGGCGGTTTTGACCCCCTCGTTCATCGACTTCATCAGCCCTAACGACGTCCCAGGACTCAAAACTCTGGTTTTGGCTGGCGAGGCAATGAACAGAAGTCATCTAGAACGCTGGTCACATATCAATTTGGTTAATGGATATGGCCCGAGTGAGGCATCTGTCGCAGCAGTTGTCAACTCCTCTGTTACTGCTTCGACATCCCCGACAAATATCGGCTTTGCAACTGGCGTTCACGCCTGGGTGGTCGACGCGACGAACCATGAGAAACTGGTGCCTATCGGTAGCATTGGGGAGCTTGTGATCCAAGGTCCGAGCGTGGCCCTTGGCTATCACAACGATACTGATAGGACTGCATTTGCATTCCTAGACACTGCTTCATGGTTGCAGAGTAAGGAAGTCGGACAGTGGCGCTTGTACAAGACTGGCGACCTAGTCCGGCAAAATCTCGACAGAACACTTGAGTTTGCTGGTCGGAAGGATACGCAAGTCAAAGTACACGGTCAGCGCGTCGAACTGGGCGAAATAGAGCATCACCTCACAGCACACGCACTGGTGTCTAATGGAGCTGTCCTATTTCCAAAATTGGGTATCTTCAAGGATAGGCTGATAGCAGTGCTGAGCCTATCGAATACAACAACAGCCCGCGATAGGATCGAACCACTCAAGATAATCAATGAGATATCGGATGAGAGGAAGGTCATCCGAAACTCGTTAATGGCACACCTCCCCATCCACATGGTCCCGACTTTGTTAGTCCTCGTTGAAAGCCTTCCATTCTTGGCATCGGGGAAAATTGATCGTAAGGCTATCGCCAGCTGGACTGAGAGTATGGATGATGAAACCTACCGCCAGGTTGTCGAACTGCCGACTTCCAAGAACAACAGTGGAAATCTGGCTCTTATTGCTTCATCTGAAATGGAGACCACATTGAGAGACAGCTGGAGTCACGTGCTTAATCTCCCTTCCGATTCGATTCCCTTTGACCGCTCATTCATGAGCCTGGGTGGAGATAGTATCACGGCCATGCAGGTCAGAGGATATTGCGCGAAGCAGAGTATCGATGTTGGAGTGCAAGAAATTCTTCGGAGCAAGTCTATCACTGTCCTGGCCCAGTATGCCAGAGTGCTTGAACGCAAGTCCCACCATGAGGAGATCCTCGAACGGCCCTTCGAGCTCTCTCCAATCCAGAAGATGTACTTTATGCTTCCACATCAAGGGAGGGGCCATTTCAATCAAAGCTTCTTCCTTCGCGTCACTCAAAAAATCACAAAGTCCGAGCTAGGACTTGCACTTGAGACGATTGTTTGGCGCCACTCGATGCTTCGAGCCCGCTTCAATAGGCCAGAAGGAGATGGGTCGTGGCAGCAACGCATCACTAGCGATATTTCTGCATCTTATCGTTTGAAAGAACACGAGTTGAGCGATGCCAAACAGAGAGACTTAGCTATAGCCAATAGTCAAGTCTGTCTGGACGTCGTGTCCGGGCCCGTATTTGCAGCAGATCTGTTCAATGATCCGAAGCGAGATGGCAGCGAACAGCTCTTATTTCTAGTTGGCCATCATCTTGTCATTGATCTAGTCTCCTGGCGTGTGATTCTCGAGGATCTCGAGGAGTTACTCCTGAGATTCGGGACATCTTCCGTTGAGAAGCCTACTTCGTTCCAAGCCTGGTGCCAGATGCAGTTGGACCAGTCCCAAACAGTGGCTATCGATAACACTTTCCCGTTCATTGACATTCGACAGGGTGACTTCGAGTACTGGGGCATGTCAGGACATCCTAACACGTACGGCCAAGTCGCATGTGAGGGATTCGATGTTGATCAGGAAACAACATCCGTTCTGCTGAATCAGTGTCACGTAGCTCTTCGTACAGAAACTGTTGATGTTCTCATCGCATCCCTCATATACTCATTTGGCAACACCTTCGAAGACCGACAATTGCCAGCTATCTTCAACGAAGGCCACGGACGTGAACCATCTGGAATGGCTGTGGATCTCTCCCGAACTGTTGGATGGTTTACCGTGATGTACCCAATTCATATTGGCAATTTTCATAGTCAAATCGATACTCTGAAGCTGGTGAAAGATTTCCGGCGCAGGGTTTCGGATAATGGCAGACTGTACTTCGCAAGTCGGTGCCTGACAGAGGAAGGTGGCCAAAGATTTCAGCAACATTGGCCGCTTGAAGTTACTTTCAATTACTTGGGGCAATACCAGCAGCTCGAGCGGAAAGGCGCTCTTTTACAGCCAGTGGGTACCATGGCCGGTGAGACTCGAGGTGCTGGTGGCACAGCAGATGTTGGACAGAACGCTCCACGATTTGGTCTCTTCGAGATCTCTGCGGTCATCGCACAAGGGAAGCTTCGATTCGCATTCACCTTCAATCACCAGATGAAGCATCAAGAAAAGATCCGACATTGGATTTCTGGGTGTCGCGAGACCCTTTGTCAAATGGTCAAGTCGCTTTCCGAACGAGAGCCAGAAGCAACTCCCGGCGACTTTCCCCTTCTGTCACTTGCTTACGACCAGCTCGAAGTTCTTACCAGAGACAAGTTGCCCACGCTTGGCATATCCAACATTGACAATATTGAGGATATTTATCCTTGCTCTTCAATGCAAGAAGGTATCCTAATTAGTCAAGCCAAGAGTTCTTCATTCTATGCTGTACAGGTCGTTCATCGCCTCAAAGATCGGTCAGATGCTCCAGCAGATGCCAACAAGCTCGCAAGAGCTTGGCAGCAAGTTGTCGATCGACACCCACCCCTCCGGACTGTTTTTATTCAGAGTGTTACCAATGATGACGGATTGTACGACCAGGTCGTTTTGAAGAAAGTTGCTGCCAGTATCTGCCATGTAGACTGTAGCACTGGGCGATATGCTCTCCATGTCTTGGAGAAACAAGATCCAAGTCTTTACAGGGAAAATGGTCATCCTCCGCACAAATTCACTATCTGCAAGACATCTGACGGAGAAGTTCTTTGCAAGTTGGAAATCAGCCATGCGATCATGGACGGCACATCGATGTCAATCATCTTTCGCGACCTCGCCGCTGCATATCAAGGGGGACTGTGTGCTGTACCAGGGCCCTTGTACAGCAACTACATTGCACACCTTCAGAACCAACCCTACGAGGCCAGTGCTGATTATTGGAAGAATTATCTCCAAAATGCCGAGCCTTCAGTGTTTCCTATCCTGAATGATGGCGTGTCCTCAAAGTCAGAACTTCACTCTTTACGTCTGAGCTTGAAAGACTCAGACTTCATTCAACTGCAACAGTTTTGTAAAGATAGGTCATTGACACTCTCCAATATACTCCATACCGCATGGGCGCTCACGCTCCGTTGTTATACAGCTTCGGATGATGTATGCTTTGGATATCTGTCTAGTGGAAGAGATGCCCCTATTCCTGGGATTGAGGATGCTGTCGGACCGTTCATCAATACTCTGGTCTGTAGAGTTAGTATCGTGCCCTCTAATCGACTCGAGACAGTCCTGGATCGAGTCCAGAAAGACCATGTAGAGAGTCTCCCGCACAGGACCTTATCGCTGGCCGAAGTTCAGCACAGTTTGCTGCTTTCCGGAAGCGCTCTTTTCAACACCGCATTGTCTTACCGAAAACTACCAACGCAATCCGCTGAAGAGAATGTAGTGTCATTCCAAGAAGTAGTCCCCACCTATGATCCGACAGAATATCCGCTTTCCATCAACATCGAAGCATCAGACAGTAACGCGGCGATTGACCTGGACTATTGGACGGACTACATATCAGATGGACAGGCGGGCAACATCGGGGAAGTGTTCTTGAAGGCCATTGAAAACATTGTTCACAATTCCAAGTTACCTGTGGAGCAGCTTGATCACTTCAACGAGAAGCACTCTGAACAGATCTGCAATGTTTGGAACTCCAGTATACCACAGAGTATAGACGATTGTGTGCACAGAGTCATCGAGAGCCAGGTACTGGAGCAACCCCAAGCCCCGGCAATTTGTTCCTGGGATTGCGAGCTCACTTACGCCGAACTTGACGCACTCTCGAATCGTTTGGCATATTACCTGATTTCTTCGATGGACATTGGTCCTGAGATGTATGTGCCTACATGCTTCGATAAATCCGCATGGACGGTCGTTGCTATGCTCTCGGTTCTCAAAGCAGGAGGCGCAGCGGTTCCTTTGGATGCGACACATCCCCAAGCAGCACTTGAACTGAGAGTAAAAGACACCCGAGCAAAGGTTGTTCTGACATCTCCTTCTAGATTAGGACTGTTTCAAGACATGAACGTCAACGCATTGGCAATCGATGAGCAGTTCGTACACAGTCTGCCCGACAAGTCCCTCCCAACAGCCACATCAGTCCAGCCCAGCAACCCTGCTTTTGTCATTTACACTTCCGGCTCGACTGGCTTGCCAAAGGGTGTTGTACTTGAGCATCAAGCTATTGTCACAAGTGGCCACGCTACTGGCACTGCATATCAACTCGATCGGAAATCTAGAGTTTTGCAATTCGCTTCATATACTTTCGACAACAGTCTGGAAGAAATGTTCATAACCCTCATGAGGGGTGGCTGTGTCTGTATTCCATCCGAGCACGATCGCGTCAATGACCTGGCCGGCGCCATCAATAGACTCAATGTCAATTTCATGGATATCACTCCCACAGTAGCCAGCTTCCTTAATCCATCAGACATTCCGACGGTAAAGGGTCTTTCCCTAGGTGGCGAGCCTCTGACTAAAGAGAACATTGATACGTGGGGACAAGAGATCTCTCTCCATTGTTGTTACGGTCCATCGGAGTGCTCGATCAACAGTTCCTGGAATGGGGACTTGCTGGCCTCTTCTGAGGCGACCAATATCGGCAGATCGATTGGAAGCGTATCGTGGATTGTAGATCCATCAAATCATGATAAGCTCATGCCAATCGGCTGTGTTGGCGAGCTGCTGATCGAGGGTCCTATCCTCGCTCGTGAGTACCTCAATGACCCAGAAAAAACTTCGAAGGCATTCATCATCAACCCTGCGTGGGTGGCTGAAGGATATCATCGGCTGTACAAGACAGGTGATCTAGCAAGATACAATTCGAATGGCACAATCACTTACCTTGGCCGGAAAGACTTTCAAATCAAGCTCAATGGGCAGCGTATCGAATTGGGCGAGATTGAACATCACGTCAAATCCAATGTCTTACCTGGTATCAATTCTGCAGTTGAGCTTGTCACACTCAGTGGCAGCCGGAAAGCTCTCGCCGCTTTCCTTTGCATCGAGAACTCCAAATCAGTGTCCGAAATGGACTCTCTTCTACTACCAATGTCAGCCGATGTCAGAACATCTGCAGCTGCGCTACAGGCGGCTATCGCTGCTCTGATCCCCAGTTATATGGTACCCACCTTGTATATCCCAGTGAAGAGAATGCCCATGACCTCTTCTGGCAAGCTTGACCGCCGAAGCCTACGAGACGTATGCCGATCACTGTCTGAAACAGAAGCCACACAGTACAGGCTGGCTCAAAGGTCTAGTTCTCGACCATCAACGGCAATGGAAAAGACTTTGGCAACGCTTTGGGAATCAGTACTGAATTTGGAGCGGGACACTATTGGCGCAGATGATAATTTCTTCCGGATGTCAGGGGATTCAATTGGCGCCATGAAACTGATCACCGCCGCTCGAGCAAAAGGAATCACACTTACGGTTGCCAGTATATTCCAAAAACCTAAGCTTTCCGATCTGGCCTTGGACGCGAAGTCGATGGTCGGCGGGGGTGCCTCTGCAATGGAGAGTGAGGTGAAGCCATTCGATTTGGTCTCTCAGAAAATACCTCTGGCAGAACTTATCGTGGAAGTATCCTCTCACTGTCTTGTGGATCCCAAGCTCATCGAAGATATATACCCGTGCACCGCAATTCAAGAAGGCCTCATAGCTTTGTCGAACAAAGACCCCGGAGCTTATGTGGCCCAGAACATCTACAAATTGCCGGCAGACATCGACTTTGACAGATTTCGAGCGGCATGGCAAATGGTCTTTGATATTGAGTTCATTCTGAGAACGCGAATTGTGTTCACTGAGTCTTCGGGATTTCTGCAAGTAGTGGTTCGTGAGCCTCTTGCCTGGCACGTTGCTGCCACTCTCGAAGACGTTCTTCTTGATAAACGACAGCTACCTTCACACAACGGCGGAACTCTTGCAAGCTATACGATGGTCAAAGACACGGGTCATTTCGTGTGGACTGCGCATCATGCTATCTACGATGGATGGTCGTTACCAATCCTACTCGAGAGGGTGGAAGCATGCTACAACAATGTTTCACCCCCAGACACAAAACTTGGCAGAGGATATCCTAGATTCATCAAATATCTTGCTGGGGTGGATAATGCAACTATTGATGCTTTCTGGTTGAGCAAGCTATCTGCTACCACAGCAGCGCAATTTCCTGCCCTGCCACACCCGGCATACCAAGTTCAAGCCACAAGCGTCTCATCACATACCGTGCAGGTGACTCGCAATTCGGGTTCCAGCATCACTTTACCGTCAGTCATCAGAGCTGCCTGGGCGTTGCTTCTCGCGGCATACTCTGGAAACTCTGAAGATGTCGTGTTTGGAGAAACTCTCACTGGGCGAGATGCTCCAGTTCACGACATCGAGCAGATCGTTGGACCGACACTCGCGACTATTCCTACCCGCATCCGAATCAATTGCGAGATGACAATTTGCGAATTTCTGGAAGAAGTTCAATCGTCCTCCGCTGAAGCAATTCCCTACCAATATGCTGGACTACAACGCATCAAGCATGTCAGCCAAGATGCAGCTGTCGCGTGTGGCTTCCAGAATCTGCTCGCTATTCATCACAACGCTAACGAATCTTCGACTGGGATCTGGAATCTGACGAGCTCAGGTACCGCAGGAACTAATTTCTATTCGTATTCATTGACAGTCTCTTGCCAAATTTTGGCCGAAAGCGTGGAGTTTGAGGCTCATTTTGACCATGATAGCATTTCTACATGGCTTGTAGAGAGACTTTTGGTCCAATTCGGGTTTATTCTTCGAAAGCTTCTTTCTCCAAGTAGCCAAAATATCAAGCTTTACGACATCCAGACCCTGAATCCAATGGACGAAGAAATGATCAAATCCTGGAACAGCCAGCCTCTTACTGTCGCTGAAGATTGTATTCACAGCCTGATCGAGCGACAAGTCCTCAAGCAGCCGGCATCAAAAATCGCTGTACATGGCTGGAATTCCAGCTTTACCTATCCAGAGCTGGACAGTATTTCAACCCAATTAGCGAGACACTTGGTTCATCATGGAGTCCAGAATTCGCTCGTACCAATATGTTTTGAGAAGTCTGCTTGGACTGTTGTCGCGATGCTTGCGATCCTCAAGTCAGGGGCTGCTTTTGTACCCTTGGATCCAGCAGCCCCCATTTCCAGACTTCGAGGTATTGTTGAGGATACGGAGGCGAACTTGCTTATTTGTTCTCCCTCATTCGCCGAGGTTTGCCAAAATATATCATCTCATGTGATTGTTGTGGATAGTCACTTGATCGCCGGACTGTGTTCAAAGGAGGATACACTTCCCTCCGTCAGCCCACAAGACCCCTGCTACGTCATATTTACATCCGGAACCACGGGGAAGCCAAAGTTAGTATAACCTAAAGTTGTCACAGTGCGCTTCGTGCTAATAATCTCAAGGGGAACTATCCTGCAACATGCCGCATTCTGTTCTGGTGCTGCCGCTCATGGTCCAGCTCTCGGCATCACTTCAGATTCGCGAGTGCTTCAGTTTGCAAGCTACACGTTTGACGCAAGCTTGTTGGAGATTCTGACTACCCTGACTTTAGGTGGATGTGTTTGCATTCCGGACGAAGATGAGAGATTGAACAACATCACCGGCGTCATCAACAGAATGGAAATCACTTGGACCCTTTTGACGCCTTCATTTATCCAGCTCGTGCAACCTTCCGACATTCCAAATTTGAAGACTCTTGTACTTGGTGGAGAAGCTATGTCGCAATCGCACATCACGACGTGGGCTGATAAGCTCGAACTTATCAATGCCTATGGGCCGTCCGAGGCTGCAGTTGTCGCAGCAGCGAACTCTCAGATGAATCTAACAACACTTCCCAATAACATGGGCCGAGCTGTAGGTGGCCGCTCGTGGGTTGTGGATATCATCAATTGGAATCGTTTAAGTCCCGTGGGAGCGGTCGGCGAGTTGGTGATTGAGGGACCAATTTTAGCGAATGGATATCTCAAGAACGATATCAAGACGAAGGAAGTGTTCATTGAAGACCCCGCTTGGTCTCGGAATAATGATCATGTCCACCGACGAATGTATCGCACTGGTGATCTGGTCAAATATACAGCAGAAGGTCAACTCCTCTTCTGTGGACGCAAGGACACGCAAACCAAAATACATGGACAGAGAATAGAGCTAAGCGAGGTGGAGCATCACCTTAGAGAAGATCTTTCAATAAGGCATGTTCTCGCTTCCGTTCCCCATGCAGGCTTTTGCACAGGCCGTCTCGTGGTTGCTCTGTCGCTTCAAGAATCTTCGGCTTCGGCCATCGCTCCTGGCGCCTTCAAGACTGTTGTCAACGAAGCAACAAAGTTCTCTGTGGCTGCTGTCAAGGATCGACTGTGTGTGCATTTGCCATCTTATATGGTACCTTCTTCTTGGGTTGTCTTGGAATCCCTACCTTTGCAACCATCGGGGAAGCTTGACCGACGCAGGATAGAGCAATATTTGGAAACCATGGACTCGCACACATTCGAACAGATTTCTGACGTAGCTGGCACGGATCAAGAGATCCAAGTCAATCCAGTAGAGCGCCAGCTGCAAGAAATTCTGGGCATGGTTTTGAATCTACCGCCACGGCAAATCGGCCTACATCAGTCGTTCCTCCACCTTGGAGGAGATTCGATTTCGGCAATGCAGGTCATGTCAACCTGCCGATCTCATGGACTTGGAGTGACTGTAAAGGACATCATCCAAAGCAAATCCGTTTCTGACTTAGCGCTACTAGTCAAACTCCCTGAAGAGGTCGTACAACAAGTTGAGGAAGTTGACAAGCCTTTCGACCTGTCCCCTATTCAACGATTATTCTTTGAATGTGTCGGTGACAAGAATTGTCATTTCAGTCAGAGCATGCTAGTCCGCTTGACCAGACCCACGAGTGCCGAAAGAGTTTCTGCGGCTCTGAGCTCCTTGGTTACAGCTCACTCGATGCTCCGGGCTCGTTTTCAAAGAAATGATGCAGGCATATGGCAACAACAAGTCATTGATCTCCCTGGATCCTATCTCTTCCGAGTGCACAAACCGAACGAGAGTGAAATTCCCATTCTTTTACAGAACAGCCACAGCCTGCTCGACATCTCCACTGGACCTGTCTTTATCGCGGATCTGTTCGAGACGAGTGGCTCTGAGGAACAGATTCTTTCTCTCGTCGCCCACCATCTCATTATCGATGTCGTTTCGTGGAGGATAATTCTCCAGGATCTCGAAGACCTTCTCTCATGCGATACGTCCACATTGCAGACGCCTCTCCCTTTCCAGACTTGGTCTCGTCTTCAAGCTGAGCAGGCACAGAGTAACCATCACGCAGTCATTGGCTTACTAGAAGACGTCCCGGCTGCTAACTTTGAGTACTGGGACATGGGCGATAGGAAAAACCTGTCAGGTGACGTTATCGAGAATGGATTTGACCTGGATGCCAATTCATCTTTGGCCCTCCTCGCAAGATGTCACGAATCAATGCAAACAGAGGCCATTGACGTGTTTCTGGCAACTCTGCTTCATTCATTCAACAAAGTCTTCTCTGATTGCTCTGCTGTCCCAGCAATTTACAACGAAGGCCATGGTCGCGAACCGTGGGAGGGCTTAAAGCTTGACTTATCGCGAACTGTGGGGTGGTTCACTACCATGTGTCCCGTTTTCCTGCCAACCAATATCGACGGAGAATCCGATCTGATGAACACCATTCGCTGGGTCAAAGATCTGAGACGTCGAGTTCCTGATAAAGGACGACCATATTTCGCCCGTCGCCTCCTCACCGACGACGGGAATCAGCGATTTTCAAAGCATTGGCCTATGGAAATAACGTTCAATTACTTAGGGAAATTGCAACAACTTGAGCGGAAAGAAGCTCTTTTCCAGCCAGTGGAAGCAATTACCAATACTGAGTTCGATATCGGCAAAGATGTGCCACGCTTTGCATTGTTCGAGATATCCGCATCCGTGACAAATGGAGTCATCAGGATGTCTTTCTCGTACAATAAAAACATGAAGAGACAAGCCAAGATCCGGCGGTGGATCATGGAATGCGAGCGGTCACTACAAGATGCTATCAAGCGTTTGGTACAAATGAAGCCAGAACAAACACTCTGTAACTTTCCCCGCCTTCCATTAGTGTACAACGGCATCTCGAAGTTGATGGAGAAGTTACCTCTACTCGGCGTCCGGTCTCTCGCAGAAGTCGAGGACGTTTATCCTTCGTCTCCGATACAACAAGGCATGCTACTTGCACAGCTCAAGAACCCCGAGCTGTATGCTTACTGCTCTATTTTTGAGGCTCGTGCCAAT
Source organism: Cadophora gregata (assembly GCF_030347475.1). Classification (NCBI taxonomy): domain Eukaryota; kingdom Fungi; phylum Ascomycota; class Leotiomycetes; order Helotiales; family Ploettnerulaceae; genus Cadophora; species Cadophora gregata. The sequence continues at coordinate 337,108 of NW_026695936.1, read as the reverse complement.
GACGGGCTGGGCATTGATGCTCGGCATCTTGCAGAAGCTTGGCAAGCTGTCATCGACCAACATTCCATTCTCAGAACAATATTTGTGGAGAGTGTATGCCAAGAAGGTTCGAATGACCAAGTTGTATTGAAGGATATGACTGCCAGAGTCGCCTGGCTTGAGTGCTCGCATTCCGAATTATTGAACGTTTTCAAGAAGCAGTCGCCTGTCAATTTCCAAGACAAGCACCCACCGCACAGGCTTAGTCTTTGCAAGACAGAAAGGGGTCTATTCTGCAAGCTCGAAATCAGTCACGCAATATGTGATGGGACTTCAGTCCCGATTTTACTCCGGGACCTTTCTACAAGCTATAGAAATCTCGTGTCCGCTGCTGGAGCGACAGGTCTGCACTCGAAAATTGGAAAGGGAAGCGCGACCACAAAGCCAAAGTACAGCGATTATATCTCGTACATCCAGAACAGATCACAGGATGACGATATGAACTACTGGAAAGCTTACTTGAATGGCATTGAGCCCTGTCACGTCACTCCCCTCAACGATGGAATCGAGATCCCCCGGGAACTGAGATCTCGCGTTTTGTCCTTCAGGAACACCTCGGGACTGAAAGCATTTTGCAGCCAGAACGGCGTCACACTATCGAATGCGTTACAGCTCGCTTGGGGGCTCATGCTTCGAATTTACACTGGTGCAGACGAAGTTTGCTTTGGCTACCTCTCTTCTGGAAGAGATGCTCCGATCTCAGGCATTCAAGAGGAAGCACTTGGAGCTTTTATCAACATGTTGACATGCAGGCTGAACCTAAGCAGCTCAACGCGATTGCAACACGCTATCCAGACTGTGCAGACGGACTTCATCAACGGGATGAGCCATCAGGGCGTTTCCCTCGCATCAATTCAACACGAGCTGCAGCTGTCCAGCACCTCGCTCTTCAACACTGCTTTTACTTTCCAGAAACGCTCAAGTAAACAGCATGCATCAAATTCGAGTATAACTTTCGACGTGATCGAAGCTCATGATCCGAGCGAGTACGATATCACCGTCAATGTGGAAGCCTTTGAGTCGGAGGTTGAGGTACATTTCGGATATTGGACTACGACCCTGTCGGAGTCCCAAGCAGAAAACATGGCGTACACTTTTGAGCACGTTCTAAATGAGATGGTATCTCAGGACGACGGCGATCGAAGAATTTCGGACCTGCAATTGATAAGTGATCATGGCCACCAACAAATCATGAAATGGAACGCATCACTTCCTGTCAGCGTACAGAAGTGTGTGCACCATATGATCTGCGACCAAGTCTCGGACCGACCCGCTTCAACTGACGCCATTTGTGCCTGGGACCGGAATTTCACATATACCGAGCTAGATATGCTTTCAACACAGTTGGCACTTCATCTTATTGAGGTTGGTGTTGAGACGAACAGCTTTGTCCCATTGTGGTAGGTGACGACCCAATTTGTCCCTCAACCAGATTGATTTGAGACGCGATTTGCATCCTTTTCCCCATGAATCATGTTTTTCTATCTGCAATTACATTTCACCGCCTAGGACCTGGCAATTGCTGACTCTGTGACTTTATCTAGCTTCGAGAAGTCGGCTTGGAACATCGTAGCAATGACTGCTGTGCTGAAGGCAGGGGCTGCATTTGTCCCCCTTGACTTTACTCATCCCGAAGCCCGCTTGAAGGGTTTCATCGACGACGTGCAGAGTGAAATAGTCCTATGCTCGGCTCAGAATTTTGAAAAGATCTCGAACGTCGCCAAACGTGCTCTGTCGGTGGACCCGCAATTCATCAAAACTCTCAACTACAAGACCTCGGCAGCGATTCTGCCAATTGTTTCCGTAGACGACCCTACATACATCATCTTCACCTCTGGCACAACTGGGCGACCCAAAGGTACAATCATTGAGCATGCAGCCTTCTGTACCAGTGCGGTTGAACATGCTAAGGCCATGCGAATGGGACCAGGCTCTCGCGTCTTCCAATTCGCAAGTCACACATTCGACGCAAGTGTCATGGAAATCCTCAGCGCTCTCATAGTGGGCGCCACAGTGTGCATCCCGAGCGAGCAAGATCGCATGAACGATATCCCAGGTTCTATCAGACGCATGGGTGTGACTTGGACCCTTCTGACTCCATCTGTGGCAAGCACACTATCGCCCAAGAGTGTTCCGTGTCTTAAAACGCTCGTTACTGGCGGTGAAAAGATGTCATTAGATCATATTGCTAAATGGAAAGGTCAATGCTCTCTTATAAACGCATATGGCCCTACCGAGACGAGTGTTATTGCAAGCACCAGCACCAAGGTGGATCACTATGGCCACGACTTAAACTCGGACCCATCAAACATTGGGCGCGGAGTGGGAGCTCGTGTATGGATTGTCGATCCTGGTAACTATAACCGGCTGGTTCCAGTCGGTGGGATCGGTGAGCTAGTTGTGGAAGGTCGAACGGTCGCTCGTGGCTACTTGAACAACCCGGAGAAGACTGCGGAAGTATTCATCTCAGATCCCACTTGGCTGAATGGTATTGAACCACGACAACGGGTCTATAGAACTGGTGATCTCGTACGCTACAACTCTGACGGAAGTCTATGCTTTTTGAGCCGCAAGGACACCCAGATCAAGCTAAACGGGCAGCGTATCGAGTTGGGAGAAATAGAGCAAAACGTGCAGACTTGCTTGCCAGACACTGTGCAGTCTGTCGTTGAACTCGTTTCCCCCATGAACCGAACATCGACCAAGGCACTAGCAGTGTTCTTCACTGTAGATGCCAACGATCTCCGTTCAGAGTCAAACATCGATGAAATCCTCCTTCCAATGGCAAATGCAGCAAGAAATGTTGCAAAAAGCTTGGATTCATCGTTAGCTGCGGTCTTACCAGCATATATGTGCCCATCTTTCTACATCCCCGTCACCAAACTCCCATGGACAAGTTCTGGCAAGATGGATCGAAACAGGCTCAAAGCTATCGTCGCCAATCTCCCCAAAGAGATGGCTGCGCCTTACAGACTCCAAAGCTCCGAATCAAAAATCCCCAAAGCCCCTGCGACAGCAATCGAAAAGTCCCTCCAGGCTCTGTGGGAATCCGTCCTCAATGTATCACCTCCAGGATCCGTTGGCACCGATGATAGCTTCTTCCGGCTTGGTGGTGACTCGGTAACAGCCATGCGACTTGTCGGAGCTGCTCGCTCCCAGGGAATATCTCTCACTGTCATCGATATCTTTCGAAATCCTCGACTCTGTGATATGGCGCAGGTGTGCGGAACCCTTGTTGTCGAAGAGGAGCAGCAGCTGCTACCTTTCTCCCTACTTTCCACTGATGAATCAGCTGAGACTATCATCAATGAGGTGGCAAGTCAGTGCAACGTCGACAAGGATTCTGTTTTGGATGTTTACCCGTGTAGTCTGCTCCAAGAAGGGCTTTTGACACTCTCGATCAAGCAATCTGGCGCATATGTTGCCAAGAATATCTTCAAATTACCAGCAGACATCGATATCGGGAGATTCAAGACCGTGTGGGATCAGATAATTGAAGAGATTGATATTTTGCGGACACGTATCGTTCACATGAAGTCTGGCATCTTTCTACAGGCCTTAATTGAACACAATCCGGTCCACTGGTATTCGGCAGAAAACCTAGAAAATGTCGATCTGAATGAAGTCAATATTCCAACAACAAATGGAGGCTGTCTCACTCGCTACACTATTGTCTCGGACAATCAATCTGGGGATTGCTACTTTGTGTGGCACATCCATCATGCACTTTACGATGGCTGGTCTCTCCCCATGGTATTGGAGAGGGTCGAAACTGCTTACCTGGATTCTTCGGCTCGATTCTCTAGAGGTTCATATTCACTGTTCATCAAATACCTCTGTGAAATAGACGGAGAAGCCTCGGATGAATTCTGGAAGGCTAGACTTTTGGAATGTTCACCCTTGCAATTTCCCCAAGATCAACATGTAGCGACTGACAAGGCTCGGAACAATCAAATGTTGACTCACAGCACACCAATATCAAGAAATACTGCTAGCATGGGAATAACTGTGCCCACTATCATTCGCGCTGCATGGTCATTGGTGGTGGCAGCGTATTCCGGGTCGAACGATGTGGTTTTCGGCGAAATTTTTGCTGGACGTGATATTGCCGTTCAAGGCATAACCGATATCATTGGTCCCACAATCACGACTGTCCCGACAAGAATTGCAGTTGATCGCAAACTTTCTATGACGGGATTTCTGCAGGGTATCCAGAAATTGGCGACCGACATCATCCCATACCAGCATGCCGGACTTCAGCGAATCAAGCGAATCAATCGTGATACGGAGGTTGCATGCGAGTTCCGCAATCTTCTCGTAATTCAAACAGCAGAGGAAGAGATTGAAAAGGGGCTTTGGGACCTCCAAGGAACAGGTGTTGCTTCGAACTTCTTCACATATCCTCTTGTCCTTGAGTGCAAAGGTGGATCGGACAAGATCGACATATTGGCTCACTATGATGATGCTGTTTTGCCAAAGTGGCAGGTGCAGAGAATTTTGTACCAACTGGACTTTGTGCTACAGCAGCTTAGCAACATACCGAAGCTTGGAACCAGTGCGAAAATGAACACTGTTGAGATCGTTAGTCCCGAAGACAGGACTGCTATATCGTCATGGAACTCTTACCAACCAGCATTGGTAGACGCGTGTATTCATGAAGAGTTTGAAGAGATGGCATTGTCACAACCGGATGCGCAAGCTGTATGTGCCTGGGACGGGAATCTGACATATGAAGAACTTCAAGGTTATGCTGCACGCCTTGCACATTATCTCGCCTCGCTCGGTATAGGACCGGAGGTGTTCGTACCTATCTGCTTGGACAAGTCAGTTTGGGCTGTAGTAACAATTCTTGGAATTTTGATGTCCGGCGGAGCTTATGTGCCTCTGGACCCTACCGCACCGACTGCTCGACATCAAGAAATGATCAAGGATGTCAACGCGAAGTATCTTATTTGCTCACCAAACCATGCAAACCGATTTGCAGCTTCGAGCATCAATCTCATTTCTATCGAGGAGACACTAAAAGGGAGTCTGTCCTCACCCCTGAGCCCTGCCTTGGACTGCAGCCGAGCCAAGAGTCACAACGCTGCTTATGCCATCTTCACATCTGGAAGCACAGGTCGCCCGAAAGGCACAGTAGTAGAGCACAAAGCTATATCAACAAGCTCTGTAGCCATGAAAAAGGTGTTGCTGATGAAGCCTGAGTCCCGAGTGTTCCAGTTCGCGTCGTTCACGTTCGACGTTAGCGTACTGGAAACGCTGACAGCCTTGAGTTGCGGCGCTTGTATTTGCATGCCTTCTGAAGACATGAGAACCAGGAATGTAGGAGAAGCAATCAATACACTCCAAGCAACGTGGGCTTTCCTCACTCCGTCCGTTGCTAACATCATCGACCCAACTTCCGTCCCAGCATTGGATGTCCTTGTTTGCGGTGGCGAAGCAATGTCGATTGAAAATGTTACCAAGTGGGCATCGAAGGTCACACTTGTTAATGGGTATGGGCCGACAGAAGCATCAGTAATAGCTGTGGGCAACCCCAATGTCAGCGAAGTTCGGGACCCATCCAACATCGGACACGCGCTTCCGAGCGGACATGCGTGGGTTGTAGACCCTGGGGATCATAATTCTATCTCACCTGTGGGATGCGTCGGGGAACTCTTGCTCGATGGACCATTACTTGCCCGCGAGTACATCAACAACCCAACGAAGACAACAGAAGCGTTCATTGAGTGTCCACCATGGTTTGAAAAATTTGCACTCACCTCCTCAGTGTCTTCAGCTTCTACTCGCCGAATGTACAAGACAGGCGATCTGGTCAGATACAACGAAGACGGATCGTTGCATTTCATTGGAAGGAAGGACAACCAAGTCAAATTGAATGGTCAGCGCCTTGAACTGGGGGAGATAGAGCACTCCCTAGATAAGGATTCGAGTATTCAACACGCGCTTGTAGCGCTACCCCAAACAGGGCCATTTCGAAAACGTCTCGTGGCTGTGATCTCCTTGACAGCCCTGACAGGAACAACAATTACGAAGGGTTCCTGTGAACTAATTCAAAACGGACCTGAGGGTGCCGCTGCTCGGGCTCAAGTTACTGGGATTCGCAACCGTTTGTCTGAGATCTTGCCTGCATACATGGTACCGTCATCTTGGCTCGTAGTTGAGTCGGTTCCCCTTCTACCTTCGGGGAAACTAGATCGTCGCAACGTTGATTTTTGGCTTCACAGCATTGATGACAAAACTTATGAACGTATCCTGGAAGCTGAGGATGAAGAAGATAGTTCGATTCCTGCGACAGAGACAACCTTGCTACTCCAAAGGATCTTCTCCCGCGTCCTCAATTTACCACTCCAGAGAACGAGGTTGGGCCAATCGTTTTTGAGTCTTGGTGGTGACTCCATCAGCGCAATGCAAGTTATGGCATTATGCAGGAGAGAAAAGCTGAACTTTTCACTTTCTGATGTTTTGAGAAGCAAGTCAATACATCAGCTAGCATCGATAGCCAGCTATGAGGATGAGGTTCAGTACCAAGACGAGGTTCTTGGCCAGGTCTTTGATCTATCACCCATTCAGCAGCTCTACTTTGATTCCCAGATTGGCAATACCTTCGACGGAGCAGGTCGCTTCAACCAAAGCTTCTCATTGAAGATCACGAGGCATGTTGAGCCTCAGGAGCTCAGGACTGCACTTCGACGAATCGTCGATCAGCATTCCATGCTTCGATCCCGTTTTGTGCAAGGACCGAATGGGTCATGGCAGCAAATACTGCAATCAGAAAGCGAGTTTTCAATCGATTTCCAGATCCATGATATTGAAGACACTCGTCGGATCACGTCACTAGTCGAAAAAGCTCACTCAAGTCTCAACATCTCCCGCGGGCCTGTTTTCACGGCACACCTTTTCAATATCGCGGACTCACCGCAGATGATTTTCCTCGCAGCTCACCATTTAGTGATTGATATGGTCTCCTGGAGAATCATTTTGCAAGATCTGGAAGAACTGCTCACCACCAGATCAATTCTTTCCGACAAGCCTCTTTCATTCCAAGTTTGGTCCTCCATGCAGTTCGACCATGCGCTGAAGGCCAGTGCGAAGCCGAATGCAGGAGCGTTGCCATTCGAAGTTCCTTCAGTCGACATGTCATACTGGGGTATCGAGAAAGGAGCCAATACATACGGCGACGTCATCTCAGAGGCTTTCACCTTGAGCACTGAGGTTTCAGGTATGCTACTTGATGAAAGCAATAGAGCTCTTCGGACTGAACCAGTTGAGTTATTCATGGCGGCTATCAGTCATTCCTTTGCCCGTGTTTTTGTAGATAGAAACCCTCCAGCGATATTTAACGAGGGACATGGGCGTGAGCCTTGGGATACAAGCATTGATATATCGAGAACAGTAGGATGGTAAGTTCAATCTGCATTTCAGAACAATCTATTTAGAGACATTCGGACCATGCTAATCAAATAATCTAGGTTTACCACCATATTTCCAGTCTATACGGCAATCGATACAAACGAAGATGATGTAGCAGATACAGTACGAAGAATGAAAGACGCCCGGCGGAGTGTACCAAGCAATGGTCGAGAATATTTCACACATCAATATCTTCAAATGGCAAACAAATCGTATACCAAGGATTGTGGTGTTAACATGGAGATAATATTCAATTACTTGGGCAAAATGCAGCAGCTGGAGCACGACGACTCCCTACTTGAGCAATGGGAGCATCCGGAAGACGAAGAGACTTCTAAGACGATAGCAGATGTCGGACCTCACGCGAACCGATTCGCTCTGTTCGAAATCTCCGCCGCTGTCGTGCGCGACAAGATCCAATTCTCGTTTCTCTTCAATCGTAATATTCGGCATCAACAATCTATCCGAAGATGGATTTCCGAATGTCAAGAAACACTCCAGGAAATCGCAGAACATTTGGCTGAACTCACTGGGCCACCCTCTTTTACCCTTAGCGACTTTCCGCTTCTGCCAATCTCATATGAGGGCCTCCAGAAGATAATCACTCGATCACTTCCGCAAGTCGGTATCAATCAAGATGAAGTCGAAGACATATATCCCTGTGCACCACTACAAGAAGGATTGTTAATTAGCCAGCTCAAGAACCCCAGTTTATACCACTTCCATGCTGTTTTTGAGGTTCATCCGGCTCAAGATGGAGTACCAGTCGACGGAGATCGACTGGCAAAAGCATGGCAAAGAGTCGTCGATCGACATGCTGCTCTCCGATCCGTCTTTGCAGACAGTGTTTACAAAGGCGATATTTTCAATCAGATCGTGGTCAAGAATGTTGACAGCGGCGTGATGGTTATTCGAAGTGACGAAGAGGATGCGCTGGATACACTCAGCACAATGTCAATCCTGGATGCAAATTACACCAAACAACCTCGACTGCCACATCAAGCAACAATTTGTCAAACCACAAGCAACAAGGTCTACTTCAAGGCCGAAGTCAACCACGCAGTCATTGATGGATCTTCTGCAAACATCATGTTGAAAGATCTGGCCGCTGCTTATCACGGTCGCCTTCCTGAAGGTCTTGGACCTCTCTACTCTGACTATGTAGCATACATCAAAAGTCTACCTGCCGGTGCGAGCATCAAGTTTTGGAAAACGTACCTCGCTGGATCGAAAGCATGTAACTTCCCAGTGCTCAACAAGGACTTTGCTGGCACCAGGGCCTTGGGATCAGTTGCGATGGACTTCAACAGATTCCCTGAGTTACAGGAGATGTGCAAAAAGATGAGCCTTACACTCGCAAATGTCATGCAAGCGGCCTGGGCATTTTGCTTACGACATTACACAAAATCCGAAGATATCTGCTTCGGGTATCTAACAAGCGGTCGTGACGTGCCTGTGAAAGGGGTGCAAAGCACAATCGGCGCCTTTATCAACATGTTGGTGTGCAGAGTCAAATTTCAACCTCAGTCAACTATCAAAGAGATCTTCAACAAAGTTCAGAATGACTACCTCCAGAGTCTTGAGCATCAGCATTGCTCGCTGGCACAGGTCCAACATGATCTCATGGGCGGAAAAGCATTGTTTAACACAGCTGTTTCTATACAAAGTGACGGGCCATCAGATGGACATGAGACAACATCGATATCTTTCGATCCTGTTGCGGCACACGATCCTAGCGAGGTAAGTTATTTGACTATCTTTCTTGCAAGCCTTACTGACATTTCTGAAAGTATGCGGCGACACTGAACATCCGAACCCTACGAGGCGACGAGGGTGTCGTGATTAGATACTGGACAGATGTTATGGCGCCAGAGCAGGCAAAAGAGCTTTGTGATATGCTAGCTCGCGTCATGGAGACTTTTATCAACAAGCCACATCAGCTCGTCGAGGAGCTTGATCTCACCAAGAAAGCTTCGGAACCTATCATCATTGAACCGCCTCCCCCACAAAATGTTAATGACCAACCACAACTTGTTGCTTCCGAGGCGCAGCTAAGAACGATTGTTTCTGAATACGTGCGCGAGATCATGGAGCAGATGCTCAAGACAGGAGCCTTGGTGAATAATGATCAACAAAGCATGGGCAGTACGATCAGCAATACTGTCAACAACACAATGCACATCGCGACCCAGCAAACAATCCAGCCCATGATCGACTACTCGCAACTCACCATGGCACCTCTCAGACCGCAGTTCAACAGGACCAGATCAACGAGTACGATAGAGTCCATCATGCAGCTTGGTGGGATCGAACAAAAGCTACTCTCTGTCTGGAGTGAGCTGCTTGAGATTTCCAAAGACACGATCAAGAAAGATGATTCATTTTTCTCTCTTGGCGGCGATAGTATCATTGCAATGCAAATGGTTGGGATGGCTCGCGATGAAGACCTTGCTTTGACAGTCGCGAATGTATTCAGGCATCCAACATTTGCCGATATGGCTGCTGTCATTCGTATGGCAGAAGAAGCGCAGACACCACAAGGCATCAGCGATCCGAAGGAGTATTTTGAAGCTCGAGAAGCACGATCCCAGGCGATTCAGAACGCGCTATATCAACGATACTCACTCATCGAAACCGCTGACGTGGATGCTTTCCTTCAAGACAATATCTGTCCCAAAGTCAGAGCTTTCCGCGGCGGGATCATGGATGTCTTCCCTGTTACCGACTTTCAAGCTTTAGCTGTCACGGGGACACTTATGGAGTCCAAATGGATGCTCAACTACTTCTACCTTGAAGGCGACGGGGCCCTTGATCTGAAGCGTCTGAAGCGTAGTATATCTCGAGTCGTGGATTCTTTCGAAATTCTCAGGACAGTCTTCGTCCCTCATGGCAATCGGTTCTTCCAGGCCGTCATGAGAAAAGTTCAACCAAGTTTCTCTGTGTACGAAACCAGCGACCTGGCGCTGTTCACGTCGGAACTTCAGCAGAAGGATCGCAAAGACGGGCCGCAGCTTGGAGAGTCCTACCTCCAATTCACAGTTGCGAAGGAAATTGGAAGCCGGAAACACAGGATCATCATGCGCATGTCGCATGCTCAATATGACGGAGTTTGTTTCCCGGCGATCTTGGCTGCTATTCAGGCTGGCTACAAAGGCCATCCTCTCCCTGCAACACCTGCATTCTCAACCTACGTTCGGGATGCAGCAAGAAATACCACAGATGACCATTATCTATATTGGAAGAATCTTCTCAAGGGTTCTTCGATGACTGAAGTTGTCCATCGAAGCGGGCCAAATTACAGTCGTGGAATGGATGCTCCAACAACTTTGAAGCGGGTCATTCGTATCTCCTCTCTAGCGTCGAAGAATATCACACCAGCAACCGTCATCAAAGCAGCTTGGTCTGTCACATTGGCTAAATGGGCAGCGAATTCAGATATCATCTTTGGAAATGTGATCAGTGGACGCAATGCAGCCGTAGTTGGAGTCGAAAGCATCATCGGTCCATGCGTAAACCTGATCCCAGTGAGAGTCACTTTCCAAGCTGGGTGGACCGTATATGATCTCCTCCGCAGCATTCAAGATCAACAAGTGGCAGCCATGCCTTATGAATCTCTTGGTTTCCGAGAGATCATCAAGAACTGCTCGTCTTGGCCCGACTGGACGAACTTCTCCACCGTTTGCCAACACCAAAACATCCAACAGCAAACAGACGTCCAGCTCGGCGATATTCAGTACAAACTTGGCGCTATAGGATCGCAGGAAGACTTCGCAGACTTGACTGTCTTCTCTACTCCTAAGAGCGATGCTGAGATCGAGATTAGCTTGATATTCACCAAGAATAGCGGCGTCTCTCATGCCTTCGCAGAAAGCATGTTCGAAGTCCTCTGTGAGACATCCATGAATTTCTCAGACAACCCTGAGGCAATCCTGCCAAGTCCAACCGAGCTCTCTTCCCTTCCTGCTCAGACACTGGAAGAGGAAGCAAAACTTAATGACCTCACGCTCGCAGCAAGTCTGAAAACCCTCAGCAGACAAGACCTCATTCACTACTCGCAACTCTTAAAGCGAGTCTGGACGCGCATTCTATCCGACAAGAAAACACCTTCACCTGCTCTCGATCTTGAAACATCTTTCTACGAGATGGGTGGTGATATCATTGGGCTTGCGCAGGTCGCTTCTTTATTGGAACAGGAAGGTATGAAGTTACGGGTTGAAGATCTGGTGGATCACCCGGTAATGGTAGAACAATTGGCGCTGTTGGTGGCGTACAAGAAGGAGCAGATGGCGAGAGATCTGGAAGATATTGCTGTGACGGTACCTCAGAGCCAGCAGGAGCAGGGTCCAAAGAAAGGGATCAAGAAGTTGCTGGGGAAGTCTGTGGGATTGGCGAGGAAGATGCGAGTTGGGAGATCAAAAGGGGAGGCCGAAAGGGCTGAATGAATAAAAGGAGGATTTCTTGTATTATACTGGAAGGAGTTTGGGTACATGTTTCTATATTCCTGGCGAGTCTTCTTGTATACCTTGAGGCAACCTCGAACTGCCAAGCTGTCTTTTGTTTACTTTTCATTTGTTTTTGTTAGTTATTTTTCTTTATATAAACAAATGCTATAGTATTTTTATGATTGAGCAAACATTTCTTCGAATTTCGATAACACAAAAGTAATACCGAAAGTGCAAGTGGAAATAACAGAGGGTCAAATCTTTCGAGGTTTATGAAGTCAAAGTTGGCTCATGGCGGGGTACTGTACTGTAGTGGGGTAAAATGTCTTTGTGCTGAGAAGTGGCGGTGCCTCAAAATGCTGAATGATGCGTTCACCTGAGCCCAGCGCGTCTCCCCACGACGCGACCGCAATCAGCTCACCAGCTCTCTTCCCAAGCCAACACTCCGTCATGGCGTCTTCCTCAAAGCGCAAGTTTGATACCTTTAATTCAACTGGCGATCTCTCGAATATCACTGGCGCCGAGCTCAAAGCCAAGGCAGTTCGCACAATTTACGCCCTCGATATCGCTGCCCTCCGCGAGATAGCTGTCCATGCCGTGAGTTGTCCAACCGCCTCGAGCACCTGCAGCAATTGCTGATTGCCTAGCGATACAGTATGTCACAGTTCCGAGGATAGCAGATCACATCGACTCCAAATATGCCTTGAAACCCGCCGCCAAAGATGCTGCCCGAGCCCCAGCGAAGGACTTTTCCTCCTTCTCCAAAAGCTGCTGGCACGCCCTAAACACACAACACAAACGCCTGAAAACCAGCCAACAATTCTCCGCCACAGGCGATGTCCTAGCCATCTTGGAGTCCAGCAGACAGAAGATCCTCAAGGAAGCAGGTCCCGACACAGTCTGGCAGACTCGCCGCAACGCCCTGGAAGTGTTGAGGAAAATATGCAAGAGTATCGTGCTGTGCGAGGTCCAGGTTATCAGACACGAGCTAATGAAAGATGGTGTTGTGCTGGGTGAGTTCATGGGTACAATGTGTGAGATTGCGAGGGGGTTTGGGGAGGAGGAGAGGGAGAGGTATGAGGATGAGGGGTTGCTGGAGAAGATTGAGGAGTTGAAGGAGGTTTGTGGGGACTGGGAGGTGGATATGCCGGAATTGGAGGATTTGCTTGGGATTTTTGGGAGGTGATGAGGAGTTATAGCAGAATGGTGGAACATGGCCTGGTGTTGAAAAGTTGGGGATCGACGTATTTCTACGCCAAATAGGCCGGATGAGTAAAGCATTGCTGCCGATGGTCAAAACCAAGATGCAAACATTACCATGTAAGCTTTCTAAGCACTTCCTGTGCTCCTTCTTTTGAGCTATCATCCGGCCAGTTAATGGGCTTTCGTGTAGCAGATCTTTCATGATGACGTCTCAAACATTGGAACGGACTACACTTCCTGTCCTGATTTTGATCAAAGTAGGAAAGAAAAGCACCCAGTAATACTTGTAGGTCATGTTGCAGAAGTCCAGAGTGTTCGAGTCTCCAGGGAGGATCTCCCTGTCAGACTCTGCTTCTGAATCTCCCCTTCCACATTGTCTGCTTTGTAAGGTGTTCTATTGATTTATCTCAAGTACCATGATATTTTCTCTTGGATTTAGGGAAATTTTTTCAGCTTCCAATCCAGGAGTCAATGAAGACAAGTAGTGTTGATCTCATTTCATAGTCTAGACGCATCGCTTCTGGCCTTCTGTAGCTTCCCAGTAGGACTGAACTCTGGTCAACTTCGAGATGTCTACTGTCGGTAGATATTTTCTGTCAAATGCATAGATGGCTTAAAAATGAATCGTTGTACACCAATCAGAATCATCATTCGAAGGTCGTACTTACCCATATCTCTTTTCCTCAGCCCTGTTTGACTTCTACTTGAATATGCTGATTATAGGCAAGAGCTACCAAGATCAAAAGTTCTACTAAGCCTTCCATTAATCATTGAGCCCAGCGCAATATGCAATAATCAAATACCAGCATCTATCGAATAACTTCAGCGCAAATATCTTCTCTGTATTCTTTCTTTGTACTTCTCTTGATCACATCTCGTACCACAGTCATTACCCTCGACGAGCCAGAACTGCAAGACGTCAAGCAATATCTTTATCGATCACACATAACCCTCCTCCTTATCATAAGGCCCCAACTTACACGAAAATGGCCATACGGAATGTCCCTGATGGTCCTTGGCTCCATAAAAACTGGAGAGATAGGGGCACTGCGGGAGATCAGGAAGCAAATAATGAACCTGTCGAGCCTGAGGACGAAGTCATCGAGACGGAACATCAAAAAGCAGACAGTGAATCTGCCAAACCTGAAGATCCGGTCACCGAACCACCAGCTGAGGAAGAAGAAACAGCTAGCCAGCCGAAGTGAGTGCCTCTATACTGTACTGGAAGTTTTTCATACCTCACCAGTCTTCTCAAATACCATGCACCTCCCACCATTATACTTTCCGTATCAGTTGCACATTGGCTAACAAAACTTCTTGTCTATCTATCCAGAATTTTCGAACATCCTCCCGGTTTACTACCTCGTGATTTCCGGTCTCGTCTCCCGAACATTTTAACGAGTCCTCCCCCACCATCCCACAGCGAACTCGGTCAACTCTTACGCAAATGCGACGCGTTCTTCAACCAGTTCCGGACTCAGCAACGTGCTTTTTACATATGGGCTGAATATCACAACGATAGGGCTGATAATACGAGTGTTAATATCATCAAGTGGATTGTCGACCAGGATCAGGAGTATGTCGATATGGAGAAGGATCGGAGAAAGGTTGCGCCAGATGGAAGTGTTGTGGACGTTGAGTAGACAGGTGTGCCGAAGGAAGGACAACAATGATTCGATAGATTTCTTGAATGGCTACTGAATTGGGGGATCTTCCATCGATAGCCGTGGGGAATGGTTTGTGGGTATTGGCATAATGGTGTGATTTTGAGTAGGCTGGATAAGAGAGGGGCAGATTTGCGAGCATAATACTTGTCTCAGCGGCAAAGAATTATGAATAAAGAACAGCGCTTATAATTTTTCAAGGCTCATTGTCACTGGGTAACAATTTCCAAGGTCTGTTCACATACTGATTGTGAGCTTTTTTTCTTTCATGTTGCTTTGATCGGCAGATACGGGGGATGGGTTCTGCTGTCTTGGCCACAAAATCTTCAAACACCAGCAAGGCAGACGTCTCAATAGAAGAAACTTCAAGGTATTGACACGACCCCTGAGATATGTCTTTGGAAGCGGCATACCAGGATGGCTCGTTAATGCGTGATATCGGGATTTGCGAGCTGGTGAAAAAGAACCAACTGTTTCTCTCCCTTTCATCGATTCCAACCCTTGAATAAAGAGATATTGACGATTATGGGAAGCCAAATTTGGACTTGGGGAGATTGGTGGTTTAGTTTAGACTGGGAGTTTGTATTTTTGTTCGCATCGTCATGACATTGATTTGGGAGGACTTGGACGCTATCTGACGTTAGAGAAATATTTGGGGGTGCGGCAAGCACGAAAGCACTTTTCATCGGTAGCTAGCCTTACAATGCTATGTTGATGTGCCCGCAAGACACTACAAATAACCATTGGTGATCCCCATGCTGAAACTGACTGCCCCTCCCTCTCCAATTCTTCCGAAGGGGCTAAACATTGCAGAAATCCACAGAAACATAAATTTCGAATCCCTGGGATTGCGGAATAGCAGAAAAGTAGTGGAGTAGATTGAGGTACGTTGTGATGTTTTGTTCGGCGTCCCCTTAAGCGATGGGCTCCCGATGAGATGGGACCTACACGCAGCTCGGTGATCACAACACTCGTCAAGTTCTTGCTTATTCTTGCCTTCAGAGACCCAGGAATTGAAATCCAATTTGGAAGCACTTACAGCTAAAGTATACAGAGGTAAGGACCGAGTACGACGCCTTGTGGATATGAAGATATTCATCACGTGGTCGCACCTTCTGTCTCACGCTTCCAAGTAGGCTGCACATTTGCACTTGCACGAATAACCTTTACAGTTTCTGGATCGATTCGAGGCATCATGTTGATCGTAGCTGCTTCGTATTATTCAGAATAGAAACGTTCTGCAGGATATTCGACATATCCCAGTCAGTTTCTTACTCTCGACTGCGAGCAATTGCGCAGAACCAAATATTCCCGTCACACGACGAAGTCTCCAGTGTTAAAGAGAGGGGCAGCAGCTCACCAAGAAACTCTCGGTATATTTCCTGAACGAGATTTCGGACTAATTCTGTAAACAGACTGGTGGACCCCTTGGCAGACCGCCAACGGGCATCGATTCAGCCCATCCATTGGCGGAAAATTAACCGGCAGAGGGTCCCGATGATGCAGAGTGAGGCCAGAGCGACAGGGAGAGCTCTTTGTGAGACTTCACAAGACCATGAAGAATCTCAGCTAACAACTATATCTTCCCAAGCCCAACCTTCTCCTCCCTATCCTCATATTTCTGCTCTGATTTTTTCATCTGCTGCGCTTTGTGCATCCATTATTTCTTCACTTTACTTTGTATTATCAACAATTGCAGCATTCCAACAAAGACGCAGTCCAGCATCATATGCAAATCCTTGGCTAGCAAAAGCGGGCTGATCTACATTAGCACGCTCCCAAGCTCCCAGAGTAGCATCATCATCAGCAAGACCTGCTTGCCATTCCTCCTCGAATTCCTCCTCGAATTCCTCCTTTTCACACAACAATATAACACAAAATGGCTTTCCGACAGCGACTCGCGAAGCCTCTTCTATACACGACAGGAGCAGCAACTCTTGGAAGTGGTATTCTGTACTACAGCTACCGGCCGCGAAACATCCCTGGATCCGACCCCGCCGTAGTTTCTCCTCCCGGCTATGGGGCAGAAGGCGGATTCCGCCCTCCACGATTTCCCAAAGTCAAAACTCGAGATGAACAAATCGCAGATCTGAAGCGCAGTGGTGGAAGCAAAGGCGTTGGATTGTTGAAATCTGCAGACGATGCTGCACCACAGAATGATGCGGATGTCTACGACTTGCTGGTAATTGGTGCGGGGGCTACAGGTGCGGGAATTGCTCTGGATGCTGCGACGAGAGGATTGAAGGTTGCAGTCGTCGAGAGAGATGATTTCAGCAGTGGAACGAGTAGTAAGAGTACAAAATTGGTGCATGGAGGTGTGCGATATTTGGAGAAGGCAGTTTGGGAGTTGGACTACAATCAGTATGCGTTGGTCAAGGAGGCATTGAGGGAGAGGAAATTCTTCTTGGATACTGCACCACATTTGTCGAGTTGGTTGCCGATCATGTTGCCTTTGGATAAGTGGTGGAAAGCCCCATACTACTGGGCCGGAACGAAATGTTACGACTTCTTGGCCGGGTCGGAGGGAATTGAGAGCTCGTACTTCTTGACCAGGAGTAAAGCTTTGGATGCCTTCCCTATGCTGAAGAAAGACAATTTGGTGGGAGCACTGGTATACTACGATGGAGCACACAACGATTCGAGGATGAATGTGTCACTGGCTATGACTGCTGCGTTGTACGGCAGTACAGTTGTCAATCACATCGAAGTTACCGGTCTGGAGAAGGATGCGAATGGACAGCTCTGCGGAGCCCGTGTCAGGGACCTGGTGCAAGACAAGAATGGAAAGAAGCCAGATGAATTTGTCATTCGGGCCAAGGGCATCATTAATGCGACCGGACCCTTCACAGATGGCATCCGTAAATTTGATGATGAAACAGTCAAGGACATTGTCGCGCCCAGTTCTGGAGTCCACGTAATCCTGCCCGGATACTACAGTCCTCAAAAGATGGGACTCATTGATCCCAAGACCTCCGACGGAAGAGTTATCTTCTTCCTTCCATGGCAAGGAAACACGATTGCAGGAACAACCGACTCCCCCACCGAAATCTCCCAGAATCCCGTTGCAAAAGAAGCAGAAATCGACTGGATTCTATCCGAGATCCGTCACTACCTGTCCCCAGATATCAACGTCCGCCGAGGTGATGTCCTAGCGGCCTGGTCTGGTATCCGACCTCTCGTTAAGGATCCCAATGCGAAGAATACTGAATCCCTTGTCCGGAATCATCTCATCAATGTTTCCCCATCTGGACTTCTCACCTGTGCAGGTGGAAAATGGACCACCTACCGTCAAATGGCTGAAGAGGCTGTTGATGAAGCCATTAAGACCTTCAATCTCCAAACCGGTCCTGTGAGGAACGCCCCCGACATTAGCGGCACAGAGCAAGTCGACGACGGCGCTCGCCTAAACGGTACTTGCCAAACGCACCAAGTCAAACTTGTCGGTGCCCACGGCTTCTCCAAAACCCTCTTCATCAACCTCATCCAGCATTTTGGAGTTGAGACAGATATCGCTAAGCATTTGACGGAATCCTACGGTGATCGTGCCTGGACTGTCGCAGCTCTCAGCAGTCCGACAGAACGACGTTTCCCTGTCCGAGGCGAGCGAATCAGCCCGCTTTATCCATTCATTGATGGAGAAGTCAGATATGCGGTCAGACACGAGTATGCACAGACAGCTGTTGATGTTTTGGCAAGGAGGACAAGACTGGCGTTCTTGAATGCCCAGGCTGCTCTCGAGGCTGCGCCAAAGGTTATCGATATTATGGCGCAGGAGCTGAAGTGGGATTCGAAGCGGAAGGACCTTGAATGGACTGACAGTACGTATTCCTTTTCTTAAATACCCTCTTCATATGTAGGTGCTCTATGGGATCATCCTCGATCCCGAAGCTTCATCAAAATGTTTGAATACGTCCTAACATCTACTTCCCACAGCCGTCAAATTCCTCGAGTCCATGGGCCTCCCGAAATCCAAGCTCACCGCAACCCGCAAGCAAGTCGAGAGTGGAAAGCTGTCCTTTAAAGACAGTATCGAGTACAAGATGTACTCCAGGCATGATCAACCAAATGATGAGCTCGAGAGTGATGCGAAGCAGAGCCCGATATTGAAGCCGGGAAGTAGAGCAGAGGCGTAGGTTGTGATTGGGAAATGGGGTTAGCTGATGGACCAGTTCTTGAGATGGAACGAGATCCGAAGAGAGAAATGATTGGATAGCAAAACATTGGATAGCAAAGATGGCAGCCGCGAATCGGTTTGCATATGTACATATTCCCCCGCGCGCGTGTACTGCACAGGGCAAAAACGGGCTAGGACGGCGGGTGTTCCGGTTACAGTACTGGGTTCGAGGCGAATCGAATGATAATTCTGCTTGAAATACCAAGGTGAAAATTCATAAGTTATGCTGTCTTTTGTATTTCACATCTTCTTTGTGGTTGTGAAGTCCCCAGATGAGGCTTGGAAAACGGACGAGGGAAGGAATGAAGCGTTGGAAAGGAGAAAGACTTGAAGGGCACGCTATTGTGGGAATTGTGGAATCATTCTCTGCCAGGAGCCAGAGCAACTACCTGGTGTAAATGATGATGAGTAGTTTGACTAGGCTGTCTTTCACTCCCAATTCCTCACCAGAATCGGCTGATGTGGGTTTCTTGAGCGTGAAATAAAGCATAAACCACAGCTTTCTTGAAGAAAATCTGGAAATGGTACAAATTACATGTGTAACAAGCATTGTGGAATACAAGCTCCCGAATATAACTCAAAGCGACCTGCGCTATACTTGGACCAGACTTTGGTAGCCTGCTCTCAATAGCTTTCACTTATGTCATGACCAGGGCTTATCCTAGCATTCGGCTACACAACTTCTCTGATACAGCGTTTACCTGTATCATTTAGAGACCAATATTAGAATGTAAAATAGCCAGAAATATGGGTTCTCCGTTCGAGTAGTAGAATAATGAGCTTCAGGTCTATCCTCTGACACTTTACCTTGCAAGGCCGAGCTCCTTCCAAGTATATGTTACGAAATTAGAAAAGGAAGGAACACAAGGACTATGATCATCTCGCTAAAATGATATAAAGATACATCCAGAAAGCGCTCTCATGCCCTCAAGCCATCAATCAACCTCACCTCCAAGAAGAGTCATGGTCTTAGAAACCTCAAGCAACTGGCGAGAATCTTCTCCAGGTATCTACACAAGGCCTCTCGATGAACCAGACTTATACTATACTACAAATGCCAAAATCTGGGAGAGAACAGGTCAGACAGCAAGCGCAATCACTGTACATGTTGGGATCTCTCTACCATTGTCTCCAGAAGATGACAGACGTGCAGTTGACCTTCGGGTTGAAAGGTCATTGAGGTATGCTTGGAAACAGATCAGGTACCACTGTCCTGTTCTGGCATCAAGTGTTGAGCTGGACCCGAAGACCAATTCATGGCATCGTACATACCGGGTGGCGAATGAGAAGAAGATCATCGATAAATGGCTCGAAGAAACCTTCACGTTCTGTCATGGCACGCAGACCGCGAAGGAGTTTTTAGACTCCGATCCTCCAGTTCCGTTTTCTGCGCTATTCGTGTTTCCAAATCTCCATAACGAACAGTCTCAATTGTCAACCATTGAATACAACATCATTCTTCGGTGCCGACACGATGTGATGGATGGCATGGCAGCATATGCTTTCATGGATAAACTACTTGGCTTCACTGCAGAGGCGTTCATGGCCAAGGATAATATACCCGATGTGATATACGGGAATGAGCACAGAAATCTGGCTCCGCCATTTCGGACTATGCTGGGTGTTTCGTCAACCAAGGTCTTCACAGATCAGGATCTCAAGGTGGTCCGAGATAAGAGGAACAAAAATCGTGAAAACGCTCTCTCAGTTCCATCGAAGAACGCAGATTCAATACCAGGCAAAACGCGCTCCTCGACTCTCAAATTCACTTTCGATGAGTCTCAGCGGGTCATGGCAGCTTGCAAAGCCAGGAAAACGACTGTAACACAAGTCATCCATGCAGCCATCGCACTTGCCGTTCGAGATCTACAAGCCCGTGGGGAGCATGAAAGACAAGCCAAGTACGTGAGCTACGTGATCATGAGTCTCCGAAAATATTGCCGGGAGCCGTATAACGGTCCCGAATTCTCCATGATGACATGCCACGCCAACTCTACTTCCCTGATGGTCGTCGATGTTATCATCCCCTCATCAGCAAGTACAATCGCCAGAACGTGTCCAAAAGAGTTCAGCACAGTCCTGAAGTTCTACCAGGAGGAAGCTATCCCGAAGGATCTGCTGGAAGCCGCACTCTGTTTCGCTGCTCGCACCCCAATTTGTCCCTCTGTATCTTCTCCTCTACCAGCTCCAACCCAGAGTGCCAGTGTTTCGCTATCTAGCAGAGGCATCACGGACTATCACGTGAAGCATAGATACGGACCATTCGAGGTACTGGATCCTTGGTGCATGGGGACGGAACTGTCGATTGCGCTGGGATTGGCTGTGAATACTTGGAAAGGGGAGATGTGCCTTTGTGCTGGGTATAATATGGTGTTTCATGAGCATAAAGATGTGCAGCTGTTTCTGGAGAGCGTGAAGAGAACCGTCATGGAGGGACTGGATATCGTTTAGTTTGTTTGGGTTTGTGGTGGTAACATTGCTTGCGAAGGTTTATAGAAAATTGAACATGTATTTGGTTTAATATATCACTCACTTTGAAGGATCTTGGGGCGCAAGCTGTGGATTGTGTTGCAACTCCAGCTGAAGGTACGAACTTGCATTTCTTGAAAGGAGCTGCAGACAATCTTAAGAGGTATTCGAGTCACGTGCAAGTGCGGGGTAGTGAAGTCAACAAACCAAAATGCCAATTAGCGAGCCCTGCTGACAGTCATATCCCCTATTTCCGTTGCAATGAAGGCTATTGGTTCTCATCTAGAGAAAAACTTGGATTCGGAAATACCCAAAATCAAGGCGCTTATGAAGGTATGATTCTGATAGATAAATGTTCTCATGACGAGTTTGGTTGTGGAATAATAATTATGGTTGAAGGGTCCACGGGAATAGGCTCGGATTTATGATCTTAACGCACCAACTTGCAGAAAGTGGAGATAAATACATTTAAGCCTGCAACTAAAGGGCATATCGCCGATAGGATCAGCAGCCGATTGGATTAGCAGCCGCTCCAAATGATGCCACAGAATGCTCTTTTGCCCTAAGCAGGTGACGTATTGTTAAACACAACCCACAGCTGGGGCTTTGTGTTAACGCCGACGCCAAGTACAATTGAATTCTATAGATATGTGACTGATTCCAGATCACAAAGTCTTTTGAAAGACCATACAACAAATAATTAGATCAACTAGGAACATCCAAAATGGCACCTCAACTCCCCACACGCAAACTTGGCAAGAATGGACCCCAAATCCCAGCCCTTGGGTTCGGACTCATGGGTCTCTCATCTTTCTACGGCAAGCCTCCTGCCGACGAAGAACGCCTCAAGGTCCTCGATCGTGCCTACGAGCTCGGCGAGACTTTCTGGGACTCTGCAGGAATCTATGGCGACAGCGAAGATTTGGTGGGAAAATGGTTCGCCAAGAACCCTGAGAAGCGCAAGGATATTTTCCTAGCCACAAAGTTCGCATTCAAGATCACTGCCCAAGGCGAGAGGATCGTCGACTCGACTCCTGAAAATGTCAAGGAGTCGTGCGAGACGAGTTTGAAGAGGCTGGGTGTGGAGACGATTGATTTGTTTTATTGTCATCGTGTGGATAAGGAGACGCCGGTTGAGAAGACGGTGAAGGCTATGGCTGAGTTGCAGAGGTACGACTGATGAATCTTGCCGAGTTGATGAGTAGATTATATTCTGACCAGGGAATCTGTAGTGAGGGAAAGATCAAGTATATCGGACTCAGTGAAGTCTCATCAGAGACTGTCCGTCGTGCCTGTAAGGTCGTCCATATCGACGCCGTTCAGATCGAATACTCGCCATTCTGCATCGAGATCGAGAATCCTCAGATCAATCTTCTGAAAACCTGTCGTGAGCTCGGTGTAGCAACAGTTGCCTACTCTCCACTCGGCCGGTAAGTTCTGACCCCAATACGTAAATAAATCAGTGACTGACGACCCCACAGTGGCATGCTCACAGGAGCCTACAAATCACGCGCTGATTTCGCAGACGATGATTTCCGCTTGCACTCGCCACGATTCTCAGCCGAGAATTTCGACAAGAACCTCAAGCTCGTGAACGGGCTTGAAGCTCTTGCCAAGAAGGAGAACTGCACGGCCGGCCAGCTGACTCTTGCGTGGCTGTTGGCTCAAGGAGATGATATTCTGCCTATTCCTGGCACGAAGAAGATCAAGTATTTGGAGGAGAATCTGGAGGCTTTTAATGTGAAGTTGAGCAAGGAGGAGGAGGCTGAGATCAGGAATCTAGTAGAGAATGCTGAGGTTCATGGAGAGAGGTATCCGGAGGCTATGGCGGGATACTTGTTTGCTGATACGCCTGCTCTAGAGGCTTAGAAAGGTTTTTATATATCGGAGGAAGGACTTGAAACCATAGTCAAAACGTCATCAATAACTTCCTCAAAAGAGTCTCATATTTCTGCTTGTTGCAATGTTTTAGCGCCGCTGTATGTAGACCCCCAGGATCCTTCGAAAACAATCTACTTAGTCAATAGCTGACGAAAATTGGTCTTGACAGGCATGCAACAAAGACTTATATTTCTCTACAGTGTTTGAATTTCTATCGATACACCCATCCACCGGTTTTCGGAGGTGGTTTTGGACGTGGTGCTGGCGGTGCGAACGCCCCTGCAAGAGCCTCCAGATCCGCATCTGCCATTCTAGGAGACTTTCTGGGTATCGCTTCGTAGTCAGCATTACGTTGCAGCGGCGGAAATGAAGCCGGTCTTGTAACGACGACTTCAGGAGCCGGTGTACTTGAGGGATCTGGCGAGGATCATGTCAGCATTGCTGTAGATTCGTGGGGGGAAGTGTCTCGAAGTGGCCGTGTCGTTGCATCCGGTATTGGTGCTGAGCTGTGTTTTCTGTCTCGGTTCTTGGTGTATTTTGACCCGAATTTCGACCGCTTAGGATCCACTGGTAAGATTTCATCGATATCTCTCGCCTCATTTCCATCCATCTCCATTCTCGGTGTCTCTGCTAGCTCCTTTCCCACAACTTTATTAACATTATCACCGCTTGGGTGCAGTCTTTGTGTCTCTTCAAAGTCAAACGCCTCCATAGATGAAACACATTTCTTGTCGCCTGTTCCATCGCTGCCTTCTCGTATACTCCCTGCCTGTAGCTCGAATACCGATCCGCGATTTCCCTCACCACCTAGCTCAGCAGTTGTATATGGCCCATTGCGACCCTGTAGCTCCGATGCCCCAGCTTCTGGGGATGGTATTTTGTTCCACCATCTCCTTTTAGAATCCTTCTTCTCCGACCGTATCTGCCTACAGCGCCAAATTATCCCAGCGAGGAGGATCAGAAATAGTCCTCCAATTGTAGTAGAAAGTCCTATCGCAAATTTTTGGTTTTCATTGAGCGGTTCTACGAACTTCTTGGGCTTTGGTTGGGTTAAGTATACCCACGATAGTGCTGTCGATCGAGAGCATGGTTGCCCTTTGCAAACCCAGGAGCTGGGCGGTCCGGCCCCCGCCTGTCCGTCCGCTTTTGCCGCCTCTTCGATTTCCGACGAAAGAGATCCATTGTTGAGCATAGAAACGCGAGCCGTATATGTGATGTACTCGATGCTTTCATTCTGCTTGAAATGAGATCTAAATCCGAGGAAGCTGAAACACAATGCATCAGTGAGTCCTTGCAAATGGATCGGCAACGTACTATCCGCGGGCTATATTCGGCCCAATTGACCAAGGTACAGATATGGGGATCGTATACCAGTCCTTGAATCCCATTTCGTTGCCACTTGGATCGTCAAGTTGACGAATTTCCGAGAAATTGAACCTTCGTGACGTGTAAAGGGTCACCTTTACAATACATGTTACCCGACACACTTACTTGAAGAAATAATATGGGCGCACTTACAGGGGATTCATTTCCTCCAGAGAATATCACTACTTCAAAAACCGATAGATCGACGAGCAAAGGTGTACTACCCTCATCGATGTACTTGACATTTATGGTCTGGCCTCCAATCAGGTCATCCTCCACCCATGGGAAAACTTCGCTCACAACATTCGTAGCGAAGAGGAAAATATTGCAAAAGAACGAACTGGAAAAGCGCATGACTTGCGATATTAAGGTGAGTTTTCATGTCAAGTGCTTCATAAAGACATCAAGAAAGAATGATCGCTCGACCGAAAAGTGAGCGGCAGGATCCCTCATAACGCGAAACCAGATGAACAACAAACCAACGCCTTCTACCTTGAAAACGAGATGACACATGTACGGATTAAGGCGCAGGTGCGCTCATGCGGATCATCAACCTTGTAAATAACCTTAAATGTCCAATGGGATAGTCGTTGTATCGAGTTCAAGTTTGCAACACCAACATTCCCAACCCCTGCACGAAGCAACATGAGTGGCTGTGCCAGTTTGACTTCCCCAGAACGCCTCGCAATCACCAACAAATATGCGGGTTGTCACAACTGTTACCTAGGATCTCAATGAAGAGATTAGTACGTTCGATCAATGATGATGTATTGTAGCATGCCTCGTCTATTTTGGGAGCCATCGTGCAGAACGAGGTTCTCATTCGCAGGGTATTTACAAGTACCACAGACCAAGCCTACCCATGCTTTTGAACTGATACTGCCCAGTATAACGCACCCCAGGTTATTAGACACATGATGATTGGTCTAAGTTCAAGGTATGTAATACGAGAGCTGCTTGACCTTTTTCAGATGTGAATGATTGTATCGTTCCGAAGCTGCATCTCTCGTGAAATCAAGCTCCAGCTCCTGCTGGCAGCCTTTCTACTTTGTTCAACGGAACAAATCACGAAGGTTATATGAGATTTTGATGTTTTCAAAGCAGGTCACCGTTATGGCCGCATGTTGCTGCGCCTCGGAGTTCGACTGCAAGGGGTTGAGGTTACTGCCAAGTATTATTGTCGGCGGAGCCATTCTTGGGAATGCATACCGCAGCAATGATGCTGATGATCAGTTAACTGAAGAAATAAGTATACACGTTAAAAATCTAAGTCATAGATCGTAGAAGGTCAGCTAAAGATAGTCCGCCAATTTTTCCTTCTGCAGACTTCTTGAGTCTGCGATCTTCAGCCATTTCCATCACTTGAAGGTATCTGGCTCATTCTAAATTCCGACCATTTGAAATCTAAAGAACAACTGGTATTCTTCCATATCGAACTGTAAGTATCCTCAGACATCATGTTTTGGTCGTTTTGCATGACACCAAGCTATTTGTTCCCCACGCGAAGGAGCGACCAGTAATCACGTGACTCCACGGAGACTCAAACGATCAAATCGATCTAGATTCAGGCAGTATTGCCATAGACGACATCTTTAAGCAATAGTAAGAAGTTTTTGTAAGCTTGGATGCTACCCAACTTGAAATAACATGTTAGGATGAGTAGCAAGCCTTTAGATTCACTGCATGTTTACTCCTGAACTAAGCGATACAAAGGCAGACAAGATCCGCTTGCCTTGAACCGACAGTCCACGACAATTCAGGGAGGTTCAGATTTGTGACAATTTTTTCTTATAAACGGAACTATGCCCATGGAATTTGCGTGTGACTGGCCCTTAGATAGAGAGTCTACGGCAATCTGATTTCGTGGAGATACAATTGGAGAAAAGTCCCGATGGAGTACAATCTCACCAATTAAGCAAAAAATCTCAGTAGGGTCACGGCTATTAAATCTCTTCGTTATTCATCCATTTACAATCAGCCAACAGGAATACCAACGACGTGACGTACAAGACCCAAGGAAACTGTGCTATATCTACCACTACTGACTCCTTTTAAAGCTACCTCTGCCAGAATTGCGGCGCCCAATTTTGCAATTACTTTCAGACCTTCAAAGTTGTCCCTTGCCATAATAACAAGCCAATAACTATTATTACAACCACCAACGTGAAGGCAGCCGACGATTCTTCGCTTCCATCACCTGGTGATGTGTATCCTCGCCGAATGTAGCCCCTACCTTGATACGTGTGCGTTGGTGGGAGGTATTGGCCAATTGGCTGATCTACCATTGTCGTTCCGTAGGATCCATAGTGATTGGAGTGAGATGCAATCCTGGCAGGACGTACTGGTTGATGTGTTGGCCGTGTTCGGCGAACAGGAGGAAGTTCCGATCTCGCCAGAGCCAGCAATCGTCGATCTTTCGTCTCGAGCAGAGTTTTTGTAACATCATACTTCTCGGGAGTCCGGGCCAGTAGTCCCATCAGCGTCTTGTAGCTATCTTCTGAGAGTCTTTGTCTAAAAGCTCTGGAATTCCGAAATGTATATTGCCGTAGCATTGAGAGGGGAACTTGGTAGGTGTGCTGCAAGCGAACGTACGACTGTTTCTTCAGTCTGCCCTCTTCCATTCTCAGTTGGATCAGGTTTGAACCTAATTCCGATGGAATTGGAGTCGCTTCTGCATCGTAGATGGGAATGGATGATACTTTATACTGGCGCTTCGAGACATACTTTGATAGTGTTGTGTCAGAGAATGTCGTGACCTGGAATTATCAGCACAATTTCCCACATTTCAGAAACCAAATCCTTACACATGCAACAGTACAAACGAGGTCGCCAAGTACATCAGAGCCCTTCTTCTGCGTGATCTTGAGGACAACCACAGGATGGTTGTGACCGCCATCATTAAGCTCTTCTTGGTCACAGCAGCCATTGTTGATACATCGAATAGTTTGTTGAGTAACGTCTTTTGACGGAAGCCACACAATACAGCCAACGCAAACTTCTCCAAGTTTCAGTGCTGGTCTCTCCGTGTGTACACGAGGTGGCTGCAGACTTCGACGTGTACGTGAGCCCCGAGCTTGCTCGAGATGATGGGAGATAGGAAGCATTTTGAATGATGAGAAAGTAAAGTAACCAGACCAGGACGGTACAGAATTGTGTGACGAACGAAGTGGTGTTTTCGACGTTTCTCTATTAACTTCGAAGACCTGTCGGTGTTGGCCGAGGTGTGTCTCTGGTTTGAGGCTTATTCGGTTGCATTCATGCACCATGCACAAGGCCGACTGAAAAACAGTACGCCTGACCTATAACAAGATTGTTTGGCGAGATATGATAGGTGACAATCAACTTATAAAATTGGAGCCCATGATGGCTGCCTAGGAAGAGGCGTTTATGGTCACTCAAAGGGCGAGGCTGTGGAGGTTGCTTTAAGGCGGCCCAGGTCGGCCATGCATACAACTCTCGGCACCTAAGCAGCTGAATAGGTCTCTGGAAAGGTTTATTTGGGCCATTGCATAACCGAAAGTAAAAACGACTTTTTCTTTTCAAATATTTCCTGATTCTTGACCTTCTCACAAAATGTGCCACGATAGTTCCACCTGCAATCTGATGTTTCTTACAAGAACAACAAACTTTGCGTTTCTGACATGCACTAAATTTCAGAATTTTACCTCTGTTATCTCTATTGTGTCATCGCTTCCATGCTTTTCAGTATATACTTTCTGTACTCAAAGAATTCTGGACTGTGATTTTACGCAGTTGCAGCACATTGGGTCGCAGATTTGGAAACAACCAGCTCATCGTTCGTGGATCCACGATTCTCGTAAGCGTAGTGAGCGGCGAAGCAAAAGCAGAGACGAAACGAGGAACTGCAGTAACTGGATCTAAACCTAAGTAATTCAATCATACCCTGAGCAGAGCAGCTTCGAATGATCAATCCACTCATACCAATTTCGCAAAATGAGTGCAGTATTCCTGTATGAAAATTGGTGCAGAAATCGAGTGATATGGACGGAAGCACTAGCTGTCGACTTTGAGGGAAATTATATTGCCGAATTTCTCAGTAAACCACTATAAACAACACCTTAGTGACTATCTTGGAGGTTTCATGGTCCAGATCTGTATGACTTGAAGGGAAGTTCTGTTTTGTTATGAAATACGTTAGATCCAGATAAGCGAGAGCAGTCAAGTCTCCTCAAACAATGGAACCTGCCGTCCCACGCCTGTCTCATATTCCCTGTTGGAGGGAATCTGAGCTCCTATCTTCCCCCCCCATATATTTTTAAATTAGACAGCTTCTCTTTCTCGTGCCCTGTGGAAATAAAGAAGGCATAGTCACGTGCCCATCATTCCTTCTCACGTCTTCATTT
The DNA here is from genome assembly GCF_030347475.1 of Cadophora gregata. Classification (NCBI taxonomy): domain Eukaryota; kingdom Fungi; phylum Ascomycota; class Leotiomycetes; order Helotiales; family Ploettnerulaceae; genus Cadophora; species Cadophora gregata. Next base: position 308,094 of record NW_026695936.1, on the reverse strand, counting down.
TTCAGGGACCTTATATGCTGCAGAGGCAGTAGCAATTCACGCTAGATATTAATCAAGCATTTATGACCATTATATAGTTTTTTGTACCGTGCTGATGATTCGGTTCTAAGCAAATTATACGAGACATTAATAAGACTTGAATCACTTGATGCCAGTGGACTCCATTCTGCTAAGATATACACAACAGAACCATGACCAAATATACGGAGCAGCCTTCCAAAAGCGAGGAGCGTATCTAATCGGCATCCTCTCCCAACATAAACTTCTTAGACCTAGTGTGGTATTTTTGCTTCCCTTGCTGCTCCTCTGCCGCCTTCTCTGCCGCATACTCGGAGATGTCATCCTCCCCCAACTGGGAATACACCTCAGGTTGCATACGTATCCACTTTAAGATACGCAAGGAACTTAGACCACATGCGATACAGATATTATTCTCATCCATGGCAAATCCACAATGAAAGCACGAGAAGGCATGGACGAATTCTCCACGCTGGCGCAATTCGACTTCGATCTTTCTTCGCTGGAGAGGGAGTCTGAGGAGATATTCTCGGACATACTGAGGCATGACTAAATTGCTGGCGCGATATTTCACTGCTTGAGTGGGGCGAGTTTTGAAGCTGGACTTGTTTGGCTCGTTGGCTGGAATCTTGGTGATAGTTTCGATGGCCATCTTGGTGTTATGGTGATTATGGTGATTATGGTGAATATGGTGATTATTCCGTGACTTCAGATGGTTTGATATGTGGTAACTTGTCCGGGTATGCTTGGAAGTTTTGATTTGGAAGGAACTGTTTGCTTTTGAAAATTTTGAGAGATATTCTGTGTAACTTTTCTCCTGCAATTTACATTTGGACTGGGTATTCAGAATACACTATTTTAAACCATGGATAAACCAGAATCTAGTCGTAATATCTAACTCTTCGTGCTAGTCTAGGCTGTAGCTCAGAATACAGGTACCGATCGTTAGCTTGACTAAACTTTGACGAGGAAGCCATTTAGTATAGTCGATAGTTGAACGGCTGTTCAACGACGTCGTTTTAAGGCTTTTGAACGAACTGACGTTTCTATACCTAATAACGAACTGCCGTTTGTTTTATAAGTATATAAACTAACGGAACGAGGTTGTTACTAAGAACGAACGGATAAACTTACTTATAAATCTACCTCTACTACGTCTCTAGTTACTTCCTCTACTCCTAGCCCTTTTAAAAGAGTATTCCGTTGAACCTCTATATCTTTAGCTTTAATTTCCTACTTAATTAGACCGGTCCACGACTTTAAATACTCTAGATATTTAATTATATATATACCTATCTTATTCCGACGATCTAAAAGAGTGATTTTTACTATAGAAAACGCGCGTTCTAGATCGCTAGATATCACTAGAAGTGAGAGTATATTAAGAGCTATTTTAGAGAGGTTTAGAAAGGCCTTTTATTACGCAGGCTTAAGCTACTACTTAATAGCGTTATTATAGCTATAAATATACTCCGTCTTATAATATTAGTTATATTTATCTGTAATAAGGGTTAGCGTATTAATCTGACGTAGCTAGAGCTCGAACTTATTAGTAAAAGAGGTATAAAGTGTCAGAGAAGTCGGAATAGTTGATTTTAGCTTATATTCGTTATCTTAGAGCTTCTGAACAGCTGCCTTTACTTTCTCTTACTAAGAGGGCCTCTAGAACTTCTTAATATACGACTATTTACGTGCGGGATTTGATAAGAGGGCTGTAGTATAAGCTGGAGATTCGTTACTTTTACTATAATATTTATCTATTTTCTGCTATCCTAAATTAACTATCGCAAATATCTTAACGTTATCTTAATACCTCTCTTTAGTTTTCTTAAAGTAAGTAAGTATAAAATCTATTAAAGGGAGAACTTAGTTAAGAGAGGCTCTATAACCTTTAAGACACTTAGTAGATAATTTCAGGACTCCTAAAAAGCTCTTAATCTCACCTAAAATCCTCTAATCTTTAGTATCCAGGTAATCTAGTTCGATTTCTATATCTCTATAAGTTGTAAAATATTCCTTAATTGCTTCTTATAATAATAGAGTAACCTTAAGTATTAAAAACTAAGAGTTCTATCACGTAGAGTTATCTCTATAGAGGTAACGATTCCTAGATAAGGTAAGGAACCTTTAGAGCTATAAGGTGCTACGTTATATAAAAACAACGAAATTATAAAGCTTCCTAAGAGGTCCCTTTTAATACTATTCCCTTATCTCTTCTATTATTTATTACAGCTATCGGTTTGTTATTATTTTATTCTCTGTAGATTTAATCGATTTATCGTTAGTAATAAAAAGGAAGGCTTTCGTAGTGAGGTTAATAATATAGCTAGTATAGTGTAATCGGTAAGTAGTAGGGTCGTATCGAATACTAAAGGACTTATGAAGATCTCACTTAAATTATTAGTAAAAGCTATAAGGAAAGTAGTAGACTTACTAAGAGTAAGAAATCTTATTATTACGTTATTATCTACTATATTATCTATTATAAAATACCCTAATTTCCCTTGAACCTCTTAATCCTTTATTACCTCTATTACTATAGAGGCTAGATTCTTTCTTGTTTTATTCCTAGAGACCTCTCTTATTCCTCCTATAGTTCTTTTTACTATTCCGTTAGCTCTGATGTAATAGAAGATAATCGTAAGTATAGGGAGGTTGTTTATTAAAGTCTATATATCATAAGAGACGTATATCTTTGAAAGGGCGTTTTTAATATTATCTTTAACTCTACTCTTATGAGCTTTAAATTGTCGTTCTACTTATATACTAATTGTAGAGTGAGAGTGTAGTAACTAACATATAATATCAGAGTTGAGGTATTTAAAGAGTTCACGGAATTCGAGTCTTTTAACTAGTCGTAAAGGTTAAGAGTATATTAAGATAAATCTATAGAAAGTTAGTATTAAAAACAGGTGAGAATACTTATATTACCTAGTATAGAGAAGCTCTAGCTTATCTAGGTTAATAGAGTTACTATTACTTACTCCTATATTCCGACGCTTGAATCGAGACTCGTCTACTATTTTAACTTAACGTTTAAAACTAACAGAGAGAGGTTATTAACGCGTAGAACTACTATAAGTAATAGTAGTTCCCCGGGGATTACTTTTCTTTAATCTATAGGTAGCTAAATGCTTCTCTATAGACTATATGCTACTATTTGTATAGTAAACCTTTGAATAGTAGCTATAGCGCTATATCTCTTTACTAATAGCCTTATCGTAGTATCTCTTATTAATATTCTTACTTAGTATATGCTGAAATATCTATACCTAACGTTTGTTTTTATATACTGAAGGCTCTAGAGGGCTAGGAGGCTCTGAAGGTGCTTTATAAGTTATTAGGTCTAAATTAATAGGAATTAGAGGTATAATATTATCTTTTGTAGGTAGCGGAGCGAAATTAAGATATACTTAATGATTTCTATATCTCCTAGGAGTTAAAGAGCCTCTGGAGTAGTTATTAGTGTTATTTGTAAGTCGACGTTAAGTTAAGGAAGGTATTTTAATAGTTTTAAAGATAAGGTTTCCTTATAAAAATCGCGTTAAGAGTAACTTAACTTTAATCCCTTTTTTCTTAATAACTACTCAGTGGAAAATAATAAATAATACGTTAAATAAAAGATCTACGCTATAGCTTGAATTTAATGTTATTTTTATATATTTATACTAAAGATTAGTAGAGTTTAATACTTAGATATCTGACTTTCCTCTAAAAGTTATTAGAAGGGGTAGTATAGTCTACTTATATAAGGCTTAGCGGGAACTATACTAAAACGGGGTTAAACAACCCTGTTCCGTTAGAGATCTAACTAACTAACGGCTGTTCTAGGTTGCTAAAACGAACGCTAGTCCGTTTAGGGTTAGTGTAAACGAACGGCCGTCTATTCCCGTTTTGCTAAGAACGAGAAAACTATCGACTACGCTGAAGCCATTTATGACATTATGCTAGGTCGACTTGCGCAAGAATACATGGGACAGAAAACTTCTCCCCCACCCCCTTTCGACGCTTTGATCCAATTGGTAGCGACTGGAAAAGTTCAGCCGATCTCCTAACTTAGCAGAGAAAGATGCCTCTGCACGCCTAGTCCTTGTTTGCGGCAGCCACCCCGCAGCTCAGATTTTGGCTGGCAAGGTATAATCACCAAATTTCCAAAGTATTTTTCACGATGGTAAATAAAGGTCCCTCTTAGGATGCTGAGCAACAGCTGGAAAGATAGACGTTTCGCGTGGGACGCCCTTTCTGATTCCCGTCTGGGGAAGCGGGTGGGCAGGGCAGTTCCTTCCTCTTGCACGTAAAACCCATACATTTAAAGTACTTACGATGGTCGAAGCGTGTACCAGTCAACAATTATATATTGACAAGAAACATCATATCGCCATTTGCGTTGCATTCCGCAGTCTCGACATCAATATCCCAAAGTTTACATCCATCAGCTTGCTCACCAGCAAGCATACGTCAGCAACAGAGCCCAGCCCAGATTGAAGAACAATGTCAGATAACATCGAAATAACGCCCTTAGAACAGCACCAGAGACGCACATTTCAGAACTTCCGGCGACGTGAACAGCCGCGGTGTCTCCCACCTGTCCTTGACTCTGAAACTACCTTGATCGGATCGAATGGGCTTCGATATGCTCACTCTCGACCGATCTACGACCATTACAGCCCTTTTGAGAACTCTATAATCGATAAATATAGAGCATCGTGGGAGGTAGATTGGGGTTTGGTCAAAGAGCACGAACATGGCGATTGGGTTCTCGTCAAGTGGGTTACCAGCAGACATCCCGTCTATACGGTACAACAGATATTGTCTTTCGCGACCTTTATCCTCAACGACAGAATGGACCGATACCCAACAACTTTGGACAGGGAGAAACTTTTGATGTGGATACTGAGAGACATAGTGAGGAAATATAGCGTGCATGACCGGGTTCTGTATACATTGACCCGATACGATGTGGGAAATCGGCTTCAGAATATTCGGGGAGGATCGAATACACTGGATTAACGTCTTGGGGATGACCACACATTTTGATACTGGGCTGGAAACAGAATTGAGAAGATGGTGGATGGTGGTAAGAAGGTGCTGCATTGGGTAGTCTGGAACAAGCAGATTGACTTGTGTCCAAGCGATTGCAGCAAGCGAGGGAATATAGCGAGAATGGAAAGTTGCAAGTAGCGCGTTGAGCAACGAGTAAAGCTTTATTCTGGAATAATACTGTTCAGCGGATGACCAGAGGATAGTGCACAAGCGAGCTAGTCGTGCAACATTCCAGCAATTACGATTCCATGCCGCTAATCAACTAGGTCCCAAACTTGACTTCTGCTATTAAGCGAGGTACTAGTCCACATCAAAATACTGTACTCCAGTTCAGATCTCAATGCACCAGTCAATATTCAAAGTCTTCATCTATATAGTAGACGCCTCCCTCAGAGCACAGACTTCATCCCGCACAATAATTCTCTGCTTCACATATCCCACAAAACAACCTCATCTAACACATAGCTTCTCATCTCACTCTTCCCTTCACTGCAGCTCGCTGAAGAATTCTCAACATATCAGACAATACATAAATACAATCACACAAGATGCAGATCTCCAAGTCAGCTCTCATGAAGCTACTGTTCTTCCTCCTTGCCACGACTCCTGACCTCGTCGCTGGAGGAGTTGTCCCTCAGTCAGCCAACCCACCACCCTGCAAGGACATCGCATGGGATGAGCATAAGAACGGCTTGCAAACCAGAATCTGCACTGAGTCACACCCTTCAATGAAAACATATGGAGCACAATCAATGATTGCCAAGCGTTCCAACGACAACACTGTCGACAAATTCGAGTCTACTTTCTCGTCTCTCATGCCAAATACAGAGGCAGATAGGAATAATTGTGCCGGCGTCCCAACCAACACCACAACTTCCACCTTGGACAAAGTTCCAGAGCAGGACCAAAGTTCCAATGGATCCAACAATACCACCATCACCCGCCGGGATATTTGCACTTCCCGCACTCTCCCTTACCGCTCGCAACTGGTCGACATCCCCGAAACCTCGTCAAAGAGCTGGTGTTTCCGCCCGGGCCCCACCCCAAACAACAACGACATAACCTCTCTCTGCCGCAACATCGACCAACTCAAATACTTCGGCGCCCGCGAGTCCACAAAGCTCCCCTTCCACGATGACTATGTCGTGCAACGCGCCAAGGCTTCCCCATCTTCCATAACCACAGCAGGCATGACACGCGACAACACCACCGTCGCCGTCGAAGCCAGCGGTTCGTGTGTCTGCGTCGCAGGCCGCGAACGAACAGCCGGCTTCAAAGTCTGCAACTGCGATCGCTGCGACGCCCTAGTAATCAACCGCGGCCTCGCAGACATGTGCAAAACCCTACAAACGCAATGCACAAGCCAAGGTTTCTCCAGCGGCTACATCAAATCCTCCGTCGGCTCCAGCCTCTCCAACTCGATCATCTCGCTCTTCACATACCCGGATGCCAAAGGTCCCAAGTCCGAGCCTATGGAGCTGGATCCTATTCTTGGAGAGGATGGTGTGCTGGAGAGTAGTTGTCGGAGTGGGGATGAGGAGAGGAGGGGACAGGATTATACGGGCCCGGTGATTGAGTGTTGGGATTGGGTGGTGGGGAGGTTTAAGGGGGGACGCTGGTGTAGGGATGTGGTTAGAGGTGGGGAGAGGGTTTGGGTTAAGGAGAAGGAGGATCCGATGGAGAAGTTGAGGGGGCGGAAGAAGGGGGAGTTTAGTCAGTTTGGGGATAAGTAGCCTTGGGCGGGTTGGTTGACTTGAAGGTGGTGTGTTGTGGTGGTGGTGTATGATCGTTTTCCTTGATTGTTCTTTCTTTTGTCTCTATCTTGTCGTTGTTGTTCGTTTATATTTGGTCGACGTAGGCCTTGCTTCTTGACGCGTAGCATCTGTCCTCAGATAACTGCCGTCGTCGCACTGCTCTACATATTGTATTGATTATTCATCCTACATAGAAAACATTAGCCAGCATCCCTTCTCTGATTTCATGACGCACTCGATCCCCCCTCAGTCCAAGCATACCACGGTAAATTCTGCAAATCCCCCATCATAGCAAACTCATCATAGGTCCCATCCCCATCCCCATCCCTCCTCCCAGGCCCCGTCCCACCACCACCAAAATCCAACATCAAATCATCACCAAACCCAAACGCCGCAGCACCACTGCCCGCTCCACCACCTGTGTCTCCAGGCATCGTTGTACTTTCGCAACTACCGACAGTTCCTCCTCCTACGAGTACTTGTGTTGAGCTGTGCGTGCCTTCATCCATCATATTCCTGCGTAATTCTATGAGGACTTTCCACATTTTGGTTGATGCGACGGGGGAAGATGAGAAGCGAGAGAAGACGTTGTCGATTTGTCGCTGTGCACGCTCTTTGTCGTTTTGGCGGGTGGCGTGCCGCATGTCTGTTAAGGCGATGGAGGTGGCGAGGAAGGGGACAGGGGTTGAGAAAAGCCATTCGCAGTTGAGGGGGGTGAAGCTGCTGATGTGGTAGGTTATTGCTTCGAGAAGTTCGACGGCTGCGAGGAACACTCTGGCAGAGTCAGCAGGTATTTTTGAGACTTAGTCAAAGAAGGGCCAGGGCGAAACATACTGATGTCTTTGCGGATCTGAAGGATGGACTTTTAAGGTCTCAGTCTGTCGATGGCGGAGACAGAGTCTGAGACTTGACAGGCGCACTTCGACGAGTGCAGCAATTACTGTTTGTGATGGATTTGCTCGATCTATCCTACCAAGGTATTTCTGGCTGAGTGACGCTTCAACTTGACTTAGGATTTTATGCCGTTTATCCAAATCAGTACCGTCAATTGTGGCGAGTAGCCGAGTCGCATCAGCTATTTCGCGATGTACCAGAGCAAACGTCATGTCTTTGAACCCCAAGACATTAGGAGGTACTGATGACGGGTTGGCAAATCGACTAGCGTGCCAGTCTCGATCGTTTGCGTTTCTGGGTGGGAGACAGTCGGATGTTGGAGGAAGACAGGATTCAGCTCCGTAGTATGCGATGGCTTGGGCGTCGAGAATGCAGATGTGGTTCCATATTCTGGCTCGGATCTCGGTTACCCAGGGTGAGAAGGGGAAGTGTCGTGCGTCGCGCTGGATGCCCATATTTTGAGCGAGACGAACAGCAATTGAGAGTAGAGGGACTGCATCTCTGTAGAGGTTTTGTTGGAAGAGAAAGGTCTGAAGTAATGAGCTTTTGCTTGTATTGAGTGTAGGGATTTATTTACCAAGTAATGTAAAAGAGCGCCGAGCCCATGAATCTTCTCGGTCTTGTGGAAATATATTCTCGTTAGAGCAACCTGAGTTGACACTTTCAGCCGAGACAGTAGGTCATCCTTCGAGGTTGAAAAGATCCTCTCGACCACTTCCGCACGCAGGCTATTCACTGTCAAGGTGTAAATGGAGAAGAGTAGTGCTTCAAACTCATGTGGTAAGTGGAAAGTACCGCGTCGATACATGCTCAACTCGCGAGCAAATAATGAAGAATGGAGAGCTCGCGTAAATGGGTTTACTGTTTCAAAGAAGTATTTGCATAGCATATTGCTTTCTTCAATTGAAGGGTGTGCTAAGCCGAACTCCGATCCAGATAATGGAGAAGGCATGCCCAGTACGGACATCGAAGTCCAATGAGAAGAACTATTATTATCGGTAATTGGATCATCAAACAATTGTCTCAGATCTTCAACCTGGACAGCAATAAGTAGGGATGTAAACAAAACATCGGGATAGACGGACATACCTCGGTGATCAGACCGGGCCAAAAGTCCGAGTCGAAGTAGGCACTGTAGCCATCTTGAAATAAGATCTGACCAACTGGTGCACCACTTTCATTCTGATTAGGTGATCTCTCGACGCCCGAGAATACTGCAGATATACCTGTTTGATACTGTTGTGTTCCAGGTGCAGTCAAGGTGGGTGTGGTAGAGCCTCTTAGCGAAGGATTACTGAATTCCGGGCTGCTGGTACCCAACCGTCCGGGGGTCGTCTCGCCGACCATCATCGACTTCATCAGAGCCTCCAGCCTCTCCAGCCGTTCTCGCAGCTCTGCATCTGTCGACATCGCTGCATTGTTTACATCCCGCGATGAACCGAGGGCGCTGTCACTGCTTTCGTACGTGCACAATTGTTTGGAGCGCACACAGTTGGAACACGGTCGCATCTTGTCGCAGCGCACCTTTCGTTTGCGACAGCCGTGACATGGCCGGCCATGTTGCGATGCGGCGCTTCCCTCGCCGTCTCCCTCCTGAGAGTTCATGAGGGCGGCGAGCCAGTTCTTCTTGTCCCGACGATATGTCTGTCGTGTTTTGTTGCTTTCCCGAGGACTGGGCTATCACGTATATTTAGATGAGACTCGTACTTTGCCATGCATGGCTTGCCTGACCCTCCAATCCTTCGTTCTAGACCGTTGTGTGTCATCATCGCTTCTGGCCTCATGGACAACGTTCAGGGTTTTATATACGAGCACATCTTCATTCTTCAACGCCATCTATCATTTTCATCCGATTACGGATGGCTTAGTCCTCATTTTCTGACCAGCAGTGATCTATCGAGTCCAGAATTGAGCCTGTACACGAAGTTCGTGACCTGTACCGAACTAAATCCGGGTACCACTTTCACGACACGGATATGTTGCGGGAAGGTAACTCGGAGTACCCATTGTTTTGAAAAGATTTTCAACATCTCTATTGATACCAGTCAAAGTCATCATGCCCCTATTTATCAAAGGTAGTTTTGGATGACTGTGTTCCCAAAGTCGTCGCTTCTTCGGCTATCATAGCCGGCAGACTCTCCTGGAACAGCGGTCTCCTGGCTCGCCACCCGAGCTTCTCAATTCTGTCTGATCGACTTCTGCAATTGCCTCCCCAGATCAGTGGAGCCCAAGGATGCAATTCCGAAGCATCAGCGACCGAAAGCTTGTCAACATCTGGGCTTTTGATCAAGCCTTGGTCGAAAGCAATCTTCGAGACAGCTCTGGATACGTCTCCCCATTTCTGAATAGTAGTAAGCCATGTGCACATCTGGAGATGTTGTTACTTCTGAGATACTCACGAATTGGGCACCAGCGACGAAATAATATCCATCCTGTCCCCACTGAGCGGCTCCGCCGTTTGGCTTCAGAGCCTCTTCGACAAGCAGGATGAACGCAGCCGCGACATCATCGATGTGTGTTTCTGAATAGTGGTCAATATCCGAGCAAAAACTGATGGAAATCAATACTAACGGTCCCAGATGTTCTCTCCATCAAGCACTTGGAATCCCTTGCCACGTTTGAGGACTGCCTCAATGAGGAACGGGACCTGAATGCTTCTTTTCTTCAGAGGACCCTGTCCGACACCATGGATCATTGGTGGTGACAGAATGGCAGTAGGCACAGAAAACTTCTTCTGCGCCTCCAAAATTGCCATGTCCACATCCCGATGAACGTGGTTCTCGACTGGGAGAGATGTGATTTCTTGCAAGTCGGCAATATCTGAGTACACCTTGGTCGAGGGTTGACCTGCTTGTGTTAGCACGTCCTACCAACAGCAGATCTAGATACCTACCGAATCCATTGGGGACGTCATTGAGCATTCCGGTGCCGCCAACATGGATGAGATACCCCGGAGTTGGCTCTCTCTTGCTCAACCCTTCGATCAAAGCCAAAACACCTGAAACGTGGTCTGCAGACGCAGTTTCTATCCAAGATCAGCCCTTCTCAATATGAAAGCCAAGAGCCAATACCTACGAAGGACAACATCGGCTTTGGATCCTTCCTTTATCATTAATTCCTTGTCATCCAAGTCACCGATGATGGTCTCGATTTCTAGCCAGCGAGCTTGGACGATATCACTTTGTTCTTTGTTCCTTACAAGAGCAGCGATGGTCCATTCTGGATGTTTTTCAACCATGCGCGTGACTGTGTGGCCGCCGACATAGCCAGAGACGCCTGTTACGAATATTCTTGGCGAAGTGGACATGGTCGCGGAGATGTCTTTGCCTAGTGTCAGAAAATTGCTTGACTGCAGGAAATACTGGCGCTGAAAGCTTGGTTGTGAGTACAGTTCTTTGTATTGATGCAACGGGATGAAGCTGTGGATTAATGCTGAACGAATGATTCTTTCTCAGAGCAGTTGCGCTGCCTTATATCCTCGAATTGCAGCCCAATTTTCTCAAATGCCGTTTCCCTGGTTGATCATTAGGTCTCTCCCTAGAAACCAGCAATTTGTATTTCTCAGCAACAATTTCAAAGCATTCTCACCATGCGGCTCTCCTCAACCATCAAAATGAGGCTATTCTCAATGCCAAGTTTTGAGCTCCCAAATACGGCATAGTTTTTCGCCGAAGGCGCGTAGATTGCGGCGAGCGGCCGAGAGACTAACCCGCACCAGGACAATTAGCGAGGTCTCGCCGAACAGCGAGCTGCATGCTGATGTGGCTTACTCAGCCTTCTCGCCTCGCTGTAAACAAGACGCTATTTGACGGGACGCGAATGCCACTGGATTATTCAGAACGCATCTGCCGACATGAGAGCATGTTTCACGAATGGCATGTCTATGACGGCATTGGAGAAGAGTTATATATACTCTCTATGTGGAGACGTTAATGAGTTCCGTTCAGTTCAATTCAGAAGCAACTCTTCAGCGATTAGACCATCGAACAACACACATATACTTCGCCATGGCTGATCATCAATGTCCTTCCACGATTGTGAAGTCGTCTACTCCAGGAACCCCTGTTGTTGCAAAGGCTCCAAAGCCGATCAATCCTCTCGAAAATGTTCCCGCTGAAAATGTACGAGGTATCCCCCCATTGATCACTTCATGGACTGACAGAAATAGGTCACATACTTCACTCCCCGACAGATCATCCCAGCCGGAACTGCCATAGTTCACCCTTCCAAACCATCCCCCATCCCCAAAGTTTTCCAACCCCTCCAGCTGCGGGGTCTCACCCTCCAAAACCGCATCATGGTCTCCCCGATGTGCCAATACTCCGCTGACGATGGCCACCACACCATGTGGCACCAAACTCATCTCGGCGGGATCATTCAGCGAGGACCAGGACTGACTATTGTTGAAGCTACAGCTGTGACGCCCGAGGGACGAATTACTCCTCATGATTCTGGGCTTTGGAAAGACAGCCAGATTGAGCCTTTGAAGAAGACGGTGGAATTTGCGCATAGCCAGGGTCAGAAGATTGCAATTCAGTTGGCGCATGCTGGCCGCAAGGCAAGTACGGTGGCGCCATGGATTAATCGGAAGGCCGTTGCTACTGCTGAGGTGTGTCACATGATCATGATCCAGCCTCCAAGATACCTATCGACACTTGGAGACATCTTGCTGACGAAGGGATAACTAGGTCGGTGGATGGCCAGATAATGTCATCAGTGCTAGTGATATCCCATTCGACGCACCACATACCTGCGTCCCTCGATGCATGACCTTAGAAGACATCGCCAGCTTCAAAGCATCATTCCTTGCTTCCGTCAAGCGAGCTCTCATCGCCGGTTTCGACGTAAGTCCTTACACTTCCCCATCATTCAACCCTCCGAGAACCCATAACTGACCTCCACCCCAGGCCATCGAAATCCACGCCGCCCACGGCTACCTCCTCCACTCCACCCTCTCAGCAGCAACCAACACCCTCCCAGCCCCCTACTCCGGCCCCCTCGAAAACCGCATCCGCCTCCTCCTCGAACTCACCACCGCCACCCGCGCCATCATCCCCGCAATCATGCCCCTCCTCGTCCGCATCCCCGGCACAGACTGGATGCCACCGGAGTCCAACTGCTGGGAAATCTCCCAAGCCATCACCCTCTCCCTGGCTCTCGCTCGCGCCGGCGTGGACTTCCTCGACGTTTCAACCGCCGCGCTAATGGCCGAGCAGAAAGTCGTCAGTGGGCCTGGATACCAAGTCCCTTTTGCAGCAGCTATCAAAGAAGCGCTTGAAAAGGAAGGACTTGGCGAAAAGACGAAGGTGGGAACTGTGGGCATGATTACGAGTGGTGTGCAGGCGGAGGAGATCTTGGCGGCTGGCAAGGCGGATGCGGTTTTGGTGGCGAGGGCGTTTTTGAAGAATCCAGGGCTGGTGTGGGAGTGGGGTGGGGAGTTGGGAGTGGAGGTTAGGGAGGCGGAGCAGCTTGGGTGGGGGTATGGACAGAGGGGGGAGGGGGGCGTGAAGCCTGGAGTGGCGGCTGCGGCGAGGGGGTAGCAGCTCGTATGGGATCGGGGCATGGTGGGAGGAGATGGATTGTTCGAGAGGTTGGTGAAGTCGGAGAATAAGGATGTTTGGGCTATGATGCATGGGGTTTGGAGATAATGAAGTACCGGAGAGAGGGAGGGGAAGGCGAAGGAGTTGCTTTCCCCTCATTGAACTCGGCCAAACCCATTCTTCGCTTGCTCTGTTCATTGTTGATTGCCATGCTACAAAAACTCCCGGAGAATCCAAACAGCACACATATTGGCGAGGGAACCTTATTTTCTTTTGGAAAAAGACGCACTCCTTGGGCAATTCAGGAGATGTACTGCAGCGTAGAGGGACAAAGTAGAATACTGGTGGCAGACTGAAGGCACAAGGCCACAATATGACTAGCAGTAGCGGCAGCTTAGGTACCCGACCGTCTCCAAAAAGGTCTTTTTAGCATATTTTTTTTTTGTTTATAATACACTTGATTATCTGCAATTTTCCAAGCCAGATTATCTTATTCCAATGGATATCTGAAGATTTGGAGTGAAAATACACACATTATCTGTAATCAAAGAAACCCTGCTATTGTCTGTACTTCGTAGATTTTTCTGCCTAATAAAGGATACTTCCTCCTATCATCATTTTCTCTCTTCTTCTTTCTGTCACTTACTCTCGCTAGAGCTCCCTTCTCCTTCCAGGTCTCCCTCTAGATCTCTTTTCAGGTCTGCATTTAGATAGATTTTCCCTCTAATTCTCTCTTGAGCAAAGGTCTCTCTTAAGGCAAGGTATTCTGTTTCTCTACTACCCCGTTACCTGGCTTTTGCCCTGTCCCCGCCCCCCTCCCCGCCTTGTTCCCTTCTTCTTGTCCTTCTCTGTTCTATATATTCTAAAGACACATTGAGTTTTGTCAGTAGTATATAAAAGGTAAGTGATAGTGTTCTTTGGGTACTCTCTGACTTTCAAGGCCGATGTGTACCGCTGGGTCAAGAAAGCTTGCTGTCTAAATCAAGAGGATACTGGTCACCGCAAGGCCTGTATGTCACTTAGTCGACCCCGGTGGAATCGACCAATTTGAGGCACAGGGATACCACTCTAAAGCGAGACTTTCTGTGCTTGAAACTCATACAAGTCTATCATTCTGAAAGTATTTTTATGAAATTAAATCAGGGTAAAACTAATCCTCTTGGTGGAAACACTTCGATTTCAAGCGATTGCTTCAAATGGGTCACTTGCTGCGTGGTTACAGAGGTCACTCCTTCCGAGTAATCCATTCGTCGAAGATTCTTTGAATCCCTTGCCAATCACCTTCTTTTGTACCCGCTTTCTTGCGATCAACAAATTCCGAAACCCATCCACCGCCGAAATCCACGACCCAGGCATCGTAATTCTTATCGATGACGATATTTCCAGGATGAACATCACCCCATACAATATCATGGGCATGTAGCTCCTTCACAATAGCTGCGACTTGCTGTTTCCATTTTGCATGATGCTCTGAGGCCGATTTGCATTTGTAGCCTTGCAAAGATTCGCCGATCGAGGGTATCAAGTCAAACAGTAAACCGATCGTCATCTTAGCGTCCTTGGAAATCACAATACTGTGGAACTTGGCAACTCTGATTTTGCCCTTCAAACCGGCCTTGAGGATATGGCATGCATTTCGATTTCTCTGATTATTTGCTTCTTGTCGAGCGCGGGCTTAAAGAACTTGATTGTGCCATCGCCAATACTGGCTTTTTGGGGGATTTCGGACATGTAGTCGTCGGTTCCGGCAACCACAGGGACGATTTGAATATCTGATGCCTTTGAGCGACACACTTGTGGATACTGTGGAAGATCTCGAGACGGGACCATCAGGGCGTAGAGATTGATAGTGTGACGGTCTCGAGTGATCTTGGCGTGAAGGGAAGATCCAGAAACCACAAGCTTCACATGGTAGGTTGGTGGATAGTAGAACGCTTCGAAAGTGAGATCCTTTGGTACGTGTGCGGTATGTTCTCGAAAGAGAGAAACGCATGGTTCTACCATCCAGCTACACAATGACTCGTAGTCTTCATCAGATCCGCCGTCCATGTCATCGACTTTGGCAACCATTTGGGCGTACTCTTGCTCAAAACAGCTTCCGCGAAGATCTTTAAGGGACACGCTAATCTGAAATCGCGAGGCGCGACACATGACAGTTATCCATGAGCTTTCGGGATCGAACTGACTGTCCATAACCTGATGGCTGAGACTCTTTGATAAATCCATTGTGGCAGGGAATATCTCTAGCAGTACTGAAGGAAGCGCCGCGCTACAAATAAAGTGGAGGGCGGTATATATGTGAAAGATGTGTGCGGAAAGAATTCTGGAGCTATATGCTGCAGATAAATAATCAGCAAAGAACTGCATAAAGGCGGATATCGTTCAGATCACATACCTCAGCGGGGCCTTTGAGTACTGTTGGACGGACTTGAGTAAGTACTGCAACTCGATTGTGGGTCGTGCAGTTATTAAAGGAAGATTGGTTTGGTGGGGCGGTCGTTGTGACTTGAATCGAGTCGCTACTTGCCTGAGGCATGAAGGGGATAGCTGCCTGACGTTGGTTTGAGTACAAGAGAGCGGGAGGATTGTGCGTTATTGAACGTTAGTTCTACTAAATTCTCGCGCTCGCACGTGAGGCAGATTGAATGCCGGATTTTAGGTAGTAGAGGGGGTTAAATTTTCAAGTTTTGCTAAGCTTTCTTTCTCGCTTCCTAATTAGTCCTAAACTTTTAAGGCATGACTAATCTTCTGTCGCTCGCTTTCTTATTAGTTATAGCCTCTTACCTTACTACTTAAGGCTTACTTTATATTAGATCCGCTTAAGCTACTTAACGTCCAGACCTAAGCTATAGCTTAAGTTCCTTTATTATTCTTAATAATAATAATAATAATAATAATAATAATAATAATAATAATAATAATAATAATAATAATAATAATAATAATAATAATAATAATAATAATAATAATAATAATAATAATAATAATAATAATAATAATAATAATAATAATAATAATAATAATAATAATAATAATAATAATAATAATAATAATAATAATAATAATAATAATAATAATAATAATAATAATAATAATAATAATAATAATAATAATAATAATAATAATAATAATAATAATAATAATAATAATAATAATAATAATATAAGTGTACTTTTAAAAGGAGTGATAAAAGAAGCTATAATCAAAGTTATTAAAAGAGATTATTAGAAGGAATTATAGTTTATACAAAGAGTTATAAACAGAGTTATAAGAGTATTTATAAGAGATATTATTAAAAAGAAGTTAAAAGTTATTAGAATAGTTTTAAAGACAGTTATAAGTAAAATTATAAGAGTAATTATAAGAGAAGGTATTAGTAAAAGTTATAAGAATAAGTTATTAAAATAAGTTATTAGAATAAGGTATTAGAATAAGGTATTAGAATAAGTTATTAGAAAGAAGTTATAAGTTATAAAAGTATTATAAAAAGCGTTCTAAAAAGTAGTTTAAAGAGTATTAAAAATTATTATAAGAAGACTTATAAAAATCGTTATAAAAAGAGTTCTGAAAAGTAGTTTTTAGAGTATTATAAAAAATAGTTTAAAGAGTATTATAGAAAGAGTTATAA
The DNA here is from genome assembly GCF_030347475.1 of Cadophora gregata. Taxonomy (NCBI): domain Eukaryota; kingdom Fungi; phylum Ascomycota; class Leotiomycetes; order Helotiales; family Ploettnerulaceae; genus Cadophora; species Cadophora gregata. The sequence continues at coordinate 291,217 of NW_026695936.1, read as the reverse complement.
AAAGAGGTATAAAAAGAGGTATAAAAAGAGATATAAAAAGAGGTATAAAAAGAGGTATAAAAAGAGGTATAACAGGAATTATAAAAGAAATTATAAGAAGACTTATAAGAAGAGGGTTAAGAGAGGTTTTAAAGGGAGTTATAAAACAATTATAAAGAGAATTATAAAGAGAATTATAAAGAGAATTATAAAGAGAATTATAAAGAGAATTATAAATAGAATTATAAAGAGAATTATAAAGAGAATTATAAAGAGAATTATAAAGAGAATTTATAAAAGAAACTCTTAAAAAGAAGTAATAAAGAGATTTATCAGTAGATATAAATAAAAATATAAGATAAATTCAAATTATAAAAGACGCTATAATTAAAATATAGTTAAGATCCCTTATATTTAATTAGTTCTATTACTTATTTAAGTTTTTAATTTAATCTTTACTTAATCCTTAACTTATTATTACTTTATAAGATATTACTTAATTTCTTATTTAAATCTTTATTCTTTTTTTAAAATATCTCTTTAATCTCTTATTTATTCTCTTATTTATTCTCTTATTTATTCTCTTATTTATTCTCTTATTTAATCTCTTATTTAATCTCTTATTTAATAATAGTTCTGACTTTTAAAATACTTTTATTTACTTAGTTTAAATAGTTAGTATAGTATTAAACCTTAATATTATATAGTATATTATATAATTTACATGCCTAATAGAGATTTAGTAAGAACTAGCGTTCAATACTCCATTCCACAGTTAATGCCGCTTCGAGTGGCAGTCCTTTATTTGAAAGGGCGCATTGCAAGATCTCTAACCTTTGGCTAGCTTCTTGGCTATATGATTTAAGCGCTCTCCACTTCTAATTCGAACCCTAGCCCTAAAATTAGACACTTAACCGCCGCCCATTAAGGGTCACTATTCCACACACGATATGCGCCTCGAGCTCCAATGGCTCATCTCTCTGCGGATGACCCTCTCTTCAGCGCCTATTGTAACTGCTTAGCCCTTAGAAAGCCGTTTAGCGGTTAGCAGTCGGAGCTATCGTGGCTTTGCTTATCTCTCTACGGACGACCCTCGTAGCGGTTACTTGTCTCTTAGAAAGTCATTTAGCGATTAGTAGTGGGAATTATCATAGCTTTAAAGGCAGATACTTTCAGGGTAAGCGCGCCACAAGAGACGCTACCTCTTCTTAAGCAAAGTGGTATTAACTCTTGGATCTTAACTTCAGTTAAATCACGTTATTTTAGATGAATTATCAAATAGCTTTCTACTTACTTCCAAAGGTTAATATATAATAATAGTAATAACAGAATAATATCAATAGTACAAGGTTATTTAAATTTACAACTAGTAATAATAAGCGAGACATAGGAATATTAAGAAACTTCTAATCTATGTGATATCCTGTAGCGGCTCTTATAATAATTAGATCTCTTTATAATCTTATAAATAAGTAAATAGAAATAGTTCTCTCTTTCTCTCTAATAAGGTGTATTTTGTATTAGAGATTTAGTAGTTGGTTTATTGTGACGTCGCATGCTATTCCAGCTGTCCGCTTTAAGAAATCCCTCGGCTTTCTCGGCTAACCCCTTTTCTATTAACAGCCTCTCTGAGTATATAGCTTCTTTGACCTCTAGACCTCTCCCCCTTCTGTAGCTTTAGATTCTCAAGAGACGACTTTTGTCTTCATGTTCTGTTGATTAGTATGTGAGGCAGTAATCCACGTGACGCCCTGTCTTTATAGCACTGGTTGTCACATTTATAGCGTAGGTTATAAGCTAAATTGAGTTCCAAGCTGTAAAGCCTCGCCGAAACTAAATTAGATCAGCCTAAGTATAAAAAAGTAACTTTCAAGTTGAAATTCTATATATACATATATATACTTTTGTTATAAGATTTGTTACATTTTTTTTATAGTAGTATTATAATATGAAGTAAAATATCACTTTAAAAAGTCTACCTGATTTTAGTGCTTAGCGTATTGAATGAAAGTTATATTATTAATATAACTAGGCGGTAGTACTATAGCAGGCCACAGCTTAAACACTTATATTATAAAGGAGTGAGGTAGTGCTGTTAAAGTGTATAGTAAGCAGGGACGTAGAAGACTACTAACTAAACAGGTAGTAAGAGTAAGAGAGAGAAGATAATGTATTTATTACACGCTATCGCGCCTACTTATATGACCTATAGAATAGGCTAACTATCTTCTAACCTAGAATTACACTACCTTACTATAATATAACAAGAGAGGTAGTAAATTAAGATATAAAAAGTACTTTAATATAAAAAAGCAGATTAAGTAAATCTTTGTATATTATATATCTAAAGTATAGGATTTATTAAATAAAACATAAAAAAGAGACTAGATTAGATATAATCTCTTTAAAAAGCGTAGTTATTATAATAATCTCAAGTAGTGTAGAATAAGCTTTCGTCCTATATCAGTAAATATATTTAGCTCTATATAGTAGCTATCTGACTGTTACCAGCGTCTTTTCAGCTATTTCAGCTAAAGTTATATATTAATTAATTTAACAGCTAGCGACTCCTAAAGCGGTATATACTAATTTAAATTAACGACGTAAGCGCCTAAGGCGACTAAGACGCTATAGGTGCTTATAACCCTAATTAAGATTAGCGTATAAAATAAAAGTAAGTCCGATTTTTTTATATTATATAAGGTATATTAGTAAGCTTCTTAAGAATACTAAGAATATTAAAGATACTAAGGATACTAAGGATACTAAAGATACTAATAAAAGTATACCTTATAAGGGGGTATTATAAGGCTTATATCACCTAATTAGGTAAGGCGGCGACTTACTCTTATATAGAATTTACTTAAATCGAATTATAAGCTTATTAACGATTTTTTAGCGTAGATATTTATAGTATTAAAGGCTTAATAAGATTAGTTTTAAGGATATACGTAGAAAGTATAAGTCTTTTTAAATTCTTAGTTAAAATCTACACTAGTCTAACTACTGTTTTTAGTTAGTTTAAAATCTAAAAATAAACTTAACTTTTAATTTTTAATTCTAATTAAAAATATTATATCTTTCCTAATTAGGTCTAGCTTATATATAAAAGTAAGTCTTATAAAGGGTACTTAGGGCGTATAAGGCGGCCTTTTATTATTTAAGGCCGACGTACAATAGCCTCTTATATTTTAAAGCGCCTTAAGTATAAAACGCGACTATTTAGCGAAAATAGCGAAAATAGCAGGTAGTACGTGCACCTAGCGCCAGAATTTTTTACTAATATACTTTAGTTAGTACCTTAAGGCCTCAGGTTAGACCCTACGTTAGCGACAATTATTATCTATAAGAACCTCTATTTAATACTATAATAAAGAATTAAAGACTTTTTCCTTCTTAATTCTGACTTAAATATATTCTAATACTTCTTTATTCTACTTTCTTAGGCTCCTTTCTTTTGTATAGCCTTTACAGTAGTATTATTAATAATATTATTATAGAAGAGTAATAGCTTAAAATCTCTAAGTACTACCGCCTAATTGTACTAATAACGTAACCTCCTTCTACTACGCTAAGCACTAAAATCAGGTGGCCTTGCTATAGTACTTAAATATTTAAATTATTATATTTTTAAGTATATACTATTAACAATAACACTTGAACTACTTATTATAATTTCATCTTTTAATAAGATTAAATCTCATATATCTTTTCTTTTGTTACTATTTATTAAATCACTCGCTTTAAATAGATAAAATCTTAAAGTTTATTTAATTTTCTTTTTAATACTAAAATACTTCTTATAATTTAAGTGCTACTTTCTTTATTATATAAGTTCTTAAGTCGTAGCCTACTGTAATACTATAATATATAAAACCTTGAATACCTATAGAAGAAGAGAAGTAGTGTGGCAGGGCCACCTGATTTTGGTGTTTGATGTACTAGGTAGTGGGGGGAAGTTACGTTACTAGTGCAGCTGGCGATAGTACTGTTACTCCTTTATAATATTATTATTATTACACCACTTGGAAATATCACAATAATTACACTCTTTATAGAAATTCTATCTAATCTATTCTCTTCTCTGCCCCTTATTTAATAAATCCCGTACTTTAGATATTATAATAAACTGATCATAATAGGCGAGTCACGTAAGTAAGGCTAACGTTGTAAGGCTACGAGGCTAGAGTTATATAGCGAACCTAGGACTAGTCTAGTTCACTAGTAGCTATATCCTCCCTACTTATTCTTAAGGCTCCTTAGGAACCTCTTCCTCTCGCTATCTTTTCTACTTTATATTATAGCTACTAATAAACCTTTATTATACTATTATATTAGAAAAGACTAACTTTACTTATAAAAGTCCTAATATCTACTTTTACTGAATTCCTTAAGTACTTTTTAAGTATAGTTAAGTTATATCTTTAGCTCTCTCTTTTCTACTTTACTTCTTATACCTTATTATTTCCTTAAGTACTTTCTAGGCGTAACTAAGTTATATTTATAACTTAGGTACTACCTCTTATCTTTTACTTTTATACTTACACTTCCTTATAAGCGGTCTTAATCCTTTCTAGAAAAGCGATAGAATATAATATAGCGTTCCTCCTACTATTAAACCTACTACTTTACTAATACTAAGGGAAAGAAATCCGCCTTTAACCTCTTCTCTCTTATACGTTACCTCTTATAAATATAATAGTAGAGAGAAGAATAATATTATCCTCCTAACCTCTTATAGTAATACTATATCTCCTAAGGAGAATAATCCCTAGGACTAATAGGACTACTCTTAGGAGGAATATATTACTCTTGTACTAATAGTTAGAGTTATAAAGAGCTCTAAGGAACTTTAGAGACTAGCTAAGCACTAAGAGAAGTAAGATAAAAGCTTCTGTAAGATACTAAAGATATTTAAGAACTTAACTTCTAAGTCTAAGAAATCTAAGTTATTAAGCTCCTAATAGTAAGCTCTTAACCTAGGGAATAGTGATAACTCTAATAATAGTAGATCGTCCGGAGATAACTAAGATAACGCCCCTTAGGTACTAGTAGAGCTTACCCCTGCTTACTAAAGACGCTATAAGAGACTCTCACCTGAACTATATATTAAAAAGTTCTCTAGTACCTCTAATAGCCTAAAATAATATACTTAGTCCGCCTTTATAATAAGTAAGCTAGATATTAATACTAACTACTACCTAAGTAAGAAGGCCTAATAAGCTATAGTATATAACTATACTAAAAGTAACGCTTAGAGTTACCTACTCCCTTACTTCGAAGTTAGTACTATAGACTCTTTTATAAATACTAAGGAAATACTTAGCTACCTTAGTAGTATCTATAGTAACGCCTTTAAGTAATAAGACACTAAGATAGCCTTAAATAAGCTCTAAATAGTAGCTAGTAAGTTATTTACTAAGTACTACTCGAAGTTCTTAAAGCTTATTTAAGATACCTGTATCCTATTTACTAAGAGCTTTACTACTCGCCTTTTTAACTCCTTATACCTAGCTCTTAAGGATTAAGTAGTCTATAAGTTCACTCCTAATAGAAGTTTCTAGGACTTTATCTCCGTAGTAGATTTCTTAGATAAGAAAGTATATTAAACTTAGGAATAATATTAGTAGATTATAATAACTACTTAAGCTCTCGTATTAGTAGTTCGCCCTTTAACTTCTACTTTCCTAAAAAGAGACTTAGTTACCTTTCCGCCCTCTAATAGTATTCCTATCCTTACTACTCTAACTCTAGTAGTAGCTACTCTAAAAGTAATCCTCCCTCCTCCTAAAGTAGTTACGTGCTATAACTATAAGAAAACAGGCTATATTACTAAGAATTACCCGGAGCCTTATATAATAATAGTTATAAAAGTTAAGGTACTAGAGAAGTACTTTAGCACTAGTCTCTTCTCTAATAAGGAGGTTAATAACTTAAAGGAAATTCCCTTAGACCTGGAAAACTTAGAACCTTAAAAGAAGACTCCTTCTTAAGGTAAATACTTAATCTCAAGGAGATTAATATATATTAATTAATAAGTAGTAAAAGTTTCACTATCCTTTATATACTATTTTATAATAGTATTAGAATTATATTACCTGTACTTTCTAACTCTAGAGTAAGCAGTTTCGCCTTTATTAATACTCGCCTTACTAAAGACCTTATAAGGAAATTTAGTATAAAACTTACTCCTCTACCTAACCTTATATAAGTAAAAAGCTATAATAAATAAGCTAATAATATCGCCTCTCACGTGATCCTTCTAAACGTTCTAATTAACTAACGCGTTTAGAAGGAGATCTCGTTTATTCTTTTAGATCTTAGGAATCACGAGATTATTTTAAGATAGACTTAGATAACCTACGTTAATATTTAGTTAAATATAAAGGACTGTTATCTCGTCTAGCTATATAATAAGGATATCCCCGTAGTCCTCTCTTATTTAATTCCCCTCTCCTAGGATACCTTATAACTATTAGACTTATTATAGATATAGATAACTAACTAATAAGATATATTCCGATATTAAGTAGCTATAGATATAAAGGACGCTCTAAGACCCTCCCCTTACTAAATAATAGTTTAGATAGTAGGGGATATAAGAGAATCCGCCCTTATAAATATACTATCTACTAAATCTTAATACTTATCTTCTTCTTCTTAAAGATATTATATAATAAAGTAAGAAGATTAGAAGAAATACTATTAGTTAGAAAAGGAATAAGACTAATAACACTAGGAAAATTAAAGGATTATTCGAGAGCCCCTTGCCCTGACTTATAATAGCTAGGTATAAGACTCGATTAGATAGATAGAAAAGGAACTATATAACCTTACTCTATATAAACCTCTTATTATAGTTCCGAAAGATATAATATCCTCTTATTAGTACCTTACTAAGAAAGAGAAGACTCCTCTAAAGATAGATATCACTGAGATTAATACTATAGTATTCTATTATATCCTATAGCTCCCTAGATTAGAATTCTTTATAGTAATACTAAACGAAATTAATAAAGCAATCGACTAAGTAGCCTAGAAAGCTAAGTTATAGAGTTCCTTTAAACCTAAGGAATTATATAAGGATATCCTAGATAAGAAGCTCCCTTACTAGTATAAAGAGTTCACTAGCGCCTTCTTAAAAACAACTACCGACTTTCTACTAGACCTTATCCTAGGCCTAGACTATAAGATCAAACTAGAAAAGGATATTAACTATAAGTATAGTCCCTTATACTAGTAAAGTGAAGCAGAGCTCTAAGTAATAAAGAAATACTTAGAGGAGAATCTAGATAAGGGCTTTATTATCTTAAGTCACGCCTTATTTACTTATCTGACTCTTTTTATAAAGAAGCCTAATAAGGGCTTACGATTTTATTTTAACTATCGAAGATTAAATAAGATCACCCGGAAGAATAAGTATCCCTTACCTCTTATTAATAAGGTATTTACTTAATTAGGATAAGCTAAGATCTTCATTAAGATTAATATCTAAAGCGTATTCTACTAGATCTAAATAGACTTTATATCTAAGGAATATACTACCTTCTGCACTTAATATAAGAGCTATAAGTATAAGGTAATACTATTTAGTCTAATAAACGGCCTAGCTATGTTCTAGTAGTATATAAATAATATACTCTTCAACTACTTAGATGATTTCTATACTATATACTTAGATAATATTATTATCTACTTAAATAACCCCCTAGAACATGAGGTACACGTTAAGAAGGTCTTATAACACTTATAATAGTATAGGCTCCTTACTAATATTCGGAAGAGCGAATTCTATATTAAGAAGATTAAGTTCCTTAGCTTCTATATCACTACTAAAGGAATTAAGATTAACTCTAAGGCAATAGTATATATAAATAATTAAGAACCTCTTATAATAGTCCGGGGTATCTAGTCGTTCCTAGGGTTCTATAACTTCTATTAGAAATTTATCTTTAACTATAGTAAAGTCGCTAAACCGCTAGTAGAACTTACTAAGGCCTTAGTCCTATTTAAGATAATACTTACTTAGCTAGTTATATTCTAAGCTTTAAAAGAGATTATTCTATCCCTTACCTATCTTAAGTATTATAATATATTATATAAAACACGGATCGAGATTAATACCTTAGATAAAGTAATCTTAGGAGTATTATCACAGAAGTATAGCGATAGTTAGTACTTAGTCATATTCTTATCGAAGATAATAAACTCTACTAAACTTAACTATAATATTTATAATAAGGAAATACTTACTATTATATGTTCTCTCACCTACTAGAGAGCGGAGCTAGTATTATAAATAGGATACTAACGTTTCTAGGTGTTCTTAGATTATAAAGCATTAGAATACTTTATAACTACTAAGAAACTTATAGGATAATAAGCTTATTAGTTAGAGATCCTAGTAGACTTCTACTTTATTATTATATATCGCCCGGGAAACTAGAACACTATAGCAGATATACTATTATAAAGGGAATAAGACGTTAATAGGTAAATTAAGATAAAAGACGAATTACACACTTAGACCTTAATCTACTTAAGCTAGCTAAACTTACGTATTCTAAAGGAACTAGAGAAGCTCCTAGATATATACTACTTAGCCCTAGTCGAGTTTAAGCTAGATAACGAAACTAATCTAGTTATAAAGCTTATCTATATTAATCGAATATATAAAGCTCTAATAGTTTAACAAGAAGAATTAAAGGAGCCCGATTTATAGTATACCCTCCGGGAAGATAGCCTACTCCTATTTAAAAGTTAACTATAAGTTCTAAATATAGATAATTTATATATATAACTTATCTAGTATATTTATAACTAAATCTCCATAGCCTATCCTAGGAAGTCTAAGATATTTAGCTTACTCCGCACTAGGTACTACTAGCTTAGTATACTTAAGGATATAGCTAAGTTCATATTAAACTACCTAGCTTATAATCGTGCAAACTATTATTAAGATAAGATACTAGGGTACCTTTACCTCTTACTAATCCCTAACTACCTATAGTAACACTTAACTATAGACTTTAAGAGTACACTAAAAGATAAGTTTAAGTATAATTCTATACTTATTATAATAAACTATTTCTCTAAAGAAGTAATATTAATCCCTTATTTCTCTACTTATATAGCTCGCGACTTAGTATAACTATTTATCTCTAACTACTAGAAGTTTAATAAGCCCCTAGAAATAATAGTATTAGATAAAAGCTTATAGTTTATCTCCTTCTTCTAGAATAAGTTCTACTATATCCTTAGTATTAAAGTTAAGCTCTCTACTACCTACTACACTTAGATAGAGATTATAAATTAATACCTGGACTAGCGTCTCCGGCCTTTTATTAATTATTACTAGGATAACTAGTCTGAACTCCTACTAATAATAGACTACGCCTAGCTAACCCTCCTATATAAGTCTCTAGGAATATCCCTATACTAGTTAAAGTATAAGTACAAGCTAAGGACTAGTTAGGATTAGGATAAGCCCTAGCTAGAGGTCGAATAAACAGTTACTAAGAAGCTAAATATCACTAATACATAGGCGTTTACCTATTATTACGAACAGGTCTAGAGGAAAGCCTAAGAGTTCCTTCGCAACTAATAGGAAAAGAAGTAATATAATATAAATAAGTTACGCCGGGAAGTTAACTAAGAAGTAGGCGATTCTATATAAGTAATAATAAGAAACTAGAAGATATACTACTTAAAGAAGAAGCTAGACGATTAATAAGTAAGCTTATTTAAAGTCCTTAGAAAAGAAAGCTACTTATTCCGCTTAGACCTCTTAGCTTTAGTTAAGGTCTATTCTATATTCTCTACGAATAAGCTTCAGCGGTATAATAATAACTTATTACCTAGATAAGTACTATAGAAATAAGAACCTATCTAAGTTAATATCGAATAAAAATAAGAGATCTAGGATATCTTAAGAGTACGCCTCGAATAGGATAAGACTCTATAGTACTAAGCTAAATAAAAAGGACTTAATCCTAACCCTAAATTCTACCTTACTAGAGACTTTATAACTTATCTATATAAACTTCGGGATTTTTATCAGGCTTACCCTACAAAACTAGGACTACCTAAGCTACTCCCCGAATAGCTAACCGCTTAAGAGGCAGAAGATAATAATACGTATAATAGACTAGTAGATAATACTATTATATCTAAGGTAAATCATAAGAAATTTTTTTACAGCTTAAGGATAAGCCTTCCTCGGAGAGAGAGGTAATATAATAGACTAATCACGATAGGCGAGTCACGTAAGTAAAGCTAATATCGTAAGGCTATAAGGCTAGAGTTATATAGCGAACCTAGGACTAGCTTAGTTCACTAGCGGCTATATCCTCCCTACTTATTCTTAAGGCTCCTTAGGAACCTCTTCCTCTCGCTATCTTTTCTACTTTGTATTATAACTACTAATGAACCTTCGTTGTGCTATCACAGATATATAATATCTCGAGATTTAGTTGTTCTACTTCTTTATATTAAAGTACTCTTTGTGCCTGAAATTACTACCTCTTTTATAATATAGATACTCTATATCAGTAAAAAATTCTAGCGCTAAGTGCACGTGCTACCTGCTATTTTCGCTGTTTTTACTAAATAGTCGCGTTTTACACTTAAGGCGCCTTAAAATATAAGAGGCTATTATACGTCAGCCTTAAATAATAAAAGGCCGCCTTATACGCCCTAAGCACCCTTTATAAGACCTACTTTTATATATAAGCTAGACCTAATTAGGAAAGATATAATATTTTTAATTAGAATTAAAAATTAAAAGTTAAGTTTATTTTTAGATTTTAAACTAATTAAAAATAGTTAGACTAGTATAGATTTTAACTAAGAATTTAAAAAGACCTACACTTTCTATATATATCCTTAAAACTAGTCTCACTAAGCCTTTAATACTATAAATATCTACGCTAAAAAATCGCTAATAAGCTTATAATTCGATTTAAGTAAATTCTATGTAGAAGTAAGTTATCGCCTTACTTAATCAGGTGATATAAGCCTTGTAATACCCCTTTATAAGGTATACTCTTATTAGTATCTTTAGTATCCTTAGTATTCTTAGTATCTTTAATATTCTTAGTATTCTTAAGAAGCTTACTAATATACCTTATATAATATAAAAAAATCGGACCTACTTTTATTTTATACGCTAGTCTTAATTAAGCTTATAAGCACTTATAACGTCTTAGTCGCCTTAGGCGCCTACGTTATTAATTTAAATTAGTATATACTGCTTTAGGGGTCGCTAGCTATTAAATTAATTAATATGTAACTTTAGCTAAAATAGCTGAAAAGGCGCTAGCGGCGGTTAGACGGCTACTATATAGAGCTAAATATATTTACTGATATAATCGTAGCCTGCTATAGTAGTCCTTAAGATAGAAAAAGCAGATTATTTTATTTGTATCTAAGTTATAATATTTAAATAATAATATATAAAAGTAATATAAAAAGAGAATAGATTAAATTTAATAACTTCAAAAAGATGAATTATTATAAGTGTTTTAAGTATTATTATTATTATTAAATATTTGAAAAAAAAAAATAGTTTTAAATATGTAAGTATAACTACCTGTAAATTAACTTTTATTTAGTATTATAAAGGAGTAGAGTAGTACTTTTAGAATATATCCCTTCAAGTGCGACACGCGCACCTCTTTAGGCTATGCTCCCTGAAGTGAAGCGTTAATTAGCGAGAATTACAGGTGACCAAGCCTTTAGGCATGCTAAAATTTCGTGAGCCTCGCTTGTTCAGCGATAAAAGATAGTGACTGCTACAGGGGTCTTTAGGCTGCGCGGCGAATCGCACTCTAAGGTATAGTAAACAGGGCTATCACTAGCTTACAGAGTAAGCCGGTAGTAAAGATAGGAGAAAGAAGATAATATATTTATTATACGCAATTGCGTTTACTTATACAACCTCCGGACAGATTAACTATCTACTAGTTTAGGACCACGCTATCTTACCACACTATGTTAAACACTAAAATCAGATAGCCTTGTGAATAATACAAAAAGGCAACTAAGACTCTATTAGAGCTTATAATTTAAGAAAACAGTACAAATATATATACTTTAAAACCTATCTCCTCTAGCTAGTCTAGTACCTCTTTAATTAAGAATTCTATACTAAAACTTAGTTTGTTACTAGTAATTTGATATTAAATTGAAGTAAACTAAAGAAAATTAGGCCTGTTAAATACTACTTTATAGGATTGACTTATAAGCTGAAAGTTTAGTAGTATTATACAACAGTAAAAAGTCCAATGGTATACGTACTCGCGCTTCTGTTCTACTCTCCGTCCTCTCCTTTCTCTCTTTTACAATAAACCATTCTCTACGTCGTTCTTCTTGGTGAAAATAGAGCCTCCTCCCTGGAAGTTCAAGATTCTAGGATCTGATTTCAACTGCGAAGTCGGCTTCTATTTCGATTGATGTTTCTACACCTGCCTCACCTCAACGTTTCAACCCCTTGGTTGACGACCTTCTGCGGCCATTCCTTCAACTGGCTCTGAGCGCGGCGGCGGCTATGGCTGTTCTTGTGTTTCAGATTTTGGTACCTAAACCCTTCTAGCTTCTTCTCCTCCTCCCCCGACTGGTTTTTAAATAAAGGAAGCTTCCAACCCACAGATCATCAGCGGCTTGATATCATCTCTGCAGTACCCAGTTTCAATACCTTCGTTCGATTTACCAAATACATCTTCCTTTCTTTGAGAACATTTATTCTTGAATCGTCTGACTTCTCAATTTCATCACTGAGCTTCTGTTCGGCAAACTTTACTACGATAAAACGTGTTATTCTCCGCCACAGCCCCAGCTACAGGCTTGTCGATATCCACTTGCATCATTTAACCATACGATACATATCCCTACCACACAATGTGCACCCAAAGGAAAAAGAACTGCGTTTGTAGCCATCTCAAACGTGTTGGAGGTGTACGACTTTGTGAGAATGCTCCTGTTGTCAACGGCCGGAGAGTTCCATGCGATGTTCGCACAACCTATAACGTCCCACCCCACCATTCCGCCTACCCCCCCATTCCGGCCACCTCGCTTATATTCCGTATTTCCTATTTAACACTTAATAACTCTACATTACGTTATCTATTTAATTAGATATTATAGAATATAATTCTCCTTATTATTCCGGTTCTATAAGTACAATTTAGTGTTCTCTAGCTATAATTTAAGCTTCTCTAATAGCACGTGTTATAATAAACTTAGAATTCGGGCTTATTTGAACCTTCCTCTTTTTCCTTAGTCTTAATCGCTCTAATCGTACCTCTAACTCTTTAATCCTTATATTTACTTACCCTAATTTATAGTCCTTCTTATTAAATCCTTTTAAAACCTTCTTAAAAAGTAAACGACGTGTTAAAAGTTAGTTATATAACCTAGCTATTAAGAAGTATAGTTATAAGTAGATCTCTTTTCTAGCCTTTAGAGTCTGTATCTTAATTAATATACTAGAAACCTTTATAAGTAGTACTAGCGTATCTTAAGGCCTTAGAGAAGTTAGATCTATTAATTTATTACTATTTTCTAATAGTAAAGGGCTTATTAATAGCTTTATAACTAATACTAGCTATAACCTTATAGTTCTCTACTTAGCCTTAATATTAGATAAGGTAAAACTCTCTTACTATACCTTATAGTAGTATATAAGGAAATTACGCTTACTAATTAGAGCAGAATCGATTAGAGAACTTAACTTTTAAAGTTCTTTCTAGTAGGAACGTTTAAGAATAGAGAAAACTATTAGATTAAGAGGTTATAGAACGTGTAATATATATACAAGTAAGAACAGAAAGTAGATATTATTTTTAAGGTATTTCTAAAGGAATTCCGTAGTTTTATAACCCTTATAGCTATCTAGAATAAGAAGCCTTACTAAATCGTCACGTAATTATATTTAAAGGATAAAGACCTTCTCTAGCTACTTAAGAGCTATAGTATTAGTTATCTACCTATTTTCAGTAGTAGTAAAGTACTACTAATTAAATAAGTCTAATTAAGACGGAAACCACTGTTATTAAACTAATTTTCCCTTATATATTACAGCTAAGTATATAGAACCACCTATTATAGATATACACTTGATAATTAACGTCTAAACACGTGTACCTAGCTATTTCCCTTATATCTTATAAGTTTCAGCACTTCTTATAATAAGTCTATTAAGACTATAGCCTTCTATAACACCTGTTTCGTCTATATTCTATTATTAGTAAGCTAGAATCGCTTTAATAGCCGGAATCTCTAGTTCTTAGAACTATAGCTATATAACTTCGGAATAAGCGTAATTAATACGTACGAAATCAACGTATATTTGCTTCTTAGTCTTTAGAATAAGGTTACGTGCTAGAAATCGAGTTATCTAGTATTTCCTAAGTAGTTAGTAGTCTCCTTATAAAGCTAGAAGCCTCTCTCTAAAAACCTGAATCTATATATATATAACTCTATAGCTAAGAGACTCTTAAGTAAGAACCTAATTAGTTAAACGATTCTCTACTACTATAGGGAGTCTTTATAAGTAACTTATAGCCTTCTTATATAATAGAGTCGTTGTGTTATAGTCACGAAGTATAAACCTTAGAACACCTTAGTTAAGTAATACCTTCTGTAAGGACTTACTATTTACTATATCCCTAAGTACATATATAACGTTATACTTAGTATATTAAGGCTTCATAATAAGATCAATTCATATTCCAAATATTAAAGAAATCTATTAAGGAATAATAGAATTAATAATTATTAAAGTAGGTAGGAAGAACTAGCGGTGAGTTAAGCGAGGTGGCCGGAATGGGGGGGTGAGCGGAATGGTGGGGTGGGACGTTACTTCTGGGAGCTCTGACCTCTGTGGATCGCGGACCTGTCGAATGACCCAAATGCATGGGAAGTGGACATGCTGCCAGTGCCGAACTCGTAACGAGATGCAGTTCTGGTGCAATAACGAGGACTGTGGCCATGGATTTTGCCGATACTGCACAGCGACTCCACAGCCACGCCGCCGTTGAAAGCATAGCACTCCAATGTCTTGGGTTATGCGTTACTATTGAGCACATTCCAGCAAAGAAGCGGAGGAGATAGACGAGGAAAGAGAAGGTGGGGTCACATTTCAGGAAGCCAGGACATTTCATGACAGGCGCAAGCTTTCCTTGGATTCTTTGGACCAGCGTTGCCTTATCTCGATTTTTGTTTGTACTTGGAGATGCCATGGCATGCTGTTAGTCATAGTTCACTTGTTTGATTTGCCTGTACTATTCGTCAATTCCCTGACTCAACTCATTTCATGCTGTAATTCTATCGGTCGTGCTTCAATGTACATGCCATTGTCTTGCTCTTGTAGCAGCACTGAAATACTTTACCCTGCAGGTTATCCCATTTAAGAACGTTGCCAATCCACCCATTCTCAGACCAATGAGTCTAGTTCCAGTGTTTAATTTCGTCATACAACCACAGATCCGGGTGGATAAATCGGCTTCATTGATATATTAAGTGCATGGTCTCGATCACTCATCCTCACGCTTAAGCATTCCATACCTAATTGTACATACATCCTGTCATCCTGTCATCCTGCCTGCTCTAGATTGATCCTGCTGCAGTTTTAGCCCTAATGATGCTTCTGATTTCCTTAAATTTAGTTTGCAACTGAACGTTTACTGGGAATTGATGCATCGAGGTACAGATATGGTGCTCCCCCCAACTGCCAATCGCTGCACACCTGAAGACCGCCATGGTGAGCGCTATCGTCGGTGGCGGCGAACTAAGTTTAAGCGAGCTTTACCAAAACACAACCTCACTCCACCCCATACATACCCTGGAAAGTGTGTTACCAGGTACCCCAGTGAAAGAATAGCGTATCAACAAGCGTGAAGATTCCTGAGATACTTCCATCCTCATTTTCGAACTTGGACTAACCGTATCTTCGTCGTCGCCAGGAGACCAACGAGGGATAGTGCCCGGACCGCTTTCAATGGAGATTGGCGGTCGCCTCGAACCATAAGAAATCAGGTGGAGACTGGTCGTGACATGAAATCATAGAAGAGATATAATGAAGATAGTTGATCGAAATAATGGAATGCAAAAGGGGGCCAGGGAGCTAGTAGTTAGCATGGGTCAATGACGGGTTTCGTCCGAAATGCACATCAGTGACCGACTTCAAGGAATACTCCCATGTAGCTTCACTTCATCGTGGAACTCACTGAAATTACGGACCATGTCTCTTGCAGGTGTCTATAACTGCTCAGGAAAAGAAATTCTTGGATTCTCGGACTTTTGAACTGCGTTCTGGACAGTTCCTTAAAATGAATGGGCATTCATTCCAGGAGCTCAGTTAGCTGTGTATGCCTTAGACTTTTCGCTACATTGCCGTGCATACCACATTATGAGTATCGATTCACAGTCGACCAGCACACCAGCTACGGTATCTTCGCAACACTCCTTCTTTTCGTGATTAATAGACTTTTGTGCATGTATTATACTTCTCTGAGAGACATAGTTTATGTTCTACACCATACAGGTGAGATGAGACACAACGTGCCTTGTTACTTTTCTTCTCCTGAGATTTGAGAAAGGATGAGAAGATACTTTTTGGAACTTTGCCTAATTTTGGTATCACCAAGGTATCACCTCGACTCGCAGGTGGGTCATGCAGTCAGCCCATTCCGGCTAGGCAGAGAGGTGGCGGTCCAGAAAAAGCATCCTCTGTAATGCCACGCACCAAACGCACCGTTGACCAAACCGGCTTGATGCGGTCCCATGACCATTTTAGGCTAGTGTTTTTGGGTTCCTTGCATCTATAACATACTTCTCACATCCGCTTTGAGGCCGTAATGTGTTTCACTACAGTGAAATGACCTGCAACCCCCCGAATACGTTGACCACTTCCGTAGTTGTGGCCAGTGTAACGAACAAACCTGGATTTTTTCTTCTCTGTGAGATGGTAGATGAGTTTTGACTTGAGGAATTGATAGGAATCCTGTGAAGACCATGGTCATACGAACTTCTGTGGATGGTCACCGCGCGCCCAAGACTCCGCCACGAAGTAGACTAGGTAGAATCTGTTGAGATCTCGCCACTTTTGTAGTTATTGCCTCCAAGTGCTATTATTTAAGATAGCCCAAGCTCCCCAAATGATTCTCTCTGCAGATTCAATTTTCAAATCATTGATTACAACACTTCTATCACAACGTCGCACTGCCAGCAAAAGTCAACCAAGTCACCCGCAACACAGCAAACAAACAATTACCAAACAAACATTCCCCAACACTATTCAGAAATTTCCAAAGACACTGCACAAATTCACACTCCACATTCAGCTCCTCAAAATGATCATGTCTTTTCCCGAAGAGATCCGTGAACTCCGCGAGAGGCTCGGCCATGCCTCCTCCCTCATCGACAGCCTCAGCCGCTTCGGCATGCCGTCTTCCACCATCGCCAACCTCCAATCCAGCCTGGCATCCAACGCCCGCTCCATCGAAAACACATATACCCGCTACCGCTCCGACTATGGCGCTGCCTTCGAGCGAGGCGATACTATCGCTGCTAGCGCTATCAACTCATGCAACATGCAGTTGAGGCTGATTCAGACGAACTCTCACCGCTTGAAACCGAAGGATGAGATTCAGAATCAAGAAGGTATTGTTACGGGGTTGGACATGGAGGGGAGGTTTACGGATATTGAGAGGGAGGTTATTGCTGCATTTGAAGGGCTTGCTAGGAGGCTTGGCGGGAATGGAGGGGGAGGCTTTGGAGGTTTTGGAGGAGGAGGTGGTGGTGACGGGAGAGGGCTGCTAGCACAGCTTCAAGGGTTTGTGAACCTTGGGGGTTTGTCCTTGAGAGATAATGACAGGGGTTCTGGAGGTGACACTGTTGTCTCGAAGCGGGAGATGGGAATGATGATCCAGCATCTGAGAGATTCTTGGACTGTGGAGACGGTGGGCGGCAGAACCTATTATGTCAATGTCTATGAGCCGAGCTTGAGGCGATCGGATAGACCGAGGACGGGGTTCATTCAGGTTGACAATGATCGTGATCGGGATCGGGATCGAGACCGTGGTCTGGGGATGGGACTTGGAGCATGGAGGGGCAGGTTTGATCCAAATGATGGATTCGGAAGAGGACCTCCAGGAATGGGTTTGGGTCAGAGAAATGGTGTTTCTATCTTTGAAAGATGATTGATTCGTTTGTATCGAGGAGATGTTTCTCTTGAAAGTGAATGTTTTTAGTGCTTTACTCGGACACTTGAAGTTGGACGCACGATGATCTCGATCGAACAGCAAAGGGAATGAATCACGAATAGTTGAGATGAGAAGGGGCAATATCTATTCACGCGTATGCATGGTGAACCAACTGTTCCCTATTAAGTTGTTTTAATTGACCAATCCTTCGTAGCTCTGAATTGATCCTAAATAATACATGATTTGAAAGGCTGAACGATCCAACAGGTGAGGCTAAGTCAGCGAGATGTTAGATCTTATACTTCTAACTTGGACTTATATCGATTTAGTAAAGAGAAAAGACAAAATAAGTTTGAACAGTAATGTACCAATAACCGCGGGTCGGTTTGAGCCATGAATAAGAAAAAGGCTCTGAAGTAAATTTGGTGGCCAGGATCGATGACGAAATTTTCAGCACAACTATTTCATGGCCTAGTTCACCAGCAACTTATGTTCTAAAAACTGACCAAGCTTGCTCACGCAAGCAGCAAATTGTAATATTTCCCGCGGCGTTTACGAATTTACAGTCTTGCGAACTGCAGCAGCTAATGTTAGCCGGATTTAGAGTTATGACAACAGTGGTTCGCTTAACTAGGGGACAGACCCGAACCAGTCTGAATGCCAATATGACGAGCCAGAATATATTCTCTCATTTTGCATGCTACATGCTGGCATGCGATTGAAATTATCTATATATCTTTCATCGATAATCATCATTTTGCATATTTAATCGTTCGACAGCTCAACGACACGAAATTTTCATCTCCCAATTCCGCCGGAACAATATTTATCGCAAACCCCAAAATGCAGTTAAAAGTCGCCACAATCTTTGCCGGTCTCAGCGCGACTACCATAGCTATATCTCTTCCTACACAGGACAATGTGCTCTATCCACCATTCTGCAGCGATATCGACCTTTCGCACCCACATTTAAATGCATCTGAGCCGATAAACTGCATCGAGCGATTTGGTTCTGTGAAGTCCCAAAGCAGTCCACCATTCGAATTGTGGAAAGCCTCAAATCACACCAGAATTTCGGGAGAGTCCAAGGGCTCCATTATCTGTCTCATCGGCGAAGATCAAGACACTCCGAGACACACCAATGAAACCACAAATAGCATTCGGAGCCGCTTTCCAAAGAAAGGAAGCAAGCAATCCTGCAGGACACCAGCACCCTACCGCTCCGACTTCCTCCCCGGCTCCAACAATAACCAACGCAAATGGTGCTTCCGCGAAGGTCCCATACCAACCCCAAAAGATCTCAGCGCCCTGTCCATGCTCGCTCGCGACAAATTCGACGACACCTGGAAGTTCCGCCGCATCTGGCAAATCCAGCGCACCAAATGGGCCAACAAGCAAGTCATGAGCAAAAGCGACAGCGACAACGACGGCACTTGTTTCTGCACCATGCTTCGCGTACGAACTGCTGGGTTGAAAATTTGTAATTGCGATAGATGTGATGCCATGGTTCTGAATATGGGGATGCATGATCTTGTTGGGACACTGCAGCATGAATGTATGAATGAGGGATTTGCGAGTGGATATGTGAAGATGAGGGATCCGAATGGATTGTTTGTGGTGCATGGGTTTCCGGGGAAGGAGGGCATGGTCAACGAGCCGGTTGAGCTGGATCCGGTACTTAATGCTCCTGGCGTCCTGACTGGGACTTGTATCAGCAATAATGAGTTCAGGAGGAAGCAGGATGATACTTATAAGGTGCTGGAGTGCAAGTGGAAGGATTGGTATGCTGGGAGATGTGCTACGAGGGTGAAGTACGGTGCCAATGGCAAGATTACTATCGAGCACTAGATCACGGTTCTATACATAGAGATGTGTTAAAACATCTCATGTGTGAAATCTCACAATATATCTCATCATATTTCTTTATTATCTACGTACCTCACTTGCGTCTCCTGACTGGATCCAAGTTCCGTTGACTTGAGTTGACTTATTGGGCCATTTCTGGTTTCGTAACGGCTTTTGAAAATAGAAAAAGCTCTTCAGATAGAATATTCTTCGCCCAACACACAGATGAGTTCGCCCTCCAGCAAAGGAAGCGCACCAAATTGGATGCATGTAAAGAACACGTGACTGACGAGTACTTGATTTATTTGTTGCACGTCCCCAAAACGAAATTGATGGAATGAACACATTATCATTGATTAATGTCAGATTGTTGAAGATGAAAAGAAGATCTTGGTATGAGTATATCGCACAATTACGAAACCTGCAAGAGCTATCTACAACTGGTACTTCTTGAACTCCCTAGTCTTAAGCTTCTTCTCAAACATAACATCCAGCTCTTCGTACGTACGACCCATAGTCTCAGGGATACGGAACCAAGCCCAAACGAATGAAATCGTTGACAGACCACCTAGTCGAGTCCATTAGCCAGAGTCCTTTCGCCGAGAAGGGAGAACTTACCGAAGAAGAAGCCAAGCTTTCCGCGCATATTTGCCTCGTCAGGATTAATCATATACGGGATAGCAACTGTCATAGCGATACCACATACAGCTTGCACAGCTGTGGCGACAGTAATCGTCCTTGCTCGAACCTTCGTAGCCGAGACTTCGCAGATGAGAACAAAGCACACTGGTCCGATCGTCAAGTCGTAAATGCCGTTCCAGATAACCATAATTGTTGACTGAGCCCAGATTACACCTGGACGGTTCTCATAATTGGGTGCGCAGTCCAATATGGCAATGAGAAACATCATGACTGCGAGAGTGGCAAGACCACAGCAGTAGATACGGCGACGCCCGACTTTGTTGATGAGGAACCAGGAGGCGACGGTACCACAGAAACCAACAGCTAGGTATCCGACACCCATGTCAAATGCTTTGCTACCTGGTAGACCCGCCACTGTAAGTGTCAGCTTGAATCATTGTACACGGAAAACCTGAGCACCTACGTTGGAAGAAGTAAGTGGCATATCCGACCAAGTAAATTCCGCTGAAGACTTGAATGGTGTAGACACCGATTGAGATCTCTGTCCGTCTCCAGTTGATTTTCCTGAAGCAATCAATGTAGGTAGTCCCGGTTTCCATCTCAACTTCCAATCGGTCAGTCTCGATGATCATAGCGAGAGTTGGCTTCACATCCATTCCTTTGGAAGATAGTTTCTGCAGTGACTTCTCCGCGTCTTCGAATCTACCCTTTCGAACCAACCACCAAGGTGACTCTGGTGCGAAAGGCATTCCAATTAGAATGATCAATGGCCAGACCCATTGAGTTGCAAAAGGTGCGGAGTAAGCCCAGTGAGTGTCGAGCTTAGAAGTTCCGGCAATAACACCGTTCGCGAGAAGTTGGCCCATCACGAAGCAGAGGTTTATGAACGCAGTGAGGACACCACGCAGGGCGATAGGACAGACTTCTGAGGCGTAGGCGGGAGCAATGGTCGCGTACGTTCCGAGGATAAGACCTCCAAGGAGTTCCCCTGCAAGCAAAACCTTCAATGACCGCGCGAAGAACTGGATGAAGATGCATCCTGCAGTCAGAATGACACAACCAGCAAAGGTCTACTGCTTTGTTAGCATGGAATTCTCGGCAACTGAAAAGGTATGTTTACCTTCTTCCGACCCCACCACTCCATAGGATACGCCGCTCCCAAAGCACCTACGCACTGACCGATCGGATTCCCCATTCCGAGACCAGTTTGCCACGCTGCACTGATGATATAATCGCCCTTGAAAAGATATCCAAAATCCCGCTGGAAAGAAGGAGTGGCGTACAAATTGCCGAGCAGCTGCGGATCGAAAGCTGTCATGATTATACCGAGCGAGAAGAAGATGGACCATCCGACAGCACCGGGATACAACTTCACTGCCTCGAAGAAGGTCATCTGATGTTCAACCTCCGTAGCATGGCGAGCTTCAGATGAGTTGAGTACTTTGCTGTCGCCGACAGCGACATCCCGTACTGTGTTCTCGACATCGACATCACTTGGGGCGCCCATTGTAGCGGTATTTTCCTTCCTTCTTTCTCTGGCGATGAAAGTGCGGGGGAAGGGTTAGGGGCCAAAATGAAACGATCACGAACGAGCAGACATGGCCATAATTATACTTCATATGTCGTCGGACTGATTCCTCAATACGGTAAGACCCGGGGAACCCTATCAGTACCCCTTAGGCGACGGACGATAAGAGGTCAGGATGATTGTTAACATAAGAGATCGTGAATGGATGATTCGAGGATGGAGTGCACGGTGAACTGGGGCGATCTTTCTCCGAACATCCCCACTTTCGCCGGTGGAACGTTGCTATCGCGATTTGGCCTGTAACCTCGGATCTTCTCGACAAGCAAACATCCCCAGATTCACTGATAGATCTGAATCTATCCACTAGGCATTTCTGATACCTTGGTTACAAAGACCTTATCTTTAAGATTTGTCCGGAAGTCGGCCGTGCTGTGGAGGAGAGGAGGGAATGTTCGGTTTTGGGGAAAGTGGGGGTTGGTTGAATAGTGCCTGACCATGGAGAACAGGAAGAGTATATGGTTTCACATCCTGCGGTTTTACAGTTCTTGTGATGCTCAGAGAGGTATCGCGAGAGTGTTAACACTATAGCCAGTTTTCTCATGTCGTCAAGTTCATTCAAGGCGACCAAGAAGGCTTGTCTGTCTTGGACGATTGCCAAGCCTCCAAGCCTCCAAGTCTCCAAGTCTCCAAGTCTCCAAGTCTCCAAGTCTCCAAGTCTCCATGGCTTCCCGACGTGGGGATTTCAGGTTCAGATCCAGTCCATTGTTACTCAATTGCTTCATCTCTCTTTCTTTCTTCATTTGAGTTGGATATCGTTCAAAGAGAAGCGCTGATGGAGATATTTGGGGAAAAGCTGGTCAAAGTATGATCACGTGGAACTGCTGTCACGTTCCTCACCCCCTTCTCTCTTTCATTGCTGGAAGAGCTGGCCTCACCAATAGTTGCACTCACTTGAAGTTCTGGACATGAAACGTGACTTAAACTTCTGAGTTGCATGTCTCAGTGTCATGGTCGTATTCGATTGTCACTTCCCTTTCAATCACAAGGACAGTCGTTCTGTGTGAAATGGTATCGACCCGCTGTACCCTTGAATTCAAGACATGCCAATACATCTCAGTTCTCGCTTCACAATGGCTTCATGGAGGAGACTTGTTTGGTAGAGCTCAATACGGGAAAACTTTTTCTATCTAGCAAAATCGTTGCGTATGCGCGTCTTGACGCAGATGTGAGGACGAAGAGTATGTGTCCGAAATAGGTCAGCATCTGGTTCCTTCCAAACACTGTCCAGTATAGTTACCATATAGCAATACACCTAACCTCAACGCTCTCCCTCGCTTCCTCATTCTCCGTCCCCTCAATACTGACACTAGAATGCATCACCCCACCAGCACCACCCCTTCCCTCCTTCTCCGCATCACTATCAAACAGCTGTATCACAAGCACCTCATCCGGCTCTTGCTTCTCAATCCAGAACCACTCATGACTATCACTCCCATATGCCAAGTACACATTCTCAGGATGTCCCTTCTCCTCCTCCTCCCCTCTCACACCGCTCGGAACCCGCACCTCAAACTCCACATAATCCTCCCTCGGAAACGTCTTACCATCCGACAACGCCAATGGATCCCTCAACACCCTCTTCAACGGCCTCCAAACACTAAACATCGCCCACCTCGAGCCCTGATACCTGTCTTTTATCTCCTCAGGCTTTATCCCCTCCGCCAGCAAGCGGTCTTCAGCCTCCAAAATCTCCTTAGCAAACTCCTTCGTCTTAGGGTGGTACTTTCTCAAATGCGTTCTCGCACCGCTTGGTGAGTAATCCAAATGCACTTTCGGCGCTGGACTGCCCTCACTCCCAGCTTTTGTGCCCACCATTTTGAGAAACATCATCATCTCCTTTTCGGACTCCTCTCTCGCAAGGCCATCAACTTCACTATGTAGAGTCCTCCTCATAACCAGCGAATCTGTCAGTACGGCCTTGGCCCCAGTAACGCGTTGTAAAAGCGCTTCAGTCTCGGGAATGTAAGTGGATTTCAGCAGCTCCTCATTGCTCCAGTCTTGGTGAGAACATGGTGGAGACGATAAGATGCTGGGGGAATACACAGCAGTGAAGCCGTGGGTGGAGAGTTTGTAAGGTGTTTTGGGGCCGAGGGAGAGGGAGGGACGGATGTCGATTAGTGGGAGGGAGCGGATATCGTTAAATTCTGAAAGGCTGGGGAGGTGGTAGAAATGGGTGCTTGGTATTGGTTTGATGCCTTTCGTTATGTAGCGGAAGGTACCATATGTTTTTGGAGGCTCTGAGATGCTACCCATGGCTGGTCGGTATTTGGGACCTTTGGAAAAGTCGGATTTCTGGAGTTGTTGTTGTTGATGTTGATTTGAATTAGGTTTTCAATCAAATTTCACCTTAGAGATCTGTTGTGAACACGGCATTCCAGAGCTATGGGAACTACTGTTCAAGATGGTATTGTACTGGATGAGGTGAGATAAGCCCGGGTACTTCAGATAAGGCCGTATTTAGTTCCCCATTCTTGGCTGCGTAGATGACACGTGATTGCCTGCTCTCATCATCTCTTTACCGTAGCCATTGCCTGGAGTTGTCCCTCGAATTAAGGGAAATATTGCCCATGATTCTATCTATATGATGAAAGATTTCTTTGATTTCATGGTCCTCAACACCAGAAATTGACCGTCTGCCCCAATACCGGCACGCTTCATCGTCCTCAAACTTGTGGAGTCCCATTCCCCAACATTGTCTCCGAATGACGCGCCCAACAAAGTCACAAAGAACACAGAGATCATTTGCAAAGGTATCGCTGATCTTACCATGGATGTATGATCTGTCGACCAAGTCCCCGACACAGTCATCTTCGCCGTCTCGTTCCTCGCCTGAGTCCTAAGCGAGATCAGTAAACAAGGCCGAGCTCGAAAAATAATTATCGTCACGAAGTGAAACAGAAAATACTAAGTGGCGAAACAGAAACATATCCCAGGACAGGACACTGCTGATTGCCGTCATAAAAACCATCCAGTTTCCTTACCGATTTCGAGAATGTTTGAGACATGGAAATAATAAGCACGGCTACTGACAATGCGTCGGCAGTCACGGTGATGAAGGTGAGGTGCCGAGACATGGCTAATCAAAATCTATTGGAAAATTTCAACAGAAAAGCGAGAAACGCCCGCAAGTACACCCAAACCAAGCCCCAACCTAGACCCATTCCAAACACAAGATACGAAACACCCAAAATACCCTCAGCAAACAAACCTCCAGGCCGTTAACTCATCATCACTCATGGCCCACCACTAGCCCCCGCACTCATAACGGCAATCTGCGCCCCCCTCAACCGATCAATCTCCTTCTTCAACATCACCATACACGTAACCACAACCGTAACCTCATCCACAAGTACCTCCCTTTCCTCTTCCCCTACCCCTGTCCCCTTTACATCTCCCACCCCAACACCCTCGCCCATAACCCTCTCTAAACAACACTCCAACCTCCCTCCATTCCCCGCACTCGACCCTCTACTCCCCGGCGTCCTCGTCTCCTCACTTCTAATCAACTGCGCTACTCTCACCCTCTCAATCTCCCTCTCTTTACCCTTTGCATCAACACCTTTGAAGATCTTCTCGAGAACGAGGAGGTTATCGGGTTTAGATGTGGCAGTGGTGTGGTGAGAGGAGCTAGAGGAGGTAGTGTTGGGTACAGAGAGGAAAGTGGACTTCTCTTTCCGGCTGCAGTATCGCCATTCGAAGTCTCCGTGGCGCGGAGACGAGAATGCAATGGTTCGGCCGAGGAGGCGACGACTGTTTAGCGGGAAGGAGATTGCGCCTGTGGTGGTAGGAGCAATGTTGGGAAGTGGAGTTACGGGCGATGAAGAGGAGATGGAGAGGCGGGAACTGGGGGTCGTAGAGCCGGAGGCGGTGCCGATGGGTGTAATGTTCGTTGTAACTTCCTCGTCGCTCTTCTTGCCGTGATCATCGACGTGCGACGAATATGATGCCCGTTTGCGGTCATCACGTCCGCAGTCAATTGTAGTGTCCTCGTCTTCCTCCTTGAATTCACCGACATCTCCGTCCTCATCTCCACCAATCCTCACAACAGGCGGCCTTCCAGGACCGAAACGGTACTTGGTCCTTGCGATAGGCTTTCTCTCTGCATCCTCTGCATCAGCCAGAAAACAACTTCCGCTCCCCCTGTTTGGCCTGATTGACAGCCATTTGGGGCGCTCTGTTTTTCCCTCGGCATCGCATGCGAAGATCGGGATGCAGAGTTCTTTGGTCGAAGTAGGCCAGGAGACTAGGTCTTTGCCGACAGATTGGATTTGGAGGATTGTGGTTGGCTTGAAGGGCTGGTTGGAGGGGAGGAGATCTCGTGTGGTGGAGGCGATGGATGGTGCGTAGGTGGAGGAGTATGAAGGTGGGAGGGTCGTGTTGGATGTTGTCGAGAAGAGGGAGGGTGTGTGACGGTTCTCGGAGGAGTACAGGTTGTGGAGGGGGATGGAGGAAGTGGTGGGTGGCTCGGAAGCTGTCGTTGTTGCTGTTGCGGATTTGGACATTTTGGAAGTCTGTTGACTGTGTTGTTGATCTGTGAAGTTTTTGAAATTCGTGGTATCGATGAGAACTGTCTCGTATGCTCTTGTCTTTGTGATATTCAGTTCAAAAGACCTCCATTCTCACCTAGAGATTCCATCAATATATATCTCAATCCACCCCACCACATGGCAGCTCATCACAACCTTATTTGTCCCCCTGCGCCTTGCTGTCAGCCCTGTCACAGGCACCAATGTTTGGGGCAAGGCTTAGCCTCACTCGCCTATGACGCAAAAGGGTCGAGATACGGAACGCGAAAAGACATGGGAATAAGCGATCCAATCAACATCCATGGTCAACCTTAACAGATCTTGGAAACGTCAAGCGGGGCATCTGTCTCCCGTTGCTTATTTGTCGATCCGATCTTCCCCATTGGGTTTTCTGGGACGCGCAGGGATCTTCGGATTGTGGTTAAAGATGGTTGGTTGAAGAAGGTTTGGTGAATCAAATGATGTTTGGGATGGCTGTACAGTATGGTGTTGATCTGACGAAATATTGCACGAGTAGGTTCAATTGAGATATCGGGATCTTTTTGCCCTAGTGATTGAAATGCGGCGATGCGAAATGTTGCCAGACTCCGCGTGGGTTTGTCAGGATATCAATCATAAACCCCAGTATAAAGCTTCCCCTTATGAACTTCCTGCTCAACCCATAAAGTCCACTGGAAATACTCCATCATATGATCCGGGATATCGGAATGCAAACTTGATAACCATCCAACAGTTGGATTTGATCTGGTTGGATCGTTGTATTCTTGGTCTGGATTGACCAGTTGACGAGGCGCTCGTTCGCTATTCGTTATTGGAGTCATCTGTTGAGAAGTTAGTATCCTTTTTTTTCGAATGCTGGAGTTACAAGGTAGACTGACAATAAGTTGCATAGATACGAAATGCGCTTGTATCAACTTGCCGACAATATTTTTGGGATCGATGAAGTGGACGAAGTCTTGTTGTGGCAGCATCATGAACAAGCCGTAATACTTTCGTAACTCCATGTATGCTACGCTTGCGATCAGCAGATATCGCGAAGTATCAAATGCGAACGTACCATCTTGTGACGAAGTCACCAAGTTCCGCGCCATACTCAGAAGTGTTCCATAAAGCATGAGTTCGTAACCCCTTTCACAAAGAAACCCAAATTTCTCCAGCGATCTACAAGCAGCTCGCGACACATCCGTATGAACAAGAGGCGCCAGCTTGAGCGCAGGCCCAATGAGTTCCATCTGCTCATCTCCAAAAGCCTTCTCGAACAAGAACTTCATCCGGCTTTGTCCCATCTTCATCCCAACAGCGACGGTGCCCCTAATGAAACTCATGTATTCGCCGAGACCGTCGCTGATGAACACCGAATGGAAGAGCAGTGCGAAACATGCCGCTAGCATTGCATTGCCCTGTATGAATGATTTGATTCCACTATCTATGGCTTTGTTGAGCGATTCGATGGCTTGTACTCGATGTGTCATCCCGATAACTTTCATTTCGGGTTCATCCTGTTTGGCAGCAATGTCTGCGGCTGCCAGCGCAAGCATGGAATGTAGAAGGAAATCGTACTGACAAATTAGCAATGACCTGAGAGTCATGATGAGTAGAAAACATTACATCAGGCGATATACTCGGCACCTCTTGTCTCCAGACAGAGTCATTTCCAATAGGGTGTGATGGGTACGCTGATTGTATGAAGTGGTTGAACAAACGGAAATCTTGAATGGTGAACACGGGTAATTGAGTCGAAGGGTTGGTGGAAATAGAGCTGGACGTGCTCGCTTTTCGTATCATTGTCCCAGCTTGGTTAATCTGGATCTCGGGCCATTCGCATTTCAAGTCTCGGTGAGCGCAGTAGTCACACGATGGTCGATTCTCTTTGCACTGTATTTAATCAGTCTCATCTGCTCACCATGGATACTCTCAAGGGTGCATACCTTTATCCGGGCTCGCTTGCAATTGAAACATCCCGTTCTCGATTTGGTGTGGCCTTTTCGGCCTCGTTTCCTCACACTACCATCGTCGCTCCTGGGTACCTCGACGTCAGATGAAGTACTTGATATTTGACTTTGGGGAGTGATGCCGAAATGGCTAGGTGATCGAAGAGTTCCGGGAGAATCATCCGATGGGGTTCTCAGGAATGTATCCATATCTGCAACTTTGAGACACAGTGATTCCTGGTTCGGTACAGTGATGTTGTAATGGGAGGTGTGGTTCTGATCGGCACCAGATCTAGAGGCAAGTCGTTGGGCATAAACGCTTTGCACTACGCAAGCTTCGATAACGAGTTTCTATTCACAACAGTTCTCCTAACAGTCTGATAGCCGCAGGAAATATTCAGCTCTTCCTTATGCAAAGTGTTGCAGGGGCAGTGCAGGTCCCAAATGTCGTTGCCTGAGCTGAAGCCCTGCCGATCAGCTCCTTCCCGCCCCACGCTGGTGTGAAGATCACGTGGTCGGGACAGCGGAGGAATGACTGGTCTTGGGAGTTCCAATGGTAGAAAATCTCCGTGGAGGAGATGTCAGATAGACGTTCTTGTTTGAGCTTCAAATGCCGGACATAGCCTGGTGGCAGTGTGCCTTGAACTATTGCTCTGGTCCTGTTCTGGCAAGTTACCCATCTGGTGTGACCCATGTATGATGCCAAGAGCAGGGCATATGAATTGGGACGAATCCTTCTTTATGTCGAGCGTGCACATAGTGATCGATTGATCGCCTCTTGATTACTGGTACTGTTTTTACCTAGATATTCCAATGCTAGTGTCTCTCATCCACAAGCGGCGTTTCTTTGTGTGCTCGCGCCAGATGATTTCTTCGCAAGTTCTGGTACGTGGAGCATTTCTGGATAGCATCAAAGCCCCTCTCATCAATCCCGGAGTCGATATCGTGGGTCCAGATATCTGGTACATGGCGTAGGTGCTGGGACGTGTCGAACAAATCGGCCGTTGAAAGCACTGCCAGAGGGGACAATGGTATGGGTGCGATACAATATTCATCTACGCCGTTTCGTTGACTGTTGAGTTAGATTTCTACAGAAATCTCAATCGAAGTGGCCATTGACGTGGTGGGCAACAGCAACCTCATCGCCTTCAAATTCCCCACAAACTGGACACACAGTTGTCGCTGACGGAGCAGCAGATCCATCCCCAACGACCTCCGCTTGGCCACTCCCGACGGCCGTCTCCAGATTCGGGTCCGTTTTCGAAATGTTCTTCCCTCGACGATTCTTCTTGTTGCCTTTCGTGACAATATAATCTTCCAGACTCAACTCACTCGCAGGAGGCTCATCCGGCGCGTCAAGCCTGTAATCCCCATATTTCCTCCCCGTAAACCCACCAACCTGCTCCCCCATCATTTGCATCTCACTTCTCATCCCGGTTTCCATTCCCACCCCTCCACCATGACCATTGGCACCACTGCGTCCCTCTCCATTCCTCCCCAGTCCACTCAATCCCTCTGCACCCACCCTCGCCTCTTCCTCACTAGCCATCCTCTGCACACGTCCGACTCTCCCATCTTGAAGTCGCACTTTGATACCCCTCGGGTGGTTTCCTCGCGTGAGCAGTTCAGCCACGGTGCCTTGGACCTGGCGGCCTGTTGGCTGGTCGACTTTGAGCACGATGGAGACCGCTGAACCGGGGATGACTTGCTGGATGGTTGGGACGGATGAAGGCCCTGAAGAGAAGGTAGGTCGTTCGTTAAACCCACCTCTTGAGCGGCCGCCGCGAGCACGTCCTCGTCCGGGACTTGATGTTTGCCCCCTGCCAGAGCGGTTGGCGTGGTGGGAGGAATTCATATTGCGATTCGATTGCCGAGATTGTCAATTGAGATCCTATGTGGAATATTCCGAAAGCAATTCTACATACAGGTGGGACTTAGAATGCTCGATTTGGTCTAAAAAGTGGCTTTGAGGATGCTTGGTAAGGGACGAGGTCAAGGTTAAATATGAGATGATAGTTTAAGCGAAGCTACCTACCCACCTCGCGTTTGCCTTCCGCATGTGACATTTATCTTGGTTGAAGAGCTGATATAGGGGTAGCACCTGATATATTCACTGTTTAACTTTAACTTCTTGTGCAAATCTCGTACCATAACTTAGGCAAAGCAACGAAAGCCGGTGAGATACGTACTCGATCACGTGATGTAACCTTCTACAAGCTCAATTAGCCAGTTCAGAAGGAGAATACCAAGATCAAGCATGAGAAGTCCGTTGACAGGTTTCCATCAACAGCGTATGTCTGGAAAGTTGTGGTCCATAGGCTTCAGTTGAGGCTTACTGGAACCGCCGTCGACAACGAAGAGATAAAAGCATTGCTACCTGCGCTGATCAGGGTTGAGCTGAGGTGAAAATAACAAGAATCCATAGGGTTTGATGATTCTGAAACATTTCATTTATATACAATGAGTCGACTAGCCACTCAAAATCTAGCCTCAACCTTCTTCTCCACATCTTGTAAAGCCCAAGCACTACTCTTCGTCTTACTCCTCACACTCGTTGCCTGTGCCTCAGTAAATCCCTTCGCCTCAACCGCAGGATTATATCCCAATTTATTTCTCTTACCAACTTCAGTCGAATCAACTTTAGTGTTCGACTTCCCATCAGCACGCTTGTAGACCGTGACCACAACAGCGCCTCCCAGACCAAGGTTATGTTGTAGACAAACTTTTGTATCGTCAACCAGTCTGTTGTTTGCCCATCCTCTCAAGTGCCAGACCAATTCAGCACATTGAGCAATACCAGAAGCACCAAGAGGATGACCCTTGGAAATCAATCCTCCGGATGGGTTGATAATAACCTTTCCACCATACGTGATACCGCCACTGCGGACAAGCTCGTGAGCCTTGCCTGGTTCCGAGAGACCAAGTGCATCAATAACAATCATCTCATTCGCCGAGAAACAATCATGAAGTTCGCAGACCTTCACATCATCAGGTGTGACATTCGCTTGCTCCATAGCGACCTTGACCGCATACTTCGTCATATCAAAGCCCATAAGATCAATCGCCGATCTGCTGAACAGACTCGGCGAATCAGTCGCAAGACATTGACCTGCGATCAAAACAGCTTGTTCCTTCAAATGTGGGCGCTGGTCCAAGAAATCTTGCGAGACCAGAATCGCGGCAGCTCCACCGTCGGATGTGGGGCAGCATTGAAGCTTTGTGAGGGGTTCGTGGATCATGGGCGCTTTCATGACTTGTTCGAGGGTGTAGACGTCTTGGAATTGGGAGTATGGGTTTCGTTGAGAGTGCTCGTGGTTGACGCGTGCGATCTCGGCGAAGTCTTCGTTTTTGGCTCCGTACCTAAATAGCAATGGTAAGTATATATTCTGTCCAAAAGAGTGTGGGGTAGATGTACTTCTCCATGTATTCCCGACCAGCATTGCCGAACATCTGAGCGGCACCTGGAGCATTGGTGATCCCTCGAGTTGCCTTCATCATCTCGGAGCTTGTGCCTGTTGGGTTTGCGCGGTCGTTGAAGTAGCTCTGCAGACTTCCTGGGTTCATCTTCTCGAAGCCGACAACCATGATGCAGTCCGCGCCTCCGTGGCTGATGACATTGCGGGCAAGGTGCAGGCCTGTCGATCCAGTCGAGCAGTTGTTATTAACATTATAAATTGGGATCTGGGTCATGCCGAATTGGTAGAAGACTCGTTGGCCGCAAGTGGAATCCCCGTAGCAGTAGCATGCGACTCCTTGGTCGACGTCGTCATAAGTGATCTGGGCGTCCAGCAGGGCCTTGATGCCAGCTTCGAAGCCGAGTTCTGTGTAATCGACCTTTCCTCGAGGCTTGATGAACTTGGTCATGCCCACACCGAGGACATAGCATGGTTCGTTGCGCTTGATAACCATCTTGAAGAGTGTATTGGGAACGCTGGAACAATGAGAGATTGCGGTGATGGAATTAAAATCAGTCGACAATGATGACTCGTGAATGTACAAAGATCGTTACGTGTATATATACATAGGAATAAGAGGTCGATATAGAGTATTGTACAAGTCTGGACACTAAGGGAGGTTTATGTGAACAGCCACGGCGTTCGAATTGCCCCGGCTTTAGAGAATGCGGGGTGGACCGAGGCTGCGGCAACCCCATGATGGCGTTCATGATTACTCAGCTCACATGTGCGAATCCAATGCGAATTTAGTAGAGGGGACTATCCGTTGTATGGACATTAGACAAGGCGCAAAGACGTCAGATCTGACGATCTACTAAGTCGACCGAGCCAACTTCGGCACTCGGGTATGAAATCGTCGGCTCACATCTGTGTTGCATTTCTCGTGCCAAGAAATGATACACGTGAATCTAATGACATTGGTGGTGTAGGTACTCAGGCTGCTAGGTAGGTATGATTCCTAAAGATGTGGAAATTGCATAGATTTAAACGTTTTTTCTGTAATCGGGTACGCTATGAAAAACACAATGACTACACGACAATTTATTCATTATTTCAACTGATGACAATTCTCACCGTAGATTTCCTTGCTTTCATTTTCAACTGTGCGAAACCCCGGAGAAATATAGGAGCACTACGCAAACCACGATCTTGAAGAGAACGGAAACCGTACTCGCCATCAACACAAACGCGTCCGCAATCCTTAATTGTCACTTCATATCCTTTCTCTTCAACCCGATTACCGGGGTGTCCTGCCACGCTTCACTCGAGCTCCCACTCCTATTTGATTGTCTTCTTTCTCTCAACGACATTGAAGTGTCCCAAGGAACAGATGTTTCACTTGAAACTCCACCAGTTGTCGTTCCAGATCCCTGTACTGGTACAGGCAGCGACGGTGGTTTGTACTCATCGGGCATTTTAATATCAGCTTCGCGGCTTGACTCTGGACCCCAGTACCAAGTGCAGTCGACTTGAAACACATCATCAATGTGTGCGAGATCACCTGGCACGGAAATTTGGATCGTCTGCCATGATTGGCTGAGTGATGTCTGGCTCGATGATGTCGGCATTGGAGGTGGTCTGATGTGTTCTGGCATGGAAGCAGTTGGGTCCCGATACGAGGCTGAGACGTAGAACCAGTCAACTTCACAAGAGTAGATGTCATCAATGCCGCTCATGTCTTTTGGGGGTGGATGAGCAGTAATTGTCGTAGAAGCTGATGGTGTAGCTGTTGATGCTTGGGGATAGACGAGTTGATATGTGCCATTTACCTGATCAAATTGCGGACTCGTAGGAGGTGGTTGTACAGGTTGCGGTTGGATAACTGTTGTTGGCGGAGGTGGTGGGTTGGCTCGAGGAGATCCGCTGTCTGATCCACTTTTTGATGAAGGAATCCAGTGCCATTGCCCATCAGCGTCGGGGTCAACAGGGATTGGGTTGGGCGGCTTAGATTTCGGAGCTTCGACTTTCTTTGGTTCCTCCGTTTGGCTCTGAACTCCAGGCTTTGGCCTCCATGTCCCTTTTCCGAACCCTTCGTAGTGCAGCTTCCATGCTTGAAGGCAAGTCAGCACATTATCATAAGTGTCATGGCGGAGGAAACATACTCGTTGGATCAAATGTCAAATTTGTCCAGGTATCATCCAGATAGCATCGCTCTGTGCCAATGGTAACGATCTTGAGGATCCCCATTTCTCCAGGTGCTGGACGCAGGTTCTTGAGTGAGGCAACGACCTTGAGTAGAGCAACGCAATAGGTCAAGGCTATTTCTCGACCCAAACACTCATGGACTCCATGACCAAAATGAATGTAAGCAGTTGCAGGACGTCCAAGCTTGAACGTCTTGGGATCAGTAACAGCATCGGCATCTTTGCACGCGGGACCCTTTAGCTATCAGCGGAAGTCCGAAATAAGAAGTTGTTCGACGCCTACCAAAAGACAGATGACGGTATCACCCTTGGAGAATTTTCGTCCCTCTACGGTCGTATCTGCTGCACAAATTCTCAGGTTCCGCTGTGTACTGACCAGTCTTTGAGCCTCGAGTACGTATTGCTTCAGTACTGAATCCGTTGTTGGACCATTCGAAGCTACCAAGTCTTGGATTTTATCCCAGAGCTCTGCATTCGCTGGTTGTAGATAGAATTGTAGGACTTCCGCAAACTGTGTCCCTGTCAGTTGAGTAGCGTCGGAACCAAAAACGGGGAACCTACTAAGCTGACTGGAACCCCAACTCCTGCCACTCCGGTTAACCACATGATCTCAGCAACCTCATCACATGAGAGCCCGTTAGCAGATAGCTGACGGACGATATGCTGACCATACCAGCGAAGCGAGCCCAGCTTGATGTGCTTCCGATCTCCTTTGAGCACTGTCGTTAGTGTTTTGCACAACCCGCCAGTGACTGCTCTCTTAACACTCGCTTTGGTAGTCTTCGTCAGGATAGTCGCCCCTTCTTGAGCTAAGATCCGTCTTATGAAGGCAAGACCAGAATCATTGTTGTTGAAACCCCAGACGCGAACGTTTAAGAGATGTTTGTACAATTCCTTAGCCGAAAGAGCGCCGTGGGGATTTTGTGGACCCTGAAGATCAAGGTAGAAAAGATCGCCGATGAGACGAGAGCAAGCTGGGATTGCGATACTTCGAAAGTCAGGAAGCTGAATTGACGAATTACAGCGAAGCTGATGACTTACTCTCTGATAATGTCAATTTGACATAGATTATCTGCATTCATCTTGAATCCCTCCAGCTCCAAGCTTCTTTTTGCGGTGGCCGTCACGAACTCCATGACCAGCTTTGTAAACTCATCAGGTCCATACATAATCGACTGCAACAAAGCTCGCTGTGTCAAGTTTTCTGGTCCATCGCCACTGAGCATGAAAGATGAATAATCCGTCTTCCCAGGAAAGAGGTCATTCAATGCAGGAAGCCACGGTACCCTGAACGAAGTCTGATCTTTCAGGACCTGGGTAATAGCGGAGTGTTTGGTGAGAACGATAGGGGCAGCAGGCTTTTTTGGCCCTGTCAAAGAGTACTGTTTGATGGTACCTATCTCTTCTGCGATTTGTCTGTTCATTTTCCAAGTGAACATTGGCTGCATGATGTGCAAACTGTTGTAGGGATACCATCCCGGAAAGGCTCGCTGCAAAAGTCGGTAGAACATGGAGCCACCTAGGACTTTGTAATTCTGTTGAACTTCCTGCATGCCCCAGTTTGTGAGATTGGCAGCCGTGTAATCAATGGTGTAGAATCTGTCGGAACGAACTAAGACAACAGCGTCCGAGAAAACAGCACGACCGACTGTATATGGAGGACATCCACCGCATCCAGGATCCATTCTGGGTTTTGCATCTTCCACGAAGAGTCCTGGGTACAGCTCCACCATATCAGGATGATCATACAAATTCCTCAGAAGTGCAGATATCTCTGGGTCGGGATTGATATCTTCCATTGTTGCATGCTTCTTCAATCCGAAGAAGTGGCGAAATTCATTGAGGGAAGCGAGACCCCATTTCCGTGCTTGCAAAATGCCTAAGATCTCAACAACTCGGAGTGCTTTTGGTACCATTCTAGACCCGAATAAGCCTGCTGGATCTTCCATGGCACTTGTCATGATATTCACGAGGTCCTCGTCCCTGAACTTGCCGTCCGAACCTCGTTTGAGTCCGTCGAATTCTCGCTTGCTAGGGTCTGGGTCAATGCTCGCTTCGTACTTCAAAAAGGCTTGAAAGAATTCTGACGGAGACAGCTCGGAGATGTGTTTCGTTTTGTCAGGCAGAATTGAGCCTAGGAACGATTCGAGCCACTTCTCGTCACGCCTCGAGATTATAGAGTGGAATCGATAAAGGAGGTTGAATTCTGCGGACACTTGGTTGCCACAGCCCCGCTCAAGATCTTCTCCGTCATATTGTTTGGTGATCTCGACCCGAGGGTCCAGGGTCCAAGAGCTGCTGGAGTGATGCGTATTGGTCAGACCACGAAGATAATCGTGGAGACAAATGTTTATATAGAGTCCTCCAACAATTCTGGATTATTAGCGAACATTTTGTTCAAAGTAGATTTCGTGCTTACAGTCGTGCGGTTTGAAATATGTCATTGTCCTGTTTCGCGAGAGCTTTCTTCTTCTCTTCCTCGGCTCTGGTATGCGGTAGGCTGAAGCGACCATTCTCGTTAATTTTCAGCAGAATCTCAGCCACGTAGTTGTGAAAGCGATTGTACATGATTAGCATCACGTTGATACCGGGAGGTTGTGCCAGGAGACGCTTCTCATGAAAGGTGTCTGGCTTCAGGAGACCACATGACATTGTCCTGACTTTCAACTGGTCTTCTAACGAAGAGCCATAAAGGGGAGCCAAATCAAGATAAGATGAAGTGTCTGAGATATTGGTATCTCTTCTATTGGTCCGGAAGATATCTGGAAATACTCAGCAAGGATATAGCGGTAGGCTCATGAGTGCAAACTCACCATGGACAATGATTGTAGCATGGTAAAATAGAACCGAGGAGATACCAGCAGGATTTTCCTTGAACGTTTTATCGTCTCGGCTCATGAGCACTGTACTACTTGATAAGCCATCGTCGCAACTGTGAGTTCGAAAAGGACATTCTTACAGTCAAATAAAAGCCCAGGATCTGGTCGGACTCCGTGAAGTCTCTTGGTTGCCCTCGAAGTCCTTGCATAAGGTGTTCCAGCTTGTCCAAGATGAGGAACAAGAATGTTCTGAGATTGAACGTCAGAACAGTGCCAAAATTCAAGATAAAATATTTCTTACGTTGTAACTTCCATCTGGCATCCTGTATTGGAACTTCTCACCGAGATAGCTTCGTGGTGGGTGTTCGAGGCTGTCCCAAAGAGTCCGAACAATCGTGTGGGTCAATCGCTTCCTGGACTTTGAACTTGGTGACAGAGAGGCTGTAAGGGCAATCAATTTTTCCATCTGTTTGGTAATTAGATGACCGTCGAGTAGTCTGCACTTTTACGTACAGTCATGAGTTTGTCGTCTACTGGGTTCCCTTTCTGAGTTGCCAGCTTCAATAAAGTGAAGACGCTTTTTCGCCCGCCTTTGATGCCGACATGCCTGAGATCTTGTAGTATCCCAGTGGTGAGTGCCTTCGGATCGCCATAAGAATCATTGACATCATACTTTTCTTCAAGATCATCTTTCCGGTTAATAATACCCAGTCGCTCAGGAACGAATCGAACCACTTTCGTGCTCAGCGAGCTAGCTACAGAACTCATGTCGTAAAAGGCAGCATCTTTGATCCACCATGACCACACCGCAATCCCTGCTCCAGCAATGATAATTAAGGGAATTAAAGTGGAAACAAGGTGTACATAGGTGTGAATCAAGAAGCGAAGTTCGTAGAAAAGGTATCTCAGGTACAATCGCCAGCCACAAATGCCAAGCCTACAGCTCATCGCAAGTTTGGATAGCGACCAAGGCACATACCATGTTCTTTGCAGCATATCGAAAACAATCCACCTCGATGCCCGGTAGATTCTAAGCGGAACTTTGTGGAAGAGAAAATGGAGGGTGTTGTTGAAGTCCGGGAAAGCAATGTGGCCATGCTCAAGATACAAAATGATTGGAACTAAGCAAGCGAGTAAAGCGATATTGCTCAACAACCCCCAAAAGCTTGCCATGATTTCGAATTTCTTGCCTTCGTCAAAAGTTCTAATCACTGGTAAGCTGTTGTGACTTGGTGTATGGTCAAAGTTGAGATACATGGAGCTCAATTTCTCACAATAAACATTTCGAACTCTCGTAGTCCATCACCTGCTTTGGAAGAATGGGAAGTCCGGAGCTCACTCCTCTCGGATCACAGCCAATCAAATGAACTCAAACACAGGCGGCATTCTCCATTCCGCGGTTTCGTATATCCTCTGCTTGGAAACCAAGGGAACTCTGCCGAGCTGATCTAATTGGGTGGAAAGCACCTGCATGTCTCAGTCCAGCTCGTCGCCGCCCTATCCGAACCACCTCTCCACAACGTGTTGGGGTCTACGAGGTCGATGTTCAAATTGAAAAAGTTGGTCTGTCTGCACGGGGTATCACGTTGCAGGGCTGAATACCAACCTGTATCACAGGAAAACGTCTCTCTGCTCTATGATTTGACAGTTCTGTCAATCAGGCATGAGCTGAATGATCCGCTTCCGGTAGTTCCTTGCGAAAGACCTTGGCGTGTTAATCAACTTCCCTTTGTTGTTAATCAGCCTAATGGTGAATGTATCCTCAATTGATATATCCGCACCATGATTTCGGAAGCAAGCGGGCACGATACCGACAAGTCTGAGTGGAGGGTCAGGCTGAGAATGATGGAGGAGTACTCATGACATTGCCTGCAGCGTCCATTGTCTGTACCATCTTAAGAAAATAACTAGGCTTTTGAATGCGTCCAATATCAAGTGTTCAAGATGCCGAACTCCGATCATTCACTATCAAATCAGAGGAGACTCGTTTTATGTTTCGATGGAACAGGAAACAAATTTCAAGGGGCTCCATCTGATACAAACATCGTGAAGCTCTTTCAAATGCTTGACCGTCGTGATCCTAATCAGTTTCATTACTACCAACGTAAGTGACACTAGTAACACTAGAATGGGTACTGCTGATATCAAAAGCTGGTATTGGGACATACTCAGAAGGGGGCCACTCCAAGCCCCAGACTTATATCGCCAGGCTCGCAGCAAAAATATCTGCAGCAATAGACCAAGGGGTTGGAACTTCATTTGTGGACCATGTAGTGGCAGGATATCGCTTCCTCATGCGCTACTATCAGGTCAACGATGCTATCTATATATTTGGCTTCTCGAGAGGCGCATACACTGCTCGCTTCCTAGCTGAAATGGTCCATACCATAGGACTTTTATCCCAGGGCAACGAAGAAATGATACACTTCGCATGGGAAACTTTTTCGGAGTTTCAAAAGTGTCGTGGGGATGAGAGAAAGTCTGAAGAAACTCAGGAGCATGAACATTTCATGGTCAAATTCAAACAAACGTTTTGTCGTCAGAACGTCAAGATCCACTTTCTGGGTCTTTTTGACTGCGTCAATAGCGTTGGTCAATTCGAAGTGCCATTGGCCCAAAAGTCATTCACATATATCCCTAGGTCATCCGCGACTCATGTACGGCACGCTGTCTCGATACATGAGAGGAGGCTGAAATTCAAGCCAGCATTATTCAGAATGGATAACAAAGACTTGTCCAACGACACTGTGGAGATGTGGTTTGCTGGAAACCATGGAGATGTTGGAGGCGGATGGGATCTTCAAGGTGGTCAGAGGGTACTACTGTCGGATACTCCCCTACTATGGATGCTAGAAGAGCTGCACAAACTTCCTCGCACCAACCACACGCTGTCATTTCGGTACACGTCAATCTCAAATACACATAGTACTGCCAATTCTGAACCCAGAAAGTCTTCATCGGGTAGATTCGACTCTAGAAATGGCATCCGTGTCTTGGAGCCACATGATATGCTTACATTTGGCAAAGGCATATCATGGCTTGGGGTTCTGTTCTGGTGGATCTTGGGTGAGTGGGTCCATTCCATCCTGGATAAGCTGAGTCTCAGTGACAGAACTGCTCCCCATCTTCAACAGACTTGAATTGGAAGGAGGGAGATGGGTACCACGCCATTGGCCTCCCAATCTAGGAGCTCCCCGCGACATACCACATGGAGCCGAAATACATCCAAGCGTGTATGAACTTCATCGAGCAGGAGTGCTGAAAGATGACCAACTGCCACGGACGGGAGGCGATAATCCTCACATTAGTCCCCTGCGAGTCTCATTTTCATGGAGGAACAGAGAAGATAGGACTGATAAAGATAGTAACAGTCAAGTGGGAGACAGGTTAACAAGTTTGCCGCTTCCTGGGACTATTTTGTCTAGATTGAGTAGAAGAAAGAGTGGGAGGGGCACGAGTGTCTCAGATGTCCTTTCTGATGCGTTGTCAAACGGGGCTGCGAAAATTTGATGTTTAATGTGATCCTCATTAATATCATGGAACTGTACAAAGAGGTTGAATCCTGGAAAGCCAAGTGAAGAGCAACAAAGAGAGCGTCGGTTCCCATGAGAATCCTAGAATGGCAACCATTGGCACTGACCACCATACTTTCCTCCCCAGCCCCACTAATAAGAGAAGAATCAGTACAGGTCTTCAATTGAGTGATTTTTCCAGGTGATTTGAGAATATCAAAGGCATGAATTGGAGAGACAGTCTTGAATTCTGAAATCTACTTACGTGCCCGTTCTCGCGCCTAGCGTCATTTATCAGACCGTTGCAGCCCATGAAAAAGAGCCGAACACAGGTCTGAGTCGAGTTGTCGGGAATGTGGGCGCAGCACAGAAGCCTTGAGCTACTGGATGAGCAGCAAACTGAAATCAACTTCGGTCCTTGCCACTCTCCATCCCGACAGATACACTCCGTGACGGAGTGGAAGCCTCCACAGCTGTTTGTCCAATACACACAAATTTGCCCAATGGGCTTTCCACTGCTAATGGAGGCAGTAATATGAGTCTGCTTCTCCACGGGAGTATCTCCATTTATGAAATTGCCTATATTGGTTAAGATTTATCTCCGTAGTCAGGCCTTGCTGATAGCTTCGCTTACCTGGATGCCACTTTCCATCCCAGACAATCTCCATGATCCGAAGATCAGTGTGCTGATAGAAGCCTCGAATGATGATACCCTTTGAACCTGGATCTCGAGCTGACCGTGGTTGACACAAGAACGCAAGAGCTGTTCCTTGAAGAGGCGTCGGAAACGAATGACCGGTATTATACTGCTCGCTCGAGTTTCCATCGAAACATATTTCCTGAATATGATCATCTGGTGCCTGGAAATAGATTCTGAAGAAAGCATTAATGGTCAGAGCATTGGATGTCGACTTTGGTAGTGGAAGACATACCTGATATAAGGAGTATTCCCTTCTACCCATGCGACTGCACCGATACGACTGTGCCCAGAAGCAATAAAATTTCCGCCATTGATTCGTCCATCGTGGAGTCTCCCACCAGTCACACCGAACACTCGTACTTCGTTATTCTTGCCAACGTAAAAGGTCCGTGAGCATGCTTGCTACGCTAGATTGTCAACGAGCTTTCCCAATGCTGAACATATTGCCAGTTGGCTGGTGACAAACGCACTTTGTTCCAGGCGAACATCACAGTAGCCATTGGAGTCTCCATCTTGGCCCTTCCGGGTGGGACCATCACATAGGCGTTTCCACCATCCCATTTGGCTCCATAGTTGTCAGTCGTGAAAGCGTGGATACTTCCATCCGGAGTTTGATAGAAGATGCGCTGCTAAATGTCAAACGCGATTGCCTTTATCGCGGGAGGGTTTTCACGACTTACATAGCTCCTGCCGTTATTGAATTGACAGCCTGCAATGAATGTCTTCTGTAGAACCGACTTGACGCATGGAATAGTGGACATAGCGAGGGAGTTTCTATATCTTTGATAACTTTTTGCCTGCTATATCAGTGACTGAGTCGATCTTGCGCCGGTGGAGACTCCTTCTACAGAGACCTTCGCAACAGCTCCCACCATGCAAGAAGTATGGCCGAAGCATCTTGTAAGCTCTACTGCCATTCGGTGGCATTTCCGAATCCCAGGCTTGTTATTCTCGACCTAAATCTCCCTAATCCGACGCCGCTTCCGTCTTCCCGTGTCTCCGAAATGTTGTGTGCGTGTTCAGCCAGCCATAGAGGAGCTCATGATATCGGATCTTTGCTAGCTGCTACTCGACGGAGCAGTCAGCAGAGACAGCAATGCTTGCATGCTCCGACAGCACCAAGGGTCCTTGATAGGTCTCCGTAAACCAAAGCGCGATCCAATGCATGTGATAACACTATATGGCCCGCGATGATGTTCGGATCGTTCCGGACTTGGCGGCGTATCAGTTTCTCTTGCAGGCGCCTTCTATCAGCAAATGAAGCGCCGCCGGGTGATTGAGTTGCATACGAGCTGACGTGTTGTGCGACACTGTTGTGGAGGTCCTGTGGAGGCATTAAGACGCGATACGCTAGCTAAGCGAGAATGAAAAGGGGGCCTGGCACTGTTTGTATGCGGGGTATTCTTGTTCAAGATGTCTCAAGCGACAGTCCACAAACGGGCAACCAGACCAGAACTAGAAAGGCTGTTCGGGTTCTTTTCAGCTAGCCAAAGATACAGCCAGCCACATAATGCCTCTCAAACCCTTGATGTACTTGCGTTCCCGCACGAACTGACCCGAGCCGTGTTGAGTCCATATTTACCCCTTGGGAGACATGCTTTGCAATATCAGACGCCCTGGCTCACCTCCCAAACAACACAGCCCAAGATCGCCAAACCCAGCGATTCTCAAATGATAAACAACCTTGACAGTGCTCGTATCTGCAAGCATCCGTCGCCGTCTGAACGGCTAAGGATTTACAACGAAGCTCTCGAGGAGATTGGTGACGGTTCAAAGACAAGATTCACACAATTCTCGTAGCCATAGGATCTACTTGAAAGCTGGTTTACACTGCCATGTGAGTTCCTAGATATGGTTATGAGAGTTTTTCGGATATCTGCGCTCAGTCTATATCTCGTGGGTTAATCGATAGATGGGCACGTTCAGAAAAACATTGCCGAGACTTGGAGCAATTGGTGCTCGGCACCTCTGGTGAAGTCATTAATCTGTGTCTTTGAACCATGTCTGCAAGTAGTACCGCAATAGACCCAAGCTGCATCTTGCTTGAGGTTGAAAATGATTTATGCGAACGGTCCAAATTGGAAGTCACCACAAGTGCCCCGGGCAGCCATCTCTCTCGGGATCGGAACCATTTCTAAATCATGCATGAGTTTTATTGATGCATAGCTGCTTTAATATCTGCTTGTACGAGGATCTCAAGTATGCTCAGTCACATGTGAAGCCGTGTCGATCCGTCAACTACTTTGGGCAAATGCAACTGACCTGATGGTCACGACATAAACGTCCGCCAAACAACATCCCACAAATTTCTTCGCCATAATCTCTCTTCTTGAAATTTGCTCACCAGCACTCGAATTTACCCACTCTAGAACTACATCCTTGAGATTATGAAGCTTTTAAACATTATACTTGTCTCTTCTGCTCTACACGGAAGCCAGACACTTGCGGCT
Organism: Cadophora gregata; assembly: GCF_030347475.1. Taxonomy (NCBI): domain Eukaryota; kingdom Fungi; phylum Ascomycota; class Leotiomycetes; order Helotiales; family Ploettnerulaceae; genus Cadophora; species Cadophora gregata. The sequence continues at coordinate 247,423 of NW_026695936.1, read as the reverse complement.
TTCCGTCCGGACCTTCAAGAGAATGTTCAAGTCGCCGAAATAGAACCAGATCAAAGGGTCTCCGATGGTGCTACCGAGATTACACTGAAAGCATATCCAGGCTCTGACTTTGAGATCGCTTTCAAATGTACAGATGACACCAAACAGTTCACCTTCGCGGACCACAAGCACTGGGTAGCCTGTTGCCGGCCAGGCCAAAAGCTTCTCGTATGTTATCCAATTCGTAGAAGAGTTTGTAGAAGTAGTACCATGGACGAGAGATTCCTTCACTTCATTGATGTAGGTGCTAAAAGATCTTTAGGGTAGCGAGTTCACTGCATTCGACTGCTGCGATCCCAGTCAAGAACTTCTTGGCAGTAAAGGTACTGGATACAGGTGTTGCCCAATCGGCAAAACATACGATGAGTGCACTGGAGTGTACAAACCGGTTGCTACTTGTCCTGGAGCAGAAACATTGATCAATGGGCAATGCACTTGTCCTTCAGGCACATACCGAGCATCTAACGGTGTGTGCGAGGCATTGAAGTGTTCTTCGGGTGTCCAGTCAGGTAAGAAACATCATCACGGAAGTTTTCCAAGGAGTATCTGCTGACTTGAAATCAGGGAAGTGCTACACTTTCACTTTGGAGAATGGACATCGTTTCGGTTACAACTCGGCTGGCTTCTATACTGCCTCTGAAGAAAGTCGAGCCCAACAATTCGGAAAGTTCAAGTTATGCACAAACGAGTACTGCTCAGCCAGTACCGACATAAACCCTGGACAGCCATTCTACATCAAAGACATCCACGGCACCGCAAACGGTGGTCAGCACAGCAAGCAATGGCTGAACAATGCCAAGGATGGATCTCACATCACCAAGACAGCGCACTTCTCGCAAGCTGGTCTATTCACCATCACCAAATGGCCCTGTGGCAAGTATTGTCTAAGTGGCAAAGACCGGGGAGTTGGACCAACTTGCCCTACTGAGATGCTTGGTGCCACTTTCACCACAGCCGACGACCAATCCTGTGTCCCCTTGACTCTGCTTGAAGTCCCTTGCGATGTCAGAAGCTTGGAAAATAATTGTATTTGGGACACTAAAAAGAAGCAATGCGCTGGTGAGGAGGAGCTTGCAGCCTGCAGACTTCATTTGGATTCTACTTCTCCGATTACTGTAAACAGTGATGCAGATCATCAGTTTGTCTTTTAGGTACTTCCCATGTCTTGGTTAGAAGTTGATGACGGAGTGGAAGTCACTCACGAAGCTCGGAATTGTTGTAAAAGTCCTTCATACACCCTCGGGTATTAGTCGACAGCAAGTACATCAATTCATAGTGAATTCGAAGACAGAAAAATAATGAACTCTTTTAACTCCTATTTATTGCTCCCACTCTGCATCGGCCCTCCGCTCTGATACCCTCTTTGAACAACTCACATTAGGTATCTAAAGAACATATCTTCTCTGTCCGTGATATCCATGCTTTCGTCCAAATCGTCCCGTAAATGAATCCTTGCATCAGACGAGTTCTCCATTGCCTTGTCTCGCCGAGCATTTTCCCTCATGAGATAGATCCGCAAGACGATTGCAATCGCCCCCGCAATAGAGAAAACGGAAATAATAGTTCTCATCCCCGTCTGGTCATCTGTTAGTCCATTGTCTTGAAGATCACGAAGACAAAGCAGGAAAACTTGCCTGGTATCTAGGAGACTCGCTATCGAGGAAGAAATGGGGCCCAACAATTCTGCCAACACAATAGGCAACGAATACCATGGACATCACCGTTGCTTTCTTGGTGAATCCAGTGATATTCGATGTCACCATGGATGTAGCCATTGGCAGATTTGCTGAGAATGCTGAAGTGAGGCACGCTCCTGCGACACGGGCAGCTCGATGTTCAGCGGGAATCAGGAACATCATTAACGTTCCCGTGATACTGTTCGACATTAATCCAAGCCTTAGAATCTTTACGATGGTGTTCATTTCTTACCTGACTGCCATGAAGAACATCATTGCAAACAGTCTTGCGTTCTTGACAAAGGAGCCAGGGTAGGCACTACAATTTTGTCAGTGGACGGCAATAAATCCAGTATGGAAAAAGTACTAACCCGATAGAAACGAAGATTATCTGCGACACTCCAAATGGTATTTGCAATAGAAGCGTTGAGAATAGATCAAATCCAAAGCCTTTGATGATGATGTTTCCGAACTACGCGTCTTGGTCAGATTGCCCGTCATCGCCACTTCGCCAGGACGGACTGAAATGACATACACTGGAAAGACCACCCGTGGCAACATTGACGCAGAAAGTGTTCATAGTAAGCAGCCATGCTTGTGGATCTTTAAGAGCCTCGATGACTTGGTTCTTCTTGTATTTTCTGGTCTTCCTGCTTCCATTTCCCTGCACTCTTTGTACTGCCAATTTCTGTTCCTCTTCTGTGAGGAAATATGCTGTAGATGGATGCGATGGTAGTGCGAAATACAGAATGCCGCCAAAGAATATCGTCGCAGCACCGTATATCAGAAACAGGCACTGAACTTGCGTCAGTCTGCTTCTCGGGAGTCTTTAGCTGGGCAATACTCACTCGCCACACCGCGACTTTGCCATCAATGTGGGCGATCCCATAGGCAATAAGTCCACCAGTAATGCCAGCGATGCCATCACCAATGAAGAATGCACACTGCCTGAAAGGTTGCTCTTCTCTCTTGTAGAATATACCGATCAAGATTGCAAAGGCGGGAACAACAGTTGCTTCGCCAACGCCGAGGAAGAATCGTACAGCCATGAGACCAGCCCCATTCGTACATGCAGCGTGGAGCATGAGAATCACAGCCCAAGACATGCTATGAGAGATCAGTTAGACTTTGGTCATTCGCAGGACCAGGTGGACTTACACTGTAACCGAAACATATTTTCCCACAGGGAACTTGACGATCATGACTGACGTCGGGTAGGAGAAGAATAAATAGCCAAAGAAGAATATAGAATTCGCCCATGAGTATTGTTGATCGTGTAAATTCTGAGGAGCACATCAGCCATTGTTGCCTGCGCTTGTGTTGTAGGATATCCACACAGAGCACATACCAAGTCGGGTATGATCCCAAGGATGGACGCGAACCCGATCGAGCCTTTGTCGAGGTACTGGAGAAAATAGCATATGATGAGAAGCGGAACTAGTCTAAAGTGTAATTCAGTTAGTTTTCTGAGAGTAATGCGACATAGGGTGGCTTACCTAATATCAATCTTCCAGAGGAGCCGCCTTTCTGCAGCAGAAAGCTGAGCGCTTACTCTTTCATGCTCGTCCTTAGATGGAAGATTGCTGGAATCTGTAGCAACACCGACGTTTGGCAACTTTTCATCTTTCGGTGTGCATTTATTAGGCCCTCCAGGAGTCGAACGGGCATTCAAGTCAGTTTGATGAAAGACATCGAAGTTCTCGATCCCCATGATTGGCATCACTGTCGAGGAGGATGCTTGAATCTCGTTGTCAAGTTGCGAGATTGTATCGTTTGAATTGGTATCAGATCTCTGTCCTGAGAAAGTCATGTATGACACTTCATCTTGTCGAAGTAACGTTTGACTCTCGTCCTTATATTCATCACGCTGGATCGCCATCTCTTCCCTTTTTTCAGCCTTCTTTCTTTTGCAAACTTATGTACAGCTCTAGTAGGAGTCGAGACTGAGTCTATTCTCTGGTGGCTGATCTTCTAAAGATATGCTAGGAAGTTTCAATCATAGTGATATGTTGTAAAGTTTATTTGATCAACTAGAGTGGGCGCCGGGTTGATATGGCTGAAGCTCTACTGGCCCACGTGATCTGAACATCCTGGGTGCAGCGGTTAAATCTCTGATCAAAAGAAACTGTAGATGCAAGGTGTGCACTACATGTGGCGCGGGGGGCTGTCATGCGTGATGGAACTCAGCCGGTCCATACACCGCTTGTAAAAATCCACTGCTTCTGCCCCCCACCTCAACTGTAGGTACTCACTCCACGTATTCGTTGCCACCCAGAAGCTTGCAGCTAAGCGAATATCAAAAACTCCATGGGCTATCCACGCAGCAATTCAGCCTGCGTCTGATCTAGCAGAATGAAACGTCAAGCAAGACTCCCCAACACTCCGTTTATCATGTTGTATCCCAAGGCGAGCATACTAACATTTCTCCCCCGTGACATGGGTTGCGAAAAGGAAACAACATGCACGGGCGAGTCAGGGTTTGTCATGCGGCCCGGTTCTGATCGAACTCTAATATGGTACTAAACGAGATCAGACCAATCATAATCCAAAAACAAAATATGTTTGTTCGGAAAGACAGCGGTGGATAGCTCCGCCCATCCCAAGAGAGCTGAATTTAAGGTTTGGGTGTCGCATATGCTTGAGGGAGGCGCCGGAATTGTTCCAGATTTCCAGAAGCGTGGCTAGAAGCGCTACCTTGGACATTCACACCCCCTAGAGGATTCCAGACAAACCCAAGTGGTGACTTTGCCTCTTCGAGCACACGTGCAGAAAGCTTCTATCGTGGAACAAACTGGTGGCGCGGATGTCAGTCCCAAACATCCGCCCATGCGACAAATGCACCCAGCATTGTTGATTCAATTACTGGAGTAAGAAACAGCAATCCAGAGTGCTGATCCATCCTTACACCCGATGGAGAGGACTTCTATTCTAATATAAAGTAAATCTAGCATCGGTCGGCAGCTCCGAAATTAAAAGTTCACACTAGCCCTGGCCAATTTGCTGGACGATCATAAAACCCCTTAACAGAGGTTTATTCAAGCCTAAGTTCATGGTTTTGGTCCCATAAACTCTATCTGCCCCAGGTTGACCCCGAAGTATCGTGGCGAATTCGGTTCAGCGCATGAGTACAGACAGACTTTCGCGAGATGTTTGGGATCCTCAACCCTGGTTCTCCAAGATGCGACGAAACCTACCGAAAGCTGAAACTCGTAAACACTAGTCTCTTCCAGATGATGGGTCGACTCTCATTTAATACAGGGAGTCTGGCATCGAAAATGTAGAGACTTTGTACGCCGTCATTGTGTTGATTTTCTTGTCTGGACAAGATCTCGCAGCAAAAAAACGAACAGTAATGATATCAGCCACGAAATACGCGCGACTCGCAGAGGATGAGAAGTCTTGCCTTGACCTAGAGCGCTGTAGAGACAGTGTTGAAAGTACTGTCATCAAGAAAGATAATGGATACGATGACGGATGTATTCCTGAAGTTGACGATGAGGAGGAAGACAGGATACGTGGTTGGTCTGTAAGTATAATTCGAACAATCTTACGGTACTAGAGTTGAAGGTTAATGGTAGATAGTGGGTACTCATAGTCGCTGGAGTGGCATCTGCGATGTTCTTCTACTGCTTGGATAAAAGCATCACAACAATCCTCATTCCAGTCATCGTAAGCGAGCTTGGCGAAGCGTCCAAGTTGCCCTGGGTTTTTGTTGGGTGAGATCCGTCTCTTTCAATATCTTCATGTCATACCGAAGAACGAAGCTCCTGACACTTTCAAGTTTTGGGCTGGGTTCCCTATCACTTACTCTTCCCATTGGCAAGATTTACAGTCTTTTCAACGCCAAAATTCTGTATCTAGGTTTTCTCGGAATCTTCATGCTCGGCTCAGCCCTTTGCGGTGCAGCATGGAATATGGATGCATTGATCATTGGACGAGTCCTTGCAGGAGTGGGAGGTATTGGAGTGTATACCGGAATCATGACATTCTTGACGTCTCTGACAACCGAGAAAGAAAAACCTGTGTACTTGGGAGTCATGTAGGTGAAGATTCGTTCTGCAATTTACCACTTTGATTTTGCTCACATATGTACATAGCGGACTTTTCTGGAGCATCGGTCGAGTCATCGGTCCACTCTTTGGGGGTGTACTAGGTAGAGACTCATGGCGATGGGCGTTTTACATCAACCTGCTTGTCTGTGGCGCTTTCTCTCCAGTCTATATCTACCTCCTTCCAAGCTTGCCGTCAAAATCCAAAACAGCTCTACATGCACGACTACAGAACTTCGATTCCCTAGGGGCAGGTTTGAGCATTTGTACAATCATCACGTTGTTTACCAGCATCAACTCTGTTGGGACTCGCTTTCCATGGGGTAGCCCCTTGATGATCGGGATGTGCTCCTTGGCAGTCACATTCTTAGCATTATTCTCATCACAGCAATTGTTTTGCTTCAGAACGACGCCAGAAGATCGGATATTTCCTGTCAATATGATTTTCAACCGGCAAGTCTTACTGGTTTTCATAATCGGTTCAGCGAGTAGCATCGCAGCTTTCGTACCAGCGAACTTCATCTCCCTATATTTCCAATTCACAAGGGGAGATTCTGCATTGGATGCGGCACTCAGACTGCTACCTATGATTATTGCGATGTCTGCTGTAATGCCATTCTCTGGATATCTGATGCCCAAGATTGGTCATCTGGAATGGTGGCCCTTTGTGGGAACCCTGATTGCACTGCCAGGCTTTGTTTATATGGGTAAGTTTTCGTCAGTCGGTATAACCTTCACTTTTACTAACCTGCCGCAGTTGGTCTTCATGTTCAGTCATCACCGGCTTTAATTTACATTTCCGAAGCCTTGATAGGCGCAGGAATGGGAACTTATATGCAGATTCCATATACTCTGGTCGGACCATACATTCGCAAGGATCAAAAACAGGAGGCAATGAGCTTCGTGATCATCTGTAAGAAAGTCCGCTCTGCTCTGTCATGATCTCGTTGCTCATTAATTCTCTAGCTCAAGTTGGGGGAATTGCTTTCTCCATGTCAATTTCCACAGCAATCTTCACCAATTTGGCTACATCATGGCTGAAAGCCCAACTACCGGAGATGTCTTCATCCAGTATAGAGAGACTGTTATCGGGAACAAGCAGGTCACTTGATGGTTTCTCATCGTCGAACCTGGGCGATGTTCTAGATATCCTTGTGGATGCCATGCAGCCTGCGTAAGTTCATTCTGTTTTGCGATAGAATTACAATATGCTAATATTTGTAGATGGATTATCACTCTCGCGGCTGCAATTGCGGTTATTTTGGCGGCAGCGACGCTGATTTACCAGTCAATCGCAAGAAGTAGAGGTTCTGTAAAATAATAACGTTTGAAGACGATGGCAAGACCACTCTTCAGATATTCTAGATTTAATAACAAATGTACCGACCACAAGCCACAAATTAGGATGACGGCGGGAGAGGTGAAGTTTGAATAGAGGAAATGCAACTGCTAAGCGAACCCGCCGGAGGGTCTTTTCAAGGCAACGTCAACACTACCTGAGACTTTTCGTTCCGAAAAGCGCATACAGCCAATCTATAACCTCCGAATAAATCACTAATTATCGGCTTCCTCATCACTGCAGAATGTTTATTCCGACAATCTATTAGGAGTAATATCACACGTGACGGGGCATTATCGGGTTATCCAGTCTCCCGAGCCCCGATCAACTAAAGTGGAACATCAGCACCTCATGCCCTCTCGAATTTCCCGCTCTTCGTCCAGTATACTATGTTCATATCCAGAAGATGAGTGTATGAATCAATCACTATCCTCTCCCACCGAGATTTGAGACGATGTCCCTCTCAACAAAAGCACGTTCGTTGCGGGGCATAGTTTCAAAACGCGTAGAATTTCTCTCCCCAACCCCAGCATCAAAATCAAAACGATGGAACAGCACATTCGAATCAAAACCATACAAGCCATCATCACCAAAATCTTCAAGTAAATCCTCGTCGTCCCCAGCATGGACGCCACTCACAGCCCTGGCTTTCGGTGGCGGCCTTGGCCTGGCGTGGGTGACGGGACGGGCGTATCAGAAAGCTCAACAGCTGAACATCGACTATGCCAGAGATGATAAGTTCAGACCTCCAAAGTATGGGAGTGTAAAAGATATGATGAAGGTATCTCTTACGCCGTCTCCTGTACTCTCTTTTTTTGGAGACATTCAATTACATGGAAAAGAGGAATCGAGATTGACCACGTGACAGGCCGTCCAAGAAATCGAAGCAGCTCTCGGCGCAGAAAGTATCAGCATGGAACCCTCAGATCTAAAACACCACGGCGAGTCTGAATGGTCGCCTTCTAATATCGATACTCTTCCCATTGCTGTCGCGTACCCCAAATCCACAGCTGAAGTCTCAACCCTCGCCAAGATATGTCATCAGTATAAAGTCCCCATAACAGGCTTCTCAGGCGGTAGTTCACTCGAAGGCAACTTCTCCGCGCCACATGGAGGCATCAGTGTAGACTTCATGCACATGGATAAAATCTTTGCTTTCCACGAAGATGATATGGATGTCGTTGTACAGCCAGCTGTTGGGTGGGTTCACCTCAACAAGGAGATCGCAAAGAGTGGACTTTTCTTTCCAGTGGATCCCAGTCCGAGTGCCAAAATCGGGGGAATGATAGGTACGAACTGTAGCGGGACTAATGCTGTGAGGTACGGAACTATGAAGGACTGGGTGCTGAATATGACCGTTGTTCTTGCTGATGGGCAGGTTATAAAGACGAGGGGTAGACCGAGAAAATCGGCTGCCGGGTATAACCTCAACGGTATCTTTGTGGGGTCAGAAGGTACGCTTGGGCTGGTCACGGAAGTCACTTTGAAGCTCGCAGCGGTGCCGAAAGAGTTCAATGTTGCTGTGGTGGCGTTTCCAACAGTCAGGGATGCGGCAGCCACCGCGACTGCAGTGATGCGAGCGGGCGTTCCAGTGGCGGCAATGGAGTTTCTCGATGAGAAAATGATGGAAGTTTTGAATGCAGGAGGTCACACAGCACCAAAAACCTGGAAAGAGGCACCAACGCTATTCTTCAAGTTCTCAGGTACGAAAGGAAGTATTGCCGACAATATCAAGGAAGTCCAATCGATATCAAAGGCACATAATGGAGGTGGATTTCAATTCGCCAAAGATCACAAAGAGCAGGATCTTATTTGGTCGGGTAGAAAGCAGGCTTTATGGAGCTTACTGGCTGCTAGGCCGGAGGGTACACAGCTATGGACAACGGATATTGCTGTGCCAGTGTCAAGACTGGCTGATATCATTGGTATGACACTCGCATCTGAATAGTTCTGACACCACGAGGGAAGATAGTTTGCTGATCGAAAACAGAGGAATCAAGAAAAGGCCGGGAAGAACTCGGCCTCTTCTCATCAGTCGTCGGCCATCTCGGCGATGGAAACTTCCACGAAGCCATAATGTATCACCGCGAAGACGCCGAGGAGACGGCTGCCGTCGATGACCATGTCAAAAACATGATCACTAAAGCCCTTGAGATGGAGGGCACATCCACTGTACGATTCCACCATTTTCAACGATTCTTGAATTCCTCACCTATTACTTTCCAAATATTGCAGATGGGCTAACTGATGCGTGATTACAGGGTGAACATTCCATCGGCCTCTTCAAAAAACACGAACTCCTTCAAGAAGTCGGACCTGAGACCCTCGGTGTAATGAAAAGTATCAAGCAAGCTCTCGACCCGCACTGGCTCATGAATCCTGGCAAGATCTTTGATACGCCGGTATTTCATGGCCGGGTATGGAAATGGCAGAAGTAAGCTTGGCACGGAAGCCTGTACGATATATACAAGACCAAAACCTCTGTTTTTGTACTACTTGTACTTGTACAACATCCAATAATTCTGGGGGAACTCCCAGCTGTTGGGGATAGGGATTCGCGAGGGGAACGAAAGTCATTCTTTGTCCTTGATCTCACCCTTCACAATCTCCAACAATCTCTCACCGATCCAACTCCCCTCCGTCCCAATCCCATACACATAACTAACATGATTCTCACCCCACACCATCTCTACATCCAATCCCTCAACCCATTCTCGGTCTCATCTCCATCCCCCTCTTCTTTACCAAAAACCTCCTCCCACGCCGCCTCACACCCCTCCGTCCCCTTCACAATCTCATCAAACTCCCATTCCCCCAAAAAGAACTTCATTTTCGGGCCCTTCCATCCCACTTCATCCCCCGCCTTTGCCTTCAAAGCTGCTTCCCTAAAAAGCGCAACAGGCATCTCCCTCCTGATTCTCGCTTTATCCTTTGTGCGGTGATACTTAGGCATATTGATGCTTGTCGGCGGATTATCGACGTCGTACCAGAGACCGGCGGAAAGGAAGATGAATGTCGAGTTGTTGATTATTTGGTCCCACTCTTCTTTCTGAGGCCCGCTCTTGTCCTCTTTCAGACTTAGACTTGGGTCTTCAGCTAAGTAGCCTCCCCATAGCGCGGTGCCGATACAACTACCTCCCGCGGAATGTCCTATGATTGTTAGAGATGTAGCCGGACAGCCGCCATATTTGGGACTATTTGAGATAGCCCAGGAGATGGCGAGAGAGGCGTCTATTGCGCCGGAGGGGTGAGAGGCTTCTGGAAGGAGGCGGTAGGTTGCGCTGATGAGGATGGTGGAGTTGTTGGCGAAGAAATTGCCTGGGGAGGGTATCAGAGAGCTGTTTCTTTCTCCAATATACTTTCCGGGATTCGAAAACAAACCCAGCTCAGATGGAAAACTTCTGGAAAATAGGAGACGAGGGTAGATTACCAATGTTCGAGTGGAAAGTCGGCGTCACGTCTGTATCCCCAAATACCATTCCCCCACCGTGAAAGAAAACCACAACGGGGGTTTACTCTCAGGTGTTGCACCTTTTGGGTAGTAAATCTGTATTCCATTTATATCAGCATCTAACTCATATCAAATCCCCTCCGCCTCTGACCTAGCCAAATCGAGTTCCCACTTTGATTGAGAACATTGCTTCACTCACATCCAACCTCTGCCTCTCCTCCTCCCCATACGTGATGCCCTTCTCCACACTGACACCCGAATAATCATTCCCCTCAATCTCATGTATATTAGTGATCAAATCCACCATCTCGGCATTCGTCTCGCGGGTGAATTTCTTGCCCCATTTTTGGATCGAGGAAGCAAGTGAGGTGCAGGCTTCTTCTAACGCCATTTTAATAAATTTCTGGAGGGAAACGTTGATTCAAGTATGCACAATGTTGTGATAAGCGCAGAGTGGTGGAATATAAGGTGATATTATAGGTGGTGCGGGGGTCTGGGATGAGGCATGCAGGTGTTTGGTTGAAGTAAGTTTTCGCATGGAACGAGCCGAAGTCAGTAAAAAGTGGAGAAATATTGCAGAAGCGTGCAGGTGATCTATACGATAAAATCGACTTATTGCGTAGGAGGAGTCAGAAGATCCTGAGGCTCCTCGAATGATATCGTGGTCGAGATTGACGCCTCTCAGTGACTTGTCAAGTCAACAATGCTATGTGGGAATATGGCCACGGTGAGCGAAGCGTACTATGAGATGACCCTGCTTGAGGCTCTGGCCGCTTCATCATCAGCCCAGAAAAAGAAAGGTATATTCCAATGATCTGGAGGAGATCACAGAATGAGGGGAAAATCAATTGTCGTCGTGCACATCGATTATTACTTGAGGCGCTGTTGTTGACATCCATCACGTCTGGACGACCCAGCAGTCAAGTTTCGGCAGATCGTCGGCCCAGGGCAACTAGCTCCAAGCACCCACCTGAGGACGATGTCTTTTAACCCTCTCTCACCATCCACCTCATCCGCCTCATCCACAAGAGACATCGCAGCCATGGCGGTCCCCTCTCCGACCTTCAAATCCACTGCCCTTCGAATCCTCTGCCGCTCGAATACTTATATGTCCTCATCCGACCCAGGCGCTCAGTTGCAGCCAACCACAGTCTCCTCCCACTGCTCTACACCCGTCACTCTCCACAATGACAGTGTCGTCAGGATCACTCCCTGCCGGAGCAGACAAAGACCGTAACCCTCGTGGCTTCCAGCACGGCACGTCCTATCGAGCTACAACTGCGAAATTTCTCGGTGCGAGAACTCCATCGACGTGTCGAGCTTCATCGACGGAAACTTAAGAGTATGCTGGGTATTAGCAAGACCTCATTGAGCGGCACGACAACCCGAATGCCGCACCGCGAAGACGACTTCTGCCGCCGCTTAAAAGAAGATATCAAGGGGTAGCTTCGCGGATGGAAGTATGGAGAGTATGTTGAAGTCGTGGTTCAGCACCCTTAAAGGACGCAGCTTGTTGACCTTATCTGCACTCGTGTGACGGATGTCACTATCTAGGATATTGTCAGCTACTGCATTAAGACTATCGAGCTGATTCAGCCTCTGTGCAGCCATAGCGAAGTCGCCTTGCGCTACCGACTTCCTATTGCCTTGCCTTTACAACCCTTATTGCAAAGAAGAGTCTTCTGAAGTCAGACCTCCGGCTGCTATCTTTTCCCTGTCTGCAGCACGATGCAGTGCCTGATCTATATCAGAGACAAGTCGTGGAGCTACAAAGAACAGAGATGTTTTGCCAGCCTGCAAAGATTGTAAGGCCATATTAAATGCAGTTACCTTAAAATGAAACATCCACGAGCCAAGAAAGAGTGTCATTACCCTACGTATAACAACCAGCGGCTAGGTCTCGAGTACTTAAAGCATCTCAAAAACCATATGCAGTCTGTGCACGGCATCAAGCCTCGCGAGTCAAGTCTTTCGGGCATAACCAAATAGACTGTGTGCCATTTCATCTCAGTTGTAATTTCTTACATTGCTATCTCTAGTCACTACTGGTTTCATTCTTCTGACCTTATGGGTGACTTTATGCTATGTTTCCGGCAAGAACTTACGCTTATTGCCTGACGCTATCAACAAAGAGGGAGGACGAGGCAGTTGTTATCTTGATTGTTTTCATTTTCGCAGGAGTACCTTCAACCTTTAATCTTCCCGTCGGTCCTGCTAATTCTACTACCAAGTCAAAGTTGTCTAAATTAATACAGATCCCCAAAAGCTACCCGAGCAGTTCCGCAGATGAGCCTCCGAGGCGACTGATACCCTTAAGTTGTTTGCTGATCGCATCTGTGACACAGACAGATTTGTTAGGATCAACGTGGGAGACTCAACGAAAGCGGTGGCAGTTACCACTGTTCAAGCCGTCAAAATCTGTCCACAGCTATGGTAGGCAGCAACGCGGCTGCATGATTGTGCTACCGCCCATTATCCATTCCTTCCGCCACCTCAGTGTGTTGAGCCTCTTCTGCATCTGCTGCCGAGCCTTGCGTTGAACTTAAATAAAAGATAATCACATTGTTGCGCCGCCGAAGACAACAATGATATCATGGGAATAAATAATTCACCTATGATATGAGCATCTCAAGTTGTACCATTGCCATTTCCTGTATGGCCAGAAATAGCAATGACGCGTACTGGGTGCAGATGTCTCTGAGCGGAGGTCTAGCCTTAGATCTTAAAGCCCAGCTGCAGCCACATACCTAAAGATCAGTGACAGCTGTATCAAGTTCGGCTTAGCGCGTCGATCACAGGTATCGTGGCTTAAGCAGGTAACATCTCATATTGAACCCCCACCTCTACAGCACGTCAGGCTTTGACGCAGAGTAGCAGAAGTAGTTGCAGCCAATGTAGTTGATAGTTTTCTCGTTCTTAGCAAAACGGGAACAAACGGCCGTTCGTTTACGCTAACCCTAAACAGACTAGCGTTTGTTTAAGCGACTTAAAACAGCTGTTAGTTAGTTAGATTTCTAACAGAATAAGGTCGTTTAACTCTGTTTTAGTATAGTTCCCGCTAAGCCTTATATAAGTAGTACTATACTACCTCTTTTAATAACCTTTAAGGGAAAGTTAGATATCTAAGTATTAAACTTTATGAATCTTTAGTATAAATATATAAAAATAATATTAAATTTAAGCTATAACGTAGATCTTTTATTTAACGTATTATTTGTTATTTTCTACTAAGTAGTTATTAAGAAAAAAAGGGTTAAAGTTAAGTTACTCTTAACGTGATTTTTATAAGGAAACTTTATCTTTAAAACTATTAAAATACCTCTCTTAACTTAATATCGACTTATAAATAATACTAATAACTACTCTAGAGGCTCTTTAACTCTTAGGAGATATAGAAATTATTAAGTATATCTTAATTTCGCTCCGTTACTTATAAAAGCTAATATTACACCTTTAATTCTTATTAATTTAGACTTAATAACCTATAAAGCACTTTTTAAGCCTCTTAGTCCTTAAAAGCTTTTAGTATATAGAACTAAACGCTAAGTATAGATATTTCAGTATATACTAAGTAAGAATATTAATAAAAGATACTATAATAAAGCTACTAGTAAAGAGATATAGCGTTATACTAGCTATTATTTAAAGGTTTACTATATAAATAGTAGTATATAATCTGCGGAAAAGTATTTAGCTACTTATGGATTAAAGAAAGGTGATCCCTAAAGAACTACTATTACCTATAGTAATTTTATACGCTAGTAACCTCTTTTTATTAGTTTCAAACGTCAGGTTGAAATAAGAGATAAGTATTAATTTAAGTGTTAAAATATAAGAGTAAGTGATAATAACTCTATTAACCTAAATAAGCTAGAGCTTTTTTATATTAAGTAATATAAGTATTCTTACTTGTTTTTAACACTAACTTTCTATAGATTTATCTTTGTTTACTCTTAACTTTTATAGCTAGTTAAAAGACTAAAATTCCGCGAACTCCTTAAATACCTTAACTCTAATATTATATACTAGTTACTACGCTCTTACTTTATAATTAGTATATAAGTAAAATAATAATTCAAGGCTTATAAGAGTAAGGTTAGAAATAATATTAAAAACGCGCTCTTAAAGATGTACGTCTCTTATAATATATAGACTTTAATAAATAACCTCCTTATACTTACGATTATCTTTTATTACGTTAGAACTAATAGAAAAGTAAAAATAAGAGAGGTCTCTAGTAATAAGATAAGAGAGAACCTAGCTTTTATAGTAATAGAGGTAATTAAGGAATAAGAGGTTCAGAGGAAATTAGGGTATTTTATAATAGATAACATAACAGATAACAACGTTATAATAAAGTACCTTACTTTTAGTAAGTTTACTACTTTCTTTATAGCTTTTACTAATAATTTAAGTAAGATTTCTATAAGTTCTTTAGTATTTAATACGACTTTATTATATATAGATTACGTTATACTAGCTATATTATTAACCTCTCTATAAAAGCCTTCCTCTTTATTACTAACGATAAAATAATCGAATCTGTAGAGGATGAAATAATAATAAACTAATAGCTGTAATAAACTATAGAAGAGATAAGGGAATAGTGTTAAAAAAACCTCTTAAGAAGCTTTATAATTTTATTGTTTTTATATAATATAGCACCTTATAGCTTTAAAAGTTCCTTACTTTATCTAGAAATCGTTACTTTTATAGAGATAACTCTATACGATAAAATTCTTAGTTTATAATACTTAAGGTTACTCTATTATTATAAGAGGTAATTAAAGAATATTTTATAAGCTATAAAGAGATAAATGTAACGTTTCTAACTCGGTCGGTGTCGTGAGTACAGACTCGTCGGTTGGTATCAGCTATGAAGTAAGGTAACAAGACGCTCGATTCTTAATAGGAATTGAGACGTTATAAGCAGTGGTAAACTAAGTGTAAACTTACTATTTGATTTAAGCACGAAGCTCTACTATCTAGGAAACTACCTACTTGTTATATAGAACTTCTAACTTCCTATGTAAGCTATATAAGATATCTTATAAGGCGCGCAAGCCTGTAAGCTTATCTAGTAAGCTAGCACATCACGTGACCTATGTCCACTGTGATTAATATAACTATTATTATAACAATGAGCGTAGAGTATAGTACTACTCGCTAATTCGTACTATTCTCTTGTTTAGTACTATTCTCTTAATAGTACTATTAACCCTTTGGTACCAAACACCGACTAGTGCTATCCACTTAGTAGTACCATTAGTATTATAGTGCCAACCCGTGACTTATACTAAGACTGAGCCTAGTTCGTGACACTATCCCCTTTTCAGCTTAGCGTGTCCTCACGCTTAAGTATGCCTAAGGAAATATTAACAACTGCCCACGGCCGTCTTCTTCTTTTATCATGCTACCTAAACACTTAACCAAAAGAGTCGATCATATTACGCTTAGGCGACAGATTGAATTAAGTGGAAAAATCATAGTACCTTATACTAGATATGAAAATACGAATTGTAAAGACTATGTATCGCCCCGCGATCCCAAACTAACTCAGTGTAGTCAATATACCCGTCTAAATAAGATATACAATATACGTACTATAAACCGTATACCGATAGCGTTAGATTAGGAGTCCCTTGACTCCTAGATCAAGAAGTTAGATACCAAGGAAGAGGAGGCGATAGTAAAAATCCTTCGTTTAAAGAAATAGAAACGTTTCCTCTACAAAAGGCGGCAGAAGATAATTACTGCCGGGCTAAACTTAATAGAAGAGCTCAACGCTCTCAAAGCGTTAGAAAAGGAAGCTAAGGAGAAGCGGAAGGCGGAGGAGATATAGGAAAGTGCTAAGTTAGCAAGCGCGGAACGTCCTAGTTCCGGCGATATCGACCCCTCTTACGACCCGATAGTCGGCCTTCCCTTCGACCCTAAGGACCCGCTCTAGGTAGACCTGGGTTTCGTTAATAGAAACTGGCAAGTAGCTTTAGGTAGCGAAAGTTTAACCTAGGTTCCTAAGTGTTCTCGGATTATAGGTAATCCTTCTATTTTACTAGGTATTTAATAATACTATACTTATACTAATAATCTAGCAGTTCCTCTACTTCGTATTCTTTAAGCGGATTAATAAGTTCTACGATTATTTTTAGGGCTAGTAGTGCGCCTAGTAGTACTTTTTCTAATAAGGATATATAGAATACTAGGAATACCTTCTTCATCGTGTTCAGCAGTTAGAGTTCGTAATTCAAAGGTCCTTTAACTTACTTAATCTTGAACAGTCCTAATTTCTTATAGTCCAATTTATCACTTAGCTGCTACGTGTTGATATTTTTCCGTAAAAGATAAACCCTATCCCCCTCCTGTAGCGTTAGCTCCTAGCTACGCGTTTTATTATAGTAGTATACGTTTCTTTCTACTATAAACTAGAGTTCCTAGGATAATTCCTTATATAGGTCCTAAATCTTCTAGACCTGGATGCGAGCTGTATTATTATCCTTAACCGTTAGGTTAGGTTCTCTATATATAACAGGTTCGTAACTGTAGTTAGCGAAGAATAGTGTTACGTTAGTTGTTTCTGTAATCGAGCTATTGTAGGCGAACTCTGCAAGTGGCAGTAATCCTACCTAGTTATCTTATTAGTAATTAATATAGTATCGCAAGTATACTTTAACGACTTAGTTTATCTGTTTATTTCCTCTATTTATCTGAGGGTAAAATACTATTAAAAGTTTTCGTTTAGTTCCGAGGAAACTCGTTAATACCTTCCAGAATTTAGATATAAACAGCTTATCCCGGTCGGACACTATTTCTTCTAGTACTCTACGCTTAGAGACTACTTCTTTAAGGTATACCTGCGCTAAGTCCTTAGCCGTGAGCGTTGATTTAACTAGTACTAGGTTCATATATTTAGTAAGTCTCTCTATGATAACCAGTATTATATTATAGCTAACTCCTATAGCCGGGTCTTTAGATATAGGTAATAGTCTAATAAAATCCCATAATATCGATTTCCAAGGTTATAGTAGTATAGGTACTATGATTATCTGCCTATAAGGTACATGCCTAGTTAGCTTATTCCTAATACAGGTATCATAATTTCTAACTACCTCCTTAACTACTACGCGAAGTCCCTCGCCCTAGTAGTATCACGAAATCCTTAAGTACGTTCTTCGTACCCCTTAATATCCGTGTACAGGTAATCTATATTATTCCTAAACATATTCCTTAGTTAAGCTAAGCGAGAGCTATAGCTTCCTATTTACTCACACGTATCCTTTCTCAACTATAGTATAGTTATTAGTCTTTAGAAGAGACCTTTCGAGCTCCTGAGCTTTTTTCAGTGTTTCTACCCAGGGTCCCTTGAGTTCTAAGGCCGCTACTTCTTAGATATAGGGGACTAAGTCCCTATTATCCAATTCCTTAAGCAAGGCGGTTTTATTATAAATCTTATCTCCTTCGTACTCTAGTAGCCTACTCAGGGCGTCGGCTCTAGCGTTATCTTTTCCTTGTACGTACTTAATTATAAGATCAAAAGAGGCAAGTTCCTCAGCTTACCTAGCTAACTATTAATTATCTAAGACCTTAGTAGTTATGAAGATTTAAAGATTTATATAGTTAGTATAGACGATAATTAGATACTTGGCTCCTTGTAGATAGATCTTCTAATGTTTATATACTTTAACAATAGCTATAAGCTCCTTCTCGTATATGTTATAATTTTATTCAGCTAGGGATATTTTTTCGGAATAGTAGGCGACTAAGTATAGTCGGCCTTCCTCGTCTCGCTGTAGGTAAGCTGTACTAGTACAGGTATCCGAAGCGTCGGTTTCGATTATACTTTCCCTTTCCTTATCGAAACTATAAAGGATTAGTTCCTTAGTGAATTCCTTCTTAATTCGTTGGAAGGCTTCCTCGCACTAGCTAGTCCAGGTGAAAGAGACACCCTTCCTAGTTAGGTTAGTAAGCGGTTCAGCGATTTTAGAGTAGTTTCAGATGAACTATTAATAAAAATTAGCAAATCCCAGTTAGGATTACATATCCTTAACATTCTTAGGTGACTCCCACTCTTTCACTGCTCTAACCTTTTCTAGGTTAATACTTATCTGTCCTAAGTTTATAATATATCCCAGGAAAGTGACCTGCTTAACCGAGAATTCATACTTTGATAGTTTCAGTCTAGAATCTACCTTATATAAGGCTTCCATGACTTATAAGACATGTCCTTAGTATTCCTCGATAGTTCTCGAGTAGACCAGGATATCGTCCAAGTAGTATATTACGAATTTTCCGATGAAGTCCTTCAGAATTTCGTTATTCTGCCTTTAGTATATAGCCGGTGTATTTGTAAGTCCGAATAGTATTATCATATGTTCCTACAAGCCTGAGGGTAGGATAAAAGCCGTCTTCCATTCGTGCCCTCTTTTAATTCAGATTAAATTAAACGTGTTATATTAGTCTAATTTAGTATATACTATTACTCTAGCTAGCTTATCCCGCAGGTACTAAGTATTAAGTAAAAGATACACATCCCTTATCGTCCCGTTATTAATCATGTGATAGTCGCTATAAAGTCTTCCCTTAGGATCTCCTACTTTCTTAGCGACTAATATATTAATCGTGTATAGTGATTTAGACTTCCGAATCCATCTTTTCTTCACTTCTTATTCCCGCTATTCCTTAAGCGTCCTCGTAGTAGCGTAATTATAGTAGTAAAGCTTCTCTATAATAGGTATAAACCCTTCTTTGAAGTTGATCTCGTAGTCCTAGGGTTAATATTTAGGTAATACTCTCATATCCTGTAGATCCTCGAATATCTTTACGTACTTCCTATAGAGTATAAGTAGCTATTCTTATACGTTATCCTCCTATCTGGGATAACCTTTAGATTCCTTTTAGCTAGGAATCGGACTCTTTCGTATAGAGTTAATCAGCGTTATCCTTAAAGAGGCGGCGCTAGCCTCCCTTTCACCGGATAATTAACTGCAGCGATAGTTATATCTATTAAAAGTAAGCGTTCTTACTTTCTAGTCGATACTAGGGTTATAGCTATTTATCTATATAGTTCCGAGGACGATATTATATCGTCTAACTAGGATAACGTTAAACGATAAGTACTTTATATAATTATTAGGTATCTTTATTTCGATACTCGCCGTTTTATCTCGCACCTACCTGTTAACCCCTGCGTTTTTCCTATCTAATAGGGTGAGTCTATAAAGGCGTGGGTTACGTATAATAGGTATATTCAGTTGTTCCACCAGTCGTAGGTAAATAAACCTTCCCATAGCTCCTAAGTCGATCAGGGCCTTAGCTATATTCCCATTCAGCTCTACTTAGACTACTAGTTAGTCTATCTCTCTAGTAGCAGCGAGTTCAGGGTAATCGAGGTAATCGGGGTACTCCTGCGGTTTTTCGGGTAAATCCCTTTATTCCTCGACGATTTCTCCTATTATCTCGTCTATCTACTTCCTTAAGCTTTAGTTATAACTAATAAGGGTATACAGGATATCCTCCTTAAGGTTGACCTAGCTCTGTATAGGTTCCTCTCTTATCCTCTAGAATCAGAAGGGTTCCTATACTTACTATCTTCACTTCTAATACCGTTTTCCGCTAGCTATTACGGTCACGACCTATGTATCTTTAACTTCTAGATAGTCGTCTAGCTAGCTATATTCCCGAGGCTCGGGTTCTTCTATAAGGCTAGCCATGTATCTTTTAGATCGTTAGTTTATATACTTAGTGTTCTCTTAGAATACGATGATCTCGGCGTCTTAATAGATAACGACGTAACTAAGGCCTTGCTCTAGGGTATCATGAGTTCTTCGCTTTTCCGCTAGGTCTAGCTTATCTCTTACGTGTATCCAGACTCGTCGTTCTCTATTATAAGAGCGGAGGGCCTAATTTTCGTTGATACTAGGTAGCCGGTCTACCTAGTGATTATTAGTCACCTGGCTTTCTTATTAGGTATCTAGGGATTCTATATTACTGATTTACTAGTTTTCAAGGGATTCGGTTAGGACTTCCTCCTAACTATTATCCTTACTAACTTATTCGAGTACTACCGCTTCGTAGTACTCGGTTTTTTATTCAGCTAAAGTGAATTATCGTTTATCTTTAGGAGGAGCTTTCCCTCTGTTCTTATTCTAAGAGCAGTCCCTAGCGAGGTAGCCGGCCTTACTATAGGTATAGCACAAGCCCTTCTCTCGTTGTTTCTGCTTCTTAGCTTAGCCCTTACCTCCTCTCTCGGCCCTATCTATTTCCATCGGGTTATAATAACTCCGTTTATTATTAGGGTAGGGTTAGAAGTTTCCTTCTCTCTTCCTATGTTATTCCGGGAACTAAGGCTTCTTGTATTAAGTAGGGGCAAAATACTCTCTTTTTTCCTTCTATCGTTCCTGGATCCGTTCGTTAATAATTATAGCTGTTTTAATTATTTCCTCCAGGCTATCGGGTTTATCGGCCCTGGAGAGTTCATCTTTAATATAGTCTTTTAGGCCCTTATAGTACTAGGCTTTTAAACCACTATCCGTCCAGTCCAGTCGCATAGAGTAATAGTAGAACTTAGCAGTATATTCGTGAACAGATCCTTATTAGCGGATACTAAGTAGGTGTTTCTTAGACTATTCTTTCTTATTAAGGTCTCCGAAGACTCCCTTAATAGCTGTAGTAAATCCTACGATAGTGCGGAAGATAACGCGACTCTTCTCGGTTATAGTAGTAGAGCACGCTCCGGTTATATATCAGTTAAGAAGGTAGTCGCTAAGAGCTAGTTCGATCTAGTGTGCTATAGTATCACGGAGGAACAAGGCGATCTATAAGACCTTAAGGGATTCGGCCTTAAACTTGTCTCTGTTGAAGGCTAGGTATATCTAGTACTAGAGTACGAACTATCCTAGCTTAGATCGTTGACTATAGAAGGTATCCGGTAGGTTAACTCGGGGTAGAGTAACCTTATCTTCCTTCTTACTAGTCTAGGAGTTTTCTCTCACGACAGATCCTTCCTTAGGGGCTATTGTATCTTACTGATAATACTTCAAGTGAGGTACTTAAAGTGTAACGTTTCTAACTCGGTTAGTATCATGAGTATAGACTCATCAGTTAGTATCAGCTATAAAGTAAGGTAACAAGACGCTTAATTCTCAATAGGAATTAAGACGTTATAAGTAGTAGTAAACTAGGTATAAACTTGCTATTTAATTTGAGCATAAAGCTCTACTATCTAGGAAACTACCTACTTATTATATAGAACTTCCGACTTCCTATGTAAGCCGTGCAAGATATCTTGCAGGGCGCGTAAGCTCGTAAGCCCGTCTAGTAAGCTAGCACATCACGTGACCTATATCCACTGTGATTAATATAACTATTATTATGATAATAAGCGTAGAGTATAGTACTACTCGCTAATTCGTATTATTCTCTTATTTAGTACTATTCTCTCAATAGTACCATCAACCCTTTAGTACTAAACACCGACTGGTGCTATCCACTTAGTAGTACCATCAGTATTATAGTGCTAACCCGTGACTTGTACCAAGACTGAGCCTGGTTCATGACAATAAAAATTAAACTAGATCACTTAAATACTAAAGATTAGAGGATTTTAGGTGAGATTAAGAGCTTTTTAAAAGTCCTTAAATTATCTACTAAGTCTTTTAAAAGTTATAAAGCTTCTCTTAATTAAGTTCTCTTTTTAATAGATTTTATATTTGCTTACTTTAAGAAAGCTAAGAAAAGTTTTAAGATAATATTAAAATATCTATAATAGTTAATTTAAGATAGTAGAAAATAAATAAATACTATAGTAAAAGTGATAAATCTTTAGCTTACGCTATAACTCTCTTATTAAATCTCGTATATAAATAGTCGTATATTAAGTAATTCTAGAGGCTCTCTTAGTAAGAGATAGTAAAAGCAGCTGTTTAGAAGCTTTAAGATAATAAATATAAGCTAAAATCGACTATTCTAACTTCTCTGATACTTTTTATAACTATAACTAATAAGTTCGAGCTTTAGTTACGTTAAATCATAACGCTAACTCTTGTTATAGATAAATATAACTAATATTATAAGACAGAGTGTGTTTATAGCTATAATAACACTATTAAGTAGTAGCTTAAGCTTACGTAATAAAAGGCCTTTTTAAACCTCTCTAAAATAGCTCTTAATATACTCTTAATTTTAGCTATATCTAGTGATCTAAAACGCGTGTTTTTTATAGTAAAAATTACTTTTTTAGATCGTTAGAATAAGATAGGTATATATATAATTAAATATCTAGAGTGTTTAAAGTCGTAGACTAGTTTAATTAAGTAGGAAATTAAAGCTAAAAATACAGAGGTTATACAGAATACTCTTTTAAAGAGGCTAGAGGTAAAGAAAGTAACTAGAGATATAGTAAAGGCAGATTTATAGGTAAGTTTATCTGTTCGTTCTTAGTAACGACCTTGTTCTGTTAGTTTATATACTTATAGAACGAACAGTAGTTCGTTATTAAGTATAGAAACGTTAGTTTATTTAAAAGCCTCAAAACGACGTCGTTAAACGACCGTTCAACTATCGACTACATTAGTTGCAGCTTCTCCCCTGCGACATGATGCTTTTAACCACCAAACTGGAGGGAAGGCTGACTCCAGCGCTGCCACCCGCAGCCAAGGACGCTCCACCCCACAGCTAAATTTACAACCCTTGATCATGTATTTATGCCTTTCAAGCCTCGCGACTCAGTTCCTTGAATCTATTGGTTGTGACTGATGCACTAGAGGTCGGGAAGTCCGCCCTGGCGAGCTCTGTGCGACCACGAGCATGCCGTGCGCCAGACGTAGGACTTCTCGTGGCCCAGCCTGTGTCCAAAGCCTACTTGCGGCTCTGAAGCTGTCGAGCCGTAATAAAGATGCCACCCCGCCTATGTAGTAAGTTGGCGACCGAGTAAAACCTTGCTTGAGACCACGACGACCCGCCATTTGATGTACAGCTAGGTGTGATGGCCGACAGCAGTGAACCATCTTCCCCTAGCGATAAGCGACCTCGAAACTTTCTTTCTTTATTCCGCAGGAGCTCAAGGTCAAGCGAATCAGACTGAGTACAAGGCGAGGTGAGCTTACTTCGGTTTGATGCTATGAAGAAGCATGAACTGACGTCACGGAATAGTTCCAAAGTCACCGCGCACATGCACGTCTTGCAAGAGGCAGAGAGGGGGTTCTGTTTTGGCCCTCGACAGACCAAGATGGCCCAGGCATGATTGAGTAATAATGCCGACTACTATCGTCTGCTTTCCTTTTCACTGACGATTTCACAGTAGCATCATCGCAGTACATGGGTTACAAGGCGACTACGAGAGGACATGAGAGCAAGATGGTCAAATTTGGCTTCGCGACTTTCTTGGACACCGGCTCCCTAATGTCCAAGTTTTGTCGTTTGGTTATAACTCCATGATCAGCAGCCCAGGATGGACAAATCAACTAGAAGACTTCGCTCTCCAACTTCTGCAAGCTGTCAAGAACC
The DNA here is from genome assembly GCF_030347475.1 of Cadophora gregata. Lineage (NCBI taxonomy): Eukaryota > Fungi > Ascomycota > Leotiomycetes > Helotiales > Ploettnerulaceae > Cadophora > Cadophora gregata. The sequence goes on along the minus strand of NW_026695936.1, from coordinate 223,369 downwards.
ATAGAAACGAGAGTTATCGGGTAAGTCCTTTGAACATCATCTGATACTCAACGTTAGCTAAGCTCGGCAGAAACAACACCGCCCTATCATATTCCTGGGCCATAGTTTAGGGGGTCTGATCATTAAGAAGGTTGTTACCACGGAAAAATCGTTACTTGATCGTATAGAAGCTTACGTTTCCACAGGCTCTCATCACTGCACATGCCAGATCTTGCGCTTTCTCCAATATCTTGGAGCACACGAAAGGTTTGGTCTTCATGGGCACTCCTCATCGTGGGGCCGATGCAGCGAAGTGGGCAGCGATGGTTCAGTCTGTTCTCAGCACGACTCGCATGGGCCCTGACACGGATCTGTACAAAGATCTGAAAGAGAGGTCCAGTACCCTGACGCAAATCAACAATGATTTCCCTGAGCGTGCAGCCCACTTACAACATATTCTGAGCTTTTACGAATTGCTTGTCCAGCCAGAACTTAAATCCCTCGTGAGTGATCCCCCGGCTCTACTGGTCCATCAATCTAACCGATGCTAGGTTGTGGAACGGTCCTCTGCTCTCATGGGATTACCTAACGAAATACCTATCGCTTTGAATGCTAACCATCGTTCAATGTGTCGGTTCGCGAGCGCAGATGATGCCGCATTCACGGCCGTATGGAAGCCAATCAGAGATATGATCAAAGCTATCCGTGAAGGAGGCACACGAGCATGTAAGTTTACCAAGACCATTTCTCGTAAATCTGGAGAAAGCTGATTGACGATGCGATGATTAAGTTAAGGAACAGCAGAAAGTACTGCTTTCCAGGCTGTGTGGCAATGTCCTTGCTGATTTGAGCACACCGTCGGCTGATCCCGCGGAAGGAACCTGCCAATGGATTTTAGAACATCCAGTGTACTCCGAGTGGCGCTCCAAACCACTTCATTCTAGCCTGCTTTGGATCACTGGCGGCCCTGGCTCCGGCAAGAGTGTTCTCTCGGAATTTCTGGTTAAGGAGCTGAAAAGATCGAATGCACTTGTTTGCGACTTTGCTTTTACGGAAGGGAAGTCGAGCATGCTTGATTTCCTTGGACGAGTCATCACACAAGCCCTCTTGGGAAACGACGATCTATGCTACAGCGCAATTGAGCACCAGCGACTAGATGACTGGGTTGTGACATGGACTCCATGTTCTCATTGTGGATGAGGATCTGCGAGGATGCTAAAGGAGGTGAAGTGATCTGGGTCATCGATGCACTGGACGAGTGTAATGAGATCGGCAACGCAAATGGATTTTTCAACGCCATTGTCATTCTTCTGCGCAATCTGAACGGCATATCCAAGAACAGGCTCTCATTTCGCGTTCTCTTCACCAGTCGCCCAGAGACCTGGCGCCAAGTTTCCCATTCGTCGAACATCGACATCACTGCAATAAGCCGCATTGTTCTGGAGGATGAGGCCGCAATAGAAGCGGACATCAATGCGTATATCCACGAAGAGGTTGCTAAATTGCATATTCAGGAGATCGACAAGAGTAATCTCGAATCACAGCTCTGCGCCAAGGCGTCTAGGTCTTTTATTTGGGTGAAGCTCACCCTCAAGTCCATAGAGACTGACGTGGACTACCGCGAAGGGACTTGGGATGCAGCTGTGGATGCCATTCCAGTTAAGCTTGAAGAAACCTACGAAAAGCTTTTAGAGCAACTTTCTGGACCCGATCATCATACTGGAACGGCAAATCCGTTACCCCCCAGAATCAAGCGTCTGCTTCAATTTGTTGTCGGAGCACATGGATTTTTGACTGTTCGGGACTTGAGCATATTCTTCGCACGGGAAGACAATGTGAGTACGATCGAAGACGCAGAGAGCAAAGCCTTGAGCAGCAGCAGCTTCTTTGAAACTATATATGGGTCTTTCCTGAGACTAGTCCGAGGTCTTGACGGGATTCAGCAGGTTCGGCTCATTCATGAGACTGCAAGAAAGCATTTGTTGCTCCCAGAATCGGAATCCAAATATGCTATGCAGCTTCATAGCTGCCATTTGGAACTGGCTAAAGGTTGTGTCACATACCTCGCGCTTGATAATGTTGCAGACCACGTCTCCGCAGAGTCAATTCAGGAGACAGATAATCACCCACTGCTGAAGTATGCTGTGTTGAATTGGGCCTCGCACGTTAGAGAATCTGAAGAACTGATGGACGATGAGCTTTTTGGGAAGGTTCTGGACATGTATAGGACCAACTCTCAGCGATTCCAGAACTGGTCTGAGGCATATTGGATGCTCTCGTCGAAGGGGCAAATGAAATCGAACTATTCAACATTGCACATGTGCGCCTATAACGGCCATATGTGTGTCATGAAACGCCTCCTGGAGGACAAAACCTCTGTTTTTGTACTACGTGTATAACATCAAATGATTCTGGGGGAACTCCTAGTTACTAGAGGATAGGGATTCGCGAGGGGAATGAAAGTCACTCTTTGTCCTTTGGCTCACCCTTTACAATCTCTAATAATCTATCACTGATCTAACTCTCTTTCCACCCCTTTCCTATCCCTGCTATATTATACCTCTTCTTCGCCCCTAAAGCTGCTTCCTAAAAGAGTATAATAGGTATCTCCTTTTTAATTCTCTCTTTATCCTCTATGCGGTAATACTTAGGCATGTTAATACTTATTAGCGGATTATTAACGTCGTACTAGAGACTTACAGAGAGGAGGATAAATATTGAGTTGTTAATTACTTAGTCCCACTCTTCCTTCTGGGGCAGGCTCGGCCTACTATCTCTCCCCTGACAACTCCTCATCCGATAGTCGTGGAACTCCTTCGATGTCAATACGGATATCGCCGACATTAATAGGGTCTAACAAGTGACCAGGTTCTACACGCCGAATAGGTTCCATCGGAACAGCATCTCCCAGACCACCAGCCGCAGCTTCCCTTTCCAGGTCTCTTGCATCACCCCCAACCACTTCCCCACCTGATCTCTGTATCTCCCTTGATTCCAACCAGTCTTGCCAGTCTATGAATAGCATAATAAACCCAAACCCCACCAACAAAAAATCCAAAACGGCAGACGCGAGGCTCATGCCCCAATAGGCTTTGTATTTGGGATCGACGGAGGGAACAGGGGGTATATCAAGAGATTTCCATGCCAAACCGAGGCTAACACTGTCTACGATGACGAGGGCAAAGTCGAAAGCCATGCGCTTGAGAAGAGGAGGCGGCAGTTGGGGGGCATTTCGATAGTCACGCCAGTTCGATAGGTAATCTATCAGCCGAGCGAGTGACCAAATGATTCCAGCCCATGCCTTTTTAGCCCATGGTTAGTTTTAAATCTTCAATTTGCGACAATTGGTCTCACAGCGAAAGTGTTGACCCCAAAGGTCACCGATGCCGTCGAGTCAGTTCAGATGGCTGCAAGAAGATTGAGCCCGAAGCTCGCGACGGAGAACAGGATGGTAACGACAAAAGCGATAATGGCATATTTCATTAAGTCAGCCATGGTTATAGAGGGTGCGAATGTTTTGAAAGGGATTTATTATTGTCGATTATTCAACGGCAGCAGTGATAGAACAATGTGTCTGATGGACATACTATTCATCGTGCCCAACAGAAGCGTAGACTTTGGAGCACGGTCACTATTACACGCCATCTAGACGCGTCTCGAAGACGCTTAGTTATTCCAAAGATTCTATCATAGACGCAAATTGCCGCCTGTAGATAACATATCGTCAACCTCACAATCATGGAAACACTTCCACAAAACTGCGTGAAAACTCAGCCTAAGCGAATGTGAATTGCTGCAAGCACTTGCTGGCCTATGGGGAAAGCTCATCATGAGTTACAATGGGCTTTTGTTTAATGTGGAAAGAAGCGCGACTATGCTCAAAAATTGATATCATTGTATGATGAAATACACAACTCTGAAAATACAGCAGGAGAAAATTTGAAGATGCGCAAGTACAGCTCCTTGGACAGGTTGAAATCTAAACCGATTCTGCCTTTGTGGCTGGGAATTCGTGAGTGGAGGATTCTGGGTGTTCTAGAACACACCGAGCATTTGCTGAAGAGGAAGTAACGAGGCCTTGTCGGATATCGACCAGGGTCTTGGCCAGCGTCGCTTAATCTCAACAAGTTTCAGTTTCTCTCTCCCAATACTCTTTAACGACATATAAACACGACAATTTTACTCAGGCGGGTTGGAGATTCTTCTACTATACCTTTTGGGATAGATACATGATTGTTGAACCCGAGCTTAGAGGAATACATGGCATACCTCGTCCATACATAATCAGCACGCATTCGAGTGAGCGATACTATTCGTACCTATTCTATGACATCTCTCACAAAACCTACCTGTAACCTCCATTGATTCGCCCAGAAGTTTCTTTTCGGAGTAGCCCTGTCTGACACGGAAGAAGTTTATGCTCAGCAAAAGTGCTTATCAGCTACTTTAATTAAAGTCTGCCAAGGCGTCAAAACACCTGATAATTCTGGATATGGCAACAAATTCCGATGAATTCCAAATCGAGACTCAAGTCTGTTCTGCATTCTTCGATGTTGAACATGCGTCGGCGATATTTTTCAACGATACGCCGTCAATCACCTCCACTTTGTCAATTTTCACCCTCTCGCCATAATATCTCCTACAGCCAACCTCCCGGCATCTTCTGTTGTGGTGAATCGCTATGGTCATTGCCCCCAGGAGAAAGGTTATGATAGCCAGCGTAACTAGACCGACGATAATTGCTGCAACGTCCTCGTCGCTGATGGAATGTCTAGGGCGTTTCCCAATGCATGGCACACAGGTAGAAGTAACGGGTGTATTGGTTGTCGATGTGATGTTGGCCATAACTTCAATCATACGGATTTGGAATCGGATCAAGACTTCTACCAAATCAGTCAGCAAGGGGAAACTTTCAAGGAATGGAAAGAAGTTCTTGGTAGCCGACTCACTTGATTGATAAATGGTGTTGGCAGTGGAATTATATGCATTCAATTTACCTTTTCCAAGGATTTAAGGTTTGGAAGGAATAAATCATCGATTGGGTTCTTTTGTGCGGTCTACGCTAGACTTGAGCCGGTCCATCCGATCCGCGTGCGGGCTACAGCTGTTGCCAAACCTAAGTTAGTTAGAAACCACGGGACTGATTTGCGGAATTTATGACTTCCATGTACACGGACTTTTGCAGCCCAGTTCGTTAGTAACCAAGTTCCACCCCTTCCCGTACTCTCCGTCCTTCCCATCTCATCTCCAGTTCCTCTTCTTGGCTCGCGCCAATCTTGTATTTTTGTATTACCTTATCTGAGGTTGACTGACTGGTAGCAGATATCCCTTCCCAATAGCTATAGGGAATGAAATGCTTTAGAATATATTTGAAAGGAGGGGAGGGACTGTGTCGTTTTTCCTTGTTTGAGACTACCATGCTTGAATTGTGGGTGGAAATAATAAACAGAGCTGAAGTGGATGAAGTATAAAGAGAGAGAGGAGTAGAGAGATTTACTTCTCATTGGATAATATAGCCAAACAAACTATTAATGGGAGAAAGGTATTACTTCACAAGTCGGAAGCCCTCCTAGAAAACCAAGAACGCAAGCTAGTCCATTCAGTTCATTGAATTCCAGTGCTCCAACTTAACAAGTCCTGCTCTCTCTCCCTTGTGCCCCTCATCCACCACAAGCAAAATCGACGCAAGTTCGTAAGCCACGCAAAACGCATCGAGTAGGTATTCATTTCCATTTCATATTTCATATCTCATATTCCCATCCCAAACGCCCTTCCCTCCCTCTCCTCATCCCTCCTATCTCCCTTATCTCATTCATCCTCTCCTCACCCCTAACCCCTCCTATTCCGTCTCCCCAACCATCAGGCAATCTCTACCCTCCCCTCGCTGAAGCGCAAACCAAATCAAAATCTAAGCAGCAACAACCTCCACACTCCTACTCTCACCATCCGCCTCCCCAGTATTAACCTTCTTCCCCGTCTTCGCAATCGTAGCAAGGACTTTATCGTAGGAGAGAGAGGGCTCAGTGACGACAGTGGCGGTTTGTGTGTCGAGGGAGACGTCGTAGGATTTTACGCCTAGGAAGGGGGACGGGGCGTTAGCTGGTTGGGAGAAGTGGAATGGAAGATAATGGGGAGGGAGATGATAGGCAGTAAGGAGGGGAGGGGAGGGTTGGAATTGTGGGTAGAGAGGCTGCAGGGAGGATAGAGAAAGACGAAAGAGAGAAAATATCAAATAACATACCTTCCAACTTCCCCAATACTCTGTTAACAGCTCCCGAGCACCCACCACAGCTCATGCTGACGTTGAATTTATAGGTATGGTCTTGTTCTGCCGACATTTTTGATTTTCCTGATCTGTCTCTATTTTGTCCCGATCCTGACTGACGTTGCTATTGGAGGTTTCCGATATGGCGGGGTATTGTGGTTTAAACTTCTTTTGTTCCTTCTTTCTTGCTGGTTTGTCTGTTTGTCTGGTTTATGATTGAGAAATGGCAGAGAGTAAGAGGTACGTGAAAGAGAGAGGTAGAGCCGGGTATTTGTATCGATATGCGTATGTGTATCACTCTGTTGTACGTACGGCAAGCTGTCCTGATATAAGGTGAGGTGAGGTGACGTTGCGCCGATTAGAAATACACCACGCTTAGCACTGAAGGCGTCAGGGCGTTATCAGGAACGGGAGCGCACGGCCGCTAGTGTGGAACGGCCTCGGTTGGGGTGGCAGGGTGGGTGGTGCTTCAGCCTCCCGCGTCTGTCTGGAACTCTGCCGCGTGGTGAAACTTGCTCATCTGATATGAAGATGAGCATGTTTTTTTTTGCTTGTTTTGAGACGGGATGGATACATTAAAGAATGGCTTATGTCTTAGGATATATTAGGGGGGATTTAATGATCTTGTTTAGGTGAGCGGGTTTTGAGGGAGTTTTGCAGGGGCATTGAAAGTGCTATGGTTGATTTGTTCCCAATGGAAGGGAACCTAGGTAGGTAAAGCAGGGGAATGAGATGGTCACGTGTTTAGGCTTTCCACTTGTTGCTAGGTACCTATCGTATCACAAGGTCCTTTTGGAGGAGTGTTTGTATTTGTGTTTTGGTGTGTTATGTGTATGGGGTACAGGATGGAATGAGCCGTTCTAAAAAGGTTCCGGGACGGAACGATGCGATAAGTATTAGTCCTCCTCGTTCAGAACCATATTTGGAACAGTTTTGGGCTCAGATAGAATGATTGAGTGCAAGTAAATAGGATAAACAGTTGTGCTAGTCTTGGTAAAGTGGGTGGAGCATCTGGCAATAAAAGCAAGAAGCAGATTATCACTTTGAAATACGATAAGAATAAAATTGGTCTATCCTCTGACACACCAAAACGAATTACATTTGAACCATACTCTGAAATAGAATATCACTTAACGCATTTGTGAGATGGTGCTCAGTTGAAAATGCCCCTACTGGTGATAGCGTTAGTAAAAAGGGTATCTCGAAAATCGGATAGGTAAGCAAGAAAATCTCCTAACGGAGAACTGAGAAGATCTCAATGATTGGGAGAAATCAACCGCGGTTCAAATTCCGAAATATCACCATTTCAGCACATCGAAAACGAATCCTGTTCGGAGGATTGGGTTGTCTGGTACATTATCTCGTTTATTCGTTTATGCTCTCGTCAATCATATAGGCCTAAACTGCGCAAAGTCCCAACTCCGATATCAAAACTCCTAAGCCCAGCCCAATATTGTACACGACCTCTCCAAAACTTTTCCATAATTTATCTGGGTGCTTGTCTCCAGAAATCTCTCTGCCAAGCATCACGAGCAGCCCGAGCAATTTTCTCACCAACATACTCGTATCCGACGAATATCTCTAAGCACTCAGGGACTTCTGAATCCGGATGTTCATGCTCTTCATCGAGATCATCATCATCACAAGCACCGAGAATGACCTTGCACAGCTTCAAAGATGTCCAGGCATCATGTGGATATTCTTGTATGATGAGCGTGTCGATTTGGTGGAGCAATTTGCCGACCGTAATTTGGTCCGTGTCGAGTAGGAGCCCTCTAGTGTGATACTCCTCGTGCTTTTCCTCTTCCTCTTTCTCCCCCATGTCAACAACCTCACCACCCGATTCTGCGCTGCCGATGCTCTCCAATCCATCTTGCTCAACTTCCACGTCCAAGCTGTGCAACCAAACAACAAGGACCCTTGTTCTTCCATTTTTCTCTACCGGCAGATTGAGTTGAGCGCCTAGAAGCGCCAACGCCGTCTCCGCTCCCTCAACGAACTCCACGTCCATGCTATCCACCCCACCATGTCCACCCTCACCCTCCGCAACAGCAACTCCATAACCATCCCCAGCAGCATTAGCAGCAATACCGTCCCTAACATTCTGCTCCCAGACCCATCCAGCAACCCAATCTGCATCCGTGACCTTGAAATTCCGCACCCTATAACTAGTCACATCTCTCCGCTCTCCACCTTCCTTAACTCGCTGCAACCCCACCTCCGCCAGCTCCGCCGAAGTCAACCCTTCATAGAAATCTCTACGCGGTTTCGCCACTCGACCTTTGGTATCCCAGAGATTGCTGGCCCGTTCGTATCTGCCTCTCAGGCTAAGTCGGAGGATGAGGCGGAGCTGTCGGTCGGTGAGGTTCTCACCTGTGCCGTGCGAGGGGATCGTTGCGACTATTTCATTGTCCAGGAACGGGATTGTTGATCATGGTAAGTTTTGCGTATTTTCCTAGTGGTGCGCCGGCTTGGGAGTTGGAACGCTTGGGAGGAGGGGTGGTTTCCCTGCTTACCAGTAATGCCTCGGGCGAGAGGCACGGGTGAATATGAAGAGTGCATTTCTTTAACGCGAGCTCTTCGCTGCGTGTTTAATTCGAAACCTCCTGGGATGTCTAGAAGCGTCTGAAGTGCTTTGAGGTGGCTGACATGTCAACGTTGTTGTTGTGGGATATCTGAAGCTGTTTGCGCACGTCATTGGGCGACTTCGAAGAACGACAGAACCCAGGTGCTCTGAAGAAGGAGAAGACGCTTGATTGGCGGGGTATGAAAGTCTTTGAAAGCATTTACCGAAGCGAAAAGGCGCACGCTAGTTCTTTTCCCTTCTATTGAATGAATCCGGTGCAGAACAACAGGGATGCGGGGACTTCTATCACGCTTGAATCCCAGGCAACGTCCATATTCTGAAGTGCGCATGCACCACTCGAAACATCCAAGCTCATTCAGATATAGTAACCATTAACCCAATCTGAGTCGATGTTTTATTAACACTGGTAGACCGGACAATGAAATTGAGCGACTTTTGTTTACATTTGTTTCGCTTACCACTAGCGCGACTCAATGTCGCGGGGCTTAGAGTCATACTCCGTCGTCAGGCTTTCACAAGCATCTGAAACATTTTTTGAAAAGCATTGAAAGAGTGGATGTCAAGTGGAAACATCAAGAACCAACGAAAGGAGGCTCGGAGAAGGAGGCTCGTAGAGGACATTAAATGGTGGCTTTCGCCCAGGGCCACTTTCGTGGCCGCTTTAACCTGGCGCAGGTACATCCGCGGGAGTGTCATCTTTCAGCATAATCCATTTGGTGAATATCTGGTTATATAATCGGTATTGAGAATAGGGTAAACTATACTGGGTACCGCACATACCAAAGCGTGATCATATCGTGACGCAATAGAGAAGTACTGGCTCGTAAGGCAGCTGATAGATGCAATCAAAGTGATCTGTTGGTGAAATCAACGCTAGGATTGCAATGTCTCGCAGAAAGCTTCATCAGTAATGCTTCAAGAGACCATTTTTGATATTTATAACTCACCCTCGCAATCTTTGTCCAAGTTCTAAACCTAGCGCCATGGAATCGACCGGTTAGCTACAGACGGCGTCAATGCAGCTCAAAAGTCTCCAACTCTAACTCCCCATTCTCTAACATCTCCATAGCCTTTCCGTACATGTATCCATCAACATATGCTTCTCCAATGACGACGAAGTGGTTGTCGACTTTTCGAAAAATCATTGGCTGAGGACATCCGAGAGGAACGCAGATAATGTCGCCTGTTTCAACGCCTTCAATTGCTAGACCCATGATGTTGGAGGTTCCGAGAAAGAAGCGGCGACCCCTGATAATTGCTGACGATTTGTGTATCCAAGATTTGGTCACATGTCTCATAGCATCCTCTCCAGAGCTAAAACCTTGGGATTCGCAGACTTCTCGATATTGTTGCAACATCCAAGAACGAGCACTTGCAAGCTCCGAATCAATCTTCTTTTTCGACAGGCTGTCAAAGAGTGAGTCGCCAAATCTCCCCACCACGGATCTACAAATATCTTCTCTACTTTTCCAACCATGGTTGAGTCGATCTACGAGTTTGTCACATATCAGGGTCCGACCAAAGCGTTCCTGTTGCTGTGGTCCGCGGTTACCAGTTGTGCCTAGGAGAGCCCACCAACTCAAAAATGCACACTTCGCATTGTCTAGATCATTCATGTCCTTCATTGCGGGGCTCTCACCGACGCTCTCGACTTTCCCCACTACAACACCCTTCAATATCAAGGCATCTCCAAGATCATCGACCCGGACATCACCAATACTTGACCCTGCAGCCGAATAGCGGTAGTTTGGGGTACTGATATCCCACAAACATTCATGGCTATTTCCTCGTGACCAGTCTGGCACCCACGAAGGAAGACCAGGAAGTTTCGAGCCGCATCGAGCCGTCGTAAGAATCTCTAGTGTTGTGCAATGCTGGAACTCTTTCTTTGCGAGGTCATGGTATATTTCCGCTGTGCTCAGAGAGTAATCGACGTTGATCTGATATTTGCTCCTGGAATTTGCAAGGGCAGCAGCGCCGTATATCATGTCTCTAGGATCCGTAGCTATGCGCATCCAATTAAATCGCAGGCACTGGAAAAAGCTGAGATCTTTTGCTGCGAATGCTTTTTGGAACAGTCTGATATCATTTAGACCCCGGTATCCCAACAGCAATCCAAGAGTGGCCATGCGAGGCAGCAGATTGAATAAATGATTGCACTCGAAGCCCGAATCTCCGATTGCCATTGCTCTGAATAGTCTTTGTGTTTCGTCAAAAGCTTCTGCTTTCAATGTGTCACGGCCGCATTGTAAACAAATATGTTTGGCGCTGACTAGTTCCTGAAGAATCCACATGCGCATCCAATAATCGCGACTGAAGAGGGCGGAAAGTGCCAATACTGACTGCCTCGTTTCATCGTGCGAAAATATATGAGCAATTCGTTGCACATTGTCTCGACAATCGTACATCTCCTGCATGAGGTCGAATGCAAGATGACTGTTCTCGTAACTTGGACCGAGCCAGAGGACAACTAGTGTGGCTTGTTCGTAGATGGTCTTCATCTTCGCAACCTGTTCATTGCGCTCAACTTCATCTGCTTGATTGATGCAGAGTGCATCGATCCATATGATGACTGGTTTCGGCTGGGTGTGGAATTCCTTCAGTGCGAGCCATAGAGTTTTTCGCACGGAGATGGTTTGGCCATTCAAAAAGATAGGATGTTGAGGGTCAACCGGACTTCCCCATGTGTATGACAGGGCCTGGTATGGCGGAGCTTGATCCATGGTCACGTGAAATACTTCGCAATAGACTTCGGCAGCTCCCATGTCTACATTGGTATGCGCATAGGTCAAAGTCAAACTCTCCAGTATGGAGCCAGCAGAACCATCAGTACCCCTGGCAATGCAGTCCTCGTCGCTATGATTCTGGCCTTTTCCTGGCGTTTTGGGGAGATAATTCTTCGGGAGGATTCGAAGAAGCCGGATCTCACTCTTGGGTTCCATGAGTGGGTCATAATGGAAGGGCTGGTAATTCCTCAAGTTAATTACATGATTTCTTTATAATCAAGGAAAAGAATACCTGTGTTGTCGATGGCTGGGGGGCTGAGGCCAAATCAGCATCGAAAGTTTCTGAGCGTGGGGACATGACCCTTGTGAATGGAGCCTCGGATACGACGGAGAACCAGGATGTGAAGTAGGGGAGATGATATGCGGAATTAACCCAGAAATTTCCAAGTCTATATTATTTAAAGATAGCCCCGGATGTTAAAGTGTCAGGAAGTTGTGTTTGCCCTGGGGGGCTTCACCCAAGCCAGATCAACGTGTGCTGATACGAGGCGGCTAGGTGCCTATCACCAGTAGTAAGCGCTTGGGCGATTACGCAGCATGATGTCATACTGTCATACTGTCACAATTGCCGTGGACTACCAACTCTACTCTCCCCCCCCCCCCCCCCCCCCCCGGCTTGAATGTTAAATGTGTAGAAAACTGGACCTCGTGTGGGTAGCTACTAGGGGTGTCTATCCAATAATTCAGTAGAGAATCAGCCTTAAGTAAGGCTCAGGTGTCTCTCGAACCTTCTAAAGGCACCCTCGCTATTATAACAGGCCTGATCCTGGCTCGTGCTTCTGGCTGTATTCAGGGCCGCTGACCATTCAGTACTTGAAATCTAGGCCTCCGACCCGCAAAAGTTCACATTTAACATTCAAGCCGGGGGGGGGGAGAGTAGGTAGATGCTATTTGACACATAGCCAGGCAAGATTTGTGTTGGATGAACGCCACCACGAGTGTTCATACAAACAACCACAAGCGAGAAGCTCTGCCGATGCAGAGCAAGCATGGTGCATCACGTGATACCCCTCAACTGCTGCTGGAGAACATTGGGTGTCAATAGGTACTTAATAACATAGGAATCGTGTTGGGTTGATGTGCTCACTACTCCTGTCAATAGACCGCACAAATATACCTAAAAGGCTCGCTGGCCCTACACGTGTGACTCGCTTAAGCCCCTGACAAAGGTTTAAAGTCTGCCGGCATGATCGGCTTTCCCCACTTACTGTACACTGCCCGAACTCTACGTCTCCTGTTACGGAGGTATGCACCCTGTTCTAAACCATGATTACTGACATCCCTCTCGGCCGCTTTCTATGAACAGCGAGGTCCAGGGATCTTGGGTGAACCCCCGTATCCACCTCCTGCCCAGAGTGGCAGTGAGCATGCAGACCGGGAAATGCCATGCGATACGACTTCATTTACACCTGAACATAAACACCTCATTTGCGTCAAGGTTTGATTGCGTATCAAGGCGAATTAAAGTTTTTCCAGAAAGCAAATCATCAAAGGCCGAAGCGCCGGCACTCAAATCTGTTCGTGGTATAAAGTTGAACGATTTCCTGTTTTTGTTTGGGCTTTTGGCTTCTCTCCTCAGGGACTTGTTCTCAATTGCACTCATTTCTTCTTCTTTCACTTATAAAACAATAATTTTCTCGGTGTCTGTAATTCGCATCTCTCCGTCAACATGAAGCTGTCCATTGCTTCTAGCCTCAGCTTGGGGCTGTCCGCATTGCAGCTGGCCAGCGCCAGATATGTGATGTATGTCGACCAGTAAGTTTTCTCCCGCTCGAAACAGCCAATCAAGGGACTCATTTTATCAGATACCATCTTACCGACCTACCAAGCCGGGAGGTTGCAGCTGGAATCGATACCGTCATCATGGCCTTCGCAAACTCCTCCCTGTTTGTTTCGCCAGCTGGAAACTACACTCCATTTGAACCAGTCAGCACAATGAGATCTCGATTTGACGCCGGCACCAAGGTCATGATTGCGCTTGGTGGATGGGCGGATACAGACGGTTTCTCTGCAGGAGCTGCAACTGAGGAATCGCGCACTGACTTCGCCAAGAACGTCGCCAATATGGTCAACACTTTGGGTTTCGACGGGGTGGACATCGATTGGGAATATCCCGGTGGCAACGGAGCAGACTACAAACAGAAGCCAAACTCTGGCAAAGTCGATCAGATCAACACGTTCCCGCTCCTCCTGGCTGCAATCAGAAGCGCTATCGGCCCTCGGAAACTGCTGTCAATCGCTGTTCCAGGACTCGAGAGGGATATGATTGCATACACTGCCGAGAAAGCACCAAGCATTTGGGCGCCCCTTGACTTTGTCAACGTTATGACCTACGACTTGATGAATCGCCGCGACAGCATCACCAAGCACCACTCTGATATCAAGGGCTCACTCGCAGCAGTGGAGCATTACCTTAACGTCCTTGCTCTCCCACCACCAAAGGCCAACCTTGGATTTGCATTCTATGCCAAGTACTTCACCACCGATCCCGCATTCCCCTGCGAGAATGGGTTGGGATGCACCACTGTTCTTCTTGAGGATGCTCAGGGAGCTGACACTGGTAAGAGTGCGGCCATGACATTCGAGGCTGCCAACTACGCATCTGCATCAGCCAACCTCACCGAAAGCCCAGACGGATCTTGTGGTGCAGCAGCCGGACATTACTGCACCCCAGGAAACTGCTGCAGTCCTTTTGGATTCTGCGGTGCCACCACTGCCCATTGCACGAACTGCCAGGCGGAGTATGGAAAGTGCGCTACCACATCCATCACCAAGCTTTTCCAAAACGCCATGGCGAACGGCACAACTGATCAGGCTGCTGGTGGAGAATACCATTACGACAAGAGCAACAACCTCTTCTGGTCTTGGGATACTCCCGAGTTGATCGCTAAGAAGTTTGATCAGATTGTCAAGGCGAAGGGGCTCGGTGGTGTGATGGCTTGGAGTGCTGGTGAGGATAGCCATGACTGGAGCCATATCCTGGCTCTTCAGGCTGGTGTCAAGAACTTGTTCGCAGGTACCAAGCCAATGCCAACGTCCGCTCCTGCTGCTCCCCCCTCACTACCTGCTGGTGGCAAGTCGTCAATGTCCACTAGTTACACAAAATCGTCTGCTGGTGCCGCGCCAACCGGTTCTGATGATTCTTGCGAAGAATAGATACAACGTCATGTAAGCCTTAGCTGTTCTCAGTCAATATATAACTACTGCTTGCTAGAGTAGAAATAAACAGCGTCAGGATACAGCCTTAATTTTGTGACATATATTGCCTGTTGAGGACCAAAGTGAGCTCAACCGTTGAAATTCGACGCCTAGTGATTTATCGTGACAGAAGCATGTTGGAAATCCTGTCTCGAAGCTGTTATTCGGAATGTCTATTGTCGTAATGGGAACTTAGCTGCAACGTTCACGCATACGTTGGTAGAGCTGGAGAACATCGGTCAGTGCGGAAGAGCGTGTTTTGTTGTGGAGGATGTTGTACCTGACAGATGATGGGGACATAATGTTGAGTGTAGATTGTTCTTCGGTACGGCGATATGTCTGAGAAACACGTACAGTCCTCCAGGAGACCCAGAATGAGACCCAGACCGAGGGAACAAAGTCGCAAAGGATAGGAGACATCACAGGATACTTTGTCACGAAGAACGTCGATGAGGTTTCGCCGAGTCGATGTCATCAAAAAGGGGTTTTAATTTCAAATCAAAGCTATCTTCGGTATAACTAGGTTGAGCTGCCAAGTACATCCCAAACGCCCTATCTCCATCCCCAAGACTCTATTTGCCATTGAAGTCACGCTGAACTACCATATTCCGCTCCAACACCTGCCTCGCCCATTCATCTCTGCCGCCCACCACTCCATCTCCCCAGATATTGCCTCTCCATATCATCCTCCCTCTCCACCACCAAATCATCCGCCCTCCCAACTACATTCTTCAAATCATGCTCTTCAGCATCCTCTTCCCCACCCATCAAAGTCTGATCCGAATCCCTTGCTCTCTTACCTATCCTCTCCCCTTCACTCTCAATACTATCCGTCATAGACTCTCCCGGACTAGTTTGTCCCAGCCCCACCTCAAGGATATCCATTCTTCCAGCTTTAATAACAAACCCTGTCTCGAACCTCGGCGCTGGTTTCGGATTCCGTCCTTGCTGATTCTGATCCTGAGGTGTCGCGACCCGAGGAGAAGCAGACGGTGATGGAGACTGTGACAAAGATGGCGAGGCATGGTTGAACTTCGCTTCTCTTTGGACAATCTCCGCAGCGCCTAAACCCAAACCTGGAGTCAACCCCCCTTTGACGAGAGATTGAAGCTGATTCAGAACGATGAATTCAAGCTTGAGTTTGATGGAGTAGACGAGTGGATGGAGCGTGCATTTCAGCGTGAATTTATCCGTGTAATCGAACAGCGTCAACACCGCATCAAGCGCAATGACAAGAAGTTGAACAATCAGGAGGAGCCCGATCACTTTGCGAGTCTGCAATGGATATCCGATCTTGAGGAATTTGCGGGTGTGGTAGATATATAGGCATGACATGGCAGTTTCTTGCAGTGTGAAGACAGTTTGTTGGATCCGCTCCATGATTTGCATGGGTCGGTAATACGTATCATGATGTCTCGTCATGAGTCCAAATTCAAAAACCACAACAGGCGTATGGCAAACCAATCCATCAACAAGTATTATCACGAGTAGCCATTTCAGGATCCTCGGACTTCGAACCACGAGATGGAGACGTGACCAAAGCACGATGGAAAATCCAGTTACGTTCGCCACCCACCCGATTTTGCAGATAATGGCAACTAGCACGACAGGCCAGCTGTTCTCGAACGATTTGAGGATGTAGCCGGTGGTTTGGAGTATGATTCCGAGGGTGGTGATGATGATGGACCAGAAGTAGATTCCGGTGTGGCGTTTGAAGGTTACGTAGACGAGGAGGAGGAGTTCGATGCTCATCCAGTATGCGACTGCGCAGACGGAGGCGATGAGGCAGAACGCTGTTGGGCTTTGATTTTTGATGTTAGTCGGTGGTGAAGTGTTGATGATGAGGGGGGACTTACTTCCAGGGGAGCCAACCTTGGCGAGCGAATGTCCAGTCATAGTGAGAGAAGGGAACGAATTGGACGCAATCTTGATCCATGATGAGTATTTGAGTGTTGCAGTACTAATATACTGATTGTTGTGAGATGCTTTGGAGTAACGAGAGAAGTGCTTTGCATCGAGGAAATTGAACAGTCAGCGAAATGTGTTCAGCTATATGAAGCATTTCTTCGCCGTGTAACACATTCCAGTATCCTATGAGCAGCCCCCATACCCGCAGCACACAAGCTCTTGGACTTATCGTGAAAGACCATCAAAGTCATGTATAGCTCCACAAGACAACACACTTCCCTGCCCACAGGGCTGAAAATGGCTGTCAGGCGTCCCAGTAGATGCAGAGCACGTAATCTGTGGAACTTCAATTTTCCATCTCAACGTCCTTTTGAGGATATAAATCGAGCAACACCCTTGTTACGATAGGTGGGTCGAGGCTGGAGTGCATGCCAAGAAGCTGATTAACACACCCTGCAGCTACGTTTTCTTCTTTACCGAGACTCGCGGATGGATGACTATGCATGCGCATTGCAGACGGGAGTAGATTTGACGGAATCAGGTAGCCACTAGAAATGGGCTTTTGCTGCGAGAGATCGAGAATCGGTACCCGGTCGTGTGGGTACAACGTGCACTGCCTGACTCGGCTGCGAGTTTGGCTATCCCCGCTCTGGTCTTGACATGGCTAGGGTAGTCTTGCTGCATGGAAGAAACTTTATCTTTTGATTGGATTTCTCGAATCGCTGTATCGCCGAATGATTGCTATTTCCCATTTGGGAGAAGGGTGGAATAACTGCTCCTTGGGATTGATGCTTCCGAAGCCCCGGATGGCAGACTTTCGCTCGCTAACGCCAAGCGAGGACTGAATACAAACAAAACTGCATCCTTCCAAATTCCATGACATGACATGTCATTTCTGCACCCGACAGAACTGAGAAGATCATCTCTTCCTACCCGCAAGACATCCATCTACCAGCCCTACCAAGCGTGGCGAAGCTTACTTCACGGAAGAAGCCAGCTTATTTCAGAACGCCGCCAAGCATCACGATGAGTAGACAGCTGAGTAAGGAAAGCTAAAATGCACTTCATTCTTACGTCTGTACGACATCCTCACCAGAATCAGCTGTATGCGCCTAGAAACCAAAAGGTCGGTATCGTCTTCTTCTCTGACTGTGTTGTCGGGGTTCGCTCCGAATGACTGCAGGGTGAGGATAAGCGATAGGGACTTCTGTTATTTGTTTTTGGGCCCCGTTGAGGGTGAGAAGTTGATGTTTTCAAAAGGGCCGGTTATAGTAATAATATGATTTAATGGAGACTTCAAAAGTGCAAGTTACCTCAGCCACCACTGAGTAGCTGAGAGGATTTAAGATCAATTGAAGGAACTTAGTTGACCGTGGCCACCCCACTATTGAGAGAGAGCTACAGATGAGCAACCCTGCAAGCCCTGCCTCTCCCCTCGCTTAGTGATAAAACTCCCCACCTCCAAAAAGAAACAGCGCACTACCAGTATTATGGAGTGAAATTACGACTTCAACACACATCTCATGTGATTCTCATCCAACTTGGCGGAGTGGTTAACGCGTCAGACTTGAAATCTGATTCCCTCGGGAGCGTAGGTTCAAATCCTGCAGTTGGAGTTCACTTGATTATATTTTTTCTTTTGCTTTTGCTGTTGCTGTCTTGTTAGAAAAGTCAGCGTAAACTTTTTCCTTTTCTCTTTTGTATTTGGTTGAGCAGATCGCTGATGAAAAAATATTAAATAGTTCATTTCTCTTTCCTGATATAGCAAAACATAAACAAACAAGACTGTACGTAGAAGTCGGATGTCGCTTGAATATTTTTACAGCAGGTCAGCCCGTCCTCCAATGGCGGTCCAAGATACCTTACAGGAGAAAGCAGGTTCCGACCCACCGTGGGAGGTGCACTTTCCTAAAATAACGACCTCTCAACTGCTAAGAATTTCTTATCACTATCAATTGACTGTTAATTGATAGTTACTAGAATTTTGTAACAGTAATATGATTATTATTCTACGAAAGTGCCCCTCCTACAGTGGGTCGGAGCCTGCTTTTTCCCTTCAAGGTAGCATCTTCACTTTTCTGACTGACTCAGAACGAGGCTGGAATCAACCAACCAGAAGCGACCCCACCACATCGGGCCTGAAATGGAAAACTCAAACAAGCAAAAAAAAGAACCCATTGTACATTATCCATCCCCTCTATCTATCTCCAAGCCCTACCTTATTCTATCAATCTACCTCCTGCCAATCCCCCCTCTCTGCTTACAAAAACTAAACAAAACTCAAAAAATATGGTTAATCGCTCGCACTCCAGCTGGGGCTCGAACCCAGAGCCTCAAGATTAGAAGTCTTGCGCGCTACCATTGCGCCACTGGAGCTATGCATAAGCTGAAACCCAGAACAGGGATTAAATCTGCTGGTTCATGTCGGATTTCTGCTTATTTGGTTATTTATTATGCAGAGGAGAATTTTTCGAAATTGATCCACTATGCGAGCAGAGTTTTCGTCGAATGCATCACGTGTAAATAATAGGTCTGTTGGGCTGGAAATTGGAGGATCCATGGGGCGGTGATTGAAGGATTTCTGCGGGGGAATGGGTAGTGGCCTGCGAGCGTTCTGAGAAGAGGTATTGAAATGGAAAGTGATGTATTTTTGGTGCTGGAGAATTGATGTGTTTTTCAAGATCTCGCGTATTGTACTGCATCTTCGCTACCCACCAAGGTAGGTAGGTACTTCGACTTCTGCATTACCGGAATCCCTGGATGTTCTGTCAAAGGCTGTGAAATAACATCGTAGGTTTATTTTCCAGACTTTGGCAGTCAGTCAGATCTGTTTTACTTGTTACCTAACAAAGTTCTCTAGTTTAAGCCTATCTCCTCACTCGCGTCTGGATGCACCGAGTCAACAAAAGGAGAGCTTCCCTAATAAAAATGGCAATTGAAATCTAGCTATAATGTCTCACAACAAGCTTCCTGAATTTGACTGATGGTATATACAGCAACATGAAATTCCAGCTCTGCTCGTTTCGGCTTGATGGGTCCCGAAAAAGAAAGGATACTGAAGATATTCTGTCCCTGCCCAATTCCCCCTCACTTTCAAAGACGTCCTTTCCCTCCGTGTTTCGCATAGTCTTACATCCCTCGAATCTTGTGTATGCAGGCGATGAGTATGTAAACCAAAAATTGATTAACGACAAAGTTGAACCACTAGCACAGAGGTCATGATGTATATTTTTAATTTTTAATTTTAATAGATAGACTCGGATTGGTTCCAACATGGACAGGGGAGAAATCAAAAGAACCGTGCGACCAGCGGGACTTTCTCTGGCGATGATTACATCGGATCAAATATTACTGATTATTTTGATTATTGATTATTTACATGCCTACAAATGGAAGAGTACATGTCCGAGATGCTGTAACCATTGGACTTGATACCAGAACAGGCGATACCACGACTCAATATCTTCTCACAGCAGTACATCCCTCGAATCTAGAAACCCAGAATCCAAGAATCAGCACTCTTTTTTCTTCAGCATAGGCACTCAACAGCCCTCGCCCCTTCCAGATCCACAGAATCCTACTCACCCACTCGGGATCCCCTTTTCTTTCCCCCAGTCTCATCAACAGGATCTTCAAAAAAGACCCTCACACCTCCAACTCCCCTCCACATCCCCATCCCCCACCCCATCCCAAACCGCCCTCTCGGGAAACGGACACACCTTCCTCTGCCTCCTAACCCCCTTCCGCACATCATCATCCACAAACTTCGTCGCCACCATCTCCCTCGGCTCCACCCCCTCCTCCACCCACCTCATCACCGCTTTCAAAACATCGTACCGCGCTGCATCACAACCATTCGAAGTTTCAAAGCCCGGGACACCCGTCACGGTATCTCCTAATGCAAAGGCTTGCCCGCCGCCGTTGATGTACCATGGTGCGTCGCCGGTGGAGCGACTACAGTGGAGCATGCCGGGGATGAGGTAGAGTTTGTAGAAATGTGAGATTGGGTTGCTGGGTTTTGTTGTTGAGGGGGTGAGTGTATTCAAGACCTGATTGTAAAAATACAAGCTTGAGCCCGCTGGAATCAAGCCATCGCTCAGTCCGTGATAATGGATCAATTTCCCGCCTCGAGAAGCGAATGGTGAGATGTCGAAATCATCTGCGTTGGCGCGACCAGGGTTGAGATTGTCGCCTAGATGCACGGTGGAGATGTTCCAGTTTGAGGGGGAGGACCAGTTGTATACTTGTGAGGTGGTGGAAGAGAGGTTGAGGACCATGTTGGATACCCAGGATGTGCCGTAGGAGCTGGGGATACCGGAATCGGTGTTGAGTAGGAAGGGAGACTGAGATTCGCTACCCAGGGGGAAGGAGGGAAAGAGCAGGTTATTGTCGGAATCGGTCCAGTCATGATAGAATTTATAGAGAGTCTTAAGCTGAGGAGCTGTGAGGCAGGTTGATGTATTTCGACCTGGTGTACAGAGCAGGACGGAGGGGTCAAACTCGCAGGAATATGGGGATTGGATTATTCCATCGGTGAGGCCATCTTGAGAATCACATTGCCGCAAGACTTCTTTTGCGATGATAGGGAAGAGGTGTGAGGGGATATGTGTTGGGCTGTCCACGGGAAGATTCCACAGCCCAACTTGCAAACTCCATGGTTGCAAACGAGACGTCCACCATGCCGGAGCAGCAGCAACAACACCATCAAAATCCTCAGGAAACATCTGAATCTCTTTCAACCCTTGTCGGCCCCCGGTTGAACAGGCTGAGTAGTAGCTATATCTGATCTTCCTCCCGTAATAGCCTTCTGTGAGGAGTTTGCCGAGGACGACGGACCCGTGCATGGCGCGGTATCCCCAGTCTGTTTGCGTCTCGGGGTTGTTCAACGCCCATGAGGCGTCGCCGCTTGCTGAGAGGTGACCTGTATCTGTGGACATTCCGACGAATCCTGAGAGTGCGGATGTGCCCATGTCGTTCCAGTTGATGCCGCCGCCGAACCCGCCATTTCCAGAGGCGAGAAAGCGGGTGTTCCATTCTGTGGGGAGGAAGAGCCCGAAGTTGTAGGATGAACTTGGGGAGGAGACGACATTGATTGCTACGGCGCAGAGCTCTGGTAGTCCGGTGTTGGGGAGAGGGAATGCTGGGGAGGGTTTGGACCATGTTCCGTTCTTAGGGACTGGGACGGTGTAGGTTATTGTTGCGTGAGAAGTTGGAGGGAGGAGTGAGGCGAGAGCTGAAGGAGAACATTCTAGTGGATGGACGGTCGCATTGCCGAAGCTTGTGGAGAGGAAGAGAAGGGATTGAAGGTTTGAGGTGAAGGATGAGAACCAGGTTTTGTTTTTGGGAGAGGACAACATCTCGGTTGTGTGACCCCACGTTCCAAACAAGAGAATGGAAACCCAAGATGACAGTGAGAGTTTGAGGACGTGCATTGTGGACGGAAAATAAGGTTGTAATTCATAAATAAACAATACTTTCAAACTACAGCTGCCGTCTATACATGCCGTAAGGATCGATGGAGTAAATAAAATACCAATAGTGATGTGATGGGGGAAGATCGTTCCTGGCGGGGTAAAGATGAGATGCCCTTGAATTTGCGGGGTTGTGGGGCAAGAAAACACATCTTGACCTCAACCTTGTTATATCGGACATCCCCCGTAACATTCATATAGCGGAGATCTGCCTATATGATATGCTAATCAGAGCTATGAGGTCATTCGTTTTGATGTGCTTCGTAATTGGTTCTTGACGACTCCTAAATGTAGGTGTGGTGAGTAGAGGCTGAGGACATGGGAAGCCTAGACTCGGCAATTCCGAGTTAGAATTGCCAGAGAACTAGAGGACAAACATGCGAGACTTCGAGATTATGTGGACGTCGAAGTGAAATTATGAACGGAACATTTGAAATAGTGATCGGCCTTCTAGACATGTACTTCGCCATCCAAGGTCTACATACAAGACCTCTAGATCAGAGAGATTGTCCCGTCACCAATAGAATTCTTGATCGAGGAATTGGTCATTAAACTCTATATATCGTCTTGTATACATCTTTTTCACTTTTTCTCCTGCTCTGGTACCTGTGTGATGAGCTTTCCCTTCTTGACTGCAGTTTCGATATTTTCCAAGACAAGCAATTCCATATTTTTCTGTCAAAATATTAATAAATATACCTTTCCAAGAAATATGAAAAATAATGAGAGAGAACATACCTGTGTCTCTACTGTTCCGGTTCCGATATGAGGCAACAAAACCACATTTGGGTTCTTCAACAAACCCTCATTAATCTTTGGCTCCTCCTCGTACACATCCAATCCCGCACTCCACACCTTACCCTCCTCCAAAGCATCCACCAGCGCCTGCTCGTCCACCAACTTTCCTCTCGCAGTATTGACAAACACCACCCCCTTCTTCATCAGCGCAAACTCCTTCTTCCCAATAATGCCCACCGTCTCCTTTCTTAGACTGCAGTTCAAACTCAAGACATCCGCGCTCTTCAACAGCTCTTCAAAAGATACGTATTTGGCATTGAGGGACGCTTCGATTTCTGGGGAGAGCTGGGAGCGATTATGGTAGTAGATGGTCATTCCGAAAGCTTTTCCTCGGGCAGCGACTTCGCGACCGATGCCACCCATGCCGAGGATACCGAGGATCTTGTTCTGGGGATCGTGGCCGAGTTGGAAGGAGGATCCACGCCATTGGGAGGAGCGGACGGAGGTGTAGGGGGAGTGGATGCGGCGGAGGGCGCCGAGCATGAGGAAGATGGCGATGTCGGCTGTGGCGGAGTTGACTGCTACGGGGGTGGAGGAGACGGAGATTTCTGAAGGAAGGAATTAGTTACGTGCTGAGAGAAGGGGTGGAAGTGATGTTGGGTGGGAGGGTATTGTGAGGGTGGTGTGGGCAAGATTGGGAGGGAGAGTGGGCTGGAGAGGACTGACTTTTGTTTGTGCATGCTTCTACGTCGATATTGTCGTATCCCGCACCATTGTGACAGATATACTTCAAGCTCGCAGGTAGTTTACTCACGAGTTCTTGATCGAAAGGTCCCGTAATCTGGACATCTTGTCAGCCTCTTCTTTCTCTCTCTCACTAGCTTCAGGTATTGCCATAGCGTTCGTCCGGGGAAACTCACACTCGTAGATTCATTACTTCTGTACAACGCGACGACATCGTCATAGCTCCCACTTTCTAGCTCTTTGAAGAAATCCGCGCGGGTTTTCGAGCCTGCAAATTCCTGCTGATGCATTAGCAAGCGGAAAATTCATGGGAGCTGCAGAGAGGTGTACCTTCAGTGTTGCGAAGCTGGAGAATTCGGACCATTCTTTCTTGCTATGGGCGAGGTCACCGATGAGGAGGAGGGATTGTTTGGCCATTTTGAAGGATTGTTCAGTGCTCGACTTGAAGCTGTTGATGCTGCTGCCAATTGAAGGAACAGGAGAGGAGAGGTAGCGAAGGAGATACTTTCTATATGCTGCGTAGATACGATGAGCTCAGTTGGTAAGAAGGATGTTTTCGAATGATGTAAGGACACAGAAAGTCAGTGACGAGAGTAGAAAATAAAGTGCAGGTGAAGCAGCTTCGGCTCAAGATAACCCCGCCAACGACCTCGGGGCAACCAGCACAGCGCAGCCCAGGCACAGGATGGCGGGGTAATTCGCCCCATTCAGCAAGGGTTCAATTGCCGGGAGTCTGTGGGCCCCCATTTTGCACACGATCACGGGTATGAAAAGAGCTCCAGCTAGGTATAAAGAGGCCATCCTGATGTTCAATTTGACACAGCTTTAAAATTAAGCCGGGCTTTTAAGCGGCTATTGAAATCACTTTGAGTTGTTCAAAGCCTGGGATGGAGTGGTTGGAGTGATCAATAGCCGGCGGGGTGTGGTCGGGCTTTGACGGTGACTGCATCAGAGGGAGGAGTAGTGGAGGAGCCCCTCCTATCCACCTTTGAGGGCTAGGATGCCAACTCCTAATTCTGGCACAAGGTGAATGTGCTTTATACTTTCTATTGACTGAATAATTGTAATTGATGTATTCATTGTTGACGTTTTTAGATAGATAAGACTTTTCTGATCAATGCTTTAAAGCAGCATGCAAGTTCCGACTTGCAACACTGCTCCACGGGAACCTGGATAACAGATGGCGGATGCGGGGGGTCCTAAAATTACCGTTATGGATCACAACACTCTTGTAGTGCTTTGTTTACATATTGCTCGGTTGTTCCTTCATGTCTTTATAGTAAGACTCTGTGTTTCCATGCGGCATTTAGGCATATTCTCTGAGTATACCCTGAGGTGATCTTTAATAAAGCTCACTTCCGACGATGCATCACAAAATCTCAAAGCCAAAGTTAATATCTCTGCAGAATATCATTGCAATCTCTTATACTTGAGTCCAGCTGTTTCGCTTTCTTCTGCTGTTCTCTCCTCTGTCAAGTCTATACGGGAAACCCCTCTCCCTTCTCGCCATGACCCTATCTCAAGTGGGAAGGAGCAACTCTTTGTTTACTTCTAGACATTCTCTTCCAATTTCTGAGAGACACTTCAGGCAATTTCACATAATGCCCATCAACAATATTCACACCACAAGAGCTCATCATTACCCGTATCCACCACTGTTTTATTGTTACCGCCCCCATTTCGCTATTCGCAAATCATGACAGAAAGCCGAATTCCGATACCCAGCAAAGTCCCACAAATCCCAAACAGAAACCCCAATCGGCCATCACCGTCAAGTTTGCCAATGCGCAAACGCCAGGCCGATCCTCCTTCACTGCGACATGACCCAAGAACGAAAGACATAAGCTCGAGTGACAATGATAGAAAGAGGAGGGGGATTGTTATGCCTGAGAAGGATGAGGAGGTGGAAGGGGGTCAATGTTTCGATGGACTGGATGATGGGCTCTTTGATAATTCCAAATTGTGAGTATAGTGTTCTCAAGCTAGCTGTCTGTGCATGCCTCGATCCATTACTAAACGCGAATATGTGTACTACTCAGAGAACAAAGTAGGCACGAGAGATCCGATAGCCGCTACAATACAAGTCAACATACGGATTCAGCCATCGACCTATCATTAGAGAATCCAGGCCTAGATGTCTCTTCAGATATCCCACAGGAGCAGAGACCATTACTTCCCAAACCACTGTCTTTGAAACCGAAGCTGTTCATAGACACCAACTTACCAAGAAGTCGAGGGAAGTTCACATCTAAAATCCCATCTCTAATTGTATCGAAGCGTCCACTGCCTTTCCTACCATATTCAGACTCGGAATACTCGGATGATGACAATGGATCGGGCTTGGGACAGTCCAAGAAGAGGCGGGAGAATGACGATCCGAGGAAGTACCGCCACAATGTCGACTCGTACCTGAGAAGTTCTTCGGAGTCTACAATTAAGCCTATCAAGGCTTCGCCAGAGCCTGTGTTAATCAAATCTGAGGATGATTCAACCAAAGGCCCCTTGTAAGTATCCTTGCAGCACAAAACGGTCACTGTCCCGCCTTCCATTAGCTTTGTGCGGCAAAGTACTTCCATCTCCTTCAACGTCCAATTGCTGATCCCTCCCTCCTAGAGACGTCATTGATGAACACAAAGGTACTCCGGATAAGTTTGAACCCAACGTTATTCAATATCAAAGTCCCAAACCGGCATTACGAGAACTATCATGCAACACCACGGACTTATGGTTTGAAGTAGACTTTCGACCCATGACCTGCACAAGAACTACTACGCATCAACTTGAATGTAAATCTCGGGTATCACGAAGCAGAAAGCCCTACGGACAGTGGCTTGTCGATATCAAAGTTGAATTTATACACGAGGAAAAAACAATCGCATTCATCAAAGGAAGGTTCCTCCAAAGAAGTCTGATCAAGTCGAATTTTCAAGAAGCCCTCAGGAGCCTTGACAAGACTGTGTCTGGGATCCCATTAGATATCTTCGATCGATATGGTCGCCTCAAGAGAGAACTCAAAGATCACGAAGTGCGTAAAGGGACTGGAATCTAGGGAGATGAAGTCGATCGTGGAGAGCTGTTCATCATCGATATTGTCCATTTGAGTGACGAATGGGCTAATACAGATCTTGGGTTGGGGATGATGGGACATGTACTCGGTGTGGCTCGCCATAAATCTCTGATACCCGCGTTTGTCCTAATCGACCCGACCTTCTCTACTGGGGTGATGCAGAATAATCCCGAGACAAAGCATGGGCCAGCGTCGAAAGATGCAGTCATGGATGGATATTCGCTCATCGATATCCTTCGTTATATAGGCTTCCGACGCATTGGAATATCTCGTTGCTTTGCATTTGCAAACGATCAGCTGCATCCGTCTCGGAACATGAGTGCTGCTGAAGATCGAAAGTGGGACGATAGGATTGGAAATTCTGGTCACCAATTTAACATGTCTGTAGAAATGCAAAGCGAGGAATATTTTAGGACTGGCGCCAAAGCCGAGTCTCATCTGCAGAAGTTGGCAACCACTCACCCTCTACATTGGGCAACCATGACTTTGCCTGTAGATGAATGCATTCAGCTGTACTCAAACACCAAACGAGATTTCGAGTTCGTCGTCCGTAAGTATTTCTGGCTTCACTGCTTCCATATTTGTACTGGATGGACACTGATCTCAATCCCAAGGCGATCCATTGTATCGTAATGTCCTGCATGTGGCAGCTTCAGAACAGAAAGCCCAGTGCGTTATCTGGCTGCTTCAGAATGTCAAGAAACTTCAATACTTGAAAACGGCGCGAAACCTGGCAGGATATACACCACTGGAGGATCTGGAAGCTAGGCTTGAGACGATCCGAACCTCAATTCTATACTTTGACGGGTTCCCTATCAATGCCGTTGTTTGTCTGGCAGCCCTCCTTGATCAGGACCAGCTCGACGCTATTGACCGCCAGAGATTAAGATTTGGTTGCAGTTGTGGTATGTTGATCATTGAATTCCACGAACAAGTTCATACTGACAGAATTTCAGGTGGTTGCGTAGAGGGATTCATGTCTCCCCGAACACAATTCGCGCTCATGTGCAAAGCAACCAAGATCTTCCACACCTTAGACCGTAATATTTATGACACCGACGACGAACCATGGACCCAGCAGTATTCTCACATCCTCCAATACGTCAAGCCTGAAATCCAAGAAAATCTAGAACTCAGCCAGGATCTCCGCCAAGGCTTCATCAACCTCTTCTTCCACATCGCTGAAATCATCGAGAACGGACTCATCCCTAATATTGAATCGGTCAAGAAAAACGCTTGGGATAAAGGGGATCGACAACCTACTGTCCCAAGTGCCATCTTTGAGAATGGGACGACTGAGGCGGCAATTCAGATTGTGTTTGAGATGGCTAGGGACTGTGATGAGTGGGCGGGCAGTGCGGAGCATGAGGTTGAGGTTGAGGTTGGGTTTAAGGAGGAGGTTGAGAGGTTGCCGAGGTGTAGGAATGATCATGAGTGGGAGCTTGTGGTTAGGATGTGTGGGTTGAGGGAGTTGGGGAGGGGGAAGTGATGGGTGGTGTGGGTGAGGGTGGGGGCTGGGATGGGTACTGGGAGTACGGTACCTGCTTCGATAATACGAATATACTTCTAAAAGCATCGTATCAAAAGAAACTTTCCTTGTCATGAATTATATCCCGTTATCTTGTTTTTCCTTGTCCACTATTTATAGCCCTGCTTTACCGTCATTAACCGGCATGTCTAATTTCTAGGACAATTCTGTGTTTTTTTTTTCTTCTCACCCCTCCAAACATTCACCAGTGCGGAAGTAATCTTAAGCAACCCACACTTTCTGAATCCAGTATGAATGTCGAGTTTTTTGGGATTTCGCTCTTGGTTGTGTTGTGATTCCTATTCATCGATTTTCAATCTGTGAAGAGAGATCGGGCCTTTGACTTGTGATTCGAGCATAGGACTGGATGCGGGCTTGTATCTGGGTGAGTTTGGGTACGGAGATTGTGAAGTGGGATTTTTGAGGTGAGGAGAAGGTGTTTTTGTTTCTAATTGCAAGGTAAAAGAGATTGTAATGAGCAGGACAATGGATGTGAGATTACGCTCTTGAATCGACGGGCTGTGTTGATGGCAGAGAAAGAATAGAAACCAGTGTACCATTGTCAATCTTGACATCTTGAAACACTAGTAATAGGCATCATGGGGACTCAAATATCTCTGCTGTCACAGGAGACTGCTGCGTTCGAAGTACTCCTTAAATTCTGTGGACCCTCTTTACTGAAGCGACAAGACTCTGTCTGTATAACCATAAGCCACTTCTACTATTCTAATGACGGCTTGTATAGCAAGAATGGCTCGTCATCTGGTCATCCAAGCATTATTCACTATTTGGAGAATCCCAAACTGCGATATCGGGAGAAAGCACTATTATTCGCCTTCCAACAGAATGGTAAAACATTCTCCTCCAATCTCAACAGCTGTCTCCAAAATGGGAAATTCAATCATGCGCAATACCATCCTGCACCTCATGTATATCCCAATCCGATTTCCTCTCCGTAGAAACAACATGGCTCCGAATCTTCGACCAAGCCTTCTTTTTCAACCACATCTGCCAAAGGCTCCAGGCCTAGGAGTCTCTAGTAAGTAGTGTATCACACAAAAGACCTTGCTGCTTTAACCAAAGCTGTAATTAATTAGTCTTCAGTTATATAGTGCTTGTGGTAGGCTGAACCGAGGTGCCACAAAAGGTTTTCGTGGTCGGCGCTCGATCTCTCTACTTTAAGTAGAATAAACCGATCTCTCACTACAAATGCCCAAAAACTTTGAATTGGTCGTTTCTCAGATGGAGCACAAGGAATCCGCAGAGAGAGTTCCCCAATGGTCGTTGATACGCTCTAGTCAATGCATAATACATTTCGCTGGCGCAATACGGTATTATAACTAGAAGAATAGCACAAAATCAGAAACTAAAAGAATTTCGAGCGATGTCATAATCATGCTTTGCTGCATTCCCCCGAAAAGCGTTCCAAACCAGTTCTACAACTGTACAATGGCTTCCTCCGCATCTAAGCGCATTCTCGTGATTCATTTTCCCAACAGATCACGAGCATCCTTATCCAAAGTACCCATACTAACATACTGTCCACTCCAGCATTTTTGAATAATCGTGCCACAGATAAGACCCTCTAACGCGGGCAAGCCTTGGCTTGGCCATTGAGGGGGATCTTGGGCGAAGAAATAATACTCATGGACACGCCAGACAACGATCGAATAGATGATCCAGCCAAGGTGAAGAATTTTGATTTTGGCAGTCAAGTCTTCCTCGCACACTGTATCTACGTTGGCATCCATAGACAGTAACACAGACTGGCCAAAATCAGCGAGTTTGAGCTTTTCATCGCTGACCAAGATATTCCGGAGGGCGATCTCGTCCACGAAGACCTTACGTGAGTGCACGTAAGATAAAGTGTCTGTGAGAGACAAAATCCACTGAGTTTTCAGGGATTGGTGTGGTTCGGTATTCTTCTCGATGTACCTCTTTAGGTCACCTTGCTTTGCAAAGGCGAGTTCGATCCCGTCATCGGAGGCTTTAAAACAATGGATGATCCCTCTATAGTTGCCTAGTCGTTCGAAAATAGCTTTCTCATGTTTCAACGTTTTACGATTGATCGAGTTTGAATATGCGGTGCTGTCACGAGCCTCACTGTTGCAACCATGAAGGGAAAAGACTCGCCACTTTGACGACCCGCGTTTCATCAAGCCGAAGGATACGGCCGGTCATTCCCATCGCAATGACTCCAGAACCACGATAAGACTTCGGAGCCCAGTCTGATTGCCCCTGTGCACTTAAGGGCGGAGGCGCTGGATTATCCATGTCATGAACGCCTGTGCTTTGAGACTGCTAGATGACGAGATTTGACTTGTGAAATGAGGACGCTGAAAAATTAGGATACCAAGGTAAAGACCCTGGCTGGAAATCTAAAGAATGTGTGCGGCGCGCCGACGACCTGCAGAGTGACCGGTTTTTGTTTTATCATCAACGCGACTGCTGACCGTCAAGTGAAAACGCAATTATGGCGCGCCGGGTAGCGCCGAGATATAAGTAATAGTAGGCGCTTAGCCGCACCTAAATCCCGGGTCCGCACCAGGCCTGAGGATTCCGTGCCAAAGCGGTTTCACACATATAAGCTTTAGCTTCAGCTGGAACGTTTCTGGTGTGTTTACACTTCGTGTAGTACACAGGAGCAGGATTGTCCCACCAGCACATCTTTCAAGTATGGCAGATGGTGATAGAGGTTTGTAGATACCGACAAGGCTATGGTGCAAGGCGTGTTTGGGAGATGGAGTCGAGACTTACGGCCGAACATAGGCAAGAAAATATGATTCAAATGTTGATTGTTGACGATAACGTTCTTTCAGTGGCGCAGGACTATACTTATATTCACGAGACACTAGAACGACAAGGCGAAAAACGGATGAACGCAACCATCGGAGCCTCTGGTAGAAGATTGAGGCCCGAAGCAATCAAGATATCGCGTTCATTGATTCAAAATCTGTGGGTGTGGTACTGCACCTGGGCAGTCACTCGAAATTCTCGGGCGTCAATGTCCCACTTAAATTCTCTGCTACAGTACCCTATAGATCACACTACACCATATGTCTTCCATAGCCTCGCCCCTCTGGTATCTAGGCCTGTTGTCGGTCTGAACGACTACATAGCTAATCGACCCACGGCTGCCTAAATCAAAACATGTTGGGTGTAACTGGAGGGCTATCAGCCTTGTGAGTCACAAAATTGCAGAGTCATCCTGAGTTGAACTGTACCTCGGACCCCGCTTTTCTGCTGAATCAATAATCGCTTATCATGCATAGATGGCGAAGTAGTTGGAGGGGAGGGGGGCGATTGGACTTGGTGTTCTCAACCTCCAATACAATGTAACGCCATGTAGGTTGATGTTGGAAAGGTCTTCCTGATTGCAAAACAGGCGCAGCAACTTCAGACATGCAATGATTTTACCAGTGTCTCCCAGGGTAGTCACATGAATTCTGCTCGGAGATGTGCCACCGAAGCAAGGCGATTAGAGCTATGTATCATGCACAAGAGCAAGAAAATGCCTTCTCAAAACCTTGGCGAGATTTAACTCGCTCTATTTCACTGTGTGCGCCCCTTGACCCCACCTTTGGGGGGAACAGAATGTTTCGAAGCAACTCAAAGAAAAAGACAGAAAAAATTGTTTGTAAAACCTCTAAAGGCTTATTATCTATGCAAGCATCAACCATATACGATCATGTTGTAAAGAGACGAGGTCAGACTGTTCACTTCAAGCATATCGAATGCACCGTAACAAAGAGTTTGGTTATTACCGAGCTCTACTACAACAACATTTCTGGACAAAGATGACAATGCTGTGCATCTGCTGAAAGAACACCGTCATATGACAAGGATTAATAGACAAAGGAAACAAGAGAACAATAATGGATGGTAAAGGCTTGAACATTGTTCCCTGATTGATAACTATTAGTTATAATTATAAAATATGGAAGCAAGACAATTTTTTCAATCAGATACCTAATAGTTTGAGCAAATTAAACTACATGGCGTCCACAACTGCGGTGAAATCTTCCAAAGTAGCGTCGACCAAATGTTTGGAACTCAAAGGCAGAAGCTCAGAGTCACATCCAAGGATCGAAGATGATCTACCCAGTGCTATTCAGGAAAGTTACTGTGGGAAGTACTTGTCAAAGACCCTGCGAGATAATGCCGAAACGGACATCACAACCAGGCTGGGTGACATGGAGATGCGTATTCTCGGACTACCCATCCCACCAATTGAGAACGAAGCCCAAGCAAGAGCGCTGGTATTAAGGTTCTTTCCCACCTTCGACAGCGCCTTCTTCATCAACCTCGTTGGCAAAATCGTCAAAGATTCCATCGAGATCTACGACGATGTCGAAGACACAGGCAAATTCTGCTACGGCGGCGATGGAGTCATCCGCCTCAATATGTCCATCCCAGACCAGAACAGCCCTCTCGGCGAGACATTATTGTGTGTCCTCCTCCACGAAATGCTGCACGTCTTTCTAGAGTACTATACCTGCAAGTGCCGGAAATGCGAGAAGCGAACAGCCAGAACCGGTGGGCCAGGAAAGACAAACCACGGCTTCACCTGGTGCAATGCTATGATTGGCCTACAGGAGGCTCTTCAGCGTGAAGTTGAGTGGCAGGTTGATTGTGATCTTGAGCATTGTGTCCGCGAGGAGATGACTGCGAGCGGGTGGGAACCCACCGACGAGCAACTCAAGCGGTGGGGTATGGAGGATAGCTCGGCCAAGCGTGGGAGAGGAGAGTCGTCGAGGAAAGGAAAGAAGGTTGGCCCTCAGCAGACACGCAGAGAGGCTGTTGGAGGATTGAGTCGAAAGAGACTACTGATGCCTAGCTGTTGTGAGACGATGTAGAGCGGTACGTTGATTCTTGACCTGCAATACCACCCATTCCACACCAAGTATCAGTATTGCAAATAGATTGTTCAAATTAAGCAGCCATTTTCCAATCGTGGATTTGATAGTGAGCCCCAAGGAGATAACAGACGATGTGAAGATACATATGTACGTCAAGGAATCAAGTCTCTAGGGCATGTAAGACTGACACCCGCCGATTATTAAACAAACTTGATTGTTGAACTTGAAGCAATCATTTGAATAGGATGACAGAAAGTTGTTCTGGGTTTCTCTTGCTTAAACTTGGGGACTCAGGGGTTTCAGCTGCTGTCGAACAAGAGAATGTGAGAATGGGTGAGGTCTGGGCGTGCCACCTAACAGCGATGTCCTTCAAATAACAGACAAGACTTTGAAGGGAGTTTCTTCCTCTTGTGAGGTTCAAAGAAATCGCTGAGAAGATCATGGTTTTCGTGTGTCTTTTGGTGTTCGTCGTTGTTTCCTGGGGACTGGACTCGCTTGTAGACAACAGACTTCACGTCCATGATATCAAGCAACACTTTCGAAGTGTTAACGTCCCAACCAGAATTCCCCAAAAGAAATATAATCAAGTTGTTGCTGAGCTTCCTTTATATGATACAAGGTACTGTATCTGCACCTAATCGCGACTTCAAGAGTTCCTAATATAGCTCTCAACGCCGCGACTCCAAGGCATAGAATCCCGCCACAACAAGCACTTTTGAAGAAAATAATCAAAGTCTGATAAAGCATCTCGAGACTTTTCAGAGCTTAGACCTAAGAAGTAAGGCTCCTCGGTCGCAAGATCAATCTGACGACACCGCACAAACTTGAGGTTTTCCTCAAAATATACTCCGACCTCCCATGTCAACAACACACTTTCTCAAGCCATTCTCCTCCTCTAACAACTAATCTTCAACACAACACGTTCCAAGCACTTTTGCAAAGTTCTGTATTCCTTTACGTCGAAGCAGCAACCTCGTCTCTCAACCTCAACTTCCCACCTCTGAGCAATCACGACTGCCTATTCTCACAACACTTTCCGTTACACATCAACAGACACCTTTGAAATCTAGCTATCTCTGCTATTCCAGCTGAGAGCTTTTTCCTTCTGCATTTGTCGCTCTAGCCTCAAACTCGACACCTAAACAACAATACAACCACAATCCTTCCTCTGTCAGTCAACATGGCTCCTTTTCCCCCCAAGAACGGAAAGAGACACAAAATAGAGACCGCCCCGAGAGTACCCGATGATGGTAAGTTTCAGATCTTCCATGTATATTTCCTATCGAACAATTCCCAGTCAACGAGCCCGTGTACCAAGAATTCCTTGCCATTCCCTCCACCGGTACCGGACTCGACCTCACATACCGTCAGCTCTGCATCCTGATAAGAAGATCCCCCGCCGAGCGTAACGCCAGAGCCAGCGCTATATTCTCCCGTGCTAGTAAAAGCGTCAAAAACCCCGGAGGCATCATCTACTACCGAATGCGAGACCATGACCTCCTAGCCCACCTCACGGAGAGCGAAATAAAAGACGTTTGAAGGAATGGAAATATGGTTACGAGGATTACCAGTAGTGGTGGAGGAGGCGACCCATACCGAATTGTCATCGATCTCACTATTCCCTGGACGAACATATTCAGAGCCATTTGGTCATCCAACATTGATGGCCCAAATCTCTTCTCCTACCTTCGGGGTATGGACTTTGCTAGCAAGGATGAGGAGCTTGCTGAACGCAGAAGAGCTATGATGAAAGTTCAGCGGGGAAGTTTGAATCACAACACTGTTGTCGGACAGGTGAAGGATGCCGTTTACAAGACTCATCCTGTTCAAATGCTGCGGGAGGGTTGCGATGTCAGAATCCATGCTATGGAGCTGTGATACTGGGAGAATATGGCGGATAAGGACGCGATGCATCATACAATCATACCAGTTCCAGCTGGAAGATTGCAGCGTGTTAAGCCCCGGAAGCTGTCGTTGGTATCTTGTGCCGACTTCCAGCTGAGCACTACATGGTGGCTGTCAGGTTTGAGCTCATCGCTTAAGGCTTTTCTTTTTTGGAGCGGGAAAATTTGTTGTTTGTATGTTATGAACAGCAGGACTCCAGTGGTGTTATGGAAATTTCCTCTCTTTTCTTGTTTTCGCTTTTTCTTTTACCATTTCTGATAATGGGACCTCACTGCAACACCTTTGGGCATAAGCTTCGAAAGAATTTTGAGCTGCGGTGTTAGAAAACAGGATTGGTGCTTATTTTCAGACATGGAATTGGAGACTGTTGGACTATAGGGCTCATGCATATTGAAATCCCCCAGCTTGAGTCTTTATGGAGTTAAGTAACAGTGACCACGTGTCAGAAGTACCTATTTCAGTGCAGTACAAAATTTTGACTTCATTGTTGACAAAAGTCATTACGCGAATCACGTGATAGAGCATGTGAGTAAGTTCTGTCTCTCTTTAAATGCACAATCAAAAACTCTTGACGACATCTCAATTGGTTACTTGACAACTTCAACTCACTCAAGTTATCAAATCAAAAGAAGACCAATTCACTATAATCTATGCTAATCTCTATCTGTCTCGTATCACACGCTTGGATTGATCATTTGTTACAGATGGAGGACTCTTGGTGCTTCCAACCAGTCGGTTTACTCGTTTATCTAATCTAGGCAGAAAATAAAGAATTTGAGTCTCTTGCAGTTCATGTCGTATACTGAAGCCTAAGCTTAAGGATCAAAGCAACAGGTCACATGGCGAAGATAGACGAGCTTCGGTATTATGTCAGGATGCCTGTGACCTAAAGTATGGAAGATAAATTCAATAAATTTTAGGATCAAATACTACTTATATTCCAAAAATGGTTCTATCTGATAGTTTCAAGCCATTTTGGCCACCGCCGGGGAGCTGAGTGAAGAACGGTTGCGGTTTCACTCCAACACTTTTTAGTGCATCAATATAACCTTAGCGATACTTACTGGCGAATTCCGTGGCCGTGGCTGGTGTATGTGGGATAGATACCTGGCGAGCATTGATCTGTACTGCGGTATGTAACGTTTCCAAAGGTTAACGATACGGCTTAGCACTTCTCGTCTTGCACGAACTAAGAACAAGAAGCCTGGGTAAAGTCGGAAAAGGGGCGGAATAACGAGGAATATGTACAAAACTCGCTTAGTGTCTGACACCGCACGTCGGAGCTCTACCAGAAGATTGGATCCATCTAGCAGATATTCCTAGCACCGCTTCCACTCAAATTCCATTTGATGTTCTCTCCACATGGGGACTCTCTGACGGTCGTCCCGTCAACCTTCAGACTAATGGTTATATCCTTGTTATTCGCAAACTCCGTCCTAGCAGCCAATCTCACCTCCCCACCACCATTGACAGTTCCACCCTTGATCGTAACTCCATAACAATTCTCGATCAGAATCGCATTGTTACCATTATTAGCGAGATCCACAGTCGTGATGGTCGCACCGCCTGATTCCGAAACGCAGAAGACACCACGTCCACCACCACGAGAAACAACTTTGTCGATGTTGACATTGTTGCTGTATGACCCACTGGAAAGACGACCATTCCTGTTGGCGAAGCGAAGAGTTCCGTACCCGGTTCCAGCACCGACATTATTGCCATCAACAAGTCCGACTTTGGCATTCGTGGTAGTCTGGAGCAGCAAGCCTGACTCCCCACAATCCTTCGCAATGACAGACCCGATTGTCAGACCGTCGATGTTCCATGTCTCGACTGCATGACTTCCAGCTCCAGTGACGCGGATGGTGTCCATTTTGACATTGGAGTTCGCAGCTTGGTCGCGGTCGAAGCGGATCCCGAGACCGCCGCTGAGGTTCATGGTGATTTGGCCGAGAGTGAGGCCCTTTGTACCGTAGAAGCGGAGACCGAAGTAGGGGTTGCCGGTCATGGTGAGGTAGGGGATCTTGACGTCGTTGGTGTTGACGGATTCGATTGCTCCTCTGCCGGACTTAAGGACAGCGTTGATGGTACCGCAGCCTTCGAAAGTCTTGCCGGTGGTGATTGAGATCGTGCTGGCTCCAATGGATCCGGATGCGATTACTGAGACTCGCTGTTTGAAGTTAGTATTTACTCGTTTGAGCAAGCGTTGAGGAGTAGAGGAGAGTGTGAAGTATTCGGGGAGAGCATGTTGAAAAGTGACTGACTTGGCCGCTGCTAATTGAATCGAGAGCCGCTTGAATGGCTGCACGATAATCTGATCCAGAATAAACATTTGTAGACCCTTTGGTAGCTACGAAAGAGCTTCCAGAGCCAGTGACTTTCGCATCAGGAGTTCCGGAGCCACATTGCGCAGAGACGAGCGAGGCAAGTGCAAACAAAGCCGTGACAATCGAGAACTTTGCCATATTGTCAGTATCTCACAAGGAAAACTTGAGAAACATCAAACAGCGGTAAGTAAGTCTCACCTGAGGATCCAAGAGGAATACATATATGCTGAATGAAAATATGTTTCATTGGAGGAAATTGCGGATGATTGTTCTACATCTATCTCGTGGTATCTTGGCCCGTGTTTCGGGGCATATGTTTATTCCATCCTTTAATATACCTAGGTAATGTTCCCAAGACCTTGGCGGCAGTGAGGGGTTACTGGGCTATATATCCACTACATCATGTGCTCGAAATAAAATTATTCTGCCGAACAGGATCCTAGACACCTGGCATTTTACCACATGATTTTCCCACTACTCGCCTGGAAGATTTTGGTTTGCACTTGAAGAGATACTCGAGTACGATGGACTCTGTTCTGGAATAGTGGAAATTGCTGCAAAAAGCTCTTCAAGATACAAAGTTGTGGTGTGTTTTGTGTTTAAGGTTCTGTATGCTAAAGCTCGTTTAATTCCCCGGCTTGGCGTTGTGTCTCCCCAAATGCCGGTCTTTCGGGTCTCTATTCAGGATCACCCCTGAAAATTGTCATCTTGATCCGCAATGTCAACTTCATCAACCGTTTGATTTAGATTGTGAAGTGGAGTTCAAGGTCTTGTTGTCGTCTGACCAATATCTCAATTCTTCATATGTTCTTATTTTCTGTTGATTTGAATTACATTATTCTTGCAGCTACGTAACAGGAGACACTCAGGACTAGGTATCTATTCTTTCACCTGACAGCTGACTTGCGGACTAATCATCCCCCGAAGTTGATCACACTTCGGCTCGACGGTACCGGCATCCTTTCCGCCCAAGTGCCTTAATGAGGTTGCGTTACTTCTGCAGCTCATACTCATACGAAGCAAACATGAAGGGAGCGACACCCTTAAGATCATTCTGGAAAATAGGCATTGACGCATAGTACTTCTCACAGTCAGCAACCCTCTCAGGAAAAGGGTGTTGAAAAATAGACACTTACCTCAAACGTCCCATTCGAGCTCAAACTCCCCGTCTGCACACCCCAATCCAGATTTAAATCTCCGCAGGCTTCGACACCGAAACAAACGTCTCCGTCATAAGCTTATATCCAGTCAATGCCGCTCGCTTATACTTATCTCCCTTCACATATCCCAACCTCAACGCCTTCAGCAGCCCATAAACAAACATGCTGGTTCCGGTACTCTCAATGTAGTTACCCCACTTCCCCTCATAACCTGGTGTCATGACTAACCACCAGCCTTTGGTTCTTGAATCCTGAGCAACTAAAATGGCGTCGGAGACGGATTGAAGGTACTTGAGCATGCGGGCACGACCTGGGTGGGAGGTGGGGAAGTAGTCAAGGGTGTCGACGAGCGCCATGATGTACCAGCCTACTGCGCGGCCCCACACGTGTGGCGCTGCGCCAGTGACTGGGTCAGCCCAAACCGATTTTTTGGAGACGTCGAAGCCGTGGACGGGGAGACCTTTGGTGGCGGGGTTGATGGTTGTGCCAGCATCGATGAGGTCGTATCTGTGCATCTCGTTAGTTCCAGCTCTCTGGTTATCAGCGCGAATGAAATGTTGAGCAGCCTTACTGATTAGCAATATCATCCCAAGCAGTCGAATTGTCATTCTCAAAGCAGTGAACCCAACGCGAGTAAAAGACGTCGAGCATATAGATACCATCCTAGATTCTATTGGCAAGACTCTATGATCACGAGCAGGACTAGTACTTACCAACCACATCTGATCGATATAGTCCGGATACCGGTGGTAGAAACCTCCATCTGGAGTTCGTCTCGAGCCATCAATCTGTTTCTTCAAAAGCGAAGCCGCTTTCAGGTAGATGTCGTCGTTTGTCTGCTCGTAAATATCCACTAATATTCTGAGATCAGTCCTTCTGTTGCTTTCGCTGCAATTGAATGAGCGTTTGCTCTTCGGGGTCAACTTGACTTACGGAAGCTGTGCCCAATCCGGATATCATCAATTGAGTTACTACTGTTGTACAACACAATGCTCCCATCCTGAGCGGGATAGAGCAGAATGTCCACTTGATACTTGACGTAGTCTGTGCTTTTGCATTAGTACTCGGGCTCAAGCAGACAAAACTATACTCCACAATGTCAGAAGAAGGAACATACCAAAGAACCTCCTGTCTCCGGTCCTATTGTACGCCAACATGATCCCCGAGTAGGCAGCTGAAGTCGTATACGCACTCGTCGGCGCAATACCACGCTTGATCTGCGATTCGGCCATCCAAGTCAGGTAGCGAGTCTCGCCTTTGAATTTCCCGGGCTTGATCTTATCGTCTGGATTGACGGTCATCCATGCTTTGGGGAGTGTGAGGGATGAAGAGACTGTGGCAACGAGAAGAGATGAGGTGGTGAGGAGTGGGAGCTTCATGATGACGGATTTCTGAGAGGTCGAAATTGATCGATGGGAGAATTGGTGAAGCCGGTGTCACTGAGGGATGAAATCACTTGTATGGCTTTGTAGGGGCTTATATATATCTCTTATTTTCTACTGTTCTGTTCTGATAAGTTGCTTTCATAGTCGCATTCTCACCTACCATTCTCTTGTCGTTGAACCCATCCATTCATCTCACCGAACGCATCCCATTTCACCGTCACAGTCTTGGACTCTCACGGCCAAGCGGCCAAGATATACCTCCCTCATCTTTTCCGATTCAAAGTCCTTTACCTCGTTCCGAATCTGTTCGTCTCCTCGCCCAATCCGGCCGATATCAAGGGACTCCAACGGAAGCGAGATCCCCACAAAGATCCCAAAACTCTCTCTGAACTCACCACCGATTAAGCTCACCAGTTCGAACTCTTTTCCTTCAGAATAACTAAATAGGCTTTTTCCGAAGCGGTCCGGAAAACTCAACCGGATATCAGACAAATATCTCAGCAGCTAGAAGAAAGATCGTCACTGTAGACTGGCTAAACCCTGCGTTAAGGCTGCCCAGGCGGAGGAATATTTCGCCAGTGCGCAACATATGTCTTGGCTACTCTGCAAGTTTCCGAGCGAATGGGAAGGGTGATCAGTACGATGCGAGATCTTACCGGCTCACCCAATTGAGATAGGACATTGAGTTGTTGTGATTTGGACAGAAGGGGAAGTTGCGAAGCAGATGGAGGTTAGGGCGGTTGTTGACTTTCTCGGTAAAGTCTTTGCCGAGTTTGCGAGGGTATGCTTGGCGCAGGTGTCACTGAGATGAGATCGTGGAGAATTGTGGGGGAAGACCAGGTTGGGATAGGATGATGCGGTGGGGTATCCCTGAGGATTAGGCCGTCTGTTATTATCACGAGATCTCATTGTCAATTTATGACGGGGGCGGGGAATGTCCATAGATGGCCTCTACGTTCCATGGATTCGATATTCTGAAATTCTGATTATTCTGTGCAGGATCAAGCTTCGTGGGATCACGATTTCAGCCACTATTGTGCATAGCTAGTTGGAAAGCAAACAAAGACGATCATCCACTGTAATGCCATGGTACTACAACTAGGTTTGATTATAGCATGAGACATTGTGGCAAGGGCTCAATGTCTATTGACTGAACAAACAAGCAGAATGTTATTTAGTATCCTATAGTTACAGGTTGTACACTCTCCAAAGTCGGAATGACTTGTTTCATCAAGCCCGTGTCTGCGTCCCATTCGACCTAGAAAGAAATGTCAGCTTCTTTTGTATTGCCACAACGCGACACCCGAAACTGAGGGCTATGCTCACCTTATCAATAGTAGTCTCCCTATGCGTCCCATCTCCCCCAGGAATCGCAAACCGATGATACGCCATGTACCACTCATCCTTTCCAGGGACCTGCACCATACTATCATGACCCGTCGCTAGAATCCCCAACGCCTCATTCTTCTGCAGTACAACCCCACGATATGTCCACGGACCATACACACTCTCCGCAGTTGCGTATCCAACTCTGTAATTCGGCGATCCCGTATCGTCAATACTGTACGTGAGATGATACAGTCCATTTCGGTACACGACGAATGTACCTTCGCGGAAATCCGTCAAGTTCGCAGTGATTTCCTTGACAGTATCCCATTTCATGCTGATCATATCATCGCCCAACTCGCCCACCAACGCATTGTTATTGCCCCAAAATAGATAGTATTTCTCTGTCACGGGGTCAAAGAACGCATCTGAGTCAATCGCTTGCCCTGCAGTCAGAGGTTCACTGCCACCATTGATGATCATAGCCTTCTCCTCAGCGACAAAAGGGCCTTCCGGAGACTCGGCAATTGCCACGCCAATGGTCTTGCGGTTGTAAGTGGGGTTTTCGCCGGAGAAGTAGAAGTAGTATTTCCCGTTCTTTTCGGTAATGGTTGGTGCCCAGGCGTTGCCTGTTGCCCACGGCACGTTGCCGGATGTGCCGTTCAATGTGAGGAAGGGCTG
This sequence comes from Cadophora gregata, assembly GCF_030347475.1. Classification (NCBI taxonomy): domain Eukaryota; kingdom Fungi; phylum Ascomycota; class Leotiomycetes; order Helotiales; family Ploettnerulaceae; genus Cadophora; species Cadophora gregata. Next base: position 181,455 of record NW_026695936.1, on the reverse strand, counting down.
TTCGCTGCGAGTCCATGAGACGAGATCGGGTGAGGACCAGGAGTAGAAGACTTGGCCACCCCAGCTAGGAAAACCGTCTGTTGTGGCGTAAATGTAAAATGTGTCGCCGTACACGGCAATGTTTGGGTCGGCAAAGTAGCCGGGAAGGACTGGACTATTGCGTTTTTCGAGAGTGGTTGAGCGCTCTTTTTTCGATGCTACAGTGCCATAGTGTGCGTTTATGGCAGCCAGCTCGGCGGCGGTAATTGGAACCACAGTTCCATGACGAGGACTAGCTGGGAGACTGTATGAGCTCGAAACTTTCCAGTTTGCTGCAGCGATATCAGCTGTTTCGAGTGGGATGTATCCACGTCCAGAGTACTCATCCACGAAGAGGTAATACTTCTGACCGTTGACATCATTCGGGTTGGCTTTGAATGAGGTTGGTCCCTCCACTGCACTCGTTCCAGCTTTCGTGCCGATACAACTAGTGATTATTGACCAGGATGACAAGTTCGCTGCAAGGACGGAGGAACTTTCTTGGATGATATCAGTACATCCAGTAACAGCGCCTTCATCTTTGGTGAAGCGGTAATAGACATCTCCTTCTCTGAGCACAGTCGAGTCAATTCTCGCAGTTCCTGCATCTTGCCAGATCTCGGGTTCGCTGAATGTGATGAAATCGCTCGTCTTGGAGATCAGCATGCGTTGGTACGAGGATTCAGTATGAGCGGTATCGGTCTCGTTGTAGAGATCGCTGGCCCAGAAAACAACGTATGTACACAAAGCCTCGTCATAGTATGCCTCTGGCGCCCACGTGTTTCCCGCTGTTGGTGGTGAGACGAGGACGTGCCTTTGTTCAGACCAGGTGATAAGATCGTTGGATTCCCAGATCTCGAGATATCGACTGCCGTTGCGGACAGAATCGCCCCCTTTGACGAGAAGTAGATTAGCAAAATTTCCAGTGATGGCCGTTTCCAAGTAGGAAAGACATACAACTCGTGCCTGATCCGATCGACAAATCCGTTGACAAAAGGAAGAATTTGTCTCCCTCGTGCGATCTGATCAAAAAGGGGTCTCTGAGTCCCTTCGTTCCTTGCGTCGAGGTCAAGATCGGCTGTCCGCCATTTAGTTCATTCCACTGCAGCGCATCATTTCCTTTGCTGGCTGCAAGGTAGATTTTCTCGCCCGTAATGGTGTTTCCAGTGAAGTATGCGAATGCATAGCCTTCATACTCTTCTGCACGCGTGACAGACTGATGAGCAGAACTCCGAGGACTTGATGATGGAAGACAGGACACTAAGCTGGTATAGCCTAGCACAGCTGTGGCGAGGAGATTGAATCTGAGAAGCATGGTGAGAAGTTTGCTCAAGCCAGTGCCAACTTCATAAGGTCTTGTTCCAGAGAGTACATCCTCCTCTTTATAGTACTACAGTGCCGGACCGACTTCTCAGCTAGCTTCGTCTCCCGCTGTTCGGGGCATCGTCGCGTCTTTCAGTTCCCCATGATCGTATCGTCGTCGGCATGGCATTGTCAACCTTATTTCATTCATCTCACCCACCAATCCGCGCCTCCAATCTCTCCCCAAAGCCGCGTCCGTCGCGGGGTAGTGCCACATGTCCAGCCCGTTACGCACATGGCGGCATTCAGGGTCCACTGTGGGGAGTTGACGTGTGGAGAGAACATATGCGCACGAATCAAAATTTAGTGATGTAAGGTTTTGAGAGTCAGGTACGAGGGGGGATCGACGGCATTTGTGGTTGATGAAAATGTGTGCCAATGAGGGGTTGTTTTGAACCCCACATCCATACGAACACTGCCGAGATCCCCGACTTCCCCGGACAATGCATCGGCGGACACTGGATGTGGCTGAGGAAATGGGAAGGATTCCCCAGAGAAGCTTAAATTCCCAGGCATACCTCGGTAGCAATATCCCGTAATAATACAATACCGGTACACGGTGAGCCTGGGAAGACCCTACGGCTTTAAATTATACAGGTAGTGACAGGCCGAGGCTTCGCTAAGATGAAGCGAAACAAAACAACCCTGCAGCATTTGGTCCGATACATTCCAACTCCAAAGCATGCTTCAACCCCATTCAAAGACATCAAAATTCGTTACTTCAATTAGTTTCTGGCACGCCTTGCTGAAGCATCCGAAGTTATGTTTCCCTTGCGGCCTCCAAAAGTCTTTGCGATGGGTCATGGCTTCGCCCGTCCCACGGACTGTGGTACAGCAGATGCTGGGCAGTGGGACTTGTCCACAGCGCCGCTGTTGGGCTGGGAGAAGCTGGCGTGCATAGAAGATAATTGCAGCCCTCGCTCATGCAGTTGCCCGTCCATTTATACGGTGGGGCGAATCAAACCGTTGCTGACGGCGATTTGTTCAGGCAGAGCCTCAGGGGATGACTACGCCACAATAAGCCGCAGTAATTTGGGGGCCAATTTTCGAGGCACAAGAATCTTAAGAGCAGATATAAACAGGCACCCGACCACTTTTCCTGATGTGCATAACTCCGCAACGCTCGTAGAGAGTTCCTTTCGATTGTGATGCAGATATGTCTGACTGTACACTCACGCCACAGGCACGTGCTTTCAGCTCGATCTTATCAGCATTCGTAGGCTCTGTAGTCAACGGACTGACTTCTGGGTGGCTCGTTGCTTTCATGACAGGTTGGATATCATGGCTTGCATTCTTCCGCGTCGTAATAAGCGGATCATACATGTTGTACCGCAGTGCAACCAAAACATGGACACCAGAACTCGGCAGCGAAGAGTACGAAATGCTCAACAGAGCTTCGCCCCCTGATCCAGAATCTGCTCCTCAGCCATACACCAACACTCGTAAAACCAGCTCTCAAGAGTCACAAACAATGTTACTGTCTCAAGACCAGCCACAGACCCCTCCCCCTATTCTAAGCGAGCTAGCAGCTACATCCAGCGACGCAGAAGACGCATATCACCGCCACGTCTACACATCCGTCTTCGGCCTCGACGGCTCATCATCCATCCAACCCCCCAAAGAATCCCCGTTCGGCACCTTCTGGCCCACTCAATCCGACCTCGCCGCCCGCTGGTCCAATATCGAACTAGCACAGCAAAAGCGCTCAATACTCCGCGCCTTCTATGCCTCAGACAAAGACCTCGCCCGAGGCATAAGCGAGTTCTCCCGCTTAGCCAAAGAAGGCAAATTGCCCGGCCCAGCACCATATTTAGTCTTCTGGAAGCCTTTTGATAGGAACGTCACGGTTCTAGGGTGGATAGGTTGGATTTACGGAGCTGTGTATGCACCTATTTCCCAGATTTTCTGGATTGCAGCAAATGCCTCTGCGAAGGAGAGTGCAGGCGTAACGAAAGCTGTGAAAGGGCTGTCGGTGGCGATTACGGCGTTGCCGTTAGGTATTGATACCCGTGTGAGGTTTGCGGAGTCCTTGAGGAGGAAGCGCTGGGGTGGAGAGTGGGCGTATAATGCGTTCAACTTGACTAATGCGTTGAGCTGTCTGCTTCAAGGAGTCTTCTGTGGAATGCTATTGATCTTGGGTGTGATTGATATCCAGCGACCAACTGGCGATGAAAATTTTTATCCTAGTTTCCCCTTGCCTCTTGTGGGGATCTATCCCCTCTTTTCGTTGATTTGGGCGTTTGTCAGTTTCAAGATTTTGCCGATGGTGGATGGAGGTCGGAAGCCGGCGGATCAGAAATGGTATGGGCATATTCTTGATGTGGCGATGGGGGCATTTGCTGGATTGTTTCTTGCGGCTCCGTCTTTTGGGCTCTATATGTCTGGTGTTAGTCCTGGGGAAGATGGATCTGGTGGTTCGGACTTGGCAGAGTTTTTGAGGTGCGAGGTGAGCTGGTGGAAGAAGGCTTCGGCGATTTTCCCATAGACATTACAGAGTCCAAAGAACAATTCCAATAGTTTGAATCTTCATTAACATAAAATACGGGGACCTTCCAGTATTTTGAGGTATTTCGCTTTCATCTCGACCGGATTGACTGAGTTGTGTCCGGATTTACGATGCGATTGATTGTATCCAGGGAATCAATGAACACAGTCGTTGTGATGGAGCTCAAGCTCATTGTGCGAACTTCAAACTTTCAATATTGAACTATGATTGGTTATACATTTTCGGTATTCGACTCTGGAATAATCCTTCTGCGTCACAGCTATCTTGCAACCTCGCGGATAGCAGCTCAAAGACTCAGCCCACCACAGTACAAGATAAGTCGGGACATTCAGAGACTTTGGGGCATGTATCTCCGAAACCAATAGTATTTCAGGTCTATTATTTGACCTGCTATTGCGAGAATCTCCAGCGAAATTCTACTGTTGATGCGAGTATTTTGTTCTCATGCCAAATGTGCCTCTGGTTGCAGTTAGTCGCGGTATCGCCCTATGCTGTTCAGTTCAAGGTCCCGGTATCTTAGCATCTGGTGAAAGACTTCTTTCTGCGATTTGATGGAGAAGACTCTTCTTTCAATGCTCCATTTAAGCCCTTTAGAGATTTCATTGTCATGATCTATCGAAAGACAGTGAAGCACATCGTCGGCGTGTGAGTCAGACAATGAAGATAGGACTTGCGTCGCGACCCAAAAGAGCGAAAGTACCTTGGGAACCTGACGATAAAGCCTCGCTCTTAAAGCCCTTCCTGCAACCTAGTTCATAAAAGACATCCTCATCCAGCGAATTTACGAACGAAAGCCAATCAACAAAAATGTTTTCCGAGGCTGCCAAAGACCCTCCGGTATCTTAATTTTATTCTAGTTATAGGTGCAGTAAGTGGGTAACCACTAAAGCAAAGCTACATCCGCGCCAAATACATTACCAAGCTTCATGAAGAAAGCTTAAAGGTAAGTCGTCATATCCGAGAAAATGTTCGACTTGGTAATCCTGACTGATGTAAAAGTCATTGAACTCGAAAGACAACTTGAAATGAAGAAAGCTGTACGTTCTACCGTCATTAGAAGTCTAATCGTTATTTAACACCCAGCAGTTATACGAAGTCGAGAAGGGCAGGGCTCGGGATTGTCAAGCTCAGAGTGGCGGAGGCGTTGGATACGACACGCTTCTCATCATTGTCATGGGACTCCTTAGTATAGTCTACTTGGGCCGCGCTTCTCCACTCGGAGGTAACCTCGTTAGATTCCACTACTTCTTGGAGATTTGCTGATGTTGGCCATGTAGTTTGGCTCTGCCGCTAGGATCAGAATATGGCGGTTCTGAGAAAGACTGGGCCAGTTAGTTGTGTCGGGTGGTTGCTCTCTTCTAGCTATTGACTCTGGGGCGTTGGTTTGTAATGGCGGTTCGCGTTTGGGACAGATAACCGCCAGTAAAGCCTTTGACTACCTAGTGTGCATCGTACTGTGTGGCAAGTAGGATTTAAGTTGGGACTCGTGTATACTGAACCATCCCTCAATCAACGAAGGCAAAATGTTTTAAAGGTTTTGCTAAAATCGATCATTGAGCTCAGCAGCCTCGCTGTTCAATTACTTGATATTGATGAACTCCATCTCAGGCAGGCGCTTATCGTCAAATCCAGTCCCATCCGATACGCCATGTACATACGCTTGTCCAACAATAATATAATTCCCATCCATATCCAGCCTCAAGACCCATACTTTCTCACTCCCAGCCAAAATCGCAACCACATCTCCCTCTTTGACTCCAGAGCCTTCGGCAATACCAATATTCCCACCACCTACCTTCTGAACTCGACAAGTATGGCCAATTCCCATCCACCCTTTCTCTGTGAAGAAGAACTGCCGTCCATAATCACCATCACAAAGCCAATTTCTTTTCAAGACCTGAGGAGCCCACTCATTCTCGTCGCCTTCGCCAAGACATTCGTACATCCACCTCACGAATGAATGCTTGGCCATCAGAGCCAGTATAGAAATATTGTTATACACATCCTCGGGGAACATCTCATCGAGTGGGAATGGTGCTCTTTCAAGCCGCAATTCCCAAAGATCGCGTTCTTGGCCTGTCAATTGATAAGGCAGGCCCCAGTTCGAGATGAATTCTCGAGCGTTGTATTTCATGAAATGCTTGCCATAACTCGATCCTAGGCCTAGATCTGTTGTGCATGTACCTTCCACCACATTCAACTTTAAATTCGCAATCAGCGTTCGCCAGAATGCTTCGAGCTTCGTGCATCCCGTGGGGTAAATTGGTTCCCTTTGATCAATTATCCTGTATGCGAACTCCTTGAAGTGCTGCATCATGAGCACCGGTTTCAAGCCGAAAGTAAACGGCGGTCTAGCAACAACTACTGTGTCGACGACATGTGCTCGTACAGATAGTATGTTCCTGCTGAACGAGACAGAGAACTGCGGCGAGAACATCGATAGGTTCGAGACCGCTTGGGACACATGATTGCTGCATTGTGCTGGACCCTTTGCGAGATCTGGAACCCAGCTCGGAAGCTTTGGTGTAACATTCGTGCCGGGACTATCGCAAAGGTTGAGTACGCGCAGCGATAAGAGGTCCTTGATTGCCCACTTTGTTGCCTCTCGATAGACCTTTTGAACTGACTTCTTGTAGCTGGGCACCAACGGCCGTGTCTTGGTGAAGATAGAACTGGGAGTGATCATGCCCAACATTCCGTATACCCTGTCCAAAGGATTCGTCACATCATGACCAAGAAGTAGCTCAAGACACAAAGCCAGTGAACGTGACTCGCTGCTTTTGGCTTCTTGTAGATTTCCAATACGGATGACTCTGTACCATTTTGTCGTGAAGTTGAAGGCATCTTCATCGGTCTGATCCACCATTTCCTTGACTTTCACATGACGAATATAGTCAGGCTCATCTTCTCGATTCTCTAGTTTCTCCGTCACGTCTTCGACACGCCTGTAGATCACAGTTCCAAGGGATGAAATGAGCTTGCTGACTCTAAGGAAGTCGCCCCAGGGAATCCGATTCGAGCCACAAATTATTATCGCGGCTCGAGAGAGGACAATCTCTTGCACGACCCATATTCGGCCAAAGTACGGTCGAGTGAATAAATCCATAACAGCCAGCCAACCATCGCCTTGAACCTCTCCCACAAGATCTTCATCGAGGACGACCTCGGGGACCTCAGCCCCAGAACGAATGAACGTCTCTATATCGACAGACATCTTGATACGTAAAGCCGCAGCAAGGCTCTCGATCAGTCGAAAAGCTTTGTGAGTCTTCTGCTTCTCCTCGCCAATCCAGCATAGAACGGTCTTAGATTGGGTATATATCCTGCCCATCAACATCAGCTGGTGAGGTTTCTCATCCTCGTCATCTTGGTTGATGCAAATAGCATCAGTCCACAAAATCAAGCTCTTGGATACATCTCTCAGACGAAGCAGCAGGCCATGCAGACTGTCCATGATCTGCATCCGAAGGCCATCGCATAGGATATTGCGAAAGTACGTAAACTCGGTCGAAACCTTGAAAATACCAACGCTACTGGACTTGGTGATTGTACGGAAGCCCCACTCGTAGGAAAGAGCCTCATAATCAGGGTTCTCATCGAGATCTGCTGACGAAACTCTGATGCGAATGATTTCCGTAGGATCTGCAGGAAGCAGTTCGACGAGTCGGATACAGTTTTGTCCTTTGATGGGTTTGTATTTGTAGTCTCCAGGGGCTTCATTATAGACACGATCAATTTCATCAAAATTTTTGGTAGGCTCTTCCACAAATGGATCAGCCTTCTCCGGCTTGAGTCTTTGAGATCTTTTCGGAAGACCGTTGGAGGTATCATTTTCCATTCCTTCGTGTTTTCGAATCTTAATTGAGCTGGCTGGAAAGGAATACTGCACGGCATCAGACGCCATGATTCTTGTCCACACAAGGCTCGCTGGTTGATCTCAGGTCTTCGTGGGGTCGTGGTGTCGGATGGCTCCCCCAGAAGTGTCGACGCTTGGTGCAGTGGTATTGTGTATCTATCCGCCTCCAGGTTTCCAGCAACTCGAAAATATCTGACCTGTTCCCGGCAAGGTTTGTTGAAGCATCTTGAGCTGCCCATTTTCAGCTGTTCAGAAAACGCTCGAAGGATTTGATGCAGCAGCCTTCTATGATCCCCTGCCAGCGCATTTATGAGCACCAATCAACAACAGGCAGAAGACAGGTATTTATTTTGGTGACCTAAGCGAGATATTTTGTACCCGCGTTCCAGCAATAAGAAAGGCTGGGCTCGTCATTGCTAGGCCAGCTAAGATATTTAAACGTTTAGGTACGTAAGGAATTTCTGCAGTTGGGCCACATTGAGTCTGCTTGACTACATCAGACTTTTTGATCACAGAACGGGAAGGTTCAAGTTGTCCGTGCAACGCTTTAGAGTTCGTTGCAGGATGATTTCCATTCGAGTACATGTCATCGAACAGGGCTTGGAGCTTAGATATGGCTACATCTCAACATGCGATACAATAGCACTTCATTAAAACAGTCTTCCAGACATTGTCACATCCTCCAATGAGCTCCCGAGTGTCGATGAAGGCAAAATTGACAAAGAACAAGTCAGTAACCTCAGCCTCTTTCTAATTGCCAGCTTAATTTTAGACGTCAATGCCTCCCCCAAGATGGTATAATACCACGCCACTGAGACCGTCAAAGCTGAGCACCGTTCGTATGCTCGAGAGATAGCGTGTATAGAGCCAAATCTGGTGTTCCACTACTGACCTCGGAAAACATTTGAGAATTCGAATACCAGTAAATGCCTTCCGCCATGCCAGGATCGGCCAACCTGAGAAATATGTCCAGTAGCAGCGCGACAATTTCATTTACGCGGTGTAGTACCACTCCTTCTTGGGGCTGCATATCGCTCCACAACCATCTGAGAGATTCACAGAATCACTTTGTTTACCAGTTCCTGAGCAATGCTGAAGACGGCTAACAAGTAGGTTTCGGGTCTGTGGAAGACGAGGATCTATGTTTCTATTTCAAGGGCCGTTGCAGAGGATTCTATCGCATACAGTGATGTGTGTGACCGGTATATGGCGTATGGGCCCCAACGAGTGGAACAAGCACCGTCTTGGAAGGCTATTTTCAAGTCAATGTCGGAAATGAGTTATATATGGTGAATACAGTCGATTTCAGAGACAATATGTCGCAGACAAAACTACGTCAACACGATGAAGTCAAAGCTAAGCGAGATCTCTGTTCAGCAAAACCACTTTTTCACCATCCACAAGTTGAACTTTCCTCGACTCAGGCGCTCACACATATCATCTCAATCACTACCTCCAGTTCACTTCTCTGTCTGGACGCAAGTCAAAGGAATGCCTAGTCAATTCAGCTTTCACAGGGGTAGCGGAGAAGAAGATATCTTAGTTGCACTCCTGGACCCCGACGCGCCACCAGAGCTATTTTAGTTGCTGAAGCGTATGGGCATCAATTTCGAGGGCGAAATACCAGATACGGAGGAGATCACTGTACGTATCCTGTGCTCCCTTCCAGAATACTAGAACAATGAGATCTGACGTGTGATATCGAGCTCTACCAAGCTGTTGATATGTTCCAGGGAAATGGAAGGAAGAAAGCTGCGGGAGCTTGAGCGTGCTTTACAGTTGAAACAGGTAGCTTAACTTTGTCTGGGATCAGCGTGTGGCTTGAACTATGAGCTACTTTTTACTTTTAGGATATTGAAGGCTATAAAACGTTGGTGAAGAGTAAGAAGGCTTGAGACATCGTTGTCTTAAACTTGATGGACATCATAGACATAGGCTTGATTACATGTCCTTAATTGGATCTGTTTTGGTACCTCGTTAATTTCCATCTTGTGGTGTGCTGGAGCGCTTGATCTTGTCATTCACCCGAGTTATATATTCTCCCATTCTTCTAAAGCCTGCCCTCTTTTATCTGTCTCAATTTAAAACATATGGTAATAGTTGAGCTGCGTAGTAGCAGAATGGATATATAAGTTAAAGAGAGATGTGTTTGGGCTTGAGGGAAGAATAACACAAGGGATGTAGGAATATCGCCACATTCACCACCTGTTTTTCGAAATCTGAGTCTTTACTATTCCTTTCGACGGCAATTCCAATCCACTAACAGTGTACCCATCGTATTCTTCATCATATAACTTCAGAGAACTTGTCCGGGTCGCATTATCGGAGATCAAAGGAATTTATCAACTTCTCAGCTCTGAGACCTCGTAGTCTTGCAGTAGTCTCAAATCAGTCTAATTATGGTGAAGGTAATTCACTTCAACTGAGTCAATTTCTAATAGAGAAAACTTACCTACCTATTTATTCACCAGCTTTACTTCCCTCTCCTCTCATGGAGTTCAAACCCTTAAATTTCAAACTTCCTCAACATCCTCAACCTCAATACGATTCACCCACCAGCACAAAATTCGTAAGCAAAAGCAGTATATAAACCTTGACCAACACCATTTTCACTCCCCAAGGGTCCGAAACATGCTCACCTTAAATAGTCCAGAACGGGTCTTGGTAGTGTATTTTCCTCGCTCTAGGTACGATTTCTCGTAGTCCGAAGCTAGAGGTCTCCCCGCTGCCGATTTTGATGATGTTTAAAACAAGAGCGTGTTGTAACTATCCTGACAATCACCCCTTGTTCCACAGGAATCAGAGAATTGACGCATGTCTGATTTCCACTGCCAATTGATAAACCATTGTCATCTCTCCAACCATCGTCATCAGTGCTCCATAGACTCTCTATTTTTCCGCCCTGACCCCTCTGCACCTCCTCGAAATAGGTAGACTGTATTGCAATACAGCTGAAGAAAGTCAATCGCAGGCAGTACAGTTCAACAATAACCGGTTCTCCTTCCTGCCTCCCTCATTCAATAACGCGACTCACAAATCGTTGGGCCATAGTGTAAACTTCGTGAGTTGGATATTATATAAGACACAAAACGCGCTACATTCAGCAGCAATCTACAGCCTTGATGGCGAGGAAACCATACTCGAGATACATACCTACAGCAATACAACGCATCGCGCATTACCACAAACCCAACGCCTTTTAACACCGTCTCGGCCGAAAACGCCAAACCAGCCCAATTACCCCAGGAGAATCACCAAGCCTCCACCAACGCCTGCACCGACTCCATTCCCCTCTCCCCTTTCCCTAAGCGCGTCGCAAAGAACAATCACACCCACCCACCAGAACCACACACTCCAAATCAAAAAATCAAATCCCCACCCCCACCACCAGCCACACCATCCAACTGCAAGAACCCCGGCTCCATAAACCCCGCACCGACACCATCAATCCCCTGCCTATCAATCCCCGCCCCATCCCACGGACTCAACTCACCCATCCCATCATATTCTCCCGACCCAGAACTACTCGGTCCATTCTGCATAGCGTAGAGAGAAGTCGCAGACAGATCGAGCCAGCTGAAATTAGGGACCGGTAGGCCGGGCTGGACATTGTTGGGAGCGAAAGGATCGGGGAAGTTTGGGTTGGCGTAGATATTTGGGTCGAGGTTTGGGTCGAAGTTTTGGGGTTGGTTGGGTTGGTCGGGGTTGAGATTTTGATTTGTGTTCTGGGGTTGACGGTCGTTTTGTCCTTGGCCTTGTATTTGGTTGTTGTGTTGGCCTGGACCTATAGGATTCTGCTGTTGAGTAAGCATGCGATTATCGATGCTCATGCGATGGAGAGCTTTGTTGCCGTTCCGCTTGGGTGACTTGCGCCAGAGGAGCTCTAGAAGTCTAGCGTAACGATTTCCGATTTGGTTGCCGCCTACTGAAGATGCTTGTAATCGGTCGATGGTAAGTCGGATTACCTTGTGTACTTCGTCGCGTTCGGATTTCTGAAGAGAGGTCGTGGAGCGAGCCTGGAAGGTCTTTGTCAGTGACACTATTCGGAAGGAAGAAAGGTGTGGGAGGGGAAGTGGGTAAATACTTACTTTGTAGAGAAAGACGGCGCTGTAGATCACGAAGAGGTAATATGACGATGGCATGTGGCGGAGTGTATCTGGTGATACAGACTCGTTGAATCGAGTCAGTAACGATGTGGCAGCATTGACTGCTTCATAGATGAAACGTGCATCGGGAGCTGTGGAGTTGATGAGAGGCACGGATCCGTTAGGATTATGTTGGCTGTCTCGTTGGTCCGTGAGTGCGCGGGAAATGGTTGCTTGGTACGCAAAAGCGTTGACGTAGAGCCGCAGATAGTCGTACGTGAGCATCAGACTAGCTTTGATGTATGGGTGGCCTAGCATGTTAGTTGATTGTTACAGGGTGGGGTAGAGAGGCTTACAGTTCAGCGATCCCCAATTCTCCATCCAGGTTCCAATACTGTACCGAAAGTCATCAAGGTACTTGGCATATCGACCCTCGAGCATCTCTTTCCAAGCATGGCCTTTTGATGAGTAAAGGATGTCGTGAACATTGGAGAAGATCTGCGTTAATTCCAAGTTTGCCTGAAAAATGGTGGCGAAGTCCTCATCATGCCCCGAAGCACGTTGGAGAGTGGGAAAGTTATCTGCCTTCAGTCCTGAAAGAGGACCTGGTCCTCGAGCCCAGAACCCCTTACCAACACGCACCGAGACCTGACGATCGCAAATGTAGCATGCTGCCCAGACTAGCCGTTTCCGACGAAACTTAGCGGGGTCTTCTTGCGTGTCGCTGTTGAAGGATGTTCGATCGATTTCGAGAAAGTACCCAAGCCGTAGAGCTGTACCAATATACATCCAGGCTACGCGATCTTCCTCTCCACGGCCCACTGTGACCGCCACCTGAGGTCTGTGCGATACCCATTGTGATAGAAGGAGGAGTGCTTCTACAGCTTCGACATTCGCATCCGCACCAGCCAAGATGTTCGAGATTAATTGCTGCATGTGATCGTAGCAGACTTTGTGCAGCGCTTCTTCATCCTTCGATGCAACGGTGAGAATGGCCGAGAAAAGATGGGGCTCGTAACGTGAAAGCCATTGTAGTCTGCTAGGATTGAATGTCTCTCGGGGAACGATAGGAAAGAATGGGTGGAAGAATTGCTCGTAACTGGAGTCGTTAGCCCTTTTGCTCGGATCCAACTGCGGAATGAGGTCCCCCTACCTTGAAAACAATGAATAAATCTGCTCCGGACCAATCAGACCTTGTTGCACCGGAGGATAATGCCACACGGTCTCCAATGGCTGTTGGTTGACATCTGGTCGCAGCGTTGGCCTTGTTCGTTTTGATTGTCCATTCGGATCATCACTTCGAGGAGAATTGGAGTCGTCGGCTCGATCCGCTACCTGGGCAAGAATCTCGAGCGCATCAGATGGATTCTGTAAGTCTGCAGTCGCAATTCCTTCATGTGATGGCTTTCCAATAATGCTAGCCGTGGATTCCATGCGAGGACGGTATGGCTGATTGTGAGATACACTAGAAATCTGCAAACGTGAGCTTCACAAAGTACGAAAAGGATACAATGAACGAAAGAAGGTGACGGCAATACTTGAAAATGATCTCGGTCAAAATGGAACGAGCTTTCAATAGGGCACTTAAGCAAAACTTACAGGAGGATACTCGGTGTATCTCGGAGCTCCACCTCCTCCAGCAATTGGAGGTTGCCACATCGGCCTATCATCATACCTATTCTGAATGGATCCCGAATGCTGGCGACTATGAGAGCTGTTCATGGCGTATTGCGGACTCGAATTCGATTGTGCTGCTGGTGAACCTTGAAAAGTCGAGACTGTTGGAGTAGACGGTCCAGACTGCTCTGAGCTGTCTTCGAGCTTTGGTTTCTTTCGAACTCGACGACCACCACGATGACTTTCTCCAAGAACACATTCTCTGTTCTCTCTTTGACATCGTTTGCAGGGCTGTGGATACTGTTAGTGTGATTCTAGGTAAGCAGCATCAAATCCGAAAATTGTAGTAATCACGTGATATCAGATCAACTGCTGCTTCCAGTCCTTCAGTGCTGCTGCGAGACAGTTACTGGAGCAGCAGCTGTCTTACCCGCGCGAGAAGACGTTGTATCCCACAGTCTCACTTGAGCCATGTAACGCGAAATCGACATATCAAATTCCTCATTCCGACGCGTCGAAACTCGTCCTTGGCCCTCCCAAATCAGAATTCAGAACTCAAAATCACATACCGGTTTCCCGCCATTGGGATCCAAATCACATTTGCTCTTCCGATTCCTACAGTGCAAACAAGCACGGTACGCTCTCATAGCATCAAACGGCTTCTCGGCTGGCTGAGGCCGTACATCTTGCTGCCCCGACGTCTCTATCCTGGTTGGTGGTTGTGAAGACTGACTCTGGCCTTGAGCTTGAGGCTGATTCTGCAGTTGAGATTGGCCATTCCCATTACTGCTGTTCACCAATGGAGTTCCAGATAGGTTTGTGGTATTTGGCGCGCTTGTGACATTTCCGGTGGTGTTGATGCCATTGCCATTACTATTACTAGTGCCAACAGGAGGCAGCATAGGGCCCGACATGAGGCTTGGTGGAGAGTTTCAACGGGCCCGGATAGACGGCGAGTGACGGCCGGGGGAGCAGAGTTCAATTGACGGCGCTGGATGCGATTGATGGGGCGGCCGCTGATATTGATGCCGGTATACGTGGAGTCTGTGAGTGATATTCAAAGACCGATGATGCCGACGATGCAGGATGTCGGTGATTGACGATGGGATGGGCAACGGGCACAGATGCGGGGGCGCTGATAGATGGAGCTGGCTGGAGATGTGGAGGGAAGAAGGTTTGGATGGGCGTCGGGAGTCCGCGCCGGAGTCGGCTTTTGCAGGTGACAGAAGTGCCGACCGAGGATGATCCGGAGCTCGACAAACCGACTTCGTGCTGTTGATGGGTGATACTGGCATATATCTACACTTTAGAATCGGAAATCGTGAGTACGTTGGACTTCGTTTGTGGGTCACATTAGACTATTTATTTGAGAAATAAAAATCCAACATCGTTTGGTATGCGTGTACCCCTATTCACAATGTCCCAGTCATTCCTCTAGCAGTCGCTACCCCACATCTGCGATCACACCAACATTCCATTAAGGTAGCATTATGGTACGACTTTACATGTTCCCAAAACCGTTTTTCCAAAACCCAATATACGACGATTGGGCGCTGTATAAGAAGAACTACCAGCAATCATCAAATGATACTGCGTGGGTTTTGCCATTTGGATAAGTTCTTCGAACTTCCTCCGATTCATCGACAACGCGAGTGTTCCAAGAACAACATACATATCGATCCTGCTCATCAGGAACATTCAGAGCGAAGAGCTGCATATCCTCCTTCCATGGGATAATAAGGTATTACTGAAAGCGAAAGTCAATTGACAATATTGCCCATTGATAGCAGGTGGATCCACCTCCCTCTCGGAACATATCCGGACCCCTTGTGCAGACCCATCATTTAGACGAGCAACATACCTCAAGACATTCCGCGCAATACGAAATTCTATCAAGGTACAAGAAGACCTTGACCCTCGATAACGATTTCCAACAATTGTCTCTCCTTCACGTATCGGCGATTTCCTTCGGTACCTCGAGGATTTCCCAGCTGCAGGTTAGGGTCTTACCTGTATATCTTTTACAGGGTTGACATACTCATGAGAACTGCTCAGTCTTCAGGAGGCAAATTATTGATATCAAGTCGTGTGATTATATAATTTCCTGGCAAAGGTTTGCCCCTTGTAATTTATAACCTCACGATTTACAGATCGTCAAGCACGCCTCTCACAAGTGCAAAATCCTTGCACTTCTTAGGTTCCCTCTGCTTACAGCTACTACCATTGACTCACCTGACTTTGATCCAGGCTTCTCCACAGCAAGTAAGCTACCCCCAGAAAATAAATTCGCAAAGGTGGCATGATAGAAAAATGCCGGCCAACGTTGCAGGCAGAGGCATTTCGATTCATGGACTTCTGAATCGATAAGCCATTGATTATGATGATAGCTGAGCTCATGATGACAACAAAAATGCTTGGAGGTTTCATGAGAATAACTTTAATTACAAAATCTCTTGCGCAGAAAAGTTGTCTATGAATTATCCCTGGTTTCCTCTTCAGACTCCAGCATTTCGCACCAGATCTTGCATTTTATTTTAATCGTGTCTGCCGCATAGTAGTCTCCGAGATCTCTTTGTAATATGTGCTGTGTCAAGGGATCGCTCCCCAGATTCTTATATTATTTTTCCCAGGGACTTAGGTCCTGTTCCTAGATTCTAACCTTCCAATATGAAGCTTACCGGAAATCGGCCGAATTCACTTGGTATCGGTCCTTCCCAATGAAACACCTGTTTCCAAGGAGATACAAAATGAATTCTCGTGTCTTAACTTTCATGTGCATCTGAGCGAGACACCCTGAGGCAACATCCAGTTGGGATTCTCCTTTGAAGTGGACGTGCCGGTAAGCTGTATTTTTCTCTCTTGTTCAGACCAGAAAGGTGAAGTAAGCTTCGTTTATACCTACTGTAGCGTGTCTAGAGCCTTTTGTGTTCGCCCGGAATGCTGTTCTCATTTGTGCCCCCATCAAAATCACTGAGTTGGCAGCGGATGTACTTTTGATAGTAGTAGTATTGTAATAGTAATATATGAATTAAACAAAATAGGAATCGTGTTACATATTTGACGATCCTGATGCTGTGGATGCTACTTGTCATATTCTTGTACCTTTACTGGTATGTAACGAAACTCTCGGTGCTCCTGCCAACCGTGTTGACCAACTCAACCTCCCCAGAGGTCTACACTCCAAATCTCATCCATGGCACAGACTGCTGGAAAGATGGAAGGCCCTCTCTTGACTACCACCCAATATAGCTCAGTAGGAACTCATGCGGGTACCGAATCTCTCTTCTCTTCTTTCGAGACTGAATGTGAGTTTTGGCGATGTGTACTTACCACTTCCTAGCACAATTACAGGACAGCATCTCAGTGTAGCCCCAGGTTCAAGGCCACAAAATCCCCATATCCAAAGTAGAATATAGTACTGAAATAGGTATTTGCAAACACGATTGCATGTTTTATCCTCCACCGAAAATTCTTGGTGTGGACATGTGTTTATCTTACTCCACAACACCACTAAGCCGCTTTCAGGAAGCAGCTTAGTGCCAATGTCCCAAGACAGGATTTCTAATCACAAACGTCATCTTTTCTCGACAACCATAGAAAAGCCACTTTATTTGTTATTTATATTAGATGTCCATATTCAAACGTTGCATAATCAGCTGAGCAACTATCGCATAGGAAAGAAAGTCATCATGGCTTCAACACAGACACTCACTCGGAGCTCCAGTGAACTTGTGCCCCTGCCCCACTCTCAAGACATCACCTTCTCTCCCAAAAGTAACATATTATCCTCAAATACCGGAAATGCATTCGATGCCGAGGTTTTGATGCAGAATTTAGATGGCGGTCAAGAAGTCAAGGAGCTGTCTAGAAGGAGAGCAACTGTGGTTGTGACGACTGTAGCGGGAGTGAACTTCTTGAATACCATGGGGAGTGGGATCCTGACTGTTGCACTCCCGACCATAGCGAAGGATTTGAGTCTGGGGGTCGAACTACTGCTTTGGTATGATTTTGTTCTTACATTTCTCGGATCATGCTCGAAAGAAAGATTGCTCTTGCAGATCCGAAGAATTTGTACCATTTATGCTGATTGACCTAATATCCAGGCCAGCATCCATCTACGCGTACGCATCACTCACAAATTTAATCCAATACCAAAGCTAATCCCAGCAGCCTAACATGCGGTTGTACACTCCTCCTCGCCGGCTCCCTCGCCGACATCCTAGGGCGCCGCATAACTTTCCTTGTCGGCACATCCCTCTATTCCGCATTCACCCTTGGCTGTGGTCTCTCTCCGACAGGCACCTCTCTGATCATATTTCGCGGTTTTCAAGGCCTCTCTATTTCCCTGTATCTCACCACCGCCGTTGGAATTATTTCAACATCATTCCCGGCTACGGGACAGGGGAATAGACGGAATTTCGCGTTTGCTGCAACGGGTGCGGCGAGTCCGGTGGGGTATACGGTGGGCTTGGTGTTAGGTGGTTTGTTTGTTCAGAGTGTGGGGTGGAGGTGGTGCGTATATTCCGACATCTTACTCTCCTTCTTGTTGGTTGTCGAATCGTTCAGATATATTGAAGGCGAGACTCGGACAACTGACAGTTCTTCGAAGTCGAAGTTACATGTTTATACAGAGGCTAGACAGAGTCGTTTGGAGTTGCTAATGCATACCAGGAGTTTCCATTTTGCAGCTATTCTCAACGTCATTCTTTGCATAACAGCTGTTTCCTGGCTGCCAGCCGACGAGACACCAGAGACTCACGAGGGACAACCAAGAAGCAAGGTGCAGCGGATGAAAGGGGAAATTGACTGTAAGTACTAGGGAAGCTTACCCAGCCCGGCAAAGCTCACTGTTTCTTGATGAGTCAACTTTTTTGATGTCAAAAGATGACTAATTGTCTCATCACATAGGGGTTGGAGCTGGTATCGCAACGGCGAGTATAAGCACGCTGTCATACGTTTTGGCGTAAGTGTTTCCATCCAATTCGTCTCGCTAATCCCAAAGAAAGAAACTCAAATCAAACAAGTCCATTGACCAGATCTCCAGAATTATCACAGGAAAATCATCCTCCATCAAATCAGCTCAGAATATATCCCTCCTCACCATTGCCTTACTGCTGATTCCAGCATTTATATTCTGGATGAGCAGACAAGAATGCCTCGGTCGGCCAGCTATCATCCCAAACTCAATATGGAAACAAAGCGCATTTACAACGACATGTATAGTAGTTTTCCTAACATGGGGAGCTTTTAATCCATTTGGATACTTCACTACGTTATTGTAAGCGTCTATCATCTCCTAACTCCTATCTGCTCTCCCACTTTGTTATAAAAATGGTAACTTACCTCACCTTCCTTTCCCTCTATAGTTTCCAAGAAATCCAACACCTCGGCCCCCTCGCCACATCTCTCCGTTTCCTCCCCACAGTCGTCTGCGGCATCCTCACAAACATCGTAACCGGCCTCCTAGTCCGCAAAACAGCCGCGCTCTACCTCGTCGCAGTTTCGTCCGCCTTCTCCGCTCTCGCTTGTATCCTGATGGCAATCGTGCACCCAGAATGGTCGTTCTGGGTTTGTGCTTTCCCGGCGGTGTTTTTAAGTCCGATGAGTTCTGATGGTATGTTTCTGAATCCATGTTCCTCGCTTGCAGTCCGGATGTGGGCTGCGTAGCCCAGAAAGTAAACACAAGCTAATACGTAGGTCTGTTACACTTAGTGCTCTACACGATTTCCAATCTGATCATAACGTCTTCATTCCCAGCCAGTAAGCAATCCCTCGCAGGAGGAGTCTTCAACACCGTGTCCCAGATTGGAAATTCGGTAGGTCTCACAATGGGGGCTGTGATAGCAGCTTCGGTTACGAGTTCAAAAGCTGGTCATAGTTCTGGGTCTGCTACTAAGGATGAGAAGAGTGTGTTGAATGGATATAGAGCTACGTTCTACATGTGTTTTGCTGCGATGGCATGTGTGGTTGTGGTTGGTGCGTGGGGGTTGAGGGGCGCGGGGAAGGTGGGTGTTAAGAAAGAGTGATATGATGCGAATTGATAGGAAAGAGGAGAGCAAGAAAACTGTCCTGACTGTAGATACTGACTACTGCTCATTCAAATTATGCTATAAAGTCTTCCTGTAACCCAATTGAACTCAGGAGCTAAGCTTGTAGTGAGGATGGCGCACAGATGTCGCTCTACTTTTCTGTAAATGTTTTCTCTGGGGCATGATCTCCTCGAAGTCCGATTACACTACCAATCCGGTGACCCCTAAAAAGAATTAAACATTCATATAGGTATCTACTCTAAAAAGTCGACTATTTACCAATCACGAAGTTCTCTCTAGTCTCCATCCCATCTACTGCCCATCCGTCCAATTTGCCGCACTCTGAAACTCCACCACACTAGGCCACCTATTCTCATCGCCCACCACATCCCCCCCATACGTCAAATACCCCTGCACATCCAACCGATCCACTTTCATAACCTGCTTTGCATTCCCCATCACCCAAATCGTCTGCATCCCCATCAACATGTGCTGCAGAATATGACAGTGGATCATCCACACCCCCGGCTGCGTAACCTCCAGTCGCCACGCCCTCCACCCCATTGCGGTCCCATTCTTCGTTGAAGGCGCATACCGATACAGCACTGACGTATCACGCTTGATTGGCTTGCCCGCACTAGCAGCCCAGCGAGCTTCATTGGCAGCTTGATCGTATGTCCCATTCCCGGAGCCGAGATCCCAATAGTGCGCGCCGTGGGCGTGGAAAGGGTGCGCGTCAAGACCACCTCTGTCAGCTCCAGTGTTCTGGATGATGATTTCGATGACCTCGCCGATCTGCGCGGGGAAGACTCGTGTGACCGGGTCGATGCCGTTGTTTGCCAGAGCGCGCTCCATGGACGGGAAGTTGGAGGCGTTGTTTTTGTAGAGGGAGACGAGGTATGGTTCTTGGGGGAAGGTTTCGGTCCAGGGGTAGGAGTTCTGCACCCAGACTGTAGGGCCGTTGACACGTTGGTGGACCGTCATGATTATGGTGCGGGTTACGTTTGCAGCGGATGGCATTTTGGCCATATGGTGGTTGGAGTGGTGGGGCTTCAATTGGTAGTCGAGGAAGCCCCGGGTGATGCTGGGAACTGTGATAGGCAACTGTGAGGGGGGATAAAATATTGTTGGTGGGGAGGGAACGCCATAGTTGAGGACTGCGAAGGATCTTGTCAGAGTTGGACGTTCTCGGGATTCGATTTGCATCCAGTAGGTGCTTTTCTCGGGGTGGGGCTTCGTCTTCAGGAGGACACTGTAGCGCTGGCCAGTGTATATCTGGAGGAATGAAGTATTGTACGGCTCAGTATAAGACCTGATTTCGTCAGAATTCTCATCCAAGAGTGGATTACGAAGAGCGAGAGACTCACCCATCGGCTTCAATGACAGTCATATCATGACCTTCAATAGCGAGCGAGGCAAACGTGAGAGCCGTGGCACCAATAAACCTCAATCGATACGTCTTCCCAGGCTTAACATCAATTGCAGCAAGACTAGCATTGCAAGCCGTCCCGTTTGCAGTCCCAGCTCCCTTCCCATTCACCAATATCATATCCGACTCACCACTCCACGACAAAGGATTAGAAATCAACCCCTTTTCAATGGTGCTATCATCCTTTTTGAAGACGTCCTGCAAAAACACTATCCTTTCCTCGTCGTACTTGTACGGAACCTTTTTAACATCTTGAACAATGAGAGGGCCAGTGCAGGAGACAGCCGCGAAGCCCACGTGGCTGTGGTAGAAATACGTCCCTGCCATTCCAGTTGGAACATGTATTTCATAGTCGAAGAATTTGCCTGGAGGGATTGGCCATTGAGAAGCGAGGGGCGTCCCATCGCTGAATGGTGAGGTCGCCATACTTAAGCCGTGCCAGTGCTTCATTTTCGGTCAGCTTTATGAGTCTTTTGGAGAGCAGATCTGGTTTGGATTTACCATTGTCAGATTAAGGTGCTCCATGTCATTGTAAACCCGTATCCAGTAAGTGTCTCCTTCTCTGATCTTCAGTGCCGGTCCAGGCGAAGTCCCATTGACCAAGACAGTAGGTTTTGACGGATAACATGACTGCGCAAGTGGTGCTTCTGTGACGCGAAGAATGGCGTCAGGGATAAAGGTCTCGTCATGACATGCTGTATGTGCTGCTACAAGTCCGAGCCAAGCCAGTACAAATGTAAAATAGACGAATACGTTGGTATGGAGCAACATCTTGACGTTCGGGAGTCCCTAACAATTGCCTGGTGAGCAGACGTCTAGCATTGAAGATGGACGTGCTGGATGATGCGAGGTCATCGACAAGGTAAACATCACTGAGACACCCATCCATTCCTCGAGGCCTTGGAGGGAGCTTCAACTTCCATTTTCTGAACATGATATCGTTCAAACAACAAAATCCAGCTCAAACTTCAACAGGTTGAACAGTGGCATATACAAAGCTTAAGTAAAACGAGGTAGCTTACTAGTGTGTAAAACAACTATGCCGACAAACGATCGTCTTCCACGCGGCCAAATCAACAATTGCAGCACCTCAATTCAGATCCAAGCACAGACAGACCCAGATAATAAGGATGAGAAAGAATGAGCGGGTTCTCCAAATCCAGAAGAGCGGCGCAGGAACCTGAATAAATGCATACCTTTAGTGCCCCCATAATAAGATTACCAGCCATAAACTTTCAGGCGGTGCACTCCCTCATGACAGCAGTAAGCCGCCAGCGTCCCATGAAGCCTATTAAGCACTCGCTAGAACGCATCAAGGATGTGGGATTGGTAGGAATGCAGTGCAGATCGGGGTACTCCAAACTTAAATCTGACTTACATTAAGGCCTCCTGCCAATCAAAACACAGGGCATCGGAACTCGGAATTTCGCCGATGTGTTCGCATGTTTGCCGAAGTGTCTATCACAGAGAAACCTAGAATTGTTTTGAAAAATCGAACACGAGAGAAACTTTGCTATGGAGGGGGAGACCGCCGCTATCGAATCCCGTCGCGCTGACCTTGCATTGGATTTGATCGTGAGATGGGATGGAAAACAGGTTGATCGAGAATTCGATTCTGTCAGTCAGCCCAACGGCAGCTAGCCGCTCCTTCGAACAGAATGCTGATCGACCTCTGAGTTGGCAGCAGTGCCATAAGCTGACCTCCCATCAGCAGACGATCCTCTCCCAGGTCGTTGATCAAAGATATCGCATTGTCGGCCCCTCTGTCACCATCGTCATCTCAACGCTGGGGCTGCTGAAATTGACACTCACCCACCTTACCAATAGAGAGGAAACCCACGCAAACCCAGCAAGCCTTATAAGTTCCTGTAATATATCCAGACTTCCATTCGCAAAAGTAAGATAGAGGCACGGTACCATTGGGTTTTAAATATCCTTTGCGTCATGAATCAGGGATCGGACATTGGTAGCCGAAAGCCTAAACAGGAGGTATACAGCGACATGCCGAGCCTCGTGTTCGGTAGGACTGGCTCGACTGGATATAATGCCTGTTTCTGTAAGCTCACCTTATTTCGATGCGACTTCGTCCACGGTCCAGAAAATTATTGCACCCAGAATAGAATCTACCCTTAAGGGTCACTCCACAACGTACTGTAGCTGTCAGAACGCCACGTTATTTACCTTTGAACAGGCGAACGGGCCTCGTCAACTGCATTGACTCTACCTAATACAAGCACGATCCTGAATCACATTTCAGAAACACCGTGAAAACCCGACTCTCGTGATGCTTCCGCACAGCTCGTGAAATGCAATGCATTATTAAAGTATCGGGGTATCTTCAACAAGCCTTGACCATCAATCCTACGACTCCAGCCGGTCCGGCTCCATGCAATTGCCATTGCCGATGCCAATCCCCAAACCCAACACCAATCGTATCCCCGTGAAGTAAAATAAAACCATTCGCCCTCTAATTTTCCTGTCTATGCTTTTCATTTTGGGTGGACTGTTCAGTCTCGGTAGCTTCGTCGTCACTTCCGTCTACTTTCTCGCCCTCTCCACCTTCGCCCCATGCAGAGTTGCTTCTGCTTAACTTTCCATTTGAGGCTCCTGTAACTTCTCGTGGACTTGCCAGTGGACTTCCTGTAGTCGCCATACCTCCAATACTCCCACTGATACTGTCGTTTCTTCCATGCCCAAGCAGACCGCTTTTGACACTGCCTCCATCTGCAGCGGTCGACTGCTTTCCTGCGTAGTAACTGTTGCGTTCGCTGGGCAGGGCTGG
Organism: Cadophora gregata; assembly: GCF_030347475.1. NCBI lineage: Eukaryota > Fungi > Ascomycota > Leotiomycetes > Helotiales > Ploettnerulaceae > Cadophora > Cadophora gregata. The sequence goes on along the minus strand of NW_026695936.1, from coordinate 157,771 downwards.
TGCTACACCAGTTGCTGAATATATGCTGGCCCTCTCATTTAGTCCACTGACACTTGGTCTCGGCTGGTGTGGCGTCGACGTAATACCGCTTGCCGCGTCGATATTGGCACTCAAAACACTCAAGGGAAGACTCTCGCGGCTTCCACCAAACAAGGAAGAAGGGGCAAGTGCGCGAACCGAAGCATCAGTATCCATTGATCGTCTTCTTCGTCTCTTAGACGATGATGCAAGTGTGAGGATCGAAGCGTTGTCGGTGAGAAGGTTGTTAGCCGTCGCAGTGCTGTAGGTCGACGGATGGCCACCACTGGCTTGAGGTGCCAAATGCGCTGGAATGGCAGTGGCAGGAGGAGACGTGGGGAATTGATGAGAGAACTGAACAGTCTGAGTAGTATTTCCATGGTTGTGGCTGTGTGAGTTGATTGCCCCATTCGGCGCTGCAGAATGAATCGTAGTGAGTGTTGTCGTCAGCGATCGTACAGACGGAGCAGGTGAAGAGAAGGTGCTGTCTGCTCCTCTACCTGAACTCATTCCACCGCCAATTGTAGCATTTGTTCCCTGCCCGGATGATGGCGCGTGAGAAGGTGCAGCATCTGAATGGGCACACTCCGGCTCTGTAGACATCGTAGGTGCCATTGACTTGTTGCCAATAGTCGGTGGAGGAAGCCCATCCAAGGAGGAACGTAATGAGCGTCTGCGATCGATCGATGATGTGCTGACTGAATTGCCTGTCGGCACCGTGGAGAATGAACGATGCCCGTTAGGCGCATCGCCGTTGCCATTCAAATGGCCTGACTGAGGGTATGGATGATTCTTCGAGAGTATTTGCTTCTTAGATTTCATCTGGTAGGTATTTCGTTTCGTGCTCGCAGATGGACTGGCCTCTGAGGTTCCAGATGAGCTACCCTTGAAGCTGGTGAGCTTCTTCATCCATGTCGAGAAAGGTCGACGCCGTCCTGGTCGGTCTGTTCGGTCTGTTCGGTCTGCCATTTGCGTCAGTTGAGTAGCTTGAAGGGTAGCACCAGCAGCGGTGATGTTCTGCGGACCCGCAGATTGAGCAGCAGATTCAGCTCCGGGAGAATGCTTGAATGAGCAGCGCTGCTGGGCCTTTTTTGAGCTCGTACCATGTGCTTGGGGTGATGTCTCGGTCGCCATCGTTGTGTAAATTGGCCTGGGTGTTGTTGGGACAAAAGGATGACGCGGACACGCAGTTACTGATGGAAGGCGTTTCGTAAGCTTGTGGAATGTAGATGCCCGTAGAGATTTCAGCAAAGCGAAGATTTCGGATATTTGGGGGTTGTGGATGTGAGGGTCAAGTGGTGAGCTGGGAAGTCCAGAATGGAAAGGAAGCTATCGATTTGCAGTGACCAGAGCGGGAGCGCAGCCTTGTTGCGCCGCTGAAGGCTAGGCTGAGCTTATGTAATACACACGTGATATCGACTTCATCATCAAGTCTGGCTCTTCCAAGGCGAGAGCATAACTTCGAGCTGAAACCATCTGGCGAAATAACGACCCGCAACTCTGGCGGGAGAAGATATGGGATGTTGGGAATCTTGATACACGACGGCGACTTCCACGACTAGAAGCTATGTCTTCAACTGCCGCCCCGTTTTGTCACAGGAAAGTGCCACCAGGTCTCCATACTCACCTATGGGCCCTCGAGACATTCTGATATTGCTTCTTATCTGTTCTCAAGATGTCTATCCAACTTCTACCACCCGACGTTGTTGCTCAAATCAAGTCGTCAGTCACCATTACTACCCTCAACGGGGTAGTTTGCGAACTGGTCAAGAATTCTTTGGATGCCGATGCTGCGAAAGTCGATATAAGTGTCGACTACAGTAAGGGAAGCTGCTCCGTAGAAGATGATGGATTTGGTATATTACCATCGGAATTTCAAACCAACGGACATCTTGGAAAGCTATACCGTGAGCCAATTCCAACTTTTCACTGGCTACAAAGCTCACCTGCCACAGATACATCCAAACTGAATTCACATACTCAGGTACACGGCGGTCGTGGTACATTTCTAGCGTCTTTATCGGCTCTTGCTTTGGTTTCCATGACGTCTCATCATCATCTACATCGATCTCATAACAGCCTAACTCTGCACAAATCCGCAGTAGTCTCTCGTCAGGTACCTGCACCAGAACAGCAGCATTTAACAAGCAGCCAGGGAACTCGCGTTACTGTTCGAGATCTTTTCGGAAACATGCCAGTTCGTGTCAAGCAGAGAGCTCTTGCAGCAGAAAAGGAAAGAGGACATTTCAAGGACTGGGAGATGCTGAGGCGAGACATCATTGGGCTCTTGCTTCCATGGCCCAGGGATGTTGTTGTTAGTATTCGGGATTCTCAAACAAATCACAAGATGACTGTCCGGCCCTCATCAATGCCGTTTCAGTACGGCAGAATGTCCCGGACCTCGGTGTGCAATATACTAGCACAGGCATCCTTCATTTCTCATAATCAGAAGACTTCTTGGATATCTGTTCATGCATCGACCCCAGAATTGGAAATCAGTGGTGCAATCTCCATGGAACCAATCGCAAACAAACATGTCCAGTTCTTATCCTTTGGTATCCACCCAATTCTAGCTTCGGACGGCCAGAGCATTTTCCACGATGAGATCAATCGACTATTCTCAAACTCGGCTTTTGGAGTCGAGGAAAACGTAGAAGAGATCGATGGCGCCGAGCAAGACCGGAGAGCAAAAGATGGCCGCTTCAGAGGTGATGGATATACAAACAAGGAGCTGAAAGGCGTCAAGAAAGGGGTTGACCGCTGGCCAATGTTCTTCATCAACATTCAGATATCCGGTCAAGGCAGGTCAATATGTGGAGTAGAAGATGTACTGAAAGAAAAGAAAAACGCCATTACGAGCATATTAGAGCTTCTGCGAGTCTTGGTACTCGAGTTTCTCACTAAAAATCACTTCCGTCCAAGATCCAGCCGAGTTCACCAATCCAGCAAGACGAGTCAGGCTGCAATCCCGGTTCAGACAGCTAAAGCATTTGCCTCTTCTGCACCGGGAAAACACGGCGAAAAAACCCCCAAAAGATCGTCTGTAGGCATGAAGGATGGCTCTGATACTTTTGGGGCAAATGTAAGGCTGCCTTCATTTCGGCAAGGTGTGCCGCTTCCAAATTCTCCGTTCGACGCTTGGTCGAGAGTGAAGAAAGGCGCCGTATCAAGACCGACGACTCCCAAAATCTTCAAGGACCTTGGCGGCTCCGCAACATCGAGACCTGCGACAGCTCCTCCTCTCTTATTTGATGCTTCTACAGCTTCCAAGACTTCAACTCCATACAGACTCAAAACGAAGCCTCTTCTATCCAAAGATGGGAAACTGCTTCGGGCTCCTTTCGACGATGTCATCCTGAAACCGGACTCACAACCTTGCCCAACATCCTCGGCTCCCAACACATCATTACGTTCAGACCACACATCTGATCATGTTGATGACGAAGTAATCCCATGGATCAATCCAATGACAAAGGTTCAGACACTTGTCAACAAACGCACAGGCCTAACGATGAAGTCGACGGGTTATTTATCGTTCAGTAGCCAGACACTGCGTTTGACCACTTCCGTTCCATCCCAGAGACATTCGCAGGTTCCCCCAAGTCCGTGGATCAGCGATCTGCTGAGAACTTGGGAAAATCCAGTCTTTGCGCCAGCAGAAGCATCCGTTCCCCAGATATCTTTTGATGTTGGTGATTCGACAGCCCAAAGCATTCTGCATGGTCATCAACATCATTGCTCCCATGTCGACATTGATCGTGTATTTAGAGATATCTCTTCTGGCATTAACGGCCGCATATCAAAAGATTCTCTCAAGCATGCCGATATCATATCCCAAGTGGACCAAAAGTTCGTCTTGGTGAAGTTAGAATCAACTCGATCCAAGACGTCGGATGTAGATAACGCCAGTATGCTTGTACTGATCGACCAGCACGCAGCGGATGAGCGTATTCGTGTCGAGGCACTTATGGAAGAGCTATGCACACCTTCCGCGTCGGACTCTACGGAGTCTTGCCGCGCAAGAATTCTAACAGCCCCGCTTCTAAAATCTCTCCATTTTGATCTTTCAAAGAGGGAAACGGAGCTCCTCCAAACTTTTCGGCGCCACTTCTCGGAATGGGGTATCCTCTACACTATCTCCTCTTCTACAACCACATCCACAGTTTCCCGCCTTACCGTCACCTCCCTTCCCGCCCCCATCCTCGAGCGCTGCCAATCAGCCCCCGGCCTACTCATTGATCTCATCCGCACCGAGCTCTGGAAAGTCCACGAGAATCACACCTCACCAACCCAGCCCCTCCCGCAAGGCGACTGGCTTCAACGAATACATTCGTGTCCCCAGGGTATTCTCGACATGATCAATTCACGGGCATGCAGAAGTGCGATAATGTTCAATGATGTGCTGAGTACAGAGCAATGTGAGACGCTTGTGAGAAAGTTGGCAGAATGTAAATTCCCTTTTCAATGTGCGCACGGGAGACCGAGCTTGGTTCCGTTAGTGGATCTGGCGGCTTTCAATGTAGGAGCTGGGATGAAACTACAAGAGGAGGAGGGAAGTTTTGGAAAGGAGTTTAGGAAGTGGAAAGGGAACTTGGAAGGAAATTGAGAATGCACAGTGTTGTTTTGATCCCATGGAAAACCTAGTCAGCCAAGCTTATATCCTACTTGATCGAAGGCAAATATAGGTTTGGAAACCTCCGCCTCAACCACCATCTCACTCACAACAAGTATCGCAGTCAATACATGACAAATCCCCGCTCTCAACTCCCTATGGTTCCTCCCAAGTTACCGAAAATCTCTCGCCCTTCGTCACAAAATGCCCATTCTCATGCTCGCTCCTCCCCTCCAGCGTATAAAACCTCTCACCACACCCCGCCCTACACAAAAACAGTCCCCTCCCATGCGACGCCACATGTTTCCTCCACTTCTTCTTCGACTTATACTGCCTATTACAACCTATACAAATCAGCGCCGCTTCTGCTGCCGCGGCTCGCTCTTCTAGATCTTCGGCTGAGCCGGGGATGGGTGGCTCGCGCGCTTTGGTCAGGTCGATTGGAGTGCCGTCGGGACGTTTGATGGTGATTGCGGCGTTTTTGCGGGGGAGTTGGAATGTTGGTTGTTCCGGGGGTGGGGAGTCGGGCTGTGGTGCTGGTTCTGGTTCTCGTTCTGGATAGGAAGGGCGAGGGCGAGGTGTTTGTGATGAGGCGAATGGCTCATCATCGTCGCTGGTGGGTTCTCTTGCTAATTTCTTCATAATCTGATATGTATCGGGCGTCATCGGTCTGTCACCATATTGTTCACGATAATGCCGGGCTATGCGAACTCTTTCCTGGAGCGCGGTTGGGGAGAGATGATGCATCATTGGTTGGGTTTGATGAGATTCCAATGTTGATTGTGGATGATGAGACCGCTTGGAAGAATCTGATGACGCTGGTACGAAAGATGGAGACGAATATGAGGGACCTCCTTCCATCATTGGAATAGGGCTAGGCTAAAGGTAGAGTCAGTTGATGTAGGTGATTATGCTTCAGTCCGAATGGGAATATTGAGCACTTACACTGCGAGAGCGATCTGCTTTGTGGTCCATCGTCCGTGAATTTTGGAACTGCTTCACGGTTTCCTCATCGAATTCATCATCATTATCATCCTCCCCATCATGTGTCAGTGACCCGAACTGGATTCGAGGCTTCACACCTCCCATCATCGGCAAAGTTGTACTGGTGGTGTCTTTTTCGGCAAACTTTCGGGCATTCGTAAGAAGCGAGCTTTGTGCGGCTTCATTTTCAGTCCGGGCTCTGGAGAAACGAGCAGTCTCAACATTCTTACGTTGTTGAGCAGCAAAAGCCTTAAAAGCATTTACAGCATCTTGCTCAACGGCAGCTGCAGTATTGGAAGCAACATGTGCCTTCGCCTGCTCTTTGACTTTGTTGGTGCCATCTGGCTCAGAAACTTGCAGCCGTACGAACCCATCCTGGACGAGAAGTTCATGTCTTTCTGCAAAGTCTTTGGATATGAAATTCATGTCGCCGCCAGTATCCGCCATTGCAACGAGAGTCGGTTCATTTTGAGAATTTGATCCTGCTTTTATACCTCCATCCATATCTTTATTGGAGACCTTGAGAGTCTTGAAAGACTTGTTATTAATGGGAGGCATGTGTGGTGTTTCTAACTCCGTCCAAAAGTTCTTGTCGTCGACTAAATCTAGTTCTCCTCTCCAAATTTCTGCTCCCTGTTGCAGAAAAAATTCAGAGTCGTCGTTGGAATCTCTGGATAGCGAAGAGCTGTCATTGTTCTCGCTTTCAGAATCCCACTCCACCTCTTTCGGAAGGATCGTGAGAGCGATTTCTTCGAGGTGACGACAGATATGCCCAATGAACCCTGCACCTGGAACGGTACCGCAAAACGGACATTGCTCTTTTGCCATGTCACGACGAAAAGTCTCCGAAACGACTGCTGATTCAACATTCATCTCTGGATGTGCATGAGAAATGTGCTTCCGTGTGGTATCTAGGTCATCCTGAGCATCCCCGCATGCTGCACAGCTCCAAATAATGGTATCTTGGTGTTGAAACATATGGTTCGTGAATTCGAGGCGGGAGCCAAATGCAGTCATATTGGACGAGCAACGGTCTAAAATACATACATAAGGTTGCAAATCAGCGTAAACATGACGTCTGCTCGTTGTCAGTATTTGGCTTCAAGATTATTGACGCTGCACCTACTCCCACTGTGTCGCACTGACGATTCCTCGCAACCTCTTACAGCAAATAGGACATTCGAAAGTTTTTCCTTTTGATGATTCGATGGGCAATGGTGGAAAGTTTTCCAAGCTACCAGCAATAGCAGATCCCACAGAATGCCATGATATCTGTGATCGTGCTCTTCTCGATGCTGTTTGAAGCGAGCTGCCAAGCGCAGAGTCAACAAAAGTCCCCTCGGATTTTCCCGCAAGGGTTCTTCCATCCATGCTGCAAGCATCCTCTGTTGAGACACTTGCTCGAAGTGGCAATTCTTTGACTCTATTGAATCTGTTCCAATTCGCCGTTCCGATACGTTCAATCAGCGATACCGAGGCATTGGGGAACCCATCCCTGATAAGTCGTGAGAAATGAAGCTGCGGTCCGGTAACAGTAAAAAGCTTGAAGTCTTGTTCATATCGTTGCAAGGCGGCAATATGATTAAGGAGGGTTCGCTTGGAGGTTTCTGGTCCAGAGTAGTGCTCCAGAGATATACGACCGAGGCTTGTCATGACGGCCTCCGCACGAGGCAATTGGGCAGGATCGTCATCCAGCACTGATATGTGGCACATTGCTTCTTCCACTAAGTCGAACAGCAATTCATCGGAGATCTCTTCGATAAATCGGACAGCTTGATTCAGTAACTTCCAAATGTCGAAGCGGGGACTTTCCTTTCGCTGTCTTCGGCTCATCTTCAGTAATCGCACTGAAGTGGACACAATCATATCGCTTGAAACGCCCGCATAGTCTAGTACAGAAGGTAAGATATTTTCAGCTTCTTCATATTTTGCCTGTCCGATAAAGCTGTCGGAAAGCACAATTGCGAGGTATCCTTGGTGATGAGAAGTGACCTTTGGTTCTCCTTGGAAGACCTTGTTCCACAGCGTCTGGGCCATCTTCTCCCCATCCACTTCCTCCATCAAAAAGTTGTAGCATTTCACCAATTCGATCCCAGTGATGAGATATTCCATGGAGACCACACCAAAGTCTTTTTTGACGTGTCCGAGGCTAGATTCTAGCAGTACACAGGCGATTTCGAATGACTGTTGCCTTGCGGCAAGAAAGCCTAATTGCGGATGCATCCTAGGTGGGAATAATCTGAGCAGCTTTTGAACACTCGCAACGCCTTCAAGAATGGCTCGGGCTAATATCTCTAGGGTACAAGATGGATTTCTACGAACAAGCACTGCCCAAGCTAACTGATAGGAGGGAAGAACTTCTTGTAATGCGACCTGCTGAATCTCTCGTGAATCCTTACTGCTTGGCAATTGCGTGGCGTCCAATTGTTCCTTGTTGTGCAGATGCGAAAGGTTCTCCTTTTGGATGACAGGAGAAGCGAAAAATAGATGACGGGGTAGTTCATGTCTTTGACTGGGTATTGTCTGCTCTTTTACTGCATATAGGTATGCATAGCAGTGTTCGTGGAGGGTTAGAACTGATAAAGGACAATTCTCTCCCAGGATATTGAATATTCGAGACAGGAAGCGAAGGAACACATGAAAGCATTCTGGCTGGCCCGAAGTATCACCAGCTGATGATAGATGGGCCATGACATCGACGGGATTCAAGACTGTAAGAAATGGCAAAATCGTCGAGTTAACCACGTCCCATAAATGCTCTTCCATTTCTTCCCACAGTATCTCCGCGTGTTGCTCAGGAAAAGCGTGGATAACCACTGCCAAGACATCGTATAGATGTTCTAGCGAAGTCGCCTGGTGCAAGCCTGCTCTCAGCTCAGTTCTCCACTCATCGTTCAGATGAAGATACTCCAAGAGTCCGTTTTTGCTCGTCGATACAAGGCCTATATTTATCGCCTGTGGCAGGATTGGAGGACTTTCCCAGGCTATTGTAGTACCAAATTGACGAACCAACCAACTTGGCACTTTGCTGTGTCTCGGAGGGAACAAATTCAATTCTCCCGAGTCCGTCCATAACAGACGACTGCGACAAGCACGATCGAAAAGGGCCTTTGGCACACTCGGGCTGTCGATATGTGCCAGAAGACGGCAAAATTGCAAAATATCTGCATCATCGGTGGCCAACCGCCTGATTACATCTTGTTTCCTACAAAGATGATTAATATACCCCCAAGACAAACAAGTATATCACTCACCATGAAGCAGATCTCACAATTTCGGCCATTGCGAAGCATGTCCGTTTTGATATGCGAAGCAGCGATAGCTCGTGGTGAGGTTCAAATGACAACTCGAGAGTGAGATCTTAACGATGTGTCATACTCATTCTGACAAGAACACCGCGGCATCTGATCACGGGTATCAGGGTTCCGAGTTTAAAGATACATGTGTTTGTGTGTGAAGCCTGATGTTTGAGCGAGGTCGGGTTCGGTGAGGATGCTGTGGCGGCTGAGCATGCAGCAGAAAGCGCCAACACCATGATTTGCTCGGGTACATAACCAATAAAGGCAGATAAATTAGATGCCCAGCTACCTATGTCCGACTGCTCAGCCTCGCCGAAACCATTTGAGTCCTATTCAGAAACACATCTTTCACAGCTTCAATCGCTCACCCAGATTCCTCATTGGATCGAGCGCTCTCTCGCCGCTTGCGAATTATGGTTGCCAGGACGACGAAGACAGTTAGAGTAACTGAAATCCCCCTGAAAGTGAAGTTTGAAGAATTCGCAGCTCTAGCGACCAGTCTATGTGCGAGCCTCAAGAAAAAAAGCAGTTATCCTCTTTGTCCTCCTGTAAAACAATGGGCTCCACCGGTTTCGCTCTGTATCCAAGGCGCTCATCAAGTCGGGACAATCACCCTCCCTTCCTCTAAACACCGACAGGCTGCTTTGGTACCCAATGCAGTGACCTGGAACTGTGATGATACCTTTGAAGGCATCACAGTCTTACACTGCCCCAGAGATCCGGACATTGAGTACTCTTTCTTTTAAAGTTCAATTTAATATTCGAAGGTAGACTGACGGAATATAGTATCTGTGCGGTACATGGGTTGAACGATAATGCTTTCGAAACATGGTGTTCTGGGAACACGATGTGGCTCCGAGATCTACTTCCTCACACATCTCCCTTCGAGAACGCTCGTATTATGACTTTTGGTTACAACTCCGAGAAGTCAAATCGAGGGGTAATCCGGGGCCTGAAAGATTGGGCAGACGACGTTCTCAGGCACCTTTGTTCCGTTCGAGCTTCGGAGGAAGTTGGTATCCCTTCGTTTGACACTGACATGATTGCTTACAGGGAGGTAGGAAAGGAAGAGACCACTGCTTCTCATCTGTCATTCAATTGGTGGTTTGGTAGGGAGAGAAGTATTCAACATCCCCACGATGATGTATACTTCGTGGAAGCTGACTTATCTATCTCGAAGGCACTGATTCAGTTGAAAAACTACCCTCAAGCATAGCCAGATCTTGATTTCAAGTCATGCGCTATTCTCTTCCTCAGTACCCCCCACTCCGGATCGACAGATGCTAGCTGGACTAAATTTCTGCTGGACATCACAGAGCTGAGTTCTGGCGTCAGGACAAGCCCGATAACCAATCTACTCCGTCTATACAATCCCCAAGTAACAACCAATCGTGAAGAATTTGAGATTCTGAGCTCGAAATTACCATTCTCGTCGTTGTACGAAAGCCAGCCAACCAGTATCAAGGGGCTCAACTGCCAGGTACGACATGACGCAGCAGCGTAAACACTTCTACGCATTTTGCTAACATACTATTGGCAAGATTATCACACAGGAAGCTGCAAGCATCGGTCGCGTTATGGGGGTTTCAGTTCCGGAAGCCGATCACCGAAGCATTTGCAAAGTCGGCACAAAGTTCAGTGGCATCTACCGAATTCTGGTGAGAAACTTAACCGCTCTCAAAGCCGAGCTCAACGGCTATAAAAAGAAAGTAATGACTCCAAAGGTATAAGCTGCTTCCTGTCGAGTTCCGATTCCAGATGCAAAGAGCGGTCTTCTGATCAGAATCGTGCAGCCACAGATTGGTCGTCCGCCACCAACAGCACAAAGATACCCGAATCCTGCTGGTAAAGCTTTCTATGCAGGGAAAGGTCTCCGATCCACGACGAGGACGTCCAGGCTGCGAGGCCGTAAAGCTGAACATGAATCACTCAGCAGGCTCATCGCGCAGTGTCAGGAAGACGGCGGGGCTGTTGCGGTTACTGGAATTGGCGGGATTGGGTACGTTCTATAGCAGCTTCCACGGCACCATCCGTTAGTTCATCTAACCGCAAGTACAGAAAGACTGAAATATTACTCGATGTCGCATACCAGCGGCTGGACAAGACCAATATCTTCTTCCTTCGAGCTAGCACAAAGGTGATGCTTCAAGAGGCATACCTCCACGTCGCCATGCACATCGGGCCAGAAGTTCTTCTTCACAAGTACCAAGGAAGAGATACAAGAGATATCTGGAGTCGAATGGATGTCGAAGAAAGAATCGAGATGTTCAAAGAATGGCTAGCGCAACCCGAGAACTCAGAGACTTTGGTCATGCTTGACGACCTAGACGGTCTCGCGGATCCGGAAATTATCCTGTCAGCGATACCTCAAGGCGCCAAAACAGTCATGTTCTCGAGTAGAAGTCCCACATTACGCGAAGAGGTTGACCGCGAATGCCGGCATCTTCGGCTCTGGTCCATGAACACCGACGATATTGTTGACATCATGGAAGCAACAGTCCGGCAGAGCGACTACGAACAGGAGGGGGAACTGTATGATCGCAACATCCTCAAACAAATCGCTCAAGCAGTGCACGGGCATCCTCTCGCCGCATCACACGCTATCAAATACATCATCCGAGTCATCTCTCAAGAGCCTGTAGACTCACCGGCAGAAACGTTTCTTTCTATCCTGGAGGATCCAAACCACGAAACAAGAGCCAGTTTCCTTGAATACAAGCCCCGCGCTCCGTCTATCATGGACACCTTCTATGTCTCTCGGAACCGGCTTCCCAACCCTAACGGTCTCGCCTGGATATTGATGCAGTTTCTCAGTATCCTCGAAACAGATGCTTCGGTTGTCGACTATCGAGATTTCTTCTACAAACGACAATGTATTATCAGTCCAAATGAGTTCCCCAATCACGACTTGCTTTCAAATTGCGGGCCAAAACTTTCTGAGGCTTTTGCAGATCTGGAAGCTGTATCTTTTGGTGAGAGATTACAGACTTCGAAACCCTTTCGCTTTCATCGGCTGTGGCTGGAGTGTACGAGACATGCAATGGGTGCGGATATGAGGTTCCAGGCTGTGCGGCAGGTCTTGCTGATTTCCCACCGGACGGTCGAAGGCGCGATGGGAGATGAAGCTAGAGACCAAGCTTTAAGACGCTTTTTGCCTCACATCAGGAATTGCGTGCGAGTGTGTGAGCGGTTTGGCATTGAGTTGGCGAAATTTCAAGGAGCTGAGAATACCTTGTTGTGGTATAGGCGAGGAGAAAAGTTTAGCTATTGAGAGCAAGAACATGGCTGCATTCGTGCTGACTTTGCTCTGATCTGCAATGTACAAGATATCTCGTGATCAAAGCTTTTGGGCTGAATTTTGGATTTCGGTGCTTTTAGTGCACCTGAAGCAATGAACCAATCTGTTTTCGGTCATCTACACAATCTCCACCTTCTTGATCTTCCCCACTGCCTGGAACTCATCAATCACAATTTGCGGCCACGAGTTCATACAAATATACCGATCCTCTTCTTTCGGCTCTCTCACAAGCATAGCCAACTCCTCTTCTCCCGTATGTCGCCTCGCAGGACTCAACTTGGACAAAGTCGCATAATACAGCGTATTCCTCATAACCATTTTAATGCGTTCGACAGGAGCTCGTAGGCGGAACGCTGACAGTGGGAGACCCATGGACTGGGAAAGCTCGTCGAACTGCATGTCACAAGGGGTCCAAGAGCTTGGCTCTGTGTTGTCCCATGTATTCAGGCTCCACTCCCAGGGTATGTTCACGTACGGGGTGTCGTTTTGATTGAAACAATTGAAGAACACTGACCGTGCTGATATCGGGGAGGAGATGTGGAGCATGTTGTCTTTGAGGACTGGTCGAGCCTCGGGGTGTTCTCGGTAGATGAAGATCACGTAATCGTCCATGAAGTTTGCGGTCATGCCATGGTCGGCATTGATGAGGTGTTGCATGAGTGTCAGAATATCCATCAAACGCTGAAAAGGTTGGAGGAAGATCTGACGCAAGACCAGAAAGTTTACTGGGCGTATTGACGAATGGAAGTGGATCGTGCGCCCCAATTCCCCAAGGAAACGTCTTGCCTGAATTCTCTGCGAATAGAGCGTGCATCTGATATCATCACCTAGGTGAAGATCTCCTAGTCCCGACAACTTACTCCTCAAAAATGAGGCATAATGAGAAGATTCTACAAGGCTGCCCATCTCCGAAAGGTCTCTATGAGGGTTATCTGTCACCTCGAACTGGTCGTGTATTCCTCGGAGCAGTGCCGTAGTCAAACGAACGTTGTCTGGGTGCGTGGGATCGAACGGATGTGCGACTGTCAGATTATAGCAGGGGCATGTCTCAACAATCCGGTACGTATCTGCATCTGTCGATCGCCTCATAAAGAAAATAATGATCTGAGGATCACTTTCGCCCACAAGTGCGAAGACATCTAACGGTTCTGAGCTCGTGTCGTCGTCGAAGCTGATGTGTGAGGTAGTTAAAAAGAGCTGACAATTCGCGGAGCTGAACTGGAGGGTGTAAATATCTAGATTATTAACTCGAAAATGGTGAACTCTTCGAGGCTTGGCCGTTACAGTGTATAAGTGAACGAGTTCTATGGTCAAAGAAGCGGACGTTTTGTTGATTGTCGGTTCATCAGTGTTCCATGAGATCCAATCGATACCTGAAGTGGTACAGCCGATGTAATATCCTCCCCGGCTTGCGAAGTAGGGATACATCGCCCCTTCCTGGTCTCTGTGTAACTGAATATAGCAACGATTGCTGTCAGGTGGACCCACACCTTTTGTAGGCTCTTGACTCTCGTCATCCACAAGCCCCACAGCATCTCCATATGCGGAGCTACCAAAGTTTCTAAACGAGGGACCTACTTGATATTTGACTCTAGGAAACCCTGGGATCCCAGGCAGGTCGAAGGAACAGAGGTTCTTGCGGAAGTCGCCCAGGAGCCGGTATCCCTCCCAATTCGGTACCCAAGACGGATGTGACGGCAAAGATTTCTTTCCCGCTGCAGCCAGGAATATGATGGACTCCTTCAATTCAAGAATGGCGTAAGCCGAGATTCCAATTTGCGTGTGAACCGTTGAGATCGAGTAGTCTGGTGCAAAATCTTTCCCGATGTCAGATGATACAAGTCCAAGAAGGCCAAAGAGCTTGTCCCTTGGGTCGGATGCCTCGGACCTCGAGGCTATATCTAACACATCGAACAGAATCTTTTGCTGTAGAGAAGATCCGTTGCATAGAAATTCAAGCCAAGGAACATCCGAGGAGCTCCATGACCAATCCTGACCGCTACGCCTAGGCCCTGAAGTCAACTCGATGTCCCCGATGGGTATGAGTGCATTTGGCGCAAGGAGAAGCTCTTGTATCACCCAGACACGACTGAAGTAACGGAGGCCAAGTAGTTCTTTCAGTTTGGCACCCAAAGAGTCGATGGGACCGAAACTCTCATAGAGGCGATGACGGCGTGGGTACTGGTGACTGGATCTCGGTGTCTTGACGACATCACTGCCAAGATATACCACAACTCGGAGACACTGATGGTAGATTGTTCCCATTTTCGCGATTTGCCCTTCTTTCTCTGTTGCATCGTCTTGGTTGATGCAAAGTGCATCTATCCAGATCAAGCGGACCCCTCGCCGTGGGCGAATGTACTCGAGCAGTGACCAGCAGTTCTTGGTCTGTAAAAGTACATCCCAATACTCGCCAACGTACACTGGACGACACTTTGTGACATCTCCATCCTCTCCGCCCCAAGCATAAGAGACAGTCTCATACTCTGGGTAATCGTCGTCGTCATATGTTTCAAGAGTAACGTGGATGGGTTGTTTTTCGCCAACTGGTGAAGTCAGACACAGCAAGCGGAATTGATGACCACGCAATCGTTCTTTGTATACGTGGGAAGGCTTCTCAGTAACTTTTTCGCTGGTAATGTCGGCTTCAGCTTCGTCTCGCGAAGTGGCTTGGATCTCTCCATCTTCAGAGTATGTGACGCTTGGGGGCCAATGGAGATTCATTGCCCCGGCCTCCTCATCTGGCGGCAAGTGCCATGACTTATCCACAGTCTCCTGCTTTTCGATCAAACTCTCCAAGTCAGGCTCTTTGTCGCAATTCCGACATCTTGGGTTCCCGTCTTCCAGAACTATGTCCGGAGTTTCGCATGAGCCCTTGTGCCACCTACTCATCTCAGTTGTGGGACTGGGCCTACGAGGGGAGACCGACTCGAGTGATTACCAGAGAAGCCATCCAGAATAAACCAGGATATCCGCACGACTGCGGGAAGCAGGGCAGTGGTGTTGGTATAAGTTTCTTTCTTGACAACGAGCTTCAGCTGTGCAGTGTTGCCAAGCGTGCAAACCCCACCCTGCAGAGTGCTATAAATAGTAATCCCAATCCACGTGCTGATATTTCATCGGAACTTATACGTTGATTTGATACAACGTCATGGACTTTTCTGATTGATGATTCCAAGCTCAGCTTTTTTTTGGCCGGCGATGGGAAAGCGGAATGGACAAGCTAATACGAGAACCGACAAAAATTCGGTGTGTTTCGATCAAGCAACGTGAATACGAAAACAGTAAACAGATGCAATATATGTCTATGATTCTTGTCTAATTTCCAATCTCCTTACTCCTCTCCGAGCTGGCAATGATGGCCTTGCTGTACGCATACCTCGCTCTGTCTTCCTCGAGACTAAGTAACCCCGCAATCGTCGTCCCTTTCGGACTCGAGACCTTCTCTCTCAGAACTGCAGGGTGTTCATTCTGCAGCAGTGTTGCCAATGAGATCAATGACTGAGTCAAAATCTTGTTCGCATCTGCTCGCTTCATTCCCTGGCTGACTGCTCCATCCAGCATTCCATCAAAAGCAACTGACAGCAGAGCACTCGACGCACCCGCCATGACCCCGGCAACGTCATACAACTCGGGTGCAACTGGAGCTGTCTTTCCGAGTTGGCTAAACATCCACTCGATCAAATCTTCGTACTCATTTGGGATAAATGGGTTGGTCTCCAGGACAGTCATCGACTGTCCATATTCGGCAGCCATATTCATCATCGCTCTCTTGATGAAGAAAGGCTTCTCATCTTCAGTCTCTGGTCCCGCCCAGAAGATGGCAGCGTTTAGCTTTTCGACAGGAGAACCAGCGAGGACACTGATTATTAGCTTTCCAGCCAGGGCTTCTCGTACTCCATCAACAGTGAGGACCAAATCGATCATGTATGGCTTGAACCCGAGCAGTACGACGTCCGCCTCATTCATTGCTTTCACATTGTCCCCCTGTATGACTTCTAGACGATCCGAGTATTTGGCGAACTGGCTCTTCACTCTCCTTGCAGACCTTTCGCTGTTGACAGTTGCGATAAAGCGTGAGATCCTAGGGGTCTCTCCCAATGCCTGAGTCTTGGCACAGGAGTCGAGGACGCCTGAGAGGATTGCTCCAGCCATGTTTCCTGAATAGGTTAGTCACAATAATTCAACTAAGCGATCGCCAAAGCCCTCACCACATCCTATGACCCCCAGTGTAAGCCCCGTCCTCGGGGTGAATCCATTTGTGGTCATCCTTGAGGTGAGTCAAGTCGAAGTAAGGGGCAGTTTCGAAGCGCAGAAAGTCTGTCTCCTGATATCAATTGAGTTGCTTCGAATGGTTCTAAGATGTGACAATCAAATTGAGAGACTCCGTACAGACTCGTCAAGGCAAGACAATTTGTGGACAACAAATGTGGGATTTCTTTCTTGACGATGACCGATGACCCAGATATCCACCAAGCCAAATTTCCACCCGATGAAAATGAAAATTTACGCGAGTCCCGATAAGGATAAGAAGGGCGGGCCTGCGATAAGGACTCAATTTCAACCTCACTTCATCTCTTGAGAACATCAACAGCCATCATCTTATCCATATCGGCAGAATCATCTGAGATCGCGGTTATGACTCTGTATCTTTTGCATAATGCGTCAAATATAGCTGCGAACCAAAGAGGAAGCTACATCACGAGGTGCTCATCCACTCTTCGGTACCGCGTTTCATGTATCTGGGCTGTGCAGCATGGTAGCAGCTCCGATAGGTGGAACGCCAGTGTATATTTTCTTTTCGAAATGGAACCACGCTTCTCATCACAAACAACATCTCGCTCCTTATCAGTATTCATAGGAACTGGTCTGATTACCCGGGTTACTATGCACTGAGCACTGAACGAATGAATCCAATTCTTGAGATATCATCAATTATGATCTTTGTGGTGACAACCGAGACTCCGGTGAGCCGCTGCGGATCTTGTCAGGGATAACGTCGATCAATCAACCGTCGTCCCCCCTTGGGCACCATCTCAGATTAAGGATGCGTCGTTGATGGACCAGAAACGCAGCATACCCAACCGGCAGAGACCGACGAGGAAACCGGCCCCGCCCAGGGCCCAACTTGAGATGAACTTCATGCGGCCAACCTTGTTTCTGCTCAAGGATTGTGACAGTTGACGTGTGGTGGCGCATCGCTTCCCGGGCGGTACATCTTCCAGCAATGCGAAACTGAACAATCTGGATATTTTGGACCAATGATGATTCCATATTGACGGATGATTTACCTTCCCCTGAGTGCAGAAACGGCCATTCCAGCACCATTATTTCCCACAAACAATGCCATATCGTTGGCGTAGTCGCTGATGCTGGGCAGGGAGAGCAGTCTCTTATAAAGTCTGATATGTCTGCCGATCAAAGCCCGTAAGGTCTGTTTTCAACCCACCACCACATTCATTCATTTGTCCGTTGTTTTTGCTTGCTGGGCAGTTTTTCATATCATCACGTGCTCGGTCATGTTACCTTCCAATCTTTTAGTTTTGCTCTCTGCAGCTACCACTCTCACTCTTTCGAATGCTCTTCCAGCTTCTCAGTCATTACCCGAACCTCATTATGCTCAAATTGGCGAACGTCGTCTCAACAGCGAGCGTCTCAATACCCGAGCAACAAAAACAGAATATGTCACCTACGCCGTCGCTGGGATCAACCAAATGATGACCTGGTACAACGCAGCAACAGGCCTATGGCAAGAAGCTTGGTGGCCCAGCGCGAACGTTGTCACAATGTTGGCCAACTTCCACCAGTACTTCCCAGACATGGCGAAAGGGATTACCGAGCAGGTATACACAACTACTTTCGCTGTCGCCGAAAAGACTTTTCCTGGATATCTCAACGGATTCTACGATGACGAGCTATGGTGGGTGCTTGCCTGGATTCAGGTCTACGATGTTACAAATGACCAAAAGTACCTCGACAAAGCCGCTGCAATATTTGAAGACTCCAAGAATGCATGGGGACAAACTCCATGCGGTGGGCTTTGGTAGGCTCTCCTCTATTCATAGCAAAATGCAATACTAATTATTCTTCAGGTGGGACAAAGCACATACACAAATCGGCGCCGTAGAGAACGAATTGTACCTCTCCGCAGCCGCAAAACTCGCCAATCGCCGCCCAAACACCCCATCTGGCGGATACTACTTTAATGAAGCAGTCAAAGCTTACGAATGGTTCATCGGCTCCGGCCTCATCAACTCCGATAATGTAATCAACAATGGCCTCAACATCGCCACATGCCAGAACGACGGGAGCTACGTCTTTTCCTACAACCAAGGAATCCTTCTCTCTGGCCTGGCTGAACTCACGTGGTCGACTGGAGACCCGAAGTATAATCAGTTGGCGAACACAATCGCTCTGGCTGCCATGAGGAACCTGACGAACTCTGATGGCATCCTCACGGATCCTTGTGACCGCGGTTGCAACTCTGACACCGAGCAATTCAAGGGTGTCTTTGGTCGTGGTATCCAATTTCTGGTCAACCGCGCAATGGTTCTGGATGATGCAACCAGAGCTATCTATATCAATTTCCTGAAGAAGAATGCCGACTCTATCTGGGCATACGACCAAGTCGATAATCAGTTGGGGCTCGTGTGGAGTGGACCGAAAGGCACCGCGAGTGTCCAAACGCAGTCGTCAGCACTGGATGCTATTGTTGGAGCCGCGTGTGTTTCGTGAGAGCGTAGGGTATTTTTGGTTACGACGGTTTGGTTTCGGCGTAATTGATAGACACTGGGTATGGCTACTTGCCTTGATGGTAATGTCTTTTGGTTTGGCTTGATTGGGATATATGATACCAGGATACTTAGAGATAGTGTGTTACGAATTTAATGACCTTGACAATTTTATTTGATTAGGTTTCTTTTGCCGTTTAATCTGGCCCCAGTTGTATCATCCGAAGACAAAGGCAGCCAATAGGAATGCTATTCCTGGCCATCCATGCTTTTAATACAATTGATGACGGTTCCATCCAACTTCCCTGTCGTCGTATCTCTCGTCGCATCTATTGTCATCAAAAGGATTCATCCTCACCATCGCCCAGCCGCAGCCGGGTGAAGCTACCCACCCAGCTTTGCCTGACAAGTTGCACGATTTTGAAGTAGCCCGTACCGCCAAACCTTACAATATTAAGTTGCGGCGCTGTAGTCGTCCTCAGAACATGTCTCTACCTCTACGTGCCGCTTTTTGTCAACTTGTCCAGCTAATGTAAGAGCTCACTCGCCAGCTACCCATGTGAGATGATATGGCCAGACGTAGTAAGCCTGGCATTTCAAGCTTACTTGAAATAAGGTATTTATCAATAACCGAGTTTCTGCTCAGCGTATGAGCTGCCTTCTTCTAGTTTGGCACAAGCTGTAATTGAAATGAAACGTCAAGGAGCAATTTTCCAAGAAAGCTGTCTCATTCATTGTTTCGGTTTTGTCGCTCACGACAGTCGCAAGAACAGACATGTCTCGCTTTAGATATTTCAGGCCCATATATCTACATCCTGGGATGATAACATGATATGGGAGCTTCCTCCACAGACACCAAGAAATTTCAATGTCCCTTAACAGAGTTCACGATGCCTCAATCATTCACTTCACATGATAGATGTCACGAAAGGAACAGAACAATCGACTGTGCAATACAAGGCAAAGATGGACTTGACTATATTGGAACCAGGATCTCGGACTGCACCCTGGCCGACAGAAACTCAGGTCATCTCCCTCCTGCCGCATCCAAAAAGCCCCGCCTACGGCCAAGTGGCCTACAGTTCTTTATTTTCTGTGACATCCCCAAACCTCTTCTTTTCTCAGCAAGCCATATCCCTGAAGATGGATCTTTCACCTTTCAACGAATCCAATCCACATCCTTGCCAGAAATTCCTCGCGGACAAAGTCCTTAAGCATCGGAGCAGTTATCGTTGGCCTACGAAGCCAAATATTGCCACCATAGCTGCTATCACACTCAGCATCCTCCCTGACTTGGACGACATCGTAATCTCTTTCTTGAACAAAGGTCGCAGCCACACCGTTTTCAAAATATATTCAAGTGGCAACCAAAAAGTCAATTACGTGTTCCGTGTCTGTAATCCCCGCGATTGCTTCCTCAAGCTCTCCAGCGAAGTCGCGACACTCACTCTATTGCGATAAGAGACCACAGTCCCTGTATCTGAAGTCATCGCCTATCATTCCAGTCGAAAACACGAGCTAGGCTATGATTGGGCGATAACCACATTTGTTGATGGTCACCCTCCAAATGGACTAGACGAGATACCCAAAGCTGGCTTCTATGAAGAACTCCAAGGCTTGATGGAGAAGCCTACGAAGCTGCCGAAGTTCAAACTCATTGGAAGTATATATTTTTCAAGCAATCTCATAGCCTCGAGATATCACTTGAATAGTGGAAAGAAATATAATGAGTTCTTCGCTGTTGGACCTATTGTTGACGTGTGGCTCAACCCAGCGCTCTTTTTCTTAGGTGCTCCTTCAAAAACCGTGGGCCTTTCGCCACGGTGTCCAACTACCTCATTGATGAAGTTGGTTGGTGGTACAGCAAACTGATTTTTTCAGAAGAAAAAAAGCTAACAGTGGAGCAGCTAGAGATTCTCAAGCGCTTGTTCCGAATTGGAGAGAATATTGTCAAGGGGTACAAATGTGACCATTTCACATTAGTACACACCGACTTGCTGTACTGCAACATCATCTTGGATAACTTGTCCAAGAAGATCAACGGCATCATTGATTGGGAAGGGGCTGTGATTCTGCCTGGCTGTTTTTCTCCAGCGGTCATCAGCGTTGGCACTTCTGACTTTCCTCAGACCATTGGAGCTTGCCGGGTCGTGCGTCCAAGTCCAAGTACCGGAGATAATGATACGATCAATAAATCTGGTGGAGAAGAAGGAAGTCTAGAGATGATGCGATGAAGTATCAAGCCGCAAGCTGGAGACTGGAAACTTCCGAAGGCATGTCGGTGTGACGAGCTGTCTCCTCTGTTCGGACCTTTTTTGTTATTCTGCTGCTACTGGGTACCCGTGACTGGCGTTCGATCGACGCCAACCTGGCCGAGGATGAAAAATACGGTCGATTTCTTTGAGAAATCTGTGGACTGGTAAATTTTGAGATTAGGCGAGTGCGCTCTGATGAAACAACATTTCTCCCTGCCAATACCAAATGGAACATCTCCGCTCTGGTGTCGCTGTTGTTTTTCGCTTGAGTATCATGTCTTGGTTGGTTCCACTCTATCGTTAAACTTTCCAGGTAGTATTACTACAATAACGCCCCGAATTTAGATCCTTCGCCACCGCCTCGAGATTCCACATAGCGAATTTGATGCTCTTGAATATGTTATATATCTCTCGCACGGGATCTCCCACCTTCTCGTAGTAATCTTATACTAGGGTAAGAGAATTGTTTACCTAGGTTAGTCCTACATTAGCGCGATGTGTTCCGACGACGGACACGGAGATTTCTGCACATGGAGTAGATAAGACCAAACCACAGGTAAGATGCGTCAAACTCTACATGGTGGCCCGACTCTTTCTTGTCTGCCGTGTCCTGCGCGGACCTCAGATACAATTCCCATTTGTTCCCCTCTCGAAGCCTTCTCTGTGACGGAGAGCCAGCACCATAAATGATCTCGATACTCTAATCGAATTCAAGACGACCTTCTTTCTCATATTCCCTCTTCTCCCAAGCTCACTAAACGTGATTATCCACACTACTGCTTTCTTTTGATGTCTAACGGTAACGGTCCTGTATCCCAGCTTTTCTGCGCATCCGACAGAAGTCAAATGAATAATCCTACTCATTGGTATCACGAGAATTGTTAACTGCAGCTCGGGATTCTGGTCTCCGACGAATGGATTAAGCAAAAGTAAATGCACAATCTGCTATCTGAGAAACATGGGTATAAACCATTGAGTTGTTTTCGTCAACTCAACAAAAGGTTCAAAACAAGATCCACATACGCTGTAAACCTCGGCTTTTGTCAAGAACGTCAGCCCCTCGCTAAAAGGCCTGTAAGGTAAATTTCATTGAGCCTATTGCTTTGACACCATCCCTCTCTAAACTGTATTCATCTGTTGTACAACACCAAAAGCGACGACCGGCAAGCGACATTATTAGTACATATACCTGCACCTTAAAACACGGTAATGCAGTCAGCGTCACATTCTGGTTTGCCCGCCCACACGTGGTTCGGCCAGCTCACATCTTCGCTCGCGCTACTTTCCGAGCACTATCTCGCTCTATACTTCCTGTTTACGCCGAACGCTTATCAAAGTTTAGCGATTTTCGGCATTCTCAATGTCCCAGCATCATTCAATCGGAATCGATTAAAGGGTCATGAGGCCATAAGGTATACACACAAATAAGAAATAGTTATACTAAAACGCAGCCCTACTGTTTTAACCTTTTAGTAAGCTGACTTAAGGAAATCCACTTAGTTACGTACTTTAAAGAATTATTTTATAGTTAAATTATAACGAAATTTTAAGCACTTAATTTTATAAGAATTATAAAAGACTTATAATAATATTTATACAGATATTATAATAATATTAATATCTTATTATTTACTATATTTCTAGAAGGAAACCAGTTTTAAAAGGGTATTCTCGCTTAATAAAACAGCGTGTGTGCCTTAAGCAGGGGTCTGACAGGGGTCAATTTAGGTGTGTGTGTGCCTTGTGGCCTCATGACCCTTTAATCGATTCCATTCAAGCCATGGCACTCATTTCAACCGAAGCATGGAACTTTCCGATGCCGTCATATCACCCTACCTCACAAATTTGCAATATTGCTCAAAGGCTTAATTTTTTTACACTAGTGCCATTCCAGTAGTTCAATTCCTTAGTTCAGGATGTCCTGCTTAGACGCACATTACGAATGCCGTCTTCATTGGATTCGCGGATTCCTCCCCGACACTTCAAGGACTTGGGTGGGATCAACGTCGTACTCCTTGGAATATTTGCGGCATGTTACTGGCGGAGTCGTCTGAGTTCATTGAGGGCGTTAACGATACCGGGGTTGTTATGCGGGGAAACTGGACAGGTTGCTACAGGGGACCCCTCCTGGAAGCTCTCCCATGGTAAGGCCCCACGTTGGCGAGATCGAGAAAATAAGAGGAGATGGAGGCATATATGGAGGAAGTTTCCCTGGATGTAATTTATTTCTGTTGGTAAAGAACGATTCTCTTGGCGCGGTTAAACGCTGCAATCTCGATTCTTCTTCATTTGGCATTAAAGAGACTTGAGGCGATTCCCAATCAAATGTCTTCTAACGGCACAACTCATAAAATGGATGAGATAAAAAATGTTTCCGAGCAACAGTACCCAGAAGGTCTTGGCCTTGGGTCCAATTTATCCCATATCAAAACATCCGGTGGAATGACGATCTCTCCAGAACTTTTCGAAAAAGTACAAAGAATTCTACTCTTAGTTGCTTTACCAGAATGGACCAGAAGCTGATTTGGTGAAGCTTTATCTTACCCCTAAAACCCAATCAACCGGCGACTTCAGAAAGCGTTTTGCTAATCCGACTCCACTTGGCCTTATGGGGTATAATGCCCGCCCTACAACATATCTTACTCTGTTGACTCTGTCTCTAGTTTCGTTATTTCATCATTGACATATGCATCAATTATGATGGGATGGGGTGGATCTACAACTCTCACTGGCGTTGCGTAAGCTTCTGTGCATCGCCACTCGCAAACGTTCCGCTAACATCCGTCCACAGCGGCATCTTCTTCTTCACAGGTCCCGTTCTCCTCCTTCTCGCCCTGATTTTCGAATGGATAATGGGAAATTTCTTCTCCATGCTCGTTATGGGCATGTTTGCAGTCTTCTGGCTCTCGTTCGGCGTCCTCCAGGCGCCTTCGTGGGGAATCGCCGAGTCGTACAGCGCAACCGGGAATGCAGCTGAAGGCGCAGCTTCGGTGGGATACAATGCGGCGATTGCCCTGTACTTGACGATGTGGGGATTCTGGCTCTTCACGACTTTCCTCTTCACACTCAAGACGAACATGGTCTTTGCTCTCATTTTCTTCTGCGCATTTATCAGCAGCTTTATTTTCGCGGGTGCATACTGGAAAGTCAGCACTGGAGAGTATGATATGGCATTGAGGTTACAGAAGGTTTGTCACAGTACCTTGATGTGGAAGAGGTAGTTGCTGACGGACGCAGACTGGTGGAGCGATCTTTTTCATACTTGCAGTGCTTGGATACTATATAACCGTCGTCATGATAGCAGCAGAGATGCGCATCACAGTCCAGCTGCCAGTCGGAGACCTCTCTCATTACTGGCCAAAATCCGACGACCTTGCCGATATGGAGAAGAACGAATGATTTCCAGCAGCGGAGAGACCCTATGGAAAATGAGTATTTACGAAGCCCCGAAGAGTGTGCGTGATGGATAATAGTTTGTCGTATACTTGGCAAGTAGCTAGTCATGTCTAATTCAGCAGCATCAAATCCAACTATTGTTTCAAGAATTGCTAATCGTCTGCTGTATTTTCCTGGACATAGTAAGGCTCGGCAACAATATGTTCTAGAATACAACAGTTTCCATATCGTGGTAATCGTAAGACCTGAGTTTTAAAGCTCAGCATCTCGGTGATGATCATGGGGTTTCACGTGGGCAATCATACAGTTATCTGTGCACATATTGTTCTTGAAACGAAACGAGACAAGTCGATCTGGGGTACCCCAGCCTGTCAGCTGCCAAATCTTCCGAGTCGCGCAGCGAGACAGGATGAAACCCATGAAGCCTCGAAACAAATACCTCGTGTTCTATTGCTACTCTGCAACAAGCCTTGAGGCGAACTGGGTTAGAAATCTTGGCCCATTTCTTTTCGTTATAAGAAACATGAGAAGTTCTGCATGATTGTATCTTGCTTTTCATCTTTCTTTATTCAAAAGCAAACTACTCTGGCAGTAGTTGTCCTTCTACTACTTAAATCGTCAATTTTTTATCTGTCCCAGATATACACCAGTTCAATCGCAATGCGCTTCTCAATCGCAGCCCTCACTCTCCTCCTCACTCTCGCCGCAGCGGCACCTCACAACCGCAACGCAGCTACGACTACAGACTCGACAGAAGTAGCATCAACCCAGAACAATAACAAAGATGTCACGAATGACAATACGGATGATGCAGCGGGGGCTGCGGACGCTACCGGTGCTAAGAGTGCCACGAACGATGATGATGATGATGCAGATATCGCCGGCATTATTGCACAGCTCCAAGAAACATTCGACCGAGACAATCCGAACGGTACGCCAACGAGCCCTGGAGACCCAGATGATTTGAATGGCGATGGAATTATCAATGTGTTTGAAGCGGGTGCTCAGGCGAGCTAGAATTTCAGTGCTGGGCTGGAGATAGACTTCAAGTTGTAGTAAAGCGGATTGGCAACATTCTCGAAAGAAAGTGTATTACAATTCCCTCGGGGCCTCATATGGCACGTCAAGTCCTACTACGAGGCATGCTCTATATGATGTATTTGATCCAAACGTTGAGAATGCTACTGCCTCGTGAAAACTGATAGTTGCATCTATCATCAATTGATGACTCGCTTAGCTTGTTTTGGTGTCAACAGCGCTAACTCTACTCAATTGGGTTACTTTTCGCCTTCGATAGGATTTTGACTGAGAATACTTTCCAACTTGGTATTGGTAGTCAGACAGATTTAGTCTGCAGACGTGAGCAATTGCTGCTTTAACCTGAACCTGTGATGAGTATACCTGACCCAAACCTGAACATCTTAAACACCCAAAGCGCTCTGCGAGCTATCTTTGCAGATCGTATTCTGATCTTTTGTGTAATGTTGGTCACCTCCATGATTGAAACAGATCACGGACATCGAAATTCGATAATGAACTCCATCCAGCAGAAATTCAACAAATCGTTGAAGCTGAAAACATTCAGTTATGACCCTCTTGCCGAAGACGACAGCATTCGGCTTCTTTTACTTGAACCTGGCCAGCCAGGTGACCCTATCTCTTGTAGCCTTATCCATACTTCTATCACCGAATGTCATGACAATATTTATGAGCAATATACTGCATTGTCGTATGTTTGGGGAACCCAATTAAACGCCCAGACGATCCATGTCAACTCGCGACCATTCCGAATCACAGCCAATCTTGCTGCCGCTCTCAATGATTTGAGAGATGAGCATAAATCTCTTCGTTTATGGGCAGACGCAATATGCATCGACCAAACCAACAATTTGGAGCGAAACCATCAGATCAAACACATGCGCGACATATTTTCTCTGGCTCAGCCCACTGTGGTATATTTGGGTCCATCCACTGGCGCTAGCACTTTCGTGTTAGACGTACTCCAATATTGGTGGAGGCGTGGATCGAGCCGAGTCTTGTCTGGAGAGAAGGCGGAAATCCGCAGAATGGTAGCCTCCGAACTTCTCCTGAGAGATTGGTTCACTCGTGTCTGGACGTATCAAGAGCTTGTACTGTCAAAAGAGGTCTGGGTGCAGTGTGGTCGACAAAGACTGAAGTGGGATGTTCTATGCAGTACACTGCTGGACCAAGATCATCGACTGATACTTAGCTCGAAGACACCAGAGAGCTCTCAATCACCTGTGAATATGATGCCTCAATTTCGATTGCTACTGCAGATGAGAGACACTCGCCTGAGATATCTCGTTGGACTCCTGAGCGACACCGAGCCCGAGTCCCTTTTGTCGATCCTTTTAACTCGCCGTGGGTCTGGAGTAACGGATGCTCGTGACATGATATATGGACATCTTGCAGTCTCTGGTCTACATCTTCCACGGAAAACAATTTCTCAAACTCCGGTGCCAGAAGTTGATTATGACAAAACCATTGCCCAGGGATATGCTGCTGCAACGGCATTCATCATCAATTCAATGAGAAGCAATGGAGTACTGTTCCATACAGAGGTCTTTGACCGCACTCTTCGTCGACGAGACCTACTACCATCCTGGGTTCCAGATTGGTCTCTTGGTAGCAGTCACCATCCTCCCTTATTGCGGACTCGGATCCCTTTACCTAAAGACTTTCCTTCAAGCGTACCGAGTATTAGGCCGCACAGTCTTTTCATACCTGAGCACTTAGTACTGGTTTATCAAGGATGGAGAGTGGGCGAAGTTGAGAATGTTGGTTTTGCAATATCCCACCAAGAGGTTCTCACCGAGTATCTGGTACGATATATCAAACGTCTCTGCGCTTTAAGATTGAGCTGGGTTTGGAACCTTAGGGATCGGAACGACCAAAGCCGTTGCCGGGCCCAGGTATACATTCACATCTACGCTTTTTGGCAGAAAGTCTTTGGTGATGCTTCTTTCCCTGATTTACCATCTGAACCAGGACAAGTAATAGACGACAGAAACCAAAAGATCTTCTGGAACGATGCTGAGGACTTGTACTGCGAGCGCCAAAGATTTCGTTGGAATGATATTTTAAACTTCCAGAAAGACTACACCATTTTGCAGCAATTCCTGACCCAGCAAGCTTTTCGAATCAGCGGCTTGAATGAATATCTAGAGAAGGGACGGAAACTTGTCACAGTAGCGACAGGCGGTCTGGCAGTTGTACCGCAAGATACACGCAAAGGAGACTTGGTTTACTTCCAGCCAATCGGCAACTCGCTGTACTTCACTGTCCTCCGACCTTTCCTGGACAATAACAGTGAAACGTCCCCAAAACCAGAAATAGAGAAGACAATACGTGAGAGACTCTGGTTCAGAACTGAAGGAATGAACATTCACTTCTATACCATGATTGGAGCAGCCTCTCTAGGGGCAAACAACCATATCCAGAGACTGATGGCGGCCTCCATTGCCAAGGATGTCGAGCATATCATTGCACTCGTGTGAATACGCTTGTGGACTTGGTCCAGAGAGAAGTCGAATCCTTCTTTCCTAAATCAGACAAGAGAGATATTTCTCCCACCTTTCTTGTCGCTGGCCTCCAAGCATGGTTATGAGGTTGTCTTCGTCAGCTTCTGAGTTGTAGCGCTGGCTCGCCAATTTAGCCAATCAGTGACCATGTGTCGCATTCTGACCAATTGAACAGCACGCCTGAGCTGACACCCCGTTGGCGCAGGCTTATGGTACCTACCCAAATCCCAGTGCGCGGCGGATATACCTTCATTGAGCCCATCTTGACTCAAATGATGATGAAGGTGCAGAGTCAAAGATGCGAGAAACGAAAAAGGATCAACGCGGCGTTCTCGGTGCTTACTCTGGATGACTTCCTCCATGTATCAGTCAAGTATATTAACAGTGTCCGCAATCAACCTTTGCAACCAAACTCACTGATATCCGAACTTTCATAATGGCTGCTCCACAGTTTGCAGTCCCCGTGGAATTTTGTAGCCTTGTTCGATATGTCGAGTCTAAAGATCCTCGATCGGACGAAGACTTACTCGAGGCCTTGACCAAATATGTCCCTATTGAAGGAGGATCGGAGAAAAATATTTGGACGTTTTGGCATTCGGGCATCCAATCAATGCCAGCATGGTGTCAGCGGAATATCTTCAACTGGATTCGCTTGTGCGGCCCATCGTGGACCGTTCGCGTTCTTGACAATATTCCCGGATCACCAAACAATGCTTTGAAGTGGGCTGAATCTTCGGAGATCAAGCTCCCCGATACATTTGTGAAGGGTACTATGGATGGGCCGTACACTGGACCACACAGTGCGGATTTTCTTCGTGGCGTGTGCTTGTATCTCTATGGAGGTGTTTGGATGGACACTGGCATCATTCTCATCCGAGATCTGGACAGAATATGCTGGAACCAGTAAGAACTCCCCTTACAATGTAGGGTGTCGACTGCTGACTTTCTCCAGACTGGCGGATCCTTCATCGCCATTTCAAGTCTCAACTCCACTGATGTATGGAACGATCATTGCCAACCACTTTGTTGCAAGCAGGAAGGGCGACCCATTCATCAAACGCTGGTAAGTCAAACGCACCTGGGTTGATCGGAATCTTATCGAACAGAATAGGCATGATATCTTCATCCACATGTGGGAAGGCCAAACTAGCTCCGCAAACATCATCCAGCATCCACTTGCAGCAATCGGTGCTACTATCAAATTCGAAGACTCCGAAGCTAGAGGTTTCAAGTGGGAGTTCAAAGTCGAGCCTCAATTTGTCACCGGATACATCGCACAAGTCTTGGCATGGATGAGACTAAGCGCTCTCGAGGAACCCAACGGCTTCAACGGACGAGACTATGCAGCAGAGAAAATCCTACTCTTCGACGCCCTAGACGAAGACTGGGGCGCCGAAACAGTGGTTGGCTTCGAGGGCCAGGCGTTGTTCGATGCACTTGCTACAAAGTGCGGTCCGGACGCCGATCACGATTCTGAGGCGTACAAGTTGGCGTACAAGAATGCTTGGAGGATTATTACAAAGTCGAGTATGCAAAAGATTACTCATGGGAAGAACTTGACGAAGACACCAGCGCTTGGTGTTCTTTGGGATGAGAAGGAGAATCAAGGGAAGGATGTGGAACCGGGGACGTTCGTAGAGTTACTCAGATACGGGAGTGTGAATCTTGAGCAGACACGAGAGAGTATTCGCTACGTCAAGGGTGAGAAGCCGGAGCTGGTCATCAGAAAGGGGTTGTTGGAGCCGTAGATCACTTGTCATTCGGGAATACAAGCTTTTAGACAATAATATTTGAGTGGTAGACTTTCTCAAATGATCACCATTATGTTACTCCGTCTTGATCATTCTACTCATTTGATATTATCGCCAATTGGTACTACAGATTAATTGCGTTTCGGCTCATGAGACCCCGGAGTATATCTCGCGGCTCGCTTAGCAATCGAGATCATCAACAACGAC
Organism: Cadophora gregata; assembly: GCF_030347475.1. Lineage (NCBI taxonomy): Eukaryota > Fungi > Ascomycota > Leotiomycetes > Helotiales > Ploettnerulaceae > Cadophora > Cadophora gregata. The sequence goes on along the minus strand of NW_026695936.1, from coordinate 127,678 downwards.
TCACTGTGGTTACCCTGTCCCACCAATACATCCAAAAGTCGGCTGTCTGAGAAAACTCGGCTCATACATATGCAATCATTATTCCGTACACCCAGCGGGAAGACGGAAATATATGAGACACGTATCAAGGTATGGGGGAACAAGCGCGACTACATGGATGCGGAAAGTTGATTATGATCACCCTGCACTAAAATAAATCAAGACAAAACAAACATAGCACGATGGTGCGAAAAACCTCTATGCCGTCATTAATATTCATAAATATACTCATATTATCCATTATCCTGCGTTACAGATCGTCCTCTCGCCGACTGTTCTCCAGTTTCTTGTTTACACTGACATGCTCAGCGAGGTACTACAGATCGTCCCGAGACCATAGTACAAATCTCCAGGACTACATTGGGGAGTAATACCATGTGTTATACAAAGACAATACAGTCGCTTTTACGTCTCATCCCTCGGAGCTTACTCAATCGCCGATATGGGGCCCTTGACCGAAAACATATACAGCACTATTTCCACCCGCCCATGCACAAACTTTGGAATGCTACAGACTTGCCAATTCAGCACAAAGACATTACAAGAACGAAATCTTCATAACCATAAGCATTTGAATCTATTGCAAAAATGCATCTCTCTGTTCCCGCTCTCACCATCCTGCTCAGCTCCGTCCTAGCTGCCCCTCGTCAACATTCCGCCAAATGGAGACTTGAGGAGAGTGGAATCCACAATGGTAGGAATTTCTCTTTTCCATACTCTGAACATATACACACCTTGTTCAATACTCAATCAGACGTCTCTACAGAAGAAGTCTTTGACCTTGGTTCAGAGTGCCCCGAGGGGATGCGCTGGAACCCATTTTTCGGCTGTCTTCCTATCAAAGGTTCTTCAGCTGGTGAGTACGCGATCAGGGAAAAAAAACGTTCGAATATAGGACGCTTTGATCTGATGGCATTGAACTACACATACAGCCTTCTCGATGACTCTCACTGGCATCTGCTGAAATCTTAGGAGAGGCTTCCCGCTCCATGTGCCCACCGGGTTGGCATTGGACTCCGCCCGCAGGCTGCTTTCCCGACAGGTCTTCAATTGGTAAGTAGCCGATCGGAGAACATTATCTAAGTATTGAATCAATCTGAATTAACACTCTCCAGAAGAAGACCTAGTCCGTGGCTCTTCAAAAGGTTGCCCCCCGGGGTGGCAATGGAACCCGTTCATGGGCGGTTGTTTCCCCAACGGAAGGTCTTCAATTGGTAAGCACTCAAACCATGCCACACTATCTTCTGTAATAAGATCATTGTTACCTGACTAAATTCAACAGCTAAGATCCATGACCCAATCTGTCCGGACGGGTGGGTTTGGAAGCCAATTCTCGATGAATGCTTGCCTGCCTTGTCTACAAGCCATGCGCATGCCTATCAGGACCCAGGATGTCCGGATGGGTGGGCTTGGAACCCAATTCTCGACGAATGCTTGCCTACCCGTTCGCGCGCCTATGCTCTAGACTGCCCCAAAGGATATATCTGGGACACACTCTTCAAGGAATGCGCGGACTATGCGTTGGTTGCAAGTGGTATGTTCGCCATTTCCCTATTTTGCAACACCGTGACATGCTATATAGGAAGGAAACATAGCTGACAATTCATCGATATGTTAGAGATGAATCGTAATCGCGATGTAGGATGTCCACCTGGCGAAAGTTGGGATCCGTGGGTGGGGGGATGTAGACCCTAGATCGTTTAACCTGATAATGTAGGTTAGTCTTTGGTTCTAGTTGTCTTTAAGCTTGAGGCTGATCTGTAACGAGATGAATGGAGGTGTCCTCATGAAAGGGAATGCTTTCGTGTTGATCCAGGGCAGGCTTGCCATCGGATTTAGTTTGTTTCTTTGCCTTTCCTCTTGTCTGAAGCGAATTTGCTTGGTCTTGAGAGAAGTGATGGGAGTGGTGAACTTCGGCTGGTGTGCCTTGATACACGCGAGGGAAGAAATGGCAAGTGTATTAGTCGAATTTTCGATTTCGACAATAATAATCACTTTGCCCGTCTCTGTGAGTGTGCTGCAGTGCCTTCTGTGATAACTTCGAGTTTTTGGAGCTAGAAAAAGGGTCCTGAGGGTGGATTTGGGTGCGAAGGAGGAGGAGATTTGGGAATGGGGGAGAGCATGTACTTGTATTCGTGAGTGGGAGGCAGGATGGTGTTGATAAGGGCGTAAGACTGAGTGACATTGATATAAAGGAGCAAGGGTGTAAGTAGGTCAAGATAGGTACACGAACGATGAAAGTATTGGCAAGGCTGCTTGATAGCCTTAAGCCTTCGATTAATTTCTGTTGAAAACCAGGTGAATTGCTCCAACATAGGTGCGTCTTATGACGGGATACCACCGGGACTAGTCTGCTTCTTCACCTCCTCCACCTTACTCGCCCACCTATTTCTAATCCTCTCCGCACCATCAACCTTCTGAGGATACAATATCCGCTTCAACGCAATAGCTCGAATCATCATGCCAAACACGTAAATCCACATCATAACCAGTAGCACCGCAAGGACAGTACCAAAGATCCTCAATGCGCGAGAGTCGAGAGAATTGGCTATTGCAAAAGTAGCGGTCACGAGGGCGGTGTTCGGGAAGACAAAGGAGAACCTGGGTTAGAGTATTAGCGAGGAGTTTCAAGGGTAGACAAGGAAGGTATAGGGACTTACCAAGTCATGTCGAAATGTATCTGATGCTTGTCATTGGGTCTGACGATCTGGAAGTGCGCGCCGACACTGACAAGGAAGAACCAGAGACATAATCCCCATAGCCAGATACCAACGAGGAGCGAGATGAGCTTAAGAACAAACTCGGCGTTGTCGTTTCCGAAGTGGACATTTGGTGATATCTTGGAGATACCCTTATTGCAAAGCAAGACTAGGCCTGCGACGGTGAAGCCTGATGGACCTACGGAGACAAACTGTAAAGTTTGTATTAGCGAGATTGCTCCAAGGGGCTGTGAAGTACATACCATTCCAGGTCTAGTGGTCTCCCGTGGTAGCTTCTGTGTCATGAGACGATAAATGAACGCAGAGTATATCATCAAGCTGACGAGAAAACCGATACCCTGAATGCAGACAGCGCCAAAAGCAATGGCAATGGAATTGATTCGGTCTGCTGCAGTAGCATCGGGAAGGGCGGCGATTAAGTTTGCGGCGAACGGAGCGACGAGAAGAAGTGGGTAGGCAGGGAAAATCCAGATAGGCGTCATCATATGAATTGGGAAAGATCTGACACAAATTAGTGCAAGTACAGACGTAAGAAAAAGATGAACGAACTGGGTGGACCAGATGATCAGATATATGCCTGCGCTTGCAATGACGCTTATTGCGACATATGCCCAAAACAGCACCTGCATCACGGTGTGAAACCATGGACCAGTATATGGAATGCCATATTGAGAGAAATTAATCAGGATGGTGCCGAATCTACAATATGTTAGAATTGAGATTTCGATTGGTGATATACAAGCACTCACGAAACAACCTAGGGGTGGTTAGCAGTGAACTGACAAAGCAGGAGAAGGGGCTTACAGAAGCAGGAATGAACAGCGATTCAGATGGACTGATAAATGATGCTCTAAAAGACCCTGGTCGAAATTTGAATTTCATGGTAATGAAGATGCAGTTCACCAAAAATAGGACCAGATTGAACAGGAATATGATCACGCCAATGATCCGTAACCATTCGGCTTGATATGGAACTGAAAAATGTCAGACAGTGTATTCCTGGAGAATTGTATCGTCTTACTTCCACTTAGTACATTTGCAATTCCGCCTGGAGAGAAAAGAAAGTCAGCAAGAGGCTGTCTCATAGTATGCCAACAGAAAATCAAAGTCCAAAACCAATCCCGAGACCGGTGTGAACTTCCTGCAATTCCAGTAGCTGCGAGCACAAGCTCGAAGAATGACATACCCGTAGCCATATTCATGGTGAACCATGTCCAAGTATAGCATGCAATTCTGTCTCGAAATCCAATCTTCGCAGATCCGCCTCTCCCAGCTTCTAGGTCATTGGTAGCTCTCTCTTTGCTCCAACCATTACTGGTCTGAGGACTGGTCTCAACTTCCGAATTTGTTGTGTCTACATCTGCCACATCTCCCCTTGCATTATATCCCGCTCTTCTTCTCTCTCCAACATTATCCGTATCGAGATCGCTAAAGAATGCTGGTGCATCTTCTAGCGATACAGGAGATTCGTAGCCATTCTCTGGAACTCCGTCTTGATTCAGCCGTCCTGGTACAGATGCCCGAGTTGGCATTTCGCAAATATGCCAGCTTCGGGAGCAGTGACAAAGATCTTGGATATGGCGTAGAGACCGAGGAGGAGGAGAGGTTCGAGGGATGTGAGGGCGTAGCTGAAGTTCACCAGAGTCGTGATGAAGATAAGGAGATTGAGCACGAGAGATCCAACATTACTCAATGCCATGGTGAGGGAGGCAAGATGGACGTCACCGGCGGGTCGAGACGGAAAATATCTGATGGGAATAGTGTGGAGGTTGCTGGTGAGAAGCGTCGTGTGTGGTTGTGTGTAGGCTTGGAGGGCTGCTTCTAATCCGTTATTCTCGGCTGGTCGGGAGCGAGCGTCATGGTCTGTCTGGTCAGGGTCAAGGAAAGTTGCGCCAAGGACCTGCAAGCTGACCAAGTGCCCAATGACAAGACGGGAAAGCGGATGTGGCGGCGGTCTGGGACGGCAGAAACAGCCGAGCTAAACCTTGTCTGTCCAGCCTTGTCTTCTTTCTTGGCCACTGTCGTTCCTCTTCTTCTCTCCTTTTCCCCCCAACACCATCATTACAACCTTCAGCCAAGGGGCTCTGGACACCAAGTCACCAGAAGCCTCTCGGGGTTCAATGCACTGCTATTCACACTAACGATTCAAGCTTATATTCTCTTGCAGGCATTCCCTTGGCGTCAGTCATCAGCCTCGTTGTCTTTCAAGCAACTCTGAATGCAGATGGCCTTTTGAGTCCTCAACGACAGCCCCTGTTATGATACAGCTTGGGATATGTTTCTGCCATGTCTTTCAGGCTTCTTGAGCTAGGCAGATTCAGTCTGATCAGCACTTCCCAGGCTTTGAAGCTCGAAGTTGTGTCAGGCGTCGATATTACAGGTGCACAAAGGCTTGTTGTCTTGGATGACGATGCATTGATCAAAGCTGTTACCTCGAGACAGTTGTGGGTCTCTCGAGGGCGAGGCTTCCGAATTGACATTGAAGTGTTGCTAGACGGTAAGACGCTGGACAGGAGTATTTACTTCGAATTGCTAGAATCCTTGGGTTGTCTCATCCGAGATAAGAAGGTAGGTTTCCCGTCATGCTTGCTTTTAATTTTACTCATAATTTCTAGGAATGGAATCAACTCTTTCTCTCTGCTTCCTTGGAGACTCCCCCTGACATCCCTTCCGTACGAATGCCGCACTTCTCCATCCTTCTGAACAACAGCACAAAGCCAACTGAACCTGGAGTCGGTCTGGCGGAATGGATCGGGAACATCGACGTGGTACCACCAAATGGAGTCTTATGTGCTCAGCTTGAGAGGATACAGGTCCAATTTAATTTCATGCCTACACTGGAGGCAGCAATTGATGGCGTGCCAGCCCCTTCTGCTTTGAGACCAGCATCGCCTGATGATATTCTACTTGATTTGCCGCCGGATACCCTCCCTAGATCTACGCATGAGCGAGATTCCCAGAGTCTGGACCTTGCCGTACAGCTTCTCAAAACCCTTCCGGAACAAGTGGCGAGTTGTTTCGAGTCCCCTCATACAACTGATAATCAACCTTTACATATCGATCCCCCACCAATAATTGACCTTAAAGTTAATAGCAGTAATGAATCCGTATTGGTATCTGCTCCAAGCGATGGCGATATTGGATCGGGCAACAGTAGTAGAAGGATCTCTGAAAAGGCTCGCATTGTCCTGGATGCTTGGGTTGGCACGCATCGGGATAATCTCTACCCGAGCATGGAAGAAAAAGAGAAGTTGATGGTTGCCACAGGCCTCAAGAGAAGTTAGTTGGGGTTTCTCTATCCCAGCTTAACATCGCTAAACATTCTACTGATCGTGCACCTAGGTCAGCTGAATACCCAGCTCTTTAATTATCGACAAAAACTGAAGAGAGGCTTGCTCCGCGACGTCCAAATGCAGAACCTTGAGGGAATGCTTCTGGGTGGCCAATACAGATATGATGCATGCGAAGGTGGCTGGAATGAAGGCAAAATGCTCTTAACTGAGCACATTGACCGATCTAATGTGGAAGAGCATGACGAGGAAATGATCTTCTCACAGATGGCGAATGACGAGACACTGCCTCTTTCACAATCTTCCTCTATATCAACTACTTCTTCGACAAACACTACCATCTCTTCGACTTGCTCGAGTTACACATCTCTTGTTCGCCCCAATCTTGACGGAAAGTCGTTCTCCCTCAAGTTTGCTTTCACGTCTGCGCTTGCGGATGAGGCATTTCGTACTTTGATGGGAGCTGCAGTTCCTAAACGACTATCAAGGTTCCAAGACTTTCAACTCAAAAGTCTCCCGCAAGTACCGATGTCCACCTTTGTGCCTAGCATGTTCAGTCCCGGCTTCAAGAATGTAGGTCTTGCTAGAGTTAAATGAGCTTCATCAAATTTTAACACATTGAGTCCAGTCAATTGCAGGTCATTCTCGATTCCTGCCAACTATAAGCCATGCTTTATGCGTTTCGATGCCACAAAACGTGCAGACGCCCAGCTTACGACGAAAACTTTTCCAACTCTCAAGTCTAGAATCGTCCCAGCTTCCAGATCCTAGCAGCCAGTCTGGGAAGCCTGGAACAGTTCAAAGGCTGTCCTCTGTGGTACAATCCAGACTTTGGGGCATGATGCAAAGAAAACTATTTGACAAAGCGGCCGGGCGGAGACTTTGGCGGCGATCAACACCGGGAGACGAAGATGAGAAAAGTGATGTCGAAGATATGTTTGCAGCAGTCGAAGATGGAAACAATTTGAAGATGGATGAAGATAATGGGATGTCTGAGGAGGAAATGCTTTTCGGAGATGACGAGGATGATGATTTACTGCTCGATGATGACAATGATCAGTACAATGCAGATTGGGAACGACGTGCCATCGAGGACAAGACAGATGATATGCTTTTGGGAGACGACTGGCAACAGGATTGGGCTACTGCTCCCAAAGAAATACCATCTGAAGAGAGCCGCATGGACATGGAGACACTGGAAGAAAGTGATGACATCACGCAATCGCCCGAGAGCGACAGAGTGATGCTGATGGATCAAATCGACAGGGACATTTGGAAGAAGTTGGACGGAGATATCGGTATACAATGTCTGGACGAGAGTGCAAATGAAGAGATGTTGATCTAGGCAAACAATTGGCTCGTCTTCTCATCGATTCTGCAAGTCAAATCAGCCGTGAAAGACTTACTTTTCAACTCTCTTCGGATTTTCCCCGGGGCGACGATGATGATGGCTCAAATTTTCTCTTCTTTATCGCAATCAGTGCCAACTGCGCCAAGCACCAACTTTATCGGTATCACTCTGGTAAAAGGTGGCAAAACTCTCCATTATGCGGCAATCAATCTCCGCCCCCTGGCATTACAGCCGTACCCCGCAAATCGTCCCATTGTTTCCCTCTGATAACCGGAGCACGATCTATTATGAGGAGACAAACATCTTGGCCCTCCGCACTCCTTCCTCTCCAGTGTACGCGGCTCTGGGCGGACACTTGGCACCTCCCCATTCTAGCTTTGTGGCGGAAGAGAGTTGTCGATCACGCGAAGCTTGGCAATCTGCATTGGTGCATGTGATTGGACGAGAGTCATAAACACCGGCTAATGTATGTATGCCGAGCCTCGTACCTTTTCCAACACCAACAACAGGCAAGTTTATCAATTGACGTTTCCTAAGAAGTCTTGGAGATGTTTGTTTTATGGATCGGATGAAAGACGATGGTACGCCACATCCCTTGTCTCCTTCCTGGAGTGTGTCTAGTGCAAGGCTGCTAGTATTCGGCTCAGCCTCGAGGACGGGGCAAATGCAGCTAGCTGTATGGCAGTATGGGACTGATCAGCAAAGAGAGGCATTCCCCCGCTGCAAGTAGGCACAGCTATAAAACTCGCTGCTCTCCCATGTTCCTTTTCGGTTTCTTTAAGCTCCCAGTCCTTGCCTGACTGTAATTCTTATTCTTTCATTTGAGTTTGAATTCCTTGGATACCCTTCACGATGAAGTTCCAATTGCTTGCTGCCTCTTTGGCTGCTGTCTCCTCGGTTGTCTCCGCCGAGGAAGCTCTTGAGCCCAGAGCCCTGCCTCTTGTTCAATCGGTAAGCTTTAGAAACGTTCCATTTCTCATCAATTGCAGACAATATCGTTTTTAAACTAACAATCACCCAGAACCAACTCCGTCGCGTTCTCCTCCGCTCAGAACTCCTCGCTAAGGCTCGTACACTCGAAGGCTTCGCTTATGCCACTCCTCAACGGAACCGTCAGATCTTCACTCCAGGTCACAAGGCAACTTATGAGTGGCTCTACGAGTCTATCAAGAAGCTCAGCGACTACTATACTGTCGAGTACCATGAGTTTTTGACTGAGTCTGCTACGGCAACCGTGACGGTTGATGGTGTCAATCTTGTTGCCGAGCCATTGACTTTCACGTCTAGTGGGAAGCCAACTGGCGTGGTAGTCGCGGTTCCCAATCTTGGTTGTGATGCTGTATGTTGTCCCATTCCCGTCCCTTTTTTGTGAATTCAAATGCTGACATACCCACAGGCCGACTACGCTGGTCTCGACCTCACTGGCAAAATCGCCCTCATCTCCCGCGGAACCTGCAATTTCTCAGTCAAGACCCTCTTCGCCGGCTCAGCAGGAGCAGTAGGCACAATCGTCTACAACAACGCCGACAGCGCCCTAGGTGGCACCCTCGGCGGCGAGAACCCTGCCTTTGTCCCCACGGTAATGATCTCCCGCGTCGACGGTCTCGCCCTCGTCGCTAGTTCCCAATCCTCCACCAAGACCGCCTCCCTCGACGTCCTAGTTACCGAACTCCCAACCTACAACGTCATCGCCCAAACCAAAGGCGGTGATCAGAACAATGTCCTCCTCGCAGGCGCGCACTCTGACTCCGTCAAAGCCGGCCCAGGAATCAACGACAACGGCAGCGGGACCATCGCCCTCCTCGAGATCGCCCAACAACTCACCAAATTCAGCACCAAGAACGCCGTCCGCTTCGCGTGGTGGTCTGCAGAGGAAGTCGGCCTCGTCGGCTCAACTAAATACGTTGAGTCGCTCTCCGCCGAGGAACTCGCCAAGATTACCCTGTACTTGAACTTTGACATGCTCGCCTCCCCCAACTACGTCTACGCAATCTACGACGGCGACGGATCCGCCTTCAACATCTCTGGACCTCCTGGCTCGGCTGCTGCCGAGAAGCTCTTCGAGGATTACTTCACTAACGACGCCGGGCTGAACCACGTCCCCACCGCGTTCAACTCCCGCTCTGATTACGCTGCTTTTGCAGCGGCGGGCGTACCTGTTGGGGGACTCTTCACCGGTGCGGAGGTGCTGAAGACGGAGAGGGAGCAGCAGCTTTTTGGCGGGCAGGCTGGTGTGGCGTATGATGTTAATTATCATGCTGCTGGAGATAATGCCAAGAATGTTAATGTGGGGGCTTGGATCCAGAATAGCAAGGCGATTGCGCATGCGGTTGCGACGTATGGTGTTTCTTTTGAGAGTTTGGGGATTGGGAAGAGGGAGGAGAGGGTGGCTAAGAGGAGTATGTGGAAGCAGGAGGTGCCGAGGGAGGAGGATCATGAGAGTCATCATGTTGGTGGGGGGTGTAGTCACTCGGTTGAGTTGGCGTAGAGGGGGTTTGTTTAACGAGAAATGAGATTATGAGTAAGCATGGGCTGAAAGATGTGGAAAAAGTAAGGCTGTATATCAGAATCAGACCCGAAGGAATAAAGAAGATTTCAAGCCTCGTACCTTACGAGCTTTTCATCCTCAATCTATTCATGATATCTTTCATTGGCAGCTACGCGGGCGAGACTCCTGCTTACTTATTCACAGGGTATTGCAGTAAGCGAGGCAGTATTTACTTTTCACCACCCCACCTCACCCCACCTCCCCCGGCACTCGACCATCCTCCAGCTCAAATTAATTAGAGACTACGAGCGTGATATTTGTTATAACTTATAGCTGTGCACTTCTCCATTGATATTTTCGCCCATCTGACGTACTGTACCTCAGAAGACAGGTTCGACATAAGTCATGGCAAGTCAAGACCACCGGCTTTTGTATCGCAAAATAATTCAGCAGGGTGCAGAGAAAGAAAGAAAGAAATTGGTGGATGTCTTGTCTGCTTTGCTACTTATCTAATCTTCTCTACTGGTAATACACGCTTCTTCGTCCTGGCCAATATCCTTGCGCACAGGTTCGTACCTTGTCTTACAGCCGCTTTCTCACTTTCGCTACTGTTCGACATCACTACATGTTTCGTTCAGAAACTGTTTGGGCGGCTGAAAGTCCAGTCAGGGATATCGGCCACGATGGTAGAATGTCTGGATACTCGCTTCAGGGCGGTCTTTTCTTCGACTCGTCACTTCGTCATTGTCGTGTCAGATAGTCTTCGTGGAAGTATCTCGTACAATCGATATTCGTGGCTGTACAAAACGTCTACTTCTTCCTTTGTGTTCCCATTTACAATCACCAAGGCTCGCGGCTGTCCCATCTCACGGCTTCATCGACCGTCTCCATCGGAGCAGGACTCGTACTCGTTTTGGTGTGCTCCTCGGTGCCGTGATCGTCATCAGCGGCGTGGTCGTAGATTGTTTCTTCTTCCCCTTCCTCGTCGTCGCCCCCCTCAAAAAGGTCCGCTTCCAATTCAGCTTGCACGCCATGTGTCCACATCTCATCCTCCTGCGGATACACACCAAGAGCTCTCTTCTTCTTCTGTTTATCCTGCTCCTTTTCCAACTCCCACTCCCGCTCCTTCTCTCGCTCTTCACGATCCAAAAGCACTTTCTCCAACCTAGTCAGCTGTCCCCTTTCCTCTCCTCCACTCCCTTCTCCAACCTCCACACCATCCCCAACAACCAACCCATTCCTCCCACAAAACCCCACAAAAGCCCTCCAATGCTCATCCTCCATCAACACCTCCCCTCTCCCAATAACCACCAACCCAAACCTCGCCCTCGTCAAAGCAACATTCATACTCCTCCTCATCCCCACAATGCCCTGACCCGCACGCACATCTTCTACCACAAATCTCCTTTTCGATCTCGTCGTACAAAGAATAACCACATCCCTCTCCAACCCCTGAAACGCCTCCGTAGGTCCAATATCCACATCCCACAACCCAAAGCGAGGATCCCGAACAATGGAACGCAGGCGCGCGACTTGCGCTTTGAAGGGCGACATGATGCATATGTCTTTTTGAGAGACGAGACCAGAGTTCACGAGGCGGGAGGCGTACTCGCATGCGAGGTGGGCTTCGCCGGCGTTGGACCAGCCCCCGTTCTCGAGGTCCATGCTATCTTCGGAGGGGTTGTTGTGGAATAGAACTGGCCAGTTTGGACGACGCCAGCCGGACCAGGAGGCGAGACAGTCTGTGTTGGTGGCTTCGGGTTCTAGGGTGTCGAAGTAGAATCGTGAGGAGGGGACGGCGAGGATGGCGGGGTGGGATCTGTAGTTTCGGATGAGGTTTGCGAATGCGGGTCGTGCGATGGGGAGCATTGTTTGTTTGAGGATCTTTGGCTGGCGTTCACCTGATTTGCCTCTGGATAGTGGGTGTTCGGAATAAACCGGTCGAGCAAAAAGTCGTGCGAAGAGAGAGGTCTTGAGGGGAGATGAAGCGAGAGATGTGCGTGGGCCGAATTGATGTTCGTCGCCGGCCATAATGACGAGGGGCTGGATTGCAAGTTTTGCCGAGCCTGGAGGAGGTGCGACGATGGCGAGGGGGATGAGAGCTTCTGGTTCCATGGCTTGAGCGGCTTCGTCGATGAGGAGAGCTGTCCAGTGGAGATCGATGACTGCTGGTGGAGTAGCATGTGGATTGATGGAGCAGCGGAGGCCGTATTCGGCAGCGATCAGGTCGACATTAGACAAGCGTGAATGGAGAAGCAGGGAGGCATCTCGACAAGTCGTTACAACTACTTTACAAGCCATGATCTGCTGGAATTTGGGAAGATCGAATCTATCTTCACATATACAGCAGAATGGTAGCACTCCTCCTGGCACTTCAGCAAATGGCCGTGAAGATCGATTGAGGCGCAGAAGTTCATTCCCATTGAAATGGGGCCTAAGCCGCTGAACAATCATGTCTGCTGCAGGATCTGATGGAGCGCAGAATAGAACGTGAGAGACCCCATCAGAGCGTTTGACAAGCTGAAGAGCGACTTCCACCAACGTCTTTGTCTTGCCAGTACCAGGAGGCCCAGATACCAAGAACGGAAGGGTGCCATAGTTACGCGAGCAAATACTCTCAATTGCCTTCTTCTGCTCCCGGTTAAGTTGCTCGTCGAAGAATAGCTGCTTGAAATGATATGAGTTGAGCTTCGTTTGTGTATCGCAGTCTGCTTCGATCGGAAATAGCATTGATTGAAGCCACGGAGCGTTAGGAGGACTCTGGAGGGCAATGATCTGTTCAGGACCTAAGGGCTGAGTGAGAGATTTGGCTAGCGACTGAGTGATAACACCATTCATGGATGGATATCTAGTTCTGTCGGCGTGTCTCAAGACTTCCTGAACAATAGGCAGTACATCCTTCATCGGTCGGTATCGCTTCATCGGGACCAGGAATTGGATGTTAAAGCGTGAAGATGATCGAACCCACTCCCGTACGAGAGGAGTTCCACCGACTCGAATAATCAATGTAATATCCTTCCGTCGAACAGCCAGCACTCGAGCATTGTATATGATTCCCGTCCAGCCAGGTGCTGGATCACCCTGGTATCGACGTGCTAAGGTCGTGTCCAGTCCGTAGTCAGGGGGTTGATCTGCTGGTTTCATCCAGGAATCCATGCCGAGCAGTCTGTTGTACTTGTCATAGATCAGCTCTCGAAGTTGGATAATGTCGTCCTCCTCGATATAAGGGCTGTTCTCTCGCAGACCTGGTACCAGGATTGAAAAGGTCGTCGAGGGGCCGTTCGGATCGTAACTTGGTTTCTTGATTCCATGTCCGAATAGTGCGTAGGTCTCATTTTCTTTCCCCTGACTTGCAATCTCAGCTTCAAGGTGAGCTCGAAAGTAATACTCGTATGTAGTATGCATCAATACATCGGTCAACTCGAGAGATGCCAGGGCAGTAGGAGTGATTGTGGGAGGTGGAATTGGTCGAGGTATGGCAGGGAGGAAATCCCAGCCAAGACAACGGCCTACATATATCTCGAAATTGATATCTTTGACACCTTGAGTATCGATTACATGACCTTTGAGCTCATTTATCACGGACAGCGCTTCCGAGACAAAAGGCCGGGCAAACACATTAAGCTCATGGCTGCTGCCTAGCGTTGTCGTACTTTGCTGTGAAGCTGAACTTTGACTACTCTTTCCATTTTGCAATATAGAGATTGGAGGTCGCTGTGCGGGAGGATCTCTCAGAGACAGCGACGATTTGGATTGGTGCTCGAGATCCGAGCCGGGGATGGAATGATCTCCGTCAGGTGGGGGCCGTACGATCGGTATGGCTTTTGATCTTCCTGGTAAAGAGGGGAATTCTTGCTGGTCTGCAATTGCTGGTGGTTTATTCTGTATTTGTGAAAGTTGGACACTTCGGGCGATAGGGTGATGAGGATATGGTTGCGGTTGCATCTGTCTCAAGGCTGAGGCGGGGTGAGGACGAGGATGGTGGGACAGAGGGGTTGCCATCGTTTGACTTTGATTATCGTTCCATGGTGGCACCAGCATTGTGGTAATGCTTGCAACACTTTGCTGCAGGGAATGAGAAGCAAGCACACGCAAAAGCAAAGTAGTTCAATCGAAACAGGAAAAAAGGATATAACAATACGTTAAGGTAAGGCTGCGTTTGTTGCCTGGTCTGGGGCTGATTCTGATTTGTCAGCAGGGCAGACAAAGAAAGTTTGGCTTGGCCTGGATGCGGACAACAACATCACGTGGATGGACGCTGGAAAAGGCATCGGGCATGACCAAGAGCAGTTGAAGGAGCTTTTGAGCTCAAATGACACCTCGCAGCATGCAGTAAGAATGATGGATCTTCGCCAAGCAGGTCAGGCAAGTAATGACGCTAGGATTCGGCTGTCCGACCCCAGTGCATCAATGTAACCAAGTTTAAATCAGTGGTTTTATTTTTAAGGGACCAAAATTGCTCTTGAGTTTCTGTAAGCATTACTGGTGGTAGCAAATTCCCATCTAGGCGAAATAGAGACTAAATCATCTGAACAGCACGTTAGGCAGGTACTTCAACCGCTTTTGAAGGCATATTTCCTGGCATGTCATGTTTCCCGATTTCTCAGAGCAATATTCTTCTGTCCCTCGTCCATATCAGAAACCGAAGAACATAGAAAGGTCCATCAAATCTGGACAACATTGCCGGTATCCTGAAAGTAAACAGCTTAGGCGAAGGAGGGGCAATTGACAAGGATCGCGACCCGTGATCTGGAGATTTCCCTGCCGCGTCCCAACCGCGGGTCGCGAACAACACCACCAAGTCCGAATTGCGACAACAGTGATGGGGCTTCAACACAGCTAAGAACAGCTCCAACATTCATAAACACTGCCATCATGGCCTCTATCTCAATCCCCACATCCTCAGCACTTCGCCACGCCCAAATCATTCCAGCAGCACACCCTGCAGTCTTCAAAAGCCTCCATCGACTCTCGCGCCCCTCACTCCTCTCCCTTGTCCTCGACTGGCTCGACGAACGCAATCAAGAGAACACAGGCCCATACCTCCTCTCTCAAGACGACGAAGATGACGCGCAAGACACCTACCCTCCGGTGTCTTCCCTCCATGCCCTCCGCGAAATATACACCGACCTCCAAGCAAACAAAGGCTCAAAACGAGATGTAGTCGACCGGATCATCGAAGGGGACTGGCGCGGCGGCATTTCGTTGTATCAATTGGCAATGGCAGACATGCAATATCTCTACGACCATCCTGCATCTCAGAAATGGACCGCCTTGAAGATTGTCCCACTCACGCCATCCGAAGACAAGAAACCCACTTCAATACCACGATTCCATCCTGCGACATTCCTACAGAATCTCCAGCGCGAAGTCCTGCCTGATGTTAAAGCGCACTACAATCTCGACCGCCACTCTACATTACCGCTTACAATTCTGCGGATATTCATATTGGAGAGTCCGTACAATACCACACTTGCATTGCAAGGGAGGCAGAAGGCGTTTGATTCCAGCAAGACATTCTACGTTGCTTTCCCAGACTGCAGTCCATACGTCTATGTCTCCCTGGCCGCCGCCACAATCCCAGGTGCTGCAGCAGACAACAAAAGTCTTCGCAAATTGATGCTCGAAGGCATTCCCAAAGCGTTTAGCAAACCCCGCGAAAGATACAAGCTGGAATCCACCAGTCTCAGTGCCAGGAATCTCGATGCTTTAATAGAGCAACGAGGTGGGGGAAGGACGAACGCGGCGGGAGGAGGATGGAGTGTCTATGTCTCGGACGCGAAAGCTACGAACAATCCACTGAACATCCAACAACCCACACCAGAGTCATCTGTTCCGGAAGAAGAACCTGACGAACCTTCAACTCTGGGCATGAAACGCAAGCGTATTTCTGATGCCAGTGTTGTTAAGCGCCGTAAGTTAATCGCCACATCACGATTTGGAAATACCGGTCTACCGAACGACGGGAAGGGAATTGAGCGACTGGACATTCAGATCCAAGACATATTCCCATCTTCGACGCCTGTTGGGGAAGAGGATATTTGGAATCCAGATCCGAGTCCTACGTCCAATCAACAGAAAAGGGGTAGGAGAAGTACTATCAATTTTGAGCAGGCTGGTGAGGAAGAGGTGCAAGCTGAGGGATGGAGACCAGATATCAGGATTACATTCCAAGGGTCACATGTCTTTGCTGGTATCAGAAAGTTGGTAGAAGAGGGCGTTGTGGATGGTGAGAAGATGCCGGGATGGATGACGGGTGAAGAGGGAGTTAGTATTGGTGTTGTAAAAGATGGAAGGATCAGAGGGTTTAAGGGGAGTGGGATGTGAGACATGGGGGATTCGCTGTGACTTGTTGGCCATGATGTTATGTGTACTCTAAGTGGGGCTGGTTTATTTGGCATGGCGTTTTGGTACTTGGGGGTGGGTGTGGGTGTGATATCCTGGTTGACATTGCTAGTGTACAAAGAAAAATTATGAACGAGATGATTCCAAAATACTCTTATTGTCGAATGCTTTCTGTTTCACATTGCTGCTGCATCCAAAGACGCTCGTAGAAGTCTGAAAAGCTAAGTAAACAAAGGCTCTTTCCCCCTCCTTCAACCGAGACCACTTGCCAAGCAAGCCCCACAAAGTCCAACATCCACCTGCAAACGAAATGTCAGCCTCGCATCGCCAGCCTTGCTGCTTGACTCACAAACATCGTCCCCCTCCATCATTCTCTCTCGCACAGCCCACCATAAGCTCAATTAATTAATGATCCTTTCCTCCCGTCTTCTACGCCCCATTATTCGCTCTACGAAAAGAACCTGCTCTCCAAATCCTTCCGCAATCCTCCGAACTCTGTTGCGACAACCACCACAGCTACGATACATTGGGTTCAAGATGGCGATGGAAGAGCCTCCGTCGCTGGCGGCGGATAGTCCGATAGGTTCTGGAAAGGAGGTAGATACACCGAATGGGGATGTGGATGTGTCGGGACAGAATAGTATGCAGACGTGGGAACCTAGATTTGTTGATGTATGTGGTGCTTGCATTCTGCCAATATCGCAACAAGACGGCTTCCTTCTCTTATTACTCTCTATCCTGCAAATGACTGACTGAAATCCTTCTGCAGATAGGAATTAACCTCACCGATCCCGTCTACATAGGCCTGTACCACGGAAAGCAACAACACCAAAACGATCTCGCGGCTGTGGTACAAAGGGCTAGAGATGTGGGATGCGAGAAATTGATTGTTACTGGGAGTGATTTGAAACATTCGAAGGATGCTGTTAGGTTGGCTGGAGAGTTCCGTAAGTGTTCTCATATTTGCGGTTTGGCGTTCGATTGTCAGAGGGGCATGATACTGGCGATGGTGCCCTGCCACGAGGGAAGAGATGCACCAGCCGTCATGTGGACTTTTGTTCGAGGAAGCGGTGCAGAATACTAAACCATAAACTAACATCTGCTTCACAGCAAACACAATATACGCAACCATCGGCGTCCACCCATGTAACGCCCAGTCACTCACTCCAGAAACCCTCTCCCAGCTCACGACCTTCGCCCAAACCTCCACAAAAGCCGGCCAAGCAGTCGCCTTCGGCGAAATAGGCCTCGACTACGACCGTCTCGAACTCTGCCCAAAAGATATCCAACTCCGCGCCTTCGAACAGCAACTCTCCCTAGCAGTAGAACTACAACTCCCGCTCTTCCTCCACTCCCGTGCCGCACACGCCGATTTCCTGCGCTTACTCTCGGAACACGAGAAAGATCTCCCGAAACGAGGAGTCGTGCATTCATTTACCGGTACTATGGAGGAGATGCGAGAGTTGGTGGAGAGGGGATGGCATATTGGCGTCAATGGGTGTAGTTTGAAGACGCAGGAGAACTGTGATGTTGTGAAGGAGATTCCGCTGCATAAGCTTCATCTTGAAACCGATGGTCCTTGGTGCGAGATTAGACCTACACATGCTAGTTCGGCTATCTTGGCTAAGATGCGTGAAGATCTCGGGTTTGCTCCTAAACCGAAGGGGAAGCCTGGGAATGGGAAAGGAGCAAAGGTGGATGCTGTGGAAGGGGAGGATCCTGGGATGGGATGGGGTGGTGGCTGGAAGAGCGTGAAGAAGGAGAAGTGGGTTGAGGGGGCGGTGGTTAAGGGGAGGAATGAGAGTTGTTTTATTGGGAGGGTGGCGTGGGCGGTGGCTGGAATTAAGGGGTTGAGTGTGCAGGAGGTTGCGGATGCGGCGTGGAGGAATTCGGTGGAGATGTTTGGGCTGGGTGTTGGTTTGGATGGGGAGGTCCAAGAGGAGGAAAGCAAGGGAAAAGCTTTGAGAAATGGAGTTGAGGGGTTGAAGTCTGAGTGAGCCTGGGTCTTGAATATCCCTTGGAGGAGTCGTAAGAGCTGATTTATCAGGAAACATAGAAGCGCAGAAGAGGGACGGGCAGGTCGGGGACTCGTTATACCCAAGCAGCATACATAGACCACAATAGAGCTTGCGTTGTAGATCTAGATATCAGCTTCTTTGCTTACTTTAGAACCGCCCTGCAGATATTTGTCACTTGTTACCAATGTCCTAGTGCATCTTCTTGCGTCGTCGCCACTGGAATCTCTCACTCCTCGACCTCCATCCCTGGGCCTCGCCCTCCACTTCTTTCATATCGACTCAACTCATCACCTGCTGAGGAAGTGCACTTATGAGGATATGCACTTATGATCAC
This sequence comes from Cadophora gregata, assembly GCF_030347475.1. Classification (NCBI taxonomy): domain Eukaryota; kingdom Fungi; phylum Ascomycota; class Leotiomycetes; order Helotiales; family Ploettnerulaceae; genus Cadophora; species Cadophora gregata. The sequence goes on along the minus strand of NW_026695936.1, from coordinate 109,093 downwards.
CTACAAATGTCCCGACAATGCTTGTGAAGGGTGCAAGCGGTGGTAGCAACAGCTGAAAACATAGTGATTCACTCCGCAACAAACCAGCAGATGTGTTGGTAGCGCCATTGAAACTTGTGCTGGGATAACACAGAGTGCTGAGATGCGGTAGCGTAAAGCCTTTTAGGTGCAATATCAGTGTCGTGCTCCCGGTAGAGTTTGAAGATGCCATCTTACCAGGTCGGTTTCCTGCTCTCAACCAAGAATCCGCGCGCAACGTGGATGGTGTTTTGAACCGTAGTGTTGTTGGCATCAGCCATATTGATGTTGCCAGGGAGGAAAATTGTTGGCCCGGACTAGATTTTCCGAATAGCGATCAACTTACTCAATCGTGTGGTTGTTCATACAGGGTATGATATATCACTAGTCTCACGTTCGTGAACTTTCATCCAACTCGAGCGTCGCGTGCTCAGGCTCATAGCCCAGTCAGACTTCTCCATGATCGTCAAGGACTTTGGCTGTACGAGATCTACCACGAGATCCTTATCCTCTAGATCAGGCATTTGCTCCCAGCAGTTCATGGCATTCAAGATATCCCCACGATTCCGCATCAACCAAGGATGCACGGTGGTGACATATTCATGAACAGTGACAAAGCCTGGGCCAGACGGAGATGCCGTTACCAGCAAGCCTCGCCTCTTGCCCCTTGGTCGGTCGGTGCCGCAGCACTTTAGCAAATGCGGTGGTTCTCTATCATTCTCCGGATCATAGTCAGGCAAAGTGCCATACTTGAGAATGTCGCTCTCCGTGTATGAGTCGGCATCGGAATGATTTTCGTGAAATTCTAACCAGTCCGACTCCCAAATGTTCAAGTCAGCGACATTTACTGTGATTTCTGACACAGGCGGGTATGTCGCTGGCGACTTTGAGACGACGTGCCACGGTGTATTAGAACCTCCGCCCATCGAATGCTGGAAATACGGTTCCAGGACGTCAATGTTGTAGGCAGCGGCCATGACGGAAAGAGATGTCTCTAGGGAACCACCATCAAAAGACCAAACGATACGGACGGCGGCGAGAGTAGGATGAGGCTTGATACTGCGGCTGCGGAGTTCTGAAAATGTTGGATACGTCTCCCGTTCTGGTTGAGAGACCGAGTCCGAGTCCGAGTCCGCGTCAGATTCAAATTCTGCTTGTCGGTGGAGAACGAGTCGAAGCTGTGGACCATTTCCAGGGTTGGGAGTGGCGTCAGATGTTGACATTATTATTGTAGCTAATTATCTGAACTTTGAAAGAAGATGATTGCAGACCCAGTGGGCTTGATGAAGCTTGTGTGGGATTTGGCGGGGATGCAGGCAGGGGCGGGGAATGGACGATTGGTCAATGCATTTCATGTAACCCCAAACATATCAACCAATATTTTGAGGTCATCTCAAGACTCTTTGCTCTTCCACCTTTGCGTATTATCCTGTCTGTCTTACACTCTACTTCTCTATATCCATAACTGACCACTCTTGTTTAGGCATACAGTGGCGGGGTATCTTCAAGTGAGAGCTGATGCCTCCACGCTAGGGTACCATTACTTACTGCCAACTGCTTCTCCACAGCACGACCACTCAACCTCCACTCTTCGGATTCCGAAATACTTGAAATTACAGCCATTCAATGCTACCTTCAATATGTTACAGTCATCGTTCCTGGTCATCGTTTATCCTAACCCCATCATTCGCCCTCACCTCATCTTTCATCCCCACCTGAGGTCTCACCCCCTCCTCATCTCCCCTCTTTTCTCGTCTCGACCTTGTCCCCAAAATCGACCCACATATAAAACCAATCATCCACCCAAGATACCCCAAACAGCTTCTCCGTCTAGGTCGATTATTATCAGAGTTCTGCTGCTGCAGTGTCTTCTTGGGCTTCTCATCCTTTCCCGAGGTCAGCCAGCTCCTCCACGGTAAGAAGATAACCGCTGCCCATAAGATGCAAACGAGAAGTGTCAATGGCAGTGTGACGATCCAATACTGCTTGAATCCGTTCTTGATGGTTGGTGTCCGGCTGTCTCCCCATTCGAGGACGGGCATGGCGAATATTGCCTGTGTACGAACGTATTTATGTTAGTGATGCCGACTAGCAAGTTATGTTGTCATTTCAGGACATTAACACAAAGTAGCACAATACAAAACGTACGGCAATAAACGTCCCAGGCAGGAAGAACATTGTCAAAGTCGCAATCGTCTTCATCGCAGAGCTATCTCGTTTTGTATCCAGAGCGATTTGCCGCATCACGGCGCTGTCTTCTTTTGACGCTTTGGCGATTTCGGCTGAGCTGGTGGCGATTGTGATGTTTGTGTGTGAGTCTTTCTGAGCCATGAGTTGATACACCTGAACATGGTATCTAATGTCAACAACCTATTCCCTCCTATGCTGCAGAACAAAGGCGAGGGTGTTTATGAAAACGAATTTTGTGTATGAGTTGCTAGGAAGACATACAAGCTGGCGAAACGCCTCTGTTCTTCTCTGCACATGTTCACCATGCATGAGCGCTGCATCGATTCCAGCCTGAATGTATTCGAGCTTCTGGCGCACAAGGCTCTGCCCTTGGGAAACCGTTTCTCTCTCACGGCCTTCTGAGTGACAGCTTGCAAGCATCGTATTCCAGTTCCCGAGGACTTTAAGAGCAGCAGACAAGCCTTTCAGCAAGAAGATTTGACTCGAAGTCACATCACCCGAGAAGTTGAGCTGGCGAGTCAAATCCGTATAGTCGAGTTTCTGAAGATCAATTTGCGGTAACGGGTAGTTCTCAGTGGGAAGGAATTGACCAGTCGCCTCTTGGATACGGTTCACTCGGCTGTCCTGTCCGACAATACCACGCCGGCCTTGTTTGAGATTCTCTCCGATGACGTAGATGGGCAGCAGGAATGGAAGGAGGCACGTTTCGGTGTCCGAATGGGGAGACTTTCCCCAAGATAAAAGGTCGGGAAGGGTGTCATTGTCGAGGAGAAGGATACCGTAAGTGAAATTATTTTCTGGGGCGTACTTCAAGGCGAGTTTGAAGAACCTTGAGCCTGTCAAATTACTACTTCCATTGAACATAAGTAGTCCTGTGGGCATGTCAGCCACGGTTCTAGGATAACGTTCATGTAGTCATTGACTATGTAGTGCACATACCTGAAGAATCACGCCCTTTCTTGACTGTCGGGTATATACACGCTGGCAAAGTAAGCTCTACCAGAAGGTCAATGCATTTCTCTGGCAAAGTGAAATGCCTGATGACCGCGGCCAATGAGTTTGCGGTGATTGAAAGTACGATCCCTCGTTCTTCCATCCATGTTTGGGGTATGACTCTTTCCAATTCATTGTAAGTATTAGAGTCAAACTTCAAATAAGAGCTCTGGGTCTCACAGTATTCGAAGACCTTGCGAGATCCGCTGGCCGGACCTTTGCGACTCAACTGGCTTCATCATTGTGAGTAGAGCTACGAGAATTAAGCGAATGAGGAGGTCTTACCTTCTCAACCCAACTTGATAGAGACCCATCATCTACCTTCCCCTCAACAAACTCAACATGCCCATCATCTGCATGCTTCAAAAAATCCAAAGTATGACATTCCGTGGAGTCAGAAAAGCTGACTGGCCCAAAATATGCCGTCACAGGAGTGAGCAGCGAATAATTTTTGGTGGTCATGATCCGACCCAGTGGTTCGAAAAAGAAGAGCACAAGCTAAAGATCAGATGCGGGGAAAGGTTTCTAATATATGCCAAAATTTAGTCGTGGCTGGAAAAAATAAATTTTGCGGCTGAGGAATAGCAGCGAGACAGAATGGCTTGTGGCGCGCTAAGTCTCATCCAATTCAGACGCCACAGCTGCAGCCCTTTCTGCTACACATTCTGGGAATCATAAGCTGTACACATCCTGTTGTCTAGATTCCAGAAGGAGTATCTGGTCTACCATTCAACCTAATTTTCCTATTTTGCTCCGAAACTCCTAGGCTCATTCATGGATGAAAGTTTAAAGTTATGAAAAGTACCGCTAACTTCCTCTTCTTATAGTTTACCTTTCTGTCTTATGAAACAAACCTTGGGCAGAGGGATTGGTCGCTTGCATGATCGAATTTTGTGCATAGAAGCGTGGTTGGAGGGCTTAAATCACGTGTTTTGGATCTCCCGATAACGTTCCTACCTTACCTGCAGAGCAATGTAAAGGAAATATCCCTTGTAAATGAATCTTTGGTGGGTATCATTTCAATAGGATATTCTCAATCAAGGGTGAACGATCTCAGATATTTAAGTACCTGCCTCGTGTAACATATCACGTGTGACTAACATTCGCTTCGGGGCCTTGAAATGTACCTAGCGCCAGGTGCCTACTTCATGATCTTTCATTATATGTATGATCCACAATGAGCGATGCACACATCTCCAAATGACCCATCTCAACACCCTCTCTTCCGCTAAACCCGAATTACCTTTCTATCTTTCTCAGACCCCCAGGCGACCAATTCAGGGGTGCGGGGTTCTTGGGATGGAGGTTCTATGGACCTGCGCATTTCTGAGATTGTGGAATGGTCGTTGCAACGATCATTCCTGAGAATACAATCTCCAATATGTTAATGATTGGAGTCTCTTGAGTGAGGACCTGGGGCCATAAATGGAATGTGGAATCTTTGCCATGAATTTGCCGAGATAGCGAATTTCTAAGCCACCAAGAATCCGAGATTCAATGTAGGGTTTCACGAGCACCACTTATCACCACTTAATCATGAGTCTCATTAAAATCGAGAGGTTCTCGTCAGAACCTGCGGCTACTTTTGGCTTTGTTGGCAATCACCTGGGACGACTCTGGGCTTCGTCTCGAACATGACCCCGCAGAGCTCGATGCACCGAAAAGTATCGTCAGAGACGAATTGAACGGCAACGCAACACATTCAGCGCTCGATCAAGGATTATAGAAAATGAGACCGTCAGAAAATCTATGCTAGGCAGTACTAGACTTTGCTGGGAAGACATGAAGTCCCCATTGACAACTATCACCAATTTCAGAGATATTTGTGTGACTCGAACTGCCGACCACACATTTATGGAATAAAGGACTGCCTGTAAAGGTAGTGGTAACCACTTCTTTACTATACCTGATTAGGAAGAGTCTAGAGCTCGGCAAAGCTCGGTAAGACTCGGTGGAGCTCGGTTAACTCTGAAGGGGTTTACCGACAGTTACCCACTTAGTTATACGCAAAGGGAAATAGCTCTACGCTACTACAGGAGTTTACGTCAAGTTTTACGTCAAATGTAATTAGTCCTAATCGGGAATAGCCCGGGGAATTTGTCTATATAGGCTCGAGCGCCCTCCACGGAATCGAGGGCTCCTCAGCTTGATATTCGCGCTAATAGAGAGGTTATCACCTGATCCGTGGTTATTTCGCTCACGTGCTAGCTAACGCTAAACCGTGCTATTACATTGCCACTCGAAGCGGCATTGACCGTTGAATGGAGTATTGAACGCTAGTTCTTACTAAATCTCTATTAGGCACGTAAATTATATAATATACTATATAATATTAAGGTTTAATACTATACTAACTATTTAAACTAAGTAAATAAAAGTATTTTAAAAGTCAGAACTATTATTAAATAAGAAATTAAGTAATATCTTATAAAGTAATAATAAGTTAAGGATTAAGTAAAGATTAAATTAAAAACTTAAATAAGTAATAGAACTAATTAAATATAAGGGATCTTAACTATATTTTAATTATAGCGTCTTTTATAATTTGAATTTATCTTATATTTTTATTTATATCTTCTGATAAATCTCTTTATTACTTCTTTTTAAGAGTTTCTTTTATAATTCTCTTTATAATTCTCTTTATAATTCTCTTTATAATTCTTTTTATAATTCTTTTTATAATTCTCTTTATAATTCTTTTTATAATTCTCTTTATAATTCTGTAATAGTCCGGTATTTACTTGTTATAAATACAGAAGGCTATAGTTAATCTCTAATAATCGAGAGGTAAGTGTATTATATAGATAGGAAGATAGTTACTAAGTATTAGAATACTATTTAAAGTTAAGCATAAAGCTCTTATCTAATAGTAGATATACTAGTCTTATATAGAACCCCTATTCTTATAGATCCTTTTAGTATAGATCTATAGATCTATAGATCCCTAGATCCTTTCCCTTATTATAAGATCCGGAGATCTAGGGATCTATTATATAATATTAGTCGCTAGAACTTATATCTTTAACTATAATACTTTAGATTATATAATATATATAGCTACTATAGTACTATAAAATCCTAGGGGAGGAGTTCTCTTAAGAGCTCTTACCTCCTAGAAGACTTCTTCTAGGAGTAAGTATCTCTCTAAGCCTATAGTCTTTTAGCCCCTTTTACTTAAGAGTCCTTAGGCTCTTAAGTAGTCCGTGATACTATCCCTCTTCTATGCTAGCGTGGCTTTTACACTTAAGTATAACCTAGGAAATATTAATAGCTACTAATAGCTATCTTCCTTATTTATTATATCTAGTACTATAAAGAAATCAAGTATTACTTAGATAAAGAAAAAATAGAGTATCTAGCTCACGCTTTATATTAAGCGTACTATATAACTTATAAAACCTTATTCCTTCTACTATAGCTTTTCTTATATTTACTTCTTAGATTTATTTATCTTAAAAAGATACTTTAAGTATATTTATTTAAAGTATTACGATTATAATACCTTAGGGTATATTAAGAAATTCACTCCTAAGCGACTTATATATTAGTTTAAAATAAGAAAGACTATAACTCTTATTTATTCTTTAATACCTTCTCTTAAGCTTATTAAGAATAATCCTAACTCTTAGTTCCTTTACTTTTAAGCTTAACGCTTATCTAGCGTTCTTCTTTAAGGGCCTAGTCCCTAACCTTAAGTCCCCTTCTTTCTAAGTAAACCTGGAGTTTATTAATAGAAATCTTAAAGAAGTCTAAGGCAGTAGAGGTTAGACTTAGGTTCTTAGGTATTTTCTAATAGTAAGTACCCTTTCTATTTAATTAAATATTTTAGTTTACTATAAGAATACTAATAGTTAAGGATAGCCTTTACTTTATATTTAGCGTTCGGATTAATTAGTTATATCTTAGTAATAGGAGTAGGCGGCGCTTCTAGTAGTACTAGTTCAAGAAAGGATATATAGAATACTAAGTGGATATTTATTATTTTTAGTAGAGTTAGTTAATAATTAATAAGTCCCCTGACTTTAGTAATTTTAAATAATCCTAGCTTCTTATAATCTAATTTATAGCTTAGTCATTTTATTATAATATTCTTCCTAAGTAAGTAGACTTTATCCCTCTCTTTAAGTGTTAGTCTTATACTATACTTTCTGTTATAGTAAATCGCAGATCTCTATATAATAAAGAGAATATTAGCTAATAATTCTTTATAGAGCTACTTAAGCTTATCTACTTGTAGTATAGCCTCTTACGCGGTACCCTGACTAGCTATTAGTAGGTTATATACCGTGGGATTATACCTATAATTCACGTAGAATAGCGATACTCTAATAGTCTCTTAATCCGCGCTATTATATATAAACTAGGTAAGTAGGAGTAGTTATACCTAGTCGTTCTACTTATAGTTCATATAATACTGAAGATAAGTCTCTATTATCTAGTTGATTTATTTTATTTATATATTAGTCTAAGAATAGAATATAGTTAATATTTTCTGTTTTATTCCTAAAAGCGCGATAAGAGTTTTCTAGAACTTTAAGGTAAAGAGCTTATCTTTATTTAAGATAACTTTATCTAGTATTCCGTAGTTTATTAAAATTATTCTAAGGAATACCTGCGCTATTATAAGCGCGTCTTATATTCTAAGCACTAGTACTATATACATGTACTTTATAAACTTATTTATTATTATATAGATCGAGTCGTATATAATCCCTGTGATTAGATCCCTTAAGGTTAGTAGTTCAACTATAAAATCTAAAGCGATTAACTTCTATAGGCAGAGTAGTATTATTAGTGATTTTATAAGCCTATATAAAGTATAGTATATAGCTTTATTCCGAATATATATATTATATAATATTACTATATCTTTAACTACCTTCCTTATACCTAGGAAGTAGTATTCCCTAGATAGCTTAGATAATATCTTAGCTAGTCTTTAATATCTATAGGCAGGTAGCTTATAGAAGTCTATAATAAATTTAGCCCGATCTCGAGTAGGTATATATATTTATCCTTAGAATAAGAGAGTTCCCCTAGGGAAGAAGGAGAATCCTTCGCTTAATTATTATCGCTATTTAGCTATAACTAGGTTATTAATATAGCTTTTCCAGACTTTCTCTACGACTAGCTATCTTATTATAGCTAGCTATTAGCTATTAATAACTAAGGAATCGCTATTCTTCTATAGTATAGTATAAGATTCATAGATCTTATTTATAAGATACTCTAGTTTCCGGCTTAAAGCGTTAGCTTAAGTATTTTCTGTCCCCTTAATATAAGAAATTCGAAGTTTAATAATAGAGAGTGTTTTATACTAACGAACTTATTATTAGTTTAGTTCCTTAGTAGTTATAAAATAAATAAGATTCTTGTAGTCTATTAGGATCTGTACCTTATAAGTAACGCCCTTAAAGTAGACCTTCTATTCGCGTACTACGTTTATAATTACTAGTAACTCCTTATTATATATATTATAGTTAAGCTTTACTAGTAATAGTTTCTGCGAATAATAAGCGACTAGTTATTATCTTCTGTCCTCGCTTAGTTAGCTAAGTAAGTGTAACAGTCCGGTATTTACTCGCTATAAATACAGAAGGCTACAGTTAATCTCTAATAATTAAGAGGTAGGTATATCACGTAGATAAGAAGATAGTTACTAAGTATCAGAATACTATTTAAAGTTAAGTATGAAGCTCCTATCTAATAGCAGACGTACTAGTCTTATATAGAACCTTCGTTCACCTTAGATCCCTTAGGATACTAGATCCTTAGATCCTTAGATCCGTTTTCCTATAAAGGGATCCAGGGATCTAGGGATCTATCACGTGACCTATCGTCTACTGTGATCTAAGTAACTATTACTACTAAAGCGTAAGTGTATAGTAGTACCACTCGCTGTCCTATATTATTCCCTAGCTAGTACTACCCTATCGATAGTACCGCTCCCCTATTAGTACTAATACCCCTATAGTACTACTAATAGGTTTTATTATTATATAGGTGCCAACTGAACCGTAGCGCTAAGAGTCCGTAATACTATCCCCCTCTTAGCCTAATGTGATCCCCACGCTTAAGTATAACCTTAAGAAACGTTAATAGTTACTAACGACTATCTTCCTTATCTATTATATCTAGTGTTATAAAGAAATCAAGTGTTACTTAGATAAAGAAAAAACAAAGTATCTAGCTCGCGCTCTATATTAAGCGTGCCGCGCAACTCGTAAAGCCTTATTCCTTCTACTATAGCCTTTCCTGTACTTACTTCTTAGATTTATCTATTTCGAAATAATACTCTAAGTATATTCACTTAAAGTGTTACGATTATAATACCTCAGGGTATATTAAGAGGTTCACTCCTAAACGACCTATATATTAGTTTAAGATAAGAAAAACCGTGACCCCTACTCGTCCTCTAACACCTCCCTCTAAGCCTGTTAAGGATAATCCTACTTCTTAGTTCCTTACTTTCGAACCTAACGCCTACCTAGCGTCCTTCTTTAAGAGCCCGGTCCTTAACCTTAGGTCCCCTTCCTTCTAAGTAAACCTGGATTTCTTTAATAGAATTCCCGTAGAAGCCTAGGGTAGTAGAAGTTAGATTTAGGTTCTTAAGTATTTTCTAATTATAAGTACCTTTTCTATTTAATTAAATATTTTAGTTTACTATAGAAATACTAATAGTCGAGAATAGCCTCTACTTCGTATTCAGCGTTTAAATTAATCAGTTGTATTTCAGTGATAGGAGCGAGCGATACTTCTAGCGGTACTAGTTCAAGGAGAGATATATGAAATACTAGGTAGATATTTATTATTTTTAGTAGAGCTAGTTGATAATTAACTAGTCCCTTAACCTTAGTAATCCTGAATAGTCTTAGCTTTTTATAATCTAATTTATAACTTAGTTATTTAGTTATAATATTCTTTCTAAGTAAGTAGACTTTATCTCCCTCCTTAAGTGTTAGTCCTATACTACGCTTTCTGTTATAGTAGATTACAGATCTCTACGCGATAAAGAGAATATCAGCTAATAATTCTTCATAGAGCTATTTAAGCTCACCTGCCTATAGTATAGCTTCTTACGCGGTACCTTGACCGGCTATTTGTAACGGTCCGGTATTTACTCGCTGTAAATACAGAAGGCTGCAGTTGATCTCTGATGATCGAGAGGTAGGTGTATCACGTAGACGGGAAGACAGTTACTAAGTATCAGAATACTATTTGAAGTTGAGCACGAAGCTCCTATCTAATGGCAGACGTGCCAGTCTTATATAGAACCTTCGTTCTCCTTGGATCCCACAGGTCCCTTGGGATCCTTCACGACATAGTCGTACTGGATCCCTTGGGATCCCCTGGGATCCGTCACGTGACCCGACCGCGGAAGGCCGCTGCCAGATCACCGTGACCTGCAATACTACTATAATGTAATGCTATGTGATACATGTTCCTTAGACCTTATTGGTTCCTGTGAGCTTTACTCCTAGGAGCCGTCCGACTCCCAGGAGTACGCCTGCTCTGAGGATATTTCCTCCTGGGACCCAGCGGGCTCCCAGGAGCGTCCGTAACACTATCCCCTCCCTAGCCTAGCGTGGTCCCCACGCTTAAGTATGCCAAAGGAAATATCGACGACTGCCCACGGCCGTCTTCTTCTTCCATCATGACCTCTGAGGCGACCCGCAAGAAACTTGAACGTATCGCCCTGGCCCTTCGAATCGATCGTTCCCAAGACGCAGAAGAAATGTCTCCTTGTGATTTTTGTCGGCTTCACAAGCGCCGCTGTGTGGTGGATTCCAAGGAATCCACTCGCTGTTCGGAGTGCGTTCGCAAGAAGCGCTCCTCTTGTAATTACACCTCGAAACTCCCGTCCTTGAGCGACTGGTCCTCGCTGGATCGCCAGCGCCAAAAACTTCGTGACGAGGAGGAAGAGGCGATGGCGAAAATCCTCCGCCTTCGCAAGCAACAGCGCTTCCTGGATGATCGCGAGAAAGAGATGATCCGTCGAGGCGTCGAGACGCTCGACGAACTCGACGCTGCTGAAGCTGCCGAACGCGCGGAGGCCGCTCGTCAGGAAGAAGCCGCTTCTTCCCTGGCGGAAGCCTCCCGCTTCCTCGAGGATCCTACCCTTGATCCCCAAGCCTTTTCCGGGTTGCCCGACTCCTTCTGGTTGGGGCTTTCTTTTCCTTCCCCCTCCGCCGCGGTCCCCCATGCTCCCGATGGTACCGCTGGAGGAGTCCCGAGCAGTGGAGGTTAGACTTGGGTTCCCAGGTGTTTTCCGATTGTGGGTACCCTTTCCACTTGATCAAATATTTTGCCTTGCCGTGGGAATACTGACAGTCGAGAATAGTCTCTACTTCGTACTCGGCGTTCGGGTTGATTGGTTGTATTTCGGTGACAGGAGCCGGTGGTGCTCCTGGTGGTGCTGGTTCGAGGAGGGATATATGGAATACCGGGTGGATGTTCATTGTCCTTGGAAGAGCTAGCTGGAAATTGACTGGTCCCTTGACTTTTGCAATCCTGAATGGTCCTAGCTTCTTGTGATCCAATTTGTGACTTGGTCGCTTGGTTGTGATATTCTTTCTGAGTAAGTAGACTTTATCCCCCTCCTTGAGCGTTGGTCCCATGCTACGCTTTCTGTTGTAGTAGATCGCAGATCTCTGCGCGATGAAGAGAATATCGGCTGACAATTCTTCATGGAGCTGTTTAAGCTCATCTGCCTGTAGTATGGCTTCTTGCGCGGTACCCTGACCGGCTATTGGTGGGTTGTATGCCGTGGGATTGTGCCCATAATTCGCGTAGAACGGCGATACTCCAATGGTCTCTTGGTCCGCGCTGTTATATGCAAACTGAGCGAGTGGAAGTAGTTGCACCCAGTCGTCCTGCTTGTAGTTCACATAACACCGAAGATAAGTTTCCATTATCTGGTTGATTCGTTCTGTCTGTGCATCGGTCTGAGGATGGAATGCGGTTGACATTTTCTGCTTCATTCCTAAGAGCGCGATGAGAGTTTTCCAGAACTTCGAGGTGAAGAGCTTGTCTCTGTCTGAGATGATCTCATCTGGTATTCCGTGGCTTGCGAAGATTGTTCTGAGGAATACCTGCGCCATCATGGGCGCGTCCTGTGTTCCAAGTACTGGTACCATGTACGCGTACTTTGTGAACCTATCCGTTATTACACAGATCGAGTTGTATACGATTCCTGTGACTGGGTCTTTCGAGGGTGGTAGCTCGACCACGAAATCCAAAGCGATTGATTTCCATGGGCGAGGTGGTGTTGTTGGTGACTTCATGAGCCCATACGGAGCATGGTGTGATGCCTTGTTCCGGATGCATGTGTCGCACGACGCTACCACGTCTTTGACTACCTTCCTCATACCTGGGAAGTAGTATTCCCTGGATAGCCTAGACAGTGTCTTAGCTACCCCCTGGTGTCCATGAGCGGGCAGCCCATGCCAGTGCGTGACGAATTTAATCCTGTCCCCAGTGGGTATATAGATTCGTCCTTGGTACAGAAGCGTGCCGTCTGAGGTGAAGGAGAATCCTTCGCCCAGCTGCTTCTTCTGTTCGGCTATGACCGGGTCGTTGGCATAGCCCCTCCAGATTTTCTCGGCGACCTGGCCCGTTGAGGCCAGCTGTCGGTGATTGACTATTAGCGAATCACCATCCTTCCGCAGTACGGTGTGGGATTCGTGAGTTTTGTTTGCGAGATATTCTGGTTTCCTGCTCAGAGCGTCGGCTCTGGCGTTTTCCGTTCCCTTGACATAAGAAATTCGAAGTTTAACGGTAGAGAGTGTTTCATACCATCGAACCTGGCGTCGGTTCAATTCTTTGGTCGTTGTAAAGTAAATGAGATTCTTGTGGTCCGTTAGGATCTGTACTTCGTGGGCGGCGCCCTCGAGGTAGACCTTCCATTCGCGTACTGCGTCCACAATTGCCAGCAACTCTTTGTCGTATATGTCGTAGTTGAGTTCTGCTGGTGATAGTTTCCGCGAATGGTAAGCGACTGGTTGCTATCTTCCGTCCTCGCCCGGCTGGCTGAGCACGGCTCCAATAGCGTAGTCCGAAGAATCTGTCTCTATGCGTATTTCTTTGTCGGGGGTGAAGGAAGTGAGTACTGGTTCCGCGATGAAAGCCGCTTTGAGTGCCTCAAACGCTTTTCGTGCGCTGTCGGACCAGTGGAATTCCTTGTCCTTGTGGGTCAACTCCGTGAGTGGCCCGGCGATTTTCGAGTAGTCCTTGATGAATCGCCTGTAGAAGTTGGCAAACCCGAGGAATGATTGTACTTCCTTGACATTCGTGGGCCCCGTCCACTCGATGATTGCTTTGATCTTTTTGGGATCCATAGCCAATCCTGCGGTGGTGACCACATAGCCTAGAAAGACAACCTCGTCCACGTGGAAGTTGCACTTCTCTGGTTTGAGTAACAGGCAGGCGTCCTCCAGCCTCTGGAGAATGGCTGTGACGTCCTTCACATGTTGCTCCTCTGATTTGGAGTAGACCAGTATGTCGTCCAAATAGCATATGCACGTTACGTCTAAGTAAGGCCGCAAAACATTGTTGATCAGACGCTGAAATGTGGCTGGTGCGTTAGTCAAGCCGAAGGGCATGACCGTGTACTCGTAGTGACCGAAACGGGTGCGAAATGCTGTTTTCTCTTCTTCACCCTCAGCCATCCTAACGAGGTTGTATGCTCCTCTTAGGTCAAGCTGAGTGAAGATCTTGGCTCCAACGAGTCTGTCCCGCAGCTCCTTGGCCAATGGTAGTGCATAACGATCCTTCTTTGTGGCATCGTTCAATCGACGGTAGTCGATGCACATTCGTCGTCCACCGTCTTTCTTCTCTGCGAATAAGACGTTACTCCCCCATGGAGATTTGGACTCTCGGATGAATCCCTTCGCTAGGTTTTCATCGATGTATTGCTTGATCGTCATCAAGTCTGTCGCCGAATATTCCCTAAGTGGTTGGAATATCGGTTTGGTACCTGGTTCTAACTCGATCCGATGATCGTAGTCCTGGTGTTTCGGCAAGGCCTCGATGCCTCGTTCTTCTTTGAACAGTGCCGCAAACTTCTTGTATGCTGATGGTATATCCTTCATCAGTGGACCCTTGTCTTGGTGTCCGAGCTCTTCCTTGGAGGTGGCGCTAACCTCTCGAATGCTCACTGCTTCTGTTCCCGGTGGATAACAGCAGTCTTGGCAACGACTAAACTCAAGTTTTCCTGTCTGCCAATCGACAACAGGATTATGCTTTTCCATCCATGGCAGCCCCAGGATGATGTCGTGCCTTCCAATCCTGACGACGTCGAATTGGATTATTTCGGAGTGTCCGGCGATGCCCATATGGACTGGAGCGGTCTGGACCTCGATCAGTCCATCGGAGGCGACCTTGCCATCCGCCAGTACCAGATGGTATCCCTTATCCTTTACTTCGGTTGACAGGTAGTGCTCGAGCACAACAGTAGGAGACATGAAGTTCCCTTGTGCCCCAGAGTCTACCATCGCCTGAAGCTTGACTCCCTTGATTTTAACCTCCAACGTGAGATGTTTATCCCCAATGGCGGCAAGTTGCTGCACACAGAAATATTCCCAATGCACGCTATGGTCGAGGACACTTTCCCATACCCTTCGATTGCCATAGCTTAGGCTGACCTTGTATACGAGCCCTATTCCGAGTTCGGTGTATGTTACTGGGTTGTACATCTCGTAATAGTACCGGCCGTTATCATTGACGTGGACCCATGTCCTATTATGTCGGTTCTCAGCCATGATTTCCCATTCCTCGCCCACCTCTGGTGGCGCGCTGGTGTTAAGAATGACGGTATTCTGGAGTGGCAAGTGCTGCATAAAGGTCGTCGGTCCTTCCCAGCTGCCGGCCATTCTCCATCCGATACGCTTATAGTCCCGGTAGACTACTTCGTACCTTGCCCCCCACGGTGGACCCCCCAAGCCGACAAGGCCTGGTTCCTGATAAGTAACCCCGGTGGCTACATTGGTCCAGTGGCGAGTGTTACAGCTAACCTGATACAGGCTCTCTTCTCGTTGGGTAACTTCCCAAGTTTCACCCACTCTTGGTCCTGAGAGTTCAGGTTGAGGTGGCCCTGGTTCTGGAGTCCACTCTGGCTCCTGGGCTTCTTCCTCGCTGTCACTTGGCATTAACTCTGTGTCATCGTCTGGCCCAGAGCTGTCGTTGTCTCGATACACATAGTCCTCAGGGGGCGTGCTGACGACGGTTTGCTCGAGCTGATCCACGACGCTCGCGGAATCTCGCTCGCTGTCGTCAGAATCGCCCAACTGGGTGTGGATGTGATTCTCCTCGAGCTCGTCTGTAGTCATGTGTCGATACGTCGCGGCGAGTTGTCGTGTTGGTTCATTGTAAGAGCCACGTCCCATTGCGTTGGCATGTTTCTTGTCTGTCCACGACTTCTTTTGTCGATGAGAGCTGGCCATGTGACCAGGGAGGCCACACTCGAAGCACAGCTTCTTTTCTCGTCGCTCGCTCATGACTTTCTTAGATAGCCCGCCGTTGCGCGGCTTTCCTTGATGACTTGGCTTCCGGAACGTCGCATCGAGTTCCATTTCCCGAGGGTAGAATGGTTTCTTGTTATTGCCCCCTCTTCCTTGGTGCATGTGCGTTCCGGAGCGGTATTGGCCTTTCTTCTCGAGTGCCCTCTCGTAGTTTCGGTTGTCAATCTTGACAGCCATTTCGATGAGTTCTTGCAAGTCGGTAGGCGCGTCCGATCTTGCTATCTCATCTTTCACTCCGTCTTTCAACCCTTTGTAGTACTGTGCCCGAAGGGCGTCGTCATTCCAGCTGGTCTGATTCGCGAATTGCTGGAAGGCGGCAGTATACGTGGTCGCTGACCCGACCTGCTTTAGGTTCTGGATGTTCCGTTCGGCGGTACGGTTCTGATCAATGTCGCCGAAGACGCGGTTGATCCTATGCTCGAAACCTTCGAAGGTCATAAAGATCTTCTGGGATTCCTTGGTCATTGCCGTGGAGACTCTCCCATCCTTGGTTCGGTTCTGAATGTAGTCCGAGAGGAAGGTCTCGATCCAGTTGAAGGCAGATCCCCGGAGGAAGGACGAAGCCCAAAGGACTTTGTCAGTCTCCGTGGCGAACTGGTGACCGTTGAAGCCCGTATAGAGCTTAACCTGCGTGAGGTATGCTCTGAGCTTGGATCGGTCTCCGTTGTAGAGATCCGGGGCGGCGATCTTGGGTATGTTCTTTGGGTCGAAGACCTTGGCGGGAGCCGAGTGGTCGTTCGACGATCCTTTGACGGAGGACATGTTGTCTTCGTGAGTCGGTACCTCTGACGAGAAGGTGCTCAAAGTGTAACGGTCCGGTATTTACTCGCTGTAAATACAGAAGGCTGCAGTTGATCTCTGATGATCGAGAGGTAGGTGTATCACGTAGACGGGAAGACAGTTACTAAGTATCAGAATACTATTTGAAGTTGAGCACGAAGCTCCTATCTAATGGCAGACGTGCCAGTCTTATATAGAACCTTCGTTCTCCTTGGATCCCACAGGTCCCTTGGGATCCTTCACGACATAGTCGTACTGGATCCCTTGGGATCCCCTGGGATCCGTCACGTGACCCGACCGCGGAAGGCCGCTGCCAGATCACCGTGACCTGCAATACTACTATAATGTAATGCTATGTGATACATGTTCCTTAGACCTTATTGGTTCCTGTGAGCTTTACTCCTAGGAGCCGTCCGACTCCCAGGAGTACGCCTGCTCTGAGGATATTTCCTCCTGGGACCCAGCGGGCTCCCAGGAGCGTCCGTAACACTATTAGTAGGTTATATACCGTGGGATTATACCTATAATTCGCGTAGAATAGTAATACTCTAATAGTCTCTTAATCTGCGCTATTATATATAAACTGGGTAAGTAGGAGTAGTTGTACCTAGTTGTCCTGCTTATAGTTTATATAATACCGAAGATAAGTCTCTATTATCTAGTTAATTCGTTCTATCTGTATATCAGTCTGAGGATAGAATATAGTTAATATTTTCTGCTTTATTCCTAAGAGCGTGATAAGAGTTTTCCAGAACTTCGAAGTAAAGAGCTTATCTCTATCTGAGATAATCTTATCTAGTATTCCGTAGCTTATGAAGATTATTCTGAGGAATACCTGCGCTATTATAGGCGTGTCCTATGTTCTAAGTACTAGTACTATATATATGTACTTTATAAACCTATCCGTTATTACACAGATCGAGTTATATATGATTCCTATAACTAAGTCTTTCGAAGGTAGTAGCTCAACTACGAAATCTAAAGCGATTAATTTCTATAGGCAAGGTGGTATTATTAGTGACTTTATAAGCCTATACAGAGCATAGTATAATACCTTATTCCGGATATATGTATCACACGACGCTACTATATCTTTAACTACCTTCCTTATTCCTGGGAAGTAGTATTCCCTAGATAGCCTAGATAGCGTCTTAGCTACCCCCTAGTGTCCATAAGCGGGCAGCTTATACTAGTGCGTGACGAATTTAATCCTGTCCCTAGTAGGTATATAGATTCGTCCTTAATATAAGAATATACTACCTATAGTAAAAGAGAATCCTTCGCTTAGCTGCTTCTTCTGTTTAGCTATAACCGGGTCATTAGTATAGCCCTTCCAGATTTTCTTAGCGACTTAGCCTATTAAGGCCAGCTATTAGTAATTAACTATTAGCGAATCGCTATCCTTCTGTAGTATAGTATAGGATTCGTGAGTTTTATTTACAAGATATTCCGGTTTCCTACTTAGAGCGTTAGCCCTAGCGTTTTCCGTTCCCTTAACATAAGAAATTTAAAGTTTTATAATAGAGAGTATTTCATACTAACGAACCTACCGTCGGTTCAGTTCCTTAGTAGTCGTAAAATAAATAAGATTCTTATAGTCCGTTAGGATCTATACTTCGTAGGTAGCGCCCTCGAGGTAGACCTTCTATTCGCGTACTATATCTATAATTGCTAGTAACTCTTTATCATATATATTATAGTTAAGTTCTACTAGTAATAGTTTCCGTGAATAGTAAGCGACTAGTTACTATCTTCCGTCCTCGCCCGGCTAGCTAAGTACAGCTCTAATAGCGTAGTCCGAAGAATCTATCTCTATACGTATTTCTTTATCAGGGGTAAAGGAAATAAGTACTAGTTCCGCGATAAAAGCTGCTTTAAGTGCCTTAAACGCTTTTTATACGCTATTAGACCAGTGGAATTCCTTATCCTTATAAGTTAACTCTGTGAGTAGCCCGGCGATTTTCGAGTAGTCTTTAATAAATTGCCTATAGAAGTTAGCAAATCCGAGGAATAATTATACTTCCTTAATATTCGTAGGCCCTATCTACTTGATAATTACTTTAATCTTTTTAGGATCTATAGCTAATCCTGCGGTAGTAATCATATAACTTAGGAAGATAACCTTATCTACGTGAAAGTTGCACTTCTCTAGTTTAAGTAATAAGTAGGCGTCCTCTAGCCTCTAGAGAATAGCTGTGACGTCCTTTATATATTACTCCTCTGATTTAGAGTAGACTAGTATATCGTCTAAATAGCATATACACGTTACGTCTAAGTAAGGCCGTAAAACATTATTAATCAGACGCTGAAATATGACTAGTACGTTAGTTAAGCCGAAGGGCATAACTATATACTTGTAGTAACCGAAACAAGTGCGAAATACTATCTTTTCTTCTTCTCCCTCAGCTATCCTAATAAGGTTATACGCTCCTTGTAAGTCAAGCTAAGTGAAAATCTTAGCTCTAATAAGTCTGTCCCGCAGCTCCTTAGCTAATAATAGTACATAACGATCCTTCTTTATAGCGTCGTTCAATCGATAGTAGTTAATATATATTCGTTATCTACCGTCTTTCTTTTCTGCGAATAAGACGTTACTCCCCCACAGAGATTTAGACTCTCAGATAAATCCCTTCGCTAAGTTTTTATTGATATATTACTTAATTGTTATCAAGTCTATCGCCGAATATTCCCTAAGTAGTTAGAATATCAGTTTAGTACCTAGTTCTAACTCGATCTGATAATCGTAGTCCTAGTATTTTAGTAAGGCCTTGATACCTTGTTCCTCCTTAAACAGTGCCGTAAACTTCTTATATACTAATAGTATATCTTTTATTAGTAGACCCTTATCTTAGTATCTGAGCTCTTCCTTAGAGGTAGCGCTAACTTCTCGAATACTTACTACTTCTATTCCTAGTAGATAATAGCAGTCTTAGTAATAACTAAACTCAAGTTTTCCTATCTGCTAATCGATAACAGGATTATACTTTTCTATCTATAGTAATCCTAAGATAATATTATATCTTCTAATTCTAACGATATCGAATTAGATTATTTCAGAGTATCCGGCGATACCTATATAGACTAGAGCAGTTTAGACCTCGATTAGTCTATCAGAGGCGACCTTACTATCCGCTAGTACTAAGTAGTATCCCTTATCCTTTACTTTAGTTAACAGGTAGTACTTAAGTATAATAGTAGGAGATATAAAGTTCCCTTATGCCTTAGAGTCTACTATCGCCTAAAGCTTAACTCCTTTGATTTTAACCTCTAACGTGAGATATTTATCTCTAATAGCGGCAAGTTGCCGCATATAGAAATATTCCTAATATATACTATAGTCGAGGACACTTTCCTATATCCTTTGATTACTATAGCTTAGGCTAACCTTATATACAAGCCTTATTCCGAGTTCAGTATATATTACTAGGTTATATATCTCGTAATAGTACCGGCTGTTATTATTAACATGGACCTATATCCTATTATATCAGTTCTTAGCTATAATTTCCCATTCCTCGCCTACCTCTAGTAGCGCGCTAGTGTTAAGAATAACAGTATTCTAGAGTAGCAAGTACTATATAAAGGTCGTCGGTCCTTCCTAGCTACCGGCTATTCTCTATC
Source organism: Cadophora gregata (assembly GCF_030347475.1). NCBI lineage: Eukaryota > Fungi > Ascomycota > Leotiomycetes > Helotiales > Ploettnerulaceae > Cadophora > Cadophora gregata. The sequence goes on along the minus strand of NW_026695936.1, from coordinate 88,973 downwards.
CGATACGCTTATAGTCCCGGTAGACTACTTCGTACCTTACCCCCCATAGTAAACCCCCTAAGCTAATAAGGCCTAGTTCTTAATAAGTAACCCCGGTAGCTACATTAGTCTAGTAGCGAGTGTTATAGCTAACCTAATATAAGCTCTCTTCTCTTTAGGTAACTTCCCAAGTTTCACTTACTCTTAGTCCTAAGAGTTCAAGTTAAAGTAGCTTTAGTTCTAGAGTCTACTCAGGTTCCTAGGCCTCCTCCTCGCTATCACTTAGTATTAGCTCTATATTATTATCTAGCCCAGAGCTATTATTATCTTGATACACATAGTCCTCAGGGGGCGTGCTAATAATAGTTTACTTAAGCTAATCCACGACACTCGCGGAATCTCGCTTACTATCGTTAGAATCGCCTAACTAAGTATAGATATAATTCTCCTTAAGCTCGTCTGTAGTTATATATTAATATATCGCGGCAAGTTATTATATTAGTTTATTATAAGAGCCATGTCCTATTACGTTAGTATATTTCTTATCTATCTACGACTTCTTTTATCGATAAGAGCTAGCTATATAACTAGGAAAACTATACTTAAAGTATAGCTTCTTTTCTTATCGCTCGCTTATAACTTTCTTAGATAGCCCGCCGCTATATGACTTTCCTTAATAACTTAGCTTCTAGAATATTATATCAAGTTCTATTTCCCGAGGGTAGAATAGTTTTTTATTATTACTCCCTCTTCCTTAGTATATATGCGTTCCGGAGTAGTATTAGCCTTTCTTCTCGAGTGCCCTCTCGTAGTTTCAGTTATTAATCTTAATAGCTATTTCAATAAGTTCTTATAAGTTAGTAGGCGCGTCTGATCTTACTATCTCATCTTTTACTCTGTCTTTTAATCCTTTATAGTACTATGCCCGAAGGGCGTTGTTATTCCAGCTAGTCTAATTCACGAATTGCTAGAAGGTAGTAGTATATATAATTACTAACCCGACCTACTTTAAGTTCTAGATATTCTATTTAGTAATACAGTTCTAATTAATATCGCTAAAGACACGATTAATCCTATACTTAAAACCCTTGAAAGTTATAAAGATCTTCTAGGATTCCTTAGTTATTACCGTAGAGACTCTCCCATCTTTAGTCCGGTTCTGAATATAGTCTAAGAGGAAGGTCTCGATCTAGTTAAAAGTAGATCCCCGGAGGAAAGATAAAGCCTAAAGGACTTTATTAGTCTCTGTAGCGAACTAGTAACCGTTAAAGCCCGTATAGAGCTTAACCTACGTGAGGTATACTCTAAGCTTAGATCGGTCTCTATAGTAGAGATCCAGGGTAGCGATCTTAAGTATATTTTTTAGGTTAAAGACCTTAGTAGGAGCCGAGTAGTTATTCGATAATCCTTTAACAGAGGACATGTTATCTTCATGAGTCGGTACCTCTAATAAGATAGTGCTTAAAGTGTAATAGTCCGGTATTTACTCGCTATAAATACAGAAAGCTACAGTTAATCTCTAATAATCGAGAGGTAGGTATATCATATAAACAGGAAGATAGTTACTAAGTATCAGAATATTATTTAAAGTTAAGCACGAAGCTCCTATCTAATAGCAGATATACTAGTCTTATATAGAACCTTCGTTCGCCTTAGATCCCTTAGGATACTAGATCCTTAGATCCTTAGATCCGTTTTCCTATAAGGGGATCCAGGGATCTAGGGATCTATCACGTGACCTATTATCTACCGTGATCTAAGTAACTATTACTACTGAAGTATAAGTATACAGTAGTACTACTCGCTATCCTATATCATTCCCTAGCTAGTACTACCCTATCGATAGTACCGCTCCCCTATTAGTACCAATACCCCCATAGTACTACTAATAGGTTTTATCATCATATAGGTGCCAACTGAACCGTAGCGCCAAGGGTCCGTAACAGTATAGCTCTAATAGCGTAATCTGAAGAATCTATCTCTATACGTATTTCCTTATTAGGAGTAAAGGAAGTAAGTACTAGTTCCGTGATAAAAGCTACTTTAAGTGCCTTAAATACTTTTCACGCGCTATTAGACTAGTAGAATTCCTTATCCTTATAAGTTAACTCCGTGAGTAGCCCGGCGATTTTTAAGTAGTCTTTAATAAATCGCCTATAGAAGTTAGTAAATCCGAGGAATAATTATACTTCTTTAATATTTATAGGCCCTATTTACTTAATAATTACTTTAATCTTTTTAGGATCTATAGCTAATCTTATAGTAGTAACTATATAGCTTAAGAAGATAACCTTATCTATATAGAAGTTATATTTCTCTAGTTTAAGTAATAGGTAAGCGTCTTCTAGCCTCTAGAGGATAGTTATAATATCCTTTATATATTACTCTTCTGATTTAGAGTAGACTAGTATATTATCTAAATAATATATATATATATTATATTTAAGTAAGGCTATAAAACATTATTAATTAGATACTAAAATATAGCTAGTGCGTTAGTTAAGCCGAAGGGTATAACTGTGTACTTATAATATCCGAAATAAGTACGAAATACTATTTTCTCTTCTTTACCTTCAGCTATTCTAACGAGGTTATACGCTTCTTATAAGTTAAGCTAAGTAAAAATCTTAGCCTTAATAAGTCTATCCTGTAGCTCCTTAGCTAATAGTAGTATATAACGATCCTTCTTTATTATATCGTTTAATCGATAGTAGTTAATATATATTTGTTATCTACTATCTTTCTTCTTTACAAATAAGATATTACTTCCCTATAGAGATTTAGACTCTTAGATAAATCCCTTCGTTAGGTTTTTATTAATATATTACTTAATTGTTATTAAGTCTATCGCTAAATATTCCTTAAGTAGTTAGAATATTAGCTTAGTACCTAGTTCTAACTTAATCTGATAATTATAATCTTAGTACTTTAGTAAGGCTTTAATACCTTGTTCCTCTTTAAATAGTACTATAAACTTCTTATATACTAATAATATATCCTTTATTAGTAGACCCTTGCTTTAGTATCTGAGCTCTTCCTTAGAGGTAGTGCTAACCTCTCGAATACTTACTACTTTTATTCCCGGTAGGTAATAGTAGTCTCTGTAATAACTAAACTTAAGCTTTCCTATCTGTTAATTAATAATAGGATTATACTTCTCTATCTATAGTAACCCTAAGATAATATTATACCTTCTAATCCTAATGATATTAAACTAGATTATTTCGGAGTGCCTAGCGATACTTATATAAACTAAAGTAGTCTGGATCTCGATTAATCTATTAGAGGCGACCTTACTATCTACTAGTACTAAATAGTACCCTTTATCCTTTACTTTAGTTAATAGATAGTATTTAAGTATAATAGTAAGAGATATAAAGTTCTCTTATGCCCTAGAATCTACTATCACCTGAAGCTTAACTCCCTTAATCTTTACTTCTAATATAAGATACTTATCTCTAATAGTAGTAAGCTACCGTATATAGAAATACTCCTAATATACACTATAATTAAGGACACTCTCTTATACTCTCCGATTACTATAGCTTAGGCTAACTTTATATATAAGCCTTATTCTGAGTTTAGTATATATTACTAAGTTATATATCTCGTAATAGTAACGACTATTATTATTAACGTAGACCTATATCTTATAATATTAGTTTTCTATTATAATCTCTTATTTCTCGCCTACTTTTAGTAGCGCGCTAGCGTTAAGAATAATAGTATTCTAGAGTAATAAGTACTATATAAAAGTCGCTAATCCTTCCTAGCTACTAGCTATTCTTTATTTAATCCGCTTATAGTCCCGGTAGACTACTTTATATTTTACCTCTTATAGTAGACCCCCTAAGCTAATAAGGCTTAGTTCTTAATAGGTAACCTTAGTAGTTATATTAGTCTAGTAGCGAGTATTACAGCTGACCTAATATAAGCTCTCTTCCTATTAAGTAACTTCCTAAATTTCACCTACCTTTAGTCCTAAGAGTTCAGGTTAAAGTAGCCTTAGTTTAGGAGTCTACTCTAGCTCCTAGGCTTCTTTCTTACTATTACTTAGTATTAGCTCTATATTATTATCTAGTCCAGAGCTATCGTCGTCTCGATATATATAGTCCTTAGGAGACGTACTAATAATAATCTACTTAAGCTAATCTACGATACTCGCAGAATCTCGCTTACTATTATTAGAATTACTTAATTAAGTATAGATATAATTCTCCTTAAGCTTATCCGTAGTTATATATTAATACGCCGCAGTAAGCTATTATATTAGTTCATTATAAGAGCTATATCCTATTATATTAGTATATTTCTTATCTATTTACGACTTCTTTTATTAATAAAACTTAGCTATATAACCCGGGAAGTTATATTCAAAGTATAGCTTCTTCTCTCGCTACTTATTTATAACTTTCTTAGATAACCTACTATTATATAGCTTTCCTTAGTAACTTAGCTTCCGGAATATCGTATTAAGCTTTATCTCCCGAGGGTAGAATAGTTTCTTATTATTACCTCCTTTTCCTTAGTATATATATGTTCCGGAGTAGTATTAGCTCTTTTTCTTAAGTACTCTCTCGTAATTTCAGTTGTTAATCTTAATAGTTATCTCGATAAGTTCTTATAAACCGGTAAGTGTATCTAATCTTACTATCTTATCTTTTACTCTATTCTTTAACCCTTTATAATACTATACCTAAAGAGTATTATTATTCTAGCTAGTCTAATTAGTGAACTATTAGAAAGTAGTAGTATATATAGTTACTAACCCGACTTACTTTAGGTTCTGGATATTCTGCTTAGTAGTGCGGTTCTAATTAATATCGCTGAAAATATAATTAATCTTATATTTAAAACCTTTAAAAGTTATAAAGATCCTTTAGAATTCCTTAGTTATTACTATAGAGACTCTTTTATCCTTAGTTCGGTTTTAAATATAATCTAAGAGAAAGGTCTTAATCTAATTAAAAGTAGATCCTTAGAGAAAGGATAAAGCTTAAAGGACTTTATTAGTATCTATAGTAAACTAATAACTATTAAAGCTTATATAGAGCTTAACTTACGTAAGGTATACTCTGAGTTTAGATTAGTCTCTACTATAGAAATCCGGGGCGGCGATCTTAGGTATATTCTTTATATCGAAGACCTTAGTAGGAGCCGGGTTATTATTCGATAATAATCTTTTAATAGAGGATATATTATCTTCATAAGTTAGTACCTCTAATAAGATAGTACTTAAAGTATAATAGTCTAGTATTTACTTATTATAAATACAGAAGGCTATAGTTAATCTCTAATAATTAAAAGGTAAGTATATTACGTAAATAGAAAGATAATTACTAAGTATTAGAATACTATTTAAAGTTAAGTATAAAGCTCTTATCTAATAATAGATATACTAGTCTTATATAGAACCCCTATTTCTATAGATCTCTTTAGTATAGATCTGTAGATCTTTAGATCTCTTCCCTTATTATAAGATCCGGGGATCTAAGGATTTATTATATAATATTAGTCACTAGAACTTATATCCTTAACTATAGTACTTTAGATTATATAATATACGTAACTATTATAGTACTATAAAATCCTAGGGGAGGAGTTCTCTTAGGAGCCCTTATCTCCTAGAAGATTTCTTCTAAGAGTAAGTATCTCCCTAAGCTTATAGTCTCCTAGCCCCTCCTACCTAGGAGTCCTTAGGCTCCTAGGTAGTCCGTGATAAATTCTCTTTATAATTCTCTTTATAATTCTCTTTATAATTCTCTTTATAATTCTCTTTATAATTCTCTTTATAATTCTCTTTATAATTCTCTTTATAATTCTCTTTATAATTCTCTTTATAATTCTCTTTATAATTCTCTTTATAATTCTCTTTATAATTGTTTTATAACTCCCTTTAAAACCTCTCTTAACCCTCTTCTTATAAGTCTTCTTATAATTTCTTTTATAATTCCTATTATACCTCTTTTTATACCTCTTTTTATACCTCTTTTTATACCTCTTTTTATACCTCTTTTTATACCTCTTTCTATAATATTCTTTAAACTATTTTTTATAATACTCTAAAAACTACTTTCTAGAACTCTTTTTATAATACTTTTTATAACGCTTTTTATAACAATTTTTATAAGTCTTCTTATAATAATTTTTAATACTCTTTAAACTACTTTTTAGAACGCTTTTTATAACACTTTTATAACTTATAACTTCTTTCTAATAACTTATTCTAATACCTTATTCTAATACCTTATTCTAATAACTTATTTTAATAACTTATTCTTATAACTTTTACTAATACCTTCTCTTATAATTACTCTTATAATTTTACTTATAACTGTCTTTAAAACTATTCTAATAACTTTTAACTTTTTTTAATAATATCTCTTATAAATACTCTTATAACTCTGTTTATAACTCTTTGTATAAACTATAATTCCTTCTAATAATCTCTTTTAATAACTTTGATTATAGCTTCTTTTATCACTCCTTTTAAAAGTACACTTATATTATTATTATTATTATTATTATTATTATTATTATTATTATTATTATTATTATTATTATTATTATTATTATTATTATTATTATTATTATTATTATTATTATTATTATTATTATTATTATTATTATTATTATTATTATTATTATTATTATTATTATTATTATTATTATTATTATTATTATTATTATTATTATTATTATTATTATTATTATTATTATTATTATTATTATTATTATTATTATTATTATTATTATTATTATTATTATTATTATTATTATTATTATTATTATTATTATTATTATTATTATTATTATTATTATTATTATTATTATTAAAAATAATAAAGGAACTTAAGCTATAGCTTAGGTCCGGACGTTAGGTAGCTTAAGCGGATCTAATATAAGATAAGCCTTAGGTAGTAAGGTAAGAGGCTATAACTAATAAGAAAGCGAGCGACAGAAGATTAGTTATACTCTAAAAGTTTAGGACTAATCAGGAAACAAGAAAGAAAGCTTAGTAAAACTTGAAAATTTAACCCCCTCTACTACCTAAAATCCGGTATTTAATCTGCCTCTCGTGCGGGCGCGAGAATTTAGTAGAACTAACGTTTAATCAACGATCTTTCAGTATCGACATGGATCAAATATCGACTTTGCCTCTTTGTGTGATCGGCACATGCCGTTCAAGTAGAACACTAATCCTTCCCGTCAAGGCTCGCGTAGAGTCCTGTATCTCTATATCGTCCACAAGGAGAGATTGGCCTTCCTCGCGAACAGTTTATAGGACACATGACAGCATTGTCTCACTCAAGGTGTGATTCATCGTCGTCAACTGGATACTGCTGCCATTTGCACGCGCAGTACATATGCATGTGTGACTGCGACAGGCTTGCAACATCATCTTCATTCTATCAAAGAACTCGCCCACCCATATGGTTATGCCGTCTACTGTTGCCTTCTTGGTATTGTCCTGCATTGGGTTGGGTGAGCCTGGCAATGATACGTTCCGAATGGCGAGAAGTGACCATGCACGAAGAGAACGTATGGCCACCTCAAGATGGAGACGGCACTTGGAGAGATAGAAAACATGAATGGGTCAGTTTGGAGTCTGTCCGGTCGCAAAGTATCAAATCTGGCCGAGGAATATGTGGGTGGGCAGGTCGATGTTCGTCAATGGAGGTTGGTTTATTTGGTGATGCTATCTATAGGTATGTACAGTCAGGCCACAGGTGCCTTTCTCCCTCAGCACCCCTATCCTCGTCCACCCACGTTGATACCCACAGATCCCCATCCCAGCAGAGGCTCTCTACAAGAGACATACCCAGCTTCATATCAAATCAATGTAGAGACAACTCTATCTTCATCCCCTTGGCTTGGAAAACCATGGGGGCGACTCTCGTTGGCTATCTCAGACTGCGAAGTTGCAATTGAGCGTTTACAGCCTGCACCACGTGAAGGTGAGAGTTCGACTTTGCAGGCCACCCAAGACATAGGAAATTACAAAGTGGATAAGGCCAGGGACGTTCGTGATCGAAACACATTGGTCAGAGACAGGGGACCCCTCTGTTCAGAGAACAGAAAAGACATGTCTACCACCGCCATGACAAGGCCTCCCGGAAACAAAAGAAAGATACAAAGTGGATAAGGCAAACGACGTTCGTGCTCGATACACATTGATCAAAGACAGGGGACCCCAATGCTACGAGAGCAAAAAAGACATGTCTACCACCGTCAAGTGCCTCCCGGAAACAAAGGAAATCCCAAGCAGACCCCAAAACAAGCATAAAATCAAAACGCCGAACACCAAACGCCCGATGGAACCAAGGAAAGGTAGTGTGCGCTGTGGGCTGATGGGTAGTTGCTAAGGCAGGGGCCCCAGAAAAGACGTGCCGTCGCCCCATCTATCTCCACACTCAACAAAAGAAACATACGTACCTTGCGAACACTGGACACAAGCAACACACTACTGCTCATGCCCAGCGGAACCGAGGATCGACAGCTGGAAGCTGCTCATACTCAGTCCACCAAGCCCCTTTGCCCCAGCGGCGAGAGGAGGTTGGCTTCATCCGAAAATAGGCTTCGTACTGCCTCTTCAGGGTCCCGAATTCATCCTCGCGGTTGAAATGGGTTACCCCGGAAATGCCACCGAGCCTACGCCGGTATTCCTCCTCAGCGCGGCGATGCCGGCTGGAAATCGAGGCGGTCGCAGTTGTTGCTATTCTCGGGGCGATGGGGCTTGGCTCCTCATCAAGTGCTGGGGCCCAGGGGCAGCACAGTTGGCGGAAGAACTTGACGACACTCATGGTGAAGATCAAGTTTGTCGTGTGATGAGAGCTGGGTGGGCGACAGTGGCTAATAAAGCGGTTGCTATCGAAACACAGCGTGCGGTAAACCCTACGGGTAGTGGCGAGACACTTGAAGTACCGTGCTACAAGACGAGAAAGGCAAATATCTAAAGTCTGGATTCAGTAAACCCAATGGGTAGTGGCGGAACACTTGAAGTACTGAGCAGAAGATGGATATTATCGAAAGTTTGATATCAGCAAACCCTACGGGTAGTGGCAGAACACTTGAAGTACTGATCAAAAAGACGATGTCTGGAGAAGAAAGGAAAGCAAGAATCAGAGGTGAGGGGGCGCAATATGTATGCGTTCCGAAGGCTCTAATTTAGCACGGTGCACTTGGAAGCACTTTACATAAACGTCTTCAACATTACAGAGTGAGCTCACGATGCTTGGCTAAAATGTCAGTTTGCACGATGCTGGACGAATGGTTGCTTAGCACCAACGGCGCTTTCCTCCCTCCAGGCTGGTACGCTCGCAAGCAGCGACCGCATTGGCTCCTTACTCCCAGAGTCACTGGTACTGAACCATACTTGAGCCCTCCATGCTGTCTGTTACCAAGGTGAAGGCCTCGAGACATTCCGCAAGCCTGGACGAAGGACAAATAGCACACCTACGATCGTCGCAGTTATCTAGTGCACTAGACTCAAGCCCAGGTATCGCAATGGTTCTTTACTTGATTAGGGAATATTTGCACAACCAACCATAGTTGTCAAGTTTGGCTCATCACATAATAGTTTCTTCATGGGCGCATCCAGGCGGCGACCTAGGCTGTTGATCTAACAGCAACACCGCAAAGCTGTCATTGGCACTGACATGACCAGCTCCAATACTGGTCTGGTCCCATTTGCGCCTGCACGTTTTCGCCGTTGCACATGCTTATGGCCTTACTCACAACATTCGTTATGTGCTTCGCAGGAAGGTGCGATAGGCTGTAGTTTGTCCCTTCGTTGAGTCACTTGCCTCTCACTTTTCTTTCCGCTTCTGAACATTAGTTGCATGAACAGTGATACGCTCCCATTCTCTTACGTCCCAGGTATAGCACCTTCTGTCTAGCGCTCACGGTCGCACGGTCACAAATTGTAGTGTAGCTTAAGCTGACTTTAGGCACTGGGATGTAGATCAGAATGAGAGAAAGAACTCCCTCTCAATACTGGAAACACGTGCGAAGTGCCATCCTGTTCTTATCCACATCTCAATTCCCTAGATGCTAGTGCTTTCCTCTGCGTTTTCTGGTCTCGCCGCACGCGTGCAATCCAGATCCCCCCAACAGTCAGAGAAGCTGTCGAAAGTAAACAACCCATATTGAAATCGCATTTCGGCGTTTCACAAGAAAGTAAAGGATCCATACTCACGACAAGCATTCCAGGAAACGCATGCAAAATTACAAACACATGAGAATTTTCAGTTCCATTTCAATTTCAACATGTCCATGGATGATTCATCCATGGATATATCTTCAGAAGGCGCGCTGACGTTCATTCGCTACCTGCGCAGCCTGGGCGACAGCGGCACGGGCCACTGAGAGCCCTGATCGCTCAAGTGCCGGTGCTAAGATTCGAGTGCCGAGAGCCTCATTTTGTGGATACTGTGGTGCTGGTTGGTTACCAAAGAAATCTCGAATACTGATTCCAACCTCAGGATAAGACTGGGCAAGCTTTAGTCAGTCGTTCATTTTATATTTTACGCTACGGTCCTTGGTCAAAGATCGTCATGTATACAGTGAGGATAGGTCGAATCATGTCATGTTAGGTATTCGTTCAAAGGTCGATCTCTCATTGGCGAACACGACCCTCAGCAGCGGACATGCCAGAGAAAGGGAAAGCCTTATCCACATTTTGCCTACAATAATACTTACTATTATTTAGAGCCCTCAGTGCAATAGCTAGCGCAACGCCGGCTTTGACAAACGCACACTCGTCCGGTGACCTGGATCAACCTCGGGTGCTAGAAGACACCTTCAATCTCGCCCTTTTACCCAATCAGATATCTTATTTACAGGAAACTGTATTCATTGTCTCCCCCAGACGCTCACAGCACAAGGAGAGTAGACTACGCTGAGCATGAGAGTTTACTCAAAACAATGACATCAATGGCTATTAAAGAGGAGGACATACAGTCCTTGAGGGACGAAGTCTGGAGACTCAAGAAAATATACGAAGAAGGCAATATCGGACAGGCAGATACACGGAATAATCACAGACTCCATTCCAAACTGGAGGACTTCGATCACGGTCTGCTCCCCAACAACGTCTCTGCCTTACAAGAAATGCGCGACCTCCTCACCTACCGACTAGGTTCTCTTGTCCGCGCAGGCAGATATGTTCCAGCTCTAGGACTGAAACCCTTGGACGGGCAGCCGTGCAGCCAGTGACCCGAGCTGGGATATTCTGAGTTTGTATTTTAGCTGCTTCTCGTTCTCGGCATTAGGTTTGATTCAAGCTGGGAATCTTGCTTAGTACAAATTACGACCAACAAGTTTGCTGTGCCTTGAACGGGTCGCAGGCCATTAACATGGAAATAGCCAATGGCCAGATACATTCTTATCAAACATATCCATGAATATTGGAGCACCAATACCTCGATAGCTCTCAGTATAGTGCCTTGTAAATTGTATAAATAAAAAACCCGCGATACGTTTAGTGATTGTAAGTAAGGTGCCATTATTTTGCTAAATGTGAGGTGCATATGTTGAACAGTTCCAACTGTCCTCTATTTCTTACGATCTTCACCCGACGCCCGTATACTCACATATTTTAATTTTCTGGCCGTAGTGTAACTTTCTCATGCCAACCTTGGGCTAATGTAATAAATGTAGAACGACAACCCTAATTATGCCACGACTGGTAGCTTTAGTAGTGTCTCACTAGCCTCATATTCTAACATTACACAGTTCAGATCCATATTGAATAGGGCTCGCCTATACAATTTTAATGAAAACATGCTCTAGGTACAAAAACGCTTTGTGAAACAAGGATCGAAAATAAAAGGAAAATAGCTCGCCAACTGCAAAGCAACGGCCTCAGCGCCAAACTTCCGAACGCAAAAGATTAGAACCAACGCTGTACAAGACATGGACTTGCTAGAATTAAGAAACGAGATCTCCAGGCTGGTATTAATGTATCAAGAAGGCAACACTGGAGAGTGCTACGACAATGTCGGCCTCTCCACCGAGATGTACGCCTTCGACTCCGGCCAAATACGCAACGACCGAAAAGCTCTCCAAGAACTCCGCAACCTTCTTCTCCATAGATTAGACATTCTCGCTTGCGGCGACGACTATGTCAAAGCCCTTGATGTCAGTCCTCCTGATGGCATGCGTTGCGCCGAGTGGGGAGGTACATCAACTGTCAAACCCCATGAGGATGATCGATATGATGAAGTTCAGAAAAACTGTTATTTCGCAGATGAGATTCTGTTTCCGAAGCCTAAGGGTATACCTCTCCGACAGGTATGGGCCAAGGGATACAGTTATATGGTTTATAGCTTGGCTAGGTTGGATTTGACTATTCCAGAGATTCGATCAAAAGTGGAGGCGTTGGTTCGACAAGAACGACGGGGTTTGAGGAAGAGGGGTTTAAGACGTTTATGTCGTTTCGTATGTTCCTGCTTCATTCTTTAGGTTAAAGCTGCCATCAAAGGAGATTTGTGAGGGAGAGCTCTGCCACTAGCGAAGGCGTACTTGGTGGATCTGACCAGATGAGGTGGGGGACCAAGAGTCCAGGGTCATCAACGTGGCGGACAAGGTGCATGAGAACCCGGGAATAAGACCAAAAGTCCAATTGGAATTCCTCAATTGATTATCGTGTATTGAGCAAGGAACATGATATAACCATTGTAAAGATGATGACTGCACTTGCATTGTGATTCTCTTGTTTCCCCTCCGGCAGCTCAGACGTGGTGATCAGATCCGAAGGTCGAGTTTAGAAACACCGAGAAGCAGACAGGACCAAAGTCAAGCATGGAAATACGGACAAGTAAGCAATACCAAACCTAGAAATAATGGCAAGACCGGTGTGTGAACAAGAATCTCGCCGCTGAATGGAGAGAAATCAAGAAGAAAGAATTCCACCGCCAGAGAAGAGGAGTGCATGGGAGTCCCGCATCGACCGATTGTAGCAGTATATGGTTGAGAAACGAGATAAATGCAGGGTGGGCAGGGCCGGGTGAAGTAAAATCCGTAACTTGGCTTGACACTGTATGATAGGAAACTCATTCTCACCAGCACAACTTGTGACAGCTGAATCTTGTCAACAGCCATCTTCTGTCACCCACGACTAGTAACCATCACGCCAGGCCTTGATTGAAACGTCACACATGATCCAGTCACTTCTCTTTCCAGCCATCCTAACAGGACCACAACTCAGAATTTGATATCTCCCACACATTTCAAATCTTCATATCTTATACCCCACCAGCTCCTTCTCCGTCCACTCCCACAGCGCATCAGCCAACCCCTCATCCACACTCCACTTACTCCCCTGCCCACTCACCCCAACAGGAGTATAGTACTCACCACCCTCAACATCCTTCCCCACACCCGCCCAAAGCTGATTCAAAGCCCCCTTCTCCACCCCCGTATACACAAACCTCTTGCCCTTATCCAACAGCCGCCCCAGGGGCCCATACCCACTAAAAGTCGAGCGATACAACTCCGTATCCACAACCCCAGGATGCACAGCAACAGCTTTAATCCCCTTCTCCCCAACCCTCTTCTGCAACCCTCTCGCAAACAGAATATTCGCCAACTTGGACTGCGCATAGCGACACCATGTCGTTGAACCCCGCATATCTGTCTTCAGATCCGGGAAGGATAACCCGCTCCACGGCGCGTACAGGTGTCCAACGGACGAGAGACTTATAACCCTGACGTCGGAACCTGGCGCCGCTGCGGTCTTGACGAGTGTAGGGAGGAGAAGTTTGGTGAGGAGGGCGTGCCCGATATGGTTTGTGCCGAATTGGATCTCATAGCCTTCGGCGGTGGTCCCGGGTGGTGTAGCCATGATTCCTGCGTTTAAGAACAGGAGATCTAGCCGCTCCTCCTTCGACGTGAATTCCCGTGCACATTGCTGTACAGAAGTCAAGGATGTGAGATCGCAATGGATGTATGTGATCGGCGCGGAGGGTACGAGGGATTGGATCTCTTTGATTGCAGCTTCGGCTTTGGACTCGGTGCGTGCGGCGAGGTAGATGCGCTTGGGGTTGTGTTTCGAGAGTTGGAGGATTGTTTGTTTGCCTAGGCCGACGTTCCCTGGGGAGGTCAGTAACGTGTCTTTCTAGGGAGAGGAGAGGGTAGTTGTACCGCCGGTTACTAGTATTATTTTCCCATCTAGAGCTGGTATGTCGGTTTCTGCGTTGAAGGAGACGACATTGCGGGGGATGATGCCGTAGAGCATTGTGATGGCGATAGAAGAAGACCGTGGGTTTCGATTATCCAGAAAGCTCACGAGATTTAGGGAGGGATTAGATGTATGTTTTGAGATGCCAATTGGCCTTGTGGCGGTCGTGGGCGGTAGCTTTGGTGATGTGAAGGCATGGCATGTCGTTGACGACCAGGCCGCGGGGTCGATGCACTGGGGATTTAACCTTGGCGACTCTGCCCCATGAAGAATGGGCTCTCCCCATACCCGCAGATATATCTTCAAGTGGAGGTGAGCCGCATTATTTTCGCACGCGCCAGAAGTCTTTGAGAAAATATGATAGTGTAGAGGGCGGGGCTTCCGATGGTGAAGTTGTGCTTTTGCGTCTCTTGAAACTTGACCGGCTGCTGTCAGCGCCGAGGCTCTAGCCCAGCACGCTGAATGGAACACCATCAGACCATCAAGGACGGAGCTGTTCGCCCCTCCCCTCGTTCTGGATTTATATCAGATTCTCAGTCATATGGGGTAGCACTGTCTGCTGTTTGTTTGTCATCGGCTTTAATGGGTATCAATTTGCGAGCCTAGAAACTTTGCTCAATTCCATCACCAGCGTCTCAATTCAATTCTCCTCCTGCTCCTCCACCAATCGGACACAAGCATTCTTGGCCTTATCATACACAAAAGCATGTATTTGCAACCCTCTCTCCTCAATAGCCTTCTTCACAATCTCCTGCCTCTTCAACCATCCCACTTCCGCCAGGACATATACTTCCTCCAGTCGTCGATGGCGGCAGTAGTCGTCTAATCTGGACTTGACTCTCTCGAGGTGGTCTTCGTTCATGTGATGCAGTTTCGTAACGTTCCTAGAGAGTCAAGCTGCTGTCAGTATGTATTTATGCTGCGTTACTTGTCGTAATGCAACGAGGTGCTGAGGTGTGAGGTGCTGATGGATCGACCTACTTGTGCCATCCTCCCAGCTCACTACCATCTCCCTTGTCAATCAGAGCACAATCATAATGTCCACAGATAACAATATGATCAACCTATCCCTCTCAACGTCAGCCAGTATTCAAAGTATCTCTAATTTTCTCCTTCGCCTTTTCCCCTCATCTCCTTCGTCCCTCCCCCAAACTCAATCCCAAAATAAAACTCCAAAACACGAAGTCGACAACGCAAGAAACTAAACAAACCTTCAACAATCCTACACACCAGTCCACCGCACTCTCACTGCTCAAATCTCCATTACTTAAGATATTTCCTAGATTCCGATGCACGAATATCTCATCCGGCAACACACCCAGCGTCTCCGTCTCAAGGATCAAACTATCGCTGCATCCGACCCAAAGGATATGTGGTTTTGGTGTGCCAGTGCTGGGGATGAAGCCGTGAGGCACGGGGACGGGTGTGTATTGCTTGCGGATTACGTTTTGGAATGCGTAGGGCATTTTGGAGGGTTTTCTGGTGTGATTCTGGGTTGGATTGGGATGGGTTGGTGAGCTGAGTAGTTTGCGCTGAGGAGGATTTGCGTCTGGATAGCGGGGTTATTTGGTATGGGCGTCGCTGTTGACTTGGATTGAATGCGATTCAATCTGATTCGATCGTTCCCAAAATACTAATCAATGATTTGCCCGAACTAGAAAGTTTATACAAGAGCACACGACAATATCAACCTTAAGGCATCGACAACAAACAAAAGGAAAGAAGTTTGTTCACCCAGATCCCAAACTCCAAAACCCCATCCCACTTTCTCCACCCCCTCTTTTCGCCTGGCTGCCTCCGAACATACCCATACATATACACAGATCGATCCAGAACGCAAACCCATTTTTAAGGTTGACTGATCTGACCATCCGAAAAAACCACGCCACTTCCACTGCGAAATCACACCACAACCCGCACACCCGCAAAAACCTCGGCCGCTAGGATATACGCGAGACGAGACGAATCATAACATTTCAGTCGCCTGGAATCCTATCACAACGCAGGAATTGATTGGTACCGGGGAACGTTGTAGAGTCGCTGAGCAGTGGCGAAAGAGAAGAAGAAATCAAATGACTTTGGGCTGGCTATGTCTCGTGAGCATGGTAAGTGCCTGAATCTGTCAAAACTATTCCTCATTCTTTTCTCGGGTCCAAGCAGGTGGAGCAAACTTGCATCTACCCTGCAGAGTGGAGTCCTCGAACGGCTGGTTCGTGCCCTTCTACTTTTCTGCCATGACCAAAACCACGCCAGCATTATTCATTCTACTCGTAGCTGCTACGCCTCCGAGAGCTGCAGACCTATCCGAAACCAAGATCATTCCCCAGGTTAAGGTTAAGTTTAAGGTTTGTGTTGCGGGAGCGACCCTAGCTCCCGCGTGGATGTGAACGACAAGGCGTTGACACACGAGCCCAGATGATCAGCGACTGATAGCTTTTATGATCCCACTCCTGGCAGCAAATTGGGAATACCAATACTGTAGTAAGATCTCTGAAGCTTACCGTATGTCACACATAGCAGAAATGGGCCCTTCATTGAAGACTTGCCAAGCGGCAGAAAATAAAATGGTGGTCGCCAAGATGCAACCAGCCATCAGACGCAGGTACGGGATGTTGTTCTCGCGAGATGCTTCAATCTAAGACTGAGAACTTGCTGGAATAGGAAGCTATTAGTTCCCTGTAATTACGGCGGATGAGCGCCCCTGCTCCCCCACGGGCATAACGTCCCAAATGTAGTCTGTAGACACTTGGCGATCCAAACATACCCACAATGAATATCACATCACCGTGCCGTGAAGCGAAGAGAGGAAGACTTGGCGACAACACAACCATCAGTCGGGTAGTTACAAATCCTTCAAATATGTTATAGTGCCCATCTTTCTTTCTCCGTTCAAGGTTTTTCGTATACATAATTTATCAACCATGAAATTCCTCGTCTTGCTCTTCACATGTTTCCATACCCTGCTTTCGGCAACAACCGCAAAGGCGGAACGAATACTTCCTTCAGACTTGCAGTTCGACCTCATCTTTCCACGCAACAACACGGTTTATGCACCTACTCAATGGTTCCCTCTCGTGTTCGGGATCAACAATCTCGACTCTGTCTGGCCTCTGGACTTCAACTTCAAAGTGACCATCAAGTCTACAGATTGGTACAAGGAGAACTCAAATCAAATCTAGCCTATTGGAGGGACGAAAGCTTTAGCTTCAGTGATCTCGCGTCAGTCAACAATGGCCAAAATCCAGGACAGCACTTCTTCTATACCCCAATGGTCAACATGACAAACGGAACTACGGACACATATGTCATTCAGTGGTATGTACGCATTTTCCACCGCTGCTTCGCCAATGAATCCGAAACCGAGGAATTTTATAATCCACGAACTGGCTACGGGAAAAAAGGCTGGCAAAACGCACCCGATTTCGAATTACAATACATCGAGTTCGGCACAGCTCCTGGCGGCCAGCGTCCTGACATCGAAGCTACCCTCAACTCTTGCCCGGCACTTAGCGCGGAGGATTCAGCAGCGATCCGTCTTACCGACATGGAGACACACTACAAGGATGGGAGGCAGTGTCCTACTCTAGAGGATATCACGCCAGTACCCTGTATCTTCCAGTCGTCCGCAAAGGAGCTCGCGACGAACGTCTCTGATATGATTCTGGTGAAGATGCGGTGTAATGTAATGAGGGGGACTGGCAAACGATCACTAGGCCATGCATGGACAAGCTCAAGAAGAAGAAGAATGCGGGATCAGTGCAGGGTGCGAGCGCTGTCGTGGGCTGGATGACATTACTTGTTGTGTATACCGTGTTCATGAATTCTTAAGCTGGAGCTTACTCAATACCTGTGCTCTGTGTTCAAGGACACGTATATCCTACCACAATTGAAATACAGAACCGAAGAACACGAGGTTTAGTCCAAGAATGCGTATTCGCTCCAAGTCAAATTTTACGATTGCCTGCGTTATAATATTCAATTAACAGAATAAAAACATCTTGAATTGAAGCGCAATTACAACAGGTATCTTTTCACCTTCACCCACTGTTCTTGCAGCTAGCCCGGTTTGCTCCGTGCTTCCCTTGATTGAGTTGTAAACAAATAGACAAATTTGATCTACACAAGCAACAGCTCCGAGTAGTTAGTTGGTCTTCTGATAAGGACAATTCTAGACCCTCTGTGTACAATTAGACGTGAAAGGTAACACGCTGTTTCTTCGTAGTAGATCCAATTTTGAAACCTCCAAGCCTCCATCATGTATCTCCTTCCTGTCCGCTCCTTTCCATTCCTCCAAACCAAAGTCCTGCTTATCCGTACTGGCCCCAAGGAGCTCTCAACCAGACGACACGCCGAGCTTGAGCAACCTCTCTGGACTCTTTCTCAAGACCACAAGCACGTCCAGACTAGGGGGCGGCTAAGCGAAACATACTGAGTATGGAGGAGACATTTCCAAATCAAATCAAATCAAAGTCCGAGTTCAAGTAAGGATAGTCTTGTTAACAGACATTACATAAGTACGTTAAGTTACTCTACGTTAAAGCACGTACTCTACGGTACGGTACGGGAAGCGATACAAATACAAACACAAGTAGGTATACCATCCGAAGTCGTCAAGCGTCGTTTTTATAACCCCCATTTCCCCATCCGGGCCTTTCCTGGTGAACGCCACCCCGCACCCCGCCGTAGTGTATAAGCTCCGAACCCCCATGAGATATAATAATCAATAGTCAATCCTCTTCTCCCAAATCGGCACATCCTCCAACCTGCCCTGATCCTCATACTCCCAAACCACCTTCCCCTTCTCATTGAATGTCGCATAATCATCACTAATCTCCACAACCTCACTCGAATCTTGGACTTCTCTATGTGAGATGCCCATTGAGTCCCTCACGATCCACAGTCTCGGAACGGGACTTCTTAGAACCGGGTCGTAATAAGCCTCTGCTTCTTCCTCTGGCGTGTAGTTTGGTGGTGGGAAGTCAGGTACGAGGGATTTGACCTTGGTGTGCGATTTGAATTTCGAGGGGTCGAAGATTTTGCTGAAGATGGAGGCTTTTCTGGCGGTGAGCTTCTTGTGGTCGGAGACGGTGGCTTCGGTGGGTGGGACGCCGGCTTTCTTGAAATCGTAGGACTTGTGGTCGCTGGTCATGAAGAGGGATGTTTGGTCGCCGATGTCGTCTGGGAGGTACTTTTGCTGTGGCTTCAATGCCATGTTCATCGTAATGTGCCAGAGGGCTGTTACGAGTATAAAGCCAAGCATGAGACCGAGGTGTGGCCATGATTTGTTGATGCCAAAGAGACCTGCGAGACAGATCTCTCCAATGTAAACACCGATCGTCAACTGTTGGAGAGCAAGAGCGTATGCAGCTCCCTTGGTGTCGACATTGTTTGTCAATACGTAGAATGAGTTGTACCGAACGGCGAGGTAGATCAGACCAAAGCCAACACAGGCGAAACCCATGACAAGGGGAGCGATGATGGAATATGAAAGTGCTTGAAATTTGGTTAGCCGGGGCAGAGAAACAGAAGATAGGGTGAGCTCACCAATGACTCCCATATTTCCGAACTTAGGATACAAAGATCCCCATCCCAGACCGGCCAGAGTAATGTACCGATTGAAAATCTTGCGAGGCGACTTGTCCAAGAATTTTCCAACGATAGTCAACATCGCCAGAGCTCCGATGTTCAAAAGATCCGATGCCGCAATGCCCAGACCTAGAACGATGATGTAAGAGATGAAGAAGTTAGACGCCTTGGGCAGGTTCTCAGCAAGGAGTGTCGTGGCACTAGCTGGATCATTAATGATATCGGTGACAACTGAAGCTGCTCCAGAAGCAAAGGTGGTGATAAGGAAGACCTGGACGACTTGGAAAGCCATGTACCAGTGTTGAGTCTTGAGCTCAATTCTTCCAAGTGTAACTTCTCCGCTGAGTTTGGCCATCACTGGAATGTTAGCATATCTTCACTAGAACTGGTAGTCTACTCACATCGGCAGACGACAGGTACCAGAGACATCAGGACGGCAAGCATGACTGATGGCAGGAGACCAGTGACAACACCTAATACTGGACCTGGAATATCGTTGATGAATTTCAAGAAAGTGACCTCTGCAAACATCGTTAGCTCACATCATTGCACCCGAATATACAAACACTTACTGTCAGTCAAGTAATTGATATTACTGATCGCACCCACAACTGCCACGGGAATTGCCCAGAAGACGATCATCAAAACAATGAAAGTGGTAGTTCCGATCTTTCTGAGTCTCCTCTGCGACTTGCTGATACTCAGGTTCTTCCAGATGACCTGGCTGGGAGTAGTGCTGATCGCACGAGGATTCATCTTCGGCTCCTTCTTGGGTGTCATCCTTCTGAACGCAGCCTCGGCAGCTTGCTGTGTATTGAACTCGACGAATACAGCTGGGAGCAGCTTTCCATTGAACTGCTGTTGAGCCTCTTGCGCCTTTTGGACTTCCGGGACGAGTCTTCTGAGTTCGCTGCGCGTCCAATCGATGGTATCGACTTTCTTGCCAATCAAAGGGATCTTTCCAGTGCGGTGCTTTGGGCGGTCCTTATCCTTCATATATCTTGCACCTGGGAGAGCAACTTCTGCATCAGCGCCATCAGCAGGAGCACCAGGAGCACCGGGGGCACCAGGAGCAGCAGGAGCAGCAGGTGCGGCATCCTTCCTCTTGTCGTTCTTCTTCTCCCATTTCAGACGTCTCTTGTTCGCAGTTTGGACCAGCTTGATCTCGGCATTCTCGAGCTTCATCGCATCCTTGTCGCGCTCTTCCACCTTCTTGGTCAACTCCTTGCAATCGGTCGCCAACCATGATCTCTTCATTGCTCCTCCAAAAAGGGCCGCCAACTTCTCTTGGTTGCGGTATTCCTCTGGCACGTCTGTGAATAGGACTGTTCGCGAGGACATGCGAGCTGCATTGAAAGGAGCAAGGAGGTAGGTTTGACGGATATTGATGAAGTACATTGTTTCGCGCGTGATGATGTACATCACGACACCTGTACGCGTTAGCAAAGCACTCAATGCACAGGAATCCACTCACTGAAGAAAGCCCATGATACGAATACATGCGCATAATATCTGTTCTTCTGAGTCGCAGGAATATTCGCAAACGATAAGAGATCAAACTCCTTGCCAGGACCACCAGCAGTCGCGTTGACCGGGAAGAGAACAGGCCAAGTGATACAACAGCCGATGAAGCAGATGACCGCCAACATCTTGATGAACCGCATATAGAGGTACCCATCGAGGGATTGATGATTAAGAACATATTCATCGTCCAGGCCTCTGAACGGCTTAATCCAGTTGAACTTCCCTGGAGGAAGGTCCTGCGACTTTTCTCTGTAGACTCAGTCAGTGATTGTCCCTGCTAGCGAATTGGCATACCGCACCCCTCGTGAAGTGTCTCCAGGTAAGTGCGCGGTCTGTAGACGCGCTTCTGCTTCGTTCTGAGCACCAAGAAGATGCCTACAAAGGCCGCAGCTTGGAGGCCAACTGGGATCAGAGTCGACAGGAACGCAGACAGCGAGGAGCTGTTCTTCTCCGAGTTCGTCGCGCCGCCTGAACCGGCATTCGACGTAGCCTGGAGATGGAGTCAGTTCAGTTCAGCACTTTCTACCACTCCTATTAACAATCGAGTCTTCTGCGAATTGAACATACCATCTTGAAGGATGTAAGCGATCTCAACGCGTATTGATAGCCCGCTTGCCTAATGGTTGATGTTGTACTGTACAGAGGATATTTCACGATCGATGGAGAGAAAGAAAACAAAGATGGTTGAGACAAAACAACAACCGGCGGGTCGGTATGTACGTCCCACCTTGATTGAATTGATCGCTCTTGCCCTCGCCTGGGACTAACGAAGCAAGCTCGCGGCAGTAGCTAACCTTCAAATGGTTCCCTGGAACTTCAGACTAGGGAAGGCACAATTTCCCAGAAACAGCATAACAATCATGGACGGAAGGGACCCTAATAATCAATGGAATGCTGTGCAGTGTGCACTGACACTGGGACTGGGACTGGGACTGGTGGTAAACCTGGTCAAGTCCAGATGTTGATCGACAGGCCGAACAGCTTCAGAGCCGAGAGAGCGTCATCCCCGAGGCCCCGGTGTGGCTTGCAGCGTGCAGATCACTGATCCCAGCACAGCGCAAAAGGCCTGGGTCTAGCCCGGTATGTGGCATGTGGAGTCCCTGTCCAGCTGTGCCTGCCAGTCATATGCCGCCGTGGTTTAAACTACTTGGTAGCGGCAATGTCTTTGAAATTGCGACAATTCTCTACAGTAGGTACTAAGACCAGAGATAAGCAAAAGGACAGAAGCTTGAGCAGGATACTATTGATATCAGTCGAACAGTACCTAGGTAGAGGCTCTTCTCACTTGTGCCACCTCAAAGTTGCACATAGTCAACAGTTCCCGTCACATCAAATATTGCACCTAGTGACCGTGCGGAAAGAAGCATGAAAATTCTGACGTCAACCGTTCATCCTTCCTTGTTCTCTAGCCACGATTCTGATACTCGTCAATCACGACCTCTTCATCGCGAGAGTTCGAGCTACCAGAGACACTAAGTTACCTTCGTTTCGCTAGCTGCTTGAGCTTAACCGACCCGTAGACGATCCGACGCGTCATGACAATTGGTCTGCGTTCGTGACACGGTCGTGTCTTGGTATGGGATAATGGGAATGACTTTGCTTGGCAACCATGAAATTAATACTTTGGTTGAGGAAACAGGGAACCTTATCAGCTGAGAGAAAAAAAGTTTGGATCGGAAAGTTCTGCTGCGATAAAAGTTGGTTATTTGTTGCTCTGGTACAAGTAGACGGACATCGTGTTTCTCAGTGGAGGTGCCGGGAATTCATGTGATACTTGACCCCGCAACAAGCCTGCCACTCCCAATTGGTATGATTAGAGGTCAGTCAATTTCATTTATACCGCTAAATATTGGCAAGATCATAATGCTACAGCTGGAGGCATTGGCGCTGGCATTTGAGAGTCGCAAAATCACACAGGTGGACTGGTATCCAAACCTTCAACTATCAACTTGAACGAATCATTCCTAGAAGCAATTAATATACCCAGGATTTGAGGTAATTCCTGAGTGATGAAGCGAGAACGTACCTCGAATAGCTCCCTCCAACATCAAGATCCAACCGTCCACGAAGACAGTCCTCAAAATCAACATCAACAGTCAAAAGCCCATTCTCATCATCCCACAACGGTCCAGCAATAACCTCTCCAAGCGGCGAAACAATACATGATCCGCCATGAGATATATACTCTGATGGAGCCGGCTTTGTCCAGGATTTTTGAAGTCCGCCGCCCAGACCCTTTGGCGTAGGAAGAGCGATCTCATGGCCATCCTCCGTATAGGTAGACTTCCTCCTCAGTCTCGAAGCTGGAGGCGGGCCATTCGCACTGGAGTTTTCCGTAACAACGATATCCTCTGAATGTTTGGGTACAGGAAGAGCAATCTCATGGCCATCCTCCGTATAAGTAGACTTCCTCCTCAATCTTGGAGCTGGGGGCGACCCATTCGCACTAGAGTTCTCTGTAACAGCAGCATCATCCACGCCTTTCGGCTCAGGAAGTACAATTTCATTTCCATCTTCCGTATACGTTGATTTCCTTCTCAATCTCGACGGTGTCGGTGTAGGGGTATTTGTCGAATGCCCATTGACAGCTCTCTGTTCTCCATTATGTTCTGCAATCCAATTTGGTAAATTCGACTTTGTCATGCACTGGTTCGAACTCAACACCACACATCGTCCCTCACAAGCAATCGTTCTCATCAGAGGTAGCCAGGTATCTCTTCCATCTGCGGTAGGAGCTAAGTATAGATTGACATTCTGGTTGTAAAGAGATTGTCGGAGGAGGGGCATATAGTTCTCCCAGCAGATGGCAGATGCCAAAGTGAGCTTCACGCCCTTAATAGTCGTCGTCACAGCCCGAAGAGACGACGGCTGTCCCTGTCCCCAAATCAAACGTTCACTGCCTGTCTACTCAACAATTAGAAATTATCCCAAAATCCAAAAACACAGATCTCTGCACATAAGGGACGCAATCTAAGACATACCGGCATAACCTTCCTCCTCTTCCCCAACACCCCCTCCCTGGGACAAACATACAAAACAGCACAATACAGCGTCCCCCCACACCTCTCCACCACCCCCGTAACAACAAAAACCCCCGTCT
Source organism: Cadophora gregata (assembly GCF_030347475.1). NCBI lineage: Eukaryota > Fungi > Ascomycota > Leotiomycetes > Helotiales > Ploettnerulaceae > Cadophora > Cadophora gregata. The sequence continues at coordinate 64,602 of NW_026695936.1, read as the reverse complement.
CCCTCGCAATCCTCTCCAGCTCCTCCCTCGTCCCATCACCCCTCACACCCCCACCCCTCGGACCCTCCAGCTCCCTCTCCACCCACCTCTTCCCCGCTCCCTCAGGCGTATCTCCCAGATCCACCGCATCCTTGAAGTAATGCAGGAACTGCTCTCTGCCTTCTGGTCTGCGAGCTCCGACCGCAGCGCCGAATGTCGCTGTGCGAGGATAGCCGCCGAGGTAGGCTTCAGGGAAGAGGATGAGGTCGACGGATTGGGAGCGTGCTTGACGGGCGGTTTGTTCGAGGGCTTGGAGGGTTTCGGTGGTGGTGGAGAGGGTGTGGGATTGGGATACTGCTAGGCGGAGAATCTGTGCCATGTTGGGAAGTGTATATACTGAGAAAGAGGAGAAGGATAGCTTTGTTGCAGGATATATGCTGGTTGTGGAGAGTGGGGGGTTTGAGCTGGAGTTGGTCAAAGCCCGAAGTGCCCGCTTTATGGAGCTTGTGTGGGGGCTGGTGGGGGTGTTTTGGCGGGGAAGCGGGTAGTGACGGGCATTGAACGATTGGTCAATGCATTTCATGTGTAACTACAATTTATGAGAAGGCCGGCGGCATCTTGAACATATCCAGCATTGCTGATTTTGAAGTTTCTTTGCTGTGTCTTCTTCATTCATGAACCATATCGTTACACTGGCTTTCTGTAAAATGTTCTATTATTTTTGGAAAACTTCAGTGCCGAAAGGTCAGATTCGGGGTCTCACATTTCCAGGTAGCCGAGACCTCTTCTATCCATAACTGAAGTCCACTCCAAAGCTCTAAATTCGTACTGTGACATTCATATTTACATTCTATGGTAATCCCCTATCTAGGTAAGTATGTCTACACAGCCAGCCCACCACTGTTCAACTGCCTCGGCTCACTCGCCGCCTCAAACGTCCCATTCCACAACCTCCTCACTCCCTGCACAGCAGAATACCCGGGCTTCACCCACGTAACATTATGTCCCCTCTCCCGCATACTCTCCACCGTCCTATTATCAAACAAGTACTCAAACGTCGTCACCGCAGGAATAAGCTGATCATGCATCGTCGGCTCTCTTATCGCCTCAGGTAACGTCATGTTATGCTCCAAGACATGCCATATTGCGAGAACGGTAGAAGTGATGATGCGAGAGCCGCCTGCGGCTCCGATGGTTAGGTAGAGTGTGCCGTTTGGGTGAGTGACGATTATGGGTGTTACGGATGAGAGTGGCCGCTTGTTGGGTGCGATGTAGTTTATTGGTGAGGGGACGAAGCCGAATGCGTTGGGGATGCCGGGGATGGAGAAGTCGTTCATTTCGTTATTCATTATTACGCCTATTCTCGTTGATCAGTATCGAGTCCAAAGCAGTGCCACTGCCAAGATAGAGAGTGAGAATTGGGGAAAAACATACCAGTCTCTGGAACCACCAGCTGTGACCCGAAAAGGAGGTTCACCGTTGATGTCAAGGTAATAGAAAGCCCTGACCTATCCGAAGTCACAATATGCGACGTCCCATGATTCTCAGGCACCGAATACCCCTTTGGATTGTAATCCGTAACATTCTTCGTCCTCTCATCATCAATCTTCCCTCGAATCTTCTCCGCCGTCTTCGGCCTCAACATATCTGCTTCATACGCAGTCATATAATTGAAGAAATCTGGATCCCCGAGCTCACCACGCGCAGCGTATGAGAAGCGCATGGCTTCGTCGATGCGGTGAGTACTGAGGTTGAGATCGGAGGGTGAAGGGTAGCCTTCGATGATCTTGAGGATGCTGAGTGCGACAGATCCACCACTGGGGACGCCGCAGGAGTAGAGGTTGTAGCCTTTGTAGGTTATTGAGATGGGGTCACGGATGGAGACCCGGTAGTTTGCGAGGTCTGCCATGGTCATTGTGCCGTTGGCGGCTTGGAGAGCATTGATGGTGTATTGGGCTGTGGAAGGTCAGTAGGGCTTGAGATTTGACAGTCGAAATTCCGAGGGATGTACCAATTTCCCCTTCATAGAATGCTTTTGCACCATATTTAGCTACTACTTCTAGTGTACTGGTGAACAGTTAGATAGCGATTCTTGGATTTAGGTGATGCGGATCTAACTTTGCATATCTTTTCCTTGTGAGCGTCTCTCCCAGTCCAAGAAGTGTTCCTGGGCGCATTAGCTGGTGATGCTTTAGGAGTAAGAAAGGAAGTATTACCGTTCGGTGCAAAGTCTACCGCCCATTGAGGATCATCTGTCAAGAATGTATTGCCATCTTTAGTGGCTTCATACATATAACGAACCAGATCCTCGGTCACTTTTGAAGGTCAGTATCCTCTTGAGCGCTGGTCTCGAAAACCACATACCTGGGAAACCGTACTGAGCAATGTGGACTGCTGGATTACATACTGCTCTCCATGGCAAGGCCTGACATGTTAAGCAGAACTCCACTGACAATATAGGCAAGGAATACTTACACCATATTTGTTGTGCAAATATTCTAAACCTCGAAGATCACCGGGTATACCGCTCGCCAATCCACTAATCACACTCGCCGCCGGGTTGTCTTTGTACATATCTTGGAAAGCAGCCGCTGGAGCCGTTTCCCTGAAATCTAAAGCGCTCAGCAAACATCCATCTGACAGGAATTGCAAGGACCTACCTATCGACTCATATGATCCATCTGCCCCACGAACAAGCATGAATCCTCCTCCTCCCATACCACTATGTTGCATTCCTGAAGTATGTCAGCCCTCATCTTCCCTTCATATAATATCCGTAGAGTTAGACAGTACCAATCACACCCACACACAGCGTCGTTCCAACCAGCGCATCTGCAGCATTTCCCTAACCACATCACATGATCAGCTCAAATCCATCACTACCAGTCCTTGCTCAGTCCCAGAACTCTCTCATCACTCACCCCTCTCTGCAGTAATCCAATCCCGATCTCACTGCATATCCTACTCTCGCTAGCTACAGCTCCCAAGCTATCTTCTCTTGATATCGTTGCGCTTGAGGCGGCTTGGCTGAGAAGCAGGAGAGCAAGAGCTTGTCTCGAGACCTTTGACAAGATCTTGGACATTGTGGCTGGTGATGAGATTGTTAGAGATTTAGTTCAATAATTAGATGTGTTTATTCTTACCCATTGCCAACTTAGATAGATGCACTTGATGAGCGCAGTGTCGCACAAGCCTTTTAATGCAGCTCAAAGAGTGTCGCTTGCTGAATGCACCCAAGACCTTCGTCAGCAGTGGGGGTTCTGACGACTTTGGCACTTGGCTCTGTTGAATCTGAGGCAGTGGCAAGGGTTGATGTTTACTCAAGGTTTAAGCTTCAAGTCGACATATCTTGCGCCAAAGACGTCTTATCGTGTTTCACTTGAGATTGCACAGCTGATGTCTGGAATTGCCGTTTCGAGCAATGGTGGGGGTTGGATGTTGAGTCACATGATTGACAGGGATCCGATCAGGAGGCGTGTTTACTTTGTCGCGTCGCTCACTTCAGTTTGAAAATCATCAGACTTGTAAAATACAACAGAGACATATTTCCATTACTTGCAGCAAAGTTTAATGCAAGATGAGAGCCAGAGTAATCGACCTCACAGGCTCTGATTCAGAGTCCGACGAAGCACCTCCAGCGCACAGGAAACCAGATACAATGTCTGGACAGCCCAACGTGGCGCGTCAACCACTCACCAATCTCACCAACGGAAGCCGACCCAATGTAACGCCTGACGCATATGTTCCCATAGCTCTCATTGAAGCAATCGAAACCATGGACTCCACTCGGCTCAGAAGATTTGTCCATCAGTTTTCCCGGGATATTCCCGAAGTGAGAGAACTATTAACGCAACAGGTACTTGTCAAAGGAAAGGATGTGGTGAGGTATCATCGAGACAGTGATTCCGAGGATGATGTGGATAGTGAGCGTGAGAGCAGTGAGGAAGAAGAGGAGGAGGGGAGTGGAAAAGTCAAAATATTAAAACCAATTATCGAGAGCGATGAGGAGTTCGTCCCTTTATATGCGAAATGTGAGAATTGCGAGCAGGAATTCGATGTCTCTGACAACAAAACGAGAAACTGTTTCTGGCATCCAGGTAAGCAGATAACCATGCTCATTCTCATTTTCACCTCACCCCCTTCCTCCGAACTACATACTAACCCGGAATCCTACCCAGGAGAAAAGGAACTCTATGAAGACGACGACTTCTGGGCCGATCACGACGATCAATGCCATGGTGATCCACTCTCGTTCAAAGATGATCCTGATTACTCCGAGGGCTTCCAATGGAATTGCTGCGAGAACCTTGGCGATCACTCGGGGTGCAAAAGGACAAAACACAAAGCTCCCGTTAACATCATTCGAGCGTCTAGTTCCAACAAGAAGAGACGAGCAGAAGAAGATCTCCAAATACCTGTCTTTGCAAGGTGTGCCACTTGTGGGGAGAGGTATGATGTTAATGAGAGTGGGAGAGAGGATTGTATGAGACATCCAGGTATGATATCTCGGTGGAGAGTGTTTTGAAAAACAAGGACTAGTTCCGAGAAGGAGAGAAGGTGATTGATAATGACAGCGAGCATTGGGCAGACTGGGACGATGAATGTCATGGAAACCCGGAGACCCTGGTCAACGACCACAACCATGCTAATGGATTCATGTGGTCTTGCTGTGCGGGGATATTGAGTAGTCAGGGTTGTGTCAAGGGACGGCATGAGCCACAAGCGAATGGGTACAGAAGATGAAGTGAGTGTATGGTTTGTGAAGAAGTATGCAGTTCCCCCGGGATCTAGGTCCATGTATAAAAGTGTATATATCTCGCGGATATCAGCATTCTGTCAATTGAAACTTGATGCTCAAGATATGCAGTATATTCCCGGGGTATCTCCTCCAAATACAACTCTATCCTGATCTATTTATGTACTTGTACTACCATTCACAAGACGTATCCTCAAATCAACCAACCTCTCCATAACGGCGATCCAACCCTTCATAAACTCCTCCTCCGTGAACCTCTTAGCCGACTCCCTAGCCCGCTTCCGCATAGCCAGTTTATCCTTTAGTGACAGAGCTTGCTCGAATGCGGCAGCAAACTCATCTTCGGTTGTGGCGTGGAATCCTATTCCGCTTGTCAGTACATCGTGCAAAACTACTCAAACTCTTCCGGTCTAGAGCTGGGGTTGGATGGCAACACACCAGTAGGCTCCCCATCAATCTCCGTAACAATATCGCCCTTCGGCCCACCACTATCATGAACAACCGAGATCAACCCCGCAGCCTGATATTCCACAACGCCAATTCCGAAATGTTCATTCCACATCCCATTCACACCCACGCTGGCGCGACGTAACCATTCCAGGATTTCAGGCCATGAGGCATCGAGGTGGAATTCCACGCTTTCTTTGATTTTCAGCTCGTTGGCTAACAGTCGAAGTTCGTACACCCGTTTGGAATCTGAATCATCTCGTACACTGCCTACGAGAACTAATTTGGCGTTCTTCGTGGTAGGGGATTTGGTGGCTAGGAATTTGGCGAAGGCGTCTACGATCAGGTAGTGGTTCTTCTCTGCTTGATGTTAGCAATAATCCTGGCGTGAATTTGCTGCCGAGAGTGGAAACATGAGAAGTCTGAAGCTGTAACAGCCCACTCAGAGCATACAGCTCACAGGACATGGCAAAAGGGAGGACACTGACCTGGCCGAAACTGCGCGATATACAAAAGCACATTCTCTCTCTTTCTCTCACTAGCCTCCGAAACCTCAATCTCCTTCTCCAACTCCTCAACAGCAACGGGTGGATATACGACTCTCGGAATCGACTTCCTATACTCTTTCCTCCAAGATCCCCATAATGAGTTGATATGTGCCAGCGTCCAGCTCGAATTCGTCATGACTTCATCAATCGACGTCCCAACCACGGAATATAATTTCGCAAATAGCTCCCAGTATATCTTCTTCCCAGCTCCGGCTGCCCCGCGTCCCTTGCCTGCATTGACACCTTGTGTGCCTGTTGTGGATGTTGGATCGAGAGAGCTGAGCATGTCGGTGGATATAGTGGGGTAGTGAACGTATGCGCCAGTTGGGACGTCGTGGAACAGGATCTTGCAGAAAGCGAGAGAGAATGCGTAGCCCATCGTGTCGACGAAGATGTCGGGTGTGAGGAGTGAGAAGGCGTCCCATGCTAGAACTAGGGAACCAATCGACTGTCCTGCGAGTGTGAAGTGTGGCCAGGAGGAGGCAAGGACCCAGGAGCGGGTTGTGAGGTAGAGGAAGGTTACTGTTGGAGGGTGGAGGGCGATATTGAACCGATTCTAGAACAGTAAGCATTTATTGGCAGACCGGGAGAAGGAAACATACCTTTACTCGGTCTATGATAGCTGCCTTGTTCACATCATGATCTCCGGTATACACTATGCACTTTGCTTTCGGCCAGCGTTTCTGCGTAGCTCTAATTGCAGCCCAAAGAACTCGTTCTCCTCCACCACCGGCATTACTGCTCTACAATCAGTACAGACTCACAGCATAGGAGGATGTAACCCACCAGAACGGATGAAAGAACCCCACAATCCCATCCCACTCCGCATCAACCGCCTTCTCCCCATTCTTCGCCGTCCCAACCGCATACGAATCCACCGTCTCCCACTCATCGCTATCCCTCCTCTGCTTCTCCTTCCCGCCCTTCTCCTCCCACTCTTTCTGCTCACTATCCACAAGATCCAATATCTGCGCCCTCCTGCCCGCCGTCTTCCTCTTCAAATACCCTCCTATCAAGCCCCCAAACCAAAATACCAGCTTCGGTCCCGCGAGCAGCACAAATAGTGGCAGGAACCCGATAATGGACACGATGAATATGCTCTGCCCAGGTGTCATCGTAAGCCATTTCGTGCTGCCGTCCGGCGCGCTGCATGTTTCTGCCATGGCTCCTACACTAATAAAAGTCCAGAAGAAGTTGTTGTTCTCAGCGGAGAAATATCCGGATCTTTGGGGATTTTTATTCCAGCGCCTGCGACTGTGTTGTGTCACCAAGCATTTCAGGGAGCAAGCCATGCGCGCGGGAGCTAAAGGGCCTGGAGGGCGCAACATCAGTGGGGCAGTTCCAGCGTAACCTTAGCGCAGGGCAGCTGAGGCGCATGCATGATCGCTAGCCAGAGATCAGCCGATAGGGCAGCGGGAGGGACTGTTGACATTTTGTGCTTTTTATATCCTTCTTGAAGAGTGCTATGTCCATGATATAATGGACGGTGGTGCTATCAGTAGCTGGCGAGAAGAAGGACTGCGAGAAAACACTTTCGTATTGGCGCGAGGTATTAAGGAAAACACTCTTGCCAGCTGCGATAGAACATAAGTCTTCTTCAGGAACCCAAACGTCGCATGGGCAACTTATTTCCTAACAGACCTGTGATACATTAACCGAGTGTATAGTTTTGACACTTTCTTTAGATGCAATGAATGCCATATATATTAATCACCGTCTCTTTATTGCGATTTTGGCATCGTCTATGCCGACTGATCATAGGAAGGCAATGCTTACGGTAGCTTCTCTGCGCCTGATAAATCCTCTGTGGTACAAATCATAGGACGCCGTCAGCGATTCGTCCACAGTGACCTGGATGACAGTCGCGTGAGCTGAGAAGCAGAACCTGAAAGCACCCAGGGCAGGAGCACGTCTGATTGGTGCTTGCAACGAGCGTTCTTGGTCTTCGTAACACCTTCTCAATTGAATCAGCACGTGATGAAGAACAAACGTACAATTGTTACAGCCTCATTCCGACGTTGAGTTTCATTCTGTATAAGCTTTCAATTCTGGTCCTCCAAAGCACACCTGAGTATGTCCTTTCTAGCATTTGATCGACTAATCTTTATGACTAAATGTTCTTGAAGCTTATGTCGCATTAGGCAATCGCTCCTTGGGACTATCTTCCGAAGCCTCTGCGGAGAGTTCTCCGATACCACATAGTCTAGTACAGCGCTGCTCAACACGATCTGGTATCCCATGTCTGCCAAGATGACTGACGATCCCGACTGCTCTGATCCCGAAAGCGACATGTCCAGAGCCGTCGAATATGAGGATTGGAAAACATGGGCTGAGGAATACATGGCGGCAGATGGCAATCTGCTCAATGAATTTTCAGACCTCATCAGTGTACTTGACTCGGATATCCTGGACACAGATTTTGTTGAACAACGCATACGAGAGTTAACACTACAGACACCTGTTGTGAAGGGGTTTTGCACCGCATGTCACCAATTATTCGACAATTATCCTACTCTAGAAGGATCACCGATAATAAACCCCGACTCGCTCCAGGATAGCAAATGGCCGCACGCTGTCACACGATACTGCAGCACTTTTGAACTAGAGGCATCAGCACGGGCTAAATGCGGATTTTGCTGTTTCTTATTACAAACTTTGAAGGACTCTAGCCTGCTGGAGATATTCCGCAAGATCGAAACGCGTTTATTCCATGTCAATGTTGATGCACTGGCCTCGTTGTCCATTGAACGCCGGGGATCGGCTCCAGATCAGTTCTTGTGGTTAAATCGCCCCGGACCAACTTGCACGCAATGGAATTTGGGGATTGCTGGGTGTACTAGCTTTGGGTCGTCAATACTTTTGCCTTCATGTAGGCCCTCTCATCCTTATCTGTTAACCGGGCTAATACTCTGAAGCCAACTGTTATGATGAACGTCCGGATGTGCTTGACATCGCATTTGATTGGTTATCTACTTGCTCTGAGAGTCATGAGCTTTGCAGAGGCTCCGGTGGGGGGGTACTACCAACTAGGCTAATTGCTGTTGGCGACAAGTCTCTGCGACTGGTCCTGAGTTCAGAATGTCATAAAAGACCTCGATACGCCGCACTATCACACTGCTGGGGTGATTACAAGGGTCCAAAGCTTACTTTAGCGACTTTAATATCTTACTTCATGATGTTGCCGACTAAGAAACTCCCGGCTACCTTCACAGATGCCATCAAAATCACTCGAAAACTAGGTATAGACTACCTATGGATTGACACTTTATGTATCATTCAAGATAGTGAGGAAGATTGGCAGAAAGAGTCGGCTTTGATGAGCTCTGTATATGGCGGCTCAGCTGTCACTATAGCGGCGTCGTCTGCATATGATGCAACTGAGGGTTGCTTCCTCAAATCTCCTTTATTCGGTGGCGCGTTCCGTGCACAAGTCACAGATAGTGGCCGGCGCCAGGTGCGAGGCTTTTATCATGTTTTCGAGTACCATTATTCGGTCATTGAATCTCATCTTGCCACCAGAGCCTGGGCAATTCAAGAGAAATTGCTCTCGCCTCGCACAATTCACTTCGGCGATCGAGGTGCTTTCTGGGAATGCAAATCGCTGGCCGCTTCTGAATATTCACCGAAAGTGTCTATTGCAAGAGGCAGCACCCTCATTTGTGGTCGGAAGGGGTTATCTTCAACTTGGCAAGACATTGTAGAGCTATATTCTGCAGCAGATATCACCTATGGGAAGGACAAGCTACCAGCCCTCGCTGGGGTAGCTAGACTTGTGCACAAAGAAACTGGCGACGATTATCTCGCGGGGTTGTGGAGAACCAAGATTGAGGGGCAACTGTGCTGGAGGCGCGTCAGGCCAGGAAAAGGGATGACGAAGCGTCCATCTTGGAGAGCACCCACTTGGTCGTGGGCCTCTATCGATGGTGGAGTCTTTTGGGGCACAGACCTCGAAGCTCAATATTCGCACGTCTTGGATGCCACTACAACACTGTACGGCACAGATCCCTTTGGGCAAGTAACGGCTGGCCGGATTCGTCTTGCTTGCACGGGTTTGGTACTCTGTCACGCCAGAGGAGCCAAAGAAGATGACAGAGGAATAATGGAAATGGTGATAATGTACGCCGCGAAAGAGAACGTGTTTTTCATTGGGCTAGATTGCTCGGATGAAGTGCAACAAGGAGATGGAAATCCGTTCTATCTTCTACCATTTCTCGGTTGGGACTCCTACGGTACTCTCAGAATCGACGAAACAGCTCAAGACGGAAGGGAACTTGAGGTTTGGGGCATTGTAATACGTCCCACAGGCACCAAAAGAGGCGAGTTCTCTCGAGTTGGTTTTTTCATGTTTCGGAATACCGGTGTGGCCTGGCATCACGGTACTGAAGACATATACACGCCCTTTACACATGTCCTAGCAGAACATGGTGCCACAACAGCTGAGGCAGTCTGTCAAGAGGTTATACAGTATAACGAGCATGAGAAGGCGCAATATGTGATAACTCTTGTCTAAATCGCTATACAGCAAAAGGATGGGCCAAAGCTACAGCAAGAAATGGCACGTAAGAGCGGAGCGCCATTTTGGAGTTTTAGTTTTTCGTACTTGAATCTTTCTTCAGGTGCTGCGAATTTCAAAAGGATTTCAGAGTCGGGATTGACTAGGAGAGAACACTTATAATGGCGATTAGTGATGAGAGATAAACGATTAATAGTTTACTTGGCTGTACTACACTTCTTATTGTTTAGTAGTCTGTTCAGGGAGAATGAGTCAAAAGAGGGTGATATATTAACATCAACCATTTAAATTTATGAAGTCATTTGCACGAAAACTCGCGTAGAGAGAGAAGAAGTTTAATAGGAAAAACTAATATCTGAAAAACTATAAGCAGGCATCAAGGAAGAGGATTTAGTAATTAGCGGAAACCCAACTGCTCAAATTTACTCACGACTTTATCTCTGCCCTTGCATCCACACTAGCATATCGGGAAAAAAAAACTACACCACCAAAGAAAACTACCTCCCCCAAGGACCGCACAAGTTCAAATACAGCACTTCAGCAAGGCATGGAAGTCATAAGAATACAACAGTGTCATAGAGAAATAAATATGACACTAGATAGTCATGCGGAAGCTAAGACTACTACAGCCTCTACAGGTTCATGTATATATAGAGCGCTTCCCACCCGGTTCATTCTGCGAGGCAATGAATTATTCTTTACTTTACCTTGAAGGTCTCATCCCGTGACTCGTTTTGACAAACAGGACATCGGATTATTATTATCAAAATGCGGCTAGATTAGTTCAAGCATCACCTAATCCACCTATTCAAGCTAACTACTCCGAACCTCAAAATTGAAAACTCGTTCTTGCTCTCGTTTATTTCTTTTCTCTTCTACTCTTCCCTTCTCCTTCGCCTTCCCTTCCCTACCTTAATTCTCACCTAGCTACCAGTTTTCCTTCCCTTTTCTTTCTAGATTCTTTCGCTTTACCTAACCCACATAATTGCATTCTAATCTCAATTTCATTTCTCCCCGTCTACACAAATAATCACGCCTTACCTTACTATTCACAACTCACCTCTCCTAGTATACTACAAGAACTAAAAATCACAAAATATATTCAATGCACCCATAACCGCCTTAAAGCAATTTTCTTTTTTCTTGTTTTTTTTTTGTCTTTCACATTTCACATAAAGCAACTCGAAACACTTTTGCTTGCTTGCTTGCTTGCTTACCCTAAATATCCATCCAGCCATCCAGCCAGCCAGCCAACTAGCGAGCACCACCACTCTAAATAGCCAGCCAGCCAGCCAGACAAACAGTCTACCTATTCACCTAACCATGAATATGACTATCTTCTATCTACTACAGGACTGTAGGTGTACGTGTAGGTGTACGTGTGAGTTCAATTGAGCATCCATCCATCCTCTAGTAAGTGAGGTGAGATTTCAAGTAATCTTATATCTATCTATCTATTTATCTATCTAACTATTATATATATAGCATGCTTCACATCATATCACATCACTATCACACCCCTCCACCCCTTTCCTCTGTAAGCGATAAAAAAAAAGAAAGCTCCAACCACTCACTCCCCTCTCCCCACTCCGCACTCACTCCCCTACTCCTCTCCCTCCTCCCTCCTCTCCTCTCCTCTCCTCTCCTCTCCTCTCCTCTCCTCTCCTCTCCTCTCCTCTCCTCTCCTCTCCTCTCCTCTCCTCAGTCCTTGTTCTCACTTCTCCCTTCTCGCTAAGCTAAGAACGATATTTACACGCTACAAGAGGTACCTACCTACCTAGTCTTGAATGTCGCCACTACATCTTAACGCAACACAACACAATTCAATACAACACAACACAACGCAACACAACACAACACAATACAATACAATTCAAATGTCAAAACCCCACTCACTTACTTACTCTCAAAATCAATCAGAAACTTGGAAGTGAAGTAGAAGTGAAATTGAAGTGGATATCTACTATATTCAGATTCCATTCAATTCCATTTCATTCCTCTCTTTCTCAAAACTATATAAATACTACTAACTTACTCTGCCCTCCTCTCCATCTTCCCCCTCTCCTAGCACCCCTCTCAAGAGAAAGACCTGTCTGTCTGATTCACATGCTTACTGTCCGTCCGTCCGTCTTGCTTTGCTTACTTACTATGCTACAGAGAAAAAAAGACATGATCCTCCCTTTGCCGCCCTTAGTTAGTAGTCCCTTGGTGCCTTGAAATGAATTTCCTTTCCGACAACGCCTTGCTGATTGATGTGATGTGATTGATTGCTTGAATTTGAGTTGCGTGTGCTCTGCTGCTCTGCTGCTCTGCTGCTCTGCTGCTCTGCTGCTCTGCTGCTCTGCTGCTCTGCTGCTCTGCTGCTCTGCTGCTGTGCTTTGGCCTGCAAGAAGAAATGAGGAATGGATCGAGAAAAAGTGAGAAAATGATATATCCTGACATATCCGCCTCGCCACCCATCCAGTCCATTCGTTTCTTTCATCCTTTCGTTCTTATTCATCCCATCCATCGTTGGCGCCGTGCATCTTCCAAACCAGACCAAACCTCATATACCGTGGCCGGCCATAAACCTCCCAGCCGTCCGTCCCATCCCAATCCATTCCGTTCCGTTCAAATCATATGCATCGCATTCAAATGTTGTGCTCGCTCAAGACCTCCTCCATTAAACGACTATCTCCGCCCAATGCTTCGAGAAAAGAAATTGGTATCGTAAGAGACATCACTTTCATCCATCGATGACAACCTTCTTTGCAGTTTCAGTGCTGCCAACACTAGCATTCGTGCCTCTTCTCTCGGATTTTCTCAGTTCGGCTTTGGATGGGTTATCTGTTGAGGAGACCGTTGACTTGGGCGTGGGCTTCTTTCGAGTCATCGTTAGACCCTCGTCGCTATCCGAATCATCGTCGTCTTCTGCTGCAAGGGTGGTGTCTCCTTCCCCATTGTATCCTTCATCCTCTTCTGGCGACAGAGCAATCGCACCCTCGTTCGCTGTTGGCGTATCAACATCTGAAGAGACCTGCTTGGATAGCGATGGTGGTGTTTGAGCTTCAGGTGTATCATCTCCAGTGATTGCATATTCGGGAAGCTGAACGACACCAGGACATTGAAGCATATCTCCTTCCGGGTCTGCCGATACAGAAGATGATCCAGAGATCAAGGCAGGTAGCGACGGAACAGAAGGGTAGAATTGTTCCTGAGAGCCTAGATTGACCGAGGAGATAGGCGAAGCGACATTCGAAGGAGATGTCATCTGTGATGCCATGCTGGTTGAGTTGACCGAACTGTAGGACTGGGCACGCTGAGATGCTTCCTGCTTCTGCGCAAATATCTCGTCATCTGGTGATGGTGGACAGTGAGGAACATTTGCGCGAGCACTGTCGACTAACTCTTGTCTCTTTTGTTCGGCATACTCTTCCAACTTCCGTCTTCGTGCCAAGGTTTCTTGAGCTCGTTGATATGACTCGGGTGTGCTTGCACCATAAATTCGAGGAGCAGGTGTCTTGCCTTCCGGAGTACGATTTGCCGTTGACGGTCGCTCGTCCAGGTTCGAGGCAGCAAGTGCGGTGTGGGGTACATTGGGAGTAGATGCCGACTGGGCTTGGTGCGCCTGAAGCATATATGGCTGGAAGAAGAGTGGAGAGGCTAGTGGATGATTTGGACTTGTCGGTGACACATCATTTGAACGAGAGATCGGGCGTGGGTGGTGAAGCACAGAATGTTGAAAGAGACCAGGCGCTGTGGCAGTGCTCATACCAACAAGCGGTTCGGTGTGCTTGTTCTCTGACTCGAACAGGTTCCTGTCTACAGATCGTGCTCGGAAAGCGACACCCTCTTCAATATCAGCCATGTCTCTGCCTCTACCATTCCACAAGTGTCCACCAAAAATCGCACCCATGTGATCCGTAAATGGTCCTGGAGTAGTGACATCTTCGTGGACGGGACCTATTGACGGAGAATTCATTGACCTAGAGTGGGAATGACCACGGTGAACGACCGTCTGAATAGACGCTGCCGCCGAGACGGTACGATCTGGCGGACCTGGTCTTATATCAGGATCTGCCACGGTGGAGGCCTTATGTTCTCGGGTAGGGGTATCTCCTACCGGGACGGGAGGCTGAGCAAAGTCAAGCGAAAACGGGTCCTCTCCACGGAGTGAGAAATCGGGACTAGCAGTCAGGCTCTGGGCCAGTGGGTGCTCAGTAGGCTCGCGGTGGTGGTGGTCGTGGAGGTCTGACAGTGATGTGAAATAGGACTCGTCTCCTCGTAGGCTGGCTCTTCTAGTGTCCCGGAGACCAGGGGTTAGATTCAGGGGGGAGTTGTGTTGGGTATCTGCTCCAGAGCTGGTAGCGTTGCTTACAGCTCTCCGACGAGACCCATCGCCTCTCGTTTCACTTCTCGTCACACCGATGACCTTACCAACAGCCTTCTTAACAGCTGATCTGGCTCGCTCCAGGAAGGTAATAGGGACAACGGCACGCTCCAGCTCGTTCCTGTCGACTTGGATCCTCCGACCATCAGTTCTTCGGGACGGATCGGTATCGTCAACCCAGCCAAGTACGTTGGAAATGCCCCGAGTAACCCAAGGATGTCTCTTTACCTCCCTCAACCGAATGCGATCAGCGGGATCCTTGATAAGCATCCTCTTCAGTAGGTCGTAAAGCTCAACATCAATTTCTTCGAACGCGAGTTCTCCTTCTTCTCTAAATGAGCCAGTCGATGGCCCAATCCGTTTAACTGCACCAGTCTGGGGTGTCGAAGCGTTAGGATCGACTGCCTTTAGACGCTTCTTTGGTATATATACATCTTCTTTGGCGATGGCTTTGAACAGTTGATATTCATCGTCGGCGAGGAATGGGATCCGGGCATAGATCATGCAGTAGAGAGTGATTCCCAAAGACCAAACATCGATTTGCTCACTGACTTTGGGTTGTTCAATCTCGAGGTCTGTGTAACACAACTCGGGGGCAAAGAAGGCTGGAGTACCAACAGTCTTGGCAAGCTCGAGATCATCGTCAAAGTCCGTAGCATCGGCTTCCGAAATATTCTCTTCGGCCTCACCATCCCTGACAGGTCTTCCAAAGTAAGATACACCGAAGTCGGAGATCTTGACGCGGTGATCCTTGGTCCAAAGTAGATTTGCTGGCTTGATATCTCTGTGAACAATACCCTCGTAGTGCAAATACTCCAAACCAAGGACGGTGTCTCTGAAGGCATTCCGCGCTTGATCGAGAGTGAAGCATGGTACGTAAGAGAAGTCATCCTCGAAGGCATCGTGTTCCATACCATCAGTCGATGACATGTGGGAGATGATACTGTCGGCCATACTTGGGGATCTTCCTCGATATGGTGGTTCGTCAGGGTACGATCCGTAGTAAGTGCCTTCGAGAGCGGATGCTGAGCCATGATATGACCCAATGGACGGTAGAGGGCCAGGTTCGTCGCCTTCGTTGTCGCTGTCCAGAGCACCAATGTCGAATTCAGTTGGGAGAGGAGTGTGCGCACGCGAGCTGGTCCGTGAAGGAGCACGAGAGTTCGCTCTAGAGTGGACCCTGGATCCAGGGTTCGACTTGAGGTTTCTTGTCGATCTCATATTGAGCATGGAATCGTGGGTAGACTGCCTAGACAGACTCTCCCGGTCGTCCTCATCGTCGCCATGTTCCAAACTCCATGGATCTGGGTTTTGCTGCAATGACGACAGTTTCGCTCGTTGAGTATCCTTGCGTTGTTTGCGTCTCTCGAGGATCTTGAAGTATTTCTCGTCTTCGCCAGTGTCTTTCTCTCCCCGATGTTCTCTTTCGATGCGGCGTCTTTCGTACAGACATATGCTCTTATCGCCCTTCTTGCGCCATACGATTTCTCCGAGCTCGACATGTTCCAAGACCATGTAGATCTTCTTCAGCTCGGGATCGTCGATCACTTCGAGTAGGCCGACTACATTGGGATGGCGGATCTTCTTGAGAATGGCAATCTCCTTCTTTGTCTTGTCTTCTGGCGACACGGTAACTCTTCCGAGCTTGCGCTTCTTGGAGAAGCGTTGTATGATCTTGATGGCGACGAAGCCTCCCGTCTCCAAACTCCTTGCCAATTTGACCTTGCCATGCACGCCTCTGCCTATCTCGTTAATGATTTCGTATTGGTTGATCAGCTTGCGACCTGTCAGGAAGTCTTGGTCGACTTGGGCTTTGTGGGTTCTAGATTCCACGCACGTTAGCCTAGATTCATGACGTTGTGAATTTGGCACCAATGTCTTAGACATCGCAAAGGTCGATCCGTCTTCGGAGAGCGACAAACACAATTTACCATGATGATTGAGTCCTCAAACAGTAATCCCAGTATTGTAGATGTGGTTGAGGTGGGGTCCGATCGTTGTCGAGTTTTTGGTGGGATGATTGCAAGCGCGGGAAGCGAAGAAACAATCAACTTACTCTCGAACTTTATGCATCTGCAGAGGATGGAGATATGGACTCGGATGAGGCGTGCCATCTGAGAGAGGAGGGAGGTGTTGTTTGGTCGGGTTGAGGGAGGGAGAGAAGAGACCTGGGCTCGACGAGGGCGTGCTCGTGGCCGTTCTCGCAGCTGCGTGCGTGGAGAGATCCATTGTTGAGGTGCAGCGGCAATGCGATTAGGGACATGTTTGGGGGATCGATATTCCAGGCGGAGTGTCAGCGTGAGGAAGGCATTCTGCAGTCGGGTATGTTGTCGGTGTGTAGAGGAAGAGGTGGAAGAGGAGGACGAGAGGATGTCGGAAGTGGATCGTGAGGATCGTGAGTGAGGTAAGGTGAAGTGGTAGTTGGTTTGGGGTGGAGCAGCAATGATGAGGGTGAGATACGGTTGGCGGTCGATGGTTGACTGGTGGGGAACAGAAGGAAGTAGTGGTGCAGCGCAGGGCAAGACAGGGCAGGGCAGGGCAGGGAGGCAGGGCAGTTCGGCTCAGTCTAACGTCGCGGCGTCGGAGCGGCAGCAGATAATCAACCCTGCAGGCAGGGGCTGCACAGGCTGCACAGGCTGCACAGGCTCGACAGGGCGCCGATTAGGCGAGTTTAGGCCTGCTGGGGCGGGAAACAAGGAGAAGAAGAGGACGGGCCAGTTGAGGGCGCCGCTTCTATCTTTTTGCTGGGGCCCTTTGTGTCCTTGGGCGCTGTCTGTCAATTTACTAGCGTCATCGGCGGCGAGCTTGAAAAAGTAGTGGGCGGCGGGTAGAGGCAGAGCGTCGGCAATGGTAATGGTTGAGACTCGAGATGACGATCGCGAGATGGGATTTCGCGATAGTAAACACGAGATCAGACGAGTGGTAAAGGGTGTAGAAGATCTTATATGGTGAATTATCTTATATCGTGAGTTGAGCTGAGGTGAAGTGAAGACGATGGTGGTGGGTGAGTGAGTTAGTGGTGTTGATGATCGGCGCAGAAGGACAAGTTTTAGTCGGATAAACACAAGACAAAGAAGCTGACTCTGAGGTTGAAGAAATAGAGGCAAGGGGTGTAAGACAAGGAGGGGAGGCTAAACGTCAGTCATCTTGACACAAATGTTAAAAGTAAAATAGGTAGGGTGGACAAGGCCAACCTCTTTTCAATTCAGCTTGAGCTTCCCGTAAACATCTGATAATGCGCAGATATCGAGGTCATGCCCAATGTCACCCTATGCCCAGCTTGCCGAGCACGCAACTTACAAGTCCATTTCTTGTTTATCGTGCAGCCTTGGATGGATGCCTTTGATAAGGATTGAACAATGTTGGTGCCATTCCAATCCTTTCCTTTCGTGCATTACCAAGATATTAACACGATACTGTACTTTCTTGCCTTCTGTCTCTTCCCATCCCCTTCTTCAACAAATTCGCGTGCTTCCGTCCCATTCACCAATCGCGTTGCATCTTGGGCTGCTGATCAGGCCCAAAATAAAATAATCGGGCGGGACCCAGGATTTAACCTTGATGCGGTGCAGTGCAGAACATCAACTTAGTTAGGCCGACTCTCAACCACCACCACCACCACCACCACCTGGTGCACCCATCAAAGTTTACGGGCAGCGGGGCTTGGCAGGATGTGCTGGGCTGGGATGGAAGGGAGGGAAAGGGAGGGAAAAGATGCCTGGGACGAGTCGCGATGCGAATGATGTAAGATTGGCTGCACATGCTGGAGGCTGTAAGGAGGAGATGGGATGCATAAGACGGAAAACGGAAAACGGGGTAGATGATGCAAGAGCTGCATTTACAGCAGCCTAACTATTCCGCCAGCCGCGTCTAGAGAGGATGAGGTTGGACGTGTGGTGAGAAGGACGACGATATGGAGGGGCAATAATGGTACGCGAAGCTGCTGAGGCGGTACACTATGAGGGTGTGCTGGGTGTGCTGGGTATGCTGATCAGTTCGGATCGGATCTTCTCAGACTGAGACAGGGACAGTGAGACTAAGACGGAAGAGATACCTCCAACTGGCTATCTACATTCGACATGGCTTGCGATATGAAGTCACATTTTTCATATCTGGTAAAGTATCTGACTTTTACTTTGCTCTCGTACGCAGGATTAGCTCTGTCAAATCAGCGGCCTCCCTCTAATCTCAACCCTCTAATCTACCCCTCCATCTGTGTCCCCTCCGCCGCCAAGTCATGCTGATGCTCATCCTCCGCGCAATCCAACTCTGCATCTGCATCCTCCACGGCAGGCATGAAAAAGAAAAAAAAGTAACTCGTTCCTGGATTACCCCATGTCCCCACAATCAACTAAAACAAATTCGTCCAAGGCGATCTCGATGATTCGATGCACTCCCATGATTCATGAAGCCTGAAGCACCAAGCGTGAGGGAGACACCTTGCTACCCCAGATTTTCTGGACTGAGTGACTTGACAGAAGCTAACCAACCAACCAACCCCTCCTCCTCGCCAAATCAAATTGTTTGATAACCGCTGTACGCCGCCATAAAATCTCCATCATCCTCCCCCTCCTCTTCCTTCCTCTCCATCCCCCTAGGCCAAACTCAATCTAGCCCGACATCACCATGACATGGCTGGCACATCACATCACATCACATTGCGTCGCAGATGTCCATCTACTGCAGACTCAAGATAGTTACTCTGCTTCTGCCATCCATCCCTCCTATCGCAATCCAAATCGAAATCGAGGGTCCACATCTCCCATCCCGTCCTGCCGTGCAACGACCCTCCTCCTTACTCCTCAGTCCTGACCCAGCACTCCCCAAAATGCGGAGAACGCTCCCTGTAGAATGCGAAAATATGCATACCTATGCCACCAGCTGCAGAGTGACAGAAGGATTTGAAGGCTGGCTTTAACATCGCTGCCGCTGCTACTGCAGCATCTGGTCCAGTCCTCTGGGCCCTTTTCCTGTTCCTAACATGCCTGACCTATCTGTGGAAGGAAATGGAATCTGCACCCAGCTTGTCAACTGAAGTCTGCGATGGAGTAAGGTCCAACCCATATGTCCCAGGGGAGTGAGTC
The DNA here is from genome assembly GCF_030347475.1 of Cadophora gregata. Classification (NCBI taxonomy): domain Eukaryota; kingdom Fungi; phylum Ascomycota; class Leotiomycetes; order Helotiales; family Ploettnerulaceae; genus Cadophora; species Cadophora gregata. The sequence continues at coordinate 44,906 of NW_026695936.1, read as the reverse complement.
TTCATACACAATCCTCCTCACTCGCTCACCACCACCCTAATGTCGAGATCTTCAACTCAAACCAGCATCCTGCATACAGCCACAATTGCCGTCTTCGGATCAATCGGGAATGAAATTCTCCTTCTCACTCACTCTATCAATAATCTCACCACCATCTATCAAACAACCTTTTCCAAAAACTTGCGCAATCCAATCCTCACAAGGTATCTTCCAAGTTTACATCCCCTCTCCTTCTTCGCGTAGCACCAAATAAAATACATCAATACCCATGGATCGCTCATCCAAGACATTTCACATGCAACATCTGGACCCCTGTTCGTCTATTTTTCTTGTTCTCGCCTTCCCTCCCCGTCGTAACTTTCTGAAGAGAGGGGTGAAGATAAGCCCCATGCTCAACACCCTGAAGCCATCCCCATGCTGAAAAAAAAAGAGGCGAGGGAAAACAACCTCGACTCAGACGAGATGAGACGAGACGAGACGAGACCAGATAAGACAGATGAATTGAGACAGCCAGATGGTCAGACTGAGACATACATCCCTACGAGAATCGCAAACTGCTCAACTCAACTCAACTCAACTCAACTCAGCAGATTATTTTCGACGGGGATACCATACATGCATGCTCCTTAATCGACATTTCGTCGTCATCTCACTCTGGAGGGTTCGGGATGTGGTCCGAGTTCACCCAACTGTTTTTTTCTTCTTTTTTCCTTCCTTTTGCAGACGGCTTCTCGAGAGAGAAATATTCCGAGTAGTGTTACACCAGACCAGACCAGACCAAGTCGTCCCTCAAGAGTCACGACGCGCCCTTCTACAATAATTAACTTGGTACCGAATGCGAGATGAAAAGCCTCATGAGTGTTCTTTTCATATCGGACCTTTTTCTAGAATCATGTTTGTTTCAATCTCCTCAGTTGTGCTATCGGCAGGAAGTACACTCTTCCATATTACCTTATTCGCCTCAATAATACCCTTCGCCAAAATGCTGGACCTTGACCCTGACCCTTCCAAACCCTACTTGGGACCTAGGTACCCAGCCCATACCCAACGGAACTCAACTTAAAATTTAAATTTAACTCAAGCCAAACCATCCATTATCTACTCATCATTTAAACTCTCTCTTCTGTCTCACACTACTGTATCTCTCTCAGCCTCTCAGAAAACCCACTCACTCACTCACTCTCACTTAAACTTACACGGAGCTCTCTCCTAACTAAATCCTATCCGTCTATCAATCAGTCACTCCAATTATCAGGTGTTCGCAACTCAAAATCAAAATCAAACTCAAAATCAAAATCAAAGCTCACAAAAACGATACATCACATTCCTTCCCTCTCCTCCTCTCCTCTCCTCTCCAGCAAGCATCCAAGCGAAGCACGCCCGCCCAACCCGCCGATTACGCTCTCTCTTATCCTATCCTTGCCAAAATCGCATCGCTTCCCCCAACGAACAAAAGCTCGGACTGCAGAGCACACCTCACGTCGTCGTCGTCGTCAACGGACGGCGCTGCATATCCATCTGGTTTTCACGATGCCACATCTCCCCAATCGTGCTCATCCTCGTGCTCATCATCATGCCCATTATTCACATCTGTATATGTCAAAATGAGAGAATTTGACTTTTTTTCCCTAGATAAGATAGTTGGTAGGCGCAGCGAACGGCCATCCAGCCAGCCAGCGACAAGTAAGTAAGTACCTTCGAAGAGGTAAGCTGGGCAGCACTGCATGCAAGTGCCATGCCATATATTCTCTCTGCAGCAGCGTACCCTACCTTCCAGCGCGCCATCCAGTGAACTCCAGTGAACCGGACCGAACCCAATTGACTCGACTTGAATTGAGGTTACGCTCACAGCCAGTCTGTACCTATCTATTGTTTTTGTTTCCACTCGGCAAGCGAGCCACCTACTCACTCACTTCCTACCTTTACCTACCTTCACTAGAAAATTCCCCTTCCCAGTCAAAAGAGGAAATTTTCGCTCGTTGCCGGCTTGCAGTGGCTGGCTTGGTTCAGTTCGATTCGGTTTGGTGAACATTGCAGTAGTGGCTGGCTGGGGCCGCCCGCCGCTGAGAGGCGTTCGTGAACCCGAACTCCAAACGAGTGAGTGATGCGTGCGGGAAATGGGAGGGAAAGGAAACCAATGCCGTCGTTCCAGCTGCCCTGCATAAGGTATTTGCTTGTGCATGCCTCTCGGTTTTGCCGTACTGTACTGTACTGCGCTGCCTGTGCAATGCTCTCGCAATGCTACATAGTACCTTCGTCTATCAATCGGTACTGCGCCCGCTTACTGGACGCGGAGAGTGGTGTTCGTGAGGAACCGTTCCAACAATCTAAACGTGTTCATGCAACTGCACAAGCCTAGGTATACCTACCTACCTACCTACACACGTCCTCTAGTAGAGAGAGATAAATCCAACTGCAGGGCATCACCTATGCTTCACTCATTATTCCACTTGATCTGGCTCCATGCGACAAGAAAGCCCAAAAACAATCATCCCGTGTAAAATATCCCTATTGGATCAGTGCCATCAACCCAACCAAAGCTGCCAACCCAAACCAAACCAACTCACACACGGGAAGTAGAGTACCAACCAACAAGTCCGTAGTCCGTCCGAAAGAAGAAAAAACCTACCTCAACTCCGCCCACTGAAAGAAAATAAAAATTCTAGAGGTGGAGCAGGCGGGACGAACCGCTCGCAAGCTGCAGCATCCACTGCAAGTTTGCGCGGTTCGTGCCATGCCTGGCCTGTCCTGTTTTGTTGGGCTTGTTGGTTTCTTTTTTCCGGGTCAGCATCGCTCGCTCGCTCGCTACTGTGCCGTAGGAAAGGTTCGCAAAACCTTGACTGACGCACGTAATCTACAGTACGTGGAAGAGATCGATCTACAAGGGGACGAATATCGAGTTCGGGTGCATTTCCGAACAATTATCTTCTGCATCAGCCTCTATCTAGGTTAATTATTAGCTGAGTGGTGTGGAAACTTTGAGACATACAGTAAATTAGGTAGTTACAGAACCCCACCTGCAGATCAGATCAGATCAAGACATGTGAGATCATGACCCGGACGGACGATTCGGCTCACTGTTCCGAAAAAGCAAGAAAAAGTAAACATAGCAGCTTTGAACTTCTGCACCCTCATTTTTCGCGTATTCCGACTCCAAAGTATCCTCTCCGTAACCACTGTTATTCGATAGTAGGAATGATCTTCATTCACGACACCCCTCACTTAAGTCTTCATGCGGCGAGACATTTCGAATGACTTCAAGACAAGACAAAACAAGACATACTTCTGCAACTACCTCTACCTCCACCTCTACTTTGTCCTCAGTCAGAAGTACATATCTCGTGTCTTGGTGGTGGTGTGCCACTCAGATCCAGATGGACATCCAAGATCAAAGTCCCAAGAATCAAGTCACCATCACTCACAGCCCTTCCTATTTCACCCGCTCTCGTGTACCCATCTATCTCATCTCGTGTTCGAGATCCTGGCCTGAGTCACGACACCCTCTCCTCTCCTCTTCTCTCCTCTTCCTAAGGTATCTTCCACCCTTCGCGCTCCAGCTCGCCAAAACAAGCCCGCACCTGCCTGCTTCCTGCCTCTCTATCCATCTAGTCCTCGTAATCAGCCGCACCAACAAAACCTACCTGGTCTAGTCGCCATAAAAAAAAGTACCGCCAAGCTATGCGATCCCAGCCCGACCTCCTTCACAATTCCACTCAAAGTCCTGATACCAAGACAAGAGGGGGTATGAAGGACGTCAGATCAGACGAGGTCACTTGACCTGTGAAACACAAATTTACGAGACCAAGTTGTCTAAATCCAGGAATGAAGACGAAGAAGAATGCGAAGTATAAATGAAGGGTGTCAAAAAACCAAGTATATTCTCGTATTTGACATGGAGTCTCACTTCGAAACAGGACTTTTTGGAGCTAGAATATGAAACAGAGCAGGAATGCGACCTTTCTGTAGCGTCCTACGTACTCTGCAAATCTAAACTTTAGAGTCACGATTTGTACATCGTGACTTGTTCACTGCCTCACTCCAGGCATCTAGGTGGGAGGGAAGGGGGAATGTTTGAGGCGAGATTCGTAATCCCGACACCACACCAGAATATCCTCTCAGCACCTCCCAACTACCTGTAGTGTTAAGTTTCCCCCTCATGGCTAGTCAACTCCCTTCCAAGCTGACATAGCGCACATTCTCTAAAACCCACTTTCTGAACCTATTCCCATCGTATCCACCCAAGGTTTAAAGTTGAAAGTCCTATCAACGGACATTCTCCTCCGCACCGCTTCATCTTCTTTGAGTATCCCGCCCATCTTCCACATAACCGTACTTACCTACCTCATCTATTATACCTCAAGCATCAACCTCAACCTCAACCCTCACGACAGGAAATAAATCCCTCACCACACCAAACCAAACCAAACCAAACCAAAGCCACTCAATATCACATCTCACATCCCCTCCTTTCCGCATCCAACCACCACTTCCACAACCAACATCCAACATCCGCCACTTACAGCCTGTCAGCATGTCAGCAAGTCAGCCACAACGCCTCCGCTCCCCTCCATCTCATCCTCCCAGCCAATCAAAACCCTTGCCCCCGCTACCCTCTCTCCTCCGAAATGAAAATCCGGGGTACATCTCCTTCCCCACCGCTTCATTATTGAATCCCTAATATATCGAAAACCCTCCGAATTCCTCCCTCCTCGCGCTACCTAATTACAGCGACACATCTCGTAATATTTCCGGATCCTTCCTTCCTTTTTGCCTTTCTACATAGTACAGTACTCACCACTAACCTATCAGCTTCGGACGGAAGCAAGAGGAAGATGGATGTGATGAAAATGAAAAAAAAAGTGATGAAATGCGATGAATTAAGAGCCGCGAGAAACCGTTTCTACCCCTTCTCGGTCAATATCTCCGTCAGAATGAATGACTTGAAATGTGATAAGATGTGATAAAAGTGATGTGTGTGATGAAGTGTTGGGGAAAGTATAAGTTGTGTATCGGAAGGTGCCGAAGAAGGGAAGGAGGAAGCACTTCTTCCACTGCAGGCAGAGGAGAAGAAAACCATAGCAAGTGAAGCAAGATTGGGGGTATCTAGGTAGATCGATGACCTATACCGAACATCCTTCCTTCTGCTTGACCATCCCATCCCCATCCCATTCTCATCGGAGTTCTCCCTCCCCCCTCTCACCGAAATACAGCTCCATCAAAAACTATCGCGGCACTCTTCGACACGACCTCTCTGTGTGTATGTGGCGTAGATACCGACCGTAAGTGTGTATGTATGTATGTACACCAAAGGGCAACACTCGCTGTGCCTCTTCCTCTTCCTCTTGCTTTACCTCTACTAATACCAAAATCCTATTTCCGATTCCCAGATTCTAATTCCCAACCCCGAAGAATCTACCGATCGGCATCCTTTCTTTAGCCCTTCTCTCTCCTTCATTCTCCTTCATCTCCATAGCAGTCCTGTTCCGTCCGCTCACTTCTTACTAATTACCACCTCCTTTCATCTCCCGATAGAAAGTACATACCCTCACCTAGCCCTTCCATTCCATCCAGACCTCTTCTAATTCCCATATCCCAAATCCGTGAGCCGATCTGACGGCATAGAGATATGTCTGCTAGTTGGTCGGATATCTCCAGTACGTACCATCTCACCATCGACAATCTAATTCCCAACTCCTAATTCCCAATGAAACTCACCAACCTCTACTCTCCTCTCCTCTCCTCTTATCCCAGCCAGGTCTAGACTGCGTGATTTTTTGCTTAACACTAAATTCCATTCAATCTGATCCAATCAAATATATATGGGAAAGGCCTCGCTGCCCTTCCGGATGTGATGGATTCATAGCCCTACCCGTGTCTCCAGTCTCCATCCCTCCCTCCCCCCCTGCCTCCCTTGCAATGCCTATCCGCAAGATAAGTAAAGTACTATACTAAGCTTAGAATAATCGAACTGTAGTTCCTAGTGCTCAACTCCCAGTCTCTACCTCCACTATGCACAGGGCTGAAAAGGAGGATGAGGCTGAAGATATGATGAGGCTGAAACATTCCATTCCATCATCATTCCATTCCTCTATCAGTTATCAAGTTTCCAAAACAAAATTCCAAACCCAGACAACAATATCTTACTGCCTCTCCCATTTCTTCCTCTCTCCCCTCCTCTTTCTCCTCCTCGTTCTTCCTCCTTCTCTCTCCTCCTCCAATCCACCAATCCACCACCTACCCATCTCGTCCGGTCCGACCTCCTATCCTCTCCCTCTCCTTCTGTCAACCCACCACCACCACTACCCCATTATGATTCCCCGCCCCCGAACATCAAAATAAACATTCAACCCCCTCCCCCCGCATCCGCCCCCAAAAAAAAGATACCAGCATATCAGCAAGAGGGAAAATTACCTCGCCTCCCCCTCTCCCCCCAAATACACAAGAATCGCGTCGCGAGAACAAAGTCAAGGGACAAAAACGAGGACGACGAAACACAACAACAATAAACAGGGGGAGGAAATTGAAGGATAGGAGATGCGATACGACGCGCTACAATATGATATGATATGGCATCAAGAACCCCACGCACGCACCCACGCACGAACAAGATATATGTATCTATACCTCAGGTATAGGTACATACGAATCGTAGAGAAAGAGAGAAAGAGAGGGATGCATCGACTGACGAGCTTTGAGCTTTACGTACCGCAAGGCAAAGTTGAAGGGTAATGTAGGTAGTAGGTACACGGCACTACTACACTACACTACACTACACTACTACACTACACTACACTACTACACTACACTACACTACCATACCATACCATACCATACCGGTAACAAGGCAGCAGGTAACAAGGCAAGCCTTCGAGTTGCGACGAGGAAAAGACCGGTGGTGGGAGGGGGGGGGGGGGGGGGGGGGGGGGGTGGGGGAGAAGGAGGATATATCATATATCTTATCAGGTAGGTAGGTAGGTAAGAGAGAAGAGCAACATTGCAACAGACCCCCTTCTCTTCCCTCACTACTCACTAGAGGAAGGAAAGACACGAGTCCCTCCCAACACTAGCGCATCATCATCACACACCACAAAGGCACATCACATCACCCAAAGGAAAAGGAAGTAAGTAGTGAAGAGAAGAGTAGAGAAGTATTAAGAATCTTTTATATTCATCGCACCCAGTCTTTTTCCCCCTTCCCCTAAAACCAGCAGCAGCAGCAACGGCAACAGCAACAGCAACAGCAGAAGCCGTCTAACAACAGCCCAGCGCAACCTGCCAGCCAGCCAGCCAGTCAGTAGGAGGAAGAGGGGAGAAAAACCCAAAGTGGCATGTCTTGTCTTATTTCTCATCTGATCTGATCTGATTTCATCATCTCATCTCGTTCAATTCCAATTCCATTCCGCAAAAGATCAAATCTCTTTCCACCACAACCACCACCCCTGATTACACCCCATCCATTATTTGCATTAACCCATCCATAATGCCTGACCTGATCTCTCCTTTCAGCTCGTCAAATGCATAATGTCGTCAAAAGAGAGATAGAGAGAGAGAAAGAAGAAATTTGAAGACCCCCCCACACAATGGGAGGGGGCAAAAATATGAGCACAAGAAAAAGAAGCAAGGGTATTCGCTGTATCCCGTTCCGCCTGTAAGTTCCATTACATCCCATTACACATCCTCAGCCATTCGAAGAATTGGTTTTCCTGTCCCTTTTTTCTTTTTCCGTTATTATGCAGCAGACACGAGTCGGAATTCGATCGTATGCGCAGGGGAGAATTAAGGTTTGGTCTGGTTGGTTGATTTACAGGACGAAGGCGGCGAGACCGACGAGACCAGCCATACCGGCCATGGCGGTTTGACGGGCACCACCAGCGGAGGAGGTGGAGCTTCCACCGGCAGCAGTGGCAGCGGAGGAAAGGCTGGATCCTGCGGAAGCAAGAGAGCTTGCAAGAGAGCTTGAGGCCTGGGTTGTGTTAGATTGCTTTTGAAATTAAGCTTGCCTAGGAAACTTACGCTTGCACCAGCGGATGAAAGGCTGTTGATGGCAGAGGTGATTGAAGATCCGGCCGAGGAAGCAGCAGATCCAGCAGATCCAGTTGCGGAAGAAGCAGCTGAACCAGCACCCCCAACGACACCCCCAACACCAGAGAGGGTGGATGATCCAACGGTGGTCTCGAAGGTCGAGCTTCCGGAGGTAACAGTGGAGACGATAGCAGAGGTTGTGATGGCAGATGCGGATCCACCAGCAGCTCCTCCAGCACCGGCGAAGATCGTAGTAGAACCAACGACGGTCGAGAAGGTTGAATCACCCGAGGTAACTACCGAGACAATCTCGGATGTGGTAATGGCAGAAGAGGATCCACCAGCTCCACCAGCTCCACCAGCCTAGAAATTGACGTCAGTATGGAGTTTGGTCCACAGAAATGAGAATTTCTTACACCTCCGCTTCCAGTAGCAGTGGCGGTCTCAGTTCCAGTTGCGACGGTCGCAGTGGTAACAGCAGTGGCCGAGCCAACTATTCACATGTTAGTTATATCCCAAGCTTTGATCCTGCAGTTGTGTTGACTTACCACCAGCTCCAGTTCCAGTAGCAGATCCACCAATAGCAACACCAGCGGCTAGAAGACATCAGTATCAAGAGTCTGTACACCTCGCTCTGGACTGTACTCACAGGAGCAGTATGCAACACCGTAGGCGATAACGGATGGCGCGACATCAGAACCGCAGGCAGCGTTGGAGCAGTCACGGATACCGTATGCGAAGTTGACGTTACCGCAGAGGCATGCAGCATCGGTAGCAGAGCATCCAAGGGATGGAGCAAGACCAAGCATGTTGGAAATGCAAGTTTGCTGGGAAATGGTCAGCTTTTGTCCTGGGACGATAGGCAACCCGAGCTGTTGAGAGACAGTGGCAGATGCAAGATCGGAGAGTAATTGAACGGTAGATTGCGCGACAATTGCCTCGATTGATCTCGATCTGCCACTATTGACAGGTAGGGACCAGCAGATAACAACTTACACCACAGGATGGGAGATTCTCAAGCTGGGCGACAGCAGTGAAGGCGAATGCGCCAACGGCGATCATGGATGCGGACTTCATCTTGACTATTGGTATGGAGAGATACTTTCGTGGAGAGGTTGATTGATGATGGAGTGCGAGAGTTTTGCTTGCTTGCTTGAGAATACGCGGTGGAGTTCTTTGTTGCAGGTGGAGGAGAAAGGGAAGAAGAAGGGCTGTTGGAAGTTGGGGGGGGAGCAGGTAGATTTGGGGGAGAACAGCAAATGGAGCTAAAGTAGCTTGGGCGCCAGCGAGCGAGCGAGCTTGCTTTTTGGCGGAGGGAGACGAGAGGAGGCAGGCGAGGCAGGCTCAGGCTCAAGCTCAGGGCCGGTCAAAAGTGACGATGCGCTGCTTGGATGCTTGGAGCCTTGGACGACCAAATAAGAGGCCCTGTCTACGCCCGATCAGGACAAGTTGGCAGTGCGACTCCAACACTTTAATTACAACTGATTGGCTCCGTTTGTGCAGTTGGCGGCGGCATTTGATAGATTTGACTGAAAGTTGACCTGGTTCTGGCTCTACCGTGCACAACGGGGCCTTGTCTTGTCTTTTCCGGCAAGCAATCAGAGACCTGGCTATTGACGTCTAGTTGCACAATCTATATCATATTGAGTCTAGCAAGGCGCGACCATATTCTTATCCATTGCATTTGCGGCCAGTCCGTGACCGTGACCGTCACCGCCGCCGCCAGTAGTAATATCATGCTATGTCTCTCGCGCTGGCAGAGCTTGCTTGCTGTCGTGTCGTGGTGCGCTTGAGCTTGAGCTACAGCAAGCAAATCTTGGAAAATCAATTGAGGGGATTCGGGATATGACGCTACACATGCAGTGACAGGGACCACCAGGACCACAGCAGGGATTTGCCAGGCACTGCAGGGTTGTTGTACCTGAAAACAGTATGGGCCAATACTCTATTTCAGCAGGGGCCGACTCCCCAGCCACAGCTGGGCCAGGATACAGTAAGTACTGTATTTGATTTGCCGCCTGCATGCAGAGATCAGAGGTTGGGATATGGGAGGAGGTGGGAGCACAGCAGAACAGAGTAGAGCACAGAGAGCAGTGCACAGCAGTAGAGAGGAATTACAAAGACTGTTCACAAAGAGTTCGAAAACGGGCGAGAAAAGAAAGCGTAGTCTACCATTTCATCTCATTTCATTTCAATCCTATAATCCCGCTGTCCTGAGTAATAAATCCCATCTCAAACAATCAACCAATTCATTCGCCCTCACAGCATTTTTACCCATCATGCCACCGTCCCTTTCCCCCGATCCCCAATCTCCAGATTACAGGATTTCCAACCAACACCCCCAACCAACCAAGGCTTTGTCAATTGCCCATCCCATCAATCTCCACCTGAAACACGATCCCCAGCCACTCACCTGCAGCGCTGAGCATCGTACCCATGGCCAGGGCAGGCAGCGAGCGAGCGAGCGAGCAAGCAGGGACATGGGGCAGGCTTGCAGGCGATGGAGGAGCCCCCTGACATCACACTGAAGATCCAGCCGGGCAGGGCAGCACGATCGATGCAAACAAAGCTGCCGATACCACGCTCAGGGACCTTTTTTCCAGGCCGGCCTTGATCTCATTCATTTCCCCACCAACCAGTCGCAAGCGATAACTAACAACAAGCAGCAATTAATCAATTGTCCCCATTCGACCTTTTGAGTGGTGAGGGATCTAGATGCCTTTTGGTGGATTTTTACCCGAGAGATGAGGTGAATCTATGCGTTTCTATTTTATCTTATTTTCCAGAACTCAAATAGATACCTTCCTACAATATCATCTGAATAATATCCTTTCCAGTAGTGACACTGAACTGAAGTCCCGCACAGCACACCTGCAACAGTGACACACCAACCTTCTGCACTGTACGAGTGCGGGACTGATTGATTGATTGATTGATTGACTTTTATCCACAAAGCCTGACTGACTGACTGACCGACTGACCGACCACCAAGCGCAAAAGCAGGTTCACGTCCACACGCCAACGCACCTGCTCCTCCCCCATCCCCCGCCGCACAACAACTCACTACTAACTCACGCTGTGACGTGACGTCTCTGTGCTTCTCGTCTCTTTCCCCAGCACCTCAACCGCACCCAAGCTTTACTATATCCAGGGGCGGGGCGTGACAATCCCCCCTGTCCAACAAGGACTATCCCTGCCCTATCTTCTTTCCCCAGAAAGGGAACGAACCAAACACTCACTTCTCTCTTCCCCCTCGTTGATTACTATTCGCTCAGACTACTCACCCAGCAAATCTGTATCTCTGAGGTGGCTGAGCTTTCCCATGAACGGCTGGGTTTGCGTTTGGAGTACGGTAACCTAGTGAGAAGCTTGGGATTTTAGCTTTGGGGTTATGCTGTATTGGGGTAGGCGAGGAACCTGTGGAAGTGAGGTGAGGAGAGGAGGTGTGTGCTGGCGTTGTGTGATGCGAGACGAGACAGGCCAGACAGCAGGCTTGTTGAGTTGAGGAGTAGTAGTGCCGTGGAGGTGGACGAACGGTGAGCTTGAATTGAATCGACCTGGCTGAGGTCTTATCCGAGGGAGGGAGATTTATGCAATGCATTGCGAATAACTCCCCCAGGTACCAGATACCGCAGGACATCCAATTAAAATCTCAACATCCCAATTCCGGCGTCAAATTATCCTCACGATCCAGTCACAAAGATCTGCTTTCCACTCCACCCCCACCCCAGATCCATTTATCCATCCTCGCCTCGCCAAATTAAGGTGCTCACCTCATCTTACCATATCGCCTCCCCAACCAATCAATAATCGATCAATCACTGTACCAACCTGGAAAGAATATCACTCACTCACTCTCACAAACATCTGTGGCTGAGAAACGGCGATCCCGTTTTCCCCATCCCCCCATCTCCCTTTTCACAGATTGCCGTAGGGAGTTCTAGAACAGCCTCTTCAGCGGGACATGGGTTTGAGCCACATCAGCGGTGGCGAGGCGAGGCGAGGCGAGGCGAGTTGGTCGGCTATCAGTACTTGCTGAGCTGATGGAGTGGAGTAGAGGCTTGAGGTGAAATGAAGCTATCGTGATAATAGTAAATCTAGTCAACTTGGCCCGGCCCTGTCAAAATGTTTTCCTTGTTTCTTTCGATCCGGTGTTCGAGAAGCAGAAGCAAGCTGTGATGTGGAGGTGTTCGGGCGAGTCGAGTCATGGAGTAAAACATTACGCGTACATGCAAAATTCTACCTACTGTAGTGAGATACCTTAATCTGGGAAAAGAGAAGCTCAGCTACTGGGCGGAGAGAGAAGTGCGAACATGATGCAGTTCACGAAGAGCAGGAAGATAGGTATGAGGAGACAGAGATCTCGAGAACCGTGACATGGACTTGGCAATCTAGGTATCTGCTGGACTTGGATTGAGGTGGTTGCACGAGTCGAGATGCACGTGCCCGAAACATGACACCGCACTGGTCTGGTGTTCCTCAGAGGCTGGGAAAACGTAAATTGTCCTACTGAACTTTAGGTACGTATTTTCTCCCTAGGTAATTTAGTTGAGTCCAGTCTTAACAGATGCGCTGGTACGTTACTTGTCAATCTACCTAGGTAGGTAGGTCCATTACATGATTTGCATTTCAGTGCAGATGCATTGGCTTGCATTAAAGCGGGACATTCCGCTGTCTTACTATGACGACATTGAAGCTTTCAAAATGTCGGGTTATCGTTAGTAAGATAGAGTGTTCAATCCCAGGCGGTCCAGAATTTTCTATTCACTTACGTTTTCTTCAACCTCGATTTTTTTAATACCCGCGCGTCTTCTGAGATTTGTTCAATCTACTTTATCGGCATCACAATCAACAATTGAAGTCGCCATACATCTCTCAGCCACTAATACAAAACCCACCCTGTCTATATGCCTGCACTTCTATCTGTATATAGATCCTCCCCAGATCTTACTTTTCGTCGCCCAGAGACAGAGAACCAGATCAACAGAAGCGACTGCCCATCAATTATCATCCAAGCCGATGCTGATGCTCTGAGCTCTCGAACCATGGCATCAGCAAAATACTAAATTTCATCTTTGTAGCTTCATTCTTGTTAAAGACAATCAAGTAAACCGCGCTGTCTTATGACATTTCCCTTCCTCGAGCGAAGAGCTCCTCGCATACTTCTCGTACTCTCTCAAAGCGGTGATTTGCCTGCACCACCAATTGCTCCTCTCCCAAACCCACTGATATTAGAGCCACATGCTTCTACATATCAATACTGCAACCCTAGTTACCTATCACGCCGTATGTCCCACCTATCCGTCACAAGTTAAAGCCTCAATCATACCAGGTTATCCCTACTTCCATCCAAGAAAAACGTATCACAGACTCTTCATCTGGCCTGGTCAAGCTAGCTAGCTCGGGCCAACAGCTGTCGAGAGTCCAAAGTCACAACTCGCTGTCAGGTGCGATTCTGCTAGGGTTTTACAGGCGTTGATAGATCCGTCCACGATCGATATATTCACCTCCTTGTCTGAATGGGACGGGCTGGCTATGACTTTAGAAAATCCTTCGCACTATCGTCGATCCTTCACGCTGCGATCTACTGAGAGAATCATATAAGCAGTACACCTGAGTCGTTGCATAAGGCAATGGGAAGTGGTTACTCATTTCCCATTTCAGCGTACTTGATTGACTTCCGTTCTCTTACAAACCTTTTGACAAATTCTGACGGACATGTCTAAAGTACCTTTATATGATCTGAAGAAATCCAAAGAGGACTATCTTTTGAGAGATTTTATACTTTACCTGTATTGTACGTTGAAGTGATGGACATCCAAAACATAAGATTGTACACATTTTGACGCATTAGTCGAACATGCTGATTTGCGTTGAACTGCGGTTCTGGTTATAATATCTCCGGTCCGCCTCTTTTGAGGCGGACCTTAGTCTTTGCCGGAATTTGAAACTGAGAACCCTTATGCGGGCTCAATCATATAGCGTACTCCTGTGTCGGTAGCTGGAGAGGGTGTACGACTGCCTATCTGAACGTTCCTCAGACCTGAGGTCAGGAAAGGCGGCAATGTACGCTCTGGAGCCCCCAAACTACATCAGTATAATTACCGATAGATTGTGGACTTTATCCCCATTGTACAGGAAAAGGCACGATGGAAACGAGCCAAAGTTGAAGCAAAATCAATCCGCGGATCTTTCACCTCCTTTTTCAAAATCTCTCAATGTTACTGCGCCTTCGTGTGAAGTCTCCACCTCTGCTTGATCATACATCATGGAGTCTCTACTATTTTCTGCAGAAATCACCTGGTATGGCTTTATCATGGGTGTAATTTCTTGTTTAAGACGGGAGTGATCGTGGGAAGTCCCTTTCGAGACGATTTCGATGATGCGTCAAATCGTGTAACGTTATATAACCGTTTTGTGGCTTTGAATGTATGTTACATCAATTTAGATACATTGATTCCACCTCACAGACATCTTCTGGATGCCTGATGGATGATTAATATTTCGAGTAGTTGAAGCGTTTTTAAATGCAGTGTGTGCCAAGTGATGTCAACATCTGTGTATTCCTACGATTCGCTTAATTAGTTTGAGAAAATAAACAACACCGAGTGACCCAACAGCAGCCGGCTTGCACGTGTGAACCTAGACTTCCTCCTTTCCGATGACTTTAGATGGGATCGGAATGCATTAAGAAATGTATCTTCAATCTATCTTTCAAGAAGCCATCTCTCTTAACTTGCTAGAAGATGACTCCAAGTAGAAGAAATCCCAGTTGTTGTTTCTAGTCAGCAGGCAATTGCGACGACATAGGGCCACTCTACATATGGTATTCAGAAATATCTGGAAATGGCTTCCATGTTCACTGATATCAATATTAGGGCAGAGACAGTTGCGTATATGAACACCAAGTGAAGGTAATACAATTCAAGATAGAGTTCCACACCCTGCACATATTGCTGCGGAACTTCAAATCGAGCCCTGCCCTTTGAACCACCTATTGTACTGTATCGAACTATACCACAAAGGACTAAGTCTAGCTGTTTTTTCCTCAAGTACGTCTTCTCGCGAGGCTTGGTAAAGTCCTCGGAGCGAAATTGAAAGATCTTCATTTAGGGTTTTCTGGTTGGAAAAAGTATTTATGAAAGTTTGTCTTGGGGAAAACAAGGGGATATACACTGGTTAGTGGATGGTGCTTCTTTTGGAAGGTTTAAATGGAGATGTTTGCTAGTTGAAAGTGCTTTGGAGGACGTGCGAGATAGACAACGAAGGTTTAGAGTTAATAATTCAAGAGAAATGCAGTCACCTCAGAGACCATATACGGGATCAGGTGGGTAGTTTCTGCATTTACAAAAGCTGGACTTTCTTCCTTATTATGGACGAGTTTTGTGTCTTGGTCAGGTAAGCACTCTAGGTGTTTGACCTGCTCTGTTGGAAACAATAGAGAGTGTGCCTCTGTGTCGGTCAAGAACTATTTATTACACAAATTTGCCTCTTTTTGGACAGCAACAGGCACTGGGGTCAAGAGGAGGAGGTGTTAAGTCGGGAAATCATAGATAAACGCCACGGGAAATGCAAAAATCTGCCGCAAAATTCCATGCATAAATCTCCATAAGCCATTGTATCTACTCCAATTTTAAACCATTCACGCCCTTCGAAGCTGATTCTTCTCCTCTAGTCGGTGTAGGATTCGCCTGCTTCAATGGCGGAAGAAGGCTTCGTGTCACTTGCCTTGACTGCTGTGACATCAATGCATCCACAATAACTAACGCAGCCATAGCCTCAACGATTGGCACAGCGCGAGGTACGACACATGGATCATGTCGTCCCTTAGCTTCCAAAACACCTCCCTCCTCCCCGTCGTACGTAGCCGTTGCTTGAGCTTTGCCAATTGTCGCAGGTGGCTTGAAAGCAACTCTGAAGTATATTGGTGCCCCATTTGTGATTCCTCCTTGAATACCTCCGGAGTTGTTGGTTTTTGTCGTGAGTTTTGGTCTGGGGACGCCGTTCTTCGATGCGCCAGTCTCCATGGGTGGTACAACTGGTGCAAGTATGAACGCATCATTGTGCTTGGAGCCAGGGATTTCGCAACCGCCGAATCCAGATCCAATCTCGAATCCTTTTGAGGCGGGTATGCTTAACATGGCGTGAGCGAGCATGGCCTCCATCTTGTCGAACACAGGCTCTCCCAAACCGCTCGGTACGTTCCTGATCACACATGTAACTGTTCCACCGATACTGTCTTCTCTATCTCTGAACTCTGCAATGTGATCACCCATCACCTTTGCCGCGGTGGCATCTGGACACCGGACTGGAACGAACTCGTCGACTTTCTCGCGAGTGATAGTTTCGATCAGGGAGAGGAAGGCTGGGTTCGAAGCGGGTGTGGGATGTTCTACTGTAGCAGGGAACATATGCTTGCCTCCGACAGATGTAACAAATGCCACAATCTCAATTCCGTGTGCCAGCTTCAAGTATTTCTCTGCAATCGCGCTGGCAGCCACTCGTCCAATTGTCTCGCGCGCAGAACTTCGTCCTCCTCCACTGCTTGCTTTGACACCGTATTTCTCAAGGTATGTCCAGTCTGCGTGACTCGGGCGAGGATATAGGTCCATAGTGGAGTTTCCGTAGTCCTTGGGTCTCTGGTCTTTGTTGCGCACGATCATTGCGATTGGAGTTCCCAGCGTGACACCGAACTCTGTGCCGGACTGAATCTCGACAGTGTCCATCTCGTTACGCGGGGTAGTGAGGGCACTCTGGCCTGGTCTCCGTCTCGTCATCTGCGGCTGGATGTCCTCCTCTGTGAGCTGCATTCCGGGAGGGACACCGTCGACGATACATCCCACAGAGCGGCAGTGCGATTCGCCATAGCTGTGGGAATGTTAGACTATGGGTATTTGAAGCAGGTCAATTGAGTTGATACGTACGTGGTGACCTTAAAATATTGACCAAAGGTAGACATCTTGGCTGATTGTGGAGTTGTTGATGTGAGTTGAGGATGCCGTCTAGAAATTCCAATGTGGTGTTATTTTTTGAACCTGATGACTCGTCGAGGGGTTGCCGAGCTCGGACGACTTGCAGGGGCATTGGGTGTGCCTGCAGCGAAGTTCCAGCAGCTCTAGCGACTCGATTGTTGGAGCTTGAAGGTGCTTGATCAACAAACTTTTTGTTTCCCCCAATGGCTCCATCTAGAGGGCTCAACTGCTTGCGACAAGCTCGACTACACCTACAAAAACCGCGACAAGATGTACGACGATTCTCAGATTTTGTAAGCGCAGTCGCAGATCCTTCCAACAAGTACCAGGTCTACACGTCTCGAAGTCCCAACCCATACCTCAACCTTTCCATCGAACACTACCTCCTTCAAAAGTCGCCGGCGGACGCTACCATTCTCTTTCTCTACACAAACCGACCAAGCGTGATCATTGGCAGGAACCAGAATCCATGGACAGAAGTCAATTTGGGTCTTTTACGGAACGAGCAAGGAATTCTACAGAATGCAGACCATCGAGTACAGCTTGTACGCCGAAGATCCGGTGGAGGAACCGTCTTCCACGATGAAGGAAACGTCAATTACAGCGTCATTATGCCAACGGCAGATTTCGACCGAGACAAGCATGCAGAAATGGTAGCTAGAGCATTGCGGAACTTGGGCGTTGACAAAGTCAGGGTCAATGAACGACATGATATTGTTGTGGACAAGACGGTTCCGGGAGAAGGGGAATTGCCTTTTAAAATTTCTGGGTCGGCATATAAACTTACGAGATTGAGGTCTGTTCACCATGGGACGTGTCTACTGTCGAGTCCGAATATTGGTTCAATATCGAAATATCTGCGAGCCCCGGGCAAACCTTTCATCAAGGCCAAAGGGGTTGAAAGCGTGAGCTCGAGGATAATGAATGTTGGTATGGAGAATGCAAAGTTTGAAGGGGCTGTCAGGCATGAGTTTTGGAAGATGTATAGCCATAGCAAAGCCATGACGGTTGGTCGAGCAGAGGCGGATGTTCCTGAAATCAAGGGTGGATTCGAAGAGTTGATGGTAAGTGGAAGCTTCAAGCGGAAGCATGAAGCTAATCAAGTGCAGTCCGAGGATTGGATCTATGGCCAGACCCCACAATTCGAGTTCTCAACATCTGGCTTCGATGGAGAAAATTTGGGAGAGAAAGACATTTGGCGATTTCCTCACGGTGTAAGCATCTGGTATCCAAGCAAGTTCCGAGCAATCACTAACTAGAGTCTTCAGTTGGAACTTTCCTTCACAGCAAGAAATGCAACCATCCAATCATTGTCCATCAAGGATGGCGAAAACTTCATGGTAACGTCGAGTGCCAAGGACAAGAAAGTCCACGAGATCGCAGACTGGGATTCTGTTCTTGCTGCACCGTTCAAGAAGTCATACGTTGGGAAGAGTCGACATAAAGTTCAGGCTCAGCTGGCCAAGTCTATGAATGAGTTGTTTGGGGCTGGGTCGTATGATACTGGTGATTATATTCGTTCTCGGTGAGTTTTAATAGTAACTAATAATGCTCTAAAGGAGTGGGAAAGGGATCTTTGTCTACGGAGGAGGATAACTACCTTGGCATCGAGCCGGATAGGATTGTAGAAGTAGAAGGACTGGAATGAGTCTTGTAAGAGGATTGCCATTGTATTGACATATGTTTGTATTTGCACATACACACATCACATGCCCTCATTCTGGGCGGGGTTCGTGCTTCTTACTTCCAAGCATTCTTAATCTCGGGACCAATCATCTAGAATCCAGAAACGCATTCAAATATGTCTCGCTACTCGAGATTTTCGAGTATAAATGCCCTTAACCTGCCTAGATGCTCTTGGTCTCACGTGATATCGAGGGGTAATCCTCAAATCGGCGATGCTGCCTGGATGTAAATAACGATTTTGATGAAATAGCTCCACTATTGACTCATGCTAGATAAGCAAGTATCACACCGATATCATAATCGTCCCCGTCTGAGACAAGGCATCGGCAGAAAATCCTTAAGTGGTTTCGCGTTGTTGTCGCGCTAGGACTGCCCGCTTACAAAAAGTGGCAGGGGGACGCGCCCTAAGTCGCGTTGCTAAAGTACTTCAGAAAACATTCCTGCACCTCGTCTTCTTTTCTCCCATCAACATCAACATCACCACCACCACCTCTTCTCCCCTCCCTATCTTCCTCCCGCCTCCACCCCAGCTCGATTGATTGTTTCGAGCAGCATTGTATCCCATTGTCACTTGAATACGATCCTCGAACGCAGCACACTATTGCCACTCCTTTCTTCCAACCCACCCCCCACCACCGCTACACGTCGCCATCATGTTCGTGTTCAAGCGTGGTATGTATTGCCTCTCCCATTTGATATCCCGTTTCCCCCTGTCTTGAACCTTCTTGCTCATTGTTCTGTAGATGGACGCAAGGAGCGTGTTCAGTTCGATAAGATCACAGCCCGTGTTTCTCGACTGTGTTATGGACTCGACGCCGAACATGTTGATGCCGCAGCAATCACCCAAAAAGTCATCTCTGGTGTCTACCAAGGCGTAACCACAGTCGAACTCGACAACCTGGTACGCTTTCACGCCTGCAACGCGTTGAATCGCGTCTGGGGACTCTGCTAACTTTTCTCCCCCACAGGCCGCAGAGACTGCAGCATATATGACCGTCACCCACCCCGACTATGCCATCCTTGCTGCACGTATTGCAGTATCCAACCTCCACAAGCAGACAAAAAAGCAGTTCTCGACTGTCATTTCAGACCTATACCACTACGTCAACCCACGAAACAAGAGAGCATCCCCCATGATCAGCCAAGCCACATACGAATGTGTGATGAAGCACGAGGCCGAGCTTAACTCTGCCATTGTCTACGATCGGGATTTCAACTATCAATACTTCGGTTTCAAGACCCTTGAGAGATCATACCTCCTCCGCCTCGATGGCAAGATTGCCGAACGCCCACAACACATGATTATGCGAGTGGCAGTTGGTATTCACGGCGACGACATTGAGAGTGCTATTGAGACATACAACCTGATGTCCAGCAAATACTTCACACACGCTTCTCCAACGCTCTTTGCCGCTGGTACCCCACAAGCACAACTCTCTTCATGCTTTTTGATCGACATGAAGGAAGACAGCATTGACGGCATCTACGACACTCTCAAGACTTGTGCCATGATCTCCAAGAATGCTGGAGGTATCGGTCTCAATGTACACAGAATCCGTGCTACTGGTGCATACATTGCTGGTACCAACGGAAACTCCAACGGCATTGTTCCTATGCTCCGTGTTTTCAACAATACTGCAAGATATGTCGACCAAGGTGGAAACAAGCGTCCTGGTGCTTTCGCCATCTACCTCGAGCCATGGCACGCAGATGTTTTCGAGTTCCTTGATCTCCGAAAGAACCACGGCAAGGAGGAGGTTCGCGCTCGCGATCTTTTCTACGCCCTGTGGATCCCCGATCTCTTCATGAAGCGTGTTGAGAAGAACGGCATGTGGACATTGATGTGCCCCAACGAGTGCCCCGGTCTCGCCGATGTCTACGGTGACGAGTTTGAGGCTCTGTACGAGAAGTACGAGGCAGAAGGCAAGGGTCGCAAGACTATCAAGGCCCAGAAGCTGTGGTACTCTATTCTTGAGGCCCAGACCGAGACTGGAAACCCCTTCATGCTCTACAAGGATGCCTGCAACCGAAAGAGCAACCAGAAGAACCTTGGAACCATTCGCAGCTCCAACCTTTGCACAGAGATCATCGAGTACTGTGCACCTGATGAAGTCGCTGTCTGCAATTTGGCTTCTCTTGCTCTCCCAACTTATGTCAACCAGACCGATGGTAGCTATGACTTCCACAAGCTCCACGAGGTCTGCCAGGTTGTTGTCAAGAACTTGAACAAGATCATCGACATCAACTACTACCCCGTTCCCGAGGCTCGCAGGAGCAACTTCCGTCACAGACCCATTGCCGTTGGTGTTCAAGGTCTTGCCGATGTCTTCCTTGCTCTCCGTCTCCCATTCGAGTCACCTGAGGCCAAGCACCTTAACATCCAGATCTTCGAGACCATCTACCACGCTGCTCTCACTTCTTCTGTCGAGCTTGCCAAGCTCCATGGCACCTACGAGACATACGAAGGATCTCCAGCATCCCAAGGAGAGCTCCAATATGATATGTGGAAGGTTACACCAACTGATCTCTGGGACTGGGATTCTTTGAAGCAACAGATCAAGCAACACGGCCTTCGCAACAGTCTGCTCGTGGCTCCTATGCCAACTGCCAGCACGAGTCAAATCCTGGGCTTCAACGAGTGCTTCGAGCCATACACTTCCAATATCTACTCTCGTCGTGTGTTGGCTGGTGAATTCCAAGTTGTCAACCCTTGGTTGTTGAAGGATCTTGTCGATATGGGACTCTGGTCTGACAACATGAAGAACCGCATCATTGCTGATGGTGGTTCCATTCAGAATATCCCCAACATCCCTGCCGACATCAAAGCTCTCTACAAGACTGTCTGGGAGATCTCTCAGCGTACCATCGTTCAAATGGCAGCTGACCGTGGTGCATACATCGATCAGTCTCAATCCATGAACATTCACATGAAGGATCCAACCATGGGCAAGATCACCAGTATGCACTTCGCTGGCTGGAAGTTGGGCTTGAAGACTGGCATGTACTATCTCCGTACAATGGCAGCTTCAGCTCCTATTCAGTTCACTGTCGATCAAGAGGCTCTTCTCGTCGCCGACACCAACGTTGCACGCGAGCGCGTCACCAAGAAGCGACCTTCAACTGGATTCATCACACAATCTCCTGGCCCTCAGCCAATGTACCGAAAGACCTCCCCAAGCAGTGCCCCAAACGGGGTTCCGACGCCGACGGCAACTCCACCGCCGGCGTCTGAGAACAAGAAGTTTTCTCCTGCAGCTGTGATCAAGACCCCAGCTTTCAAGGCTGATGTTCCAGAGGGTGATTCTCCAAAGGCTCTTGCCACTGAGCCGGCGGTTGCACCACCAAAGGAAGAGCAACTTCCTGAGCCTGCCAATCCAGCCAAGATCCAAGAAGAGGATGTCAAGGGCGAGAGTGATGATAGAGAGCACGATATCTATGCCGAGGCTGCTTTACAATGTAAGTTATCCGCTCCTGGCCGATCTGAACCCCACTGACATCTATTCCAGGCAGCATTGACAACAAAGAGGAGTGTATGATGTGCAGTGGTTAGATTTTGTCAGAATTATTGATGATGGATACACGGTTGGATGCTCACGCTTTTTATGGTTTCCTTTCTTTCACGGCGTTCGGCATTTGATAATTGCCTCTGTATTCCTTTGCATCATAGGACTTGAAATCGGGTTTAGTAATATGTTTCTCTGCATGGATGGACGGACAGGATGGACCAGCGAGACTGGAAGGATTATCGACTTGTATGTTATGTTGAATAAATAGGTACTCGTAAACATGTTCTCTGAATCACGCTGAACGATATTCGCTAGTGAAAGAGTTCAAATGGTAGAAGTGAGAGTGTGCAAGAGCAGCCTTTCTGCCGAAAGAAAACCCGTCACTATCAACAATATATCCAACCGGAAAATGATCGTGCTGCTGAAATTGGGTATCTTACTTCGTACCTGAGTCCCCACTCCTCTCACTCCCTACGTAATCATCACAGCATCATATCAAAGCATCCCAGGTATATCTTACTCATCATCATCATCTCATCATCAGCCACTACAAAATCCCAGCCACATCAAACCTAACAGAGCGAGAGCGAAAACATCTGCCTGCTCGTATTCCGCAGCGCGTAAGGAAATAGATAAGTTTCCTAAGAAGAGAAATAATCAGCGACAGCTTTCATATACTGTATGATTGCTAGGCTTCTAGACGTGTCTCTAGTTCAGACGTACAGGTGAGCTTGGCTCGGCTATACAGCCTACACTATGTGATGTTGCACCTTTAGGGGAATAATTAGATATCTTTGTAATTGTACTCTGAAATAAATGCATTCAGTGTGTGGCAATTACGGCAATCTATGTAGAATACACCAGAAATTGATCTTGTAGAAAGCGTTTCCTTTTAAAAAGTAAATTTTCGACCTCTAAAATTGCCTTGCATATAGACTTCGAAGGCGAGATCCTGGCCCTTTTTTCCCGATCTTCGTTCCCACTTGAACCACTCCGGAAGCATCCTCGGACTTCGTAGAAGAGGGGACGAAGGGTCGAGGCGTTGACAGCCAGTCTGCA
This sequence comes from Cadophora gregata, assembly GCF_030347475.1. Taxonomy (NCBI): domain Eukaryota; kingdom Fungi; phylum Ascomycota; class Leotiomycetes; order Helotiales; family Ploettnerulaceae; genus Cadophora; species Cadophora gregata. The sequence continues at coordinate 21,661 of NW_026695936.1, read as the reverse complement.
ACGCTGTGCCTCTGCAATAGGATTAGTGGATTACGAGAAGCCAAATGAATCACTTATGCGGAACGTCCTATATTGTATTTTGACCTATTTATTTCTCTACCTTTAAGTCTTATAATAACATGTCTAAGCAGTAAAAGTAATATCTAAAATATAATTAATTTTTTACTATATTTAAAATTAAGATTAAAGGTAAGTTTATAGTAAAAAAGGGGAGTTAATAACATGAATTTTATAAGGGCTAGAACTAGCTAAGCTACTTTACTTCAGGCTCTTAAGCCGCCTAACTTACTTACTTATATTATTTTATTATTAATTATATATCTAATTAATTATAGTAATTATAGTAGGAAATCTATTAGATAATAGTGCTTTTTAATAAATATATAGTACCTAAATAAAGTAAAGATTAAGACAGAATAAATAAAAAGATTATTCAGAAATATTAAGGTAGACGTTCCGCATAAGTAATTCATTTGGCTTCCCGTAGTGGATACCTAACCCCGCCCAAACAAGCTTTCTCGCTCCCATGATCCAATGGTGCGATTCCACTCTTGTACCAAGTACCGAGAAACCATAGGCAATTCCTCCGATTTTCAAAGTCCTTACAACTTCTCGTTCCTCAGCTGAAAGCCATCCACGGCTTCTGCCATGTAACCATCCTTCAGCTGCGCCTCGGCTCAGCATTTCTATTCGCCAACCGTAGTGCCACTGCATGCGAGACTCCTTGTACTCGTCCAGTGATTTTTCGCAAATATAGCCACGGTACTCAGGTCTGGTAGCTAGAACCTAGAATGTTGTCGACTCGGGAGATGGTTCTGCCTGCCCAGATCGAAGGAACCATGTGCTTGTCAGCCCAAGATTCCGGTGGTGGTGCTACCAGTAGACATGGTGATATCACCCCTCCGCCGACTTGATTGTTTCTCCATTCTTTCTCCTCTTATGAAGTAAGCTTGGCATTCATTCGCGACGTCTGTCTACCCCCAAGTATTACGGTATCGATGCCATTTTGAGTTTTGGTTGAAGTCCAGTGCGCCTGAAGACAGCTTCAGCAGATGTTTGCTAGACTCAGCTGATCTGGCGGCTTCACCGCGTTTTGAGCGTCGGAAATTCACGAGGAAAAAAGCTAGAGTTGGAATAAGTCCAACGGGCAATATGTTGAAACTCCTGGGATTTCTGTGCTTGTTTGCGAATCTTTCGCTTCAACAAAAAGATCCCGTGAAGGATTTCTGTCGAAGGTTTGGGCATCAGACGGCAGTTATTGATAGGTGGCTATACATTGATGGGGGACTTGTCGACTGGAATCCCATCTCTCAGAATAGGAACAATTATACAAGTAAGTTTTAATCATTTTGTGGTTACAGACAAACAATGATAGAGGCTGACACTGCGACATTTAGATTCATGGCTTTCTTTTCAGGACCTCGACAGCAGTCCCCCTTCTATAGAAGTGCCCCAGTTGTATGCGAATTTGAGCAAGAACCAATCAATTCCCAGCGTCAGTGGTGGGATATTATGGCAAGACGACGTCAACAAGCGATTCTACCTTTACGGAGGGGAATATTCGAATATCTCTCCAAACGCCCCGAATCTCATATCGTACGACGTGCTGGAAGACAATTGGCATTCATTAGGAGCACCTAGCAATGGAATACAAAGCGTCTCTTATGGAGGCGGGGTAGCAATTTCTGAACTGGGACAAGGATATATACTTGGGGGATGGCTAAGCAACAATTCGGTGCCCTCTTGGTCTGGAAGTCCCTTGGCGACCAACTCGTTGATCAAATACGATATGAACAGTAACGCTTGGACAAACAGCACAGGACCTGTGGATTCAATCCCCAGGGCGGAGGGTGTTATGGTGTATGTGCCGGCAAGCGACGATGGACTTCTTGTTTACTTCGGCGGGGTCACGGCACCTTTGAACAACGACACAGCAATCCCGGCTCCAATGTCCTTGATCCATATCTACGATATCCGAAGCTCGAAGTGGTACACCCAGACTGCTGTAGGGGATACGCCGCTGTCCAGGCGGAAGTTCTGTGCCGGTGTAGTTTGGGCTCCGGACCAATCATCCTACAATATGTACGTTGAAGAAGTTGAGGTACTGGAAAATACTGATGAGATCTAGTTACTTATATGGAGGAAAGGGATTTGGTGCCAATGAAACCGGATTTGACGATGTCTATATCTTGACCATGCCATCTTTTAAATGGATTCGATGGTGGGAAAGCTCCGACGGTGGAAAACCACACCACTCCCTATCTTGTAATGTCGTCGGTGGTGGCCAAATGCTCATCATTGGAGGAAGCTTTCCTTTGAATGATGAATGTGACAGCCCCGTCACTTGGGGAACTCATAACCTGGATCTCGGCAAAGTCAGTGGCAAGATGTGGAATGATTATTCTCTCAATATTACCTCATATGTGGTTCCTCCAGAAGTTATATCCGTTGTTGGTGGCTCGTGAGTATGCTCGCTGCATCACGAAAAGCTATCTCGCTAATTTTCCGTAGATCCTTGGGAGGTGCCACTGCTACTGCACCGGCAGCTGGGTTTGACAACGGTGATTTGGGAGTGTACTTCGCGCAGAAGGCATCGGTTGCAGTTCGATCTCCCACGAGAGCCGTACCGGGTTCTACATCGGCTCCAGCAGACACCTCGTCAGCCAAACTCTCAACTGGTGCTATTGTTGGCATCGCCGTTGGAAGTGCTGTTGTTCTCATTGGTTTACTGTTAGCTGGATGCTGCTTCTTTTGGAGACAAAGGAAACAAAAGACTCTGAGTGCAGCGAGGAGAGGCTCCGTGGACGTACCACAAGTGACATATAATCCAGCTCCAAGCTACTCGCAAACACAATTTGGCCCTCACACGCCTCAATCACCATACTTCGACCAAGAACAGTAAGTAATGAGTCCAAAGATTTTCTTTCTCAATTGATTCAACATATTCCGCTATCATGTCGCATCATGTTCTCGTTACATCCCTGCGGAGACGATTGCTGACTTCCCTTGCTTAGGCCACACATCCAGGCTCAACATTACCAGTTGGCGGCAAATTCCCCGCCAGCAGAACTGTCTGACAACAATTATCAGCTCCGCCGAGCCGATCCAAAGATGACCATGGTCCAGGTCCAGGACGCAAGTCTTTACTCACTGCCACCGCACCACGTCTCACCCTCGCAGTCCCCGCACCCGTCCTCCAACGCAGGCAACGACACATTCGGGACCGACAACTCGCAGTCTGTATACGGATCTCAGACATCACCCACTCCAACGTACTCTAGTCTTGGAAGAAGTTTGCGGAGACCTGTTCATCAGAATCAGACATACTACTCAGCTTGATGTTTAATGAATAAATTCATCTGCAACTGGGGTTGAAAAGGTGTTTAGGTATTGTAAACGGGGGGTTATTGTGTAAAGTAGAACTGTGATAGTAATTAGAGTACCCTATAACTTCCGCATTTGGGGATTCGCACGCACGCGGAATGAACTTCGCTAGCACTAAAATCCCCAAGTCCACGTGAGATGCCACCGCAGCATCCGCAAGCGGATATCACATATCACTCAGACTGATCACTTCTTTGGTCACACATCAAAGTTTCAAGTTCCTTGAAAGCTATATCTTATCTGACTAGCTTTAACCCACCATTTAGACCCGATTCCAAGAGTAAGATTACAAGGTTCCATCATAAGACTAATACGACATGTCCAATCAAAGCCAACCCGACTACTGCTTACTTCCTAGCACGGGTCGCCTACACTACCTTAAGTTTCCTCAGCCGCACCACAAGTCCAGAACTAATGTCTCGGACACTCTGCATGCTTAAAAAGTTTCTTCTTTGTCCTCTTATTCATCCATCATTCCAATCTGCGCCTACCGAAAGAGTTTTCCAACATGAATACATATGTCTCGCTGCTGTTGTGGTTTGTAGCTGCAGACTTACTTCGAAGGCTAGTCCTTGCTCTGAAATTAGCTTTCACTGGCCCGCTGTCAAAGATCCCTGGACCGAAGCTATGGAGCGTCACGTCTGTACCATGGATGATCGAGAACATTACTGGAAACAGCATGAATTCTATACATAGCCTCTTTGACAAGTATGGAGATGTCGTTCGCGTCGGTACGTAAGCTTGTAACATCTATTCGAGACTAAACCGAGACTTGGATAGGTCCAAAGGATATTCAGTTCAGAGATAAAGCTGCGATGCAGAGAATCCTGGTCGAGGACGATTTGATCAAGTCCCCGATCTATGAAGCGATTCGCCCAGATTCTCACATTACGAGCCTTATTACTGAGACGAACAAGGTTGCTTACAGGCAGAAAGTAGGCTTTTCAATATCGGAACACAGTGATTTTGGCTTACCGCTATTTTACAGAGACGACTCCTGTCGCCTGGATTCTCAATCAGCTATCTGAATGCCCTGGAACCAATTGTCAAAGAATGCGTCAAGGTGTTTGAAGACTGGCTAGAAAACGAATGCGCAAAGGGTAATGGATACACTGTAGTGGACATGTCGAACATGATGGGGAATTTGTCTTTTGTAAGTTGTAGATTTGTACAAGGACATCTACTTAGCTAACAGAACTATCAGGACATAATGTCTGCCACGTCATTTGGAGGTTCATTCAATCTTGTCCCCTCAAACGACAAGAAGCTGAAAAATATGTTCCATGACCGCTTGAAACGCGCTGCAATCGATTCTCAGTTCCCCTTTTTCAAGTATCTGCCATTCGTACCTCCATCTCAGTCCGACGAGTTCAACAACATGATCGACGACATTATTTCGAAACGTCGAGCGGAAAAAGGACCTGTCAAGAGAGATCTCGTTCAAATTTTTATCGAAAGCCATGAAGCTGACCCGGTGGCGTTCACTCATCGACACATCCGAGAAGAGATGGCACTGTTCATGATTGCTGGAAGCGATACGTCGGCTGTTACCCTCACGCATACCTGCCTACTCCTTCTCAACAACCCTGACAAATTGGAGAAGCTGATTTCGGAGATTGACACTGCTTTTCCGTCCATAGATGATTTGATAACCTTTGCCAAAACCCAAGACCTGCCTTATTTGAACGCGTGCATTCATGAGAGCATGAGAGTCCTTCCGATAGTGGCTGTTGGTACGTGGCATCCCTGCCTTTCTTACTGACGGAAACTGACTGTCCAGGTCTTGCGCGATACACAAAAGAGACTACAGTACTGGCAAATTACGAGATTCCTCCGGAAGTAAGTGTAAAAAGGCTCCTGTTCCGACCAGTGCTGATTGCTCAGACCACCGTATCTCCAGCCATTGGCCCCCTCATGAAAGATCCTCGCATCTGGCCAGATCCTGAATCGTATGTACCCGAAAGATGGCTTGGAAAGTACAAAGGAGTCGAAGCTGATCGAAAGGCGTTCGTACCTTTCTCAGCTGGATCGAGGAATTGTCCTGGACAGCAATTCGCGCTGAAGGAGATGCGAATCGTCCTTTCGACAATTCTGCAGAAATATGAGATGAGCTTGATTCCTGGGCAATCACACGAGCAGCGTGTTCATACAGTTCCATGGTTTGTCCAGGGGTTTTATAATGTTGGATTGAGGCCAAGGGTTGATTAGATAATTGTCGAAAGTTGTATTGAAGTCTAAATGATACCACTTCCCAAGACATACAGGTGCTAGATGTACCTGCTAATTTCACACGATAATCTTGTTGACCCCTGGCAACAATGACAAAGCCCATCCCGCGACCCAGCTTGTTGCAATTGTCGGTACTCCAATTACAATGGACTTAACTATCCCACTCGTTGGCCACTTATCCGTGATACACTGAACAGCAACGCATACGGGTTGATGAACCAAGAATGCACCGTATGAATATCTCCCAAAATTTCCCCACTTCTTTGTCCCCCATGAATTTCCTTTGAATATATCCATCAATGTGCTTCCAATCCACAATCCCGTTGTTTCATTCCATACAGCATATGAGAATGCAAGCCAATTCCAACCACCGTTCATTGAATTCAGAGAATGCCGAGGAAGCAGGGTCATGATTGACAATCCCGAGGCTACAGACAAACAGAGCAGAAGTCTCTTCTGCACAGGAGTGATGATTGAAAGCGTGTCTAGAGTTGTATTCGGTGACCGCGTGCCCACGATATATAAGATGATATATTGCGGTAGATATCCGAGTTGCAAATTCAATGGAGCCACTGCCGTTCCAGTGGGATACTAAAGCCGTACTAGAAATGCAGAGGCCAAATTCACTACCATGGTCACACCAAACGGAAGCCTTGGAATTCTTGGTATGATTGTGTATAGGGTATCGAAAACTAGTAACACAGCCGGATACCACACGGGGCCCTTCACTCCTCGTAATTCCTGAAGGTGATCCCTCAAAATCCTCGATGTGAGAGCTTCTCCGTCCAATAGTCTCTGCAGCGACGTGCAAAGTGGCGGACCCAAAAGAGTATAAACAAGAACCGGAATGCCAAGCTTCATCCATTTCGTCTGCAGGAAAGCTACCGTTCTTCGCCGGGGAAGAGACATCGACGACATCATACCAGACATGTAGAAGAAAGTTCCCATGAAGAAGCTCTGATTTACGGCATTGAAGACCACGAGACTTGGAGACGAGCCAGGTGCGTGGAATTGGGAATGATAAGGCCACGAGCCGATACCGCCATATGGGATGGAAACATGGTGTAGAATTACCAAGCTCGTAAGGAAGGTTCGGAGGTTATCCAAATGATAGACGCGGGTTTCCGGATAGGAGGATACTGGAGCCGGTCTCAAGCTACCGGGCGCAGCAGGGGAGTCTTTTAACGACATTTGGATATTGTTCGCCAGAGCATGCAAGCGAGTCTTGTTGCGCTTTCAATTTATCAATGTGTTGTATTAGTATGGGGATTCTCCAAGATATGGCGCCGGATTTCCTTTATACAGCAGAATCCGGCCAAGCAATGCTGACGATTGACCCATTATAACCTTCTTGCTTGAGCCAGCAGCTCGGCATACCTTTTCGTGTTCGATGAAGTCATAATCTTTCACTTCTCAGCGATGTTGTTGCCTAGCTATGCACGCCCGTTAGCTGATTTTGTTGCTGAGAATGCTGAGGTAATCACGACAAAGCTGCCGACCAATTAGCTGAGCTCTGGTTTTCTTGCTGTACAAGCCCTTAACCTCGAAGGATCAAATACTCTGTCTTGGTTATTGTAGTAAGGTCCATTATCTGGGGGACTCTGGAGGCATCGTGGCAAGGTGACGCAAGCTCTTCACGGCAAGCATCTTCCGACTCCAGCATCTGTATTCAGCCCTCATCGAAAGTACCCAGACTTGCCAGGTATGATAGACACAAATCGATGGTCGGTAGACTCAGCAAGTCTCTCCACGCTTGCATCAGCTTCCGTCGAGGTTCCACCTACCTGCAACGATCGTCACAAGAAGCTGAACTGAGAGCTGGAACGGTCGATTCATAAACGAAACAGATGTTGTTTCTCGCTTGGCCAATCGCTAGGCGAATCTCCCCAAAAAGGTAGCGCACGGATATTGCGGGTATGGAGCATCTCCCGAGCCTTGGAAACCTTGGTCACCCGAACTGCACCTTAGCAAGAAACAATCATCATGGAACATCCGTCGTTGGAGTGTGAACCCACTTGATTCAAGAGATCGCACCGTATTACGCATCTTCCGGGTGTGTGATTGAGAAAGTTTTTCAACCGGAGCCCATCTATTCCAGACAAGCTTATATGACGGCGGATGACGAGGAAATGATTTCGTCTGATCAGAACGTCTGTTTCTCGCATGGAGCCACTGCGCGGATCGAGTGTATCCGTGTGTAAACTTCATTCTTCATTGGAAGTCATCAATGTTCCAGATAAGCTAAAGCGTTTTCGATGCAATAAGGAAACTTTCTTGAACATCCGAGGTTTGATAAGGAACCACACCTCAACGTGGCAGCAGCACCCAGATGAATATAATACCACATTCTGCCAGTTCTACAGCTTCTTCAAACTTTCCAAAGCAGAACACTACACTCACATAATCATTAGTGTCGTCTATCATCCATCATGCGTACTCAATCCGTCATTTCTATTGCGCTGGTCGCATTCACTACCACCCTCCATGCCGCGCCCATTCAGATGACAGAAGATGTCAAGGCAGCTATGGGTACGGTTGGAAGGGGTCTTCAGATGCTCTCCGGCCGAACGAACCTTGCATCTATCGTAGCCGGCAACGTTATGCGTGATCTTCAAGCCGATGCTGCAGCTCTGCAAGCCCAATCCGATGCTGTTCATGCTGGCGATGCCGAAGATCTCACACCAGAGGAGGAAGCCGAAATCGATGCGGAGGATGCTGAAAAGAGAGACTTGACAGCGGAGGACGAAGAGGAAATAGACGAAGAGGTCGCGGAGGAGGATGCTGCAAAGCGAGACCTTCAATCGGATGCCGCGGAGCTCCAGGCTCAAAGTGATGCAGCCTATGCAGGAGACGCTGAGGATTTGACACCCGAGAAAGAGGCAGAAATCGACGCAGAAGATGCAGAAAAGCGGGACTTGCAATCAGAGGTGGCAGAACTCCAAGCTCAAAGCGACGCCGCTCATGCTGGAGACGCAGAGGACCTGAGCCCTGAGGAAGAGGCTGAAATTGATGCTGAAGATGGTGAGAAGAGAGATCTTCAAGCTGAGGCAGCCCAACTTCAGGCAGAGAGTGATGCTGCTCACGCTGGTGATAATGAGGACTTGAGTCCGGAGGAGGAGGCGGAGATTGATGCGGAGGATGATGAGTAGAGTCGTCTTGATATGGAAGCAACTGAGCTTATAGTAGTATCATTGAAGCCTTCTAGAAAATGTATACTCTGTCCAACCGACGAATTTATTACTTGAAACGAGCAAATCAGATGATTTAAGTAAGGGAAAACTGATCAGGTAGCCCAAAGGGGCACGCAGTGGAATCAGGGCGCGGCGCCCGCGCGGCGGAATCAGCACGCGCCCGGGCGATTGCTAGCGTGTTACTAGACTGATTTTTATAATTTTTTAACTAATCGTATCCCCGCGCTTCGGGATCTTAAACGCGCTAATTCTTATAAGTTTCTATAAGAGGCGCGCTATGATACACACGGGGGAAGTTAACGCGGGAAATACGAGCAAGGGGGTGGAATCAGGGCGTGCCGAGGCTTAGCCCTTACGAAAAAAAATAAAATTTAAAACATAACGCTAGCGTACTTTTAATAATACTATATTATAGAGAATTATCTGACAAATTAAACGCTATAAAGATCACTAAAATCGGGGGCGGTTTACTTAAGATAAGTTAATCGTGAAGAGTTTTTCTACCTTAGGGTGATTTTTCTAAGTACTAAGTGGAATTAGGGCGCGTTTTAGTATCCTCTTATAAAATTAAGTTTTTTTTGTTATAGTACGCTTATAAGACTTAATAGACTTAGACTGTAAGTTACTAGCTCTAAATCCCTTTATTAATAGTTTACTTTTTTTAAGTATCTTATTTACTTAGTAACTAGGTGGAATTAGAGCGTATTTTAGGATCCTCTAATACTTTTAGTAGATTTCAGCTATTATAAGCTTATTAAGACTCATAGACTTACTTTACAAGTTACTAGCCTTAAATCCCTTTATAAACTAATTTTTTATATATATGATTTTACTTGGAGAGATTTACCTAGTAAAAATCAGGTGGAATCAGGGCGCGTTTTAGTATCCTTTAATACTTTTAGTAGATTTTAGCTGTTATAAGCTTATTAGACGTAATAGACCTAGTTTATAAGTTATTAGCCTTAAATCCCTTTATAAACTAATTTTTTATAAAAATATTTTACTTAAAGGAATTTACTTAGAAATCAGGTAAATGTAATAGACTAATCACGATAGGCGAGTCACGTGAGTAAGGCTAACGTCGTAAGGCTACGAGGCTAGAGTTATATAACGAACCTAGGACTAGCTTAGTTTACTAGTAGCTATATCCTCCCTACTTATTCTTAAGGCTCCTTAGGAACCTCTTCCTCTCGTTATCTTTTCTACTTTATATTATAGCTACTAATAAACCTTCGTTATACTATTATATTAGAAAAGACTAACCTTACTTATAAAGGTCCTAATATCTACTTTCACTGAATTCCTCGAGTACCTTTTAAGTGTAATTAAGTTATATCTTCAGCTCTTTCTTTTCTACTTCATCTCTCGTACCTTATTATTTCCTTAAGTACCTTCTAAGTGTAACCAAGTCATATTTATAACTTAAGTACTACCTCTCACTTTTTACTTTTATATTTATACTTCCTTATAAGTAGTCTTAATCCTTTCTAGAAAAGTAATAGAATATAATATAGTATTCCTCCTACTATTAAACCTACTACTTTACTAATACTAAGGGAAAGAAATCCGCCTTTAACCTCTTCTCCCTTATATATTACCTCTTATAAATATAATAGTAAAGAGAAGAATAACGTTATCCTCCTAACCTCTCGTAGTAATACTATATCTCCTAAGGAGAATAATCCCTAGGACTAACAGGACTACTCTTAAGAGGAATATACTACTCCCGTACTAATAATTAGAGTTACAAAGAACTCTAAGGAACTTCAAAGATTAGCTAAGTACTAGAAAGAGTAAGATAAAAGCTTTTATAAGATACTAGAGATACTTAAGAACTTAACTTCCAAGTCTAAGAAGTCTAAGTTATTAAGCTCCTAATAGTAAGCTCCTAACCCAGGGGATAGTAATAACTCTAATAATAGTAGATCGTTCGGAGATAATTAAGATAACGCCCCTTAAGTACTAGTAGAGCTTGCCCCTACTCGCTGAAAACACTATAAGAGACTCTCACCTAAACTATATATTGAAAAGTTCTTCGGCACCCTTAACAGCTTAGAATAGTATACTTAGTCCGCCTTTATAATAAGTAAGCTAGATATTAATACCGATTACTACCTAAGTAAGAAGGCCCGACGAGCTATAGTATATAACTACACTAAGAGCGACGCCTAGAGTTACTTACTCCCTCACTTTAAAGTTAGTACTATAGACCCTTTCACGAATACTAAGGAAATACTTAGCTACCTTAGTAGTATCTATAGCAACGCCTTTAAGTAATAAGATACTAAGACAGCCTTAAATAAGCTCTAAATAGCAGCTAGTAAGTTATTTACTAAGTACTACCTAAAGTTCTTAAAGCTTATTTAGGATACCTATATCCTATTTACTAGGAGCCTTATTACTCGCTTTTATAACTTCTTATACCCGGCTTTTAAGGATTAAGTAGTCTATAAGTTTACTCTTAATAGAAGTTTCTAGGACTTTATCTCTATAGTAGATTTCTTAGATAAGGAAGTACACTAAACTTAGGAATAACATTAGTAGATTATAATAACTACTCGAGCCTTTACACTAGTAGTTCGCCCCTTAACTTCTACTTTCTTAAAAAGAGGCCTAGTTATTTTTCCGCTCTCTAATAGCGTTCTTATCCTTACTACTCTGACTCTAGTAGTAGCTACTCTAAAGGCGATCCTCCCTTCTCCTAAAGTAATTACGTGCTATAACTATAAGAAAATAGGCTATATTACTAAAAATTACCCGGAGCCTCGTATAATAATAGTTATAGAAGTTAAGGTACTAGAGAAGTACTTCGGCACTAGTCTCTTCTTTAATAAGGAGGTTAATAACTCAGAGGAAATTCCCTTAGACCCGGAAAACCCGGAACCTTAAGAGAAGACTCCTTCTTAAGGTAGACACTTAATCTTAAGGAGATTAATATATATTAATTAATAAGTAGTAAAAGTTTCACTATCCCTTATATACTATTTTATAATAGTATTAGAATTATATTACTTATACTTTCTAACTCTAAAGTAAGCGGTTTCACTTTTATTAATACTCGCCTTACTAAAGACCTTATAAGGAAATTCAGTATAAAACTTACCTCTCTACCTAACTTTATATAAGTAAAAGGCTATAATAGATAAGCTAATAACATCGCCTCTCACGCGATCCTTCTAAATATTCTAATTAACTAACGCGTTCAGAAGGAGATCCTATTTATTCTCTTAGATCTCAAGAATCACGAGATTATTTTAGGACAGACTTAGATAGCTTACTTCGATATTTAGTTAAATATAAAAGACTATTATCTTATTTAGCTATATAATAAGGATATCCCTATAATCCTCCCTTATTTAATTCCTCTCTCCCGGGATACTCTACGACTATTAGACTTATCGTAGATATAAGTAACTAACTAATAAGATATATTCCGATATTAAGTAGCTATAGATACAGAGAACACTCTAAGACCCTCCTCCTACTAAATAATAGTTCAGATAGTAGGGGATATAGGAGAATCCGCCCTTATAAACATATTATCTACTAAATCTTAATACTTATCTCCTTCTTCTTAAAGATATTATATAATAAAGCGAGAGGACTAGAAGAAACACTGTTAGTTAGAAAAAGAACGAGACTAATAATACTAGGAAAATTAGAGGACTTAGGGGTAGGGGTTAGGGTTAGGGTTTGAGGTTTGGGTTATATTTGTTTCTAACTACGCTAGCTTGCGACGAGTGTTTTTATCTCTCTCTAATAGTCTTGAAATACAGAAGGACTATACTAATAATACAGAGGGTAAGAGCCTGAAGGTGTCAGGGGTACAGAAGGTAGAGTACTAAGACAGAAGGAGATAATACAGGGTAAGTGGAGGGTTAGGGTTAGGGTTTGAGGTTTGGGTTATATTTGTTTCTAACTACGCTAGCTTGCGACGAGTGTTTTTATCTCTCTCTAATAGTCTTGAAATACAGAAGGACTATACTAATAATACAGAGGGTAAGAGCCTGAAGGTGTCAGGGGTACAGAAGGTAGAGTACTAAGATAGAAGGAGATAATACAGGGTAAGTGGAGTGTGTACCAAAGGGTAAGTAAAGAGTGTATCAGAGGGTAGGCGTAGTGTGTACCAAAGGGTAGGTAGAGTGTGTGCCAAAGGGTAGGTAAAGTGTGTACCAAAGGGTAGGTGTAGTGTGAGTCGCAGGGTAGGTAGAGTGTGTACCACAGGGTAGGTGTAGTGTGAGTCGCAGGGTAGGTAGAGTGCGTACCATAGGGTAGGTAGAGTGTGTACCAAAGGGTAGGTAGAGTGTGAGTCGCAGGGTCGGTAGAGTGTGTACTATAGGGTAGACTAAGTGTGTATCACAGGGTAGGTGAAGTGTGAGTTACTTAGGGTAGGTGAAGTGTGTGCCGTAGGGTAGGTGAAGTGTGTGCCGTAGGGTAGGTGTCGTGTGTGCCGTAGGGTAGGTGTAGTGTGTGTTATAGGGTAGGTGTAGTGTGTGCTGTAGGGTAGGTATAGCGTGTGTTATAAGCTACCTACGTGCTAGGATCGAGGTTGCAGCGATTCCTCGAGCCTGAGTTAGGGTGCTAGCGATATACCCGTCTAACCACTTAGCCCTAGAGTGCCCTAATAGGCCCTGTAGGGCCTTATAGGTCTTCGCTGTTTCGGCTTCCATTAGGCCTCCTGCCGAGAAGATCAGGGGGTGAAATACAGGGCCTAAGTCGCTGTATTTAAGCCGTTTAGCGTTTGCTGCCTCTGATAGCGTAGCATAGGCTTCTTCGCGTGCTGAATCCTTGTTGATTGCTACTATTTGAACGTCGTAATAGTGCCTAGAAGTACCTATAAGCACTGAAAAATCCGGTCGTTGGCTGTTTTCTAGGGCTATAGGCGTTCTAGCTGGCGTAGGCTCCGATTCCACTTTAAGGTCTTCCCGGCTAGAAAGGGTAGTAATAAATGCACGGGTAACCTGGTTATGGCGTATAATCCAGCGTCGTTCAGCACCTCTACAGGTGTCTTCGTGGCCTATTTGAGGGTAGGCTCCACAGGCGGTACAGGGCGAAATAGGGGGCTTTACAGGGAGTAAGAGCCTAGTCCGTAGTGCTTCGGTAACTGTAGAATCCGCTAAAAGGTGGTGTTTTTGCGTGGGCAGGGTTCTAAGCCAGTATCGTCCGAGGTAGCTAGCGTTCTCAAGCTTCGATTTTAGCGCTTGTTTTGATAGGGTTAGGGTTTGAGGTTTGGGTTATATTTGTTTCTAACTACGCTAGCTTGCGACGAGTGTTTTTATCTCTCTCTAATAGTCTTGAAATACAGAAGGACTATACTAATAATACAGAGGGTAAGAGCCTGAAGGTGTCAGGGGTACAGAAGGTAGAGTACTAAGACAGAAGGAGATAATACAGGGTAAGTGGAGTGTGTACCAAAGGGTAAGTAAAGTGTGTATCAGAGGGTAGGCGTAGTGTGTACCAAAGGGTAGGTAGAGTGTGTACCAAAGGGTAGGTGTAGTGTGAGTCGCAGGGTAGGTAGAGTCTGTACCATAGGGTAGGCAGAGTATGTACCACAGGGTAGGTAGAGTGTGTACCAAAGGGTAGGTGTAGTGTGAGTCGCAGGGTAGGTAGAGTGTGTACCATAGGGTAGGCAGAGTATGTACCACAGGGTAGGTAGAGTGTGTACCACAGGGTAGGTGTAGTGTGAGTCGCAGGGTAGGTAGAGTGCGTACCATAGGGTAGGTAGAGTGTGTACCAAAGGGTAGGTAGAGTGTGAGTCGCAGGGTCGGTAGAGTGTGTACTATAGGGTAGATAGAGTGTGTATCACAGGGTAGGTGAAGTGTGAGTTACTTAGGGTAGGTGAAGTGTGTGCCGTAGGGTAGGTGTCGTGTGTGCCGTAGGGTAGGTGTAGTGTGTGTTATAGGGTAGGTGTAGTGTGTGCTGTAGGGTAGGTATAGCGTGTGTTATAAGCTACCTACGTGCTAGGATCGAGGTTGCAGCGATTCCTCGAGCCTGAGTTAGGGTGCTAGCGATATACCCGTCTAACCACTTAGCCCTAGAGTGCCCTAATAGGCCCTGTAGGGCCTTATAGGTCTTCGCTGTTTCGGCTTCCATTAGGCCTCCTGCCGAGAAGATCAGGGGGTGAAATACAGGGCCTAAGTCGCTGTATTTAAGCCGTTTAGCGTTTGCTGCCTCTGATAGCGTAGCATAGGCTTCTTCGCGTGCTGAATCCTTGTTGATTGCTACTATTTGAACGTCGTAATAGTGCCTAGAAGTACCTATAAGCACTGAAAAATCCGGTCGTTGGCTGTTTTCTAGGGCTATAGGCGTTCTAGCTGGCGTAGGCTCCGATTCCACTTTAAGGTCTTCCCGGCTAGAAAGGGTAGTAATAAATGCACGGGTAACCTGGTTATGGCGTATAATCCAGCGTCGTTCAGCACCTCTACAGGTGTCTTCGTGGCCTATTTGAGGGTAGGCTCCACAGGCGGTACAGGGCGAAATAGGGGGCTTTACAGGGAGTAAGAGCCTAGTCCGTAGTGCTTCGGTAACTGTAGAATCCGCTAAAAGGTGGTGTTTTTGCGTGGGCAGGGTTCTAAGCCAGTATCGTCCGAGGTAGCTAGCGTTCTCAAGCTTCGATTTTAGCGCTTGTTTTGATAGGGTAGGTAGAATCTTCTCTTCTAGGTCTTGGTTAACACTAGAGAAGACCTCTTGGGCTGTCGGTACAGGGCGTCCAGGGGGTTCCGGGTAGAGATTAGGGCATATAGCCACTAGAATCGATCGAGAGGCTTCCTTAGCTGCCCTATAGAGCCCTGGGGCTAATAAGGCGTGTATAGGGAGCCCTAGGCCTCCCTCTCTCACTGGAAGAGAGAGTAAAGCCTGGCGAATTAGGGTAGTCTTCTCCCCTGGCTCCCTAGCGATTAGGGCTTGTACAGCGTACTTGATTCGTAGGTCTGCTAACCTCCAGAGGTCTAGTAGGTCTTCCGAGTACAATTGGCGCTGTAAGTGTCGTAGGAGTAGGTGTATACTACCCCGTAGGAGTAGGGTAGCGTGTTGTTTAGGGAGGTCTCGTAGGGTATATAGCGCTGTAGCGAGAGTGTCGATTTTCCCCTGGAGGAACGTTCGGCGGTGTGCTACAGGGCCTATAAAGGTCCCTAAGGCCTTAAGTCCAGTGGTTTGTAACTGGGAAATAGGGCTTTCGGTGCTCTTTTGGCGGTTAAGAGCTACTGGAGAGTCCCTGAAGGCTTCTATAACTACAGGGAGTAGTGCTGTAGTTTCAGGGCTAAGGATATAGATATCGTCCAAATAAGCTATAATTGTAGCCTTCGGTAGGGTCTTTTGGAGGTGCTCTAGCAGGGGGCGGATCGCTAGAGAGAATAAGAGGGGGGCAATAGGGTCTCCTTGGCGTACTCCTTCAGCGCTTGCTAGCGTGTGGCCTTCGTTTGTTACTAGCACTGAAGGCTGGTTATAGGCCCATTTAGCGGTCCGATAGAGAGTAGGGGCGTATTTAGCGACTGCAGCTGCTATTGAGGTTCGTCCGATTCGGTTATAAGCGTTGATAAGGTCTAAGGAGGCGATTTGCTGAGTTTTTAGGGTATTTGGGCCGGTAATAGCGTCGTCAAGGAGGAAGATTATAGGCTCTACACCACCTGGGGTGCTAACGCCTAATTGGCAGGGTAGAAGCATAGACGGCTTGAAGGAGCTGATAAGGATCGCTTTTAGGGCTACCTTATAAATAAGGTCCCCTATAGCGATCGGTCGCACACCTCCGTCAGGCTTCTGAAGGCCTATAAGTCGGGAAGCACATAGGAGGTCGACCCCTGGAGCTGTACCCTGTCGAATCATATTCGCTAGGTGTGTAAGCGCTATAGTTACAGGGGAGTTTTCCGAATTTAGCGCTATATCAAGTAGCGGGCGGGTCCAGCCGCTGAGGCCAGGGGCTTTCTCTCTATTAATCGATCGAATAGCCTGTCGTATCGTTTCAGGGGTGATATTTTGCCCCGGGGAGGGGTTAGCGTTACTGAAGGGGTTATTATGCCCTATAGGGTGCTTCGAGTATAGCGTATTTAGCGTCTCTGGAGTGCTAGGAGCTAGAGGCGTAGGGTCGATTAGGGCTCTAGAGGCACGCCCTATATAGCCTTTTTCCAGAAGCTTAGTCGCTCTTTTGGCGGGGGAGTCGTTTGAGGGGGTAGGGAGTTCAGGGGGAGGTCCCTGAGTTTCAGGGATATCCGGTATAGTCGTAGGGTAGGCTTTCAGCGTTTTAGCGAGCTCTTCCTTCTGTAATCCTAGGCCGAGAACCCTGGGAAGCAGTAAAAAGTCCAGTAATTGCTTCTCTCTAGGCTGCCGTAAGAACGCTAAAGCCGCTCGATTAGCGGCCTCTGTAAATAGCGCTGCTTGCCTGGCGTGGAGACGTGTTTCAGGGACCTTAATAGTGCTATATCTCATGAGGGATTGCATATAGGGGTTTCTTAGCGCTGAGCTTATAGCGTTCAAGTGGTCTTTAGCGCTCTCGTCTAGGGGTGTAGGCGCTGAGGAAGCCTGTGGGTGTAGGGGTGTAGGTGCTGAGGTAGCCTGAGGCTGGGGGCAGTGGATCGATTGTTGTAATCCAAAGGGTAGCTCAGATGTGAGGGGGTCGGTAGGGCGTTTTAGTGTTGACGTTCTAGGGCGTTTAGGCGCTGAAGATGCTGTGCCTTGTGTTGATATAGGGCGTTTAGACGCTGTAGGCCCTATAGTACGGCCCTGGAGTGTTGGGTTACAGGGTAGGCTAGGTGTGGAGGTTTCGCAGGGTAGGTGAGTTGTGGTTTTTTTAGAGGGTAGGTGAGTTGTGGTAGTTTTGGAGGGTAGGTGATTTGTGAGGGGTAGGTGTGTTGTAGGGGTGGTTGGGGGAGAAGAGCTTATTA
The DNA here is from genome assembly GCF_030347475.1 of Cadophora gregata. NCBI lineage: Eukaryota > Fungi > Ascomycota > Leotiomycetes > Helotiales > Ploettnerulaceae > Cadophora > Cadophora gregata. The sequence goes on along the minus strand of NW_026695936.1, from coordinate 3,981 downwards.
TTATAGGCTCTTTAGCGTGAGAGGGTGCTGAAGCTTGGGGAGCTTTAGGGGGTGATTCTAGGGGTGAGTAGCTTCGGTTGCTTATAGGGGAGCCTACTCGTGATAGTCGAGGGAAGTAGGGGCTATCAGAGGGTAGGCTAGGTGTGGTAGGCGTCTTATCGGTAGGTGTAGTTGGTATAGGCGTTGAGATAGCGTCTTCAAAGCTAGGGGTAGGGGACGATGGCGCTGTAGAGGCACTATAAAGATCTTCGTCGGACGAGCTGTCTTTGATTATAGGCTCTATAGGCTGCGTAGGGCCTATCTTTTGGCGTGTCGTAGGGCGTCGAGCCCCTGGGGAGGGTGTTCTTGCAGGGCGTTTAGTGGACGGCTTCGGGGGTATATAGCCTGTAGCGACGATTTGGGCGTATGTAGGTGACGTAGAGCCTGTAGGCGTGGGGGGTCGAGAGCCTGGGAGGGAGTCTGGTTCAGGGCCTGTAGGGCCGTCGTACGCTGGGAGTATAGCGTCTACTTCCCCTGGAATCGAGTACTAAATACCCCGTGGGGTCTGAATCCTTCGGGTGCCTGTAGGGAGGTCGGGGCCTAGAGCCGTAGGGTACTTGGAGCCTGTAGGTACTGACGGTACAGGGGTCTTAGAGCCTGTTGGTGCTGAAGGTGCGGGGTACTTGGAGCCTGAAGCCGTAGGGTGCTTAGAGCCTGTAGGTACTGAAGGTACAGGGGTCTTGGAGCCTGAAGCCGTAGGGTGCTTGGAGCCTGTAGGTGCTGAAGGTGCAGGGGTCTTGGAGCCTGTTAGTGCTGAAGGTGCGGGGTACTTGGAGCCTGGAGCCGTAGGGTGCTTAGAGCCTAGAGGGGTGGCGGTAACTTGGGCGTAGGTAGGCGATTTAGGGCTATTTGGTGCTGAAGTTACAGGGGACGGAGAGCCTGTAAAGCCTGGGTAGATATCGAATAGGGGGCTTGGTAGGGGTGGAGGGGTACTGAGATTTCGGCTTGTAGGTGCTGGAGGCGACTTATACAGGCCTGTAGCCCCTGGAGCTGTAGGGTATTCAGAGCCTGAAAGGCCTAGAGAGGCTCTGGCCTTAGGGGTAGCGGCTCGAAAGGGTGCTAGTAGCTGAGGGAAATCGATTACAGGGTAGGGGGTGCCTATAGAATCGTTGATTTCAGCGTCTAAGGGTGCTGAGGCAGAGGGGGTAGTATGGATTCGGTGCTGCGTTGATACCCTAGAGCTACCGGTGATTCCGTGGATTTTAGCGCTATGAGTCTTAATCCCGTGGGCTCCTTTACACGCTGTAGCACAGGTAGGGCAGGGAACAAGGCCTATAGGCTGTAATTGAAGCTCTGTAAAGGAATTAGTAGGGTGTTTTTTACGAATATGATCGAGAATATTGATATATTCATTTTTATACGCGGGGTATTCGAACGGTATAGTAAAAGAGGGGTAGAGGGGTAATTGCGGGGTAAAGTGCGGGGTAAAAATTAGGGGAAATATGAAAACTTAGTGATTTATCAGTAGAATTGCGAGATAACTTATAAAAGTGATGATATCTTGAAAACTAGCTGGTAGAATCGATTTTTAGACGGTGGAAATTGATCCTTAGGTGCTGAAATAGGGGGGTAAGTAACGAATTAACGGTAAAAAATCGGAGAGGGCGACGGTGAGGTAGGCGCTAGTAAGGTAGGCGCCGGTAAGGTAGATAGGAGAGGCCTAGGGTAAGGCTTAGGGCAGGGATAAGGTAAGTATAGGGTCGATAATAGTAAAGTAGTTGAGAGAGTGATAATTCAGAAGGATAAAGTGAGAGAGTAATAAGGTAAGAGAGTAATAGTTTAGAAAGATAAGGTAAGAGAGTAATAATAGTCGAGAGAGTGATAATCGTCGAGAGAGTGATGATAGTTAAGAGAGTGATGATAGTTAAGAGAGTGATGAAGAGTGAATAATCGAAAGGGAATAGCCTTCTATATAACCCTAAGTCTGACCCTAAGCTCGACCCTAAGCTCGGCCCTAAGCTCGACCCGAAGTCCGACCCTAACCCTTAAAATATTAATTTCAAAGTATCAGTTATAAGGTTTAATCTATTGATTTCAAAGTATTAGTTATAAGGTTTAATCTATTGATTTTAAAGCATCGGTTATAAGGTTTAATCTATTGATTTCAAAGTATTAGTTATAAGGTTTAATCTATTGATTTCAAAGTATTAGTTATAAGGTTTAATCTATTGATTTCAAAGCATCGGTTATAAGGTTCAAGTTTTGATTTCAAAGCTTCGGCTCTAATAAATTTTATTCACCTTAAGTATAGCCCTATCCTCTACCCTATCCTTCACCTTATCTCTTACCTTTACCTTTATCTTTATTCTTTTACCTTTGATTCTTCGATTATCCTTTGATTTTCAGCCTTATATCTAGCCCTATCCTCTACCCTATCCTTCACCCTATCCTTCACCCTATCCTTCACCCTATCCTTCACCCTATCCTTCACCTTATCCTTCACCCTAAGTAAGGTTAATATTACTACTGTAATATCCGCTGCGCTAGTAAATTACATAGTATCTATTAGATACTATGTATCTAATTAACCTTATCCTTAACCCTAAGTCTGACCCTAAGTGTGACCCTAAGTCTGACCCTAAGTCTGACCCTAAGTCTGAATATTATATTATATATAATACAAAGGGCTACGCCCTGCACGGCTTCGCCGTAAATTTGACGGTATAATAGGTATAATCGACCCTAAGTATGACCCTAAGTCTGACCCTAAGTATGACCCTAAGTATGACCCTAAGTGTAACCCTAAGTGTGACCCTAAGTCTGAATATTATATTATATATAATACAAAGGGCTACGCCCTGCACGGCTTCGCCGTAAATTTGACGGTATCTTATATATATAACGGCTTCGCCGTAAATTTGACGGTATAATAGGTAAAATCGACCCTAAGTATGACCCTAAGTATGACCCTAAGCCTGACCCTAAGCATTATATATAATATATAATATATAATAAACAAGGCTACGCCTTGCACGGCTTCGCCGTAAATTTGACGGTATAATAAGTGAAATTAACCCTAAGTATGACCCTAAGTCTGACCCTAAGTATGACCCTAAGTATGACCCTAAGTGTAACCCTAAGTGTGACCCTAAGTCTGAATATTATATTATATATAATACAAAGGGCTACGCCCTGCACGGCTTCGCTGTAAATTTGACGGTATAATAGGTATAATCGACCCTAAGTATGACCCTAAGTATAACCCTAAGTATAACCCTAAGTATGACCCTAAGTATAACCCTAAGTGTGACCCTAAGTCTGACCCTAAGTCTGAATATTATATTATATATAATATAAAGGGCTACGCCCTGCAAGGCTTCGCCGTAAATTTGACGGTATCTTATATATATAACGGCTTCGCCGTAAATTTGACGGTATAATAGGTAAAATCGACCCTAAGTATGACCCTAAGTATGACCCTAAGCCTGACCCTAAGTATTATATATAATATATAATATATAATAAACAAGGCTACGCCTTGCACGGCTTCGCCGTAAATTTGACGGTATCTTATATATATAACGGCTTCGCGGTAAGTTTGTAACGATAGTTAGGGTGATAGTTAGGGTGATAGTTAGGGTGATAGTTAGGGTGATAGTTAGGGTGATAGTTAGGGTGATAGTTAGGGTGATAGTTAGGGTGATAGTTAGGGTTAGGGTTAGGGTTAGGGTTTAGGGTTAGGGTTAGGGTTAGGGTTAGGGTTAGGGTTAGGGTTAGGGTTAGGGTTAGGGTTAGGGTTAGGGTTAGGGTTAGGGTTAGGGTTAGGGTTAGGGTTAGGGTTAGGGTTAGGGTTAGGGTTAGGGTTAGGGTTAGGGTTAGGGTTAGGGTTAGGGTTAGGGTTAGGGTTAGGGTTAGGGTTAGGGTTAGGGTTAGGGTTAGGGTTAGGGTTAGGGTTAGGGTTAGGGTTAGGGTTAGGGTTAGGGTTAGGGTTAGGGTTAGGGA